>NW_026555224.1:2445963-3668945 GCF_021234165.1 Pteronotus mesoamericanus | reverse complement strand
GTGCAGCATATACACCTGTCATGTGAGCATAGAGGAAGTAACCCAGGAGACATCTAACGAAGAAAGGAGATAACTGGTATAGAATCTTAACACTAGCATAGTAGGGACAAGTCATAGAAAAGAAGCCCAAGAAGGTAAGAGAAAGCAGCCAGGAGAGAGTGGACAACACAAGCAGAGGGAGAAGGAACCTCTGTGGTAATGGGAGCAACAATTGTAGCTCCGCAGAAAAGTCAGTCAGATGGGCATGAGACAGGACCTCTGGAACGGCAAATGAAGAGGGTAACTGTCTCTGCAATTTCAGTGAGGCAGATCAGAGAGGGTGAAAGAGAAGAAAGGTAAAGAGACTAAATACTTGCAAGAAGACCACTCTTCACATCCAAGAAACTCAGTTATAAAAGGAAGGATAGAACATGCTATGACTACCTAGAGGGGGACCAATTTACACAGGAGAGGGACTTACATGGTGAAGGAAGAAGCTAACAGAAAGGACACCTGAAGAAAGATGATTCTTAGTAAAGCAAGGAGGAAGGATTCAGAAGAGGTACAGGAACTAGTTGTCATAAAAAGGAAGTAGAAGAGACAGAAGAGGAGGTAAAGATAGTAATAGGTTCAGGGAAATTAGACAGAAGGCAGGGAAATTTGTTTTTGTCAGTTTGTTTGGTATTGTTTGTTCTGTGGAGGAAGTACAGGACAAGCTAAGAGGAAGTCTTAAGTACAGCAAGGGAGACACAAATACAACGGCACAGAGCTGGGTACACAAGTTGTCAGAAGCACAACAAGCTTCCGGCCTTCTCTCATTTACTTCCAGTGAAGGAGTTTTCTCAGTATCTGCATTTTAAAAAATAAATTAGTTGAAATCAAATGTTGCATTATGGGTTAAAGCAAACAAATATTTTATGGACAGTCTCCATCAAATTTCAGAGTGGAGACAATATTAAGTTCTTTACCAGGCCTGCATTCAACTTGATGTATGCTTCCTGCCATTGTTATTTCAACTCATCCAGCATTTATCCACCAATCACTGTGTTCCAGGCATTGTGCTAAAGCCGCTCAACAAGATTTTTGCTGGGCCCGGTTTAACAGGCCGTAGGGACTTCCACAAGCCTGTACAACTGGGGCAAAAATTGCTCTGGGTCAACCTCGCCCTAAATCACTACATCACAAACTGAAGAAAAATTTACAGGAGACCTTGCTGAACATACACAAATACAAAGGCTCCTCTTTCTGGCCCTTCACAATGGTGACATCTTCCTGTTACAGATATCCAAGGGACTACTGATTTTCCTTCAGCCCCTTACAAAACAAATCATAGGATAATCTAATAACCATCCTTAATATGTATTACAGGAGAAAGAAAAGTAGCAGGAGTCAAGAAACCACAAGAGAAAATCAGGTATTTCTGGTACAGAGCTCCTTAACCCTTACAGACACAGGGGCCTAATACAGGGTAAATCAAATGGAGGTGCTCCTTTTATCCAAGTTCTCATTAGCCAGACTCAAGAACTAAGCATGCACGGATAGCAAGGGCTATCTGCACTGTTGTAAAACTAACTTTAGACAAAAAGACTTGGGGGCAGAAATTCATTGCTTGAAATATAGACTAGGAAAGGGCATATATCTTATCTAAAAGAAAATACTGTCATAAAAGGGCTGAGAAGGTGTTACTGCATTTCAAGAAATTATAACTAAGGGTGGAAGTATGGTGAAGAACATTAAAGCCAGGATAAAAGGATGAAATATAAAAAGGGATATACAACAAGTGGTTCAGCAAGATGAACGATGAGCAAAGATTTCCCAACAGATCATAAAGCTTTAAGGCAGAAAACAGAACAAGGGAAGGCCTCTAAGTATGTAACAGTGACTGGAAGTTTCCACTAGAAATGCAACAGAAACAAAAAGACTAAGTTTTGAACAACTGAATTCAAATCTCCTTTCCAGCACCTTTTAAACTTTGTATTTCTCTGAACCTAGGCTATCTTTTCTGCAATATGATAATGATTAGATTTTTCTAAAAAGATGATGGTGGGGCTTCAAAGACATCATAAAAGCATTTCATAAATTCTAAAATTCTATACAGCTGCTGTTAAGTAACTTTCAAAAGTCAAGAATAAAGAAAGGAATTATCCTATGGTACTATGTAATCCTGGAAAATCCCAAAGACAGAAAAGGAAAAGATATCTAAGGCTTTGTCTACTGACCCTTGGCTACACATTAGAATCACCTGGGAAAAAAATTTTTTTAAACAAAAACCATGTCCTGGCAGCAGAGCCAGGTCTATGTGGGATCTGATCAACACTAATTTTTATCAAGTATGATTCTTCTTTTTAACAATTCTGATTCTAATGTGAAGCCAAGTCTGAGAAGAAAAACATCGCCACACTGGAAAAGCTCTGAAGTTTTACTTCCAAAACACTGAAACTCGTGGGAGGCTCTTTTGTCCTCACTAGATTACCATCACTTATTACAATGTATTTTATTCGTTATCTCATATCTACCTCCACCACAAGACAGTGATTAGGAATATTTTATTCAACATTATCCACCACTCCTACCTGGCAAATATAATACGTAATGCAAAGAATAACAATGGAAGTTAATATTTGAGCACCAGTAATGTATCAGGTATTATACTATTTGTTTATAGGTGTTATTTCCTATAAAATCAACTCCTCAAAAATTCTCTATGCTGTAAGTATCATTATTATTACTATTTACAGATGAAAAACTACAGGCTCAGAGAAGTGAGGTAGTTTGTCCAAAGTTACCATTATTCTTCAACCTCATCTTATCCAAGCAGCCTTAAAACCATTATTAATAACCCCTCTTCGACAAATGATTCCCTTCTTTTATACAACTCAGGATCACACCGGACTTGAGGTTCTTCATTCTGAGTGCCAATTCTCCATGCAGACGTAAAAGATGTAGGAGACTGAAGTACAGTTGCACCAAGCCTGAGGCTTCTGGGAGTTTATTTTCTTTTAAATAAATCCTTGTTAATCAGTGTTTGTTTTGTTGTAATTTGCATTTTTTCCCTATGACTGAAATATGGCCCAGAAACAAAAATGCAGTTTATCTAATTGAGATGTTATCTGAGGAGTAAGGAGGAATTCAGACTACGCCAGAAGATCAAGTTGCAGCTTGTGAAGAATGATATCCTGCTTGAGTGTACCCAGTTGCAACAGAGAGCAGACAAGACAGAGATAAGGCTTTGGAGAACTCCATCTGTCTCTCATCAGCTAATGTCAATGGGAACGTTCTTCACCTTCTGATGCTCCAAACGCTCTTCTGGTGGGGATGAAGCCTGTCCTACCCACCCTTCCCAACACACTCTACGTGGCTAAGCCTAGCTGACTACAAACTTAAAGTCAGATTTAGTCACCACCACAATGTGTTTACATAGCCAATCAAGTAACTCAAGTAATCCAAGAGTGTCTTCTTCTGGGACTGCTTATTATTTCCAACACAATCTAAGATTCTTCCCAATACAGTAAAATAATGCCTCTTTTTTTTAGGAGGAAGGGAAAATTTTTTGGCTAACACCACAATCTAAAAAGCAAATGTTTAGTTCTGATGTAACCAAAAGGTCATCACACAGTAAGGGTAATGATCTTCAACAGTTAAAAGTCAAATCAGAAAAACTGGAAAACCCATCTAAACATCTAAGAAATTATCATATATTTCTACTATGGAATGTTAGGGATGCGTGAGAATTTAGAAAACATGGAGAAATAAATATATAATACAATTAAGTGAAAAGAAGATACAAAACTACATATGAACATGATTTCAAACTTTTAAAATATTTTTTAAAGACTTTTTGTCTTTTATCCTTCTAAATATATACTGAAGTATCAACTGTTATTATCTCAGAGTGGGATGTTTTAGGTGATTTCTTTCTTCTTTACACGTTTCTGTATTTTCCACATTTTCTAAAATGAAGGTAAGAACAATAACTAGGTGGTAGTCAAGAATGATCTTAAAAGAGCACATCCTGGTATTTTGGCCAGGGAACCGTAATCTTATGCACAAAAGATGGGGCTGGCAAAAAGAAATATACCTTATTTCTGACTGAGGCTTTTGCCCCAAATCTCAGAAGTTGGTTGCACTACACTGAGGATTTTTTCTTCTCTACTAGACAGACCTAGGAAGCCTTACACCAAAGTCTAAACCTATACCCAAAGCCAAAAACAAGCTTTGGGTCTTACCCCCCGGAGGAAAAATGTCACAGCAGCCAGCATCAAAGAAAAATGAGGGAAAGACAGAGGGAAAAAGGAGAGTTTATGCCTTTAGAAACCCATGAGGGGCTTTTTTAGGCTACCCTGCCTTGCCAGGTGGCAAGTGAAAGCTTAGCCCTAGAAAAAGAAGAGCAGCAGAGACAGCTTCCTGATCAAGTGTAGAGAAGAAGACGGGGAACATAGGCTTGGCTTAGGAATTCAGCACATGGCCCTGCCAAATGTTCTTGACTGAGTGGCACTCCTCTTCAGGGTAAGCGAGATGATCTACACATCCTTGCAGGTAGAACAGGGTGGGAAAACAAGGCATGGAGGAAGCATGAGGTCAGGCCTTGAACTATCCCAAGGCCAAATATGCAAATATTTCTTCTATAATCAGTGTATTGCATATGCGTGTGATTTTAAACATATTAGTATTTGATGATAAACAAATCTAAAATGGTTTTGATCAAACAGCTAATTATATAAAAGGATCCAAAATACTGGGGAAACAATATTGCTTTAAAGCATATATAAATTATGAGTTCATAGCACCATAAACCCATGGTACTCCCAATATAGTTTAACTGGCTGAATATGCCTACAAGTCCCAGGCCTGTCATATCACTCTTTTCCCATACACAACGCCATGCATGCCTGAAAGTGTGCCAGACTGACTCCTAAGCCACACACTGGGCAGTCTCTAAATCAACCCTGGCCTCCTCCGGTTTTTCCAACCCTCACAAGAATCGGATCACATAAAAACAGGTACAAGCCTCCAGCTCATCATGGCTTCAGGACTTTTCTAGTAATTACAATTAGAACCTTCCCAGCCTTGGCCTGGTCTGGCCTGCCCCAAACTTAACCAATCCTAGCTGGTTGTGGACTTGGCCATCTGCCTGCAAAATGTGAAGGCTAAATGGAAGAGTATGTGAATACACAGAGAACGAACAAAGAGAATTCAGTGCAATTACTGAACTGTTACCATTGTATAGATGTACTTCCACCTCCAATAACAGATAAAGCAGTCCTACCTCACTATCAACAAGAAAATGCAATTTAAAATAATAAAATGCTATTTTCAACTTATCAACTTAAGGATTTCTATTCTGCAACAAAAGGTACAATAGACATTCTTACACACTGTCCATGGCACAATCTTTCTGTAAAATAAGGCAACAATGATGGCCTAAAAACCTTCAAAATATTGCCTGACTGAAAATAGCTTTGTTGGGAAAACACTGGACTGAAGAACCTTCAAAAGAGATAACCACCGACCCAGGAATTTCACTTCTATATATTCTAAAAAATAGCCAAAAGTAATTGTAGTTTTCTTACTGATTTTAGTAACTCATATACGTTATGAGTAATAACCATTTTCTGCTCATAAAAAAATGAAAGATTTATGTAAAAAATACATTCATCACAACCAGAAACCATCAAAAACAGGCTATCATGGCATCATACAATGATATGAAAAGTTTTTGCAACAAAAATTACTCATGATATCATATGAAATGAAATCACAATGTAAAAGTGAATGTATAGTTTGATCCCAATTATGTTAAAACACACAGAGAAGGGAAAAAAGGCAAAAAAGTAATACTCCAAACAACTTTTATACATTTTTTAATTTTCCTGTCAACTTTTATGTATTTTCCAAATTTTCTACAATAATTTAGACAGTATTCTTATCAAAATAGATGTTATAGTGAATTTTAACAAAAGAAACCAGACAAAAACTATATATACTTAATACAAATCAAAATACCACTTCACATTCATTGGGGTGGCTATAATAAAAGAAAGACAATAACAAGTGTTGGCATGGATGTGGAGACACTAGAAACCCTTATACACTGCTAGCGGGAATGTAAAATAATGCAGGTACTATAAAAAAACGGTTGGGCAGCTGCTCTTAAAGTTAAATATGGAGTTACCACATGACCCAGCAATTCTACTCCTAGGCACATATATTCAACAGAAATGAAAATACATGGCCACACAAAAAATCTGTACATGAATGTTTACAGCAGCATTATTAATAATAGCAAAAAAGTGGAAACAAGCCCAATGTTTTTCAACATGTGAATGGATAAACAAACTGTGGTCTATTCATACAATGGAATATTTTTCAGCCTTGAAAACATCATGCTAAGTGGAAGAAGCCAGATGCAAAAGGCCACATGTTGCATGATTCTATTATATGAAGTATTAAAATAGGCCAATCTACAGAGACAGAAAGTAGATTAAAGCATGCCTGGGGCTGGGAGGTTTGGAAGGAAGAGGAGTGACTGCAAATGGGTATGGGTGTCTTTGGGGATAATAAAAATGCTCTAAAACTGATGGTTGCTAAATCTAACTATACTAAAAAACCACTGAATTGTATACTTTAAATGGGTGCATTATATGGTACGTAAATTTTACCTCAATAAAGCTGCTTTTAAAACTATCCCAAGGCTAAAACTATCCCCTTTTAAAAGCAGCTTTACTCATAATAAAATTCAAGAACAGGCAAAATGAATCAATGGTGTTAGAAGCCAGAAGAGTGTTTACCTTTTGGGGGAAGTGGGAGGTGGAGTTTTGGGAGGGAGCAAAAGAGGAAGCTTCTGGAGGCTGGAAATGTCCCATTTCATGATCAGGCTGATGCACTATCACTTTAGGATAATTCATCAAGCTCGCACTGATGAAGTATACATTTTTCTATATGTATCCATATTTCCTTTAAAATTTTCAAAAATTAGTTGACTTCAAAAAGGAAAAACACTAAAGTTTCTTAATTTAGCCACAGTCTCAGGCTCTAACTCGTGAAGCTGATTCTATTTACCTGATTACTTAACTGAAAACAATTTAGAAACTGGAAAACATAGGAATGAGGAAGTAGAAGGTATAGGCTCCCAGGATGAAACATGAGAAAAAATGAAGGAAGGCTCACAAAGGAAAATGGTGGGGAATGAGAGGAAACATTATAAAGAGCAGAAATAAGAATTCAACACTATAGCCCTGGCTGGTGTGCCTCAGTGGACTGAGTGCCAGCCTGCGAACCAAAGTGTCACTGTTTCGATTCCCAGTCAGGGCACGTGCCTGGATTGTGGGCCAGGTCCCCAGTTAGGGGCATGAGAGGCAACCACACATTGATGTTTCTCTCCCTCTTTCTCTCTCCCTTCTTCTCTGTCTAAAAATAAATAAATATTAAAAAAAAAATTCAACAATATAGCAATCCGAAACTATTCATCAAGTCCTATTTAGCCCCACTTGCCCCCAAAGAACCCGACATGTTACAGACCAAGAGCACATAAGATGATGCTCAAGATACTTTAAATTGCCAAGAAAACAGTAGTGCACCCAAGATCCTCTCCTGGGAAAGTAAGTTTGTAAAATATGCTATCAAGCCATCAATCCAAAAGAAGTTTAAATTTTAAAGACTTGATGTTCAAATAAGTAATTACCTGGGAAGTGACTTATATTCCCCCAAAAGACGAGATGAACTGGTTGTTATTGTTACTCAAAAAGATGACACAATGACCACACAATAGCACAGAATATATCATACTGAGAAGTTCCCCAGGAGTCATCTAGCACTGTAACACTGGAGATTTAAATACCACCCCTTCAAAAATAATCTACAATTGAAGGGGTCAAAACCAAGAGTGCACGTGCATCAAAAGTGAGCTACAAAACAGAGTTGCAAGGCCAGACCCAGAGAAAATTTTAAAGTGGAACACATTTCTCTTCCGCATGTAACTACAGTGGCCTTTTGCAGGATCCTTCAGCTGTTCCAACTGGGGTCCCTCCCTCTTCTGTGTCCCAGATTTGCTCTTTACAGCTTGGGTGAGTGGGGTTGGTGGGTAGGCTAGCTCACTGGGTTTCCCTGCTAAAATGTTTCCATTACTCAGGTATTAAGGAACCATGGGTTGTTAAACACCACAATCTGTGGTGCTGATGTTATAAAGCGATGAAAAGGGTGAAAAGGAAACAAAGGTTCAGTAACCAACTCAAGATCTTAGCTGCACCAGAATGCTGACTAAATTCCAAATTCATGGGTTAACAAATTTCCAAATGGAAAGCTGTAGACCTAGGTGCTGGCTGCTCTCATCCTCCTCGGATGCTGACAGCCTGAGGCTTGAGACAGAATCAGCAGTATCACCAGGAAGGGGTGGGGAGCAGTTACAACAGCCTAACACTGCCTGACATCACAGTAGAGCCTCGAGGGGAAGGACCAACAGGTCCCCAACCTAACTAACCCTTCTTCCAATTGTATAAGAGATTAAAAGCTGCCAGTGCCTCTTTCTCTCCTGCCTGCAGGGAAACAAGGCTACTCTCCTCTTCCTTCCCTTCTTGTCACTATTAAAGCCCTGAAATCATTGACTAGTAGCTACTTCCTGTGCACTGCTGCTTTTAAAGGCATTGTCTTTTCTTTAGTTAGCCTAGTTCATGATAACGTCCGTGGAATCAAGGCTCTAAAATAAGGGAGCGTCACCAAGCTGTCACTCACTGGGAAAGAGGCTGTGATATTAGCATAAGATTAAAAACATTAAGTTAATATATCTCCGTAATTACTTGGAGCACCTGTGGTCATGAAAGGGGATCTTACTATTAGTCTTCTCCAGCTTTAGAGAGCTACAGACCTCAAAGAAAAGGTTGAATCTCCTTCCCTACAGTTTAAAAACAGCCTTTCTCTGACCATATCATTGCTCAAAATAAAGCCCAGTTACTATGAGAAATAGAGAGAGCCACTAAATTAAAATTCTATATAAATATCTGAGTCTTCATCTGCAAAACAGAAATAATGCGTCTACCTTACATTGTTATCAGGAGTAAATAAACTGTTCAGGGCTTATGGTAATCACTCATGTTACCTATATGAAAAAAGATGAAGAAAATTACATATAGTATGCTAGTATTTATCTAAATAGGAGGGAAATATGAATATACACAACCACCACACATACATACACACGTGCAAGTATTAACTTATATTAAAACCAAAGAAAGAATAAATCATAAAATTTAGGGAGAAAAGGGAGAGGGTATGGGATCAGAAACAGAAACTAGACTTCTTTGAACAAACCTTCTTTTGCAAATTTGACTCCAGGCCACACATTTTTTTTTTTTTAACATAATTACGCAACAGAATTAAATTTTAAAAAGCAATCCTTCAAAAGCAAAAGCAAAAGAAATAAATAAACAACTACATATCCAGTTGGTGGCCAAGCCACACTTAGAATTATCCCATTACTTTAAGACATAGTAAGTTGACTACACAATACTCTAGGACATACCATATAGACAATAAAAAAGAATTAAAATCTTAAATCTTTTCAAAGACTCACTCATACTATCGGTGGTAGTATTGGAATTATTACTGAGACTTATGAGTGCACTGTGGGGTAACACAAATGAGAATTAACACTGGTGTTAACAGGATTTTCAGCATGGGAGAAGGGAAAGACAGATGTAAGATCAATGAGGTTAAATAAAAAAAACTAAATCCTGAATTGGAATTATCAGTATGAATTCATAATTTAGTGTACCTTTAAAAGAAATTACACATTTCCTAGTTCTATCTACTTAAGAAAAAAAAAGAAACCACGTGCACCCCTAGTGCTCAGCATGTGACCTCTCAGTACTATTTGCCAACAAAAGGAACCCGGGCTCCTTCAAGAAAGACTGGTCCCAGATCTGGGGCAGGAGACATGTAAGATGAGCCTGAAACATTTTAACTTCCTTGCATTCTGGTCTGACATCACAGACTACAAGTATCATGTCAAACAGACTTGGGAGCCAACTTGTTTCACTGGTCTAAAATGCGACAATTTGAGCAACAAAAAGGTTAATAACTGAAACTGACATGAAAACATTAAATATGCATTTAAACCCAAGAGTTCATATGGCTACAACAAAAAATTCACTAACCACACTTGGAAACCAAGTAATTATTTTGACAAAAAGAAAATCAAGTGGGGAAAATCAAGCATTTATCTTACCTTTCTTCTCCAAATTTACTTTGAATTAACCAAATACTAGCCAAGGGCAAAAGTCTCTATAGAAGTGTTCTAGCTGCTAAGAAGGAATGTTAAAGTTATATCACCATTTTCTGACCCTTAAAGATCTAGGAATAATCTTTATTATTAACATTACAGGAAACACACAACCAGACACCACAGGCTTTCTAATGGAGGTTTTTTAATATTATTTTTATTGTTCCAATACATTTGTTTCCATTTACCCGCCACCACTCTCCCTACCCCACCCACTCCCACCTCTCCCCACCGTGGCTTTCTCCAGGTGTCCTTCATACCTGCTCCTTAATCTGATCCTTCCCCTTCCCCATCCTCTCCCTGCTACCCCCTCCTTCTCATCCTCCCTCCCTCACTCCCTCCCTGTCGGTTTTTTCTGTCTTTCAAGGCTGCCAGTCATATGTTCCTTGCCTGCTTGCTTTGCTGATTAGGTTCCACTTACACATTAGATCATATGGTATTTTTCTTTCACCACCTGACTTATTTCACTTAACATAATGCTCTCCAGTTCCATCCATGCTGTCAAGAAGGATAGTAGCTTGCTTTCTTTCTGCTGCGTAGAATTCCATTGTATAAATGTACCATGGTTTTTTGATCCACTCATTTACCGATGGGCAATTAGGTTGATTCCAGCACTTGCCTATTTTAAATTGTGCTGCTATGAACATTGGGGTGCATAGGTTCTTCTGAATTGGTGTTTTGGGATGCTTAGGGTATAATTCTAGCAGTGGAATTGCTGGGTCAAAAGGCAGTTCCATTTTTAGCTTTTTGAGGAAATTCCAAACTGTTTTCCACAGTGGCTGCACCGGTCGACATTCCTGCCAACAGTGCACTAGGATTCCCTTTTCTCCACACCTCGCCAACACCCATTGTTTGTTGATTTCTTTATGATGGCCATTCTGACTGGTGTGAACTGCCATCTCATTGCAGTTTTAACTGGCATTTCTCTGATGGCTAGTGATGATGAGCATCCTTTCCTATGTCTCTGGGCCCTCTGTACGTCCTCCTTGGAGAAGTGTCTGTTTAGGTCCTTTGTTCATTTTTTAAGTGGATTATTTGCCTTCCTGGAGTGGAGGTGTGGGAGTTCTTTATATATTTTGGAGATCAAACTCCTCTCTGAGGTGTCACTGGCAAGTATATTTTCCCATACAGTTGGTTCCCTTTTCATTGTGCTGTTTTTCTTTAGCCATGCAAAAGCCTCTTATTTTGATGAAGCCCCAACTGTTTATTCTTTCCTTTACTTCCCTTGATCTAGGGGACATATCAGTGAAAATATTGCTGCGTGGGATATCTGAGAGCTTCCTGCCTATGTTCTCTAGGAGTTTTATGGTCACAACTTACATTTAAGTCTTTTAACCATCTTGGGTTTATTTTTCTGTACGGTGTCAGCTGGTGGTCGTATTTCAATTTTTTGCATGTAGCTGTCCAGCTCTCCCAACACCATTTGTTGAAGAGGCTATTTTTACTCCATTCTCCGCTGCTGCCCCCTTTGCCGAATACTGATTGACCAAAGAGACGTGGATTTATTTCTAGGCTCTCTATTCTGTTCCATTGATCAATGTGTCTATTCTTATCCCACTACCAGACTGCTTTGATTACAGTGGCCTTGTAATATAGTTTAATGTAAGGTAGTGGGATCCCTCCTACTCTGTTTTTCTTTCTCAAAATTGCTGCGGATATTCGGGGTCAGTAATGGTTCCAGATAAATTTTTGAAGTGTCTGTAAAATACATCATTGGTATTTTAATAGGGATTGCGTTGAATCTATAAATTGCTTTGGGTAGTAAGACATTTTGATGATGTTAATTCTTCCAATCCAGGAACATGGCACAAGCTTCCATTTACTTGTGTCTTCCTTAATTTCTTTCTTCAGTGTTGTATCCTTTTCTGCATACAGGTCTTTTACCTCCTTGGTTAAGTTTATTCTTAGGTACTTTATTTTTCTTGTTGCTATAGCAAAGGTGATTTATTTGCTGATTTCTGCTTCTGATATTTCATTTTTGGTGTACAAATACACCTTCAACCTCTGAATACTGACTTTGTATCCTGCTGTTTGCCAAATTCACTTATTAGCTAGAGTAGTTTTTTGGTGGAGTCTCTAGGGTTTTCTATGTACACTATCATGTCATCTGCAAATGATGATAGTTTTACTTACTCCTTTCCAATTTGGATGCCTTTTCTTTCTTTTTCTTGTCTGGTCACTGTGGCTAGAACTTCCAATACTATGTTGAATAGAAGTCTTGTGCCCAATCTTAGTGGGAAAGCTTTTAGATTTGCCCACTGAGTATGAGGTTGGGTCTATGTTTTTAATATATGGCCTTTATCCCGTTGAGGTATGCCTCCTTTATTACCACTTTGCTGAGTGTTTAGATCATAAATGGATGCTGTACCTTATCAAATGCTTTTTCTGCATCTATTGATATGATCATGGGATTTTTGTCTTTCCTTTTGTTTATGTGATGTATCATGTTTATTGATTTGTGATTATTGAACCATCCTTGCATCCCTGGTTGATCTTAGTGGATGATCTTTTTAATATATTGTTGGCCGTGGTTTGCCAATATTTTGTTGACAATTTTAGCGTCTGTGTTCATCAGCGATATTGGCCTGTACTTTTCTTTCTTGGTGGTATCTTTAAATGGTTTTGGGATTAGGATGATGCTGGCTTCATAAAGAGTTTGGGAGTCTTCCTTCTTCTTGGATTTTTTGGAATAGTCTGAGACGGACAGGGGTTAGCTCTTCCTTAACTGTTTTGTAAAATTCTCCTGTGAAACCATCCAGTCCAGGGCTTCTGTGTGCCGAGAGTTTTTTGATCACTGTTTTAATTTCACTAGCTGTTATCGGTCTGTTCAGGTTTCTGCTGCTTCTTCATTCAGTGCTGGAAGGCTCTATTTTTCTAGGAATTTGTCCATTTCATCAAGGTTTTCAAATTTCTTGGCATATAATTATTCATGGTAACTTCTTACAATCCTTTGTATTTCTGTGGTATCGGTTGTTATTTCTCCTCTTTCATTTATGATATTATTTATTTGGGTCCTCTCCCTTTTTTCTTGATGAGTCTGTTTAAAGGCTTGTCGATTTTATCTTTTCAAAGAACCAGCTCCTGGATTGGTTGATCCTTTGAACTGTTCTTTTAGTCTCTATGCCATTCAGTTCTGCTCTCATTTTTATTATTTCCTACCTTCTACTTGCTCTGGGCTTTGTCTGTTGTTGTTTTTCCAGTTCTTGAAGCTGGAGGGTTAGGTCATTTATTTCAAATGTTTCTATCTTTTTTAGGTAGGCTTATATTGCGCTGAACTTCCCTCTCAGGACTGCCTTTGCTGTGTCCCATAGTTTTGGACTGTTACGTGTTCATTTTCGTTTGTTTCCAGAAACTTTTTGATTTTTTTCTTTGATCTCATTATTGACCCATTCATTGTTTAATAGTGTGCTGTTCAGTCTCAATGAGTTTGAAAGTTTTTTAGTTTTTTCCATGAGGTTGGTTTCTAGTTTCAAACCTTTGAGGTCCTAAAAAATGCTTGTTATGATTTTGATTTTCCAGAGTTTGTTGAGTCTTGTTTTGTGTCCTATCTTGTGGTCTTTCTTTGAAAATGTTCATGTACATTTAAATAGAATGTGTATTTTGCTTCTCTTGGATGAAAGGTTCTGTATCTGTCAGTTAAGTCCATTTGATCTAATGCATCATTCAGTTCCACAATATCCTTGTTGATGTTTTGTTTGGAAGATCTATCCACTTTTGACAGTGGGGTGTTAAAATCCCCTACAACCCATGTGTAACTGTCTATCTTTCTTGAAATCCTCCAAGATTTTCCTTATTTATTGGGATGCTCCTATGTTGGTTGCATATAGGTTTACAATGTTTATGTCTTCTTGATGGATTCTTCCTTTGAGTATTATGAAGTGCCCTTCTGGGTCTCTTCTTATGGTCTCTGTTTTGAAATCTATTTTGTCTGATAAAAGTACTTCTACCCTGGCTTTTTTTTCCTGTCCATTTGCTTGGAATATTTTTTTCGATCCTTTACTTTCAGTGGGTAGGTCTTCTGTTCTGAGGTGGGTCTCTTGTAGGCAGCACATGTGTGACTCTTTTTATTTTTATTTTTTTCATTCAGCTATACTATGTCTTTTGATTGGGGCATTTAATCCACTTACACTTAAAGTTATTACTGATAGGTATTTATTCATTTTTTTTTTCATTTTGTATGTGTTTCTCTCTTTCTCACTCTTTTTCTTCATCTTCTTAAAGCAGTCCCTTTAGCATATGTTGCAGGCCTGGTTTGGTGAAGGTGAATTCTTTTAGCCTTCTTTTGTCCAGGAAACTCCTTATTTCGCCTTACATTTTAATTGAGAGCTTTGCTGGGCAGAGCAGTCTTGGTTGCTGGCCTTTGCTTTCCATGACTTAGAATATTTCTTGCTATTCCTTTCTGGCTTGTAGTGTTTCTGTTGAGAAGTCAGCTGCTAGCCACATCGGGTTCCCTTGTATGTTACTATTTATTTCTCCCTTGCTGCCTTTAGGATTCTCTCTTTGTCTTTGATATTTGCCATTTTAATTATCATGTGTCTTGGAGTGAGCCTCACTGGGTTCCTCTTGAATGGGACTCTCTGTGCTTCCTTGATTTGCATGACTTTTTCTCTTCTCAAATTAGAGACATTTTCCATCATTACTTTTGCAAACAGGTTCTCTATCCATTGTCCCTCTTCTCCTTCTGGTATCCCTATTGTATGGATATTATTATGTTTCAGGTTGTCCTGCATTTCCCTGAATGCCTCTTCATTCTTTTTTAGTCTTTTTTCTTGCTCTTTCTGGGAGCTTTTTCCTACCTTGTCCTCCAGCTCGCTGATTAGATCTTCTGCTTCATCAAGCCTGCTTTTGATTCTTTCTACTGTGTTCTTCAATTCAGAAATGGAATTCATTTCCTTTTGCCTCTTATTGAGAATTTCTATGTCTTTGTTCATGCTGAAATAGTTTGCAAAAAGTTCTTCACAGTTTCTCTGCAGGTTTTTGTAATTCTCTCTGAGCTCACTGAGCTCATTGAGCTTTCTTAGAACCATTGTTTGGAATTCAGTATCTGATAGTTTACTCCCTTCTATTTCACTTAGTTCTCTTTCTGGGGATTCCTCCCTTCCCTTCAATTGGGGTGTGTTTCTTTTTCTTCCTGTTATTTGTGAGACTCTTCTTTTTTGCTTCTGCTTCTTAAATTGATCTGTCTTGACTTCTTGACTTTGTGGTGTGAACTTCTATGGTAGGAAACAGCTTTTTTTTTTCCCCTTTCTGGATCTGTCTGACGATGTCAGCTATTGATCCCTTCTGACCTTAGGCAGTCTTTAAGAGACTTCCAGGAATCTGCTGTCTGTGTCTGTCTCCTCCAGTTGTTAATCTTGTTACTCTGCTCTCAGCAGTCAGGTCCCGGCTGAATCCCTCCTGTGGGCAGCACTATTGGGTCCTTTTACACTGCTTCCACTCATGGGAGTAGTCTGCCTGAGCAAGATGGCTGTTGCCGTGTTGCGGCGGGGGGGGGGGGGGGGGGGGGGGGGGGAGTCTGCCCTGGGGTCCCCCTGGCTACTCCCCCAGTTCTCTATGCAACGCCTCCATATCCAGACTCTCCTCAAGCGTCTCTAGACCACTCCACACTTTAGCCAGGGATCTACCATCTGTGACAGACACTCTGTATTCAGGACCCAGGCCTGTGCATTGCCAGGCCAGAGTAGAGCCTCCTGGGGGCGGGGCTAATGTGTCCGTTCACTCTGCTGCAGCTTAGGGGAGTGGTCTGCCCAAGCAAGATGGAAGCTGCGGAATGGGGGGTGAGTCAGCACTTGGACTCAGGCGGCCAGTTTCTCAGTCCTCTCCCCAAAGCCTCTTTCCCCAGTTCCTCCTCAGGCAGCTCCAGCCCCCTCTGCTCCTGCTTCCGCTGGAGTCCAGGGTAAGTAGCTACCACTACAAAGTTTGCGCCGGCCCTTTAAATGGCTCCTTGTGTCTCCAGCCACCTGTCTCTGGCAGAGAGCACCCTGCCGCTTTTCACAGCTGGCTGTTGTCTGTGTACTTTTTGGGCTCTGGTGCTGTGGGCTGGAGATCCCCGCTTATAGTTTAGACCCTGCTCTTCTCAGGGAGGTCCAACTGGCTGTTTCAATATCCCTCTGGTACTGCCACCCGTGGGCACCTAGCTCACCTTCTTGAGTCTCTACCGCACTCCTTACCAGTTAGGTTGTGCTAAAGCCGATTCCTCTGTCCGAGATTTTAAGATTCCTCTCTCACTATCGTTCAGTTGTTTGTTCCAGGTGATTTCTCCACAATTCAGGTGCAACCCCAGATTGGTCCTGGGAGGAGGTCAGTGTGACTTCCACTCACTGCTCTACCATCTTGAATCCGAGGTTTGTAACACTACCCACAAATCAGTTTTACCAAAAAAAAAAAGGAGGTTAACACACACACACACACACACACACACCCCATCCACCCTAACCCTAAACATTACTAAACCTCTCTATCTACCAGTTTACAGGAAATACAGGGACAGAAGAAGTTTGACTGAAACAACAGTAATACAACAGGCAAAATCAGACAATGGGAAGTTCCATAGCAGTGCTCTTCATAAATAACAATCCACAGAAAATTTTCACTTTTCTGGAAAAGCTGAAATGCCAAGCTAGAAAATTTATACCATTTTGTATACAAAAGAAAAGGTAAAGGCATTTTTTTTGAGAAGAGAAATAATTACAGGTAAACTTTAAGATTATCTGGCAACAATAAAACCTATCAACTGGAAGAAACAAGAGTTTGGAAATGGGGAAGGGTACTTGGTGGCCAGACTTAGAATGAGCAGCTTCATTATTACCATGTACAATTTCTTGAATACTTATTAGGAGTGGGTTTTTATACTAAACTCTTACATATAGCTTTTCACTTACTCTTAATAAAAACCACACAAGATTGGAGTTCTGGCTCTGAATCTGACTAGAACTGAATCCCAACTCTTAGTTTTAAACATGGAAGAACGATGCCTCTTTCACAGGGCTGTTGTGAAGACTAAAGGAAAAATTGCATATGAATATAAATTTTAAATGATCTGGCTCCATACAAACAAATGGTATTTCCATGATTATGAATGTTACTGTTTCTTAAATCTCTCCTGAGAATCAGACAGCTCAGCCTTGCTCTTAAACACTGGAACCCAAGAGTAAAATCAAAGAATTTATGGAGCTGGTAATGAGTGTACAAAGGTTCCTGACTAGTCCAGTGCTATCTCCTAAAGCATAAACTACTGATTTGTGGGCTCACTGTTTGCTGCCTTCCAGGCTCAACAACTGAGGGGAAGAGGCAACAGATGTTCGGTGACTGGCCAGTTCCTCTTGGAGCTACCACAGTCCAGGGCATAAAACAATGACTTCCAAATAAAGACTGCAGTCAAATGAAAGACAAGACAGCCAATGTGCTCCACTGCAACAGCAAAGATGTTGTTTGTTAAACATAAAAGGTCATCTGAGGAACAGTCAGTGAACAATTAATTAGTACAGCAAACAAGAATATTTTTGAAGGAAAAAGCTACATAGGACACAATTTGAAATTACTCAGTTTTGAATGATTTCTTTCCACTACTGTATATAAAAGGTTTACTTGTGGAAACCATGAGGTCATTGTTTTTCAGTCTTACTATAGGAAACAGCTGTGAAGAACAACACGGAGAACACTGCCCTATTTTGTAGCCCCTCATTGTGACAAGTGGATAGATAGGGCCAGGAAAAATCCATCAAACCACACACCAATAACAAAACAAAAGTGGCAGAGTCAAGCTAAAAGTTTAAGCCACAAAGGGAGATGTAAAACAACTAAGTCAGAACAACCATCTGTATTAATTACATCTCTGTATCTGAAGAGATATTTCTGTGTTTAGACCACATCAGCTCCTTTCTGTATCAGTCACCAAAAACTTACATGATGCATTCTGCACAGTTCCTGATTCATGACAGACATTCAACAAATATATCTAAAAAGTTCTCCTAGGGTTCTTATGTTCAAATACTATGTGACCTGTCTAAACCTGAACTTACCCACACACCTCCATAATTGTTGTCCTTTATGTGCTTCCAGTCTTGAAGAGCACCACTGCAAGAAACCCTGTTTCAATACCTCATTTATGTTCACCTTCTCCTTCAAATCAAAACCGCAATGAGGTCTCACTTCACACACACAAGAATGGTTACTATCAAACAAACAAACAAACAAACAAACAAACAGAAGGTAACAAGCATTGGCAAGGATGTGGAAAAATTGGAGCCTTTTCATGCATTGCTGGTGGGGATATAAAATGATGCAGCCACTGTGGAAAACAATCCGACAGTTTCTGAGAAAGTTAAACACAGAAGTAGCATAAGATCCAAAGAACTGAAAACAGTCTGATACTTGTGCACCTATATTTATAGCATCATTCTTCCCAATAGCCGAAAAACCTCCCATATCCTTCAAGACACTGTCCAGGTATCACCTCTCCAGTTCCCTCACACCCTACCATTCTCTTCTCAAGTGCTCGACCCCCAGGATTTGCACAGTGCTTTGTACACAATCTATCACAGCACCCTACCCTATGCAACTATTTCTTTTCCCATCAATCTCCCCTTAGAGACCCTGAGTTCCTTAAGGGCATGAATGATCTCACCCATCTTTCTATCTCCAGAGCTTTCCAATATAAGACCAGCACAGGAATCAATAAATGTGCTTAATAAATCTGTGCACTTAATAAGTCCATATCATGTCTACAAAATAACCTGAATTTTGATGTTTCAGCTGCTCTACACTGTATTCAAGGCTAAGAACAGGTATCAAACATAATGTAAACCAGGTTTCAGGATTCAGCCTTCCCAGTTCTCCCCTTCTCTCAGACTGCCCCTTCAACAGATTCACTCCTTCTCCTGTCCTCTTATTTTTAGTTTCTCCCAAGGGCCTGGCCTTGGGCTTCTGACCTTTATCACCTCTATGGAGCTGAATCCCAGTCTACACAGCTAGTCCTAACTCGTACCATATTTCCAAAAGTCTACTAAGACCTTAGATATCCCATGGCCCAACCCCTACATGCTCAGATTATACACATGATCTTCTGTGCTCTACAAACCATGCCCCTTCCAACTGCTCCATTTCTATTCAAGACCCCCATTATTTTCACCATCACCCAGGTCTGATACCTCAGTGTTTCCTTACACTCCATCTCTTGGATTCTCATTAATAATGTCATGATATCCTCCAAATGTCTCCTGGATTCACCTTTTCCTCTTGCTTCTCCTCACATCATACCTGCAATTGCCCTGTCCCTGCATTTACTTTCTCCTCCACCTGATTGATTTTTTTTTTTTTTTTTTGCTCACCATTAGGCGCATTTTTCTAATATTTTTTCATCCCATTAATGACTACACAAGCTCAAAATCCTCAATTGAATCACTATGATGGAAGCTTCAAGGCTAAATTGGTGTGACAGACTTTCAAGGCCACCCATAATTTGCTTCCTCTCATCTCCTCAGCTCTGCATTTCTCTCCAAATCAATGGTTCTCAACCAGGGGCAACTGCCCCACAGGACACATTTGGAAGAGACATTTTTGATTGCCATGAGTGGGATGTGGAGAGGGGAGTACTACCAGCATCTAATGGGTAGAGGACAGGGACACTGCTAAACATCCAGGACAGCCCCTCACAACAAAGAATTATCCGGCCAATAACACCAGATTTGTCAGTAGTGTCAAGGCAGGGACAACTGCTCCAAATAAAGCCTCCACAGCAGACAACCCAGTCACTTACTTCCGTGACCATGTGCCATCTCTATGCCTTCGCTCAGAATGTTTCCCCACCAACCTGAGGTAACACCCCTCTTCTCCTTTACTATCCATGGGCTACTTATCCTCAAATCCCATTCTAAGTCATATCCCATAGCTTTAAACACCATCTGGAGGCTGATGACTCCCAAATCTTCCTCTCTAGCCAGCCTCAATCTTCTGAACTCCAGACTCTATTACCCAGCTACCTACTAAACATTTCATGAATCCTATTTAACGCATCTGAAAATGAACTCCTGATCCCCCAAAACTGCTGCTCCTCACGTGAGCACCAGTAACCACTCAGTTGCTCAAGACAAACACCTAGGAATTATTCCGGATATACCTCTTTGCCTCAGTGTCCCTTCACCCCCATAATTAATCTGCTAGCAAACCCCATGGAGTCCACTTGCAGATATATCTCAAATCCATCCACTTCTCCATTTCTATCCACCCCCACTTTTACCTAATCTATCACAGAAGTTTCCTATCTGGTCTTCCTGCTTCTGCTCTACTTACCATTAAGCACTCTGAGTGATCACTCCAAACTTTAATGAGATCAGGACAGAAATCCATCTAAGACCTGGAGCCGCTCCCCAATTTTTCTTGGAATAAATAAGACTCTAAACCCCTTACCTGTTCCTGCAAGGCCCTGTATAACCCAGCCTCTGCCCACCTGCCCATCCCTTCCCAGCCTCATCGTTCCTCCTCTCTTCCCAAATGTACCAGGGGAGGGAACGCAGGAAAGCAAGTCACTAGATAGAGAGTACACATGTAGAGCTACCTGCAGAACATGAGCCTATCCTATATTCATATATATATATCCATATACACATTTAACTAGTCAGAAAGAATGGTTTTTAAGGGAGACTTCCAGGGAGCCTAGGTAGGAGCAGCAACAGTACATGCATGAAGCAGCTGTGGCTGACCTTATGTTCACTACAATTCAGCACCACGACCTTACAGAGAAAAATCCTACATGTTTCAGCATGTCCACCTGCCAGTTAACGTTTTATGTTGAGCCCTGTCCTTTTAGTGGTTGTACCAATTAAGTCAACCACAGACACAAGACTCAGTGTGAGCATCAGCGACACAGGGTGACAAAGTGGAAGTCAAAACTCTGGTTCTCCTCCCTCGGCCTCTAGCCAGGAGGTGAACTGAACCTCGGTTCTCTCATCCAAAAGAGCCAGGGACTGCTCACATCCACCCAAGGCTTTTTCCAAATCCAAAATGTGATGATTCTATCACCTCCTTTCTCCTTCAGAAACTTCGGAGCTTGACTAAGACTAAAATGACAGCGTTTGATAAACAAAGGACCTGACCAGGAAGAGACAATCTTTCTATTTTATACTCATAATTTCATTTCTGCCCCCAATTGTTCAAATGAATTCAAGGGACACCCTGAATTCTGAGTACTACTTACGAACCACTGTGAAATATCAATGTACTAAACAGCTTCATGCAAACCATGAAAGCGTCTATCAAAGGCCTGCCACACGAGTCCATGAAAAGCAAGGGGTAACACTGAGCCAGTGTCAGCGCTGGATTGCTAATTTGTCTGTACTATTCATTCTGTAACCTGAAAACTCTTGCTAATAAATAAGCACCATTAGGCACCAAAGTTCAAGGAAACCACCATGGGAGAGAAAATCCTATTCATCAATTACTTTTTGTTTTACTGCAAATTTGGATGGAGTTCCCACAGATATTTTATCAGATGACTATATTCTAGTTGTTACTTGGGAGCATGGTTTGAGAACTCTGCTATAAAACGTATCTTTCTTATTTGAAAGATGACCACCCATCTTTCTCTTAGTGCACAGGGGCAATGAGAACTAGAATCTGGAGCGTTCATGCCAACACCCTATTAAAGCTGTAACAATCAAAGTATGTCTCTGGATACCACCAAATGTTCACAGGGGTGAGGGGGCAGGGAGCAGGCAAAAGCACTCTAGTTGAGAACCACAGCTCTAAGGGGAGGATAACAAAGTCTGCATAAAAAGAGAAAGGGAGCTCACTATGTGGCAGGTGGAGAAGTTTCTTAAGGCACACCCAGGTTGGGCCAGTCAACCCATTTCATTCTGGAAAATGAAAATCCAGACTTAACCATCATCTAGCGCTTTCAAAACCAAAACCCAGTTTCCTGGCAAGCTTCTAAACCTCCAATAAATATGATTAGAAAGCAAGAAAGAATTCTAATTGAAAAACTTACAAAGAGGAAGGGAAGGGGCAAGTCAAGGAACATATAGCAAGGACTGATGGACAAAACCAAAGTAGGGAAGGATTGAGGGAAGGAGAGAGGAGAGGGGAGGGGACAGGCGAAAGTGGTGGGGGACAGGCAGAGACAAATGTATTTTTTTTTAAAAAACCGAAAAAAGAAAAAAAAAGAAAAACTTACAAAGAAAATCATTAGTTACTTAAGGAAGTTTGAAGACAATAAAAGCTCATTCAAAGACATACTAAGTGCTTTTCAAAAACTCAAGACAAACTATCTAGAGGTGGCAAATTGGCTTTAATTTCTCTGCCAGCTCCCATCAACCGGCAGTGGCTTCCTGGAGCCCCAAACTGAGTAGGATTCTGAGGATGAATGTAAGCTCAAGGGAAGAGGATATGGATCAAATACTGGTGTCTAACACAAACAGGCCAGCAGGGCATGGTGACAAGTATGCCTTACATCTACTTCTTTTGGTGTTCAACTTTCTTCATGCTCAAAATCACAGCCATCAAATTTGGCTGTAATAAAACATTTTGGAAAAAATAAAGTACCTCTTCTTTGGTAATCCACCAAACTTACCAAATTGGGGAGGAAAAAAAAGAAACCTGATCCTATTACCCTCCTGCTTAAATGAGTTAGCTCTGGATTCTCAACTTCCAGAGGATAAAGTACCAACCAGCATAGCATACAAAGCCTTTCACAATCTGTTTACAACACACTTCTCCCAGACTTTCTGTCCCCCTCACTCTCCACGGTGTAACAAGCCACCAGCATTACCTGTAAGCTGGTTAGAAATGCAGCATCTCAGACCCTAACCAACTCCATCAGATGCAAATCTGCTTTAAACAGAAGCCCATATAGAAGTCCTTGCTATATGTTCCTTGACTTGCCCCTTCCCTTCCTCTTTGTAAGTTTTTCAATTAGAATTCTTTCTTGCTTTCTAATCATATTTATTGGAGGTTTAGAAGCTTGCCAGGAAACTGGGTTTTGGTTTTGAAAGCGCTAGATGATGGTTCAGTCTGGATTTTCATTTTCCAGAATGAAATGGGTTGACTGGCCCAACCTGGGTGTGCCTTAAGAAACTTCTCCACCTGCCACATAGTGAGCTCCCTTTCTCTTTTTATGCAGACTTTGAATCACTGATACATTAAAGTGTGGAAACAGTGTCTGGGGGAACTCACCAGGTCTCACCAGACTCAGTTCTTCACAGGCAGGAACAGTGTCTTCCCCAAAGAAAGTGCCTGGCACATGGTAGGCAAGCACTTGGTGGGCTGCCTGAGGCAAGCCCCTCTACTCATCTCTTCTATAAAGACAGGAAAACCCAAATGTCCACCTTACAGCCTCCACGGCAGGCAGGGGTGCAAGTGACATGATAAGAGTCAATGAGAAGTCTACTGAGGGGGCTTCCAGGAAAACTTTTTTCCCTAATGACTTCCTCCCTTGACTGGTTAGAATGCCATGAGGTGAAAAACATTAAGGACAAAGAGCCAATAACAGTTAAGGACAACAGAGTGGAAACCAAAAATGGTTTGGGTCCTTACTCCGCCCATCAAGGCACTGTGCTACCTGAGAGCAACCTACGTTTTAAGGCACCACCACTAGAGCTTCCTCTTTCTTGTGCTGAACACATTCCTTACTGGTTGGGTAAACCTTCAATAAATGGAAGACGAATGAATGAATGCAAAGTGTACTAAAGGTTCAGAAGATTAAATTTCTTAGAAAATAGTGGAAATGGGCTTTCCACTCTAAGAATCTGTTCAACTTTACCAAAGCATACCTATAAATCCGTCTCTGCATTTCTAGAATAATTGACTCATTTCTGTTCACAACTTTCTAATGGATAAAAGAATGAACACAATCTCTTAAAAAGCAATGGAAATGATCTCATAGGAAAATGCAGTAGAAACAGACTTCCACATTTGGAAAAGAGAAGAAAATGAAACTTTAAACACTGGACTCTGACCTTGAAAAGTTTTTAATTGCTGTGGCTACTTACAGGCAACTAAAGAAAAAGACTTACAGTCACTGATTTGTTGCCATCCTCTCCTAACAACTTCATTGTTTTGAGACCTCTGACAAGGACCTCTTTTTTTTTTCCAAGTCCCTATACCAGCTAAGTATTTCCATTCAAATTTCTAAGCTCAAACAGCAACCATTTACTCTCTTTGAGAAAAACAGGGTAGAACAATATAAATAAACTATAAGAGTATTAAAAGGACAGGGATGCACCTTGGCAGTGCTATTCCTCAGCAAGAAAGTAAGTCCTCAACCAAGTGCTAATTCCTCGATAGATTACCATTTTATATTTTAATCAAATCATTTACTTTTACTTAAATAAATGGATTTTTGAAAGAAACTTCACAGCACCGATGAAAAGTCAGTACCACTTCTACTAAAACCTCTAAACTTGAGGTCTGTTCTCTCTTCATTTAAAAAAAAAAAACAACAAAAACCATGGGGAGTGAGCAAGTCAGGCTACCACCAGGCTGAGACTTTCTTTTGAGCATAATCAGGACAGAAAGAGAAGGAAAAAGGAATTAACCTTCTTTGTAGCTTCATTCTACTTAATTTAATTTTCTAGTTCCCATCTAAGAGTAATCCTCATACAATCATGAACTTTCTCCCCCTTTTGCTGAGAATAAAAGCCCATTTCCACAGTGCAGCCTAAAAGATCCCACATCATGGGGCTCAGCTCTCAGCTCCAACCGACTCACTACAAGGACCTAAGGGCCATATCTAGCTTACTGCCTGTATTTGCATGGCCTGTGGACTAAGAATGGTTTGTAGAAATAAGTATTTGCAATAAATCTGATGCTAGGTGACACTAATTTTCAACTGCAATTAAGCTAAATGTTATCCCCTCCAAAAAAAAGAATCCCATTCTTCTCATCAGTAGACCTGTACTACAAAATATTATACTCAATTATCATTGTATTTTATTTTAGTCAATAAAAAATTTGTGGACATTTGTTTTTTCTTGTTATATATGTACCTAGATAACACCCCCAATTTTGCACCTTAACCAGCAAAGCCTAAAATATTTACTCTGCAGTCCTTTACAGTCAGTCTCCAGATCCCAGAACTCTTACTGTTCGTCAACTGCATCACTTCCTCACGCTTGGGAAGAAACTCCCTGACCTCCTCCAAGGCAGGTTCTCTAGCTACTCAAGTCTCAGTTCCCCTGTCAGCTCCTCCAAGTAGCCACTCTAATTATCCACTCCCCACTTAAAGTGGTCTAGCAGCACACCAATGGCAGGATCAGGTTTTACTTTCTTCAAACCACTGGTATTACCCGGTAGCTTATTAAAGTCTTTAACAATAAAAATAATGAGTAGGAAAACACATGGTACTGTGCACAACTGAAGCTTTTTCCGTATCAGGCTGAACCCTCTAAAAATAAGTCAAAAAGAGTCAAAATGAGTAGTACCAAAGCGTTCGACTGAACAAATAGACTTGTTTGCAGCTCACAATCGCTTTATGAGGTCGATAACAGAGGAAACCGGCACAGAGCTGTCGTGTAACTTGCACGAGGTCATACTACTACCAAGTGGCAAAACCAATATCTGAACCCTGCTCAAAGTCCCCCCACTAAGAATGCAAGTTCCACGAAGGCAGCCGGTCTTGTTCATTGTCTTGTCTCATCACAGCGTCTGGCACATGGTAAGCTCTCAATAAATACACAATGAATGAATGAGTCAGTCGGTCAGTCAGACAACAGATCTCCCTTGCAATCGGTGGTTCCCGTCCCAGCCTCGGAGCGCACCCACACCTAACAAGCAGCACCTTGGTGGCACGGAGGGAGTGGGCAGGAGGCGCCCCGGGGACTCGGGTGCAAGGGCTCTCCCGGGAAGCGGGGTGAGGAGGGGGGACGGGCGCCCACCTTGAAGTCGCGGCTGTGCTGCGGCGTATACTCCAGCGTCCAGAGGGCGCGCACCAGATGCGCCAGCTGCTCCGTGACCTCGCCAGAGGTGCGGCCGGCTGGCGGCTCGGGCTCAGGGTCCGGCCGGCCGGCACGGTACTGGCCGAGCGCCAGGTACTCAGCGAACAGCTCTGTGTTGCTGAGGCACTGCAGCGTTGCGTTCATGAAGCACGTGTTGCCGTGGTTCCGGAGCCCCGCCACCCCGGGCACTGGCTCAGAGGCGGGCGACGTGGGCGCAGGCGCGGGCGCGGCGGGCGGCGGGCACGGCGGCGGCGCGGGCGGCCCTGACGGGAAGCAGCCGCGGAGGCCGCCGCGGTCCGGGCTGCCGCCCTCGGAGCTTAGATGCGAGAGCGTGGATAGCGTCTTGAGGACGCGACTCATGAAGCTCCCTACCGAGCGCGCCGACGAGGGCGCGGCCGGCCCGGGCGCCCCAGGACCACCGGCGCCACCGCCGCCCGCGCGGCCGCTCCGGAACAGCCGCTTGCTGAAGGAGCGCTTCTCCTTCCCGCCTGCCGCCGCCGCCGCCGCCGGCCCGGGCCCGGGCGCCGTTACCTTGGACATGGCGGCGGCTGCCCACACTCATCCCCGCGCCCGCCCTCCCGGCCCGCGGCCCCGCCACGGCCGCCACCGCATCCCACCGAGCCCGGGGCTCGACACCCGGTACACCTCAGAGCACCACCGAGCGAGCCTGCGAGCGGGGCGGCTGGCGCGCGCGCGGTCTGCCCAGCTGAACAGCTCACGTGACTCGCCCCCGACACCGCCCTCCCAGCGCTGAAGTCGCCGAGGCCGCCATGTTGACTGTGGGAATGAAGTTTCTTCCCCTGCCAGCCGCTAGTGTTAAATAGCGGCTCCCGGCGCGGTCCTACTGCATGAAGCCTGAGAGAAGCCATGTCTAGTGTGGGCGCCGTCCTGGCGCGTAAGGAAGCGCTGGGCCGGCTCAAGGTGAGGGACTTTCAGGGCTGGATCTTCGTGTGTGCTGATCTGATGGCGAAGGCCTCGAGCAGGACGGGAATCGGGATGCCGCTCCTAATCAGACGCTGGACGAGGTGGTGGACAGGACCCTGACCTGTCCTGGGCAAGCCAGCGCCTCCCTTCTTCTTAGGAACATCGACCGCCTGCGTGAGCACCCGAACGCCATCACGGCGCTGGGCGAGTCCTGGCCGTCTAGTCTTCTAGGCGACACTTTAGGGTCGCAGTAAAACCGTATCATCAGAATTACCTTACTTTTCAGACCAACCTTTAAAATCCTGCCGAAGTCAACCATCATTCCTTCATTAAACGAATAGTTACTGTGTGCCAGGCACTGTGCTGGGCGTTGCAAGTGCAACAAAGTATGAAGCCAACACCATTTCTACCTGCCCTCCTGCAGCTTACACTCCACGAGGATGCTTATTAATAGCTGCTAAGTTTCAAACATTGCGCCAAGCATGTAGTGTCTCCTTTAATCTTCAATTCGATGCCTTTCAAATTGGTACGTCTCATCCATTTCAAGGCCAAGTTCGTTTCAAAGCCCCTAGGCTTGTCCTCTAAGCGAAAGGTCACAGACCCGCAAATATCACAGGGACCAAAATGAGCCATTTCAGTGAGAGAAGAATCGTGGTGTTTCAATCATCATATTGACCTTTAATACTTCAAGTGACTGAGCTCTCAGTGTTGGGGAGAGTATCAGGAATGGTGGCGATCATGGCAAACTGAAAGTGAACATCCTTCTAAAGCAGGTGGCTGCACTCAGCTCCTCCCAATTGTTCTTATGTAGAAATGTGAGCTCAGGTCATCTGATTTTTTTTTTTTTTTTAAAGAGAAGGTGGAATTCCTATTTTTAAATCCTGGTTCAATTTAAAAACAAAAACTAGAGCAAGAAAAAAAAAAAAACTACATCTTCGGACTGCCTTCAGCCCCAAATCCACTGGTTTGTGATCTCTTCTGTGTATATTCTCCTCTTTGTTAACCCTTAGCCTGAGTCCTAGTTACTACACAGGGTAGAAATGAGGAAAGGGCTCTCTCCTCCCTTTTTTAGAACATAAATCTCATCTTACACCATATTTCAAAGTAATTGGCTTTTGCTGCTGGCCTCCCATCCCACAGTAAGCAGGACTCTTACGGTAACACCCACAGGGTGCTCTGCACTAGTTTTCAAATTACCACCATTCTCACCTCCTAATCAAAATACTTGTTCCTCACTGCATGTTGAACTCACTCATCTGGACATCAGGTGAAAGGAACAGCTTTTGGTGAAATTTCAAGCAGTTCAGTAACACTTTATCACAATAGCTAGCCATTGTGTTAACAAAGTTTGCAAGTTTGCTTGCTTGTTTTTCAGAGGTGGGAATGGTCTTGAGGTTGCCCTAGGTGTCAAGCCTACTTGGAGGTTAGCACCCAAGGTTTGCTTGCCTACATCACTTTTTCTTTTTCTTTTTTTTTTTCTTTTAGCATATCTCTATTTTGAACTCAGGTGTTTAGAGCACCCATCACACTTGCTCAAAATTTGCAAGCAATCGGAGATTAGGTCTGTATTGGTGACCATAGATGCCTAATACTGACCGTGGTTCTAATGAATGGTTGAATGAATAAACTGCTTTAAATGGAAACTGAGCATAGCAAAAGCTTTTCATTCCCCATATCTAATGATGGGAGACGCCTAATTTCAGCCACCACTATAAACTGTGTAAACCATTGCATTGTGACAGTCCCACCCCCACTTCAAAACCTGCTGTTTATCTTTGTCTCAGGCTCTGATTTAAGGAGAACTCACACTCAGACACTGAGTAACTTTAATTGGGGCTGACGAATTCAATCCCCAGACAGATCTGGAATTGGTGGATATGGGGTTTTCTCCCAACTGCTGTGAGCAATCTTCAGCCTCCTCCATCCAACAGGCTTTGTCCATGTGACTGTCCTGCTACTGCTTTTCAGAACATCCTTCCTTTCCTGGCATATATGCTTGGCATGTATATACTAACTGTAGGTGCTAACAAGTGTTCTCTTTTTAAATTTATTAAACTGGGAGTCAAAGCCCAGGGAAAGTTTACCACCCTGTTTCTCTTTTTCATACTGAAGCCATAGTCTGAATATGACCCCATTGCCTGGGCCCTCCTGTCCAGTCCAAGAAAGCCACTTGGAATCCCACTGCTGTCGTGTGCTTCAAATAAATTAGAGCTGAGCCCATCGGACTCCCTTAATTTACAATGATCAGACAGGGGCAAGTTAGGGTTCATCACACCCCTTTTGACACTACCGCTTCCCCTAGCCCAGTACTACCTAGTTGCCATGTCCACCCTTTCCCACCAGCATGTAGCCAAAATCCAAAATGTAATTAATATAGTTTAGCAAAAATCTGGAGGGTGCTTTAACCTGTCACCAGAGTCTAGTAAAATATGATTCTGTCTGACCTTCCTCATGTCAGAGTTGCCCTCTAGTACCCACTTACAACCCAGTGTTATGATATGTCTTGTTTTTCACTCCAAACCCTCAGGCAATTTGGTCCAGAAAAAAGGGTCTTTGCTCAAGCTGTCCCCTCTGTCCCCAACATCTATCCTGAGTCTCTTCACTTAGCTAACCTCTCCTCAACCTTAAGATCTCATCTTAGGTATCATCTGCTCCACAAGGCGTCCTATCCACCAGCTCTCTTGGGCACTTCTCAGTCATAACACTAACATTAACCATTTCGGAATCAGCTTACAACCTGTCACCTGCCCTGACGTACAGGCTTCAACATAGCAGCAGAGGCTCCTCTTATTCACTACTGGATACCTAGTAAGGTAGCCTTCATATAGCGTATTGACTGTTTGGCAGCAGTGTATCTAAAAAAATCTAAATTCCTTAGAGGGACATGTGAACCCCCTTCCCAATCTGCCACTTCAGGTGTATTTGTTCTCATAGGGCCCTAAAGTCCAGCTTGGCCTGAACAGGCTTGGAAAAGAATCCTTGGTTGGAGCTCTCAGATAGATATCTTTAAGACCCACCCAAACAACAGTCTGTAGGAAATCTCTCACCATCTCCCTCTGTACTTACCCCTTATCCCTGAACTAGGGAAACACAAGTTAGAAATAGTAATGCAGTTAATATCATTATCCCAGCAACTATGCCCTTGAGCTGACACCTTGGATCAAAGTGTATGCACATTTCACACTTTGACACCTATTGTCAAACTGACTAGAAAGTTTTGATCCTGCCGACAATGAATAATGGGAACCACACATTTCCCAAACCCAAGATGGTGTTGAATTTTTCACTCTTTTTCGCATTGGCAAATTTGATGAACACAAAATGGCATATTGATGTGCTTCTATTTGTAGGTGTGAAGTTGAACATCATGGGCTGGGCTTCAGCTATTCAACATCTAAACAGACTTCTTGTTTGGAGGGGCTACCAAATTAGGTAAAACCACTCAGGCTTCCATTATGGAAACTGGGCAGGGAGTGAAGAGCAACTATGCCCCTTCCTACCTCTGAGAGCTGGAGCCCAGGAAGGTAACATATGAAAGACCAGTCAAGTAAGTGTTCCCAACTGGACTTTGGCTCTGGAAGTATTGATACAAGGTTTGTTGGAGATAATGCAGTGAAGTAGTGAATCGGGCAGTTCTTTATTCAGCAATATGGCCGTGAGGTTACAGTGGCAGCAGTGCCAGGAATGCAGCAGCAAATATCCAGCTGGCTGCTCTCATGGCAAGTTCTCACTGGTGTTGGCCTCCCTGGCTTACTGCCCAGTCTTATTTTTCCAGCTCTGTTTATTCGGTGAACTAACCAGACAGGCTCCCTATAAATCCCTTTATTGCTGAAACTCATCAGTGTCAGTTTCTGTTTTTGGCAATCAAGAAAATAACTAGTAATCTCTTCATATTAGCAACTTGTATTTTTCACTGGTGTGACTTACTTGGATGCCTCATTTGTCTGTTTTCTTTTGGCAATTTCCTTTTATAAAGGTTGGCTAGTAAAAGTTCTTGGTATATAAATTATTATTCCTTGGTCTATACCATTCTATTTGATTATTTACCTTTTACCATATTTAGTGTCTATTCATATCAAATAGAGAATGTTAATTATTTTATACTCAGATGGATCCACTTTTTCATAAAGGTTTCTGATTTTTTTTTTACATGATTAGATAAACAACCTTTCCCCACTCCAGAATAAGGATACTCACGTATGTTTTCATTTAATGCTGTTATGGTTTCTATTTTTCTTCTCTTTTTCTTACTTTTAATGTTGGCTCCATCTAGAACTTATTTTTGTGTAAAAAATGAGACAGGGATCTTCGCTACCCCCCACCCCACAAGGCTAGCCACTTGTCTCAGCACCAATTTTTAAAAATAATCTGACCTTTTCCCTCTGCTTTAAAATACCATGTTAAAATAATATATTAAACTCCACATATATTTAGGGTTCTAAAAAATTCTGTTCTATCTCATTGCTGTGTGTCTATATCCCACAATAATACAGACTTAGAATATATTGAAATGTTTAAGTAGGTATTTTATTCACTATTTGGTAATTCTCTCAGAAGGATTAACTCCTTTGGGGAGATCAATTTATATAGATTAATTTAAGGGAAATTAACATCATCATAATGTTTATCTTCCCTGGAAATAAAGTGTGTCTTTTAAAAATTATACAAGTTCTCCACATCTTTCAGAGTACTGTGGTTTCCTTCCATAGGTCTGTGTAACATTAATAAATTGATTCCTATTGGTTGCTGCTATGAATGGGATATTTTTATGCCATTATATTTTCTGTTGTTTGTCTCTAGGACAAAATTATTTTGTAACCAGCCACCTGATGTACTGTAGTTCTTTCTCCTAATTTCCAGTTGGTTCTCTTGGGATTTTTCAGGAATTCATATCAATGCATGAGATAATAACCTGACCTCTTCCTTTTTAATATTTGTACATCATCTTTTCTCTCTTTCTCTCCTAATTGTCCTTCCAGCATCCAGTGAAGTAATAGGAATGAGAGTGGAAAGCTTATATTGTTCCTGACATTAATAGCAATGCTTCCTGGGCTTCACCATTAAGCATGATGCCTGCTTTGGCTTTGAGATATATATTATTTATTGCATTAAAATGGCATCCATTTATTCCTACTTCAGAAAACTTTATTATCAGAAATGGATCTTTGAATTGTATCAAACAGGCATCAACAAAGATGATCATATGCTTTTTTTTTCTTTGACCTGTATGCTCATTATAGGTTCTTTGCAGTTAAAAACAGGAATTCCTTTTAACTTACTCCATTTAACATAAAATGAACTCATTGGAACTACAGATCACAAGCAGCTCACAGAACTCTGAAGAAAACTTCCGGATCAGTGCATAGCCAGCCCCTCTCCAGAAAAGGGTGCATAAGAGGTCATTGTTGGCACCATCAGTGAAACTGGGCACTTGCTGCTGCCACCAAGTCTGGCAATGCCATTGGACAGGGACAGCCACACTGTTGGACTCTTGGTTGTGCTATAGCCACTATGAATAATCTTGAATAATTTCTGATTGTCCTGATCTCTTGCTACCACACCTTCCAAATTCTAAGCCCAAAGTACAAGCATTTATTTGGTTAGGCTAAATTCTTGGTCTTGTCACTAACTGCTGGGAAGAAAGAAAGGGACCATATCTCCTACAGTTTCCATGGTGAAGACAGAGTACCTCCCATTTATCTTGAGATTACCTTAAAAAAAGAAGACTATATTTAATGCTGGGCAGTCAAAAATTGACAAATATCCATTGCAACCTATTCATGTGGTGTGTATCATATTGATAGTATTAAATATATTGCTTTACCTACTTGCTAACATATCATACAGAAATTAATACCTATTTTTATAAGAAATCCAGGTTCCAATCTGTGTGTATGCTCACTGTCCTTGTCAGTTTTCAGTTTTGCCAGTTTTTTAAAAATAACTCTGAAGTGTCCTTAATTGTCTTTAGACTCTGTAACAATTTAAATGTGTTTTCAAAAGATCTAAGAATTCATACAATGTATTCTCTGGACCTGGTAGAGCAGGCAGTTCTTTGAAGTATTTTGTAACTTTCACCCATTAATATTGATCTGTCTAAATTTTCTTTCTATTCTTGAATTAATTTTAGTCATTTTATTTTGCTACATAATCATCCATGTTTTCCAGTTCACTAGCAAAATCTTACAAAAAATTGTCTTAAGATTCCATTTTCTTTTTGAGCCCCAGGCCACAGAAATAAGTTAAATATATTCCTTAATTTGTGGCTCTTTTTTTGTTGGTGAATGGCAATGGTGTCCCCTTTCCACAATTCGTTTCTTCTTTTCAAGGACATTCACTAAACTTCAGAATATTGGACCACACTGTTGGTACTCCACCCAGAGCCTGTGACTGACTTCTGGATACTGCCTGTGGGCACTGGCATTGCCCTATCTGCACACACAGAGAGCTGGAAGTGCCTGGGGTTTAAGTCTCCTCGAGGGACCCTCACAAGCAGTGACTTTTGGCCACAGGAGTGTGAAATCCAGCCTCTTTGCCTCCAGTCATGGCAAATTCTGAGGCCTAACTTACATTCCAGAGCTCTCTGCAGGATTAGGCTAAAGGCATTCTTTCCAGGACCTTGCCCCAAATTCCATCTTTGCACAACATCCTCCTTTCCTGTGACCTGCTCTCCTCACCCCTTAAGAGTTTCTTCTTAGAGCTCTTCCTTAATAAATCACTTACACATGAATTCTAACTCAGAGTCTGGTTCTGGGGAACTGGTCTAAGTCAAACTTAGTCCTTGCCCTTAGAAGCTGGCATAACATCTAATGAATTACACCTTAACATCTGGGCATTGTCATAGAGAGATCCTGTGAGAGTCTGAAGTTAATAACTCTTTGGGCGAAGACAATAAACACTTCCCTTCGAAAGTGTTAGCCAGTCTGGGTTTTTAAGGATGAATAGGAACTGGCCAGATAAGACATATAGTGTGGAGGTAGGTGTTACAATGTGCAGAGATAAAAGGGAGAAAAAGTTATAGTTATAAATAACATGTGGTTCCTGTGCTTTAGGAATTCAAACTATAGTGAGTGAACCTGGGAAGCCAAACAGGTTTCAGAGAAATTACAACACAAGGGATAAATAAAGACTAAAATAAACAAGATGTTGTTCTTGCCTTGGAGTATGGAGCTGGGTCTGGAAGAGTGAAAATCAGTTTTCTAGGCCAAGAAAGGAGTGAGGGGAAACTTAAGAAGAGAAAATGTTGTGTAATGACAGAGGGACATGAAAAGCCTTGATATCTTCAGGAAGCTCAAGTTCAAGGTAGCTCTACAAACTCAGAAATACATGATAAGAAGAGTACATTCTTTTTTGTTCATTTCCTTTCGAAAGTCTAATATGTTTTGTAAACCTTTCCACCATCTCTTGTATCTTTCTTTCTTCCTCTTTAAGCACAGTGGAACAGGCCTCCAGTCCAGAGCCTCCAGTGGGAACATTATTGGGGTAGTTTGTGGTTCGCATTCCACATGCTCTTCAAGAATCTTGCCACTCACTCTCCATCAAGAGGTCAAATCTATGCCTCTCTCTTCTGCAACACAGTTAGTTTTAGGACTGCCTCAAACAATAAAATTCAGCAGAAGTGATTTCATGAGACTGCTGAAGCCAGATCAAAAGAGGCATTATACCTTCCACTTGGTGAGCACCATGTCTGAGACTCCATCCATCTGGCTATCACTGTTTGCCCTGCCCTGGTGATTCCCTGAGGCCATGCCCCACCCAATTTACAGGCCCACCCAAGTCACTTCCTGTGACTTTTCAATACAAAAAAACCTCTCTTGGTTCATGCTTCAGACTTTCCTAAAAATCTCTCAAACAAGCAGCATCTGGACTTGTGTTGCCCATACCTCTTGCTAAGGGTCCCAGGCCCAGCTCTAGTGGTAGCCATCTTTGGTTTGCAGCTTGGACTGTCCGGGGCATCTCCAAGCCTAGCACAAGTAGCTGCAATCTGCAGATCACTCTGTAGTTCTGTAGTTCATGCCGCGTGGCCCTGGGCAGAACACAGGCAGCAGCTGACCTTGGCCTACACCTCCTGGGGAGCCCCAGGGTCAACAAACCTGGTGAACAGCTTCAGACCGTGTCGAACAGCACCTAATCACCTTCATAAGCTACACACACAAGGGGAGGACTCAGCAGGCACCAGAGCCCTAAAGAAGTAAATCATGCTCCATGGGGGAAGAAAAAGAAGGAGGAGGATTAGAGGGAGGAGGGATGGAGGGGGGAGGGGGAGAAGGAGAAGAGAAATAAGAACAATAAAAGGGCAATATATACATATCTATCAACAATCAAATCTGAAAAACAAAAATGAACAAGTAGAACAGAAACAGACTCACAGATACAGAGAATATTTTGACAGTTGCCAGATGGAAGGGGGTTAGAGGGATGGGTGGAAAAGGTGAAGGGATTAATAAGTACAAATTGGCAGTTACAGAATAGTCACGGGGATGTAAAGCACAGCATAGAGAACATAAACAATAACATTCTAATAACTATGTACAGTGTCAGATGGGTACAAGATTTATCAGGATGATCACTTAGTAAGTTAAATAATGTCTAATCATTGGGTTGCACAACTGAAATTAATATAATATTGTATGTCAGCTGTAATTAAAAAATAAAAAATGATTTTAAGAAAAAAAGAAGCAGCCTGAAGCAAAGACTCAAAGACAGAAACAGAGAAGTAAGTCAAAGTTCCACAGGCACAATTCTTCCTGCAATTAGGCAGAGGTATATAAAGGCATCTTTCCCATCTTTGTTCTAGCTAACCTCCTCTGAAAAATAGAAAATCCATTCTAGTTTCATGAGACGATTTTACCGCTATCATTCAAGCATTAGAACCACAAAAATATTTTATGCTTTTCCAAGAGGATTAATTTACTTTTAAAATATAAAACATTATCCCTGGCTCTGACTAATGTGTCTCCATGGATAGAGCGCCGGCCTGCAGACTGAAAGGTTGCTGGTTTGATTTCCAGTCAGGGTACATGGCCAGATTGTGGGCCAGGTCCCCAGTTGCTGGTATGTAAGAGGCAACTGATTGATGTTTCTCTCACACACCAATGTTTCTCTCCCTCTCTTTTTCCCTCCCTTCCCCTCTCTCTAAAAATAAATAAATAAATATCTTTAAATTAATCACACACACACACACGCACACATAACCTCTGGCCAGGTAGCTCATTTGGTTAGAGCAGTGGTCTCCAAACTTTTTGGTACCAGGAACCAGTTTTGTAGAAAATTTTTCCACAGACTGGGGGTGGGGAGCAGGATGGCTTTATAGCCTGTCACTAGATGCAGCTTAATTGTCACTTGCCACTTATTGATAGGATTTTGATATGAGTCTGCAAGCAATTGATGTATCACAGTCTCTGTGCAGTCAAACCTCTCAGCTAATGATAACCTGTATCTGTAGCCGCTCCCCAGCTCTAGCATCACCATCTCAGATCCACATCAGCTCACCAGGCATTAGATTTTCATAAGGAGCACGCAACCTAAGATCCCTTACAAGCACAGTTCACAGGAGAGTTCGTGCTCCCCTGAGAATCTAATACTGCTGCTGATTTGACAGGAGGTGGAGCTCAGGCACTAATGCAAGCAATGGGGAGCAGCTGTAAATACAAATGAAGCTCCGCTTGCTTGCCCACAGCTCACCTCCTGCTCTGTGGCCAGGTTCCTAACACACACCAGGCCACGGACAGGTACCACTGTGGCCTGGGGTTTTGGGACCCCTGGGTTAGAGTGTTGTCCTGATCTGCCAAGGTCATGGGTTCATACCCCAGTCAGGGCACGCACAAGAATAAACCAAAGAATACATAAATATGTGGAACAACAAATTAATATTTCTCTCTCTCTCTCTCTCCTTTCTTCTCTCTCTCTAAAAATCAATAAAAATTTAAATAGATCATAAAACATAATATAAAATATAAAGCTCTTCAGAGCTCCTTTTTTTGTGCTAGATGGGATGCTGTCTGATTCACAGATTGTTAAATTGAGCCAATTACATCTTCAAAAACACCCAGAATAATGTTTGACCAAATATCTGGGCTCCCTGTGACCCTATCAAGTTAATATATAAAATTTAACATTAAATCTTAATGCAATGTGATGAAGAGGGCAATTTACATCTGTGGTATTCTTTGTAAAACCCATAAGCCCAGTCTAAGCATGAAGAAGAACAACATATAAACCCAAATATAGAGACATTCTAAAAAATAACCAGTAATCTTCAAACTACATGGTCAGAAAAATCAAAAGAAAGCTGAGAAACTGACACAGACCGGAGGAGACTAAGAAGATATGATGACTAAATGCAATGTGGCATCCAAGGTTGGATCCTGGCACATAAAATGATACTAGTAGAAAATCTGATACAATACAAATAAAACCAGGACATTCATCATATTATACCAATGTTAGCTTCTTAGTTTTAACAAATGTACCACAGCTGTGGGATATGTTAATCTTGGGGGGAAACTGGGTGAAGGTTATACAGGAACTCGGTACTATTGTTACAACTTTTCTGTAAATCTAAAATTATTTCAAAATTAAAAAGTTTATTTAAAATGTATTTGAATTAAAAAGAGGGGTGGGTTTTTAAAATAATATTAAGTAATCATTAAGTCAAATTTTTTAAGAATAGCTTCAGAATGACTGAGGAAATAATGATTTCTTAAAGTGATAGTTCACAACCGGGTACCTTAAGCAGAAACTGATTCAAGGGGCATACCTTGGGAGTCTCAGCTTCTGGGTGCCTGAGATCAGGCAAGCCAGAATGGAGAGGTGGCCTGGTGACCGTTACACACATGACAAAGGGCAGAGGGCAGAGTCCTCCTGGGAACTGTGAGACCATCTCAGATAGGAGTCAGGGACAATGGAACAGGGAGACCTTGGTCCTGCCCAAGGAGTCTTCCAAAGACCCTGGGGGAAGTGCAAACACCTGAATGATGTTAGAACTCAATAAAAAGAGAAAAATAAACCCTCTAACTTTCTTGCCAAAATAAGAGAATTTGAGATTCATTCCAGTGTGAACATTCAAAAAATACTGGGTGCTCTACATACCTGGACCTGTTCGAGTTTCTGGGGATGAGAATTCTCAGCAGTGAGAATGCAAAGTATTCACAATTCTAGAGGGAGACAACAGAAAATAAGCAAACAAATAAGTGTATAATATTATTTCAGCTACAAATAGTTGCCTTGAAGAAAGCAATTCACACAGAGAAATGAATGAAATGAGGGGACGACCAACTATGGAAAATCTGGAGAACACATTCCAGACAGAGAGAGAGGCATTGCCAAAGCTGGGAGCTGGCAACAAGTTTGGTGTGTCCACAGAAGAGCATGAAGGGTGGGTGGCTTCAGTGAAGTGAGCAAAGTAGAAAGTGGCCAAAGATGAGGTTGAGGAGACAGACAGAGGTCAGACAATGTAGGACTTTGTGGCTGTTGTGAAGAGCACTGAGGATAAAAAGTTGCACAAAAATGCAGAAGATGCTATTAGTTATCACTTGGATATGATGCAATGGGTAATGTGTGATTGTCCAAATGAATCCAACTTTGGAAATGTGAGGATAGGGGGATTTCTTTAAAAATGTACAGATTAAAGACATAAATTTTTCTCTGCTCTATACCAAAACATACTAAGATGACAGTAAAAGAATAAAGTGATATTAATCCATAAAGAAAGAGATCAGAGAGATTGTATAAGTTAAGATTCTATCAGGAAAGCAGAAGCTGCTCAGTATTTCAAGTAGGAAAGGCTTTAATATGGGGAAATTGAGCCTATCCCACTTTGGAAGCCTGGAGAAGGAGGGTCAGGCAAATCACTTTCACCAACCTCAGCCTGTGGCACCAAAGTGAATGAATCTTAAGAACAACCCAGAAGCTCTGTTGCAAACCAAGGACAGGGTCAAGTATAGGATGAAGCTAGTGAGGCAGGTGCCTTAGACACAAATTTTAAGAGGGCACACAAACACTCATGTATGAGTGTTCTCCAGAGAAACAGAGCCAATACAAGATATGTATATGTGTGGAGATTTATTAAAGGAATTGGTTCACACAGTTACAGAGGCTGGGAAGTCCCATGGTCTGTGGTCTGCAAGCTAGAGAACCAGGAGTGCTGGTGGTGTGGGTCTCGGACAGGGTCCGAAGGCTTGAGATTCAGACACACCTATGTCTGAGGACAAGAGAAGGTGGATGTCTCAGCTACAGCAAAAAAGTTAAATTCACCCTTTCTCCATCATTTTTCCAATTCAAGCCCTCAACAGGTTGGATGATGCCCACCCACACTGGTGAGGGGCATCTTCTTTACTCAGTCTACTGAATATGATACTCATCTCTTCCAAAAACACCTTCACAGACATACTGATAGTGTTTTACTAGCTATCTGAGCATACCTTCACCCAGCTAAGTAGACATATAAAATAAAGCATCACAATTCACTTATCCAAATGAAGAATATTTTAATACAATACTTTTTAAAAGACAAACAATGCAAAAGAAATCCATGATGAACAAAATGTCAACATTTCCAATGAAAGCAATTTCACAGTGCACTTACACTCACCTCTCCCTAATCCCAGCCCTGCTCAAGGGCTCTGGGAGGACCCACTACTATCTCAGCTACCCACAGCCCCAACCGGACTGATCTGTCATAGCCTGGAGGCTAATGAGACCTTCAGGTCTGCTATCTTCTGCCCACAACTGCTGCCAGGATAACCTCTCTTTTATCTGCCAAAGAGGGAGGTGATGCTGTCAAGTGAATAACAAATGAGCCAACAGAGATGTTAAGAAGTTTCAAAAGCCAGAAATCAGGTAAAGATATTAGCAGAACTGAGAAATACAAATTTCAAATACTTGTAGAGAGGAAGAAAACAAGTAAACCTAGTTGTAGAATCTCTAAAAGGTCAGTGTTATGGGCTGAACTGAGTCCTTTGTAAATTCATATGTTGAAGTCCTAACCCCAGTACCTCAGAATGTGACTATTTTTAGAGATAGTCTTTTGAAAGGTAAATAAGTTAAAATAATGGCATTAGAGTGGGTCCTAATCCCATAAGGTTGATGTATTTGTAAGAAGAGGAGGTTAGGACTCAGGCATACACAGAGGAAGAACTTGTGAAGACACAGGACATCTATAAGCCATGGAGAGGGGAATTAGAAGATACCAACCCTGCCAACACCTTGATCTCAGATTCCTAACCTCCAAAACTCTGAGACAATGAATTTCTGTTGTTTAAATTCCCCCACCCCAGTCTGTGGCACTTTGTTATGACAGTCCTAGAAGACTAACATAGTTAAGAATTAAGGGCATCAGATGTAACAAAGGATAGAGTAAGACATAAGTCTTAAAATAGGAAGCCTAGTTGAAAGTCTATATATGTAGACCCTTAGGTTCCTATCACACACATCCAAGAACACTTCTAGTCCTCACCTCTGCCATGGAGTATCATCTACAAAAACATTAAACTAGAGAGGCTCCAAATTCAGAGAAACAAGGCCTAGGAAAGGGCAGGGAAGAAGAACTATTATGAAAACTTGGGAAACAAGTAATAGATTACCACCTAAAGACTGAGATACCATACCTGACTCAATCCACTTTGTCATTTGGTCCCAGACTGATATAGATGACAGTTGGCAGGAAATTGACCTTATTTTCTAGAGAAAGAGACAGGGCTCTCATAGAGGTCTGCACACTGTGACATTTGGGGGTCTGACACAAATGGCTGAATTCCTTCTGAGCATCTTACATTAAAGCCCTCTGAGTTAAAAGGCCATGCCTCCCACCCACAGCTCCTGAATACCTCACTGTTAAATATGAATAGTCCGCTTAAGGTCACCAGATATTTGAGGAAATTCCCTAACTTTGAAAGACAGGCAAACAAGCAATCAGGAAAAGAGAGAGAGAGAGAGAGAGAGAGAGAGAGAGAGAAGGAAAAAACCTTGAAGGAAATTGAGACAAAGCAGAAGGCTAAAGAAAACTATTAAAAATTATACTTATGTTCAAAGAGACAAGAAAAGATATTGCATCTATAAAATAATAACATGACTTTTAGAAGAATATAAATGGGTTTTGGAAAGTAAAATTTCAATAGAAGAAATTTTAAATTGATCAAAAGCATTGAAAGATAAAGCTTCAGAAATCTCTTTGAAAGTAGAAAAGAAGACAGAAAGGAAAAAAGGAAAAAAAAGATAATGAAATTAGAGAATTAATTTATTGAAGTTCAGTTATCAATTTACAGGAGTTCTACAGTGAGAGCAATAATTTTCACTAGGAAAATAATAGAAGAAAATATCTGGGCTAGAGAACACGAACGTCTAGATTAAAAGTACGCAGCACAGTGAATTTAAGAAAGATCCCCACTAAGGCCAAGAACATGTTTTTATACTTTTGTTTCCTTGTATTACATTTTAATGAACACTTATTGGCTGAATGAGATAAAGAAGAATAACTATAGATCAAAAGGTATAGGAAGTTCTATGCAGTAGTTAATAAGAATAAGATACCCCTTTATGGATTTACATGGAAAGGTGACCATAATTGAGTGGAAAAAAGAAGATTGCAGAAAAAAATATAAGCCCATGTAGGTAATATAGTTTTCTTTATTGGCATAACAACTCTTAAGTCTGGATGAATACACGAAATTGTTAATAATGAGGTGGGATTTGTGTCTGAGGTAAATGGTTATTAAGTGAGATTTTGACTTTTTTCTGTAATGCTTAACATTTTTACAATGATTAATCTTATCAAACACAAATTCAGTACTTTTTTTGGAGGGAAAAAGAAGGGATAGCCGAGAAAACATTAATAGCTATTAAAATAGCAAACTCCTTCTTTATCATCTAAATTAATTATTTGCTAAGAGATGCTTGAAAACATTGTGGAGGTCAATCATTGTTGACTAAGCTATTGAGCAAACCATAAAGCAACAGATCATTTACTTTATCAGTAATGAGTTAAAAACCCAGAAATGCACTTTATCTCAATGGATACAAATTGCTAGTGATTTGTTTATTTTCTAAATTTCTTATTATGAAATTTTTTAGAGAAAAGCTGAAAGACTAGTACATTAAACATCCATTCTTCTTTTCTCTCCAATACCAAAACCAAATTCCTACCCTTATAGATCTTAAGATTTAGTGAATGTCAGCTTACTTTTATTTCCCCTCTAGAACCTGAACTTTCTGGTCCCTATTCAAACTGGCTCCTCTCCTACTAGGAAAGCTCCAAGTCCAGCTGGATTCTGTTAGTGTTAGTTATAGTAATTCCCCACCTTTATCACTCACAATATTCATTAATCCAAGGAGACTATGTAGCCAGTTCTGTTAGTTACTTAATTTGTGGGGTCCAGTGAAAGTGAAAAATGCAGAGCCCCCTTGTTCATAAATTATTAAAAATTTCAAAATGATAACAGAAGAGCATTAAACATAGCTCAAGACACTTCTAACAGCAAGGCCTACACAAGGCATACACCCATGAAGCTGGCCCTCTGTGTATCATTTATAAGCAAGTTCTAGCCCTTTTAGAATGCAAAAATTATAATATAACTGTCTCTATGCAGCCTGCTCAACTCTCCAACTTGCAGTTTATCTGGGCATTTCCTCTGTGTTAGGCAACCTGCTTCTCCCCAGGCATAGTCTTCTAGAGCCAGAGGGGCCAACCATAACCCCAAATGGAAATGGCTCTGTTACTGTACTCATTAATCTATTCATTAAAATACACATTGAGCCCCTTTGTGTGCCAAGCACTGTTCTATCTACCCCTCAGATTAAGCAATAAACTAAATAGACAAAAATGCCTGCTCTTAAGAAGCTTATATTCTAATGGGAAAAACAAACAAGGTAGAAGTAATATACACAGTGTTGAAAATTGGTGCTCTGAAAAAAAAAGTAAAGCAGGAAAGGGAAACAGAAAATTTCTCTCATGGTTACAATTTTAAATAGGGTGGTCATGAAAGGTGGTGATGTGCCTTCCAGAGAAAGTATGTGCGTCAGATAAGCTTTGTTTAGGTTGAGTTACAGTGTGGTTGGCTGTGAGCTAAATGTTAATGAATCAATAATATATATTAAATAATGTATCTTTAAACAGAAACACATTTTTTAAAGTTATGCAATGGTTGATTGAAGAGTATGTTGTGACCAGAGGCTCTCAGAAACCTAAGTCTGTATTTCACCATGGAGCAATGATTCAGTATTCACTAACTCAGTATTTATGGTGACTTTATAGAACAAAACATGACAAGTGCAAATATCAAGCATCAACTGTACATTTCTAGTTCTAAAGGCAATCTGACTGTGACAACTCTCTTCTGTGCCAACTGAATAACCCGGCTGTTGGAGATTACTTTCACTACTTCATCCTTCTTTTTATATCCACTTTCAAGCTGCAAGTGGCATTCTGTGGGAGAGGAGCATCCCATTAGAGACCTCCTGTGTAAAGGAAGAACCCAACAACACATCCATAGCCGCTGTCTGCGGTGCTGACCATTGAAAGCTAGCTTCCTGCAAGAGAAGAGGCATCAGGAAAGTCATTATGAATTTCACATATAAGTAAGTGAATCTAAGGATCCTGCTCCCTAGTCCCCAGTGATCAAGGACAGTAGAGTTTTTTTTTAAAGACTGGATTAATGAGCATGCATGAAGAGAGAGCCTTGATCTCATGCTTGTGGGGTAAGGTAACATTCACAAGAAAGGAAGGACATCATTCTTTCTTTGTCTCCCCATTTTGGCTGCTCCTTTGTGTTTGTTTCCATGTATGAGGTAGATCTACTATGACCCTCAGTCTCAGTAGAGTTGCATTATGCAGTAGATGTCCTGTGGGAACCAGTAGCACACTCTGCCTGATCACCTGAGCTAGGTGCTCTGGGAATGTCCCTTGTGTGTGGTTATGTGGGTCCTCCTGTTGTAATTGACTCTTGATTGCTATTGGCCTATTTGTACATGGGATTGACCCTCAGGCGATTGACTATGAGGCTCACCCCTGCCACCCAACACAGTGTACAAGCTGCCATGTAGGTGCTAATCACATGGAGTAGAATTTGCCTCAGTGGGTTTTGGTGCCTGCTGGAATCTACCTCTGTATATGCTGCTTGTGAAGCTTATCTGTTGTTGTCTGAAGCTGGCCATTGGGTGTATTAGTCCTGGGCTTCTTTGGAGGGCCTCTGGGGAAGATCTAGTCAAACATTGCCTGTGACTGGACCCAGGAAGGCTGCTTGGAACTATCAGTGATCCACAGCTTGTGGCTGCCTCTGCTGGGTCTGGGTGTGTGCAGAAAGGACCAAGCTGCACACCAAGGCTGGATTTTACAAGCACTGGACCCAGGTAGGGGACAGCTAAAGTCTCAAAGCTGCCAGAGATCTGTCTCCACCTGCACGCTGCCTGTTAGGCTTAGTCACTAAAAGAACCCCCAGCTATACTCTTCAGCAGGGTGTAAGCTCTACAGGGTAGGGTAAGAGGAATTCCAATGGGTAGGGTTATTGTTTCCCCTAAGGTTGATGCTGCTTGGAAGGGGACTGCTCTCTGCCTGAGAAAGATGGTTTCTGCCTGAGAAAGATAGTTTTTGCAGAATGACTCAGCACAGGGATCCTGGCAGCTGACACTTCAGCCTCCCAGAGCCACCAACACCAGAATCTCTTCATGTGGCTCTAGTACAATTTGCCCTTCCCCCTCTGGAGCCCAGGTGATTGGCTGTGAACAAAATTTTGTGCATTGACCCTTTAAGAAGGTGGCTGTTTCTCTAACTGTCTCTCCCTGATGGACAAGAACCTAAATATTTTTCACAGCCAGACATTACATGGGCACCTTTCCCAGTTCTGATGCTCTAAGGTGGGGAGCCCAGCTTGGGGTTGAAACCCCACACCTCTCAGGGGAAAAGCCCATGAAGCTGAGATACCCCTCTGGAACTTCAGTTGCTGCCTGTGGGAGCCCAACCAGCCCTCTCACTCCTCTGCACTTCCTACCAGTTATGATATGGCTACTTCTGTAAGTCCTTGGTTGTAAGGCTTCTCTTCAGCTAGGGTTCAGTTGGTTATTCAGGATGATTGTTTTACAATTTAGTTGTAATCACAGTTTGTAATCCCAGTTGTAATCCCTCCTTACTAGGAGGAGGTTAGTGTAGCACCTACCTACTTCACCATCATCTTGGAACCTCAGGACATCATTCTAAAGCCACAGGGATCCTGGAAAGAACCAAACTTGGAAGCAAACTTACTCACTGGGTTCCTAACTTTGTCAATTCCATGATACTCAGTCTTAAGTCCTTATATCAGTTTAACCAAGTCTTCTAAACCATTTGATATCTCCTCCAACTCTCCAGAAGATTTAAGATTTCCTGCTGTATCTCATGACTGGGTTCCTGAGTCTATGAACCCTGACATTGATCTCTAAAGCTGAGAAATTCTATAGAGGAATGACTCAAAGTTCCAAGGAGTATAAATAAATTTTAGAAAAAATTATATATCAGAGAAACCAAGAAAAGAGAGTTTCACCTAAATAATTGCAAGTGCCAAAGAAGATAAAAGGAAGGAAGTTAGAGAAGACTAGATGTTTTGCAAACCAAAAATGACTCTGATTTTGCTCTGAAGGAACCACCCCTTCCTTACTCTCAACGCCTGTGTTTTGGGTGAAGCTGATTCTATTGAAAGGTGGAGCATGCAGTCCAAACTTAAGCCAATCAGCACATTCCATTATTCTAATAATGGTGTTCAATTAGGAGTTGAAACATACCTCATGCAAAGTAATAAGGCCCAATCAGGATCATTCATAACTAATCCAACAATCTATGCTTGAGCTACCAGTCCTGCTGCACTTAGCTATGCACATGTGAGGGCTGGAGCTAATGCAGTCATCTTATGACTGCACTGGACAGAGAATGGCATGAATGGTGAGAAAATAGAGCCAAGACGTAAAGCCAATGACATCTTTTGAATCCAGGTTTAAGCTGGGCCTACAGCCAAACTCCCCAGTACAGGAAATAGTTTCTTTCATTCACAAACCTAAGCTAGTTCAGGGTTGTTTGTTTTTGATACTTGCAATATACACAGTCCTACTTGAGGTATAAATATGTACCAGAAGTGAAGTGTTTCAGATGATGCAAGCTGAAATGTAGAATTGGCAAGGGTGAAGTAGGTGGCATATAGGGCAGTGGAAACCCTTCTGAAACAGCTGGAAAGTTAGCAAGACTTTTCATCTATTAGCAAAAATTCTGGTTAAACTTGCTCCAGAAGAATGTTGTGTTTTTTTTTTTTATATTGGCTGGCTTCAGAAACATGCCCTTTCTAGAGCTAACTATGACCATAGAAAGAAATATTAGGATTGGGGCTAGGAATGAGGTTCCTACCGGAATCACATGGACAGAAGGTAGGAGAAGGTGATTCCTCAAAGGAAAAGGTAGGTTCTGTTGCCAGTAGAAAAGACAATGGATTTCATGCAGGCAAGAGGAACATATTCCATCAAGAACTCTCCTGTGATAGTCATCTTGTGTGTACTTTCAATCAGCCCCCATCATCATAGGTATCTGTGCATGTCCATTGATCCTTAAAGAATCTGATTAATTAAAAAATGTTTCTTACTTTAGGAAAACGATGCTACTTTTGACAGAATTATGTGTGCCTCATTGGAGAAAGAAAGTATCCTAGAAATGGAAGTAACCAAATTTACATTTCTGTAATATTAACACAGTTGTTGCTATTTGCCCCCAGACAAGACTATACACAGAAGTAGTATCCAGGTCATTGGGTCTGATTAAAGACCTCATTGATAACTTTTGGAACCTCACTATCTTATTACATAACATCAATGTGAGCCTGGAAATTTGCACCCCATTGAGCCCACACCAAGGTTTACAACAAGCTACAGGTCCTGTGGAAATAACTTTGTAAATTTTGGGCCTTACTGAGATAGCTAAAGAGGCCCTGGATTAAAGACAGACTATTCACTTCTCACAGTTCAAATTCCCATTTTCCCTTTTAGTAGTGCAGGGTCCTCATTGGTGTCATCTGGCATAGAAAAAAAAACAGTCCCCAGAAAATGTGTAGATCCTTCATCTGGGACTGGATATGGAATACACTCACTTCAAGGAACATAAGATAGCATCACCAATCTATGTTGGAAGATAGGATTTTTATTTTTCTCTCTCTAATAGTTGGGAGTCTTTTGGTTTCTAGTTAGTAAGAGAAACTGAATTCAACACATCTTAAGTGCTATAGCAAATTTGTTGACTCATGTGACTAAGAAATCCAGGAGGTAGACTCAGCTATAAGTAGTACGGAGTATAAAGTATTTTATCATCAGAGCTGGAACTCTCTCCATCTCTCTGCTCTGCTTTTCTTCTGTGTTGACTTCTCTCCCAAACCCCATGTGATAACCCCTCCCCCCTCCAGATTTTGGATAAAACACAATCCTTTCTGCTAGCAATCCAAGAAGAAAGAAAAGTCTCCCTTCATAATCTTCCAGAAAATGTTCTGGATGTGCATGACTCTCAGTTGGATTGAATCAGAGCCCATGCCCACTCCTGAACAAAGCCCTATGAATTGAATGATAAGATAAGCTGATTGACTAGACCTAGAGCCAGAGTTAGAATCAACTTGAACCACAGTTCGAGAACTGATAAAGTGAGATGAATGGTTCTCCAAAGGAAATTCATAGATGTCTCAAGAATAAAAGAAAATGGATGGTGGTAGAAAAGAAAAACATAACCACTACACCATTGTTTTTGGCCGGCAAATGAAGCCTGTGCATTTAGGGGACAGTATAAGTCTCATCCAACATTGCCTTTTCCTAAGTGTGCTAGAAGCCATAGTACTGACAACAAAGTTGTTGGTTCCCTTCCTTTTAAGGTTCTTTCCTCATTTATAGCCACATTCTCTAAGAGTTGCCTGTTCACCCATAGTGGCGGACCTAACTGCCATCTTTATTCTGTGTTTCTATCCTCATGGGGCTAGCTGATTAGACCAGTGACAAGGGACACCTGACCCACAGAACCCAGCTCATTGGCAGACCAGTGGCAAATCAAATTCTATCTAATGACCCACTAAGATTAAGAGGGGTGTTGGTAACTCAAGAAAGCCAAAACAATCCTCCCCTAGGGATCCAGAACTTTCCTGGTTCCCATTCTCCAGAGGCCTTGTTTATGTTTCTCTGGACTCTGTGAAAGAATTCTGCTTGCATCCACGTAATCATTTCTTGATTTTCCTTACATTAACTTGAGTCTGATTCAGTTATTTGAAACCAAATGACTTTACCAAGACTAATTCTAGTCCCAGGATTCCAGTATCATTGAGAAAGGGGAAGCTAATATTAAATGTAAGTGATTTTGGTGTTCTCCGAACGTAGCCCTTGCTATTTGCATCTCCGGGACTCTGAGTTCTTCTGTCCATGGCTTGCCGCTGAGCCTGCCATTGATCCCAATAGTCCTGAAATTCTTGGGTCTTTCAAGTGAAGTTGTTGGGTTTGAGTGAAGTTGTATCAGTTATCAATGGCTACAGCAATGTTGCATGACTGGTGCTAACTGGGAAGTTGTTGGTTAAGCAATTCTGCTTTCCTTGATTGGACTTGATATATAGAAAGACAACATAGGAGGAACTATAGGAGTAGAGAGTATTGGAAAAATGGAAAACATCATTTTAAATAGGGTGGACTTAAAGGAGGCAAGAGGATGATCCATGTGATTATCTGACTGTGTGTATGGAGAGAGATTCAAAGAGAGTGAACACCTGTAACAAGCCCTTAGGCAGGAATGTGTCAGCCATATTCAAGGAACCACATGAGGACACAGAGAAAGAAGAGTGAGTCAGGATAAGAATGGTAGGAAATAACAGGGGTCAGGTCAGGGAGGGCCATGTCAGTTGATGATAAGCGCTTTGGCTTTTGCTCTGAATAAAGAAGTCATTGAACAGGCTTAAACAGAGGAGTGACATGATCTGACTAATTTAATGGGATCCCTTTGGCTAGTGTATTGACAATCAACTGTAGAGGGAAGACTAGTTAGGAGGCTATGGCAATGATCTAGGTGAGAGTAATGATGGATTGGAGCATGGTGGTGGCCCCAGAGGTGGTGAGAAGTAGACTGTATATGTATTTTATAAATGTGGACACTGATGCTTCTAGACAGAAGGAAGCTGCCGAATGGCCTACCAATGACAGAAGTGGTTCAACGAAAAGACTACTCTTCACCCAAGACAGTTTTGATAGTTTTGATTGACCATGCCTTATACAGACATCTTGATAGAAAGCTTGCTGCCCCATGGCCCAGGAAGTAAGGGGCTTCTTTTCATCTCAGCCATACCAAGGATTTTTTATCACTCTTCATGTGGGACCTGGGAGGATGACAGTTGGTCCCACTCACAACAAGATTATCACACAATTTGTGGATAAATATTAAGCAGACTTGGATGCAAATCTTGGCCTTACCACTTACTTACTGATAAACAAATGGTAAACTTAACCTGTCTGAGATCCAGGCCCTTCATGTGTGAAAATCGGTTAATTCGCTAACCAGAGGCAGTGATGGCATAGTAGAAAAACGGAAGTCAGAACTGAATTCATGAGAGAAACCAAACACAAAAAAGTACACACTGTGTAAGCCATTCATATGAAGTCTAAGCATCATGAAAATTAATCTATTGTGATATATATCTGAACCATGGTTGTCTGGGTGGGAATGAGTAGAAAGGGGCCAGGGAACTTTCCCAGGCAATGTGCTGTATGTTGATTGGGGTGTTACCAAAACTCACTGAATGAATTGTACCCTTAAGACCTGTGCATTTACTGTATATAAATTTTCACTTGATTTTTTTTAAAGAAAGCAATCCAACCTACATCCATTCTACCCAATAGTGATATTGATCTGATTTCATGTCTTATCCCTGACTTCAACTAGCTTGCCATCTTTTGAAAGCACTCTTATTTTTATGAAAGAGGCGATATATGGGGGGACCCAAAACAACCCAGAATTTATTTATTAAAAAATTGTGTATTTATTCTTACATGTTTAACTTTCAAAATGCTCTCCATTTGAGGCAATACACTTATCAAGACTTTTTTCCCACTGCTCAAAACAGTTTTTGAACTCATCAATTTTGAATCTTTTTCGTGCTTCTGCTGTTTTTTTGTTTCACCTCTTCCACATCATCAAAATATTTCCCTCTGGGGACTTTTTTCATCTGGAGAAACAAAAAAAAGTCACTCGGGGTGAGATCGGGTGAATAGAGAGTGTAGGGCACAGGGGTCATGCTGTTTTGGGTCAAAAACTGCTGAACACTCAGCACGGCATGGGCAGGTGTGCTTGTAAATCACCCATCGTGAAATTGGCAAACACGTTGTAAGAGTCTTCAAAAAAAACTCACTGAAGCTCAGTGTAGCCTCTAACAGCAACACCAGCTGGTACACTGGTACAGAGGGGTTCCTAGAATACTTACCTGGCAAGGGAGGCCTGCACTACAAGGGGCCCACCCTCCAGAAGATAATTCTGGGTTTTATGGAGGGTCCCCCCTCATATATATTGCCATTAGAGAAGAAAAACACATATTAGTAAAAATCACTTGTAAGCCTACCCTGAGAGATAACCTCTTTATAAAACATTTTGATATATTCTACTAATCTACATACTGCTTTTGTAGACTGCTCTTTTCACTGTTTATTTTGTCATGCCAATTAAACTGGGTAAGTACACTGACAGTAAAAGAAAAAAAATCCCACTAGTAAGAATTTATCTCAAGGAAATAAACAGAGACATACATGAAGATATTATATAGAGAATAATTTATATTAATGTAAAATTGGAGACAACTTTAAAATATATCAGTAGATTGATTAAATAAGTTGTGTGAATGGAATGTCCAGGCAAAGGTTACTCATAATATATCAGGGAGCCAGTGATAGCTGGCTTCATTTACTTACAATAAGAATATAACTGTGTAGTGCACTGTCATTAAAACAAACTTAAAGAACAGTGTGTATTTCATAATCCCATTACACATAAAAATATGTAAAATAATGAGCAAACTGTTAACCAGATTATAGAAAGACTTCCATTTTCTCAAATAGACTTAATTGATATTTATAGCAAATTTCACCCCAAAGAAGGAAAATATACATTCTTCTCAAATACACATGGATCATTCTCAAAGATAGACCACATGGTAGGACACAAAACAAGCTTTCACAAATTCAAGGAAATTGAAATCATATCAAGCATCTTCTTGAATCATGATGGCTTGAAACTAGAAACCAACCTCAGGAAAAAACTCAAAACCATTCAAATACATGGAGGCTGAATAACATGTTATTAAATAATGAATGGATCAACCATGAGATCAATGAAGAAATCAAAAGTACCTGGAAACGAATGAAAATGAACACACAACAACCCAAAACCTATGGGACACAGTAAAGGCAGTCCTGAAAGGGAAGTTCATAGCAATAAAAGCCTACTTAAAGAAGATAGAAAAATCTCAAATAAACAACTTAACCCTGTATCTACAAGAACTAGAGGAACAACAACAAACAAAGCCCAGAGCAAGGAGAGAAAATAATCAAGATCAGAGCAGAATTAAATGACATAGAGACTAAAAAAACAAAGAAACAAAAAAAATTTTAATGTATTAATGAATCCAGGAGCTGGCTCTTTGAAAAGAGAAACAAAATTGACAAAATGTTAATCAGGCTCATAAAAAAAAAAAAAAAAAAAAAGGCCAGAAAGGACCCAAATAAATCCCAAATAAATAAAATCAGAATGAAAGAGAATTAAAAACTGATATCACAGAAATACAAAGGATTGTAAAAAATTACTATAAACACTATATGCCAAGAAATTGGACAACCTGGGAGAAATGGATAAATTTCTAGAAACATACAATCTTCCAAAACTGAATCTGGAAGAAGCAGAAAACCTGAATAGACTGATAATAAGTAGCAAAATTGAAGGAGTAATTTTTTAAAAACCTACCATTTTCTCTTCATTATCTGAGTTCTTTACAATGTGCATATATTGTTAAAATAAAAGGTTGAGAATTTTTACTGTCTTCTCTTTGAATTGCCCTCCAAAACTCTGAACTGGTTTCCACTCACTTGGGCGAGTAGCTCTTGTTACTGTAAGTGTGGTCGTCCGACCAGCAACAGATGCACCACCTGGGAAATCAGAAATGCAGATTTCCAAGACCCATGCCCACTGAATTATAATCTGCATTTTAACATCATCCGCAGGTGATGATGGTATGTACAGGTTAGTCTGAGAAGTCCTGACAGAGAACAGACTCTGTTCCCTCTCCGTGCTTGTTTTCTCTCTGCTCAGAGGGACTGAGACAGAGGTGTCCCTCAGTGCCCTTCAGTTGTAATTTTCTAAACTCATTTCTTGTAGATATCTGCTGAGTCCCTACAAAAAGTCAGCTGACAAGATCAAAGTATGAGTCGTCTGGCTGAACAACTCCTGCTGCCAGCAGCTGGACTGAGGTAGCACTGGGGTAGCCTCGCTCCAGGTCAGGAAGAAGCTCTGGGCAAGATTGCTTAGGGTTTCTCCTGGTCCTAGGGCGGCCGGACAGTCAACTGGACCAGAGTGACCGGTGCTGTGAAGAACAGGGCGGCAGGAGGGGCTGCGAGAAACGAAGATCGCGCAGCACAGGCGCCAGGGGATGCAGGGCGCAGGGTGGCCTCCGGGCGGCAGTAGGCACTGCATGGTGCCACCGGAGGACGCCAGCAGGACGCGCGTGGGCGCTGTATGGCCGCAGGGTGGCAGGAGGTGCTGCGGTATCTTGGCGGGCTCCGGGCCTCAGAACAGCTTCGGCCGCCTGGGGAATACAACTGGGCAGGTGGGGGCGAACCTAGGGGCGGACCTGGGGGGCGGGGCCCGGCAAACCTCACAAGAGCCGCTGGCCGCGGCCGCCGCGAGGTGCTCGCGCTGTGCCTGGAACAGAACGAAGCGTGACGCGATCGCCCACGCTCTAGCCCCGGAGCCTTCGGAACCCAGTGAGGTGAGTCCAGCAGGGTCAGGCCGCACCAGCTCGGGGTATTCAAGCACCGGAGCGGCTGTGGGGTCGCGTGGCTTCCTGGACACCGTCCGTGCGCTGGTTGGCTGTGAGGGCATCAGTTCGGGGATGCCTCCTGGTGGCCGGGATGCTGGGACACCTTCTCAGGTCATTCCGGTTCCAGCTCCCTGGCGTCTGCCCGTGCGGTAACCAGAGGCACACAGCTGGCGAGAGGGGTTTCTGAGCTGTTCAGAAACTGGGTCGGGGATCCGGGATGGCACCTGCCTCTGCCCAGCACTTGCGCAAACCGCTTCCCAGCCTGGGTGAGACGTGTGGACTTGACGGTGTTTGCGCCTTTTACCCTCTGGAGTGTTTTATCTGGGCTGACTGTGGTTACAGAAAGAAGCAAACACTAGACGCGAGTTGTTAGGATTCTCTCCGGCCGCTTCAGCCCGGATTGTCCTTTGGCCTCAGGACGACGCCTGATGGCTCTGCTCTGGTTGGGCAGAGGTCACACAGTCCTTGCGAAGGAGATAGGGTCCCCTGAGGCTCGAGTTCTCTCACTGGTATGGCTTATAGGCGAGATCAGGAGTGGGCGAGAAGCTGCAGGAGAGTCACCATCTTGAGACAGGACCCTGGAATTTTAAAGGATCTTTTCTACCTGTGTGATCTTGGGTGAGTTACCTAACCTCTGTGCATCTCAGTTTCCTCTTCTGTAAAATGGGGATAGTGGTAGTACGTTATGTAATTATAGTGAGGATTCAAGAAGGTAATGTGTAAAAAGAGCTGAGTAGGATGCCTGGGGGGAGAGTAAGGGATCAATAAATGATAGATGCTATTATTGCTGCCAGTAGTAGTGGTGGTAGTAGTAGTAGTAGTAGTAGCAGTAGTAGTAGTACTAGAGGACTCTGGGGTTCAAATTCCAGGTCAGCCACTTTCTAGGGTGACCTTGGGCAAGCTACTTGGCCTGTCATTGTTGGTTTTATTTGTACAATGGGGGAAATCATGTTGCCTACCTCAGAAGACTGTTGTGGAAATTAAATGTGTTAATACCTGTAATGTGCTGAGAAGAGCGAGTGCTGTGTCAGGTACAAATTGTCCCACAAAAGCACCTTATTTAATCAAGTGGTACAACCTAATAATAACTACAACTTTGCCTGGCTTTGAAGTTGAGATATTATTTGTGCAAACATCTATCTGTTTTTTGATGGGCAAGGTGGGTTTCCTTCTTTCCTCTGCAGTTTCACAGATATTGGCAGGTGATCCACTGGGCCCAAGGTCAGTTCTGGGGAGGGTGTTAATGGAACAGAGGGACCCGAGGAGTTGTCTTCAGTGAGAAGAGGGTGGGTGGAGACAGTTTTCAGAATCACAGTTTCTGTTGAACGTTCGCAGAGGAGAAAACCTTTTATTTGGCAGGAAGTTGAGCCTGTGAACAAACTCTCACTAATTTTTTGCCTTTGGATTATAGTGAGAGAGGAAGTGGAGACGAGCAATATTTTAAATGACTAATTTATTTAGTCACTTAATATTAGCCATTAAAAGGCTAATAGCATAATTTTGAGGATCAGCAATTGTTTTCTTTCTGTCAGCAGGATCGCGTACATCTGTGGAGGTTTCGGAGTGGTCTGGCTGCTTGGGACCTCTCACCTTCGCCCACAGCACTCTAATTCCTTTACACCATATACCTGAAACCCATTAGCATCATAAGTGTGAAAGCCTCCTGGCTTTGCCCTAGCTCCCAATTTTGGACAATATTCCATGGGTTTATGGGGAAGAAAAAAATAACTAAAGTCCAGAATCCTGCCTGAAGAACTTGGTGGGGAAAACTAAGGTCCTCATTCTAGACACAAGCACTTGGGTAGCATGGGGACCCCCTGTATATCTAGAGTATGTCTTCATTTGCCTCTGTCACCAATGCAGGCATAAGGGACAGAATTTCCATATAGCCTCTTCCTCTGTACCAGTAGGAAGGGATCATGTTACCTGTCCAGCTTTTGGAAAACAAATAGCTCAAGATCTCTTCTCTTTCCTTCTCTCTTTAGTCCCAGCAGCTAATTCACTGCCTTGGGTCAGGGCAGCACCCAGCACAATCCTGGCCCCTTGCAGGCATATATCATCATTCTAATCCAGCTCCTCCACTTAACTAACTGTGTGATCTTGGACAAGTTACTCTACTTCTCTGAGCTCATTTTCCTCCTCTGTAACATAGAGAAAATAATAGTATCCCTAAACCTACCTTGTTGGGTTGTTAAAACTTGAAATGAAATATATAGAGATTATATGTACATATATAGAAAGACTGTGTATATTGATGAGACACATGTATTATAATCATGAGATGACCCTGCATACATACACATTTATTATATAAGTTCATTTTTAAAATGAATGTCATTTCACGTTGTAAATTTTCTGTAATTGAGATGCATTATGTACATTGACGAATGGGTAATATGCTTTCCAACACTTTCCCCCAAACAAAGCTCTTATTAAGTCAAAGTGTATTCTATCTTAGAATCAAGGAAATATGGCACAGCCCCTGGCAAATATTAAGTGACCAATAGCTGTAGGCCATTGTTATATTAGGTGCCCTAGGAACACTAAGAGCTTGACTGTAAAGAGAAGAAATGAAGCAGAAATGAAACAGAAACTCTCCACTTTCAGTAAAACAGCATGAGGGCTGGGAAAATAGGGCGGGAAGGGACTGAACATGATCTATGGCGGCTGTCGGGAAATTCTCTTGGCAGATTTTATCTGTCAGAATCAATTTGCAAGGTGCTTGCTCCGTGCCAGACCCTAAACTGGGCACCAGGGGGCAGGATGAGCTAGGACTGCTGCCTTCCTGGAGGCTACAAGGCACAGGGGGCAATACTAGAATCCCCGCAAAGCATGATACAAGGTGCAGAGGCTGGCCTGGTGGACCAGGGGCCTCCTGCCTGAAGCACCTGGTGAAAGGTTCTTCAAACCTGTCCTGCGATTCACAGGTTAAGTCTCCAACCCCCACATGCTGGGCCTGGGGACAACAAGTGGAGGAGGCAGCTCTTTGGCAGCTGTGGTGGCCAAAAAACAAATATCCTGAAAGAAGGGGCCAAGGCCTCAGAATGCAGACTATCCAGCCCAGAAAGAGAAAAAGCAAGGCGGCCTCTGAGGGCATGTGCGCACCGGGCCTCCACGGACTAGCCAGCAGGCTGGGGTATGTGCACTTACCTGCTCTTCTTCTCTGCCCCTCCAGCCTGCCTGCCCTTCCAAGCGCCATCTTCGACATGGCTCCTGGAGAGAAGATCAAAGCCAAAATCAAGAAGAATCTGCCTGTGACGGGGCCTCAGGCGCCTACCATTAAGGAGCTGATGAGGTGGTACTGTCTCAACACCAACACCCATGGCTGCCGTCGCATCGTGGTGTCCCGTGGACGCCTCCGGCGCCTTCTCTGGATCCTGTTCACGCTGACGGCCGTAGCCCTGATTTTCTGGCAGTGTGCCCTCCTCATTCTCTCCTTCTACACTGTCTCCGTCTCCATCAAAATCCACTTCCAGAAGCTGGATTTTCCTGCAGTCACCATCTGCAACATCAACCCTTACAAGTAAGAGGCAGGAGCAGGGGCCTAGTGTGGGGTCATACCCTCCTTGGATGCCAAAAGCCCTCCTTAATGGTGACACACTCCAGCCTGCAGGCATGCTTTTTAGAAATTTGAATTCATTGCCGACATTGGTAAATTGCCCTCTCCCAGCTTCTAAATCTGTACCAAGTTTTCAGTCCATCAGTGGCTTCTGAGGATGGGCTGGCTCAGGGAAGGCAGGGGGCAAACTGCAAGGATCAGTTTTACTTGGATGTTAGGCCTCAGAGAAGCTGTAGCTCCTACCCACCACCCTGGACACACACACACACACACACACATGCACACACACAGCCTAGCTTAGCCATTTCCCCTGAGTACCTCAAGCTTAAACTCTCATGCTCCTGAGATGTAAGCTCAAGGCTGACTCAAAAGTGGTACCCAGGTGGCTTCCAGAATCTTCTCAGCTGCCCCAAATCCTCACCTGAGTGAACCCAGATCCACTAATTGAAATCATTGGGTTCTGGGCAGAATTGGCCCTTGATACTGCCCTATCATCTGCAACAGGACCTGTTTTAAATGGATCACTGGTGTCCTTCTGAGGATTGTTGAAAACTGGTCTATGAGGCAGATCAGAATCTGGCAGTTTGTCAGAGCAGGTGTAGGGTGGAGAGAAGAGAAGAGCAAGGGAGGAAGACTATCAAAGGGAACTACCTAGACCAGAGTCATCAATGAGTTGACAGCAAAGCTCAAAATCCAAATCAGGTCTAAGATTCATCCTCCACCTCAAAGTTTTTCTTTTTACTTTCTCTGCCCCTTTCTTCCTTTTTTTCTACCTCCCTCCCTTCCTGCTGTCCATTTTTTGTTCTGTAATCATCTACCAATTGTCACACACTGTGCTAGGGCCCATGGCATAGAACTGAACAACCCAAACACAGTCTTTGTCCCAATGGAGCTGATGTTGTACTAGAAAAGTGAACTACTAATACAATTAAATACTAATAAAATTAATAATAGTGACCATTTAATTAAATAAGTAGACATAAATTCATTTACTTTTCCCAATAATTCCATTTTACAGATGGGGAAATGAGACACAGAAAGGCTAAATGCCTTGTCCAAGATGATACATACAGAGCCAGGATGGGGAAGTAGAACCCAGGGAGACTGGCTTTATCACTATGCACAGAGCAAGGGAGAGAGAGAGGGGGGAGAGTTAAAAGGAAGGCCAGGATCATTTGATATTGTGAAAGATGGAACCATTATGCTTCAGTCAGTCAACTCCTATGTCATTATTCTGTTCTTAGGGTTGTCAAGGTAAGTTACACCTCTTCCCTCCCAGCACTGACTCAAGGAGAGTCAGAGGGCAAGGACAAGTGTACTGGGTGGAGTCAGAGCCTGCTCCGTGGGTAGACTCCCATGTAGCAGTGGCTGGGCTATGGGAGGCACTTACAGTCACCACTCCAGAAATGCTGGTTGGGACAAACTCATCAACACATCCTGAGAGCAAGCAGACAGTGGTGGTAGAAGTAAAACCACAGGAAGTCACCAAAGAGTACACAGGAGCTGTCTGCATTCACTTGAGCCAGCAGTCACACATGATGGGGCAAACTGTAACAGGCCTGTTGTCCCTGGCCAAGGGGACAGGAGCAGTGGGCACAATGCTGACACATGTGGATGGAAAGCAGCATGGAGAAGTAGCAGCATTGTGTCAGAGAGGTTTCTTCTCTCCCTGAATCTCATTCCCCACTTTGGCAGGTACAGTGCTGTGAGGCCCCTTCTAGCTGACTTGGAACAGGAGACCAGAGCGGCCTTGAAGACCCTGTATGGCTTCTCAGAGATTGAGTCTCGTAGGAAACGCCGAGAGGCTGAGCCCTGGAGTTCAGCATGGGAGGGCACCCAGCCCAAATTCCTCAATCTTATCCCACTGATGGTCTTCAATGAGGGTGAGACCAGCAAGGCCACAGACTTCCTCACAGGGCAGAAGCGTAGAGTCAGTGGAAGCATCATTCATAAGGCATCGGACGTCATGCATGTCCAAGAGTCCAAGGAGGTGGTGGGATTCCAGCTGGTAAGTACACATGCTTATGGTTTGGGGCACAGGAAGGGCTGGAGATAGTGGGTCCAGAGAGGTTTCTCCTTTGCCATTAGCACCTTAGTCCCACTGGAGGAAACTCACCCAGTTAGGGTGAATGGGAGATAGGCAACTGAAGTGGATGCAGGCTATCATAAGCAGAAAGCAAACGTCTTAGAAGGTGACTGGTAGCTCATGGAGCTCACTCAAAGGACACAAATTAGGGAAAATCCAGGGATCTTCATAACAAGAAATGATGGAACGTCATTTCAGATACTGCTGCTGGATCAAATAAGCTTCAATTAATTTTAGTCTTCTTGTTCATTCATCTGTAGAGACAGGTTTACATCTCATCTTGGGACAACTGATTGGCCAAGCCTGGGTCACCTGTTGGCTCACAGAGGGTGAGGGCCTTGATGGACAGCCTCAGCCAACTGTATGGGGAAGTGAAATTTCATCAAAGCAAAACTGGGGCACAGATGCCAGAAGGAAGAAAATAAATAATAAGCAGCAAAAACACCCAATGTTCCCTCCATTGCTTGCCTTAATGAGTGGCTCTCACCTGACTTCTCATCTCTCCTTCTTAGTCCTATTTGAGAGGTTCAGAAGAAGTAGCCATTTACCAAAAATTAGTTCCATTGCTTTCCTGGACAAGCTCAATCACCACCCTCTTCTCCATGCCCCTGCCACCACTGCAGAAGAGCTACTTCTCGGCAGTCTAGCCGTGAATGCTGATTGTGAGACCCCAGGACTGCAGTCCCAGATCCTGAAAAGAATGGCCCTGTCCCTTAACCACTGAGACTTTTCAAATTCTTTCTGGGTCCTTTCATGAGGTACACACGATTCTCCTTAATACCAAAATCAACGCTTTTGTGTCTGTCATTTAGGAATTTTTAAGCCCTGCATGATGAGAGCATCTGGGATGTACCACAAGTTCCCCATAAAGCTCTCATTATGGTATAATTTAAATGCTGCTCTTGCTGACTACCATATGAAGTGGGAAAGGGTGGAATTTTCATCAACATTTTATAGGTGAAGTAATGGATATACAGTGCCTCACCCAAGATGCCTCAGAGAAACAGTGTTAGAGTCTGGGCTACAATTCAGAGTAATAGACTATGGATCCAACAGGAAATGGTGAGGGTCATATAGGAATTCAGTAGTGATAATCAGCTGAAGCCCAGATGTGCAGAAACCCTGAGGAAGGTGATTTTGCATTTCACCTGGTAGGGAGTCATTCCTTTCTCACTGACCTCCTTCTTGGTCCTTAAGGCTTAAGGATAATGTCCCTCAGCCCCTAGATGTGAGAATAAGCTCATCCTTGCCCAGGGACCCCTCCTCAGTTCTTCATCCTTATAGTCCTTCTGAAGGTTGATGGATGGTAGGTAGAGCTGATGGCTTCAGCCTCATGTCTCCTCTTATTCACAGTGTTCAAATGACACATCCAGCTGTGCTGTCTATACCTTCAGCTCAGGAGTCAATGCCATCCAGGAGTGGTATAAGCTGCACTACATGAACATCATGGCACAGGTGCCTCTGGAGAAGAAAATCAACATGAGCTACTCTGCTGAGGAGCTGCTGGTTACCTGCTTCTTTGACGGGGTGTCCTGTGATGCCAGGTCAGGAGAGGAAGGCTGCTCTCTTAGCTCCGAGGACTGGTGGCTCTGAGTGTCGGGCCCCTTGCGTGCATCTGCAGCTCAGCTGTAGGTCTTGGGAGAGAATGGTGCTCTTCTCAGTGGCCCTGCCCTTTGGAAAGCAGCTTACAGAGGAGCTAAACTCTAGAGTCAGTCAGGGAGGGAGGTGGAGATGGCATAGAGTCAAAATATCCTTAATTCCATTAAACCACTCATAAATACAGAGTAGTAGATGGTGTACGTACAACCTTGTATATTGCCGTCATGCATATCAATGATTGAGAACCACTGATCTAGCATAGAGGGAGGAAGAGAGGGAGGGAGTGAGGGAGGAAGAAAGGCCTATGATGTGATTCCTTCTTTGAGGATCATGTCCTAGGACTAGGGATTGGAAGAGAAAAATGTCAAGTGTTGGCTGAGAACTTCAAGAGTAGAGGAATTTGGGGTAGACATATGGTACAAGAAATACCAAGTCAGGATGGAGACGGAGGCGAGAGGATTAAGAGGAAGAACAGAAAGCAAAGAATAGTTCTATATCGACATGTGTCAATCCGGATGAGAGGCCTTGTTTGTCATTCATGAGAGGACAGTTGGGGAAAGTGAGTCCTCTCTATCATCCATTGTTCACAAAAGAGAGTTGGTGCAGTTAGCACTGCCCATTCTGACTTCCACTCCAAAGCATGTGTGGGGGGAAGTCCCAGCACAGCCCCTTCTGACCCATATTCTTCCTCCATAGGAACTTCACACTTTTCCACCATCCAATGTATGGGAATTGCTACACATTCAACAATAAAGAAAATGAGACTATCCACAGCACCTCCATGGGGGGCAGTGAATATGGTAAGGAGACCTGCCCCAAGGAGGTCCTGGGTATCAAGACAATTGAGGGTGCTTGAGTCTTCTAGAAGTGCATTATCTCTGCACCTGGCCAGAAACCAGTGACAGAACGGTCCCTTTTTGCAGGGTTTCTATCAGCTTCTATGTTGGTTCCTTCTTTATTGGTATCTTTTCCCCTTTTTGATGTCCCCTCTTTACTTTTGAGAGAGTGGTAGCAGCATGGCTGGGATTTCTTCTCCTGGGAATCCACTTTAGTTTAAGCTTGTAGCTGGAGTGAGTAATGCTGGGCCAGCAGCTTCCAGGTGGACTTAAACCCAGATATGCCGAATAAGAGATTAGGGAGGCAAACACTGTAACTCGAGCTTGGCTAAGATGACAGATTCTTAAAACCAACACCCAACTCTGCCACTCACTTGTGACCCTGTACAAGTTACTGAACTCAACTATAGAGTGGGGACAATAATAATAGCTCTGATAGGAGGCAATTGAGAAGACCGAAAATGTGTCGAACACTTAGAATAAGACCTGACACACACTGGTTAGTCTGCTAGGGCTGCCACAACAAAATATCACAGATGGGGTGAATTAAAGAAGACATTTATTTTTTCTCAGTTCTGGGGGCTGAAAGTCCATCATCAAGGTGCTAGGAAATTTGGTTTTTGGTGAGACCTCTCTTCCTGGCTTGCAAGTCAGCCACCTTCTCACTGTGTCCTCACATGGCTTTTCCTCTGTGGCATGCAGAGAGAGGGCTTGCTCTGTGTCTCTCCTTCTTCTTATAAGGACACAGTCCTATGGGATTAGAGCCCACCCTCGTGACTTCATTTAACCTTAATTACTTTCCTAATGGCCCTAGCTCCACATACAGTCATATTGGGGTTTAGAGTTTCGGCATATGAATTTGGGGAAAAGGAGACTCCATTCACTTTGTAGCACACACGAGGCGTGCAGTAAATGCTAGTTGTGGCTCTTGCTGCTTGGCAGCTCTCTACCACTGCTGATGGTACCACCACCACCATAGTATCGTTACTCCCTCCCATGCTGCTATGCCTTCTGCTCCACTGCTAGGTCTATTGGGAAGACAGGAGCTCAACAGATTGGCCAGGCTTACCAACAAAGAGAAATTCTTGACAGTCCTAAGCAAACCAAATATAACTCATATACAATATCCCTAGCCTTTGTTACTGCATAGTCTGGGTTCTTACCAAGTCTGCAGGAAACCCTAATTCAGGGCACAGACTCGAGTGGGAAGAAGCAGTGTGGGAACTGGGAGCGAAGACTTGCACAGCCCTGGCTCTGCTCCATGTGGTCTGTGACATCGAGCAAATCACTTTCCCACTCTGGGCTTTGGTTCCTTTATCTACAAATGGAAAAAGTCAGAATAACTCTCAAAGTTTTCTTCTTTCACCCCAGAGATCCTGCTCATTTGCTCATTCATTTACCAAACATTGATTATCGCTGTATGCCAGGCCCTCTTCCAGGTGCCAGGAAGGCAGCGGTGAACCGGACAGATACTATGTCTCCTTTCAGGGAAGCTGCACTTTAGTGAAGAGAGAAAGATAACAAATGAGCCAACAAGCACATAGACATTTTCCAGCTATAAATCCTGATGAGTGCTATGATGGAAACAAAGCAGCCAAGCTGAAGAGAGAGAAGCTGAGGTCAGAATGAGAATTTGGTTTCGGATAAGGAGGTCCAGAAAGGTGAATTGTTTAAGGATGAGAAGATCCATGTTAATGTCCACAGGAGAGTATTCTAGGCACTAACATGTGTTAGACCCTGATGTGTTCTAAAAACAGAAAGAACAGTGTGCTTGGAGCTTCCGGAGGGAGGGGGAGAATAGGGAGAGTTGGGGGGTAGTGGTGACATCAAAGCCATGATGGCCAGTCAGGCTAATGGGAGCTAATGGACTTTATTCCATGGCATTTCATCCAGTGAGGTGCCACTGAAGGGTTTTAGGCAAGGAAGTGTCCTGATCTGATTTCTGATTTTCAAAGGAGGGTCCCTCAGGCTGCTGGGTGCAGAATAGGGAGCACAGGGCAAGAGTTAGGCCAGTGATTAGATACACCATCAGTGCTTCACCTCTTCCCTGAGGGTTCCAGAAGCCACAGCACTGGAGGGTGCTCAGCAGAGCTCCCCATCTCACAGGACCATGTGGAAGTGCATGTCTCGGGCAGAGTAGCAGTTCCCTTACACTCAGCAGGTCTGTGGGACTAGCACTGCTTTTGAGCCCTTATTCTGAGCAAGCCAGGGACAACTACTTGCCTTGTGGAGCTTCCAGTCCAGCCCTGTCTACCTTTCACTTGTTGGAAATGCCTAGGCCTTGGTTATGAAGCTCCCAAGACAGTAAGAGAGGTAGGCTGTATGAGGGTATGTTCCCCCAGCTTTGACCACAACGAGCTGCCTTATCCTCTCAGGGCTGCAGGTCATCTTGTACATAAACGAAGAGGAATATAACCCCTTCCTGGTGTCCTCCACCGGAGCTAAGGTGATTGTCCATCGACAGGACGAATACCCCTTCATCGAGGATGTGGGCACAGAGATTGAGACGGCGATGGCCACCTCCATAGGGATGCACCTGGTAAGACAATATTCTGATATCTGTAGACTTAGCGAGAAGCACAGGTTTTTTTTCAAGGATAACCAAATGGGGTGCAGCTTATGGAAAAGAGGGTTAGTTTCGAAAGGCAGTGTGGTCCTGTATTTTGCAACGGTTACCCTACTGCTTGTTCCAGCAGTTACACTAAAGGCTGTCTTTGTATCTTGTACATGGGCGAACAAGAAGAGGAGGCCATCTAGGGAAAGAATTGAAGGAATGTTCCTTGTTCCGGAGACAGACACCAACATTTATGGAACCTGTGCTGGAAGCGAGGCATCAGACACTGACTATATACCTGTCAATAATATAAATAGAGCAGGTTAACAATTTTCTTTCTGAGCCATCTAGAAGCTTATGAGGCATGTAAACCACTATTTAAAGGCTAGTGGAAAGTCACTGGGCAATCAAAGATCTATTTAGCCCATCACACTTCCATCAGTTTCACATCATTTACCAAGAACCCCCTTCTCCCTGAAGTCTTTGACCTTCCCTGACCTCAGCAGGTACTGAAAATACTCATATCTGTCAACCAAAGCACATCTGGGCTGCAGACTCCAATCCCTGAGTCAGCTGTGCCCAGTGGGAGTTGAAGGGCAAGATGGGAACTGTCCTTCTCATTTGCAGGCCTGGCTCTTTTATGCTAGTGAACCTCGCTCTCTTACTCTCTCCGACTCTCTTTCTTGGTCTTTCTAACAGAATGATTCTTTTTTACTTTTTCATTACTGTTTACATTCAATATTATTTTATATCAGTTTTAGGTGTACAGCACAGTGGTCAGACAATCTTGAATGACTCTGAAGAATTTATTTGAAAGGAGTATATACACAAAGTAAAAAACCCAAACATAGCAAGGAATACACCATACATGTATATCTTCCTTCCATCCCTGGCCTCCAGTCCCCTCCTTCCTCATGCTGTTGCTTCTGTGTCTTGGCAGGGATGTAATAGTCTTCTTCAAGTATGTGTGTATCGGTATAAACATTTCTCCTTTTCTGTAAATACAAAATAGTGTTATGCCCCATTTTTCACTTGGCTGTAGCTTGGCAATTGTTCCTTATCAATACACATAGACCTGCCTCATTCTTTTTTTTTTTTTTTTTTTAAGATTTTAGTATTTAATTTTAGAGAGAGAAGAAGGGAGGGAGAAAGAGAGGGAGAGAAACACTGATGTGAGAGAGAAACATCAATTGGTTGCCTCTCATACGTACCCTGACCAGGGACCAAACCTACAACCCAGGCATGTGCCCTGAATGGGAATCAAACTGGCAACCTTTTGTTTTGCAGGACCATGTCCAACCCACTGAGCCAGACTTGTCAGGGCTGCTTCATTCTTCTTAAATACCCAAATATTCCATTGTGTGGATAAGTTATTGAGCAATTCCCTCTTGATAAGATATTAGGTCCTTTCCAGGCACAAAAAGTAATAGTGTGATATGGTATGATGTGTATTTGTCTGATTGCTTCCTAGAAGTATGTCAAAGAATATGTGTCTATGAAGCAATCTACAGCCTCACCAGCAATGTGTCAGAGTAGCTGTTTTTCCACACTCTCACCAACATGGATATTAACCAATTTTTAATCTTTGCTAATCTGTGAAGAAAAAAATGGTATCTATTGTCATTTTAATTGACAGTCCTTTGTGCCGTTATTTTTTTACCTGTTTGTGAGGGTAAATTCTTCTCGTGGACTGTCTATTCATATCTTTGTTTATATCCAACCAAATGTCCCAGTTGAACTTCCTTACTTACTTCTTAGCTTACACACCTCACAAACATGTCCTCCAGAGCAGTGATTTCCAAACCTGGTTGGTCATCAGCCAGAATCTACTAAGTCAGAATGTCTGAGAGACGAGCCCAAGGATCCGTATTTTTTGACCAAACTCTAGTGGTTATTCCAACAGGCAGCCAACCCAGGAACCTCAGCTTTAGAAACTTGAGTAGTTCCACATGAGAAAAGAAGCAAAGTGTTTTCCCAAAACAAAAATAAAGCTAGAATGACACAAAAGGCTTTGTACAGCCAGACCTGATGGCTTCATACTAGGTTAGAAAGTGATATGGTGGAGAGTGGGGCTAATATACCCATCCATTATTTACCCACTCAACAAGCATTTTCTTAGCCCTCCTATGTGCTAGACATTGGGATAGTATCAGCATGAAGACACCGTCCTGTTGGAACTTAGGGTCCATCAGAGAGGACCAATAACAACAAACAATTACACAGATGGTTAATTATAATCATCATAAGTACTAAGAAGGAAAAAGGCAGGACTCACAGGAACATACCATGGGGATACCTGACTAAGGGCTTGTTTTAATGGGGCGATTTGGGGAGTTCGAGAAATGCTTTCCTGAGGAAGTGACATTGAAGTTGAGATAGCAGAGATGATGAACGGAAATGGTGACACTCCAGAGGAAATTTGTAGTGTCAGTGCCTCATGGTGTCCCATCAAAGGGCAACCCTGGACAAGAGATGCCCCAGAATGGTGATCAGGGAACCCAGCTGTGCTAAGGAGGCATGTTTGTTTAGGGCCTGTGTTCCAATGTGGGAAGTTCATTCTAACATGAAAAGTATTGCATACCAACTGGCTGCATGAATGCTGATTGCTTCGACCTGCTCATACTGTGGCTTGAAAAGACTTCGTGGTACCACTTAAGGAGCTGAGTCATTGATTCTCCTGTTCACCAGCAAACCACCAAACTCCCAGATCAGAACAGTGAATATGTGAAGCCAACCTTTCCTTCCCATGCAGTTTTATTTGCATGCTGAAGAAGGGCCTGGGATTTGCAGCACATCCTTACATTATCCTTTCACCCTCTTCTTGCCTTTTGCCTCTCACAGAATCTGCAGACTTTGCGGGGAGGCTGTAGTTACAAGAGCTTGGAAAAGTCCAAGAACCAAGGAATTCTGCTCTCTGGTTTTCTGCTCTGAGCTTAGAAATATCCACCACATTGTTAAGCAAATATTCTCTTCACTAAGAGTAGGTAAATAAAGACATGGGTGGGTTTTCTGCTACGCCTAATTTGAAATATACAAAATCAAAGCCACAGAGCAGGGTCAGTCAGCTCTAGTTCTGATTTATGAGCATTTACAATAACAAAAAAACAAGGATTACTAGGAGGTCAGTAGGGAGTCACTAAGAATAAGTCCAAACAAACTAGACTTCCTTCCTTTCTTATTTGTTTCATTTATTTATTTGTCATGTTAAGCTGGTAGACTCAGTAGTTGGTTAGGCAACGAGTTAACAAAATTTCTTTCATTCATTAAGGGCCTGTTTGTCCAGAGCGCTGGATATTCAGAGATGAATACATCAGAACATCTGCCTTCAAACATAAAACACTCCCTTGCAGTGCAGTTTTTAGCTCTGTAGGAACAGAAACCTTCTCTGTCTTGTTCCCAGGCACAGTTCTTAGCAGATAGTAGATCCTCAGTAAATACTGTTGGATGGATGGATATAAATGTATGTGTGTGTGCATGGAAGCCCAGGCAGCAGTGGTTGGTGATGGCTTTCTAGATGATGGATTCTTGAAGGACAAGTGTCAAACACTGTCAGAGAAGGATAGTCCAGATGAAGGGCATAGCCATTACAAAGTGGTCACACAAAGTATTTTAAGCCATGTAGTGAACCCTTTTTAAAAATCACCTTGACTGAGTGTAATCAGGACGCTGGAGACGAAATATTTATAGTGATTCTAGAAAGAAATGATACACACCTTAGCTGTAGGAATGGCTATGGGGATGAGCTGAAGTGAATGGATTTGAGAGAGATTACAGCATGGAAGCAACAGAGTTTGACAACTGAGGTCAGCGAGGAAGGGTCAGGGGAAGTTAGATTGGTATTCAGGTTCTGGCTTGGGCAGTATGGTGGATAGCAGTGCCAGGCTCAGAATCAGGGAAGACAGAGGAGGGGTAAGTTTTGGGGGAGAAGATGACCATTTCCTAAGTGTTTAGTAAGTAGATACTATGAATCTGGAGCTCAGGGGAAAATCAACAGGAGCCAAGGAAGGTGGGGAAGGTAGCATTATTCTAGACTTGGACCCAGGACCTGAGACAGAATGCAACTGTTTAAGGTGTGAGCAGAAAGAAAATGGGGAAATAGAGGCAGAGAAGTAGGAGCAGAAGCCTAGAGAGTTGGTATCAGATAAATATCAAGGAACAAAGTTTCAAAGAAGGTGTGAACCAAAGGGCCAAGTGCAGTCGAGAGGTCAAGCAAGATAAAGGGCAAAAGGTGTTGTTTTTTTGGGTTTGGCAACCAAGAGGTCACCAGTGTTCTTTGCCAGAGAAATTTTCAGTGGAAGGAGTGGAACAGAAACCTAAGTACCAAAGGGCTGAATCATGAATAGGAGATGAGGAAGCAGGCAAGGGTGGGCAACTCTCCGGAGGGTGTGGGGCCTCTCCTGAAGGGGGGAAATTTCCCTGTCACGTGTACACTTTTTTTCACCCCAGTGTACACTTCTTTTCACAAGTGTATGCACAATATAGATTAAGAGCTCAGACTCCAGAGCCAGACAGCTGAGATTCCGACGCCAGCTTTGTACTTTGGTTGTGTAATCTCTGTGTCTCAGTTACTTTATCTGTAAAATGGGGATGAAATGTTACTTCATAGGCTGGTGAGAATTCAGTGAGTTGATTCATGTGAGGCACTTAGAATAGTGCTTGGCATGTGCTCCTTAAATATTGACTATTATTGCACATTTTTTCAAAGAAAAGATGTGAAGAGAAAGAAAAAGAGGGGTTGGGGAAGTTTTTCCTTGTCCTTTAGGGTCCTCCCTTCTGAGTGAGACATTGATCTTTTCCATATGTGGAAAGAGCACTAATTATTTTCCTTTGTGATGCAAATATTCCTCCCAGTATGTGCGTTCCTTTTAGTTTTCTCTAGGCTACTTTTTCACACACAGAAACATCAAATGTTTACATATTCAAATATTTATTTTAATATTCATCATTATAGAGGATTTTCCCTCCTTGACATCAGATACTGAGCTGAGTTCCCTTCCAGCTATTTTATTACTTCATTTCCTACTTTAACCCACTAGAATGTTTTTCTTCAGGAGATAAAGTGGAGGTAGAATTTACTTCCTTCAAATAGTTAATAGTCCTCACTTCATATATTGAGTAATTCTTTTCTTCTCCATTGATTAGAAGTGTAAGCTTTATCATATACAAATAACTTTTATAATTTATTGCAATATAAAAACAGTACAAAAGAGAAAAGGGTTAACCCACCCATCGTGCCATCTCGGGCACCCTGCTGCCACCTGGGCTTTTCCCTGGCGCAATTCACAGCTTTAAAGACCTGAGCTAAGGACTCCTGTGCAGCTGCCTTCCTCCCCTAGTGTTCTCAGAAGGAAGCAGATAGGACCTGCTTTGATAAAGATGGATTCTGTTTCCCCCACACATACACACATGCGCACATACATATTTAACCACACCTACACATACACACATGCTCACACACATACACAAATATGCACAGACATTCGTGCATACTCACACATATGTATACATAACTGGCACACATTCACACACACATACTCAGTCTCGTTTCTGTGTCTCTCCCTAAGACACAAGCCACAATGTTTCCCCACCCTGCACAGCTCAGCAGTTCTAGAAAGCTGACAGTGGGTGTGGGGAAGGGGGAGAGTGAAAGGGTGGGATGGAAAGTGGGAGGGAAAGCACTCTCTGTCCAAGTTCATCTACCTGAGGCTTGCAGACGCTAAAGACCTCAATGCCACTCTAAAAAGTTCATTTGCCCTTGTTGCTTCATAAGTAACCTGAATAACCCAGGCACTCTGAGTTTAATAAGCATCATTACAGAGTAAAGGAACATCGAGCACTCAAAAAGCATAAAGATCAAAAGATAATATCTCACCACAGTCGGTTTCCTGGAAGTGGCCCCTGGGTTTGTTCTCCAAGTAGAAGGAGCCCCAGCGACCTTCGCTTATGGCTTATGATCAGTGTATCATTCTACTCAGTTGGGCATTCGCACATGGCTTACCTGAGTGGACAACCCTATCACCTTGGTGCCCCCCAGGCGTGTAGAGCTCATAACTGTCATTCTAGACTCTCAGACAGGACAGCTGACACAGCTCCACAGGACTTGGGGGCTCCAAGGACATCAGCCCAAGGAGCCTGCTGCTTGGAAAAGCTTGAAGGGTGGCATTGAATCGAGATGCCCTCGAGGGAAGCCACTGCTGGGCATCTCTGTTCCCAGTGCCCAGCCCAGTCCTGGCATGTACTAGAGGCCCTGAATCTGTTTGCTCCCCAGCTATTAGAGGAATGAAGTAAGTGTGTTTGTTCTGTACTGATCCGGAAAGACGCTCACCTTTTATTGTTAGTGAGAAGGGGAGATTGCAGGGCAAAGGGAATGGGTGAGTATTTGCCTGCCTGCCTGCCTGTCTGTCTGAGATCAGGATGTAGGCCCCTTGGGGAAGACAGGAGACCAGATGGCTACTCTCTCCTTTGTTTGCTTCTGCTGCTGAAATGTTTTAAAATGAGCACTGCAGGTTGTCCCTGAGGTGCCTGCTATTAATTGAGGGAGACTACAAGGTTGGGCTAGCAGATGAATTACAATATAAACACAAAGAGGTTCTAGCCTCAAAATTCTTGGTTCTTTTTCCCCCCCAATTATCTTTCTCTGTATATAGCACTCTTCAAAGAAAAAAGAAGTTTCTTTCCTCCCACAAGTGTCTTACTCAATTTCCCTTTATCCCTCCTCCCCCACTCTCAGGAAGAAAAAAAAAACAAAACCTGTATGCATGCACACACCCTGGAACCTAGCTATAAGCAGGCCACAATTTATATTATTGTTCTCCCTTGAAAGACATTATTCTTTTTTCCCCCTCGGTTGGCTTGTCTGGATTGTTTACTTGCAGTGACAAATATTAAGCTACAGCCAAATTTAGTAAACCACAATAAAATATAATTTTAAGGTTTTTGAATTATAATAATGTTCTTCCCTGCTCTGATCAGTGTATCATTCTACTCTGTTGGGCATTCCTCAGCTCTGTCTGAGAAAGTCAATTTTTCCAAGTCAGTTTCTGGGGCCAGAAGACAAGGGGGTAGGAAATGGGTCCCTCACTGGGATGAAGTCCCATGCAGCCAGCGTGTAGTCGCTGCTCATTCTTCTAACCCCTCATGCTCCTCCCATGGGGTTCTCCAGCGGATCACCACCATTCTGAAACCAGTGCATGTTTCTTAGCATGAGAGGTGGCATGATTTTACCTTGTCCTCCTTCTCTGACTTCATTTCTAGCGACTTCTCTCCCTTTTGTCATGTTCCAGCCACCCTAGCACGCTCTCGTCCTTGCTGCTCCCTCTGCCTAATCCTCTTCCATTTCTTGGCACACCCAGCTCTTTCTTGCATTCCATATGGAGCCAATGTGTTCCCCCCTTTTTTTCTTTAGATTTTATTTATTTATTTTTAGAAAGAATGGAAGAGAGGTAGAAAAACATCGATGTGCAAGAGAAACGTTGATGGATCACCTCTTGCATGCCCCCAACCAGAGGGCAGGCCTGCAACCCAAGCACGTGCCCCAACTGGGAACGGAACCTGCACCTTTTGCTTTGCGGAAGACGGCCAACCAACTGAGCCACAGCAGTCAGGCCCAGTGTCCCTTTCCTGAAGACATCTTCCCTAATCACACCAACCCCTCCAGTCTCTCTACCTATTCTCATTGATCACTATCCAAAATTATCTTATTTACTTGCTTTTCTGGTCATTTGCCTACCCCACTAGAATGTAAGCTCCATAAGAACAGGCAGCTTATCTGTTTAGATCATTGTTGATTCCACAGTGCCTAGTAGGTGCTCAATAAACAGTTGTTTAATGAACGTCTTTTCAGCTCCCAGGTGCTGTTCGCAATGCCCACCCCTGCCCCAGTCTGAGTCCTGAGGGAGGCAGGACTGATAGTGTGCTACTGTGATTGCAGACCGAGTCCTTCAAGCTGGGTGAACCTTACAGTCAGTGCACAGAGGATGGCAGTGATGTGCCCATCAAGAACATCTACAATGCTGTCTACTCCCTCCAGGTATGATCTGGATAAGACACCCAGCCCTGGGTTGTGGCCTGGACCCAGAAGACAAGGTTATGTGTAAGCTGGGGTGTGTCTGGGACCAGGAACTCTGGTGAGAATCCTTGGGGTTCATCCAAGCAACTCAAGAACAAACGATGCTGGCTGGTTCCAGTCCCCTTCAATCTGTAACCAGAGCTTAACTGATTCCTTGAGGTTTGCGTGGAACACAATGTACAAGACAGGCCCACTTCCTGTAAAGGGCCTTGGCGACTGAGGGACAGGAATGAAGCAGTTTGAGAAAGGCGCTGGCTGAGGGGTCCTGAGCTTGGCTTCCAGTACCACTTGTGCCCCTCACTCACCAGGGGCCTTGGGCAAGTTGCATCATCTTCAGCAGTCACAGGAGAGGTTGGATTGGATCAGGGGCTGCTGATTTACAGTCCCAAGACCCATTCCAGGCTGCACACCTGATTTTTCTGGCCTGGATGATGTTTAAAAGTCAGGGAATTTCATAAGAAAACCAAAATTCCCAGCTTCTCCTGAAAAACAAGATAGGGGCTGTATTCGTGCAGGATGAATAGTGGGTGTAGACAAGGCATATATTCTGCAGTTCCCCACAGTCTCCACTAGCACCTAGTGTATGACCTATAGTACAGGCGCCTATCAGTGTTTGAGTTTTAAGCCCTTGAGTGTGATCATCTCTTATGCCTTGCCTCATATTCTCAGAGTCTGCAGCTTTCTCCCCATGAGGGAACCCAGGGAAGTCAACAAAAATTATCCCAGCAGGCTAAAAGGACCAGGCAGCCCTCTGATTGAGTCCTCCTGCTTAGCTCACCAGAGATGAGCTAAGAAGTAGTGGAGACACTAAGTGAAAAGAGACTATTAGTCCAAGAACATCTGCTTGTGAGAAATAGAAATGCAATGAAACTGAGTCCAAGACCAAAAAAAAAAAAGAAAAAAAAAACCCAAAAGCAAAAAATTTGAGCTCGTGTAAAGACGCTCCTGGATAATATCTAATGAGAGGCTACCATGTACACATACTTGACATATGTCAATTCATTCCATGCTGAAAGATGAAGAAATCAAAGCACCAGAGAGGTTAAGTAACTTGCCTCAAGTCACACAGCTAGGAGGTAGCCTTTGAACTTGAGTAGTCTTCCTTCAGAGCCCCTGCCATTAGCTTTTATGGTATAAGCTTCATGGATGTCGTGGTAGCTTCTGACCTCCAAGGACCCAACATGCAGGGCTTGGACCTGAAGATGGGAAAGCTGGTCCTGTGTTCCCCTCTGCTTCCTGACATCTGCTCCAATTTTCCACTTATCTCTGGCCTGGTGCTCGCATGATGGGAAGTGGCTGTCCCAGCCCCAGCTCCACCTGAGCCTCATCTCCACCTCTCTGTTATTCTAAGTTCTCAATACATTTTCTAGTTTGGCCCCTATGGAATCAGGGGACATTTCTGGCCCAATCGGCTGTGACCTGAAGGGCACATTTACATGATATTCCAAGGCCATAGGAGGCTGACACTATGGATGAGGCCTGTGTAGGGAGGGGCTCTCTGGCCCCCATGTGCAAGGGGGTTAAGGGAATCACTGGTCTCCTCTTACAGATCTGCCTCCACTCATGCTTCCAGACTAAGATGGTGGAGCGGTGTGGGTGTGCCCAGTACAGCCAGCCTCTGCCTCCGGCCGCCAACTACTGCAACTACCAGCAGCACCCCAACTGGAGTGAGTGAGACCCACCCCAGCCTTGCACAGCCCATGAACTGGGTCATCCTGGCTCCTGTACCAGCCTGTGCTCAGGCATCCCTAAGGCCCCTGCCTCGATGGCCTTTTTTCTGAGGAAGGTGTTGGTAGAGAGATATTACCCAGAGTTTAACTCCTGTCATCCAGCTTGGCTTGAATGATATTTTCTAATTAAGGACCAAATGCTATAGCCCTGTCTGTGCTAAGGGCTGAGAACCTCTGTCAACCCCAGGAGGCAAGAACTATTGATAAATAGTACTCTTTCATAGAGGCTCAGGTAGGTTAAGCAACTTGCTCAAAGTCACACAGCTAGGGAGTAACAGAGCCCAAACCAAGGGCTGCCAACCCCCCAACTCATGTCCCTAACCACCGCAACATCACAAAGCAGCATTTGTTTCCAGGAAGCAGGGTTTGTAGAGTGTAGCAGGAGAAATTACAAGGAGACTATGGGGGCACCCCTGGAAACCCCCAGGGAGGGCCCTGTGGCCCTAATGCTTATGCTACTTTCTGCCTTGTTGCTCAGTGTACTGCTACTACGAACTGCACCAGGCCTTTGTCCGGGAACAGCTGGGCTGCCAGTCCATGTGCCGGGAAGCCTGCAGGTGAGTGCTCTGGGGGGATGGGATGAGCAGGGCTGGGCTGACCGGGGCTGGCCTGGGACAGCCACGCTCACTCTGTGCCCTCTTCCCTTAGCTTCAAGGAGTGGACACTGACCACCAGCCTGGCGCAATGGCCGTCTGTGGTTTCTGAGGTCAGTTCTTCTGCCCTCTCTTCCTCCTCCAACTCCTCAGCCTGGAGCCTAATGCCTGGTTGTATCCTCTGGCATTGTGGGTAACTGCAGGAAGGTGGGGGAAAGGGAGGGAAGGTCCAGGTTGGGAGTGGGGCTGAGTACAAGGGCATTCCCCAGACCACACTTTCTTTCCCTGTCGCAGAAGTGGCTGCTGCGTGTCCTCACGTGGGACCAAGGCCAGCAAATAAAGAGAAAGCTCAACAAGTAAGTTGACCTCCACCCTGCTTCCTCTGCCCCAGTTCCAACTTCCTCACTTGCTTTGTCATTGCCAGGCCTTCTTCTTTTCATTCACTCATTCCTTTATTCGACAAATATTTATTGAACTTTTATCATGAGCTAGGGACTGCTCTAGGCCTGGGGCTCTTAAATGCTTTGACCATGATGCTCAGTATAAAAATACTTTTCTATTGTTGCCCATAGAATATGTAACCAAGGTTTAAGGCTCATGAAACAGCACTTCTCATGTACATACATTTGGGCAGGTTTTCAGATGGTGCCTACTAGTAGAGCCAAACCATTTGCTCATACCCATCCCAATTGCTTAGAGCACGGTTCTGAACAATTGGTGCTCATATCAGTTACTAAACATTTTGAGTATCTCTGTGGATGCAATCTGATACTTTCTATTCCATTTTACTTGGTGAAAAGCACTGGTCATGGCCCAGAAAATTTATTTCATGGCTTCCTGGTATAGCTTGACCTAGTTGGAAAAATACTCCACTTCTAATTTCACTTGAATTTTCCACATTGAAATTCACTTCCAAGGAAACTTTAGCAAAAATCAGCCAGGCCACCTTTCAGGGAACTTAGCAGATGGAAAAAAAGCTTGAGTGGTGGGGATTGCATGAGAACTCACATCTCTGTGGGCCATTCCATCTCCACAGTACCCAACACCAGGCCTAGCACAGCGGGAGCCAGTCTGGCCTCCAATATGTACTAAATGTTTTGTGCCAGGTGCTTTGTGAGTGTGGGGTACCATGATGATGAGCAGACATGATCCCTGCCCCCAAAAGCTTACAATCTAGTGATAAAGATAGACTTTGGCCAAGCATTACAAATTTGTGACTCCTGAAGCTAAATCTGGCTCCACAAAACTAATCCATTATTTCCAGCTTTTTTCTTGAAAAGTCAAAAGTTCGGGTGACAGCAAACCTCCATTCTTGCATAGCACCAAAGGGCTTAGTAATAGCTGCCCTTCTGGGATACATACGAACTTTCCAGCTTGCCACAGTCCCATCAGGAGGCAATTCAGTACAGGAGTTAAGAGCACAGATTTTGAAGTTAGATCTCTGTATGTTTGAACACTGGCTCTGACAATTATGAGCTGTGTTGTCCTTTATTTTTTTTTTTTAAGATTTTATTTATTTATTTTTTAGAGAGAGGGAAGGGAGGGAGAAAAAGAGGGAGAGAAATATCAGTGTGAGAGAGAAACATCGATCAGTTGCCTCCCGCACGCACCCTGACCAGGTTACCAAACCCACAACCCAGGCATGTGCCCTGCCTGAGAATCAGACTGATGACCTTTCATTCTGTGGGGCGACACCCAATCAGCTGAGCCACAGCAGTCAGGGCAAGCTGTGTCGTCTTGATCAAGTTGCCTACTGATTCATGTCTTAGTCTCCATATCTGTAAAATAGGAATGATTAAAACAGCCTACTTCATAGGGTTGTGAGAATTAAATTAGTTCATTCATACAAGGTTCTTGGAATAGTGCTTGGCAACACAGGAAGTGCCCAATAAATACTAGCTGCTATAATGGTTATTATCATTACTACCTTATACTAAACCTACCTCATTCATTTACATTACCTACCTGTCTCCTGAGATTGCAATCAAATAATCACACATGTCAAGACTTCATGAAGAACAGGGTGTTATGAGAGTCTAGCTGGGTAGACTCACTTAGTCAGGACGTTAGGAAATGGTTTTTGAGTAATGAATGGCCTGAGCAACCAGGCCCAGCCTGGAGATGTGCTCTGGGTGCAGAAGGAGCCCTGTGGGCCAGGCTCTGAGATTCCTGCAAAGCTCAAAGCCTGGGTCATGCTGGGGGCTAGGCAGGAGGGAGGTAGCCATGCTGAAGACTTGGTCACCTGGTAGAATACAAAAGTGCCAGCTCACCTTGGCCCTGCCTGTTGGAATTTCTGCAGGACAGACTTGGCCAAGCTCTTGATATTCTACAAAGACCTGAACCAGAGATCCATCATGGAAAGTCCTGCTAACAGCGTGAGTAGCTCCCTCCCAGGACCTGTCCTGGGTCTGTGAGGGCACCCATCTGCCTGGCCTAGGGGAGCAGAGTCAGATCACAGGGGTCCAGCCTGAGTTAGTAGGGACACCATAAGCCAGCCAGGCCTTGGATCAAAGCCGGCAGACGAAGAGGGACAGAAAGGTTGACCCCTCCTTCCTCCAAACCTGTGCAAGGCCAGGGATAGCCAGTGTTTCTCTTGGGATTTGGGGTCTCTGCACGAGGCCAACTTGGGTGGGTCTGTCTTGATGGTATGGCTTGGCCTTTCTTGTAGGTCGAGATGCTCCTGTCCAATTTCGGTGGCCAGCTGGGCCTGTGGATGAGCTGCTCTGTAGTCTGCGTCATTGAGATCATCGAGGTTTTCTTCATTGATTCCCTCTCTATCATTGCCCGCCACCAGTGGCAGAAAGCGAAGAGGTGGTGGGCCCGCAGGCAGGCACCCACTTGCCCTGAGGCTCCCCCCAGCCTTCGGGGCCAGGACAACCCAGTCCTAGATATAGATGATGACCTACCCACTTTCACCTCTGCTTTGCGCTTGCCTCCAGCTCCAGGGGCTCAGGTGCCGGGTACACCGCCCCCCAGATACAATACCTTGCGCTTGGAGAGAGCCTTCTCCAACCAGCTCACAGACACCCAGGTGCCAGCTGAGTCCTGAGGCAAGATGAGGAAGAAAGATCTAGCCAGGACCACCAATCATGGGCTGAGAACTTGGACCCTGTCTCCTGCACGCAGAGGGGCCCTCTACACCCACTCTGCACTTTTCAGAGACATTGACTATAAGTCTGCTTTGAACAACAAGGTGGGGCCGGGCATGTGCAGGGGAGCTGAGCCTTGCCCAGCAACACTCAGAGCCATCCCGATGAGACAGATCCTGCAGCACAAACCCTTAGCCCACGTGCTCAGAGAGAGATGGGGTCCAGGAAGTGGTGCCTGATAGAGTTCTTGACCAGAACTTGAGAAAGGTTCCAAAGCCTCCAGTCAAGTTAGGGCCCAAGGATGGGACCTTAGGTTGAAGGGCTGAAAGTGCTGGCTGGTGCCAGGATAGGAGGAAGCTCCAGCCCCCCTGGAGCCGTTTGTGAATGAACTGTTTTTAGTCACAGACATGGGGGCAATGTCTCCTCTGTGCCTTCAGGCTGGAAGCTGGCCTGAGGGCTTCACAGTGTGTAGGAGAGAAAGGGTGCAGTGGGAGGAGGCCTGGGGATGTGACAGGAGACCCTCACTCTGGGAGGCGGGGTAGGGCGATGTTCTGGGCAGCTAAACCAGTGCCTTGGCCCCCTCTCCCAAGCAGAGAGGAGCCAACTAAATGGCTTTGCTGGACATTCATCTCCAGTGGTAGCCCAAGACATAAAGTATATATCCTGACAAGCTTTTCTTCCTCCAAAACGGACTCCTCCACCAACAAGCCAACCACAGAAGATAGCCCACACAGTCCCATAGTCACACTCTCTACCATGACAATAGCTAATGTATTAAGCACAGAGTAGGTGTTCACTGTCAGCACAAGAACAGTGTACTGGGTGCTGTCCTAAGCTCTTACAGAGTTTACTGCTGGCGACTGCAAGCTATGATCCTCAGGCCAAATCCTGTTTTTGCCTGTGACCTAAGAATGGAGTATTTTTTCCTCCACTTCTCAATGGTTAAAAAAAAAATCAGAAGAACTTTTGTGACTCATGTAAATTCTATGAGATTCAAATTTCAATGTCCATGAATAAAATTTTATTGGAACTCAGCAATGCTTCTCCATTTACATAGTGTTGCTACTGCATTTGTGCTACAAAGCACAGGTAAGTAGCTGTGACAGAGAGCTGATGGCCCTCAAAGTCTAAAATATTTACCTGGCCCTTTACAGAAAAAAAATCTGCCAGCCCCTGCATTAGCACATTAGGTAAGTATGACAGTCCCATTTTATGGATCAAGAAACTGAGGAACAAAGAGGTTAAGTTACTCAAGTTGACACAGCTAGGAAGTTGCAGAGCTGGGACTGACTTCAGGCAGTCTGACTCCGGAGCCTGGGCACATTATCACTCCATCATTTTGCATCCAATCAGTGTCCTTGCCTTTTAAGGGTGAGGCTCAAGTCAGTTCCAGTGAGAGGAGGGGAAGGCTGGACACTTCTGGTAATGGGACAAAAGGAACTCCTCCACCCATGGCCTGCATTTCAGGACTGCCTCCCAAACAAGGTTGGTTGCTAATGGAGGCAAGAGTGTTGGTGAAAGAGCATGGGCAGGGGGACCCTGCCTGGTCTAGGGGCGCCTACCTGGTCTAACCCGGCCCCATGCCTGTGGCAGCAACAGCCATCTCTATCCAATGTGCTGATTCCATAGAACCTCAAGGGTTTTGGGTGCTGCAAGGAGGCATGGCAGCCAGCAGGGAAGAGGTCACCATGACCCCAGCCTGTCTGGAGCTCCCTGAGGAACAGGGAGCGAGGCCTGCTGCAGGCAATTTTCAGGTTACATAGGGCACCAGCCTGGCTGCCATCCATGCCAGGCTGGGGTGGCTACAGCCAGTGCAGACAGGGGACTTGCAGCAGGCGCCTGCCTGTACACTGCCCTGAGGGAGCTTCCTCCTCCTGCCCCATGACAGATCCGTGGCATCAGCATGTCACAAGTAGGAATGTTTCCAGCAAGGATGGGTTGCTGCTGACTTTGTCCAAGGTGAAGCCATGAGCACCTGGAGCCAACAGCCTCCCATTTGTCCCCTAGGACATGTGCAGGTAGACCCCATGGCTCCTGCCATCTCCTTCCTGCCTGGCTCCTGACCTCAGGGCTTATGCTCCTGCAGTGCCATATGCTGCCTTCCCTCCTCCTCCACTCATGCTTCCAAGCCAGGTACAAATGTCACCACCTCTGCAAAGTCTACCCATACCTTCATGGGCCCCGAGAAGTTGGCACTCCCTCCATTATGGAATTTTCATCCCCCAATACAATTTTTTTATCCATTTGTCTGTCTCACACTTAGTGGTGAACTCTGAAAGCAGGAATTGTGCCTATCTCTTTGCCCCCACACTGGACAGGACTGAGTACAGTGATAGCACTTGGGGAAAGCTTACGGAGCTAATAAAAACAATAATAATCATAATAATGGCTAATATTTATAAAGCACTTACTCTTTGCCAGGGATTCGTGAATAAGGAAACTGAGGCCCAGAGAGCTCCCCTCTTGGCCCCACCACTTGTGTGCTTAACCACCATACAGAACAAATGAAAGTTTTCCTGAGAGGCCAAGTTCACCAGCCCCCAGGGAAGTCCTCTTCTATCCTCTCTGGCTTCAGGTCCATCTTGCCCAGCCAAAGGGCCCTCTTGTGCCACGACAGTGGTGGAGGCAGGGAGAACCTCTTCATTCCCAGACGCCTGGCTAGGCAGCCACCATGGCCAGGGGTTACTGACTCTGAGGGAGAATGGCTCCCTTTGTAGGTCGTCGTTATGTTTATCCTTGATGCATCCTTGTTCTTCTCAAACTCTCTGAGCCTCTGTCCCCACTGGTCCACTGAGTTCTTTCCCAGGCTCCTAACCCAAGTGTCCCCACAGCCCACACAACATGCCCCTGATAACAGAGACACCTCAAACTCAACATGTCCCCTGAGAGCCTGCACCCTGAGGGGAGATAGCTGATAAACAGGCTGGCCTCTCCTGGGTTGAAACTCAGAAGGGAGCTCTGGGCCGGACAGAGCCATTCAGGAGCCATCCGGGGTATGGATGAGGTCACTGTGAAAGGCAAGCAGGTCGAAGAGGAGGAGACAGGTGGATACCCTGGGACCTCTGTGCCTAAGTAGCAACTGGAGCACAAGAAGGAGGCTGGATGGATGATGAAGCAGCACCCACAAGGCTCCCCTCCTCCTCATGGGTCTCCCTGTCCTCCAGTCTTGCCTTCCCATCGCTATTTAAAACCATTATGCTATGTGATAGAAGCCACATATTGAATGATTCCATTGATATGAAAACTCCCAATAAGTAAATCCACAAACACAAAAGTAGATTAATAGTTACCAGGAGTTAGGGAGGAGGGAGAAGGGGAAGTAGCTGCTTAATGGGTATGAGGTGTCCTTTGGGGATAATGAAGATGTATTGGCACTAGACAGAGGTGAACATACTAAATGCCCCTGAACTGGACACTTTAAAATGGCTAATGTTGTTATGTGAACTTTACCCAATAAAAAAGTCAAAAAAAAATTTGTTTGAATAAAGAGTTAGTTGACCTAAAGAAAAATGAGAAATAAAACTAAAAAAACAAGCAAGCTGCATTGATGGTGGAGGTCAGGAAACCCTGAGGGTGGGAGGGTGGATGCTCAGAGACATACGGCTGGGCTCGTGAAGAACTGGTTGGCAGTGGTTTAGTTCTCATCTTAAGTAGGGGCACAAACAGAGGGATTTGCTTTCCTGTCTTTTTTTAACCACACATTTGTATTTATGCACTCCTCTAAAGAGCATGGTTTTGCACAATTTTAAAAATCTCAGAAAAGAAAGTGATGAGTAGTCGGTAAGATAAGGATGGAGTGGATGGTAATAGTATCCCAAAAGCAATGAAGTGGTCCAGGAAATACCCTTGAAGGACAAGTACCTCTCTGGCTCTTTCCCCTCCTCCCTTCACTGAGGCAGCCCCAGAGATGGTCATTGAGACATCCCCCGGAATGGGTGCCCTGGGAAAGTCCTTGGCTGGGCCCCGCTCTGGCCCACACATCTATCACTGCTCAACCAGCCAGCTGAGGAATAGTTCCAGCTGCTTCTATCCTGAGGCAGGACCAGCCCAGGGTGGAGAAGGACCTGGATCAGCCAGATTCCTGAGATTCGTGCTTTAATTGCAAGTTACACACTGAAGGTGCTTCATTGTGCCAAGCTGGAAGCTGGAAGCTAGAAGGAGCAGAAGGAGGAGGTGAAACAGAGCTGGTTGTTAAACCCCTCCTTCACCCTCCCCCAGGAACCCTCCTGGAGGAACCTTCCCAGCCTTGTCTGCTCATATCTCTGGCCAGACCAGCAGCTGTCTGACACATTCTGTGGTGTGGCTAACTGCATGGACTCAGGAATCTGACGGTTGCTTTTTGTTCTTTTAAAATAACATTATTAAAAATACATGTCATTTTTATACAAAAGTAATAGATATTGTGTTAGGAATCTTGTCTGCAAATGCCAAAAACTTAACTCATATTGCAAGCTCTGGACATGTGTCCCATCTCTTCTCACCCCAAAAGGAAGGAAGTTTCTCTCTCACAACTGTTCTAAAAACCAGAATGATCCAACCGGCTTATAGAGGACATACTTGGGCCATGGGTCTTTTCTTGAACTCATCACAGTCACCAAGGGGATGAAACACAATGGTTGGACAGGACTGTACCGCGTGATATTTCTGCAGTCTTGCTGGCAAAAATCTACATTAAAAGATGGGCCTGTAAGAAGTGATTGCCAAAGAGCCGCTATGGTTCAGCACAAAACGTAGAAACCTGCTATGGAAAATTTCAGAGAGCACAGAGGAAAAAAAAAAAAAACAAAAACAGCCATTATTCCACCAAGAGAGCCTTTTGCTAGATCCGCTGGATGGTTTTTTCATATGTGAGGGAACTGACTCAAGCTCAGAGGATCCCTCAACCCAGCAATGTGACAGTGATTCAAGTAAGGACATGAGAAAGGGAAGAAAAGAGAGGGAGTTTTGGAGAGACGATGGGGTTGGCTATCCATGCCCATGTACTATAGCCAGTCCATCACCAGCTCCCCACCAACCCCAGGATAAATTTCTACCTCCTTCAGTACCTCCACTCACCCATCCATCCATCATCAATGTATTAATCCATTTATGTGGCCATTAACATGTCCATCCAGCCACCCTAGCACCTGCCTATCCAATAATTATCTTTAAACTCTGAAGTCAGACTACCTAGTCCTGGAACCTGGTTTAAATCCAGGTCCCAAAACTTTTCAGCTGTATGACTTTGGACAATTTACTTAACCAACATGTGCTTCCATTTCCTCATCTATAAAGGGGGCTAATAACAACTTCTACTGCATAGGATTGGTTTGGAGGATAAAATGTGAGGAGGAGGCCCCGGCTGGTATGGCTCAGTGGATTGAGTGCCAGCCTGCAAACCAAAATGTTACTGTTTTGATTCCCTGTCAGGGTACATGCCTGGGTTGCAGGCCAGGTCCCTGGTTGGCAACCAGTTGATGTATCTCTCAAACATCATGTTTCTCTCCCTCTTTTCTCCCTCCCTTCCTCTCTCTCTAAAAATAAATAAAATCTTTTTTAAAAAAATAAATAAATAAAATCATTTTTTAAAAATGTGATAGGGAAGATACTAAGGGTTTGGCTAAGGACCTGACTCACAAAAGATCATCGTAGAGTTTTCTAGTATTAGGTTTTTGTTGTTCTTATATCATTAGGTATTTTTTATTATCAAACATTAGCCAGACTGCATAAAGGTTACTAAATGGGCTAAGACTGGACCAGCACTGCCAACTACAACTTTTCTTTCTTTCCTGCCCTTGAGGCAAATTCTGGCTACAAAGAACTGTAAGAATCACAAGGAAATGTCCTCCAGGACTTACTGATAAAAAAACAAACAAACAAACAAACAAAAAACTACTGTAGCTTTATTGTAGGCAGCTCAGGCTTTGCAACTCCTAAAGGTCCTCAAGGTCTGGTCCTGAGATCTGCTGTTGCTAATTAAGAATACCTGGCTTGGAGCTGGACACCTGAGAAATAGCTAAACTGGACCACAGGGGAGCCCCACTTTAATGCAGGTCTAGGGAGTGGACAGGCAAATACCAGCCTGCCCCTCACATCTTTGGTGGATAATTTACAGAAACTGACAGGTTTATAGAAAACCTCGGGAGCCCAGAGGGCCTCCTCATCACTGCTTCTCCCTGGGGCAGAAACATCAGTATTGAGAAGAGGATTTGGGAGGTCACTGACTGGTTCTCCAGATGGAACACTGGATTTGGATTTCTGAACAAGGCTCGAGATCTTGGAATAATGTTCCAGGCCCTCATGAGTGATGGATGGAGCTCATGAAATAAGGGTGACTATTAATTGCAAGTTACACACTGAAGGTTTGGACCAAAAACCTTCAAAAAGGCGTTCCAAAAAGGCGTTCTACAGAAAGTCATCTCCCAGGGTGATCTGATCACAAATTTCTAGCTGGGCAGGTCCTGGTGGGTAGTCTTGTCCCAGGCTTATAACTTCTTCAGTGAAAGGTTTATCTTGGTCTTAAGCAAGTCCTGTCCATTGTTCTGGTGCACCCAGGTTACCACACCTGTGAAAGGCCAGAGTCATCCTCTTTTTCAGACCCCTCAGAGGCTTGCTGCCCTCAGGGGAGCACGTAATCTTGTTTGCTATCCTGTACCTTAACTTTCTCCCACCTTCATGTAATCTTCTTTACTGTTCCCTCCTTAACTCCAAATACATAAAAGGAACTGCAAACTGTCATTTCTTGGAAGCATTTTTCTCAGTCTGTTGAGATCTTCCCAGCATATTCTCTGGCTCAAATAAGTTTCTATAAAAATTTTCTACAGATTTGGGCATTTTTATGTTGACACTGAGGTTGCCCAACTTACTCCAGAGGCTTTACAGAGAGGAAAAGAACAGAATAGGCTTGGCATGGGGACTGGGCCCAGCCCATAGTCAGGGTCAGGAGTCAATCTGCAGTCAGGATCAGGGTTTACCCCAGAAAAGGGCCAGGCCCAGTCCATGAGTAGGCCCCTGGTCCTGATAAACCTGCTTGCTATTGGTGGAGGCTGCTTCTTTGCTTGCAGGTGTTTCTCTAGGTGGGCTTGACATTCTCCTGCCACTTGACCTTTTCTGTCATTTCCATGTCATTTTTTTCTTTTTTTATTTATTGATTTGAGAGGTGTGGGGAGAGAGTCATTCATTTGTTGTTCCACTTATTTATACATTCACTAGTTGCTTCTTGTATGTGCCCTGACTGGAAACTGAACCCACAACCTTGGTGTATTGGGATGATGCTCTAACTAACCAAGACACCCAGCAGGGCTTCATGTCATTTCTATAGTCTCCTTTCTTTGAACTCCTAGCACCTGACATACCATCCCCATTCATTCTTGCCCACCTCACCCACTATCATCCAGGACCTGTGAATCCCCTGAAGACTTCAGAGCCAAGGCCCTGTTTTCTTCTTGTATTTGTGCTTTTTTTTGCATTGTGGAAGATATCACTCTGGCTTTGGCAAAGGGGTAAGAGAGAATATTCTGACTCACTTAAATGAAACATTCAGATGCATCTATCTTTAGACATGGATGGAACCAGGTATGCAGTCAGTCATTGGGGTTCCATTCATTCTTCTCCCCATTTCCCTGATTTTTTCACTTTATGTTTAGACTACTTTTCTTATACAGGAAAGATGGTCTTCCCCCAGAAATCCTTCTTTCTTCAGCTTTCATAGATCAAACTCACCTGGAGATTCTGATTGGTCCTGCTTGGGTCACATGCCCAACTCTGAACCAATCACTGTGGCTGGAGGATGGAGTACTCTATTTGGCCATGTCTGTGTTCCTTACATATCCTTAATAAGGGTGAGTTCTGCCCAAATCACATGAATCCCTAGAGACTGGTGGTTGAACAAAAAAAGCATAGATTCTAACCTTAAGAAAATTCAACTTGAACTGCAAATGATCCACTCAGTCAGGAGACAATTCCTTAAGATCTTCCATTCTAATAGCTTTCATCTCCATTCCTCTGTAGCCACCCACTCCCAAGGCTACATTTTGGATACGGACATACCTTTCCTACTCTGTCTTTCCTCCACCCCTGCTTCTTGACCCCATCCAAATCTCGGGACTCTCTCAGCCTTCCCTAGAGTCCCAACTTATCAGCCCTCTCTCTTATTTTCTTTCCATCCTCGACCTCGTGTTCAGACATTTCAATCACTCACCACCATTGTCTTCTTCCACCTTCAAATCCTGGTCAGCCCAAATGGGAGTTTCTCTCTCCCTGCTTGTGGGCACACCAGTGGGAACAGTCATGGTTTTGTGCCATTGTACACATTTCTGGTAATGGTAGTGACATCATGTAACACTTCTCAAACTTTAATGTGCACGTAACTCACTTGGGGATCAAATTTAAAATTCAGATGCTGATTTCTTAGGTCTGGAATGAGGTGTGTGGTTCTAACAAACTCCCAGGTGAGGCTGAAGCTGCTGAAATGCCAAGTTTTAGCAATCCTCCACCTCGCTGTTGCTCCAACCTCCCTCCAAGGAAGAACTGTCTGTGACACTTGTTAAATATAAGGATTATCAAGTCTCTTCCTGGAATTTCTCATTGAGCAGTTATGGGTCAGAGGCCGAGACACTCCATGATTTTAACACATTCCGAGTGACTTAACTCTTGGGGTAATTGGGAAATATTTCTGTCTCATGGTGTTTAGGTTGTACGACTCATTTTGGCTTCCAGGTCTTCTCTGTCATCCACAAGCTCCACATCCCTTTCACATTCAGCATGTACGCTGACCTCCCAGAGAAGTCCCAGGTGAGTTGGTATAAACTCTCCTGTCAAACTTTAATTGTATCTCCTTTTGTCTTTGCTCTTTCCCATCTGGTCTTGGAGAAAGAGGCATCTCCTCACCTTGGCCCATCCCACCACCTCCCTCAGCCACCATGTTCAATGACATGCCTGCCTTCAGCCTCTGCCATTGTCGTGGCCCCTTTTCTACTTATCAAGACTGTCTTGCCCCCAAATCCCTCTCCACTCATACCCTAACTTCCTCTTCCCTCATCACCATGCTTTTAATCTTTGGGGGGGTCACCTCTATTTATAGTCTACAATGCCATCATTTAAAAAGTGATATTTTAAAAATAAGTGAGCTTATATTCAAAACTTTTTAAAAATATTTTTTTACTTTGAAATCATTTTAGTTTTACAGGTGAGTCACAAAAATTGTGCAGAGTTCTCATATCCCCTTCATGCAGCTTCCCCTGAGGTTCCAGAACCAGGTACATTGGTCAAAACTAAGAAACTGACATTGCTACAATACTATGAGCTTAAATGACAAACTTATTTCAACTTCACCAGTTTTTCTACTAATGTCCCAAAAGTGTGTTTTTTAATTATACAAGGCCTATATTCATCAATTGTTCCTTTAAAAATTAGAAAGTACAAACATAGAAAGAGAAAAGAAAAATCTTGGTCACCAAAACCACTATCCTGACACAACCACAGTTAAAATCTAGTTGTCTCTCCTACAATGCTTTACCCATATAAATCTATATTTTACAAAACTATGCTCACCCTGCCCTGTAATCTGCTTTCCCCACTAAATACTTTGTTATAAATAGCCTTCCATTTTTAGTAATTGTAACTCTAGATCATAATTTTTGTTTTAATTTTTGATAAGTCATAGGTTTACATGGTTTAAAATTCAAAAGGTAGAAAAGAATATTTAGCTCAAATCACCCATCTTCATTTCCCATTCACCCAATTCCTTCTTCCAAATTATTATATATGAGTAGATCAAAACATGTTAAAAGCTACAAGCACGGCCCTGACTGGTATGGCTCCAGGTTGGACATTGTCTCACAAAATAAAAGGTCACCAGTTCTATGCCCAGGTCAGGGCACAAGTCTGGGTTTTGGGCCAGGTCCCCAGTTGAGGGCCTGGAGGAGATGCCTGGTCGATGCTTCTCTCTTGCATCGATGTTTCTCTCCTTCCCTTTCTCCCTCCTTTTTCACGTATCTAAAAATAAATAAAATCTTTATAACAAAGGTTTACAAGCATATTCAGTTAATCCCCTAATACTGGATACTTAGGGTTTTTTCCCCCGCTGGTTTACATTATAAATGACACTTTGACTTAACACTCTATGCGTTTGCCTTTACCTAGTTATTCAATTATTTCCTTAGAAAAATTCCTAGTGGAGTGGCCAGGTCAAAGAGTTGACACTTTGTTGGGGGTGTTTTGATTTCAAACTTCTTTCTACAAAGATTATACAAGCTTTCCTATACCCAGGCCCACCCAGGCTAACAGACTGTACCTATCAGATGGACCACAGTGGTGTTTTAATCTTCATTTCTTTTGTAACCAGAAATATTGAGTCAAGTTTATTCGGTATTTATGTACAAATTAATTTCTTGGAAGATGATCTCAGGTCACTGACTCAGGACACTTCTTCACTTCCCATTGCCTCTTCAAACCCTCACAATGTGGGATTCAGCTCCATCCTTCCCCCAACAAGATGCTCCATCAAAGTCTACCACACAAGCACCCAAACAAACAGTCCCTTCCCATCCTCATCCTGTTCAATTTCCCTTTGTCACTGAATATTAAAGATCAGACCATCCTCTTAAAAATTTTTTGTGGTTGGCTCTGGTCAGGTTGCTAAGTTGGTTGGAGCATTGTCCCATATACCAAAAGGTTGCAGGTTTGATTCTCAGTCAGGAAACATGCCTAGGTTACACATTCAATCCCTGGATTGAGTGCATACAGGGAGGCAACCAATTGGTGTTTCTCTCTCTGTCTCTCTTCCCTCTCCCCCACCCCCTAAAATCAATAAAACATATCCTTGAGTGAGAATTTTTTAAAAATTGTGGTTGTTAAGCTAAGCCTCTTTTTTCCCCCTAAGATTTATTTATTTATTTATTTATTTATTTATTTTTAGAGAAGGGGAAAAGAGGGAGAAAGAGAGGGAGAGAAACATCAATGCAAGAGAGAAACATCAATCGGCTTCCTCTTGTACATGCCGCGACTGGGGACCAAACCCGCAATCCAGGCTTGTGCTCTGACCAGGAATTAAACTGGCAACCTTTTGCCTTGAGGGAGGATGCCCAGCTAACTGAGCCACACCACTCAGGACACCTGTCTTTTTTAAATCCAGCTTTGTTTATAGAATTCACAATTTTATGTATCTAATTTGAGTTTTGACAAACATAATCAGTCATGTAACCATCATCACTATGGTCATAATCTGGAGTATTTCACTCCAAAAAGTTCCCTTGTGCCTTTTTGCAGGTAATCCCTTCCCATCCCCACTCCCTGGCAACCAAAAATCTGCTTTTTATCACTATACTTTTGCCTTTTTCTCAAATTTATGTAAGTGGAAACATATAGAACTTGGGTTTTTGTTTCTGGAGTCTTTCACTTCACATAATGCTTTTAAGCTTCATCACTGTTGCTGTGAGTAGCCTTCATTCCTTTTTACACCATTATATGGCTATACCACAGTTTGTTTATTCATTCCCAGGTTGATGGACTTTTGGGTGGCTTTCAAGTTTTGAGCTACTTTGAAAACAGCTGTCAAGAACACTCAGGTACATGTCTTTCTGTGAATATAAGTTTTTTTACTTTTCTTGGGTAAATTCTTAGGAGTGGAATTGCTGGCACATTGTGAGGATGTATGTTTAACTTTATAACAAACTGTCAACCTGTTTTCCAAAGTGGCTCTACCATTTTACATTCCCATCAGGATGAATGGGAGTTCCAGTTGCCTGACATCTTCAACAGCATCGCAATGATTGCTTCAAAGCTGAACATGCAACCCATGCCGGGCTGATCAGAAAATCTCCTAGTGAGTTTGATCTATGAAAGCTGGGGTAAGAAAGCTATCATTTTCCTTGATATGAATGAGCTGTCAAAACAATACAGGCTTGGCGCACTTTCTACTGTTAGTCTTTATAATTCTAGTTCTATTAATAGACCAGAGGTGGTATCTCATTGTGATTTTAGAGTGCATTTCCCTAATGACGATGAATTGGAGCATCTTTTCCATGTACTTATTTGCTACCCGTATATCTTCTTTGGTTAAATTTTTAATTGAAAAAATTATAGTAACACATGCTCATGGCTTTAAAGTAATTCAAAAAGTAAAATGGAAGAGTGAATCTCCTTCATATCCTTGGTAACCCTGTGAAGATGACACCTGAGGAAACTGAGGCGCAGGTCACTTTCCCCCCAGTTACATAGCCAGAAAGTCAGGGACTGGGATGTAAGCCAAAGCAGTCTGGTTCCAAAGCCACCTGTATCCATTTTTCCATAAATGAGAGCATTTCCTGTTCTATTATGCTTCTGACATTCTTTGCTGCAAATATCTTTGATCATCAGTCATCATTGCTCTCCTGTATTTGTTTTAACAATCGATATATTCCACTGAAGGATGTGCCATTATTTATTTGGCAAGTCCCCTGTTAATGAATATTTTGGTTGTTTCCAGCACTTTGCTACAACAAATAATGCTGCAGTAGATATCCTGGTTCGAACCTCTCTGAATGCATGTGTAAGCATAACCATCCACTAGATTCTTAGGAGTGGAATTACTGGGCCAAACATGTGTGTCTTTAAAATTTTTGAATGCCTACTTCCCCACATCCTCTACAATACAGTGTTAGAACTTTCCATTCTTGCCAATCTGGTAAATTTTTATAATGACAACTCTTCATCATTTTGTTGTGAATTTATTCCATTATGAGTGACGCTGAGAATGTTTTCATATCTTTAAGATTCAATTGAAGAGATAAAAATTTCCATTCATAAAATAATCACAGGAATGTGACATATAGCATGGGAAATACAGTCAATAATATTGTATTATTTAAAGGGATTAAGAGGTATACACTGGAAGTTACAAAATAGTCACAGGATGTAAAATACAGACCACATAGGGAATATAGTCAATAATATTCTGATAACTATCTATGGTGCCAGGTGGGTACTCGAAATATCAGGGAGATCACTTTCTCTAAGTGCTATGTTGTACACCTGAAACTAATAAAAAATAATATTGAATGTAAACTATAATTGAAAAATAAAATTCGAAAAAATTGTAATATTTGTATGGTGACAGATGGTAACTACATTCATTGTGCTGATCATTTCATAATATATAAAAATATCAAATCACTATGTTGTATACATAAATTAAACTTAATATTGTATGTGAACTGTAATTCAATTTTACAAATAAAAATGACAGTGAATTGCATTTCCAGTCAAGCAAAATTCTCCTTGAGTTAGCTGGTGGTATCACACCTGGCCCCTGGTTTTGTCCTTATTTCTCTGATTTATCTTTTTTCTCCCTCTGCTTTGCTGGCTCCCCTTCCTCCAGTTTCTTTCTCCAAATGGCCATTCTTCATGGTTTTCTCCACAGCCCTCTGCTCACTCTACTTCACACTCTTGGGCTCTCTCGTTCTTGCCCTCAGCTGCTATTGTCCTCTCCTTATATACAATTCTAATCTCTGGGAACTCCACATGCACATTGTCAATTGCCTTCTAGACATTCCTACCTCAACACCCTTCAAACACCTAAGTTTCTTCTCCCTTCAAATCTGCTCTTCTCAAAATGTCAGCTCGTGGCACATATGGACGTAGGCAGTCAGGCAAAAACCTGGAGGTCATTTTGCCCTCACTTCCAATCCAATTGTAGTAGGAAATTAGATGGGCAAGAGTGGAGTAGGAAGGACCGGCCAGGTGCAGAGGGTTACCTGGGTGGAGAGCCCCAGGTGCCTAGTAATGGGCAAAACTACAAACCTTTGTAAGACCACTCCATTAAACATTAACCTCTGGAAATGACATGTAACCTCGGCTATGTTTCAGCTCCAAGCCCAAAAAACCAGCAAAACCAGGTAGAGCGATGCCATGGCTGCCTCAGAACGAGCTGTATTGACTAATGACCCAGTGCCCTAGCACCAACCAATCATTGGAGACCAGAACCCTGAGGAGACGCATGGAGAAAACTGATAAATATTCTATTGAGATCCTCCCTATTGCATGCAGCTCTCTCTATGGAGCATACCCATGCCTTTCTCCACCCCCTTCTTTCCCCAGGGCATATTCTCTCTCTCTCTCCACACCTCCCTTCCCCCCCGACACACCTACCTCTCCTCCCTCTTTTGCCTCTCAAGCTCGCTCTCTTTCCCCTAAGCTCCAAGGACCTTTCTTTAGCCGTAACTTGTTTCCTGAGTCCATTTCTTCTACAGCTCACTTATTCTACCTCTGTGACTTTCTAGATAAATTTTCTCTTATAATTTGAATCTTCGCTCTGAATTCGTCTCTTAGCCAGAACTCAGGAACTGAGATTGCTGAACTGGGGCTAATACCTGTTGTCATTTTTCTGCCACTAACACAATCAGTCACCAAGCCCTTAACTGTTAAGCAGCCATAAAAAGAGAGTTTCTCCAATGCCTTGGACCAGAGCCATGATCTAGACATATAATTTGAGCACAGAGGTCTTTATCAGCGGCTTCTTCAAAACTTTGACCTGCATTCCTCTCTGTGTGATCCCATAGTAGCTCTTTTATCTAGCTTTTTCCATGACACTCAACTAACTCCTTTTATTTCAGGATGTTTTACTGTGATTAGAAAAGTTATTGAATACTGTGATGTTTTACATGGGTAATGGCAGCTTTAGGGCCTCATCTGCAGGTGCAGCCATGGGAAGTTTGGGATAGCACAGGCCCAGGAAGGGGCGTATAGGTGCTGTTGGCTCTAAGAGATAGCTGAAGATAAAACTCCAAACTGAGGCAAAGGTTTGCTTCTATCTCCCCTAGGTGTACAGCAAATAATAATCATACTCACATTGATTACACTTTTACTATATGCCAGACACTAGGCTGATGTGCTGCACAGCTGATCTTATTTAATCATCACAGTGGCCTATGAAATGAGTACAGTGATCCCCTCACCTTCAATTGCACTTTCTGTGGTTTCATTTACCCATGATCAACTGCAGTCTGAAAATATTAAATGGGAAATTCCAGAAAGAAACAATTTGTAAGTTTTAAATTGTGTGCCATTCTAAGTAGTGTGTGATATGCAAACAGCTGAGTATTGCTTGCCAGTTCTACAGAAATAACCCTAAACACTGGCTGTGAAAGACATGAGTTTATTAGGATTTAACACACACACTGGGGCAGTCTGTTGGCAAAATCTCCACAATATGTGCTTTCCTGGTACAGGGTTATAAAGAGTATAGACAACAAAGCAAACAGGGCATGCAGGGTGGGGATTACAGGCTCTACAGATCAGTGAGGCCAGGCTCAGGAGCATCCTGCTGGACACATTCCACAGGGGAAAGAAGGAAAAGCTCTGAAAGGGCCTTTTACAGACACTACAAGCTACACTGATCCTCGGGCCCTGACCCACTAAACCCAATAGAGCCGAGAGAATAGAGACAGACGCAACAGGCGGGGGTTAGGACTTCACCCAGCCTCGGCATCCAGACAGAGTTGCTGCCTGCGCCAAGCAAGAAAGAGCTCCCCTTTTACACAGATTGGCCACTTGCGGGAAACAGTCAGTGAATTCACCAAAAGCCATATACAATTAGAAAGAATCTGGGACAGACCAAGATGTGAGGTGAGGGGACAGGGAAACACTACCACCATCTTCCCTGAAGACTGACTAGTGTCCCATGGGGGTGACCCAGGTTCCCACACACCTGATCACACCAGAGGCCCTCTCTGGAGACAGGTACTGGTAGTTTTCTCAGGTCATTAAAGGAACCACTCTGAGGCCCAGGGCTGATGGAAACCCAGCAGGGCAGAACAGTGGGGGTCCAGCCAAATCTAAAGGAGACAGCCATAGACTATGGATCACTTATAGTTTCAAACAAGCTGCCTAGGGCCAGACTAGGACACCATCTGACATCACCAAGGGTGGATCCAGAAAGAGAAAACAGTGGTAAACACTGGATTCTACTGAGATGAATTCCACTGTGGTCTTCATGATTTGTGTTATTTTCTCTCCTTTATGGCTTGTTAACATTCATTTCTTTTCCTTCAAGTTTGTGCCTATTACATCACTAACATTTATATTATGGTATATTTCGAATCTCATATTTACCTTCTTCCTTCTCTTACTCCATTTTACCTTCTTCTCTCCTCCTATTTTTGCTTTAAATTTTATTTTCTCTCTTGCTACGACTTATTTCCATTCTGCATTCTTATTATCTCTCCCCTATCCAGCCTCTTAAAACCTATTTTTCTTGTCACTAGTCATCTCACATTCTTTTTCCCATTCTTAAATACCCTTCTTCTCTTTCCACCTTTATCAGCCTTGCTTGTTGGTTCTGGATACAGTGGTTGTTGTTCCGTTTCTTCAATTTTATTTCTAGATCTTCACTATTTTTGTGTTTCGAATCTCAAATTTTCCTGTTCCCCTCTCCTACTCCATTTTGTCTTCCCTTGGCCTTTTTTCTTTTTTCTTTCCCCATTTTGGCTTAATTCATAGGTTCTTTACACATGTTCCCTGACTTGACCCTTCCCCTTCTTTTCCCTATTACCCCCTTTCCTCCTCCCTTCTGGTTACTGTTGGCTTGTTTTTTCTTTCAATGTGGCTGGTTATATTTTTCTTGCCTGTTTGTTTCATTGATTAGGTTCCACTTATAGGTGAGATCATATGGTATTTGTCTTTCACCACCTGGCTTATTTCACTTAGCATAACACTCTCTTCAGTTCCATTCATGCTGTCGTGAAGGGTAGGAGTTCCTTCTTTCTTTCTGCTGTGTAGTATTCCATTGGGTAAATGTACCAGAGTTTGATCCACTCAGTTGTTGATGGGCACTTAGGTTGCTCCCAGTACTTGGCTATTGTAAATAAAACTGCTATGAACATAGAGGTGCATAGGTTCTTTTGAATTGGGGTATTGGGATTCTTAGGGTATAATCCTAGCAGTGGAATTGCTGGGTCAAAAGGCAGTTCCATTTTTAGCTTTTTGAAGAAATTCCAAACTGTTTTCCACAGTGGCTGCACCAGTCTGCATTCCCACCAACAGTGCACCAGGGTTCCACTTTCTCCACAACCTCGCCAGCACCCATTGTTTGTTGATCTGTTTATGATGGCCATAGTGACTGGAGTGAAGTGGTATCTCATTGTGGTTTTAATTGGCATTTCTCTGATGGCTAGTGATGATGAGCATCCTTTCATATGTCTCTGGGCCCTCTGTGTGTCCTGCTTAGAGAAATGTCTGTTCAGGCCCTTTGCCCATTTTTTAATTGGATTGTTTGTCTTCCTGGAGTGGAGTTGTGTGAGTTCTTCATATATTTTGGAGCCCAAACCCCTCTCTGAGGTATCATTGACAAATAGATTTTCCCATATGGTTGGTTCCCTTTTCATTTCGCTGATGCTTTCTTTAGCCATGCAGAAGCTCCTTATTTTGATGAAGTCAATTTGTTTATTCTTTCTTTTACTTCCCTTGCTCTAGGGAAATACTGCTATGTGGAATACCTGAAAGTGTCCTGCCTGTGTTATCCTCTGGGACTTTTATGGTGTCATGACTTATATTAGTCTTTTATCCATCTCGAGTTCATTTTTGTGTATGGTGTAAGTTGGTAGTCAAATTTCATATTTTTGCATGTAGCTGTTCAGCTTCCCCAACACCATTTGTTGAAGAGGCTAGTTTTACTCCATTTTATGCTTCTGCCACCTTTGTCAAATATTAATTGACGATAAAGACATGGGTTTATTTCTGGGCTCTCTATTCTGTTCCATTGATCTATGTATCTGTTCTTATGCCAGTACCAGACTGTTTTGATTACAGTGGCCTTGTAATATAGTTTGATATCAGGTATTGTGATCCCTCCTACTTTGTTCTTCTTTCTCAAGATTACTGAGGCTATTCAGGGTCATTTTTGGTTCCATATAAATTTTTGAATTGTTTGTTCTATATCTGTGAAATACATCATTGGCATTTTAATAGGGATTGCATTGAATCTATAAATTGCTTTGGGTAGTATGGACATCTTGATGATGTTAATTCTTCCAGTCCATGAACACGGTATATGCTTCCATTTATTTGTGTCTTCTTTAATTTCTTTATTCAGTGTTATGTCTTTTACCTCCTTGGTGAAGTTTATTCCTAGGTACTTTATTTTTTCTTGATGCTATAGCAAAGGGGATTTTTCCCCCCTGATTTCTGATTCTGATATTTCATTTTTGGTGTACAAAAATGCCTTCAATTTCTGAATATTGACTTTGTATCCTGTTACTTTGACAAATTCACTTATTAGTTTGAGTAGCTTTTTGGTGGAACCTATAGGGTTTTCTGTGTACACTATCATATCATCTGCAAGTAATGACAGTTTTAATTCCTCCTTTCCAATTTGGATGCCTCCATTTCTTTTCTGTTCTCTCTCTCTCTCTCTCTCTCTCTCTCTCTCTCTCTCTCTCTCCTTCCCTCTCTCTTTTCTCATCACCATGGCTAGGGCTTCCTATACTATGTTGAATAGAAGTGGTGAAAGTGGACATCCTTGTCTTGTTCCTGATCTTAGTGGAAAAGCTTTTAGGTTTTGCCCACTGAGTATGATGTTGGTTGTAGTTTTTTCATATATGGCCTTTATTATGTTGAGGTATGCCTCCTTTACCCCCTCTTTGCTGAGTGTTTTTATCATTAATGGGTGCTGTTTCTTATCAAATGTTTTCCCCCCATCTATTGATATGATCATGTGATTTTTGTCTTTCCTTTTGTTTATGTGATGTACCATGTTTATTGATTTGTGATTATTGAACCATCCTTGCATCTCTAGGATGAATCCCAGTTGGTCACAGTGGGTGATCTTTTTAATGTATTTCTGGATCTGGGTTGCTAATTCTTTGTTGAGGATTTTAGTGTCTATATTCATCAGCGATATTGGCCTGTAATTTTCTTTCTTTGTTGTGTCTTTATCTGGTTTTGGGATTAGAATGATGCTGGTCTCATAAACAGGGTTTGGGAGTCTCCCTCTTCTTGGATTTTTTGCAATAGCCTGAGAAGAAAGGTGGTTAGCTCTTCCTTAAATATTTCATAAAATTCTCCTGTGAAACCATCCAGTCCATGGCTTTTGTGTGCCGGCAGTTTTTTTATTACTGCTTCAATTTTGTCAGCTGTTATCAGTCTGTTCAGGCTTTCTGCTTCTTCTTCATTCAGTATTGGAAGATTATATGTTTCTAAAAATTGGTCCATTTCACCCAGGTTTTCAAATTTCTTGATATATAATTGTTCTTAGTAATTTCTTACAAACCTTTATATTGTTGTGGTATCAGATTTTTCTTGTTTTAAATTTCTATTTTTTCCTGTATTAGATGGTTTTCATTCCTCACTCATAGTATTCCTTCTCCCTCTATCCTCTCAAGACCACTTCTCTTTCCTTTGTACATCTCTTAAGCTTTTATTTCTTTCTTTTTCCTTCTTATTCTCATCCCACCTAAACTAATCTTTGCTCATTTGTTGTTGATATTGCTGTCGTGGATATTTTTCTCCAATTCGATTCCTTTTTTTCACTATATTTTTAAAAAGTATTTTTTAAACCTAATACTATATGCCTCCCTTCTCTTACCCCATTCCACCTTTTTCCCTCCCTTTTTTAATTACAATGTAAATTTTATTTTCTCTTTCTCTTCACTTTGTTTCTATTCCCTACTCTTATTATTTCTCCTCCCTCTACCTCTCAAACTCCTTTTTCTTTCAGTTAGTCATTTCATATTCAGTTTTCCTTTCTTCTAATAGTCTTAATCTGTTCACACCTTTATTAATATTGGTTCAATTGCTGTTGATAGTGCGGTTGTGGTTTGTGGGTGTTGGTTTGTATCCTGGGCTATTTTTTTTTTTTTGTTCTGACAGCACCTGTACAATTGCGTACAAGACATGATGGGTAGTGACCCTCAGTCAGCCAGCTGGAGTGCAGAACCCACCAAAGAATGACCCAACAACAACCAAAACCCAATCACAACCAGAGGGCCCACATAAATAGCATAACGGGCATCCCAGGACCATCAAGTTCAGAAGACTCCGCACTGCTGAGCCCCACAGGTCTCCTACCACAGAAGGTCACACCATGAAGACAGGGAGTCAAAGTAGATCAACCTAATACACAGAGAAACACAAGAAGAGTCACCTAAAATGGGGAGACAAAGCAACAACCCACAATCAAAAAGAAAGGAGGAATCCCCAGAAAGAATGATAAATGAAACTGAGGCAAGCAAATTATTGGACACTGAATTCAAAATAATGGTTACAATGGTGCTCAAGGAGCTCTGTGAGAACTACAAAGAACTCCAGGAAAGCTACAAGGAACTGACTGTGAACTACACCAGCATGAAAAAGGACATAGAAATGACCAATAAGAGCCAAGAGGAAATGAAGAAAACAGTATCTTAAATGAAGAACACAGTAGAAGGAATTAAAAGCAGGCTAGATGAAACAGAGGGTCAATTCAGCAAGATAGGGAACAAGAAAGAAAAGAAGTCCCAGACAGTGCAACAAAGTGAAAAGAGACTCAAAAAGAATGAAGAGGGTTTAAAGGAACTGCAGGACAACATGAAATATAATAATATCTATATCATAGGAATACCAGAAGGAGAAGAAGAGGAGCAAAGGATAGAAAAACTGTTTGGAAAAAGTTATGACAGGAAACTTCCCTAACTTGATGAGAGAGAAAAAAAACATTCTAGTCCAGGAAGCACAGAGGGTCCAAATCAAGATGAACCCAAAGAGGCCCACTCCAAGACACATCATAATTAAAACAGCAAAATTTAAAGGCAAAGAGAGAATCTTAAAGGCAACAAGGGAGAAACAGCTGGTAACATACAAGGGAGCTCCAATAAGGACATTAGCTGATTTCTCAACAGAAACACTGCAAACCAGAAAGGAATGGCAAGAAATATTCCAAGTAATGAAAAACAAAGGACTGCAACCAAGACTACTCTACCCAGCAAGGCTCTCATTTAAAATGGAAGGTGAAATAAAGAGTTTCCTAGACAAAAAATAAAAAATAAAAGACTACACCTCCACCAAACTAGCATTGCAAGAGATGCTAAAGGGACTTCTTTAAGAAGATGAAGAAAGAAAGAGAGAGAGAGAGAGGAACATGGGTACAAAGGGAAAAAATGGCAATGAATAAATACCTATCGATAATAACCTTAAATGTAAATGGATTAAATGTGCCAGTCAAAATACATAATGACACTGAATAGATAAAAAAAAAACAAGACTTGCATATATGCTTCCTATGAGAGACCCACATCAGAAGGAAAGATCTACACAGACCGAAAGTGAAGAGATGGAAAAAAAAATATTCCAAGCAAATGGACATGAAAAAAAAAGCTGAACCATCAATACTTATATCAGACAAAATAATTTTCAAAACAAAGGCCATAAAAAAGACAAAGAAAGGCACTTCATATTACTAAAAGGAATAACCCATCAAGAAGATATAACCCTTGCAAACATTTATGCACCCAACATAGGCGCACCCATATATATAAGGAAAATCTTGGAGGACTTCAAGAAAAGTATTGACAGCAAAACACTCAGAGTAGGGGATTTTAACACCCCACTGTCAACAACAGATAGATCTTCTAGGCAAAGAATCAACAAGGATATTGGGGCATTGAACAACACTCTAGATCAAATGGACTTAATTGATATATATAGAACTTTTTACCCCCCAAAATCAAAATATACATTCCTTTCAAAAGCACATGGAACGTTTTCAAATATAGACCACACAATAGGACAGAAAACAAGCCTCAACAAATTCCAAAAAATTGAAATCATATCAAGCATCTTCTCGGATGATAATGGCTTGAAACTAGAAATTAACTTCAAGGAAAAAACTCAACATTCAAATTCATGGGGACTGAACAACTCGCCATTAAATAATGAATGGGTTAAAAATGAGATCAAAGAAGAAATAAAAAGTTTCTGGAAACAAATGAAAATGAACACACAACAGCCCAAAATATATGGGACACAGCAAAGGTAGTCCTGAGAAGGAAGTTCATAGCAATATAAACCTACCTAAAAAAGATGGAAAAATCTCAAATAAAGAACTTAACCCTACATCTACAAGAACTAGAGGAACAATCACAAACAAAGCCCAGAATGAGGAGAAGGAAGGAAATAATCAAGATCAGAGCAGAATTAAATGACATAGAGAATAAAAGAACAATTCAAAGGATCGATAAATCCAGAAGCTGGTTCTTTGAGAAGATTTTTAAAAATCTACAAGTCTTTAACCAGATTCATCAAGGAAAAAAAAGAGAGCAGACCGAAATAAATAAAATCAGAAATGAAAGAGAAATTACAACTCATACCTCAGAAATACAAAGGATTGTAAAAAATTACTATAACTATATGCCAATAAATTTGACTACCTGCATGAAATGGACATATTTTTAGAAACATATAATCTTCCAAAATTGAATCAAGAAGGAGAAAGTCTGAATAGACCGATAATCACTAGTGAAATGGGAGCAATAATCAAAAACCTCCTGGCACACAAAAGCTCTGGACCATATGGCTTCACAGGCAAATTTTACCAAACATTTAGGGAAGAGATAAATCCTAACTTCAAACTATTCCAGAGAATTCAAGAAGAGGAAAGACTCCCAAACTCTTTATGAAGCCAGTATTATCCTAATTCCAAAACCAGGTAAAGACACAACAAAGAAAGAAAACTATAGGCCAATATTACTGATGAATATAGATGCTAAAATCCTCAACAAAATATTGGCAATCCAGATCCAGCAATACATTAAAAAGACCAAGTCAATTCATCCCAGGGATGCAGGGATGGTACAATATATGCAAATCAATAAGTGTAATACACCATATAAACACAATGAAAGACAAAAATCACATGAGCATATCAAATGATGCAGAAATAGCATTCAATAAATTACAGCATCCATTTATGATAAAGACACTCAGCAAAGTGGGAGTAGAGGGAACATAGCTCAACATGATAAAGGCCATATTTGAGAAACCTACAGCCAACATCATACTCAATGGGCAGAAATTAAAGCTTTTGCCCTAAGATCAGGAACAAGACAAGGATGTCTGCTTTCACTACTTCTATTCAACATAATATTGGAAGTTCTAGCAACAGTGATCAGACAGGAGATAAAGAAAAAAAGAAATAAGAGGCATCCAAATTGGAAAGGAGGAATTAAAACTATCATTATTTGCAGATGACATAATAGTATGCATAGAAAACTATATAGGCTTCACCAAAAAACTACCCAACCTAATAAGTGAATTTGTCAAGGTAGCAGGTTACAAAGTCAATATTCAGAAGTCAAAGGCATTTTTGTACACCAACAATGAACTCTCAGACACAGACACTAGGGGAAAAAATCCTATTTATTGTAGCAACATGAGAAATAAAGTATCTAGGAGTAAACTTAACCAAGGAGGTGAACAACCTGTATTTGGAAAACTATAGAACACTGAGAAAAGAAACTGAGGAAGACACAAATAAATGGAAACATATACCATGTTTATGGATTGGAAGAATTAACATCATTAAAATACCTATATCATCCAAAGCAATCTATAGATTCAATGCAATCCTCATTAAAATTCCAATGACATATTTCACAGATTTAGAACAAATATTTAGAAAATGTATGTAGAACCAAAAATGACCCTGTATAGCCTCAGTAATCTTGAGAAAGAAGAACAAAGTAGGAGGGATCACAATACCTGATATCAAACAACAGTACAAAGCCACTGTATTCAAAACAGCCTGGTACTGGCATAAGAATAGACAAATAAATCAATGGAACTGAATAGAGAACCTAGAAATAAACCCATGTCTCTATGGTATATTAATATATGACAAAGGGGGCAGAAGCATAAAATGGAGTAAAACTAGCCTCTTCAACAAATGGTGTTGGGAAAGCTGGGCAGCTACATGCAAAAATATGAAATTTGGCTACCAACTTACACCATACACCAGAATAAACTCAAGATGTATAAAAGACTGAAATGTAAGCCAGGACACCAGGGAAGTCCTAGAGGAAAATATAGGCAGTAAAATTTCAGATATCCCATGCAGCAATATTTTTGCCAATATATCTCCTTAGGGCAATAGAAATAAAGAAAAGAATGAACAAATGGGACTACATCAAACTAAAAAGCTTCTGCTCAGATAAAGAAAACATCATCAAAATGAAAAGGGAACCAACCATATGGGAAAATCTATTTGTCAATGATACCTCAGAGAGGGGTTTGGGCTCCAAAATATATGAAGAACTCACACAACTCCACTCCAGGAAGACAAACAATCCAATTAAAAAATGGGCAAAGGGCCTGAACAGACATTTCTCTAAGCAGGACACACAGAGGGCCCAGAGACATATGAAAGGATGCTCATCATCACTAGCCATCAGAGAAATGCCAATTAAAACCACAATGAGATACCACTTCACTCCAGTCACTATGGCCATCATAAACAGATCAACAAACAATGGGTGCTGGCGAGGTTGTGGAGAAAGTGGAACCCTGGTGCACTGTTGGTGGGAATGCAGACTGGTGCAGCCACTGTGGAAAACAGTTTGGAATTTCTTCAAAAAGCTAAAAATGGAACTGCCTTTTGACCCAGCAATTCCACTGCTAGGATTATACCCTAAGAATCCCAATACCCCAATTCAAAAGAACCTATGCACCTCTATGTTCATAGCAGTTTTATTTACAATAGCCAAGTACTGGGAGCAACCTAAGTGCCCATCAACAACTGAGTGGATCAAACTCTGGTACATTTACCCAATGGAATACTACACAGCAGAAAGAAAGAAGGAACTCCTACCCTTCACGACAGCATGAATGGAACTGGAGAGTGTTATGCTAAGTGAAATAAGCCAAGTGGTAAAAGACAAATACTATATGATCTCACCATAATGGGAACCTAATGAACAAACAAACAAATGAGTGAAATAGAACGAGAAGTATGGAAACAAGAAACAAACTGACGGTGACCAAAGGGGAGGGTGGAGGGAGAAAAAGGGGGAAAAGAAGAGGAAGGGTCAAGGAACGTGTATAAAGGACCCAAGGATATGGACAACAGGGTAGGAATTGACTTTTATCAGTGGGTGCGGGGGAACAGTGGGCACGGCAGTGGAGAACAACGAGGGGAAAATTGGGACAACTGTAATAGAACAACAGTAAAAAAAATAAAACAGAGCATGCTGGATGGATGTGTTTGCATTCAAGCTGTACGAGATCAAAATGCCAGCTATTTGCCATTAAGGCTCACATTTGAAAACTTCTTTTTCGGCTGTTTCTTGACCAAGGAACTGGTCAGGCTCCCAAGTTTCTCTAGTACTCTTACAGATGGCTTCATTATATTTCCAGTGTGGGAGAGGGACTTGGAGCTTAGAAAGGGACTCATGTTCTCATATATCATACACTCTACCCCAACATGGGTATCTGCCTTTCCCACTCCCATACAGTCTGCCTGTTACATCCCCTGCATATATCCTGAGTAGGGAGAAGGATGGGTGAGAGACATTTTCTTTTGCCACCTGGCTTATTTCACTTTGCGTAATACTCTCCAGTTTCATCTGCAGCAACAATAAAATATAGAGCAAAGGAATGACAAACTTATACATATCAGTATCAGAATATGTAAAGTTGATTGCCAACCTCAAGACAACTTTCTAAGCCATGTTGAGATAGAATTATGCTGTAAGGTTGACTGGATTTGTTTTCAAAGGCATCCCAGTGGTAGTAGAGAGCCGGCATCTCCAAACACACCCATAAACATAGGAATGAAGAGCTACTTTTTCAGCCCATTTTGACAAGTTGTTAGCCTGCACTGAACTAAGGAGATTGAGACAAATGTTTAGTAGGCACCAACAAAGGCAAATCAGCACCAGTGAGTATATACAGGTTGTTCCTCTATCCTGTGTAAGAAGAGTGGCTTGTTCAGGTGGTCTCCCTGGCTTCCTATATCATACCTTTAGACTTTTGGACCTCCATAAATATTTTTTCAATGATGAGTAGGCACAGCCCACTCTCTTTAGACTAAAGAAGAAGATAGATTAGTAAACAGAGTTAGAAGTCCAGGTGATGAGTTCTACGATAGGCAGAATACAAGAGTTTCTAAGAGCACAGCATAGCCTGTCTGCTTAGGGAAACTTCCCAGAACACTTCCTGGAGCAAGTGGGGTTTAAGCTGAAGCCTGAGGTATGGCTTGGTTAGCCAAGTGAGGGAGGATGAGGCAGAAGGAGAATTAGGTTTATATAAGAGGAAAAGCCTCACCCCACTGATGGAAAACAGGGGAGTGTGCCACTATGGCAGGCCAAAAACATTAACAAATTTCTGCAAGATACACTGAGCTTAAACCAGATTGAGAGGAGGTATTGCCAAGCCATGATTCATTCCAGGTTCAAAAAAGAAGCCCATTCAAGAAGGAGGTGGAAGGGACCAAAAGACTCCCATGATCTCTGCCATATCCAAGGATACCTGCTGGGAAAACAGTAGTTCAATCTGTGGGTACGAAGGAGAACAAAATTTGATTCTGAATCTAACTGATAAAGATGGCAGCATAGGAAGACATGGCTTACCTCTTGGCTCAACCACAACAAAATTACAACTAAGCTATAGAACAACCATCACTCAGAAACAACAGAAATCAATTGAATGGAAGTCTGACAACTATGGAATTAAAGAAACCACATCCACCCAGACTGGTAGGAGGGGTGCAGACATGGAACAGGTTGGTCCCACATCCACATGTGGTGAATAAAAATTCAAGATATCTCAGGAGTGAGGAGTCCCAGCCCCACACAAGAGCCCCTGCCCAGGGTTTCAGTGTCAGGAAGATAAGTCACCATAATTTCTGGCTGCAAAAACCAGCAGGGATTGAGTCCGTAGAAGAAACTTCTGGAGTTCCAGGCAGTTCCTCTTAAAGAACCCACACTCAGCCTTGCCTACTCAGACTTACTCCCTCTGGCCTCTTGCACCTGGGTGGTGGATTGAGGGGCACCAGTGGCATGAAGGGGGAGGCTGAGACATCTGGCATCAAGATGAGCAGAGGTCATTGTCCCTTTTCTGGGTCTTTGCCCCACAGAGCCAACAGACTGGTGCCATATCTAAGATTCCATCTACATGGTTAACTAACAAAGTTTGACCAGCCTAGGAGATCCCCAGAGACTTTGCCCCACCCAACTTATGGGCCCACCCAAGCTGCTTTTCCAAATGGATGGCTGGTCTCTGTTCATGTTTCACAACTTCCTAAATCCTATCGAACAAGCAGCAGCTGGCCTCAGTGAGCCCCAGGCACAGCACTAGCAGCAGTCAAGCTAGATTCACACCTTGGCTTCACCTGGAAATTTCCAAGCCCAGTAAAAGCAGTAGCCATCTCACATTGCTTTATAACTCAGGCAGGGTGGCCCCAAGCAAAACACAGTGGGGGCTGATCTTGGCCTGCACCACCCAGGAAACCCCAGGGCCTGCGCACCCAGTGGACAGCTACAGATCACATCAGAGCACCACCACCCTGCCCTTGCATAGCTGATCCTCCACAGGTGGTGGAGGTTGGTGATAAGTAGTTACAGCCACTCTTTGCAGCTGACTGGCCTGGGTAAATCCCTCCCCATTGATCTGCCAACAGCAACCAAGGCTCTACTACAACAGGAGGGTGTACTCAAGTCCACATGAAGGGTTCACCTGGTGTACCCAGCTTGGGTGATGGGGGGGGACCCACAGGACATCTACTACATTAGGCCACACTATGAAGACAAGGAGTCAAAGCAGCTCTACCTAATACAGAGAACCAAACACAGGGAGTCTGCAAAAATGAGGAGACAAAGAAACATGGCCCAGATGAAAAGACAGATCAAAACTCCAGAAAAAGAGCTAAACAAAATAGAGATAAGCAATCTATAAGATGCAAAAGTCAAAACACTGATCATAAGGATGCTCAAGGAACTTAGTGAGGACCTTAACAAGATAAAAAAAGATCCAGTCAGGACTACTGGCCAAGATGGAGGCTATGTAGATATATTTTGCCTCCTTGCACAACCAAAAGAAGGACAACAACAAATTTAAAAACAAAAAATAACTAGAACGGTCAGAAAATTGAGCTGTATGGAAGTCTGACAACTAAGGAGCTAAATAAGAAACATTCATCAGAACAGTAAGAGGGGCAGAGATGGGCAGCCAGGGTGGAGAGGACACATGGCACAGCAGCAACTGGAGGACCAGACAGGCAAGGTGGCAGTTGGTGGACCAGGCAGTCCCACATTTGTGTGCGGATAAATGGGGAGGAAAAGCTGGGGAGCAAGACAGACTGCACAATCCATAGCTCCAGTGCAGGAAAAGAAAGCCTCAGAACCCCTGGCTGTAAAAAACTGTGAGGAATGCAGCAGCAGAAGAAATTCCCAGCCTCACAGAACAGTTCGTTTGAGACCCACAAGGTCCTAGAACATACATAAACCCACCCACTTGGGAATCAGCACTATAGGAGCCCAATTTGCTTGTGGGTAGTGGGGGAAGTGAAAGCCAACAAGAGTTGAGCAAGCAGCGTTGTTCCCTCTGGGATGCATCCCCCACATACAGTGTCACAACACAGCAACATGGGTGGCCCATGTGGGTTGCCTAAGGCTCTGCCCCTTCCAACATAACAGGCATGCTGAGACAAAAAAATATGGCCCAAATAACAGAACAGATCAAAGCTCCAAAATTAGAACTAAGCGATGAATAGATAGCCAACCTATCAGATGCACAGTTCAAAACACTGGTAATCCAGACGCTCACAGAAATGGTGGAGTATGGTCACAAACTAAAGGAGGAAGTGAAGGCTATGCAAATTGAAATAAAGAAAAATATGCAGGGAACCAACAGTGAAGAGAAGGAAACCAGGACTCAAATCAATGATTTGGAGCAGAAGGAAGAGATAAACATTCAACCAGAACAGACTGAAGAAACAAGAATTCAGAAAAATGAGGAGAGGCTGAGGAACCTCTGGGACAACTTTAAACCTTCCAACATCCGAATCATAGGGGTGCCATAAGGAGAAGAGGAAGAACAAGAAATTGAAAACTTATTTGAAAAAATAATGAAGGAGAGTTTCCCCAGTCTGGCCAAGGAAATAGACTTCCAGGAGATCCAGAAAGCTCAGAGAGTCCCAAAGAAGTGGGATCCAAGGAAGCACACACCAATGTACATCATAATTATATTACCCAAGATTAAAGTTAAGGAGTGAATCTTAAAAGCAACAAGAGAAAAGGAGAGAGTTACCTACAAAGGAGTTCCCATAAGACTATCAGCTGATTTCTCAAAAGAAACCTTACAGGCAAGTAGGAGCTGGAAAAAAGTATTCAAAGTCATGAAAAGCAAGGACCTACATCCAAGATTACTCTATCCATCAAAGCTAACATTTAGAATGAAAGGGCAGATAAAGTGCTTCCCAGAAAAGGTCAAGTTAAAGGAGTTCATGATCACCAAGGCCTTATTATATGAAATGTTGAAGGGATTTATCTAAGAAAAAGAAGATCAAAAACTATGAACCCTAAAATGACAACTCACAACTATCAACAACGAAACCTAAAATAAAAACCCAAAACAAAAACAAACTAAGCAAACAACTAGAACAGGAACAAAATCAGAGAAATAGGGATCAGGGGAGGGGGAGGGAGGAGAACGGGGGAAAAGATACAGGGAATACGAAGCATAAATAGTAGGTACAAAATAGACCAGGGGAGGTTAAGAATAATATATGAAATGAGGAAGCCAAAGAACTTATATGAAGAACCCATGGGCATGAACTAAGGTGGAGGGGGGATGCTGGTGGGAGGGGAGGTGTAGGGCAGAGGGGAATAAAGAGAAGAAAAAAACTGGGACAATTGTAATAGCATAATCAATAAAGTGTGTGTGTGTGTGTGTGTGTGTGTGTGTGTGTGTGTATGTGTGTGTGAAGATCCAGTCAGAAACGAAGGATACACTAATTGAAATAACAATTTACAGGGAAACAACAGTAGAGTGAATGACGGCAACAATCAAATCAATAATGTGCAATATAAGGAAGCAAAAACAACCAATCAGAACAGCAAAAAGAAAAGAGAATCTAAAAAAACAAGGCTAGTGTAAGAAACCTGTGGGACAACTTCAAGTGCTCCAACGTTCACTTCATAGGGGTGCCACAGGAGTAAAGAAAGAGCAAGAATTTGGAAATCTATTTGAAAAAACAATGAAAGAAACCTCCATAATTTGGTGAAGGAAATAGACATGCAAGTCCAAGAAGCACAGAGTCCCAAACAAGATGGACACAAAGACTCCAAGACACATCATAATTAAAATGCCAAAGGTTAAAGATTAAGAGATGGGAGGGGAGTGTGGGGGAATGGGTGAGAGGTGAGAAGATTAAGAAGTACAAACAGGAGTTACAGAATAGCCATTGGGATATAAAGTACAGTATAGGAAATGGAGTAGCCAAAAAACTTGCAGGCATGACTCGTAGACATGAACAAGGTTAGAAGGGATTGCCTGAGGGGGTGGGGGGTGCTGGGTGGAGAGGAGCAAAGGGAGAAAAATAAGGACAACTATAATAGCATGATCAATAAAATATAATCGAAAAAAGACTTTATTCTGCTAAAGCACCTGCTAATGTCTGCCCAACCCAAGAGATGTATTAGGTTGAACAGGTCTCTCCCAAGCATGGTCCCCAATGAGACCAGCTGGGCCTGTTAGAGAAGGTGTTGTCTCCCCCACTTAAATCTGACTTCTACCACACACCTGACATACAACGAGGCCATTGGCATAAAGGTGAAATCCCTAGAGCATCTGCCTGGGGCTGAAGCCTCTCCCAGTCACCACAGGTTGCTGACTCTTTAATAGAGCAAAGTTAAAGTACAGTAAATATCCACTCACCCCTCCTCTCTTTGTGCTAAAAATGTTTAAACAGACTGTTTAACCCATCTTAACACCCAGGGTTGAGCAAACACAGGCCTCCTTCTATAGGAATGAGCAAATAGAGAACAATGACGACATAGACAGAGATCATGCAGGTCAAAGCATAGTGATATGAGGAATGAGGGCAAATGTCCCAGCATAAGTCACACTCAGTCCAAAGGACAACATTTAAGGGAAAAGATTTGCTGATTCGTAGTCTTGAAACTAACAGGGATGTCCAAAATTTGGCATTTTTGGGCTACGTTGGAAGAATTACCTTGGGCCACACATCAAATACAAAAACACTAAAGAAAACTGATGAGGAAAAAAAAGTTTTAAGCAAATTTACAATTTTATGTTGGGCCACATTCATAACCATTCTGGGCCCCATGCAGCCTGTCGGCCGTGGGTTAGACACCCCTGCTAGAACATAAAACTATTCAGGAGATTAAAAATATGTTTACTGAGATTGAATAGGGCACAAAGGCAGTTAACAGGAGATTAGATGTCACCTAAAATGAAGTCAGTGAATCTGAAGAATAGATTCAAAGGTGCTAAAAGCTCAGAGAGAAAGGATTAAAAAAAAAAAGCAAATTAAAGATAAGGGATAAGTGTGCATATAATTGGGCCCCTAGAGGGACAGAAAAGGGAAGAAAGATTCAGCCTTGGCTGGTATGGCTCAGTCTGTTTGAGCATCATCCCGTGAACTGAAGTGTTGCAGGTTCAATTCCTCATCAGTGTACATGCCTGGGTTGCAGGTTTTCTCCCTGGTCGGGGCACATACGAGAGGCAACCGATAGAAGTTTCTCTCTCACATGAATGTTTCTCTCCCTTTTTCTAACCAATGAACAGATCCACTCAGAATCTCACACTATCTGGACATGTTTTCACAGGATCAGGAAGCTTACTTGGGCCAAAGTCCTCAACAATACTAGACATAAACCTCCTCAGATGACTCCCAGGGACTTTCATCTCCCAAAAAATGTCCACGATCTCCCATTCCCTGGGCAAATTCTGCTCTTTGTAACTGGCCTGATGGAATACCTAGAAACTCCTCAATTGGCCAGCCATTTCCAGGAAGGATGTGGGCTTTGGAATGAGGTCTGGACTTACTCAGTTCCAGTACTGGGGGCCAGCTCCACCCCCTTACTTCCCCTCAGGGAGTGTGGCCGCCTCTGGCAAGGGGCAGTGGCCAGCTAGGCACTGAGCCAGAGTACAGAGTCTTCCATCAATAGGGCCCAAGAATTCAGCCCTCTGGAGGGTGGCCCAATGGAGCAAAGGGGAAGGGGGAAGGAGGCATCGACGAGCTTCCCAGAATGAGCTTCAGGCATCTGGCTGGGCCTACAAGGCCCTGCTTACTCCCTGACCTGGCCAGTGGAACTCAGGACCTGGCCTCAGATTTCCCTCAGAACTTGCTGCTCTCACAGGCCCCCAGGACTGGCCCAGGCCTCCAACAGGGCCAATGTGCTGTCAGCCCAAATCACATAACACTAGCTGCCAACTGGCCACCCCACCACACTGAGTCCCTTCCAGCTTCAGGGACACTCCCTGATGTCTTCAGTATGACATTTATCAGAGTTCAGTCATTTGCAAAGCACCTTCAGATTTTGTCATATCCACATGCCACTGCACAATTAGTTAACATTTTAAAACATCTACTATTTCCAATTTAAACACATTAATTTATATTCCTACCTAGCACCAGTTGTCAAAAAGAGAAGGCAAATGTAGAATATCATCAAATAAACAAGGTTAGTAAGCTCTATAAATACCACTCTCTGCTCTTTACAAGAGAGAGACTAGCAAAAGTAAAAATCAGGAAGTGTTCAAGACCTATCACCAAATTGAGATTTTTTTCTCTGTAATACAATACTATTGATGCTTGTATGCCACTTTGTGAAAGAGACCAGTAGCAGCTTTTTACCCAAATTTATTTTTACCTTCCACAGTAAGAGGGGTAGCAGCTGTCTGAGTCCTGCTCGTCGTTTAGTGTGATCTGGGTTCTTCTGAGTAAAATGTGAGTGGGGGCCACTCTTGAGAACTTCTAAGACTGCAGGTGCTTATCTCAGCTCTTTCCCCTTCCAGCTCACCTTGCTGATGACATCTTTGAAGCCACATATTGAAGGTGACAGACTCACTCCTCAGAAACACTGCATGTCAGAGTTGCCCCCAACTCTGGACAGCCACCAAAGACTATTAAATAAGCAAGAAATGCATTTTTTTTGGTGCCTTTACATATCTTGGCCTATTTGTTACAGCAGCTTAGCCTACTGCAACACTAACCAAAACTTACAACATTTTCTCTCAGTGATGTTCATTCCACAAAAGGAAACAAGGTATTGCACTGAGTAAGAGTATGGCATTGGATGTGGGACAGTCTGGGTTTAAGTTCAAGTCCTGTCACTTATTAGATGTATAAATCTAGGACAGTTAATTAACCTTATTGAGCCTCACACTACAGAATGGACCTAACAACCATACCTACCGCATAATGATTTTGTAAGAATTAAATAAGAAAGTATCCCATACTTACTTCATTTATTAGGCATATCTTTGTTTTGTTTCTGTTTGTTTTACATATTTTAGGTATATTTTATTGAGTATGCTCTTACACCTGTCCCATTTTTTCTCCCCTTTATTTTCCTCTGCTCTGCACAGCCCCCACCCACCTACATCCCCCTTCCTTGATTCATGTCTATGGGTTATACATATAAGTTATTTGGCTTCTCCATTTCCTAAACTATTCTTAACCTCCCCTTGTGTATTTTGTGCCTACCAATTATGCTTTATTCCCTGTACTTTCTCCCCCATTCTCCTCCCATCCCCTCCCTGAGGATAGCCCCCCATATGATCTCCATTTCTGTGGTTATGTTCCTGTTCTAGTTGTTTGCTTAGTTTGTTTTTGTTTTAGGTTCAGTTGTTGATAGCTGTGAATTTGTTGTCATTTTACTGTTCATAGTTTTTTATCTTCTTTTTCTTAGATAAGTCCCTTTAACATTTCATATAATAAGGACTTGGTGATGATGAACTCCTTTAACTTTACTTTATCTGCCTTCTATTCGAAATGATAGCTCTCCTGGATAGAGTAATCTTGGATGTAGGTCCTTGCCTTTCATGACTTTGAATACTTCTTTCTAGCCCCTTCTTGCCTGTAAGGTTTCTTTTGAGAAATATGCTGATGGTTGTATGGGAACTCCTTTGTAGGTAGCTGTCTCCTTTTCTCTTGTTGCTTTTAATACCCTATCCTTATCTTTAATCTTGCATAATTAAATTATGATGTGTCTTGGTGTGTTTCTTCTTGGATCCAACTTCTTTAGGACTCTCTGAGCTTCCTGGATTTACATGTCTATTTCCTTTGCCAGACTGAGGAATTTTTCTTTCATTATTTTTTCAAATAAGTTTTCAATTGTTTGCTCTTCCTCTTCTCCTTCCGACACTGCTATGATTCATATGTTGGAATGTTTAAAGTTGACCCAGAGGTTCCTCAGCCTCTCCTCATTTTTTTTAAATTCCTGTTTCTTCATTCTGTTCCAGTTGAATCTTTTTTTCTTCCTTTTGTTCCAAATTGTTGATTTGAATCCTGGTTTCCTTCCTTTCACTGTTGGTTCCCTGTATATTTTCCTTTATTTCACTTTGCATAGCCTTCACTTTTTCCTTTATTTTGTAAATGTACTCAGCTCAGCCACTTCTGTGAACATCTTGATTACCAGTGTTTTTGAACTCTGCATCTAATAAATTGGCTCTCTCTTCATTGCTTTGTTCTTTTTCTGTAGTTTTGATCTGTTCTTTCATTGGGCCATATTTCTTTGTCTTGGTGCACCTGTTACATTGTAAAGGGTGGAGCCTCACATATTCACCAGGGTGGGGCAACCCACTCTACTGCATTGTGTCACTATATGTGGGGGAGGGGTCAAAGAGAGAACGATGTTGCTTACTTGGCTCTTGCCCCACTTTCAGCCACTTCCCTTGTTTCCTACAAGCGGATTGTGCCCTTTCAGTGCTAATTCCCGAGTATGTGGGCTTGTATACATTCTAGGACCCTGTGGTCCCCTCCAACAGACTCTCCAGGGAAACTGGGGTTTTCTCCCAGCACAGCAACCCCAACAGATTAATACAGCCAGAGGTTTTGAGGCTTTAGTTTCCTGTGCTGGAACCCTGGGTTGTGTGATCTGCCCCGCTCCTTAGTTGTCTCTCCTGGCTTATCCACACATGAATGTGTGATATCCTGGTCCACCAGCTGCTGCCTCATCTGCTCTGGTCCACCAGGCACCACCCTGTCATGTATCCTCACCTCTCAGCTTCCTGTCCCCTCCCCTCCTCCTACCAGTCTGGATGAATGTTTCTTTAACTCCTTAGTTGTTGGACTTCAATATAGTTCAATTTTCTGGCAGTTCTGGTTGTTTTTTGTTTTTAAATTGGCTGTAATCCTTCTTTTGGTTGTGTGAGGAAGCAAAGCATATCTACCTATGCTTCCATCTTAAAGTGCCTGTTTTAACTGATACCACAGAAATACAAAGGATCGTCAGAAACTACTATGAACAATTATATGCCAAGAAATTTGAAAATCTTGATGAAATGGACAAATTTTTAGGAAAGTATAATCTTCTAGCACTGAAGGAGGAAGAAACAGAAAGCTTGAACAGACCGATAACAGCCGGGGAAATTAAAGCAGTAATCAAGAAACTCCCGGCACACAAAAGCCCAGGGCTGGATGGTTTCCCAGGAGAATTTTACAAAACATTTAAGGAAGAGCTAACCCCTGTCCTTCTCAGACTATTCCAAAAAATCCAAGAGGAGGGAAGACTGCCAGACTGTTTCTCTGAGGCCAGCATCACCCTGATCCCAAAACCAGATAAATACCCTACAAAGAAAGAAAACTACAGGCCAATTTCGCTGATGAACATAGATGCTAAAATCCTCAACAAAATATTGGCAAACTGCATCCAGCAATACATTCAAAAGATTATCCACCACGATCAAGTGCGATTCATCCCAGGCATGCAGGGATGGTTCAATATACACAAATCAGTAAATGTGATACATCACATAAATAAAAGAAAAGACAAAAACCACATGATCATCTCAATAGATGCAGAAAAAGCATTTGATAAGGTATAGCACCCATTTATGATCAAAATACTCAGCAAAATGGGAATAAATGGGGCATTCCTCAATGTAATAAAGGCCATATATGAAAAACCTACAGCCAATATCATACTCAACGGGCAAAAACTGAAAGCTTTCCCACTAAGATCGGGAACACGACAAGGATGTCCGCTCTCACCGCTTCTTTTCAACATCGTATTGGAAGTCCTAGCCACAGCGGTCAGACAAGAGAAAAAGATAAAAGGCATCCAAATAGGAAAGGAGGAAGTAAAGCTATCATTGTTTGCAGATGACATGATAGTGTACATGGAGAACCCTGTAGACTCTACCAAAAAACTCCTCAACCTAATAAGTGAATTTGGCAAAACAGCAGGATACAAAGTCAACATTCAGAAATCAAAGGCATTTTTGTACACCAGCAATGCAATAGAAGAAGAAGAAATCAGAAAAAAAATACCATTCGATATAGCAAGAACAAAAATAAAGTACCGAGGCATAAATTTAACCAACGACGTCAAAGACCTGTATGCAGAAAACCATACAACATTGAAAAAAGAAATTAAGGAAGACACAAATAAATGGAAGCATATACCGTGCTCATGGACTGGAAGAATTAACATCATCAAAATGTCCATACTACCCAAAGCAATTTATAGATTCAACGCAATCCCTATTAAGATACCAATGACATATTTCACAGAAATAGAACAGACATTTCAAAAATTTATATGGAACCATAAACGACCCCGAATAGCCTCAACAATTCTGAGAAAGAAAAACAAAGTAGGAGGGATCACAATACCAGACATCAAACTCTACTACAAAGCCACTATACTCAAAACAATCTGGTACTGGCACAAGAACAGACCCATAGACCAGTGGAACAGAATAGAAAGCCCAGAAATAAGCCCAGGTCTATACGGGCATCTAATTTTTGGCAAAGGGGGCAGAAGCATAAAATGGAGCAATAATAGCATCTTCAACAAATGGTGTTGGGAGAGCTGGATGGCTACATGCAAAAAAATGAAATTGGATCATCAGATGACACCATACACAAAAATAAACTCAAGATGGATAAAAGACTTAAATAGAAGTCGTAACACCATAAAAGTCCTAGAGGAGAACATTGGCAGGAAACTCTCAGATATCCCACGCAGCAATTTTTTCACTGATATGTCTCCTAAAGCAAGGGGCATAAAGGAAAGAATAAACAAGTGGGACCTCATCAAAATAAGAAGCTTCTGCACAGCAAAAGAAAACATCAGCAAAATGAAAAGGGAGCCAACCATATGGGAAAATATATTCGCTAATGATACATGAGATGGAGGTTTGATCTCCAAGATATATAAAGAACTCACTCGACTCCACTCCAAGAAGACAAACGATCCAATCAAAAAATGGGCAAAGGACCTGGGCAGATGCTTTTCCAAGGAGGAGATACAGAGGGCCCAGAGGCATTTGAAAGGATGCTCAGCATCACTAGCCATCAGAGAAATGCAGATCAAAACCACCGTGAGGTACCACCTCACACTGGTCAGAATGGCCATCATAAACAGATCAACAAACAACAGGTGCTGGCGAGGCCGTGGAGAAAAGGGAACACTAGTACACTGTTGGTGGGAATACAGACTGGTAAAGCCACTGTGGAAAGCAGTGTGGAATTTCCTCAAAAAGCTGGAAATGGAACTGCCTTTTGATCCAGTGATTCCCCTGCTGGGACTATACCCTAAGAATCCCAAAACGCCAATTCAAAAGAACCTATGCACCCCAATGTTCATAGCAGCACAATTTACAATAGCCAAGTGTTGGAAGCAACCTAAATGCCCATCAGTAGATGATTGGATCAAAAAGTAATGGTACATATACACAATGGAATAGTATGCAGCAGAAAGAAAAAAAAGAACTACTAAACTTCGCGACAGCATGGATGGAACTGGAGAGCATTATGCTAAGCGAAATAAGCCAGGGGGCAAAAGACAAATACCATATGATCTCACCTGTAAGTGGAACCTAACCAACAATACAAAGATGCAAGGGAAATATGACCAGCAACACTGAAAGGAAAAGAAATCAACAGAGACAAAGAGGGAGGGAGGAGGGGGCGGGGAAAAGGAAGGGAAGGGGAAAGTCGAGGAACATATAGCAAGGACTCATGGACAAAACCAAAGGGGAAGAGCTGAAGGAGGGAAGGAGGGAGGGGGCAAGGGAAAGTGGTGGGGGGTTGGCAGAGACAAATGTATTTGAAAAAATAAGTTAAAATAAAATTTTTAAAAAACAAAAAAAAATAAATAAATAAATTTTAACTTGGTTTTCAAACTAAAAAAAAAAAAAGGAATAGGAAAATAAAATGCCTTACAAAATTATAACCCCTCAGACATCAAGGGGCCATTTTCTGTTCGGGGTATCAGCCTGCTCCCATATTCTGTGGAGTGTACTGTCCTTAATAAAACTTGCTTTCTTTGCTTCACTCTGAAAAAAATAAAAAATAAAAAATAATAAAGTGCCTGTTTTACATTTTATTGTTTCTGAAATCTAGGTGTGTCTTTTGATAGATAAATGTCCTTAATTGGTTTTTGTCCTTTTGCTTCTTTTTTCTCAGAAAGCTTTTGTTAAATAAATGGTGTGGGTGACAGCTTAGAAGCAAGAAAATATGGACGCTCAATGTCTCAATAGGTGCCCAATAAAAAGTAATTATTGTTTCTAGGTAGGTTCTCTATGGAGCATGCTCATGCCTTTCTTCCTTCTCAGGTGTTCATCTTTATTCTCTCTCCTGAGCTCTAAGGGACCCACAGGAAACTTACAAGCATGGGAGCAGTGGGCAGTGGCAGCTTGTCCTGGGCTAACCCCCTGAACCTGTCTCCAAGGCCCCCTTTTCTCTGACTTTGCAGTGAGTTGACTGCAGCCCCTCCTTGGCCCACTTCTTTCCCATAACATTTCTAGAGAGCCAAATCAGACATGCCAAGGCTCTCTCGTTGCTTCTTCTACACTAAGCCCTTCCTTTACTTCACTGCCCCCAGCTTTAATAAGTGTACTCTCGGGGGGCAGGGGAGCAGAAACTATCTTGTCTGGTATGGCTCAGTGGATTAAGCACCAGCCTGTAAACCAAAAGGTCGCTGGTTCAGTTGGTATTCAGGGCACGTTACTGAGTTGTGGGCTAGTCCCCTCTCAAATGATCGATGAGACATCAATATTTCTCTCCCTTCCTTTCTCCCTCCCTTCCTCTCTCTTTAAAAAAAAAAATTTTTTTTAAAGGAGCGATTACTGTTTTTTATTTTTGCAAGCCCATATACAGTGCTTTTAGAGTGATTCAATCAACCAGTAAACCCGAGATTGCCAACCAGAGACCTATGGGCTAAATCTGACCCACAGGCATGTTTTGATTGGCCTATTTCATTAGAAAGAATTGCCAAAATGTAAAACCTGAAAGTCTTCCTAGAGCAGTCTGGATTTCTGGCTTCTTTTTAAAAAATTTGAATAATGTTATTTCTTTGGCTTGCATTCCAGCATGGAATTCATCAGTTGGAGCTACAGATAACAGTCCTCTTTATAAGCAGCTTACTCCCTACCACTTCTTTGAGAACCAGCCATCTCACTCATTTATATAACCTACCTGGCCCCTGTTGGCCTTCGACTGTGGGACCCAGCAATAGATAGGGTACCCATTGCTGAGTAACTGTCATGTCTGTCTGCTCTTTCCCATGAATCAGGAGCCATTTTGGTGAGTTGGGGCAGGGCAAGTGGTCACTGCTGTACCTGCACCAGAATGACATACCTGAAGATCAGTACAGGGGAACAGCTGTTCATAGCTAGGGATGAAGATAATGAAGGAGACCTCTTTTCCAAATCTCATACCTGGTGTGGAAGTCACTTTTTAAAAATCTTCATTTTCATTGAAGTGTAACCTACATACAGAAAAGTGTACATAGCATAAATACACAGTGTGATGAGTTGTCACAGACTGAATGCCTATGTACCCGACGCCCAGATCAGGAAAGAGAACATCATCAGTGTGCTCCAAAAGTCTGCCTCATGTCACCTTTCAGTCACTAACAACTCCTTCTCCTTGCCACACTTTCTCCAACAAGAGTAGCCCTTATCCTGACTTTTAACAGCATAGATTGATTTCTCCCATTTCTGTATTTTACATAAATGAAAAAATATAGTACATACTAAATGGATTCTCTTGCTCATTGTTAGGGTTACCATTCATATATGCTGTTCCATGTACTTATGAGAGCTCACACTCATTGTTAACAGTGCTACATGTATGAATATACCACACTTTATTTACCTATCCTGACTTTGATGGGTTTTTGGTAGCCTCTAGTTTGGAATTGTCACAAATAGTGCTGCTGTGAATGTTCTAGTCCAAGGCTCTTGTTCAATAAAGAAATAAACACACAAACACACACATATATTTATATGTACATTCTTTCCATTGCTGGGTATTCATGTGAAAAACAAAATTGCTTTGTCAGAGTATGTGAAAGTCTAGTTTCAGGAGACTGAAGTGATTAGCCAAGTAATTGCACAATTTCCATTCCAACCAGCAGGATATGAGTGTTCCAGCTGGTCCACATTCTCATCAACACTTTGTAATTTTCATCTTTCATTGTAGACACACTAGTATGTATATAGCTAATGATTAATGGTTACTGATGGTTTTAATGGATATTTCTCTAATAACTGAACATGGTGAGTACATTTTCAAATGTTTATAAGCCATCTGGATACTCTCTTTTGTGAAGGGACTAAAGATAGATAGGACAAAGAGATAGTTTGTTTTTTTTTTCTTTTGGGTTGTCTTTTTCTTCTTTTTTTTAGATTGGGGAAGCGAGGAAAGAGGGGAGAGAGGGAGAGAGAGAAACATCAATCAGTTGCCTCTTGCACTTGCCCCAGCTGGGGACCCCACAACTTAGACATGTGCTCTGACTGGGAATCAAACTCATGAACTTTTCATTTACTGGGTGATGCTCCAGCCAACTGAGCCATACCGGCCAGGGCTGTCTGTCTTGTTCTTATTGATTTATAGATCTCTGTGTAGTCTGCATAAAATTCCTTTGTCAGCATCTATTTTCCCCAATGCTATTTGCCTTTTTACTCTGCTTCTGAGTTATTTTATGAACAAACAGTTCTTACTTTCTATGGAGTCCTATTTATTTATTTATTTATCAAGACTATACTTTCAGGGATCATTTCTACAGTTCATTATTTATTTACTTATCTATCTATCTTTGGTGGTGGTAGTGGGACTTTCTGTGTTCTGGCTAATACTTTCAGTTGTCTGTAAATATGTATTTTCCATTTTCCCCTTGGAACAGGCCCCTCTAAATAACTTGGCTCCCCAACTTCCCTTGCAGATAGGATGGCCATGTGACACAGCTCCAGCTGATGAGCTAGAAACAGAAGCCTGTTGGCTGGAGGTGAGTTCTGGGCAGGTTTCCTAATAAAAGCAGTCAGCTGTAGCTATACCTCTTCTTCCCTCCACCTTGTGCCCCTCAAATGAAGTTGTAATTTTAAAATATTCATAAAATGCTGACTACAATCCCCAACTCTCCTGGGTAGCAGAAAGTGTAGTTTCTAACACTATTCTTGGCTCTCCAAGGAATACTTAGAACTTAGAGCCCTTAGAAGAGGCAACCAATCAATGTTTCTCTCTCCCTCTCTCTCTCTCCCCCACCCCTTATCAATGAAAAAATGTCCTTAGGTGAGAATTTTAAAAAAAAAAAATTACTTGGCTGTCCACCTTGAGCTCTTCTAATTACTGAGGCTCAACCCAACCCCATTCAAAATTTCCAGTCCTCTCCCTTGAATAGAAGATATCTCTTTTCCCAGAGTGTACAGTTCTCCAAATGTTTGAATTTTTATAATAATAATCTTTTGCTTTATAATCAGAAAACTATATACATACAAGATAAAACTATGTAAGGGGAAAAAAGCTATCCAGGAATTAGAGGTGGGTCCAACTAATAACTATAGCCATGATTCTGGAAGGCCAGAACAGGCAGTTCAGTTAAGGAACACCCTTCCTAGAGTACACCTCGTTACTGTCCGGGTGTGTCACATGTTACAAGTACTCAATAAATGTTTGTTGAATGAATAAATTAATGTTAACTACCCCCCATCACCTTATCAGATAAAGTCCAAACTCATTTGAATGGATTCCAAGTCTTTATATTCTGACCTTAAACTCTCGTAATTTTACCCTTCTTACACTGCTGTATTTGCTGGGCTTTTGGGCGTGACCTCTCAGCCTTCCTACAAGGTGGGGACCAAGACTCACTCCTGCCTGTGAAATCTGACCAGCCTCTGACACCTCCAGTGTCCATACTGATGCCTTCTCCTTGAAACTTGTGCCTGCTTATTCTTTATCACATTTCACTTCATACATTAGCTCTTTTTCTATACATATAAATCTTGTCTCTTTAAGAATATACATCCCAGAAAGGGATCATTTCCTGCTCTTTTTCCTTCCATGCATTTGGTAATCAATGAATAGTTAATTGGATTCTGAATTCATTATTCTTCTCCTTTTATTCAATGAGTCATCAACTTTGTCTTAGGCTGGGTTTCCCAGAAGCAGGTCTGGGGTACTAAGGCTAAGATTTGTATGAAAATGATTTATTGGGAAGTGTTTCCAGGGGGAATGGGCAGGGGATGGGGGACATGGAGTGGGGAGGGGAAAGAGGCCAAGTAAGGGTGTGTGACCAAGTCAAGTCACAGACAGGGTAATGGTGGCTCAAACCTCCAGAGAGCTTTGGGGAGAGTATGAGTCATACTTAGAGGTGTCACATTAAGACAAAGGAGCTGGAGTCCCCCCACCTCCACCTATTAGTCATTGATTAAAGGATGTCCACAAGCATGGAAACTCTAGGCATTCCTGGCTCTCCTGAGTATGTAGGAAAAGCAGGTCCTTGCAGCCTGAGAATAGCCCTTCACCAAAGAAATGAAGGTCCTAACTGTGAGGACTGAAAACTTCTAGGAGCATACAGTGCACAAACATGGTAAAATGATCAGAAGGGTGTGGGAGAACATTTACACATTCTTTCAACAGACATTTACTGAATACTTCTACATTATAGACACTGTTTGAAACTTGTGGAGGCATGCCTTAGCTTTCAGGGGTCCTGATGTCTTGAAGTCACACGTGACACAGTCCTGCTCAGGATGAGGAGCATAAGGCCAGAGGCAGGTGGGAACAGGGAGGAGATGACAAACTGCCCAGCAATCCTGGGCATGACTTAGGAACTTGAAGAATGAGTAAGGGGGGAAAGGGTATTCCTAGCAAACGGAACAGCATGTACAGAGGGAGCGAGACAAAAGTACACATTTGTTTGGAAATGGGGAGTAACTGGAACACAGGGTGTGGGAGAAGGGAAGCAAGATGGGAGCTGAAGTCGTAAAGAGATGACGAGGTCGAAAAGAGCCTTTTCTGTCCCAGAAAGGAGACAGTAAAATTTCAAGAGTCCAGCCATGATTCAAGAGGTGGTTTAGGAAGAGGGCAGCCATAAAAACCATATACTGGACACCAGGTGTCCTGTCAAGCTAGCCCTTTACCTGACCCAGAATGTTCTGTTTCTCCAGTCACAGCGATTGGTCAGGGTAGGCACATGGCCAAGCAGATGAACGAGTCAGGTCTGGAGCTGTGGAGTGTGGAGCAGAGGTCAGCCAGAGGCTGGTACGCAGGAAAGAGTCAGGAGATGGAGACAGAACAGTTTCCAAGAGCATCGGCAAATGAGTGTCAATATTCTCTATGAACATGAATATTGATTAATTTCAGTAAATTCCCCTTTTCTGGCTTAAACCAGTTCAAGTCAGGTTTGTGTCACAATGAGAGCCTCCACATATACACAATGTATGTTTCAAAACCAAAATATGAGCAAACAGAAAACTCTTCTGAATATGCAACAAAAAGAGCTTCCCAATGGAGAAAAAAACTACCCTCTATGTTGAACTTGAAAAAGGCATCAACATCATAGCACAAGACTGAAAAATATTGGACAGTTTGGACCACTTTGAAAAGAATGCCAAGTACAACCTATATGCCCCACTCCTGAGTGCCATGTAATCTGACAGTCCCAGAGGACGTGGTTACTTCACTGTGCTTGTTGGGGACAGTGTGAAAACACAGGTAGGCTTTGGGAAGGACAAGGAACATATTTGATCTCTGTTCCATGAGACACTCATCAGAGGGGTATGGATTAGAGGAAGAAGCTGCAGTAAAGCTGTTTCATGTCCCCTCCCCACACCTCCATGGAGGAGGTCAGTCCAGTGTCCAGGGATTTCGGGGGCATGACTAGGCCTACAAGGCCCAGGTTGTCCCCCAAATTTGGGTGTGTGGCACCAATCACTTTCTATCTAAGAGGATTTTGCCCATGAAACCATCAACAACCATGGAGAATGCTACCAAGCTGGTATTGGGAGGAAAATACCCAACCTTCAGTGGTTTATTAATAAATAAGCAATTCTAAAATAAGTGACTGATGAATTTACTCAAGAAATTGTGAAAAATAATACAAAATAAATTTTATAAAAAGCAGAAGGTGAAAATGTACACAATGACAAAAAGACATTGGGGAAGGGAAAGGGAAAAGAGTAGAACTGGTAAAACCAAGAGCTGTTTATTGGAAAGGACTAGTCAATAAATTGTGTGTGTGCATAATTATGTTCACAAATCCCTTTTTTCTTTCTGACTCACTTGTTAAAACCCTGTATTTATGTATTTTCTATTTAACTCCTTCTTTACTCCATTATGAACTCTATACTAATATGATAATATAATGAGTACAGCTGATCTAATAATGAAATGATGAGAGGAAAAAAAGGGGTGAAGATGAAAATGGCAAACCTGTGGGTTAGGAGTGGGCTGAGGCTGGAAGAGCTTTTGGAGACACCTGAGGTGGTGATAAACCCTAGAACCTTACAGCTTGATTAAAATGCACTTTCCTGCCTTCTCCCGATGTTTCACAAGACAGGAGAAAAAGAGAGGCATATGAGGTCTATCTGGAAAAAGTTCAGCCATTGTTAACATAATGAGAACAGCGTATGCAACGTCGATATAACCTGGCAGCCAAAGAGAGTGGGTCGGAATAGATATGCATGAGCAATGACGACTTCACTGTACTAGTCAGTGGGGGCAGTAGACTGTTGAGTGAGCATGTGTAATGTATGGCCATCAAATTCAAAATGACTGAGCAAGTAAAGCAATGAATCTGCATCAAATATTGCATTAAGCTTGAACATTCCTCTGCAGAAACTATTTGGATGATTCAGAAATCTGCAGCTTTGGGCAACTGGTGATTGGCAGCTTCATCACAACAACATGCCGGTACATGCATCATGCCTTGTGCAGAGTTTTTTGGCAAAGCATCAAATCATCCGAGTGACTCAGCCCCCGCTACAGCCCAGATTTAGTGCCTTGTGACTCCTGGATTTTCCCAAAACTAAAATTACCTTTGAAAGGGAAGAGATTTCAGACCATTGATGAGATTCAGGAAAATCTGAATAGACAGAGCAACTGATGGTGATTGGGAGAACTGTGTGAGGTCCCAAGGTAACTACTTTGAAGAAGTCTGAGGTGACATTGTCCTATATGCAACGTTTCTTGTATCTTCTTCAATAAATGTTTCTATTTTTCATATTACATGGCTGCATACCTTCTGGAGAGACCTCATAGTCTTTATATGAAGTCCCTTACTCCAAGACCAGCAACGCAGCCATTCAGGCATACTTAGACTATCAGTTAATTCTACAAAATACCTCAGTTAAGTTGGACAGAATAGACATCTAAACCTAAACCTAAAAAATACCTCAATTAAGTTGTGCAGAATAGACATCTTTCCTCCTTCAAGAACATGTCTTACTCACTAAACTCTTTCTCCAGGTCCTTCAGTAATAGTCCTACAGTTTTCTTCACAAGAGTCTTGTACACAGTGTTTGTTAGGGGTGTTCTTGGGATATCTTTGAGATTTGTAGTTTGGATAGTTGAATGGTTAGAGGAATTACTCTCAATAGCAACCCAAACTACAAAATACATAATATACTAGAATAACCAAGACCGTTTTGGAATACAAAGAGAATAGGAGTAATGTTGGTAGGCAATATTGAAACTCACTAACCATTCATCAAAATCCACTGTGAAGTTACTGTCCTTAAACTGTGGGATGGCAGCTGTGTGGGGGACAGTCCGCCAATGCAACAGACACAGAAATACGTACTAAGAAACACACTATGGATACCCCCAACTTTGATGAATCTCAGGACATTGTGTTGAGTGATTAAAGCAATCTCACAAGATTATTTGTGATTCTATCTACGACATTCAGGAAAAGACAAAACTATGTTGATGGAGAACAGATCAGTTGTCACTTAATGGATGTGAGGGGGTGACAATGAATGGGGTAGCATGTGGAAGTGAGCCTTTCATGGTGTTGAAAGTGCTTCATATCCCAGGGCTGGTGGTGGTTATACACATATATACAGATGTTAAAATTCTTAGAACTGTAGACCCAAAACAGGGCAACTTTACTCTATGATAATCTTTAAAATAAAATAAACAAAACAACGTGGTAGGTGATATAGATCTAAACAAAGAGGTGAATAACAGTGTAGATATTTAAGTCTATTAGAATATAAAAATGGCTTTTCGGGAGATTGGCTGCATAGCAATATGAATGTACTGAACACTACTGAACTTTACACTTACAAATGGTTAAGATGATAAATTTCGTACTTTGTATATTTTACAACGATTTTTTACTTGGCCAGTGTTTTGTACCTCGTATATATTTTTTTACATTGATTGGTGTGTCATTTGTGAGATAGGTATTTGGGGGATCATTTTACTGTTACACTGTTTTTGTATAATTTCACATTTTCCATAAGAAAAATTTTTGCTTTTTAAGCTTCTAATTTGAGAGATAGGAGAATTCAGGATAAGTAGAGATGAAAAAACCCAGATGTAGCAGGTAGATAGCATAGAGAGACATTTTTACTACCTATTAATGACAGGGGCATGGACCCTGAAGGACTAGATGTGTAACCTGGGCTCTCCCACTTAACCTCCTTAAGCCTCAATTTCTCCATCTGTCAATGGGGTTTATGATGGAAACTCCACATTAGAGAGTTTGGCGGGGTGCCTGGAAACCTGGTCAAAACAAAAGAAATGTTATTCTTTATGATTGGTGATAGGTTTACACATGTTGCTGGTGGTTTGTGTGGGAGTTTATTGTCTTCTGTGTAGATTTCTGGGTTTCCCACTTACTAGACAATGATTAGGTATTACAGTTATAGTCAAGAAAAGGTTATTTACATTTTGTCTTTTTCTTTTAAAAAGGCGACTCAGATGTTTAACTGAATCTCAGAAGGAGGGATCAAAGAAGGAAAAACTAGGATGACTGGGCTAGACATTGATCTCTGGGAATGATGTTTCCTCCCCAAATTTGTTATCCCAAGTGGATGCAAGAATGGCTAAGACACAAACCCAACCTGTGAATGGATCTGTGTGGTACTGGAGACACACAAGCAGGAAGCTGAATATGGCACAGGGAATGTCAGGATGCAGGTGAGTACAAAAAGCTACCATCAGTGCCAATTATGACCTGAGTAGCTAGAGAAAGTCTTCCAGAGGTGACATGTGAGCTGAATATTGATGGGTAACAAGGTATTCACCCTGCGTGGGGTGTGAGTCTTGGAATAGGGAACATTGTGGGAAAACACAGACAGCTCATAAGGGCATGGCCAAGTTCAGGTGAAGCAAGACGTCCACTTCCAAGTGGAAGTGGATTTTTCCATGAGTGGAGGAGTCAGTGAGACTGGAATGGTGGACTGAGAATTGTATTAGGGTCTTGAAGAAGCTTTGACTTACCCTATAGCCAGAGGGAGACAATTAAAGGTAGACAAACAGAAAGACAATGAGATCAGATCCTTATTTTAGAAATTAGGTTCACCAGATCATCCAGAATAATGTGTCCGTCTCAATGTCCACTGATTAGAAAACTTAATTTCATCTGCAACCTTAATTTACCTTTTGCTGTGTAAGGTCACACATTTACAGGTTCTGGGGGTTAGGATATGGACATCCTTGGGGTCCATTATTCTGCCTACCACATCCTCTATATTCCAGATATTGTGGTAGGGTGCTGAGGACACAGACAAGGAGGGTCCCTGACTTCATGAGCTTATGTTCTACTGAAGAAAATAGACAAATGTTTTGGGTTTTTAAAATATATGTATATCTTTTTTTATCCTCACACAAGGATATTTTTCATTACCTTTTTTAAAGAGAGAGACATCGATTGGTTGCCTCCTGTATTGTCCCAACCAGGGTTCAGATCTTCAACCTAGGTACGTACCCTGACTGGGCCTTTGGGTTTAAGGGACAACACTCCAATCAACTGAGCCACACTGGCCAGGGCCAAGTGAGTATTTTTTTAAAAGGTAATTTCAGAATGCATTATATGCTCCAAGTGAATTAAAACAGAAATATGAAATAGGATGATTAGAGAAGACCTCTCCAAGTGACACTTAATCTGAGATCTGATGAGAAGTTGCCACCTGTGGGGAGATCCGACTGGACTATTTCTAGCAGTGGGAACAACAGATGCAAAGGTCTTGAGGCATCAGAGAACCACTGCAATAACCTCAGAGAGCAAGGGCACAGCTGCAGCAATCACTACGGAGCAGATTATACAGGATTTAGCACCTGATGAAACATGTTATGTGAAGTTCAAGGGGAAAGTATGAAATAATCCTGTATTAGTTTTCTAGTGTTGCATAACAAACTACCCCAAACAACAGAGGCTTAGAGCAACAGGCATTTATTACCTCAAAGTTTCTGAGGGTAAAGAATACAGGAGTGACTTAGCTGGAGGTTCCAGCTTGAGTCTCTTATGTGGTTGCAGTCAAATTTTTGGCCAGGGCCGCAGCCTCTGAAGGCCTGACTAGCTGGACAATCTGCTTCAGTTCCTTGCCATGTGGCCCCTTCTTAGAGCCATTCACAGCATGATTGAGAGTGAAGGGGAGGGAAACTCAAAATGGAAGCCTCCACCTGACCTCAGAAATGACATGCTATCACATTCTGCCATGTGCTGTCGGCTACACCACTGCTGCTCTGTAACAAATGACGATGAAGTCAGTGGCTTTAAACAACACATATTTATTCTCTTATAGTTCTGAAAGTCAGAAGTCTGAAACAGTGTCACTGGGCTATAACCAATGTTTCAACAGGGCTTCATTCCCTCTGGAAACCCTCAGGGAAAACTCATTTTCTTGCCTTTCCAGCTCCTGGAGGCTGCCTGTGTTCCTTGGCTCATGCCCCCTTCCATCTTCACAGCCAGTAATAACTAGTGTAGTCTTTCTAACAAAGCCACTCCTCTGGCTCTGACTCTTCTGCCTCCCTCTTCCCCATTTGAGGATGCTTATTATTACATTGGGCCCACCTGAATAATCCAGGCTGCTCTCCCCATCTCCAGGTCAATTGATCAGCAACCTTCATTCCACTTGGAGCTTCAATTCCCTTTTGCTATGTGAACATAACACATTCACAGGTCCCAGGGATTAGGATGTGGATATCTCTGAAGCCACTTTTCTGCCTACCACCCAGATCGATTATGACATGATGTGGGAGGTGATGATCCAATAACATGAAGGCCAGGAGGCGTAGATCACTGGGGGCCTTTCACAATCCCCTTTAGATTTCCCACTGGAGCACCTCCATTGGCGATGAGATGAGAAATGCTACAAACTGGCCTCAGACACCAATGGAAATTAAAGCCCAATTTGGTTTTCTAGTCATTTGTATGATCTGGTCACAATAGAGTGTCCCCAACTTCTTGTTTGCCAGCTGAGCCAAGGTCCCCTCCAGAAGGAGACCCTCATGGTGCAAGGGGCAGGGCCAGGGAAGCTCAAGCCCCATCAAACTACAACCACCACCATATGGTGCTTTCTCAGTACACCTGGCTCTGAAAACCAAGGACAATTGGGAAAGTCCTAAAATGACATTGATCTTCCCATCCACTGCTAATCCCTACCCCCACAGAATGGGTAAACCCATCCTTTGTTCCGTACAGTGGACAAAACAAAATATGACGCAGAAAGCAGGTGGGAATTTAAGGAACATCCAATGTTTGGGGCAACTAAGGTGTTAGGGTTAAGAGTACCTGTTTCAAAGTGACAAGTCTGGGTATCTGATTTCTCAGCCTCCTTATGAGATGTGTCCTCATGCCAAGAGACCAAAGGGATATTTTCCACAGGTCCCCTCCATTCACACTGTTTCACCCAGCTGTATTTTCAACAGGAGGTTTCTGGTTATGCAATAAGCATCTCAGGATGTAGAAACAGGTCCAGCAACAGGTAAGGTCAGCTTAAGGTCATTTTCATGATCAAACTGGTACAGGCAACTTATAGGCTGTTTAATCCACACTAGGGCCCTGGCTATCCAAAGGGAAAAAAGTGTTATTACAAATTTAAAGATTGCTGGAGTGGGGCTGGCTTCAATCCCCTCCTTTGCCCCACTTCCAATATCCCGTATTGATAACTGAGAACTGTTAGTTTCCTGAATGGCCCTAGAATCTTTCTTCTCTCCATTCTGTTACCATTCTACTCCCATATGCCACCACCTACCCTGTAGACTCCAGCAAGATCCTCCCAATTAGTAGCTCCACATCCTCTCTGCCCTTTGCAAGACATGTTCTTCACCTCAGCCTAACAATTCTTTGAAATCACAAATCTGTCATTATGCCTCCCACCTCCCCAAATAATACCTTCCCATTGTTCTTAACATAAAAACTGCTTTATGCCAAGCCCCTTTCTACTTCACTCTCTGAACTTCATTCACAGAGGCCTTCTGCAGCAGGTGTGCCACCCGTCCCCTCATCCTAACCCCTTCAGAACATGTCTGCTGACCTCCATATCCCAGCATTTGCTCTGTTGTTTGATCTGTTTTGGTTGAGTGCTTCCTGTGGTCTCTGTAACTGCCTGCTTACCTGCAACCCACAGAAAATGTCAGGTGAGAGTTGGGTACAAATACCCAAGGTCACCCACCTGGGTGGATCATTTGGGTGTGTGTTCTGTACCGCCTCCCAGTGTGCCCCAGCAGTGGTCAGTAGCTTAGGCACTGTGATGGTTAATTTCATGTGTCCACTTGGTTAAGCCATAGGGGCCAGTTATTCAATCACACACTAGTGAAATTGTGACAGTGAAGGTATGTGGCTAACATCTACAATCAGTTGACTCTAAGTAAAGGAGATTACTCTCGATAGTATGAATGGGTTTCAATCAGATCAAAACCTAAAAAGCACAAACTGAGATTTCCCAAAAAAGAAACTCTGCCTCGAGACTGCATCGACTTCTGCCTGGACATCCTACATACTGGCTCCACCTGCGAGGCCTCTGCACTTGCCATTCCCTCTGCCTGGAAACCTTCCTCCACTCCTCTGGTTAATTTCTACTGATCATCCTTTCAGATCTCACCCACATGTCACTTCTTCCAGGAGACCTCCTCTGATCACCCATGCCTAGGTCAAGAGTTTCCCTAGGTCAAAATCTTGAGCACCATGAACATCTTCATCATAGAATTTTTACATAGTTATAATTTTACATTTATGGGTACATCTTATCAATGTCTATTTCATGCACTTGAGTGTGCACTCCTGTGGAGGAAGCTTGTTCTAGGTTCTCATATGTGATGGTCACTCGAGTGCAGCCACAAGAGGTGCTCAGGAACACAAGGCTTATTCTATCATGGGTCCTAGAAATAGGAGGCAATCCATGCCATGCAGAGCCATGTGGGGAAGCCTCAGCATGGTCAGAAGCAGAAAGCAGGAGCCAGGGGGAAGCTTGGCTAGGTTTTGCTAATTAGAATAATTTCAGCAGGCTCTCAGCTGTAGGGTTAGTCCCTAGTGGCCTGATATCTGGCCCTGGGATGACTGAGCCTTCGTAGGGTGCAGGGGCCAGCTGAGCACATACTTCTGGATTTATTAGATTGCACATCAAAGGCATGCCCAAAGAGCCCTGCTATCTCTGAGAATGGGCCAGATCCAGGAGGACAGTCACAAGCAGAAGTTTTTTTAAGATGTCAAAGCATCATAAATTAAAAAAAAAAAAATAGCCCTGATGCTTGTTGCTCAGTGGGTTGGACATCACCTCACAAACAAAAAGGTTGCAGGTTTGATTCCTGGTCAGGGCACAAGCCCGGGTTGTGGGCCAAGTCCCTAGTTAGGAGCTTGTGAGAGGCAACCAATACCAACTGTGTTTTTCTCACACAGCAAAGTTTCTCTCCCACTTTTTCTCCCTCCCTTCCCCTCTCTCTAAAAATAAATAAATAAAATTGTTTTTTATTTTAAAAAATAAAAATATAAATAATACAAAGCTGCTTTGGGGTTTACTCTCCATCAATTCCTGGCCCATAGAAGGCATGTCAAAAATATTTAAGGAATGAATGAATTTTCAAGATTCATTGCCTGTCCTACATACCTTCTTTCCCATGACTGTTTTATGGATGATGATTATGATCTGAGTAGAGAGAAGAAACCAGAAGCAAAACCAGGAAAGATCTCAAAAAACAAAAGGGAAGGACTTCAGTCAACACTAAAGGAGGAGTTGATTTTTTCAAAAATTTTGTTGTTATACAGGCAATATATTCAGATTAAAAAAAAAGAGAGAGAGTGGCTCACCTATTCGCACAACCACATAAAAATTACAACTAAAATATAGAACAACGATCACTTAGAACCATCAGAAATCAAGTTGAATGAAAGTCTGACTACGGAATTAACCACATCCATCCAGACTGAGCTGGCAAGCTCGTGCCATATCTGAGACTCCATCTATCTGGCTAACACTGTTTGACCCACCTTGGAGATCCCCAGAGACTCCACCAACCCAGTTTATGGGCCCACCCAAGCTGTTAACTGTGACTTTTCCATATGAATGGCTGGTCTTGGTTCTTGCTTCACAACTTCCCAAATCCTATCAAACAAGTAAGAGCTAGCTTCAATGATCCCCAGGCCCAGCACCACCAGCAGCGAACCTAGATTCACAGCTTGGCTTCACCTGGGAATCTCAACGCCCAGCACAAGTAGCAGCCATCTCAGATTGCTTTATAGTTCAGGCAAGGTAGTCCCGGGCAGAAAACGAGTGAGAGCTGACCTTGGCCTGCATCACCCAGGAAAACCCAGGGCCTGCACACCCAGTGGACAGCTGCAGACCACATTGAAGCACTACCACCTGGCCCCTCCACAGCCGTCCATGGAGGGTGGAGGTTAGTGGTAAGTGGTCACAACCAATCCTTGCAGCTGACTGGCCTGGGTAATCCCTCCCACTGATCTGCCAACAACAACCAAGGCTTGACTACAAGAAGAGGGTGTACTCAGCCCATATGAAGGGCACACCTCGAGTACACAGCTTGCCTGATAGGGGAGGCTGTGCCACTGGACCCTACAGGACACCTACTACTTTAGGCCACACTACCGAGAGGAGGAGTCAAAACAGCTCTACCTAAAACATAGAACCAAACACAAGGAGTCTGCCAAAATGAGGAGACAAAGAAACATGGCCCAAATAGAAGGACAGATCAAAACTCCAGAAAAAGGGCTAAACGAAATGGAGGTAAGTAATCTATCAAAGTAGAGTTCAAAACACAAGTTATAAGGGTGCTCAAGGAAATTAGTGAGGACCTTAACAGCATAAAAAAGATCCTGTCAGAATAAAGGGGGCATACCTCAACATAATAAGGGCCATATATGAAAAACCTACAGCCAACATCATACTCAACGGGCAAAAACTAAAAGCTTTCCCCCTAAGATCGGGAACAAGACAAGGATGCCTGCTTTGACCACTTCTATTCAACATAGTATTGGAAGTCCTAGCCACAGCAGTCAGACAAGAAAAAGAAATAAAAGGCATCCAAATTGGAAAGGAGGAAGTAAAACTATCATTGTTTGCAGATGGCATGATAATGTACATAGAAAACCCTATAGACTCTACCAAAAAACTACTTGACCTAATTTGGAAAAACAGCAGGATACAAAGTCAATATTCAAAAATAGAAGGCATTTTTGTACACCAACAATGAAATAGCAGAAGCAGAATCAGAAAAAAAAAAAATCCCCTTTGCTATAGCAACAAGAAAAATAAAATACCTAGGAATAAACTTCACCAAGGAAGTAAAAGACCTGTATGCAGAAAACTATATAACACTGAAGAAAGAAATTAAGGAAGACACAAATAAATGGAAGCATATACCAAGTTCATGGACTGGAAGAATTAACATCATCAAAATGTCCATACTACCCAAAGCAATTTATAGATTCAACACAGTCCCTATTAAAATACCAATGATGTATTTCACAGACATAGAACAGACATTTAAAAACTTTATGTGGAACCATAAATGACCCCGAATAGCCACAGCAATTTTGAGAAAGAAAAATAAGCAGGAGGAATCACAATACTGAACTTAAAACTATATTACAAGGCCACTGTAATCTGGTCTGTAAAACAGTCTGGCACTGGCACAAGAACAGACACATAGATCAATGGAACAGAATAGAAAGCCCAGAAATAAACCAATGTCTCTATGGTCAATTAATATTTGACAAAGCGGGGAGAAGCATAAATTGGAGGAAAATAGCCTCATCAACAAATGGTGTTGGGAGAGCTGGACAGCTACATGCAAAAAATGAAAATTTGATCATGAGCTGACACCATACACAAAAATAAACTCAAGATGGATAAAAAACTTAATTATGTCACAACACCATAAAAGTCCCAGAGCAGAACATAGGCAGGAAACATAGAGGAAAGAATAAACAACTGGGACCTCATCAAAATAAGAAGCTTCTGCATGGCTAAAGAAAACATCAGCAAAATGAAAAGGGAGCCAACCATATGGGAAAATATATTCGCTAATGATACATCAGATAGAGGTTTGATCTCCAAGATATATAAAGAACTCACACAACTCCACCCCAAGAGGACAAACAATCCTATTGAAAAATGGGCAAAGGACCTGGGCAGATACTTCTCCAAGGAAGAGATACAGAGGTCCCAGAGACATATGATAGGATGGCCAGCATCACTAGCCATCAGAGAAATGCAAATTAAAACCACAATAAGATATCACTTGACACCAGTCAGAATGGCCCCCATAAACAGATCAACAAACAATAGGTGCTGGTGAGGCTTTGGAGAAAAGGAAACAGTAGTACACTGTTGGTGGGAATGCAGACTGGTGCAGCCACTGTGGAAAACAGTTTGGAATTTCCTCAAAAAGCTAAAAATGGAAATGCCTTTTGACCTAGCATTTCCACTGCCAGGATTATACCCTAAGGATCCCAAAACACCAATTCGAAAGAACCTATGCACCCCAATGTTCATAGTAGCACAATTTACAATAGCAAAGTGTTGGAAGCAACCTAAATGCCCATCGGTAAATAAGTGGATCGAAAAACTATGGTACATTTACACAATGGAATACTATGCAGCAGAAAGAAAGAAAGAGCTACTATCCTTCACAACAGCATGGATGGAACTGGAGAGCATTATGCTAAGTGAAATAAGCCAGGGGATGAAAGACAAATACCATATGATCTCACCTATAAGTGGAACATAACCAACAAAACAAACAAGCAAAGAAAATATAACCAGCAACATTGAAAGAAAAAAGAAACCAACAGAGTCAAGAGGGAAGGGAAGGGTCAAGTCAAGGAACATATATAAAGGACCCATGGACAAAGCCAAAGTGGGGAAGGATTGAGGGAGGGAGGTGGAGGAGAGGAGCTGGGAACGTGGTGGTGAGAAGGTGGAGTCAAATGTATTTGAACAATAAAAAAATAAAAATAAAAGATCCAGTCAGAAATGAAGGATACATTAATTGAAATAAAGAACAATTTACAGGGAAATAACAGTAGAGTGGGTAAAGCCGAGAATCAAATCAACAATTTGGAACATAAGGAAAGAAAAATACAACCAATCAGAACAACAAGAAGAAAAGAGAATCCAAAAAATTGAGGATAGTGTAAGCAGCCTCTGAACAACTTCAAGTGTTCCAAAATTTGCATCATAGGGGTGCCAGAAGGAGAAGAGAAAGAGCAAGAAATTGGGACTCTATTTGAAACAATAATGAAAGAAAACTTCCCTAATTTGGTGAAGAAAATAGACATGCAAGCCCAGGAAGCACAGAGTCCCAAACAAAGTGGATACATAGAGGCCCAAACAAAGTGGATACATAGAGGCCCATTCCAAGACACATTATAATTAAAATGCCAAAGGTTAAAGGTAAAGAGAGAATCTTAAAAGCAGCAAGAGAGAAGCAGTTAGTTACCTACAGAGGAGTTCCCATAAGACTGTCAGCTGATTTAACAAAAGAACTTTGCAGGCTAAAGGGATTGGCAAGAAATATTCAAAGTCATAAAAAGCAGGGACCTACAGCCAAGATTGCCCTACCCAACAAAGACATCATTTAGAATCAAAGGGAGTTTATCATCACCAAACCATTAGTATATGACATGTTAAAGGGACTTATTTAAGAAAAAGATCAAAACCATGAACAATAAAGTGACAAAAATGCATATCTATCAACAACTGAATCTAAAAAACAAGCTAAGCAAACAAGAAGAACTGAGACAGAATCATGGATACAGAGGGCATTTTGATGGTTGCCAGATGGGATAGGGGTGTAGGGGAATGGGTGAAGAGGTGAAGGGATTAAAAAGTTAGTTACAGATAGGTAGTTACAGAATTTACATGGGATGTAAAGTACAGTATAGGAAATGGAGTAGCTGAAGAACTTAGAGGCTTGACCCATGGACATGAGCAATGGTGGGAGGACTGGCTGAGGGAGTGTGGGTGCTGGGTGGAGGGGAGCAAAGGGGGAAAAATCAGGACAACGGTTATAGCATAATCAGTAAAATACAATTTTTAAAAGAGAGAGAGAGAAAATGAAAATTGCCTGAGTTAAAAGAAAAACACACACACACGCGCACGCATGCAAAACAACAGACCAAAAATGGAGTCTTGTGCTAAATGCCATATCCTAAAACCAAGACTTAATACCTAATTTAATTGCAGTTACAACCTCCCCAGGGATATAATTTTCAACGGTCAGCCTAGGATTTTCTGGTCAGCACCAAGGAGGTAATTTGCCACATAGACCCTATTTGTCCCCCAAAGGTAGATACCCCAAGCCTGACACGATCTACCCTTTTCTTCCTTCCTTCTATAAAAGACTTCCATTTTGTATAGCCCCTCGGAGCTTCTTTCTACTTGCTAGATGGGATGCTGCCCAATTCATTAACTGTTCAGTAAAGCGAATTAGATCTTCATAATATACTTGGCTGAATTTTTATTTAATACCTATAATGAAGAAATATTCAATATGCTGTGCTACTTTTGCCATTTCTATAATGTTAAATCTGATGAAATCTAAATAATGTCTGTTCCTGATTTAACAGTATTATAATAAATAGTACACAAGATATTGAAACTGAGGATCTTTATGACTTTGATTAAGTTTACTTTTAAATCTTAGTTCTAGAAATCATCTCCCCCCATCCCTCTCTATAGCCCTCAGAGACCTGGCTTTTCCCCTGGATAATCGGCAACCCCCTAGGGCACAGAAGACAGTAGCCTGGACCTGACTAGTGGTCCCTGGTCTGGACCTCCGGCAGGTCAAAGAGAACATCTTGACCTCAGTTACATTTCAGCTCTTGAGCCTTAAGTGGGCGGACCCCCCGGGTACCTTCCCAAGAGACTGGACAGAGGGATATCAGTACAGATCTGAAAACACTCTCCTAGAGACAAGAAGAAATTATTCATTACCCTCACCTCACCTCTGACCAATCAGCACCCAGCATGACCTGAACTCCTAACCCACGGTGTCTTGTGAATTTTCCCACTACAATCTGTAATCTATATAGCTCGGGGAGTCACAGGTTTTTAGAGCATAAGCTCCTTGTCTTTGTATTGGCCAATTCAATGTTAAACTATTTTTTTCTTTCTATTCTGCAAATTCTTGCTCATGAGTTTCTTTGGGCCAGTGCATGCAGGCAGGTGGACTCAAAAAAAAAAAGAATGTTGGGGTCTGGTAACAATATAATCATGGGGGAAGTTTCATGGAGGTTACATGGATCTCTGTGCTACTTTTGCCATTTCTTGTGAGCCTTAAACTATTTCAAAATAAGAAATTTTAATTAAAAATTGCTTATAATCATATCATCCAAAGATAACTACTGTTAACATTTTGTTATTTTCCTTTCCAGGCTCTTGTTATGTATACATATTTGTGTTTTATAAATTACCTCATACATGCTGTTTTGAAATCAGCTCTTCCCCCCCATCCCACCCCCCATTGTCTCCATTTATCACAGTGATTCTGACCTCTGGCTGCCTTAATCACCTGGTAAGCCTTAAAAAGATCGTGGTGACTTACTTCCAGAAAGATAGAGCAGAAGTTCTTTCTACTATTCCTCCCGCTAAGTACAATAAAAAATTCTGAACATTCTATAACACCAACATCAGAAGACTGCCAGGTGACAAGAAGACAGAAACAGACTAGGGACATAAGGATGCACTGGACACACAATATCGAGCGGCTTGGGTTTTCTTTTTGCCTCATATGTTCCAGACTTGGAGCTAAGGAATCTGGATTCTGAAAACATGAAAAGCACAGACATAAAAAGAGCCAAGCCAGCAGCATGGCATCTCTTTACATCAGTCTTCCCGCCCCCACTTCTCTGCCCTGCTCCCCACTCACATCTACTCTCATTCTCATCTTCCTGCCTCCCTCTCATAAGGAAGGATTTGTGATTACATTGAGGCCACCAGATAACCCAAAATAATCTAGGTCTTTAACTTAATCTCACCTTCACAATCTCTTTTGCCATGCCAAGTAACAGATTCACAGTTCCTGGAAGTTTAGGATTCCAACATCCTTACAGGGGAGGAGGCAGAGCCTTTTTTCCACTACCACAAGTACAAAGGAGTAAAGGATAAATCCCACTTCCCACAACTCCCAGGACTCTACTCTCCCCTCACATACATTGTTCCCAATTTTTGATGTGTTCTTCTAGGTGTTTTGTGCAACTCCAGTGTATCTTTACCTTTTTCATTTTTTCACACATGATTGCATACTGAATACCCTGTTTCCTGACTTCTTTTTGCTAACGACAGGTCCTGGTGATTGCCCCCTCCACCAGGAGGTGGGCCTGCTTAGGAGGTGGGCCTGCTTTGGAGCTGTGTCATCAGGGAGCCCCAGCTATTGAACTGGTTCAAAGGCAGGTTTTGGTGTTAGGAGAGGACTGGGGAGAGGCATGAGGAGTCCCAGACCTCGGCAGTCTACCGAAATCGGCACTCAGGAACAGAAACTTAACAACCACAAAACAATTGCACAAATATTTATTTAGTGGCAGCAACAAGCCAGGTGCTAAGCTGATGCCGGTTTACACCCAGGATGAGACAGGCAGATCCAGATCCATCTCTGTCCTCCCACAACCACTTGGTCAGGTGAAGAGACAGTAAGGTGAGAGGCTGTTGCTATTTATATAGTAACTGCTATGGTGGGAGGTAAAGAATTCTATGGGAGAAGCAGGTGGGGGAGGGAATGCATTTATCAGGGTAAGTTCGCTGATAACAAACAACACCATTAAGTCTCAGTGACTTAATACAATAAAGCATTTCTCACTTTACAATCTGAAGCTGGCTGGGGGAAGGGCAGGTGGAGCTCTGCTGCACACAGTCATTCAGGGATGCGGGCTCCTTCTATCTAATGGCTCCATTGCCTCTCTCAGGAGTCAGAGTTCTCTGTGTCTCTCCACGCACCATCCCATCCATCTGGTAGAGGAATGAATGAGAAACTGTGGAGGATGACATGGGAGGCTTTTATTGGTTGGGTCTTGGGTAGGTTCTGCCCACTCTCCATTGTCTAGAACAGAGTCACATGGCCCCATCCATCTGCTGGAAAACCTGAGAAAGTAGTCAAGCCCTGAGAACCAAAAAAAATGAGCCAGAGTTTGGTGAATATGTAGCAGTCTGTGGTGCACCAGACTTGGGAAATGGGGGAAACTTCCGAGAGGCACAGTTTCTAGCTGATGCATGAGGAATGCATAAGAGTTACCAGATGAAGGGAGGCAGGAAAAAGTAGGAAAGCGTATGTTGCAAGGAAGCAACAAGGTCAGCGAGAACACAGAATGCTGAAAATCATGGTATGCTGAGGAGAGGAAAGTTCTGCTTGTCTGGAGGGGTTAACAAATTGATTCCAAGAATAATCAAAGCCCTGGAAGGTTTGTCAATTGAGGATGAGGTTTGTATTCTAGAAAATATTCTCTGGCTTCTGTGTGGAGTACAGATTGGAAGGGACCAGAGGAGGTGCCAGAAGACCAGCTATCTAAGAAAAGATGACAATCTGAACTACAGGCATGGCTATGGAAAGAAGCAGAGATTTGGGGTGCCAAGCAAGAGACAAATCAAGGATCAGGGCTGTGTTTCCATGATGAACAACTGAGTGGCTGGTGATTCCATTTGTCAAGGAGCACAACCCTGCTGTTTTACTGTGGTTAATTTCACTGTGGACTTGCTAACTTTGAGGTGCCACGAGACATTCAGAGAGATATGGCATACAGTCCATTACATATGGGTCTAAAGATTAAGAGAAGGATTTAGGCGAGGATACAGTCATAAGAGTTGATGAGCTCACTCCAGGGAGAGGAGAAAGGACATAAGAGAAGAGAGACTGGGATGAAACCCTGTGAAATGCCAACATTTATGAGTGCAGAGGAAGTGGATCTCACCCAGGCAACTGATATGAAGCAGCCAGGAGGTACTTAGGGGGAAAAATGAGCCAAGGAATAATGAAAATCAAGGAAAGAAATAATTTCATGAAAGCATCAGTGATCAACAGAGTAAAAATCACACAGAGATAAAGTAAATTAAGGGCTGAAAACCATCAATTGATGTTCCAGAAACAGAAAGAGTACAAAGGCCCTGAGGTAGGAGAGAGATGGTCACATGTGCTCAGGGCAAAGATGCCAGCCCAAGTGGCCAGAAAATGCAGGACAAAGGGGTGACGGCAGAGGTGAAGTCAGAGAAGTGACACGAGGCCAGGAGCTGTAGAACCTCCTTGGACACTCTGAAGGCTTTTTTTTATCCTTACCCGGGGACATCACTTTGTTTTGTTTTCATTGCTTTTAGAGAGGAAGGGAGAGAGAGAAACATCAATTGGTTGCCTCTTGTACATGTCTTGACTGGGGATTTTATGCTCCCAGACCAGGGATCGAACCCACAACCTAAGTGTTTGCCCTGACCAGGAATCAAACCTACAACCTTTCAGTTATTGGGCAATGCTCCAACCAAATGAGGACACCAGCCAGGGCTGAGGATTTCATCTTTGACTGTGAATGAGATAGGCACATGGGCAGTGGAGAGTTTTGATCAGAGGAAGGACACGATGTAACTTAGGTTTTAACAGACCACTCTGGATTCTGTGTGAAGATTGGAGCAGCAAAGGAGACTGGGGTTCTGAAGGACAGAAGTAAGAGAAGGCAATAATCCAGGTGAGATGTGATAGCAGATGGGACTGCAGGTGGTAGCAGTGAAGATGATAAGAAGTGAAGCCATTCTAGAAATATTTTGAAGGGAGAACCAGCTGGATGAGCTGGCTGGTTGGTTGTGGAATGTAAGAGAGAGGTATCAAGAATTTCTCCAGAATATTATTTGTCAATAAAAAAGAATGAAGGACTGATTCGTGCTATAACCTGCATGAACCTTGAAGACATTTTGCTAAGTGAAAGAAGCCATGCACATAAGGCCATGTATTGTATGATTCCATTTATGTCCACTACTTAGAACATGTAGATCCTCAGAGACAGGCAGTGAAGCAGTATTTGCCAAGGTTTAGGGGTGGGGAGAAAGTAGAGTGTCTGCTTAATGGGTACAGAGTTTTCTTATGGGGAGATGAAAAGGTTTTAAAATTAGAAAGAGGCGGTGATTGTACAACATTGGCAATGTACTGACTGTCACCAAACTGTACACTTTAAAATGGTTAATTTATGTAAATTTCACCTCAATAAAAAAAAATTTTTTTAAATGGCTCCATCACTGGCTGCTGTGGCCAAGTGAGTTGAGCATCAGCCTGAAAATCAAAAAGTTGCGGGTTCAATTCCTGGTCAGGGCACACGCCTGGGTTGCAGGCCAGGTCCCCAGTAAAGGGCCTGCAAGAGGCAACCAATCAGTGTTTCTCTCACACATTAACATTTCTCTCCCTCTCTTTCTCCCTCCCTTCCCCTCTCTCTAAAACATAAATTAAAATCTTTTTAAAAAATTAAAATTAAAAAATTATTCCAGTGCCTTTGGTCTACAAACTTGAAGAATGGGTTGCCATCTACTGAGGTAGAAAAGACTCTAGGAGGAGCAGGGTTGGGAAGAAAGTCCCAGTGTTCAGTTTTAGAAGGCTGATAATTTGGAGACACCTACTGAACATCCAAGTGAGATTGTCAAGCACACAGCTCATTTTTAGATTTGGACTTGGCTGATATTAAGGTTCTGCTTCCTGGAAAAAGAAGTCAGAAGTAGAAATTACGTTGTTACAGAAAAGTAAACAATTTCATGTGTCATACATCCAAGTTTGTGGAATGAAATTCATACCATCTCCATTAGAGCCATGTTGCAGCTCTTTAAAGGTACCCAGGCGTGACTGATCCAGAGCCAGGCAGGGCCTGGCTTGCCAGGAGGGCGGGGAGGTTGCAGCACTCCAGGCTCTTCAGAGCATCCGTGTAGGACCTGCAAAACAACTGCCAACTTTGTGTCTTCCATAAATATTTGCCTGTCGTGCTTGCTAGCACTGTTTTCGTCCTGCTGAGACTTGTCAGTAGAAGAGCCAGAGGAACACATCTGGTTTGTTACACCAGCAAAACTTTGTCAAACTAAGGGATGAAGTGTGTAGATAAACAGTCTTCCTTTGTTGGTGGTCACAGGCAATTAACAACCATCACCATCAAATACTGACAACTAATAATTAAGCCTGTCCTGTGTGCCCAGCACTCCGCTCAGAGCTTTGCATTCATCATCTCATTCTGCTCTAACACTAAGCCTGTGAGGTAGGTATTATTATTATTAGCCCCGGTTTTACATGTATAAACAAGCACAGAGATGCTAAGTGATTTGTCTAAGGTCACACAGCAAGTAAACAAATGAAGAAGGAGGCAGACTCAAATATATCTGACTCTAAATTCCTGTGCTTGGGAAGAATAAAAACAGAAAATGTCAGAAGCCTCCCATTCCACCACTTGGTCTTCAGTAGCTAGAAAACGTGGCAGGCCTGGGTCCCCCAAACCACTATGAGCCTCTTATCAGCACTTAACAAGGATTGACACATAGTGTCCAGAGCTTGCTGAATGAATGAACGATTGAATGAAAAAGCACACAAAAGAATGATTAACCTGTGTGGTATTGCATTGTGCTGAGTAATTAGCAAGCTCTTCTCTCCAGCCAAGCTGTGGGCCGCTTAGGAAGAGACCTTTTCTGACATCTGAGACAATGAAGCCCCACACATGGAGGAGGTTTACGTTCAGGGCTCAGGCTCTGCAGGCAGCTTGCTCAGGTTTAGATACTGCCTCTGCTTCTGGATTAGCTGTGGAACCTTGAGCAAGTTATTCAGCCTCTCTGTGTTTTCATTTCCTCATCTGGAAAATGGAGAGACTATTAATACCTACACCTTAAAGATGTTTATCAAGATTAATATGTTAAGATATTTGTAATAGTAGGTGCTCAATTAACACTAGCTGTGTGTCTATGGAGCCAAAGAAAAAGAGTCCCTGGCTATCCTCTGGTGGGGTCAGGTATAGTTTGTACCTTGTAGTCTAGAATAATAATAGGTAGCAATTTTTCCTTGACTGATTTGGCTCAGTTGTTTGGATTTGTCCCACAAATCAAAAGGTCATGGGTTTGATTTCTGGTCAGGGCATATGCCTAGGTTGTGGGTTCCATCCTTGGTTGGGAGGCAATCAGTCAATGTTTCTCTCTTGCATTGATATTTCTCTCCCTCTCTTTCTCCCTCTCTCTAAAAATAGATAAATATTTTTAATTAAAAAATAGGTAGCAATTTTGAACATTTATTAGGTTCCAGGGACTGAGCTAAGCACCTTATATGCATCACTGCATTTTCATCCTCACAACAATAATATAAGATTAGCACCGTTACTATCCCATTTTCTTAGACTAAGAGGGGTTAAGTAATTTTCCAAGAGTCACAAAGCATGTAAATGCAGATTAAAAAATAAAAAGGAACCAGTATATGCTCCATGAGGTCAGGGGCAGGTCAGCTGTATCAGAAGAATAGAAATCATTCTAGGTCTTTCAGACAGAGGGAACTGATTACACAAATGAGCCAACAGCTGAGAAGTCAGATAGGCAGTGGTCAAGCAACCCCGAGCAGCAGTCGGCAGCTGTTATCACTGCCGGGGCACAGGGAGGAGCTAGAAACGCAGCAGGGGTGCTGCCCCCTGAGGAGCTAAACCACACGAAAGAGGCAGCCTTGGAAGTTGGGGGAGCAGGGTGGGGGGCGCTGCCCTGGTTCCTCCCTTTGTCTTATCATCCAATATCCTGCCAGTGCCTCTATCTGACTCAACTTAGCTAGAAGCCAGTTAGTCAGTTAACAATGTAGTTTGGGAAACTAGTTTGCAAAAGAGAAAAAGGAGGAGGAAGAATGAATGGGTCTAAGATCAGATAGGCCAGTGTGACCTGCACCTTTATCTCACCTGCCTTTGAGGAGCCCCTCACAAAGAGGTTGGTACACAGAAGGTACTTCATAAATAGGAAAGAAAGATGGGAGGGAGGGAGAAGGAAAAGCAGACACCAAAGTCAGTTTCTAATCCAGAGGGAGCAACCTCAGTGCCTGCAGAAACCAGGCACCTTACCTTAAAAGCATGGCACTAGCACTAACCAGTTATGTGAGGATCAAACTAGAGAGAGCACACCCTGTCTAAATGCGGCAGCCCTACTAAGCTGTAGCCACTTTCTGCCAAACAGAAATGAGGGTTCAGTGTTACCTGAATTATTGACTTTTCAGGAGAAACCAACAACCTGACTTTCGAGTTATATCTACTGCTTATTACATGTTGGCAAAGAAGTCAAATCCAGATGGTTTGGGACATCTTGTAGGACCAGAATGAAGCTTATTAGAGGCTACTTGGCGTCATGGTCATGTCAAGAACACGGAAGCAGCCTCACCAGGCTCCTCCTTACTTAAGTTCTATCACCTGTTTTTCCACTGGCTCCCTTGGTTAATTTGGGTCATTTTTAAGCATTAAAAAGAAAGATTGAATTAGTGATCCTAGAATAGATCTTGGAACAGAGAAAGGACATTAGTGAAAAAACTAGTAAAATCTAAATAAGTCTGGAGTTTAGTTAATAGTAATGTATCCATGTTGGTTTCTCAGTTTTGTAAAAGGGACAATGATAATGTAAGATACTGTTATTACAGTAACTGAATAAGTGTATATGGGAGCTCTCTCTACTGTCTTGCAAATTTTCTATAAATCTAAAATTATTCCTCAATAGCCCTGACTGGTGTGGCTCAGTGGGTTGGGCCACCACCCCGCAAAGCAAAGTGTTGCCGGTTGGATTCCCAGTCAGGGCATGAACTTGGGTTGGGCCAGGTCTCCAATTGGAGGCACCCAAGAGGCAACCAATTGATGTTTCTCTCACATATTGGTGTTTCCCACTCTTTCTCCCTCCCTTCCCCTTTTTCTAAAAATATATAAATAAAACCTCTACTAAAAATAAATAAAATAAAATTCTTAAATAAAAGTTTATTTTTATAAGAAGCTTCTGCATGGCTAAAGAAAATATCAGCAAAAAGAAATGGGAGCCAACCATATGGGAAAATATATTTGCTAAGGCTACATCAGATAGAGGTTTGATCTCCAAAATATATAAAGAACTCACTCGACTCCACTCCAAGAAGACAAATGACCCAATCAAAAAATGGACAAAGGACCTGGGCAGACGCTTTTTCAAGGAAGAGAAACAGAGAGCCCAGAGACATTTGAAAGGATGCTTGGCATCACTGGCCATCAGAGAAATGCAGATCAAAACCACCATGAGGTACCACCTCACACCGGTCAGAATGGCCATCATAAACAGATCAACAAACAACAGGTGCTGCCGAGGCTGTGGAGAAAAGGGGACCCTAGGACACCATTGGTAGTAATGCAGACTGGTGCAGCCACTGTGGAAAGCAGTTTGGAATTGCCTCAAAAAGCTAAAAATGGAAATGTCTTTTGACCCAGTGATTCCCCTGCTGGGACTATACCCTAAGAATCCCAAAACACCAATTCAGAAGAACCTATGCATCCCAATGTTCAAAGGAGCACAATTTACAATAGCCAAGTGCTGGAAGCAACCTAAATGCCCAACAGTAAATGAGTGGATCAAAAAACTGTGGTACATTTACACAATGGAATACTACGCAGCAGAAAGAAAGGAAGAGCTACTACTCTGCGCAACAGCATGGATGGAACTGGAGAGCATTATGCTAAGCGAAATAAGCCAGGCGGTAAAAGAGAAATACCATATGATCTCACCTATAAATGGAACCTAATCAACAAAACGGACAAGCAAGGAAAATAAGACCAGCAACACTGAAAGGAAAAGCAACGAACAGAGACACAAGGGATGGAGGGAAGCGGGGACGGGGAAAAGGAAGGGAAATGGAGGGTCGGGGAACGTGTAGCAAGGTCTCATGGACAAAACCAAAGGGAAAGGATTGAGGGAGGGAGGGGGAGGGGGCAGGAGAAGGTGGTGGGGGGAAGGCAGAGAAAAATGTATTTGAAATAAATAAATAAATAAATAAATAAATAAATAAAAAAAAACAAACAAAAAAGAAAAACCCTGGACTCTCAGCATTAGCATTGTCTCGTTTATTGTGGAGTAATACTTGTTGACTTCATTTCAAATGCCAGGCACTGTGCTTGGTGCTAACAACTGTAAATACACAAACTGATACAAACAGACCACTGGACATTTGATACCAAAATAAACCAGCTGGTTCAGCCAGTATCAGAAAACTGCAACAATTAAAATAGTGTTTCAGTGATACCAGGGAGTATGAACTATTGGCCTAAAATGAACTATACCCTTTGAACTGGTAATTCTACTTCTAGAATTTGGTGTCATGTAGTCCTAAATCTAGAAAATCTTGGGGTTTAAAGCAGCATTACTTAAAATGGTAAAAGAATGGAAGCAACCTAATCTCCAGCAACAGACCAATTGATATGTAAATTTTGATTAGTTACTTGTGGATGAACAGTTGACCCTTAATCCTTTTTATACCCCAGCAGGCTTGATAAATGCAACATCTTTATCAGTAGCATTGGCTCATTAATGCAGAGATTCACAGAGGGAGTAGCAAGAAAAGATAAATTAAAAATAAAATAAAATAAGTTTATTTTTAAAAATAATTAGTGCAATTCAATGAAACTCCAAACTCTATTTTTAAGGATTAATGAGTTCATAACAATACTTTAAAAAAAAAATTTGTCACCATTGGAAGAAGCTAGTGTATCAAATCTTTACTCTAAAAAAGTAATAATTGAAGGGAAATAATTTACTCTGACCTAGTCAATGAGGGAAAAATAAAAACCCTCTTCTGTAGAGAAGAACACCAGCTCATAAATGTTAAAGGGAGAATAGTATTAGAATTTTGCAATCCTAAATGCAATAGCTGACTCAGGCAATGATGATCAATGGATGCTGAAACTACAGGGTGAAAGGTTCAAGGAAGACTGGGTACTCACATGTGTGAAATCATTAGCCCATAGAGAACTTGCTGGAAGAAATGACTTTATAATGGAGGAATCAGGTTGTCACCACTGATTAATTGTCACCATGGTGGAATCCACTGATCAATCTTAGCTTCGTTAATGAGATAACCAGTTATAAACCTCTTCTTTGATGTAATAGGACACCTACAGCACCAGCTGAGAGGAATTCTCACCAAGAATATTTAGCCAAAATCCTATCAAACCTTTATATCTAGCTTCTAGTTTATAAGAAATACAAGAGATAGAAGGACACATTAAACATACCACAAAGAAGCAGTCAGACAAAATCAAGAAAACGGGGCAGTAAGACAATGACTTTTGTTTCTTTACAAGTCAATTACCTGGATAAAAGGAAGGATTGAGAGGAGAGATGAGCCTGGGTTTAAAGAGACTTAAGAGATAAGATAAAGTGCCACTTGTGGACTTGTTTGCTTCTGGTTTGAATAAAATGTAAGACATTTTGGGAGCAATTGGGGACATGTGGATATGGAAGAATTCAATGATATTACAGACTTGGGGTTCACTTTGTCAAATGTTATAATAACATTGTAGCTAAGCAAAGAAGGTCTTGTTTTTTTTAAGGATGCACACTGAAGTATTTAGGGATAGAATATGTTGACTATAAATAATTTAAAATGCTGCAGCAGAAAAGAAAAAATAGATGAACAAATATGGCAAAATGTTCACAATTGTTATATCTAAGTTAGATGTTATCGATGTCCATTAAAGGATTTTCTCTGATTTTTCTGTATATTTGAAATTATTCATAATAAAGAACAAAAGACAAGTGCAGGCTAAACAAACATTCATTTATTCCACAAATATTTATTGAGCAGCTCTTACATGCCAAGCACTGATCTAGGCATTGGGGTTATAGTAATCAATTAAAAAAAAAAAGTCCTTGCCCTCCTGGAATTATATCCAATTGAAGAAGGAAGACAATCAGTAAACCAAGCAGGTAAAGTAACAAGTTACATGGAAAAAAATAGGCTAAGAAAATAAGGACAAGAAAAATATTTATATTGGGTAGATATTGGTCTTTTATGTGGGAAAACCAAGGAAGACCTCTCTGAAGAATTGACATTTAAGCAGAGACCTAAAAAATGTGAGAAAAGTCCTGGCTGGGTGGCTAAGTTGGTTGGAGCATCATCTTATACACCAAAAGACTGTGGATTTGATCCCCAGTCAGGGCATATACTTAGGTTGTGGGTTTGATCCCTAGTCAAGGTACATATAGGAGGCAACCAATAGATGTTTCTCTCTTTCATCTCTCTCTCTCTCTCTCCCCCCACCACCTTCTCTCTCTCTCAAATCAATAAAACATATCCTTGGGTGAAGGTTCGAAAAAAAATAAGTGAGAAAAACAGCCACTGGGATCCTTGGTAGAGGACCAAGTGTTTAAATCAAAGAAAATAGCAAGTGCAAAAGCCCTGAGCTAGAAGTATGCTTGAGGGTATTCAAGAAGTAAACAGGAGGCCAGTGAAGCTCATGTGGAATGAGCAAGGGAGAGAATGGTAGTAGATGAGGTCAGAGAAGTAGTGAAGGGGATGAAGTACTGCAGATCCTGGGGAAACATACAGACCATGTCAGGTGTCAGGTCTTACTCTGAGATGGGGAACACTAGAGAAAGGACATAATTTGACTGCTTAATTATTTTATGAAAACTTATAAACACACAAAAGTAGCGAGAATAGTATAATGAACACTAAAGTACCCATCATACAGTTTCAACACTGACTCACATGGCCAGTTTTATTCATCTCTATCTTCCACACCACCTAAGCAGATCATTTGATGGAAATCCCAAATTATCACTTCTCCTGTAAATATTTTTGTACCTATCTTTAAAATATAAGATCTCTTCATTTCTGGCCAAAATGGAGGCATAGGTAGATACGCTTCACTCCTTCACACAACCAAAGGAGGGATAACAACCAATTTAAAAACAAAAAAAGGCCAGAACTGCCAGAAAATTGAACTGTACGGAAGTCCAACAACCAAGAAGTTAAAGAGGAAATATTCATCTAGAGTGGTAGGTGGGATAGAGACAGGGATGTGAAGCAATTTGGCAGCTGGTGGACTTGGCGGGTCAGGCTGCAGCTGACAGACTGTGTAGTTCCACATTCACATGTGTATAAACCAGGAGGAACAACTGAGAAGTGAGACAGACCATGCAACCCAGGGTTCCAGCTCCCAGAAAAGAAAGTTTCAAAACCTCTGGCTGTAAAACCTGCAGGGGTTGCGGCAGCAGGAAAAACTGCCAGTCTCATAGGAGAGTGCATTGGAGGGACCAACAGGGTTCTAGAATGTACACAAGCCAACACACCTGGGAATCAGCATCAGAAGGGCCCAACTTGCTTGTGGGTAACAGAGGAAATGACTGAAAGCAGGGTGAGAACCAAGCAAGTGTCACTGTTCCCTCTCTGGCCCCTCCACCATATACAGCACCACAATGCAGCTAAGTGAGTTGCCCCACCCTGATGGCATCTAAGGCTCTGCCCCTTACAACATAACAGGTGCACCAAGACAAAGAAATATGGCCCAAAAGAAAGAACAGACCAAAACTCCAGAAAAAGAACTAAGTGACAAAAAGGTAACCAACCTATCAGATGCAGAGTTCAAAACACTGGTAATCAGGACACTCACAGAAATGATTGAGTACAGTCACAAAATAAATGAAGAAGTGAAATCTATGCAAAGTGAAATAAAGGAAAATATACAGGGAACCAACAGTGAAGGGAAGGAAATTGGGACTCAAATTGATGATTCGAAACAGAATGAGGAAACAAGAATTCAAAAGAATGAGAGGCTTAGGAACTTCCAGGACAACTTTAAACATTCCAATATCCGAATCATAGGGGAGCCAGAAGGAGAAGAGGAAGAACAAAAAATTGAAAACTTATTTGAAAAAATAATGAAGGAAAACTTCCCCAATCTGGCCAAGGAAATAGACTTCCAGGAGACCCAGGAAGCTCAGAGAGTCCCATAGAAGTGGGACCTGAGGAAGCACACACCAAGGCACATCCTAATTAAGTTACCCAAGACTAAAGATAAGGAGAGAATCTTAAAAGCAGCAAGAGAAAAGGACAGAGTTACCTATAAAGGAGTTCCCATAAGACTATCAGCTGATTTCTCAAAAGAAAACTTACAGTCAAGTAGGGGCTGGCAAGAAGTATTCGAAGTCATGAAAGCCAAGATTACTTTATCCAGGAGAGCTATCATTTAGAATGGAAGGGCAGATAAAGTGCTTCCCAGATAGGGGAAAGTTAAAGGAGTTCATCATCACCAAGTCCTTATTATACGAAATGTTAAAGGGACTTATCTAAGAAAAAGAAGATCAGAAACTATGAACAGTAAAATGACAACAAATTCACAACTATAAACAGCTGAACCTAAAACAAAAACAAAAACAAACCAAGCAAACAGCTAGAGCAGGAAGAGAATCACAGAAATGGATACCACATGGAGGGTTATCAGCAGGGAGGGGGTGTGAGGAGAATGGGGAAAAGGTACAGGGAATAAGAAGCATAAATAGTAAGTACAAAATAGACAGGGGGAGGTTAAGAATAGTATAGGAAATGGAGGAGCCAAAGACCTTATATGTACAACCCATGGATGTGAACTAAGGGTGGGGGTGATGCTGGTGGGATAAGGGGTGCAGGGTGGAGGGGGAGAAAGAGGAGAAAAAAATGGGACAACTGTAATAGCATAATCAATAAAATATAATTTAAAAAAAAGAAGTGTAATTGTTAGGTGTAAAATAGACAAGGGAAGGTAAAGAATAGTATAGGAAATGGAGAAGCCAAAGAACTTCTATGTACGACTTATGGACATGAACTAAGGATGGGGGGACAATTTATTGACATTGTCATTGTCGATAAATGTCTCTATTTTTCATAGTGCATGGCTGGATACTTTCTGGACCCCCCCACCCATCCCCCGCCACCCCGCATCATGTAGCAGATTACAGGCTTGACACTTTCTCTTTACTTATGTTCTCAAAATAATGAATTTGGTTCCCTAGTCTATTAGTTCTCTATTGCCACATAACAAATTGCCATGCTTAGTGGCTTAAAATGATACACACTTGTTATCGCACAGTTTCTGTGGGTCAAGGACCCCGGCATGGCTTAGCTGGGCCCTCTGCTCATGGGCTGTAGTCTAGGTGTTTGGCAGGGCTGCAGATTCATTGAAAGGCTCCAATGGGAAAGGGTTTTCTCCGGAGGTGACTCACACAGTTGGGAAGGGGATCACACAGAAGTGTTAACACTAGAAGGCGGAACCTTTGGGGACCATTTCACAGTCATCCTGTCACACCTGTTGTCTTCCAAAGGGGACTGCCAAGTTACATTTTTTGCTTCTTTAGCATAACTCAGATTATCAAAGGATAAAAGGATTAGTCTAGCTGCCATGGAGACTCCCAGAGAGCAAGGATGGAAAGTTAATTGACCAAAAAAAAAAAGAAAAGAAAAGCTAATTGACCTGCTATAAGCACTCCCACAGTCTTCTTGTTTGCTAGTCCAGTGTTAAAGATTTCTATATGCTCCAAACCTCATCAGTGAGGTAAAAAGGCAAGAAAGAAAGACACTAGGAATACGCAACAGGAGATGGATTTGATCTCCAGAATACACCAGCAGTAGCAATGCATGTGTCTGCATTTCCTCCCCCGAAAATGAAGGTAAGCACATTGAGCTGACGCGGCGTTGTGAGGATTACACGAGTTCATGTATACAAAATATTTGGGGCTGGAGTTGGCACCCTGAGTGCCCCAGAAATGTAAGTGGTTGCTGTGGCTACTCCATTGCTGTTGACGTGATTATTGTTACTCATGTGATTGAATTAATTTTAAGGCCGCATAATTGCCGGCTTCTGTAAGACTGCCTGGCCCATCATGGGCTATAGGCCCACACTAGCTAGAAAGATTTTTTTCTTTCACTAGACTGACCCAAATATTTCTCTTCCTTGCCTTCCCAGCATGAACCAGTGACTTTGGGCCACTTCAGTAGCAATTAAATAACTTCGAAACTGAACCTGACTCACTAAGCAGTCAGTTGTCTGGGAGTATTGGTCCTGAATTAAGTCATATCCCTCCCATTCTTTTTTAAAGTGAAAACATTGTTTTTTAGGGTTTTTCAAGTTTCTAATTACATAGGTAATATGTTAATATACTCCTTTTTAAACAAATGCAGCCAAGGTTAAAATTCTCCCTGACTACATCCTATCTCTGTTTTCTCCCTTTTATTCTAGACATAGCCATGGTCATACATCCCTCTCAAACGTTGTCCCTGCATTTACATAAACTTACGTATCCATTCAAATCTATTTTATTGTCTTATATGGATTTCATGTGAATGACGTTTATATTGCAGGCATTGTTCTGCAGCTTGCTAAAACAGCTTCAGAAGAAAATTGGACTCACTAAGTACCAATTGTCTGGGAAGACTTGGTCCTAAATTCTCTCACACTCCACATCCAATCGCTCAGCAGGTGATGCCAGCTATCCCTACAGAGTATCCCCAGACCCTAACCACTTCTCACTGCCTCCTGTCACTCAGCCTGGTCCCTGCTTCTGTCTTTGCCACCCTGTGGTCTACTTTTAACAATTCTTATAAGTGAGCCTTTTCATCTTCCAGTCAGATACACCCAAAAGAATTCAAAGTGGACACTCCAACCGATATTCACATACCCATGTCCACAGCAGCATTATTCACAGTAGTCAAAAAAGAAAACACCCCAAGTGTCCATCAGCAGATGAATAGATAAACAAAATGTGGTCTATATGTATAATGCAATATTATTCCTCCTTAAAAAGGAAGGAGATTATGTCACATGTTACAGCATGGATGAACCTTGAGGAGGTTATGCCTTGTGAAATAAGCCAGTCACAAAAAGACAAGTACTGTATGATTACACTGATAGCGGTACCTGGAGTAATCAAATTCACAGACAGAAAGTAGAATATTGGTTACCAGAGGCTGGGAGAGGGGGGACTGGCTAATTATTGTTTCATGTGTACAGAGTTTCAGTTTGGGAGGATGCAAAAATTCTGGAAATGACAGTATTAATGGTTGAATGACAATGCAAATGTACTTAATGCCACTGAACAGTACACTTAAAATGGTTAAAATGGTAACTGTTATGTTTTGTGTGCTTTATCACAACTAAGAAAAATATGTCAGTCACATGCATCACCCCAAACCCTCCAAAGACCCTCACCTCACTCTGATTCAAGACCAAAGTCTCTACAAGGCCTTCACCAATGTTTTCCTCCAACTCCCCACCCCCATAACCTTTCTGAACCCCTCTTATTCTCTTCTCCTAGTTCACTTTTGCTCCTCATTGCTCCTCAAACATGCCAGGGATTCTCCCTGCCTCTCCCAGATATCTGCATCGCTGTCTTCCTCGCTCTTTTAGGCTGACTACCGTATTGAAAATTCAACCTCCACCCTATCTTCTTTGGCTGGAATTCTTTTTTCTCCATAGCAATTAATACCACCCAAAAGATTTTTTACTTTATTTGTTTACTGTCCTTCCTCACTAGAATGTAAGAATGTTAGAGTGTTTTAAAATCTCCAAGCCCTAACCTGACCTTTCTCAGGGTTCCCGGATGTAACTGAAAACCTCAATAGCAAAGTTACAAAGTTTGTTTCTAGATCTTCTTTCCCAGGTCAAGTCTGAGGAGCTGATTAAAGTTTCTGTCTGAACCAGCAAGGAGATAAAATTGGAAAGGTATGTGCTCTGAGTAACCACGTGAGCCTGAGCGCCAGCCTGGCTGTGACCTGCAGGATCTGGGCTCTGTGGTTGGATTTCTGGGAACGAAGTAAAAACTACCAGGCTTGGCAGTGGCCAGAAGCTTTTGTGGCAGACTGGCCGGGTGGTGGGGAAGGTGAAGAGGAGGTGGCCTGGATGCACTGGCAGCAGAGGTCCCACACTGGAATGCCCATGGGGCAGAAATGCGCTGGAAGGCTGCATGTGCCCACACTGGGTACATGGGAGTGGAGATCACAGGGAACCAGGGGACTCAGGCCAAGCAGGAATGGAAGTCCTATGTTGCCAAACCTCCTGACTACTTATTTTCCAGAGAATCAGGAAGCTGGGTTTTACGTACTATTTCCTCATTTTTAAACATTGGTTCAAAATTTTTAAAAACAGCATGTGATCTGACAAAACACTTTTGAAAACCAGGCTTCCTCCTCCATCCTTCACGTACCCTACTCCAGGATGACCAGTTTACAGCTCTGTGATTTAGCAAAAATTTTAAGAACATGGACACTGGTTCCAGAAAGACCTGGCTTTGCCACATTTTGGGTATATCCCTTGACATCTGCAAGTCTCTTTATCTGTAACACAGAACAAAAATAGAACCTACTTCATAAGCTCATTTTGGAGGAGAGTTAGCAGGTGCCTGACAAATAGTATTCATTGTAATAATGAGGGGAGGGAAGGAGGAAGAGGCAAAGAGCCTGGGGGAATGTTGAGGAGAGAAAGAGAAATAACAAAAGGACATGTATGAAGTGAGCGGGTATGCTGTGGCAGGGGAGTACCTAAGCTTGCTATTGCCTGGGATGCTGAGACTGAAGATCCAGGGTCCCACTTTTGATCAATGGGCCCAGATAAGGAAGGACTCAGCCAACAAGCCAGAGACCCAGTGCCCCAGGGCCTCCAGACCTGCAGGTGGCACTGCATTCCTATGAGGTTCTCTATCTTAGGAGGTGTCACAGGTCCCAAGCCAGGGCTTCCCTTTCTCTACTTAAGTATAGCAGTTATCCATCTGAGCCTAACTGTAAGACTTAATATCTGTGCTTGTTGTACTTTATCTTACTAGTTTGGGGCCTGACATTCCAGACTGTTAAGATTCTATAATCCATGTATTAACTGTCCCTCCAAGTTTCTTCTTTGGTAGTTTGTATAACATTTTCACCAGAATCAGTTAAAGAGTCTTTTGGTCGCAAGCAACAGAAACCCCAACCCAAGGTACCTTAGCAAAAAGGAAATTGATAGTCTAGTGCACCTAAAATGTCCAGGGGTAGGGCTAGTTTCAGGTATGGCTTGATGTGGGTCAAATGATGAAACCAGGACCTAGTTTCTCCCTGTCATCTTTCTGGATAGGATCCATCCTTATACAGCTTCTTCTCAGCTGCAGCTCCACACCCAAACAACTCCAAAGCAGGTGGGAGTCCCTAAGAGCTCAAAGAAAACATCCCTGTACAGAGTGTCACTGACTCTGGTTCACCTGACTTGGGTCATTTTTTCTCCCTTGAACCACTATCCTGAAAGGTATATAATGTGCTGATTTCTAGGCTGGGGTGGTATCAACCCTGAACACAGGGTAGTGGTAAATGAAATCAGCACCCCAGAATCAAGATATGGACTAGGTATAAGGAAGAGGTGGAGACCCCAGAGCTAAATCAGGTGCAGTTACCTGGATTAGAATGAATGGATGTTCAGTGCCCCTCTCCTTATGGGAAAAAAAAAAAAAGAATGCACACTCTATCTTTTATGCAAAGTATTATTGAAATAGTGGCTATAAAGCACAATCTCTAACATCCTCTTGATCATCAGGGCTTGCTTGGCTTCCTTTTGGCTCTTGGATCCCCTTCTATATCTCATCATCTCCTAGAATTACACTAACCTAATTAAAGAAAGCAGGAGGACTGTCCTACAATGGTATATAAATGCCCAGTACAACATTTATTGTTGGCACTGAGAGATCTCCCAAACCAGTCATGAATCTACCCAGACACGAATGTCTGTCTACGCGTAATTCAGCCTATGTGTCTTCATCTAGAAAGAGCTGTTTGTTTGTTTGTTTGTTTGTTTTTTAATTTAGCCAAACAATCCATAGTTTGAAACAACTGGCCAAAAGTCCTGATGGACTCTCGCTGACATCCTTCAGACAAGGGTTCCTATCAAAAGACAAAAAGAAGTGAGTTCAAACTGTAGGAAGCCAAGCCAACACTGAGACAACACAACTCTCCTTATTCCTAATTGTTTAAAATACATATACCTTAAAATGTGTTGGTCTGGCATCAATCAGTCCATACTTCCTATACATCCCCCAAACCCCAGCTCCCCCAAGCTGGAAATCACAGCACAAAAAAAGACACGTCATTTGTACAAAGCTGCTCGTGCCAACACAGCCCCAGGGAGATGCTCCTTAATAATGTCCAACAACAGGGCCTGGCCAGGAAAACAGGGCATGAAGCAAAAGGAAAACGCTCCAAAATAGCATGCATTGGGTAGAACCGTATTAAATTGCCATTCTTATAGGTTAGTAATAGTCTAATGTCAACAGTCTCACTTGGTCACAACTGGATATACTAGGACAGTCGTTTTCAAAGTGTGGTCCACGGACTCCTGTGGAGTAGGAGGAGTGTGACCCAAAGGCCCTTTCAAGAAGAACAGGAGGTCAAGATTATTTTCCTAATAATACTAATAATACATGCCTTCTTCATCATGTTGGCCTTTGCACTGACAAAGCAATGGTGAGTAAAACTCCACAAGGCTGGATTTTCTTTATTCCACATAGACAATGTATTGCAACAGATGGAGGGCAGAAGCAGATATGAGAAGCCACCTACCTTTCACTAAGACAGACACTAAAGAGATTTGCAAAAATACTGAAAAATTCCATTCTTCCCACTAATGTTTTTGGGTTTGGAAAATATTTTCCATAAAGGCACTTTGTTTATGTCACCAAAGAATGGATTAATTATCATATTTTAATATTTTGAAAGTAATGTTTAAATTTCTAATATGGTAAGCATCAATAGATGTAACCCATGTAAACAAAAACAGTCTGGGGTCTTCGATAATTTTTAAAAGTGCCAAGGACAATAATTTTTAAAAGTACCAAGAGACCAAAACTTTGAGAACTCCCATATTAGGACAATCTTCCGAACACACATGAAATAAAGTAAAAATAATCAGAGCAATAAGAAAGCACATAAAAATGTGGCAACCACACTGAGTTCAGAGATCACAGTATTTTTTAGAGAGATAAAATTTTTAAATACAAAAATAATGAAACAATCATTACTCGGGGCCTCACAACCCATAACTAAATGTTAACATTTTGTAATATTTTCTTTTTGTCTTTTTGCAAACTAATTAATTAATTTACCTTCCAGCTAAAGTTAGAACCCCTTTGGTCCCTATCCCATTTCCAAACTCCCAGCTCACTACTACTGTGAATTTTAATGGTTTACTTCCACTATATTTAGTTATAATTTTTTTACAGTATACGTAATTCTTTTATGTGCTTTAAATTTTTACTTGAAATAATTCATGCTGTACAAATTCATCTGCTGCATATTAAGTGCACAGTCTCTGGCTTAAGACTGCTTGGGCTCAAATCTCGACTCTGATGCTTCCTAGATGTGTTACCTTGGGCAAGTTACTCAGCCTCTCTATGCCCCAGTTCCTTTATCAATAAAACAGGGACAATACTGGTACCTATTCCATAGGTTGTTGTGAATTTTAATGTAAGTGCCTAGAACAGCAGCACAGAGTAAGCACTATAAAAGTGCTTGTTGCCTTGGCTGACATGGCTTGGTTGGTGGAAGCATCATCCCATAACTGAAAGGTTTTACGTTTGATTCCCCACCAGAGCACATAACCAGATTGAGGGTTCAATCCCCAGTTCGGGTGCATACAATCCCCGGTCCAAGCATGTACCAGAGTCAACCATTGATTCTTCTCTCTTGCATCAATGTTTCTCTCTCTCCCTTTCTCTCACCCTTTCTCTCTCTCTAAAGGCAGTGAAAAAATGTCCTCGGGTGAGGACTTTTAAAAAAGTGTTTGCTCTTGTGATTATTCCAATCTCTTGTTTTTTTCACTCACAATTTTGAAGTCTATGAACATCCATATAATAGATGAAATATGTTTCTTGTTCAGTGCTATATATAGTATTCTATCAAATAACTATTTCCCATTTTATTATTTCTCTACTAAAAAATAATGACAATAATACACCCCTTTCTATTGTACTTGTAGAGATTTATACATTTATAGTGTCAAAAAACCTGGGTTGACTAATTTTCTCTGGCCAGGTTCAGCCTCCCGCAGGCTCAGTGTCATACCGCTCCCCCCGCGCCTGCACCATGTCTACGTCCTCATTTACCACGATCTTTAATATGTTAAGTTACACGGCAAGGAGGAATTAAGATTTCATGCAAAGGGAACTAAGGTTAACCTAGAAATGGAGAGATTATCTGGGTTACCTGGGTAGGCCAAGTGCAATCACAGAGTGTTTTTAAGTGGAAGAGGGAGGCAGAAGAGAGAGAAGCAGACAGATGGCATGTGAGAAAAACTTGGCACAACATTGCTCACTCTTTAGATAGAAAAAGTGGCCACAAGTCAAGGAATGCAGGCAGTGTCTAGAAGCTGGAAAAGACAAGGAAGTAGATTCTCCCCTAGAGCCTCCTGAAGGAACACAGTCCTTCCTACCACTTCTTGATTTTAGTGGTGTCAGATTTCTGACCCCCAGAACTGTAAAATAATAAATGTGTGTGTATTAAGCCAGTACACTTGCGGTCATTTGTTACCGCAATGAGTGAAAAAAAGTCTCTCAATGGCAGAATAGAGAAGGCTGACATTTGGGGTTGGCTGTGCACGTGGAACATGAAAATCCTTGTGTTACAGATATTGGCAGTGGCTGAAATGATAGCCCACGGAAACAACCTGATGGGGAGAAGAGAGGGAAGAAGGAAGTGAGACTGGGGAAAGGGGAGGGCCCAGCAATACGCTAAAGCCCGGCCTGCAGTAGGAGTCAAAGGGAGGAAGCCAGAGGCCAACCACCAGGTAGGTGAATGAATTCCTAAAGCAGAGGTGGGGCTTTCAGGGGATGACAGGGATCTGCAAGTGACCTTGGAGGGGTGGCTGAGGCAGAGGGAAAGAGAAGGTCATGGGGAAAGCAGAGGTGAGCCAACTCGGAGGCGGAATGAGGCACAGGGACATTTCTAGGGGAAATCAGCCGTAGGAGCGCGTGCTCCTAAAATCCCCACCTGTCCCAAAGAACAATCTGTGCCTGTGGGGGGGGGGGGGCGGTGATGGGTGTGCAATTGCACAGGTGTGTGTGTGTTCAGGTACATCTCCAGATAGGCTGGAGCACTGTAGGTGGCATTTGATGAGCCGCAGAGGACAGTGGGGGACAACGGGCTCTCTGGGAGGCACGGGGGTGAGGAGTCTCCTGTGTGCATAGTTGTTCGGGACTTGTGGGTGTCCAAACGTGCCGAGGGAGAACGGGGATGTGTGCGTTGGCGGTACAGTGCAGAGTGTTGGGTGTGCGTTGATGTGGCATGCGGGTAAGTGAGCGTGAAGGACTAGCATTTGGTGGAGATGAGAGGAAGGAAGAGGGGCCGAGGGAGGCGGCAGGGGAGCCGGGCCGGTGCGGGTGGCCGGGCCTGGGGCGCCACCAAGCTCCTCCCGCCGGCGCTCCCAGGCTTCCCCGCCCCTTTGCCTGCTAGCTCTCCGCCCCTGTCGCCGCGCGCTCCTAGTCCTAACTCCACAACTACTTCGCCGCCGCCCGTCGCCAGCGCGCGCATCCCCGCCACCGCGAGCCGCCGCGGGAAGCAGGTATGACAGCGACCACCCGCGAGCGCAGAAGCGGTCCCTGACCCTGCGCCTCTGCGACTCGCGCCCTCCGCTGCCCCGGCCTCAGTTTCTCATCCGGGGGCGGTCAGGCACTGCGGGGACCCAGCCTTGAGGTGCCGGGGGTGTACTGCAGGGTGAGACGAGCCCCTGGAGTGTGGGGCGAGGGAAGCGGTGAGTCGCAGGAGCGTCTGGGGAGGCAGAGAGGGAGGAGGGACGCGGTCACGTGTAGTTCAGGAGGATGATAACAGCTACACTTGGGAGCTCAGACTCCGTGCTAGGCGCCGTGAAGCACACCATTTTGTTGGAATGAACTGACTTCACCACACAGCATCTCTGTGGGCGGGGCGGCCTTGGCCACTGTATTGAGGGGAACACTGAGGGTCAGAGGGTGGAGAAGCGTCCCTGTATCCCAGCTTTAACTCAGGGAGTCTGGCGCCAAAGCCTACCTGCGAAACCCGCCTCAGGGAATATGTGGATGTATTTCCTGAGTGCCCACTTTGGGAGTGCTGGGAAGGAGGGCGGATCCGAATCCCTTCGTACCTATCCCCCAGAGAGGATATGTCCGGGGGATGTCACATGTCTTTGGCATGCTGGGACAAGGGGAAATTAGAAACAGGGTGTGCAGCACAGAGCAGGGACCTTCCAGTGGGGGGAACTGAAGAACGGAGAAGTTTAGGGAGGAAGCAGCAAAGCCTCTCCCATCCATAAGAAGCACAACAGCACTCCCACCCCATCTCCACCAGGGAATCGGCAGGATGAGGGGGCTGTGTGAAGGGTCCCCCAGACCTAGGCATCCCTGTGGCCCTGACGATGTGACATCCAGAAATGACCCAACCTTCCTACTTTCTTACTGTGTAATTCCATGAGGAATGCATGGATCAATCCATGCTCTTTTGTCTATAACCTTCTAACCCTGCCCTCCCTGCCCTCCAAAGGTAACCACCTCCATAATTTGTTCTTTCTAGACCTTTCTTATTCCCATAGAAAGCATGTGAGATGCATAGTAATGTTGAGGGCAGCCGTTTGATAGAAATGATCTAATCCATCCATATTATTTGGCAACTTGGCTTCTCCCTCCCCCCAGTTATTATTTCCTTGAGAGATATCCATGTTGCTGCATATAAATCTAGCTTGTTTATTTTAACTGCTGCATAGGTTTCCACCCTGGCTGCCCCTCCCCGTGGGCTTTAAGGTCATAAAAATGGGGGGACTGGTTTTTATTTCATCCTTTTGATACCTCTCGATTAATTAAGATCTCTTTGCTCTTTGTCCTAAGCTAATGTCACGAGGTCTGAATTTGGGGGACAAAGTTTCCTCATCCCAATTGCACACACACATGCATATACACATGCACACATGTACACCCAGGCCCCCACACATACATGTGCACATGTTCATACCTGTGTGCAACACACACACACATGCACAGGTGCACATACACATATCTCTAGCCTGTCTGGCTGTGGACAAGAACAAACACAACAGCCCCTCTAGCTGCTGTCCCTGCTGAACCCAAAGGCCTGAGACAACTAAGTCACAAGCTCTACCTGTCCAGTGAGCAGAGTTCCCATAAGGGATCACATCCCAGGCTTCTCTCTAGATGCTCCCCACGTTACCCCACCCTCCAACAGGAGACTGAGAAGTTGGGAAGCATGGCTGACAGACAGGAGTATCCAGGGTCCCATTGGTGTACGGCAGACTTCTCAAGTCCAGGCTGTGTCAGGAGAGCCTGCTTGCCCTGAATGTGTGCCAGGACCATCAAACATTTGTGGGAATGCCTGATAACAGGTGGTCGGAGAAAAGACGGAATCAAAGATGCTTGGATCACAATCCCAGCTCTGCCCCTTCCCAGCTGCGGCAGCTCCCTTCCCCTGCCTGAGCCACAGTGTTCTCATCTGCAACATGGGGATGATGACAATGACAACTTCCCAAAACTGTTGAGTAGATCAGTGAGATAATGAACACAGCATTTAGAGTGTTGTCAGCACCCAGTGAGCAGGAAGTCTTGTCCTGGACAGGGCAGACCCAGAGATGGCCCCAGGGCGAAGTGATGCTCAGAGCCACCATTTGGGAGCTTGTCCACACCCCAAGTTCAGGCAGAGAATCCCGAGTGCTGAGTGGGACCAAGGGTGAGGTTTTTGCTTGTTGAGAGCGAAGCCTAACTCTCAATTGAGTCCAGAAGCATCAGGGCACCTGTGTGTCCACCCCTGAGCTAAGCAGCAGAAATGAAGTCAGTCAAGGTCCCATCTTTGAGATACAGGGAACAGCAGAAGTCACAGAGGAGACCTATGGGCAGCTTTTATGAAAACTATGCTCCTTTAAAAACTCTAGCTTACTCTCACAATTTTAAAACATGGGAGGTGTCACACAAAACTCTGTACTTCTGGATCCTCTTGAGAAAAAAGGATCAACAAAGCTGACAACTCTGGCCTCAACACACGGCTTCCCCCTTAGATGGGGCAGGCACTCTCCAGGGTGCCTTAGTCTCCATGTCGTCCACCCCTTATTCTTCAAGAGAGCAAAATGTCAAAGTTAATTACACTAACACCACAGCCAGTTTATACATCCCAGCTCCAACACAGACTAGTTGTGTGGTCTAAGGTGAATTACTTATCATTTTTGTGACTTGATTTCCTTATATGTAAAGTATGGGTAATAAGTAGCATGTCTCGGGGTTATTCTAAGCATTAAATGAGTTAATAACTCTTAGAGCAGCACCTGGTGCATAGTGAACACTATCGTAGTGTTGATGCTGATAATGGTGGTATTAGTGGCCTGGTAACTTGTACTCCAAATTGTACTCAATATAAAATACTGTGGAGATACAAGTAAAGGAAGAAAAAAGGGAGAGAGGGAGAGTAACACTTTGAGCTCCTTCTTCAAATAGGAAGCTTCAATCCTAGATATTTTTTTCTGCCCAAAGACAAGAAGGGGACAACATTTCAAGGAAAGATATAAAGAGGAGGGAACTTCTAAAGTGGGTTTTGAACAATGAATAAGAATTTCTCTGGAGCAGTAGAGTGAAAAAGACACACAGAGATAACAACCTTTACAAAGGCCTGGAGGCATGACCAAGTGAAGTGTGTTTAAGAAGTAACAAGTAGTCCAATGCAGCATTGAGGTGAGGTATCTCAACATGTAGGGAGAGATGGAAGATGAGTTTAGAGAGGCAGAAAGGGGCCTTGCAATCATGTGGCAGGAAAAAGGATGCACATTTCCTGTGCAACATTGCGTGCAGGCACTCTTATAATCACCACCCCTGGGGTCCTCGTATGCTCCTTGGGAATCAAGTTTGTGATCCCTCGTAGGCTCAGGGCCAGTTCCCAAGAGCTCGCACAGTGGGTCAGTGGCAGAGCTGGGGTCAGGCCCTGGAGCTGTCCGATTCTAAAGCCCAGCTGCCCTTTCTGAACCTCGGTTTTCTCACTGTAAATGGAAGACAAAGCTAGTAAAACCTACTGCAGAGGTTTGTTGTGAGGATTAGATGTGAGAATGAAGCACACAGCTGTTAGCACAGTCGCTGGCACCTAGCAGTTGCTGTTATTACTTTGATTGGAATGAGGCCTCTCAGTCTAACTCACACCACTGCCCAGCCTCAGAGAGGAAAGTAGGGGCAGGGAGTGAGTGACCTGGGCCAGAGGGTCTTCAAGTGTGGTCCCTGGTTCAGCAGCCTCAGCATCACCTGAAGCTTGTTAGGAATGCAGATTCTCAGACCCACCCTAAGCCTCCTGAGTCAGAGACTTGGTGGGGGGTGGCGGCAATCTGTCCTTTAACCAACTCTCTATGTGGTTCTCATGCTTGCTAAACTTTTGGAATCCCTGCCTGGAGAACTTCATTCAAACAAGATCTCCTGCAGCCACCAGCATACACCTCCCTAGAGGATGGGTGGATGGTGAGAGTTATGTCCTCAGCAAAGACCAAAGCTGGAAGGGATGTCCTAAGACAGGGCACATGTCCCTCTACTCTGGGGGCAGGGCAGACACATTTCTTTGCAGGTAGGAAAGTTGCCGAGGGCCTAGTGGAGGACCAGGGTTTTCACTCCTTAGAAGCTGCTTTCCTCCCTAGTCTTGCGGCCTCTAGTTTGCCCACCTTGAGGGCCTGGGGCAACATTTCATTTTCAGAGGACCTGTTTCTGGGTGAAGAATGTCCCAGGCAGCTGAGGACTTATCACCCTTATAAAAAGCTTGTTATTAGAGGCTCTCCAGGCCTGGGAGCCTGTGTGGGCAGGCTCCTCTCCCTCAATTCCCATGAGAATGTGTATCCAGGCAAGTCCTGGGCGGTGGGGTGATCCGTACCATAATTCTGCATTGAGGGCCATTAAGGAGGTCCCAGATCAGTTGATAAGGAGCTGAGTCCAGGTTGGGGACAGTCATATCCTGCTTGAGGACCTTCAGTGGAGGAGCACCCTCTGCCCCTTCAAAGAATTGATCGGGAGTGAAGAGTCAATACGGCCTGATGGGTAGATGCGCGGGCCTTGCCTTAAAGATCAAAGTTGCTAGGTCTGCCTACATAAAAATTAATATTTTTGCACAACCCAAAGCAAAAATACCCATAAAAGGCATGTCAAAAGAGTAAAAATATTTGCCACTTTCACAACAAAGAGTTAATGTCATGGATAAAGAGCTCTTGCAAATCAAAGACCAACCACCCCATTCACAAAAAGAAAAAAAAAAGAGTAAAGGGTATGATTTGGCTGTTTACGTAGAAAGAAGTACAAGATGACTACAAACAGATGGAAAGATGCTCAACCACACTCCAAGAAAAGAAGTGCTCAAAACCACACGGTTTCTGTTTCCCACTGCCAGGTTGCTGGGTAGCGTGTGTTGGTGGAGAAACCAGGACTCTCCAAGTCTGCTAGTGGGAGCACAATCTTGGGCAGCCTTGCGGGGAGTTAGGAACACTGTCAGTAAGTAGGATGCCTGCCATTTCACCTCTAGGACTGTATCCAGTGGATGTCCTTGCACGGAGCACAACATGCTGGAACAGAGATAGCATGGTATGCTAAGAGCAAACAATTGGAAACTACTTAAACATCCATCAGAAAGGAACTAAGTACTGTCTGTGCCAGAACAGCCACACAAGAGGATATGATGTAGCCGTTTAAAAGAAAGCAGTAGCTCCTGCCCTGACTCGTGTGACTGGGTTGGGTGTCGTCAGGACTGGGTTGCAGGCTCCCGTTCCCCCTCTACCCCACTGGTCTGAGTGCATAGGAGGGGCAACTGATCAATGTGTCTCTCTTACATCAATGTTTCTCTCCCTTTCTCCTTCCTTTCCCCTCTCTCTAAAAAGAAAATAAATAAAATCTTTATTAAAAAAAAGGAAGAAAGCAGAAGCTTTTTATGAAAATACACCTCCCAGATGTACTGTTAAAGCAAAAGTGCAAGGTACAGAGTAGTGTATAGTATTATGCTGTGTGTGTGTTTTAAAAAGAGCCTAGATAGGTATACATAATGTATATATTTGTATATATGCATTAAAATCTGGGGGACACCCTGGAAGCTGGTAATAGTGGTTGACTTTGGGGAGGGAAGTCAATGATCTTAACTGAGAAAGAGGGTGACTTTTTTCTTGCACACAGTTTGGTACTCTTTAGATATTTTTCCTCCATATGTTTGCTATGTTATTTATTGTATCACACACATCTTCAATCTTATTCAAAACAAGCATAAATTTAGAAATAAGGCTAATCCCCACCTTAACCACAACTCATTTTACAAATTATGTTTTAAAGTAAAATATAAATTAAGTTTTTAAAAAGGGAGTACTTTGATCACAAATGAACAAATATTGTATGATTCCACTTAAGTGAGGGACCTAGACTAGGCAAATTCCAAGAAACAGAAAGCAGAATAGAGGTTACTAGGGGCTGGGGTCCAGGAGAATCCGGAGTCCATGTTTAGTGGGTATAGCGTTTCATTCTGTTTGGGAAGATGAAAAAGTTCCGGGGGTGGATGGTGGTGATGGTTGCACAACAATGTGAACGTGCTCGATGCCACTGAGAAGTACACTTAAAAATGGTTTAAATGGTAAATTTTATGTTGTATCTTTTGCCACAATGAAAACATTTAAGGATGGCCAAAAAAAATCAGTGCTTTGATATCAGATTGTTTGGGTTCTAGTTCTTGCTTCTGCCACTGCTTAGCTGTGTGTACTTTTGATCAAGTGCATATACTTCTCTAAGCCTCAGTCTTCCCACCAGCAAATGGGGATGTCCAAGAGGCTGGCTCACAGGAGTCCTGCAAGGATTATGTAACTTTCTCCATGTGTTGCTGGGACTATTATAGGAGGTCAGGATTAGGACACTAGGGAGTCTAGAACAGCCACTGGACCAAATATTAAGACCGAGAGATTCATGTGGGATAAGTGTCTAGGGAGTTTGTAAAAGCATCATCTACCAGAGGTGTCTAACCTTTCTGCGTCTCTGGGCCACACTGGAAGAAGAGTTATCTTGGGCCACACATTAAATACATTGCGACACATAATCACAAAAATCTCATAATGTTTTAAACAAATTTATGATTTTGTATTAGAGCACGTTCATAGCCATCCTGGGACGCATGCGCTCCGCAGGCTGCAGGTTGGACACCCATATCACTTTGCATTTACAAAATTTAAAAATTATGAAGTGTGATGTTACATAAAATTTTCTTGGCTGTTGGGAATACACAAAAGTGTGGCAATTCTTAACCTGAAGCCTCCTAATCGACAGAGAAGTTTGAATCCTGACTCTGTCACTTATTAGCCGTGTGACCTCAGGCAAATTACTTCACCTCTCTGTGCTTCTGGTTTGTTTGTTTGTTTGTTTGTTTGTTTTTCCATTTGTAAACTTGAGATGATACAATCTCTCACCTCATTAGAGGTGTTATAAGAAGTAAATGTGTTAAGTGCTTAGAACAGCACCTGGCACGCAGTAAGTCCTAAATAAATGTTTGTTAAATTAATTGAAATAAGCCTGAAGGTATTAGCAATTTTGTTTGTTTGTTTTTTTAAGAATTTATTTGTTCAGTAAGGAGACAGTGTTCTAGCCAAGACATAGTCATGGGGCCAAACTGGACCTAGAGGAGTTCCCTGGGATGGGTTTACTGGCCGGTGGCTTGGGGAGGCTGAGGTGAGGTAAGGGGTGCCCAGCTGATAGGGGAGCAGTAAGAGACTGAGGCTCTAAGGGGTTTGGAAACTTGCCCAAGAAGTCACGCAGTTACAGCAGAACATGAATTCAGCCCCTGCTTTCTCCTCCTCCCCTGTGCCTCTCTAACTGAGGATTTGGAGTCTGGGAATCACAGGCTAGTGGCTTGCAGACCTCCAGGACAATTCAGGCAGCCTTGCTTCCTGCTAATGTTCCAGAGAGCTAACAACTCCCAAGCCAAGATCTGGAAAGAGGACTAAGATCCAGGAAGTCGGGTACACCCCCCTTCAGGAGCTGCATCTGATCTGGCTCCACCGAGTGCTGGCTCCACCGAGTGCCTGAAACAGGGGCTGGGCTGCAGTCTCCCAAAATGAGCTCCTCCCGCCACAAGCTGATTCCTGAAATTCCACTGTGGATCTTGCACCTCTGTCTGTGTGTGAAGTTTGTTGATTTTCCTGGTTGAAAGGCAGCACCCCCAACTTAGGAGGTAACACCTTTATCCTTTCTCAGTGGTTTGCAAGGGAGTGGAAATAATTTGGGTAGCTGCTTTGGGGAGTTTAGTCAGTGAGAGAGGCCATGGAGAACCTTCAGCATCCGAGGCTATGGACCTGAGGGCGCCTTTGAAGGACTGTTTTAGACATCAGGGGGATATAAAATGTTTAGAAGTGTGCCTGGCACAGGGTTGGTGCTCCCTAATGGAAGAAGGAGCCATTTACTGGGCCAGTGGGTCCCTGGAGAGGCAATTCCAGTTCTCAAAGGATTACTGCCAAAGTTTAAGGGTTTAAATCCCCCCAGATTCCATAATTTTCCTTGGACAAGGAGTTTGTGTTAACAATTAAGAGTTTGGTGCCCTGGCTAGCATGACTCAGTGGACTGAATGGCCAGCCTGCAGACCAAAGGGTCACTGGTTTGATTCCCATTCAGAGCACATGCCTGGGTTGCAGGCCAGGTCCCTGGTTCGGGGCGTGCAGGAAGCAATTGATTGATATTTCTCTCACACATCAATGTTTTTCTCCCTCTTTTCCCCTCCCTCTAGAAATAACTAAATAAAGTCTTTTAGAAAAAAAGAGTTTAGGAGTCAGACAGGCCGGAGTTGGAGCTCCCTGTGTGACTGTGCAAGACCCTGAACCTCTGAGCCCCGTTCATGGCCTATGGATGGGAACAATGATAGTACCTCCCTCAGGAGCCTGCCAGGGCACATCACCTGAGCTCAGTGGCTACAGGTAACTGGCCCCCAGCCACTGGTCCCACCCCTCTCTCTGCCCTGATCAAGTCCAGAAATGCTACCTTGCCCTTGGAGAAAGGATTGAGGGTGGGGCCATGGGAGGAGAGGCCTGGGGCTAAAAGACACAAACACCTGCCCCTGTAGAATTCAGAGAAAGTGCAAAGATGGCAATCAGGTCCTGGGTGTGTGTCTGTGTGTCAAGGGAGGGGTGATGGTCAAGAAGAGAGCAGACTGGGCCTGCAACTTGCTGGCTGTTGGAGCAGGAGTCTGTCCAACACCGGAGGACAGATGATGCCCTCCCTGGTCAACGGGTGCCCAGCAGGGGCATTAAGCACTGAAGGCAAAGCCTGGGGTCGGGGTAGCAGTATGGGGCCCATTTCCCAGCATCACAGGTTATTTAGGGATTGTTTCCTGAATGCTGCAACACTAGTTCACAGGAATTTAGACTTCGAGAGAGCAAGGATTTTGTTTTCTGTTTTGTTCACTGCTTCCCTCTGCAGCCCCAGCTCCCTGTAATGCTCAATGAATATTTGTCGAATAAATGAATGGTGAATGGCTGGATGGGTGAGTGCCAGCAATGATGACCGAGCCACGTCTCTCAGCCCCCAGGAGACACCTCGGCAGCTTACCCCGAACCTCATCTCAATCCCCATTCCAACTCCGGAATTCCCACTGAGGCCCACCACTGGCGCCAGGCCTGAGGTGGATGAGCTGTGTTCCTATTGAATCTCATGATCTAGTTGGCTGAACCCCTGACCCGAAGACCTCTCCCTGCCACATCTTGTTCCTTTGAGGAGGTGTGGCCACTGTATGTTGTTTTGTTTGCTTACACACAGCAACAAACAGCCTCGGTTCCTGATAAGGTTCATCAAATAAATGCTGATGGGGCCCATGTCGCTTTCTCCTCCACAGTAGTAATAATAATAATATAATAATAATAATTAGTGTTTTTTAAGTATATGCTACCTGCCAGGCACGTGTGTTATGTTATGGGATTCTTTCTGCAATCATGAAGGTTGGATACAAATATTCTCCCCCAGTGACACACAGAGAAACTGAGCTCGGTCACGGCGCCATCTCACCTTATCCCTCCAACAGTCCAGTAAAACAGCTGGTGCAATTGTCTGCATTTTTCAGATAAGGAAGCAGGCTCAGAGAGGTTAAGTAACTTGCTGAGGTCAAATAGAGCTAGCAAATGGTGAGGCTGGGGTTCTAACCCAAGCAGTCTGACCACAAGCTCACTTTGCTCGCCCTGCTTCTCGGTTGCCAGGTGTCATCTGAAAGGTGATTGTAGAGGAGGGTGGACAGGTTTATTTCATGACAGGGTCTTGAAGGCCTTGGTTCACCTGCGGCCACAGATAAGATTTCAGCTGTTCATTCCCTCAAGATCTGTCTCAAGTCACTTTGTGGGTGAAGATCCTAATCGCCCCCAACAGTGAGGCCATGCCAGAGCCCATCTTGCATGTGACTGTGGGCAGTAGCCCCTCATCTTCTGAGACACCAGATTCTCAGCCTCTAGATCTCCCTGTGGGGTGGAGAGATGCCTATCCACAGAGCCTGAGCCCAAGGCCCAGAACAGCCAAGCTGAATTTCAGGGGCTGCCAAGAAGCAGGAGGAGTCAAGGGAGAAAAACATCACCCTTTCTCTTCATTGTCTCTGAGTCACACCTTTCACCTAGTGTGTAAGGAGAAAGGTTTCCTTTCCCTTGATCTTAGCCAAAAGGCCTAGAAACAACAGGAGGAAGGTTTATTTAATAAACTCCAATGCAGCGTAACCCACTCTGGAGATCTAGGGCACAAGGAGCCCCGCTGAGCTAACACTAATAGAAAAAGGCATGGTGAGCAATGCTTTGCCTATTATCTCATTTAATCTGCACAATAACCCTATCAAGTAGAAACATGATTGACATCACCATTATCATCACCATTATTACCATCATCATCATCCCTATCATCACCGTCCCCATCATCACCATCCACATTATTGCCCTCACCAGCATCACCACCCTCACCAGCATCACCACCACCATCCCCATCATCACCAGCTGCAGTATCATGGACACCCACATGACTTCCCAGACCCACGGTCCAACGTGCAGATGAAAAACAGACCCGGAAGACGTGACACATCCATCCTCTAGAAAGATTAATATTTTGGGTTCTAATGTCTGAAAGACATAAATTTGATTCTTAGTTTTGACACTTCCTAGCTGTGTGACTTTGGGCAAGTGGCAAGAGCCCTTGTCCGTAAAATAGAAGTGATCACAGTTCCTGCCTCATAGGGTTGTGATGAGGGTCACAGGAGCTGGTGTGTGTAAAGGCCTGGGCCTGGCTCAAATCATAAAAGAAAACAAGCCCAGGAGAAGAAGGGGAACAGCAGTTAAGGGAGAGCTTGGGGCACTTGATCAGGAGCTCCCAGCAGCTCTGAATGTTGAGGGACAGGTGCTGCCCAGCCAGTATGAGGACAGCGTGGCGGGACAGCACAGGGCAGCTTGGCGGCAGGACTGAAGAGACCACTCAAGGGCCCATTCCCCCCCCTAAAAATCCAGGGTGTAGAGGTATGAGAAGGACATCTCTCGCCTGGAACATGCGATAAGAGTTCAGAGCTGGATATGTGATCTCTCCAGCCTGGGAGAGATCAGAGGGCAGGGTCTTTTTCCACGCTGGATGGAGGAGGTTCCAGCAAGAGCCAACCTCTCGCTGCTCCTGACCCAAAAGGTTCCCTGAAGCTGCCAGCCCAGACCCCCACCATCCATGGTGCCATTTCCTTCTGGACCCTTCCCCCTTTTTGATGATAGGTTTCTGAATTGCAGTAATGGTGGGCACCTAAGGTCAATCCTACGCCAGTCAGCCCTGAACATCTCACTTCCAGTCTCCAGTGCTGCCACAAACAACTGTGTAGGTTGTATGCTTCACAGCTCCAGGGATGTCATTCACATAGAATACACTGCGAATGATGCCCCTTAGAGCTGTGCAGTGCACAGCCCTGTGGGGCAGCTCTGTGAGCCTGCTTCTTCCTGGAGGCCGTACAGAATTGATCTTGGGTGCTCCAGATCTGGCTGCATTCAAGACAAAGAAGACTGAGCAACGTCTGGTTGCCAGGCATGATAGAGAGAGCCTTGCTGCCCAACGCTTGTCTTTGAGAAGGTTGTGCCTGGGCATCGCGGTGACCCGTGATGGTGATGGATTACTGATTGTCCTTGATGTAGATTATTTAGAGACAATGTAGCATAGTGGTTCTAAGAGCAGACCCTGGATTCAGGCAGATGTCAGTTCAATTCTGCTCACTGTGTGACTTTGGGCAAATCACTTGACCTCTCTGTGCCTCAGTTTCCTCATCTAAAAAGTGGGTTTATAATAATAGAAATGGTACATCCTAGTCCTCTCTGGTGGAGCTACCATGAGAAGGAAACAAAGTGATTCAGGTAAAGCTCTAAGCACAGTGTCCACTGAGTAGTTAGATGGTCACTACAAGTTAAGGGTCAGTGACATCACCAGCCAGGGAAGCAGGGCTCAGACTGGCCCATTGGAAGGAAGCTCCCTGAAATCCTGCCAGGGCAATGAAGGATTTGGGGCCCTATATGAAGTCTTTGGCCCAAAGCCAGATCAAGCCAGGGTTTGATAGGGATTTGTCAACATAATTTTTTTCAAAATCAGGTGCTATTACAGTTTCAAAGATTGTGCGGGGGAGGTTGTGTGGGCAAATGCTGGGAAGGAAAAGGCCTGCAGTCCAGGTTTCCATGCCCTCAATTCCTCCTCTAGACCAGAGGTAAGCAACCTGCAGCACCAAGGCCAAGTTCAGACCTCCACCTCTTTTTGTGCAGCCTTGTGAGCTAAGAATGGTGTTTCTGTGGTTGGTAAAACACAAGAGAAAAATACTATTCTGTCACATATGCAAATGACATGAAGTTCAAATTTCAGTATTCATAAATAAAGTATTGTGGAAGCACACCCACCCGCTATCATTTAATATTACATAGGGCTGCTTTTGAACTACTGTGGCAGCATGTAGTTGCCACAAAGATCATGTGACACACCAAGCCTAAACTATTACTGCTTGGCCCTTCACTAAAAAGTTTGCTGACCCTGCTCTAGCACGTGGTTCCCAAACTGCTGCATATTGGAATTACCAGGAACTTTTTTTAAAAAAGAGTCTGTTTATTTTATTTATTTACTTACTTAATTAGTTATTTATATATTTTTTTAATTCTTACCCAAGGACACACTTAGAGGGGAAGGAAGAGAGAGAGAAGGAGAGAAACATCAATAAGAGGCAGAAACATAGATCAATTGCCTCTCATGCACACCCTTACCAAGAATGGAACCTGCAACTTAGGCATGTGTCCTGACTGGCAATTGAACCCACAGCCTGTCGGTTAACGGGACAACACTCCAACCAACTGAGCCATACTGGCAAGGTCTACCGGGTTTTTAAAAGCTTGATGCTCAGGTCATGTCCTAGACAAAGTAAATCAGACTCTCGTCAGATCCACTATGCAGCTGAGTTTGGGAACCTTTGTTCCAGCCCCTACTATGTGCCTCTTGCCACACCTGGGAGGGCTGGACCAAGCTCAGAAAGCTTGCCCAGAATTTAAGCACCTTTTTTTTGCCCCAAGACCTGTGGGCAGGATTGCATGCTGGCCCCCATGGGCCTTATTTTATGTAACCCATGCAGTAATTTTTAAAGCCAGAAATTTCACTGTGGCATCTGGGTTCAGTACTCTTGAAGTCCCCATTTCCAAGTGGCAACAATCCTCTGGATCTGACTTGGCTTCATTTTTTAACATCACCTGCTTGGTACCTGAAAACATTTGAGTTCAAGCACCCTGACCTAACAGTAAGGAAGTCTATAGCCTGGCACGTTTCAAATATTAACATGCACATGTGTCCCTCGGGGTTTAGGTTCCAGTTCAGCAGGTCAAGTGGGCCCGCATGTTGTGTCTCTAACAAGCTGCTAGATGATGATGATCTGGAGGGCCTGGTACATTTTGAGTAGTAAGGCCATAGGCTGTGTTTCTCAAATTTTGGTATGGCCCAGAGTCTCCTGGGGGTCTCTTCAAACTTAGTTTCTGATTCAGGAGGCCTGAGGTGGGACCTGAGGATTAGCCTTTGTAGCAAGTCCCTAGGCAATGCTCCTGTAGCTTATCTGTAGCCAGACTTTGAGAACCACTGCTCTAGGCTCTGCAGTGTGTGCTTGACCCACTGGCTCTCACCTAAGGTAGAGGGCTTGGAGGTCCCCTAGACAACAGGGTCTTTATTCCATCCGAAGTCAGAAGCCCAGCTGTTGCTGAGGGAATCAGGTCTTTCTTGGTCAACTGTCTCTTCGACCAGACCCAAGCAGTTTCCTCAAGTTCAAACCCACAATTTAAAAACAACTGGAGCCTGGAGATGGCAGAATTTTCTGTCTGTGCATTATAAACGTCTTCCCCGGTCTGATAGGTTCTACAAAAAGCCCTCCTCCATGGAGGTCCCACATAAGATACTACAGGGGACACTGCTTAAGCAGATTCGAACCCCAGGTATGGGGTCTTGCTTCAGCCCAAGCCTGCAGCAATAGGACAGAAGAGAAGAGGCCACACCCCGAAGATAGCTGTGGCTGCTGCAGCTTCAGGAACACTGGCAGGGCCCCCTTGAGGGTCAGGCTGGGCCCGGCGCCATCCACTACAACCGCCTTGAACAAGAATGACCACCCTGACCAGGACCGGTTTCCCAGAGTCCTTGAATGTGAGAGGGCTGGCGGCTGGATCTGGTTGGGTGAACTAGCGTTGATCAGAGATTATGTATTATTTAACTCTCTTCCTGGACCTTTCCGGCCAAAGACTGGCTGCCTCACAGCGGCTTTGAGGTGGCTCAAGAAGCCCCTGCCTACTGTTTGTCCCAGGCAGTGCCGTGTGACAGGACTGCACACAGGGCCTGGACCCTGGGGTGGGGAGCCTTGGACAGCCCTTGTGCAGCCCTTGTGCAAGCCCCGGCTCTCCACTCACCAGTGGGGTGACCTTGGGCAGCGGCTGCTCTGTGGAAGGGAGATGATGACACCTGGCAGGACTGACTGGAGGGTTAAATGAGATGATATGTGTGGGTAAATGCTAAGGCAGTATCTGGCACACGGTAGGTGCTCAACAAACCGTGGCTGCTGCTGTCAGCATAAAAATAGATATTAATTATGATTATTTAGTTATGTGAACCGCTCTACCACAGCCACCACCCTCCCCCGCCCCATTATCTTGCAGCCTGGCAGACAGGACAGCTTGCTTATGCACAAAAAAGTACCCATTTGGCCACAAATGTATTCTTTCTGAGAGTCAACTCCTATTTCAGTGCCCACTGTGTGCTAGTCATGGTTCTAGGCCTGTGCCATTTAATATAAATATAACGCAAGCCCAAGTCAGACCCACATAAGCAACATCAAATTTTCTAAAAGCCACATTTTTTAAGTGACCAGGAAAAAGAAACAGGTGAAATTAATTTTAATAATATATTTTATGGAACTCCTATATTCAAAATATCATCACTTGAACATGTCATTAATATTAAAAGTTATTAATGAGATTTTTTTATGGTCAACACATCTTTTTAAAATTTTTAATTGTGGTAAATTTAAAAAACAACAAAATTACCATCTTAAGCATTTCTAAGTGTATCATTCAATGATGTTAAGTACATTCACATTGCCATGCAACCGTCTGCACTGTCCACTTGCAGAACTCTTTTTAATATCTTCTGTTTCTCTTTTTCATACAGTGTCTTTGAGGTCTAGATAGTGTTTTACACTGAGGGTACATCTCAGCCCACCGGTGGCATTTCCATCACTAGATACTTGCCAAATATGAGTGATGGCTTCTGTGTTGGACAGAGAAGTTCTGCTGGGCCAAAGATGGGGGCGAGAGTCCCTGCACACCCACAGGAAATTTAGAAGTCTAGTGGCAGGAGACAGATGGAAATACATGAATGGATCAGATAGTCTCTGATGGTATATAAGTTCTACAGAGTGTAAATACGGCCATGGACTAGGGTGCTCCAGGGGTTGGGGCCAGGGTGTGTGGCATTTGAGCTGAGGCTCGAAAGAAGCAGCCAGCTCCACAAAGATTTAGAGTGGTGGTCCTCAATCTTGCTTGTGCATCATACTCTGTGTGGAAGTTTAAAAATGTGTATTAGACACCAGAGCCCACCTCAACCTGCAGAGTCAGAGTAGCTGAGTATGAAGCCCAGCTTGTGTGTGTGTGTGTGAAGTGATTGCTTGAGGCATAGCCAAGAGAGCTGTGGCAGCTGCTGAGGACCAGTGATGAAATGATCTTGGCATATTGGAGGAGCAGAATGAGGAAAGGACGGGGTAGGAGGGGTGTATGGAGGGGGACAGAGGCCAGGCCTTGCCAGCCGTTGAGACAATGGTAAACAGTTCAGGTTTTACTCTAAGTGTGGTAGAAAGCTGTTGTGGGACTTGTTGCAGGAAAATGCAAGGCCTTCTGGACAAAAATTTTGGACACTCACTTTTTGCCAAAGGCAAATAATAATAATAGGTTTAAGGTGCCATGTATTATTGCCTTTAATCTAACAATGAGGAAGAAGTTCCAAGGTGGGTAGTTAAATATGAAATATGGAAGTATGTTTCCATAGAAGGGTATGGAGTCTGTTGGTTGGAGGGACAGGGGCTGACAGGCTTACTGACCTGGTATGCCCAATCCTAGATTTAGGGAGCCCTCCACCCTCCTCTCTCCTCACCTCTGTCTTACTCTCATGCCTATTAGTTCCTTCTCTTTTGACAGCTTTGTATTAGTCTGCTTAGGTTGCTATAACAAAACACCATAGACTGGGCAGCTTAAACAACAATAACTTGTTTTCTCACAGTTTGGAAGCTGAAAATCCAAGGTCAAGGTGCCTCCTGAGCTTCTGCTTGGCTTGCAGTTGGCCTCCCTCTTATTGTGTTCTCATAAGGCCTCTCCTCTGAGACCTTATATCCAGTGTCTCTTTGGGTGTCCAAAAGTCCTCTCCTTATAAGGAGACCAGTCAGATTGGATCAGAGCCCACGCTATTGGCCCCCCATAACCTAATCATCTCCTTTGAAACCCTGTCTTCAAGTGCAGTCACATTCTGAGGTCCTGGTAGTTAGAGCTTCAACAGATAAACACAATTTAGCTCCGAGTGGCAGGTGGACAGAAGGAAACCAGGTGCTTTTTCTCTATCCCCACACCCCCCCCCCAACACATACACACACAAGCAGCAGAATTATTCAGAATGTTTAAGTAAAAAGGCATCTTCCAACTATGGAGGTTTCCAGCCATAATCAACCCTCAAAACCAAACCAAAGAACACCAGCTGAATGTCAACCCTGGCCCAAGCCCTGAAGGTCAGACATACTTATTGAACAACTACTGTGTGCAAGTTTCAAGCTCAAGCTTCGAGAAATCTGTCCTGGGATCTACTCACCCAGTAGGACAGATTAAAGAGGGATATAAATATCGATGATGTGAGGTATGTGGGAGCAAATAAAATAGAAGGAGTTCGTCCACCGAAAATATCATGGTGCTACAGGGCACGGGGAGGAAGAAGGGAAGATGACTTTGGTTCGGTGGGGACTGGGAAATGAGTAGATCCTATTTCCCTCATTTTACAAATCGGACAACCAGGGCACAGAAAGGGTAAGTCGATTCTACGAGGTCACACAGCAAGTAAGTGACAGCTGGGATTTCTAACCAGGTTCTTAAGCACTACCCTATTTTAAAGGGGAATGAGGGGGATAAAAGGAGACATGTAGGCTGAGGGCACACTAAAAGGTGTGTTGAAAACCAGGTAAGGATTTGGCCTTTATTCTACAGACACAGGGAGCTATTAAAAGTTTCTAACAGAAGTGGGACGTGGTGACATCTGAGCCTCTGGGAAGTGCAGCGCAGAGCCCGAAGCATAGTCATCTGCTGAGCTGGGAAATTCCCCTTCCAGCACCCGTCTTTTCTAAATTGCAGGTAAGTGAGTAAATTTAACAACCACCTACACGTTTTCATCTTTCTTTCCCCAACAATGATAATAATAGCCGACATTTCCTCAACGCTATGTGAAGAGCGTTACATGCATTATCTCATTTTAATCCTCCCTGAAAATAAAGGCCCAGGAAGGGAGGTGTTATTGCTGGCCCTTTTACAGATGAGACAACTGAGGCTCAGAGAGGTGCTGTGATAGGTCCAAGACTCCGCCCAACTCTGTCTGACTCCAAAGCTCACATTTTTAATAATTATAGAATAATTCATGTTTCCCAGTGAGAAACAGCTGGACCTACCACATGAGCCTCAAAATTTTACCAGGTTGACCTTATTTTTCTGACTCTAGGCAGGGACATTGCATCTTATTCCTAGTGGAGTAACCACCTCTCTCCTCCACCCCTACTTTCCACACATCGCTGGTACCTTCCAAGGCTCACAGATAATCTCTGCTCCAAGTTGCCTCCAGCCTTGGCAGGGAGGGAGCAAATGAAACTGGCTGCATTTTTCCCTGCTGGCTGTCAACACACACCACCCACCCTGGGCAAGTAGCCGCTTGCATGGTTCGGGTGGGGAGGCACCACTGGCACCTCAAGTTGTCTGCCTATTAGGAAGCGATGACACAGTTCCTGGCATCAGGCCTGGTGGGTGAGGCCTTTTCCCATGTAAATGTGATTGTACAGGATAAAGCCTGGTGCAGCCAAGTCCCTGGCAATAAGGAAGTAAACTCAACTTCAAGACTCTGTCAACAAGGGTTTGGAAGACAGGAGCCCTCCAGGAAATACAGGTTCTGAAGCTGCCACCTCCTCTGAAATCCATCTTTGGCTCACCCTGTCCCCAAGAGGAAAGGGAAGGTACTCCTGCCTAAATTGTGGAAAGAATTGTTGAGCTGCTGAGACTCCAAGCAGATTTTCATAGTTGATTTAACACCCTTTTCTTTGGGGCGTTTTAAAAATTTATTTATAAAGGTAACAGAAATTTTTGAAAAACAGTTGCAACTATTAGAATACAGGCTGAAGAATATATCTAATCTGAACTTCTTGCCCTGACTCGTGTGGCTCAGTGGGTTGGGTGTTGTTCCACAAAGCAAAAGGTTGCTGGATTGATTCTCAGTCAGGGCACAGGCCTGGGTTACGGGTTCAGTCCCTAGTCAGGTAAGGGTGCATACAAGAAGCAACTGATCGATGGTTCTCTCCTCTTCTTTCTCCATCCCTTCCCCTCTCTCTAAATAAATAAATAAATAAGTAAGTAAACTGAACTTCTTTTACAAGCCCATTTTGCTAAATAGTAGACACTTAATCCCAACCAATACAGCATTTCCTCTGCCCCTTTCCCTAAAGTCACATCTAAATTCTAAAAAGCCTGCATTTATTTATTTACTTACTTACTTACTTATTTACTTATTTAATTGAATTTATGTGGGTGACACTGGTTAATAAAATTATATAGGTTTCGGGTATACCATTCTATAGAAGCCTCCATTTAAAAAAATTCTTCTATAATTCTTGTGGACATTGTTGCTTAGGACAAAGCTCAAGCTAGTATTTAAGTAAAAACAAGAGTGAGTCAATGTAAAGAAAGATATTGAGTCAATGAGAGTATAATTGATACCCAGTTGCAGCCCAAATCAAGAAGACAGCACTCAAGGTCTGTCCTTGGGTGTCAAGACTTATCCCTGAGAGTACAAACCCAGCCAGCCACCATCAGGTCCATCCTTGACCTGCCTTTGAAGTACAACAGGCCCCTGTCTTCAAAGGCAGCTCCTTGGACCTTCTCCACCTTGCAGTGTGAGCTGGGTCAAGGATCCAGAAGGTACTAGAAACAAGCAGTCAGCACAGGTGCATGATCTGAGTTCCCGACACCGGGAAGCTGGGCGGGTCTGTTCACTTTTGAACACGGAGGTCCTGTCTTGCAACATTGTGGTAAATGCTTCTGAACTTGGGCCTTGGTGTCGCCACCTGTGCCATAACTTGAGCATTTATTTTTAAAGTGAGATTTTTACATGGGTCTGTGTACTTCAGAGTTTCTTTAGACTCTGGATGATCATGTTGACATAGGAAGAGGTCCCAGGTATCTCCCACTACTGTGGATGATCCTATTCAGGTATGTGTCAGTCTTTAAAAATATAAAATGGTTCTAGGCTTTTGACTCTCAGCTCTTGGCGGGAGCTAGTAAAACTGACTCCTAGGAGGTGGATGTTGGATCATCACCAGGAAGGGGGTCCCCGGATCTGTGCCCTTAGGATGTACTGAAGTTCAAAGAAAGTGCAGTCAGAGGTTCCTTTTCCTTGTGTAAATTTCTTTTGTGATTTTCATAACTTTCAGTATCAAAAAAAAAAATTTAGTTCCCATGTCCTTTGCATATTACCACCTAAGAGCTGAGTGGCATTTGTCTGGTTGCCATCATTTGCAGATATGCATGTACTTGTTCATTTTAAATGCTGCAGTGTTCCATTTGTATTTGGAAAACAATCATTTTTATCACTTACATAGGCCCTTGAAAAATAAAAGCTAGTTAGAGCCAATATACATATATTGCTGTAAACCAGGCATTGTCAAACGGTGTTTAGAAAACACCTGCAAAGGTAGGTATGGTATTGTCCCCAGTATTCAGATGAGAAAATGGAGGCACAGAGTCACCATATAGCTTGCCCAAGGTTGCACAGCACACCTGGATTCAAAGTTTGGCTCCAGCACCCAAGCCCTGAGCCTCTCCCCTATGCAGAGAGTCATGGGTTAGCCTTTCCTGCAGGTATACCATTCTGCAGAAGCCTCCATTTTAAAAAGTCTTTTTATAATTCTCACTGCCTAACAACCCTTCTCCCTGACAATTTATTTTTCCATAAGGATATAATCTCACTTTCATCAAGTAATATTCTATCATAAACATTTTTCCATGTTGATATAAAAAATAATTTTTTCATTAATTGTTTTTAATCATATAAACATTATCTGTTCATTCCTAGTGGAATAAAAGTTACAAACTACAGATAAACTAAAAATATTTGTAAAAATAACTACAGGTCCTCCTACCCAAAAATAATCAGTATAAACATTCTGATTAATTCCATGCAAATGTTTTTCCTATATACATAAATACCTATAACATTTTTTTAGCAAAAATAATTAACCAAATATTTCATCTTGTGCTTGTATCGTGGTTTGTTGCATCCTTCTGCTCTGTTGGACATTTAGATTTTCTTGCCATGACCATCTGTGTCCATGCAGAGAAGACAGGCAGTGAGGGTTTCATTGTCACAAGATGTGGTCACCTTTAAAACCTACCTATGGTACTTGGCCACCAGGTGAACAAGGAAATGACAAACCAGGAGCACTCTGGTCTCCTGGCACGGCTTAACACATTGGCCAGAGGCCAAGTGGGTGCTTATTTCTCCTTTAAAAGGCCATTTAAAGAAGGGGTGGTGGCTTCTGGCAGCTCCGGCCACATCTGATGTCTTTGGGCTGGGGTGGCAGGACATGTGCCAGACTACTCCTAGGTTGGACACTGATGTCATCTGAGGCCAGTGGTAGAAAAACCCACAGAGTGGCTTTTGTGAGAATGTGGCCTTGCATAGCAGCTAGAGGCCAAGGGGTCCATTTGGTGGGTTGTCCTTGAGTCGCAAGTGGAGAGGTATTTTACCTAATCTGGTGAGCTTATGAGACAAGGGAGGATCTTGGCTGAATCTGTCTCCTTGTGCAGTGTGACATGTGGAGATGGTTTTTAGATGGTGTGCTGATAAAGGTCTTTCATGTCACTAGCAATCATTTGTGTTGTATTAGAAAACATATAATTAGTAACCCTGAACCTCGAAAGAAGAGTCTTTATTGGATTTCTTCTACTGGGGGAAATTCACCACCACATTCCAGCCAAGGGATGGGAGACTCTTCCTTTGAAAATGAGGCCCAGCTCAGCCAAATGTTGAAGGCTACAGGCAGAGCCAATGTTTGGCAGGACTGCACCTGCTAGCCCAGATGGTTCCTTGGAGCAAATTGGAAAGATGCCACTGAGTGTGGGTACAGACCCTGCAGGGCTGCTACTGGGCTCATGGAGCATGGGTTGGACCTCGGCTCCCATCCTGAAGCTTCCAGCCTGAACAGGCGCACCCGGTACAATCTTTCCTGGTGCCCCAATGATTAGGTGTGAAGCAGGTGGAAGCAGCCATTCTTGGAGCTATAGAGGCCTTGCTTCCCCCAGGAATATCAGTCTACTGAGAAGTGTTGACAGAGCGTTGCCTCCCAAAAGCCTGTCTCTTGTGGACCGTACAGCCTGCTTTTCATGTGATGTGGTGTGCTCAGCTCTGAGCAAGGGTGTCTCCTGTGCTCCAGGCCTCCACTGAGCTGACTGTGGGGAGGGAGGGCATGGCAGGGCAGGTTGTGGCTTCACATCTACAGACCAGGCCAGGTTTTCCAATGCCCCTGCTATATGCTCCCTGCAAGGTGTGGCCAGTGTTTTCCACCGGCAACAGCTCTGAGCACTGACGTAATCACTCATCTTTCATCCAGGGTGGCACAGCACGACCCCTCCAAGCTGGCAGGTGGCAAGAGGGAGCCTGGCTTAGGGTTGGAGTGAGGATGGCAGCAGGCCCTGCCCCACTTGCTTTGCCCATGCTGGCTCCTCTCATGGTCACTGCTCCATTCTGAACTCTCCTTGACCGTAACCAGTGCCCACAACTTTGGCCTAACAGGCTTCCTTCCTTTCCCAGCACCCCAGATTACAAAACTCATGCCTAATTGGCCTCTTCAGGAAAGATGATTTTGTTTTTCCTGGGGACAAAGGGAGAATGCTGGCACCTGAGTCATGACCAGATTTCCTGAGGTTTTAAAGAAGATACAGGGAGGAAAGGGCACAGGGTGGGGTCCCCTGCCCTCCAGCTTGATGCAGCCAGTCTTCGACAGGAAGCCTCCGCCACTCACAGCCAGGGTAGCTTAAAATTGGCCCAGGAGGAAGGGGGTCTGTATTCCAGGTCTGGGCTCTGCATCACCACCTGCATCCTGTGGGCTGGCAGCAGCCATGCAGAGGGGTGGGGTAAATCTACACCACCATGGGGGTAGGGTACAGGAAGGGCTCGACAGGGAAACCACAGGCTAGAGTCAGCAGTAGAGTGCATTGCTCCCCCAGGCTCCCATCATCAGGTGAGGGACGCACAGGGCCAGGACACCTGCTGGAGCCGTGAGGGCTCCACTTTAGGGCAGCGACCACCAGCCCCCTGGGTCTCCCTTCATATAGGACGAGTGTAGGCAGTGGTCTTCTCAGTAGCCAGTGCACACAGGCTGCATATACGGTTGCTGGTGTCAGGCAGGCTGGGTTTACCTGTAGCTGTTTACAGGAGTTGTCTGAGAAAGCCAGTTACCCACCACTGGAGACTGTGGACACCATGGGATTTCCTTGCCAGGGAAGGACTCAGTCCCACAAGGAGCGGAGACTGGGTGCCACTTCTTCAGCTGGCTGTTTCACCAGAAATGATAGTCCCAACAACTCAGGGTCATTTTGAATGATTCTGCTCCTTGCATAAAATAATAATAGCAGCAGCCATGCAATCAAACAAACAATGTGCAGGCACTGATCTAAGTGCTTCCCGTGCATTTTATCCCATTGAATCCTGACAACAACCTTGAAGGCATGAGTACTATTATCCCCACTTTACAGATGACTCCAAAAGGCCAACCTATTGTTGTCATGGATTGAGCCCCTCCCTTGAGGAAACAGGAGAGCCAGACCCTAATTGACGCCTGACTCCCAAGCCTCACTCTGCCTGCTCCTCAGTGGGAACGCAAGTCATTTCTGAGTCCTTCACGTTGGGCCTTTGGTGACCTGTCAAAAACCATGGGATGTGCCCCTCTGTGCTGTGGCCAGTACTTCCTCACTGCCCTTGGAGGGTTTCACTGCCCCATAGAATGAGAGAGTGACTCCACCCTCACCCCAACACTGAGAGAAACAGTGGGACACCTACCAACGTGCCTCACATCACCCCCAGACACCACACCAAAAGAATGGGGCAATGACCCCAAAAGACGTCTCCATAGGGTGCGAGAGTATGACCACTGCCTGGACACCATAGAGACAGAAGAGAGTGACCTATTGATGACCCTGCCACAGAGGACTCAGTGGTGATGTCAGCATGATTTTGCCACAAATTCTTGGCATTTCAGGGCTGGAATGAATGTGAAAACACTCCAAAACCAGTGTCTTTCAACCACTTACACCACAGCGAACAAAGAGTGAGCGTATTTTTATCACATGCTATAGTCAAGGGACAAGGCAGCATGTGCCGGTGGCAATGAGGGCAGGACCTCCAGCAGCCCCAGACCGGCCCATCCAACCTGGTCACCCAGAGGCCAACTGTATTAACACCTCCACTCACCTGAAGCACCTATTGACACTTCTCCCCAAATTCCCCAGCAAGCGGCCTGAAATGAAGCTACCCTTCCTTGCTTTGCTCCCACAGCTCCTGCAACTGTGGTTTGCATCCCATCAATCTCACGGCAGCCTTTTCCTTCTGGGCAGTGAGGTTGTTTCCAGTCTGACAGTACTACAAAGTTGCAGTCACTGTTCTTACTGTGCTCACACAGGCATGCATGCACCCATGCATGCAAGCTCATGTGCACAACATGTGCAAGAAGTAGAAGTGTTGGGTCCTAGTCATCACATTCTAAATGCAATAGAGATGACCAGTTACTCTCCAAATGACTGCACCATCTTACACCCCATCAGCATGTGAAGTTGTGCTTTTCCTCAAAGCTTGGCCAATACCTGGTATTGCAAAATGTTTTAATTTTTGTGAATCTGATGACTGCTATACGGAATTTTTTAAACATAACTCATTCTCTCTTCCTTACCTGCTTGCACACACACATATAAGTAAGTACACATCCACTGATTAATCAGAAAGACATCCCCATGAGCCAGGACAATAATGCCTCTATACAAAGACAGGAAACATACTTTGCATATATTCATCCTTTATAATAATTAAGGACTTGATCACAGCTACCAGTTCTTAATTTCATATCACAATTTAAAAAAAAAAAACTCCAATCAGCATCAATTAAAATTTTTTTTTAATATTTTTTGTCTCCTGTGTGCATGTGGGCAACACAACATCAGGGGTTCATTTGTTTCTTTTTTTCTTTCATTTGGGCCATATTTCTTTGTCTCGGTGCACCTGTCACATTGTAAGGGGTGGAGCCTTAGGTATTCTCCAGGGTGGGACAACCCACTTCATTGTGTTGTGGCACTGTATGTGGGGAAGGGGTCAGAGAGGGGACAGTGTCACTTGCTGGGCTCTTGCCCCACTTTCAGTCACTTACCCCACTACCTACAAGTGGATTGTGCCCTTCTGGTGCTGATTCCTTGGTGGGTTTGTGTAAGTTTAGGGACCCTGTGGGTCTCTCCAACGGACTCTCCTGTGAGGCTAGCAGTTTCTCCTGCTGCTGCAACCCCCACACATTTTCACAGCCGGAGCTTTTGAGGCTTTATTTCCCCACACTGGAATCCTGGGTTGTGGTGTGTGTCTGGCTCCCCATTTGTTCTTCCTGGCTTATCCACACTCAAATGTGGGAAATCCCAGCTACCAGACGCAAACTTACTGGGGTCCTCTCCACCCCACACTTCCAGTCTCCGTCCCTCCATCAGTCTGGATGAATGTTTACTCTTTAACTCCTTGGTTGTCAGACTTCCATGCAGTTTGATTTTCTGTTAATTTGGTTGTTTTTTGTTTTTAAATTGGTTGTTATTCTTATTTTGGTTGTGCAAGGAAGAGAAGTGTTCTTACCTATGCCTCCATCTTGGCTGAAACAATCTTGGGTAATTTAATTACAATGTGTCTTGGTGTGTTCCTCCTTGGGTCCAACTTCTTTGGGATTCTCTGAGCTCCCTGTACTTACATGTCTATTTCCTTCACCAGATCGGGGAAATTTTCCTTCATTGTTTGCTCAAATAAGTTTTCAATTTTTTGCTCTTCCTCTTCTCCTTCTGGCATCCCTAGGATTCTGATGTTGGAATGTTTAAAGTTGTCACAGAAATTCCTAAGCCTCTCCTCATTTTTTTGAATTGCTGTTTCTTAATTCTGTACTGTTTGACTGTTTATTTCTTCCTTGTGTTCCAAATAGTTAATTTGAGTCCTGGTTTCCTTCTCTTCACTGTTGGTTCCTTGTATATTTTTATTTCATGTTGCATAGTCTTCACTTCTTCCTTTATTTTGTGGCGGTACTCAATCTTTTCTCTGAGCACCCTGATTACCAGTGTTTTGAACTCTACATCTGATAGGTTGGCTATCTCCTTGTCACTTAGTTCTTTTTCTGCAGTTTTGATCTGTTTTTTCATTTGGGCCATATTTCTTTGCCACAGTGCACCTGTTACACTGTAAGGGGTGGAGCCTAGGGGTTCATTTCTTTACTGTTTGTTTACTAATGGAAGCTTGGCACCTAGAACAGTGCTGAGCACACAATTGGTACTCAATAGTTACTGACTGAGTAAATGGATAGATTAAACCTTGATATGTACTAACTGATATTATGCCAGGAAATCTAATTTTTTAAAAAAATATATTGATATGGTCCAAAATACAAAAGGCACAAAGGAAGCAACTCATTTGTTAGTCTCCCCAGCCACCTCATTTCCTTTCGGACAGCCACTCTTCTGACCACATTCTGGCAAATACCTCTACACTTTCTTTTCTTTACACAAGTGCATACAGGCTTTATGTATTGATCTTCCCTTTCTCTTCTTCCACTTTACTATATACCTTGGCAGAGTTCTTCTTCTCTGGTCAGCTCAAATAAGACCATTGTGTTTCCTCTCCAGGAAGACTTGGAGGGAGCCACCTTCCTTAGCACCTCCCTTAGTCACACTGGGTTTGACTTTATGGGAAGACCAATAGCTGATGGACAGCACAGCCTTAGGCAAATGAGGCGCATGTACACACACAGAGGAGGAGGCTAGCCCCATTGCTACATTGCAGACTTCTCCAACACCCACCAGAATGGGTGCAAGAGGTCAGGGGCTTCACCTCAGTAAGAGGTGGCCAGAAACCAGGTGACCTGGTTTCCATTTTCAGATCTACCTCTGACTCACTATGACCATAGTTAAGTCCCACTGTGCTCTAGTCACCTCTCTGTGAAATGAGCATAATTATGCCTACCCCAATGGACTCAAAAGGATGGCAGGAAGACATGGGAGGAAACACTTGGAAGAGATCCTATGTCTTTAGACAAGTGCATGCCTCAGCCAGATAGAAAATAATTAACAGAGAATTTCCTAAAGGATGTGGTAAGCAAGCCAACTTTGGTACACAGAGGAGCACTTTTTCAAATAATGAAGTTATTTACATGTGTATTAGGCAAAAAGTGGTTTAGCTAATCTAACGTTTCACAGGCATAGTATTGCTTAGTATTCATAGTATTACTTCAGACAAGGCTGAAATTTTTTTAAGCAAAAAAGTGAATTGAGGTTATGTTATATATTAAGTAAATAATGATAAAAGTGCTATAGGCATTTAGCAAAAAATTGTAAAGCTGTATGAAAATGACTGATGTTTGGGAAACATTGAATTTATGAATACTGACATGAAAACCCATTTAAAAAATTTCTTTTTGCTAAATGCTAATATGCAGGGCACAGTAGAAGAGGAGTCAACAAACTTTTCCTGTGATAAGCCAGGTAGTTAATAGTCTCGGCTTTGCAAGCCACATATGCTTCTGTCACATTGTCTTCTTTTTACAACCCTTTCATAACATAAAAGCTACTCTCAGCTCAAGGGCTGTACAGAAATAGGCCTTGGGCTAGATTTCAAGTTGAAATTTGCAGGCCCTTACAGTAAATTAAGCAGTTTACTGAAATAATGGCTGCCCCAAATACAGGTAAAAACAACCTGAGTAGGACCCGTTTATTAATAACATTAATGATTTCCTTACTCCCCCTTTTTCATTATTATTATGACCTCACAGATTTTTATGCATTTAATGTTTCAATTCATTGCAGTTTTTTTTAAGATGCTCAAATTGTTCCACCTTTGCCAGTGAGAACCCCTTCCATGGGTCCTTTTGAGTGACTCCAGTAGTCTTTGGTACCTTCTTTTGCTTTCTGGTGTGATACGATATCCCAAGTTCACCTTGTACATTTCCTGCACCAAAAGTGGTACGAGTCATTTTTATAAGAAGCCCTGGTTTCTTTTGGTCAGGAATGGCAATTAGAGACCAAAAACTGGGTGCCTGAAATGCACATGTTTGCGTTTATAAATAGAGATGGCATCCAGTGCACGTCTTGGCCCCTGGAGAGAGTCCGACTGCTCTCCTAAAGTTTTCCTGGTCCACCTCCAGCCTGGGTAGTGAGCCCATCTGTAGCTCTGACCCTGGCCAGTTGCTCGAGGACAGCCAGTTCTGTTCTGGGGCTGCCCTAGCAGAGGCAGAACTATGAAAGATTTTTCAATAACCAGAGTCAAATGCATTTTCAGATGACTCTTCAATTAACTATCAAAATCCAGCTACCCAGAACACTTGCTCCCTGATAGCCTTGGGTAATTGAGGTTTTGGTGCAAAAATAAGTACAGGGGATTTTAATTAAAGCATCTAACCTACAATTTACAGGGGTCACTAAGTCAGATGTCCATATATGTCAAAGCAGTGAATAAAAAAATGAATAGAGCGGGCTCCATGTAAGAAAATTGGGAATGAGAGAATCAGGGCGAATGGGAGCGCAGGTTCCACCTCAGGGAGCAGCTGCTTGCCACGCAGATCTAGCAGAATGGTGCCATGCGGGGACACTTGTCAGATCATTCTGGTTTTCCAAAAGAAGGAGAAAGTTTAGATTTTTTTAAAATGTGAAATCTTGATTTTGAGATGGCAATAGATTTAAGTATTCTTTTAAAACTTTAAATATAATTTATATACCATAAAATATCTCCACTTTAAGTGCAGTGTCTGAAGAGTATTTACAAATGTTTGCAGCCAATTAAATGCCATCGCATTCAAAATGTAGAATATTTCCAAAAGGTTCCCTTATGAATCTTTCTAGTCAGTCCACTCGTAACCCTAGGCCTAGGGACTCATAGTTCTGTCTTCTGTCACTCTAGATTAATATTTCTTTTCTAGAGCTTCATAGAAATGGAATCATACATAGGATTTTTTGTGTCTAGCTTCTTTTACTCAGCAATAATTTTTAAACATGCATCCGTGTTGTATGCGTCAGTCGTTGGTTCCTTTTCATTGCTAAGAAGTTTTCCATTGTATGGATATGTCCGTATTTGTTTACTCACTCATTGGTGGTCATTTGGCTTGTTTTTAGTTTGGGGTTACTAATGAATAAGGCTGTTATAAATATATATGTGAAAGTTCTTGAGCATATTTTCAGTCCTCATGGATAAATAAAAATGGAATTGCTAAGTCATATGATAACTATTCTTTTAACTTGATGAGAAACTTCCAAACTGTTTTCCAAAGTGACTGTACCATTTACATTCCAACCAGTCATGTAGGAGAGTCCTGATTGCTCCACATCCTCACTCACACTGAGTGCTGTCAGATCTAGTGGGTGGGCGGTGGCATCTGATTGTGGTTTTGATTTGCATTTCCCCAATGACTAATGAAGTTAAACATCTTTTCACGTGCTTACGGATCATTCATATATCATCTTTTATAAAGTGTCTTTTCAAATCTTTTGCTCATTTCTTGTTGGGACCTTTGTCTTCTTATTTTTTAAAAACTCTATATATAACTGCATGCAAATTCTTTGTCAGACATATTATTACAAGTATTTTCCCCCAGTGGTTTGCTCTTTCATTTTTTAACAGAGTCTTTTGAAGATAAGATTTTAATTTTAATTAAGTACACTTTATAGGTTCTTTTCTTTTCTGATTCTTGATTTAGTGACCTATCTTAAATATCTTTGCCTACTCCAACATTGCACAGATTTTCAATTCAAACTGGATCAAAGATCTAAATATAAGAGCTAAAATTATAAAACTCTTAGAATAAATAATAGGAGTAAGTCTTTATGACCTTGGATGAGGCAAAGGATTCTTGGATATGACATACTAAAGCACAAACAACAAAAGAAATATAGACAAATTAGGTATTATCAGTATTAAAAGTTTTGTGCTTCAAAGGACACCATCAAGAAAGTAAAAATATAGCCCACAGAATAAGCATTTTTGCAAATCCTATATCTAATAAAGAACTTATATGGAATATATAAATAACTCTTAGAACTTAGTAATAAAAAGACAAATAAACCAATTAAAATATGAGCAAAGACTCTGAATACATATTACTCCAAAGATTTATTGGCCATATAATGACTATAGTGGCCAATAACCCATAAAAAGATATCAACATTAGTCATCAAGAAGTATAAATCAAAATCAGAATAAGCCACCACTTTACACCCATTAGGATTGCTATAATAATTTTTTTAATGGCTAATAGAAAGGTTGGAAGAAGATGTGGAGAAATTGGAACTCTCATACACTGCTAGTGGGAATGTAAAACCGTACAGCCACCATGGAATACAGTGTGGCAGTTCTTCAAAAGGTTAAACATAGAATGACTGTATAATCCAATGGGTACATCTACTCCTAGATATATACCCAAGAGAAATGAAAAGATGTCCACACCAAAACTTGTACAAATATGTGTATAGAAGGATTATTCATAATAGCCAAGTGTCCATTAATAGACGAATGTATAAATAAAATGTGACATATCCATAATAGGGAATATTTTACAATAAAAGGAATGAAATATTAATACATGCTACAACATGGATGAACCTTGAAAACATCCTAAGTGAAAGGAAACAGTCACAACGGACCACATAATATACGGTTTCATTTACATGGAATGTCCAAAATAGGTAAATCTACAGACAGAAAATAGATTAGCGGTTGGTTGCTTAGGGTGCGGGAGGGTGCAGGGAAGAATGAGGAGTGACTGATGATGGAAAGTTTCTTTCTGGGGGAGACAAAAATGTTTTAAAATTTATTGCGGTAATAGCCGAACAACTCTGTGGATATACTGAAATCCACTGAATTTTAGACTTTATATATATTTTTTGAATTCTACACTTTAAATGGATGAGTTCTATGATATGTGAACTATATATTGATAAAGCTGTTATTTCAAAAAGGGATTTAAAAAAAAATAATGAGCTAAGGAGAGCTGACCAGTGTGGCTCGGTTGAGTGTTGTCCTACAAAGCAAAAGGTCACTGGTACAATTTCCTGTCAGGGCACATCCTGGGTTTTGGGTTCGGTCCCAGGTCAGGGAGCATACAAGGCAACCAGTAGATGTTTGTCTCTCACATCAATGATTTTTTTTCTCTCTCCCTCTCCCCCTTCCTCTGTTGCTAAAAGAAATCAATTAATTAATTAAATATAAATAAATAATACTGGACTAAGGGGGAAAAAAAACCTTTTGCAAACCCAGTACAGCTCCTGAGTCACCCATGCAACCTCTTATTCAGAAGACTCAGAATAATTGACCTTCTTCTGACAATAATAAGAAGAATAACATTTACGTCTCTTTGGTCAAAATACGTAGTGACGCACACTGGGCTCCCAATTACCCTTCCACCTGGAGACTGAGTCCAACCTCAGGGAACATTTTTCTCCGAAAGTGAGTGGACTTTTTCTCTTAGAAGAAAACAGAAACGGGTGCACACAGCATTTGTCATTTTTGAACTTGCTGCCAGAATCGTTTGAGGCTACTGGGGTCCAAGATGTAGGCAATAATCGGGGACTCTCTGAGGCACGACGGCGTCCACTCTCCCTGCACCCATGTCAGGAACTCCATCTCCACTTCACTTGTTTGGGTTGGTTTAAGCTGTAAACAGACTTAAAACTTTCTACACAAGCTGTGTATACATTCCAAACACAGACCATTTATCACCTTGGGGATGGAATCTGACATAAAATTGTTTGTAACATTTATTGATTCTTGGCTGATCTCCCAGCAGCCAAACTATAGTTAGGATAGAAGCCGGTAGCAACACACTTTGACCCGTCATTGTCACAGTTGTTGCTGCCTGCTCTACTATTATTTACTGAAGATGTTCCTTTTTTAAAAAGTGTGTATTTAAGTACCTGAACTAAAAGCCAGTATCTCTTTTATTTTTTTAATTTTTTAAACACTGATTTGAGAGAGAGATCAATTTGTTGTCCCACCCATTTACACATGCATTTGTTGATTCTTGTATTTACCCTGACCTGGGATAGAACCCACAGCCTTGGCGTATTGGGACACTTCTCTAAGCAACTGAGCTAGCAAGCCAGTATCTCTTGACATAAATAGATGATCCTACTTACAAACAAACCCAGGGAAAACAGAATATTGTTACTTCTGAGTAGATACTGCTGCCTGATAAGGCTCTAGGCCTGAAGCCTCATTGTTCAACTGGGAGATTAAGGGAGGTCTAAAAGGTGTTAAGGGCCTGCTTAGAGTCAGCTGAGAAGTCCTCCTTGACTTAAACAAAGTGATTACATGAAACTGGAGAAAGTAGACACCAGAGAAGCCCTTCGTCTATTTCCTCCACAACTATGTATTGCGGCCTAATGTGCCTTGGGGTTCTGCACTACACAGGACAACCACAGCCCCAGTTCTCTCCAGGTTTAAGACTGAAATAACATCTGAAGCACCTTGCAGTGCCTGGATCATGGTAAACACATGCTACTTTGATGTTACTCTTGTAGTTGTTGTTGTTGTTGTTGTTGTTGTTGTTATTACTTTATTATTCCAGATCAGGGAATGGGCCCTCTGGGGAAAGGTGAGGGTTGGGTTAGTCTGTTAACGGTTGTCTCATGGTCATGACGGCCTGGCCAGGCACATGGAGCTCCATCTCCATCAGCGAGCAGAGACACTGGCATGGGAGGGGAAAGCGTTTAGCGAACTGACTGGGAAGGTGAGGGGTGTTGCTGGGTCAGAAAATGAGGTCAGGAGTGAACATGCTTGGGCAAGTTTAAGATTTCTGGCATTATTCATTTGGCTACTTGGTGGTATTCCAGACACTGTGCTGGGCTTGTTGGAGACACTGCTATCCTCAGAGGGTTTCTGATCTCATAAGGGTGAGAAGCTGCCAGCAAAAGTAACTATGACACAGGGTAGAACAAGGTGAATTCTTTTTCGTTAAGATTGTAATAGTCGTAAATGACAGACACCCAATTTGGATCAGCAAAAGTAAGAAAGAATTTCTTGGTTCCCACACCTGATGAGTCCTGGAGTAAATGACTACAGGAATGGCTGGATCCAGGTGTATCAATGATGTGAGAAATCTCTCCATCTTGTGGCTTCTCTGTGTTGGCTTCATTCTCAGTCAGTCTCTCCACTTAGCTAAAAGGGAGTCTCTTCTGTAGTTATTCCAGCATAATGTAAAAGAATTGAGTCCTAGTCATCCAAACTGGGGTGGAGGTCAACCTGGCAACTCACACCAACTGCAACTGGGGAAGGGGCAGTTCACCTGAGAGAACCTTAGAATAAGGGGGAGAGGATGCTGGGAAGCAGAAACCTCACTGCCCACCACAGTGCCCCCAGAAAGACAGAGGCTTTTGGAGAGGGCAAGGGTCATTTCAGCCAGGGAGTTGAGACAGCTCTATGTGGCCAACTGGGGTTCTAGGGATGGGGTCAGGGGTCTCCTGCCACAGATCCATGCTTTGTATCTGGGGAGAGGAGGAAGAGGTATTCCTGAGAAGCCACCATGCTCCCAGTTGTCAGTATCTTGGTTAATCTTCCAAAGAATCCTGTGTCCTCATGCAGATGGGAAACAGTCTCAGAAAGGTTAGACATTCCTCAGCAAGCCACACCTAGCACCCTCTGCCCCTGCACTCCGGACCTGATTCCAGAGTGTGTCCACAGAGCAGATAGAGGGCTGTTTTCAGAAGGCACTTTGAATGGCTTCACCCTCCAAAGGCTCGGTCCTCTTGGGATTGAAACCCAAATTCTTAACATGGCCCACATGGCCCTGCTCCCTTCCTACGTTCCCTCCCCCTCAGAGCTTTTGCTCCTGCTACTCTCTCTACCTGAGTGCCCCCCTACTCTTTTTCACCCCATTAATCTTGCTGTCAACTCCCAGTTCCTCCAGGGACTCTCGGACTGGGGTGTGGGAGGAGGTTGTAGGGGCCAGGCATTAATCCACACTCTGTATTTTCATTGCCTTCACAACAACCCTAAGAGGGAGAGGTTATTATTATCCCCATTTTACAGACGAGGAAACTGAGGCACTGAACAAACGATTTGCTCGAAGTCAGAGCGAGAAAGTGGCAGGGCCACATTCAAAGCCAGACATTTCAGCTCCAGAGTCCTCGTTCTTAACTGCCACTGACACCGCCCCGATCCTTATAGCACAGGGTCCCTATCCTGATCACGTTCGGTGATAACGCATTTTTGATGTCTTATTTGGTTCATATCTGCCCCACTCGCTAACAGCTTGTAATGATGGTAGCTAACATATTGAGCACTCAGTTTGTGCTAGGCACTGTATTGAGCACTTTTATGCATTACCAAATTTCACCCTCTCAGCAGCCCTATAAATTAAGTACCATTATTCCCATTTTACAGATAGAGAACCTGAGGAGTGCAGAGTTTAAGTAACTTGTCCAGTAGGCTGAAAATTTCCAGAGGGCAGAAACTGTGTTCATTTTGCTTGTTATTGAATCCAGAGGGACTGATTCAGTGCCTGGCATACAGTAAGCACTCAATAAATGCTTTTTGGATGGATGGATGGATGATAGGTAGCAAAAAAGGGAGGGAGGGAGGGACAACTGCCACGTGCAACTTGGTCTGCCTGTCTCATGAGGATGTTCTGGCCGCAACGGGGACATCCTCAGACTCAAGTCTGGTGTCGTATCTGACATGGCATCCCTGTGCCTCTCTGCAGGTGCCATGATGCCGGTGAAGAAGTATCTGCTGAAGTGCCTGCACCGGTTGCAGAAGGGTCCGGGCTACACGTATAAGGAACTGCTGGTGTGGTACTGTGACAACACCAACACCCATGGCCCCAAGCGCATCATCTGCGAGGGGCCCAAGAAGAAGGCCATGTGGTTTGTGATCACCCTGCTCTTTGCCTCCATCGTCTTCTGGCAGTGGGGCGTCTTCATCAGGACCTATCTGAGCTGGGAGGTCAGCGTCTCCCTCTCTGTGGGCTTCAAGACCATGGACTTCCCAGCGGTCACCATCTGCAATGCCAGCCCCTTCCAGTAGGTGGTCCCTAGAGAGCAAAACTGGCTTCAGCCCAGTTTCTTTTCTTTCTCTTTCTTTATTCCGTGCTTCCTTCCAGCTTTCTGTTTCTCCCTTCCCTTTTCGTTCTCTTTCTCTCTTTTTTTACCCCCCTCTTTTTCTCCTTTCTCTCCCTGTTCCTTTTCTCTTTGTTTCCCTCTTTTTTTCCCACCTCTGCAGCAAGTATGATTAAAAATTCATAAACCTCCTTAGGCTCAGAGAGAGCCTCAGAAGTATCTCGTACTCCCTGCCTTTAGACATACCAGTGCCTAGCTATCAATTCAATAGGTGTTTTTTGAGCACCTATTATGTGGCAGTGTATGGGCACTTGGGAATACATCAGTGAATTAAACTCCCTACCCTCTTCACAGCCTACCAAAGAAAACAGACATTAATTTTTTTCTTAAATACGAAATTAATTATAATAGTCCAATAATTACAAAGTGATGATGAAAAATATATACAGCAGACATGCATTGAGTGCTTATGGAATGCCAGGCAGTGTGTTGAGTGTCCTTGGGTAATCAATGTAATTCTAATCCACACAATTAGAGATGAGCACTCCTGTAGTAGCCCCAATTTACAGGTCAGGCAATGAAGATTCAGAGAAGCCAGGGAAGTTGCTCAGAGACACACAGGGGGCCATGGTGGCATTTGAACTCAGGCCTGATCTGAGTCCAGAGCTGCCACCGTGTAACCACCTGATGGCAAGACCTACAGAGGGGACACACAAGGAGACCCAACCTAGTCCAGGATGAGGAGAGGCAAGGGGTCAATCAGAGAGGAGTGCCTTGAAGAATAGTTACAAGTTAGCCAAACTAGTCAGGGATGAAGAGGGTACTCCAAGTGGAGGGCACAGCATATGCAGAGGCCCTGGGGTGAGACAGTCCTTGGTGCATTCAAAGAATTGAAAGAAGGACCACCGTGGCTCGATAGCTCAATTTGTTAGAGCATCGTCCTGTTACAGCCCAAGGTTGCATCTGAATCCCGGTCAGGGCACATATAAGAATCAACCAATGAGTGCATGGGTGAGTGAAACAACAAATCAGTGCTTGTCTGTCTGTCTCTCTCTGTCTAAAATCAATTACATAAATTTTTTAAAGAATTGAAAGAAGGACCAACATGGCTGAGTCATGGAGAACATTCTTATTCACAAGCAGGTCCTAAAAGGGAATTCATACTTCCCGATTACATTTTCAGTTATCAGAAATCCCCTCTTTCTAGTAATAGGTCTCTTGCCTGTTTGGGTGGATTCTTGCAGCTACTCAATAGAACCCTTAGCAATCATGGTGAAATAGCACTGTTCCAAGTGCTTTATAAGCATCACCTCATTGAATCCTCCCAACAGCCTTCTATGGTAAATATTTTAATCCTGATTTTATAGATGAGAGAACAGAGCCTTAGAGGGATTTAATTGCCCAAGGCCACACAGATATTAAGTGGAATGTCAGAATTTGAGCCCAAAGTCCATGCAATAAGCCACCAAGCTCAGCAGCAGCTGTGGACATGTAGGCTGTAACAGAAGGCCTCACCACCATAGCCCACCTCCTTCTGAACCCTCCTCTTCCTGTGTGCATTTGGGTGGCTAGTTTAATGGTCAGGGGACAGGCAATGCCAGTGTCTGAGACTGCTGTACCCCTTTGCATACCAGAACTTGGGCCTGTGCCCAGGTTTTAATACTCTTTCCTACAGGAAGTCCTCTAGCCAGAGCTAGACATATGCTGGCGACCACACTCAGGTAGGGTCTTAAATCAACTAGGCATGGAGTGACTGGGGCACAGGGTATGGGGCCCCCACACAGGACACTCCGTGGTATGGACACATTTCTGCCAGACTAACTGGTCACCAGTTCCCATTTGGGAGCCTCCAGGGGCTGAGAGCCAATACTGAAGGCCCAGCCCCACAGTCCCATCCACCTTCTCCTCCTGGAACTTGTTCTTATTCCCAAAATCACTGCTGGAAAATCAGGGCCCCAGGGTCACAAACCTGCCCCTCTTCCCTGCATTTCCTATGCCCTCTTGGGTGGATGATGGCAGAGCCCCCTCCACTCCAGCCCACACACAATCAGCATGCCCATTGAAGCCCATCACTTCCAGGTTCCAGGCTCAGCTCCGTGAGCTCAGGACATCACAGCAACTCCCTCAGCCTTGGTTTCCTTATCTTTATGGGGAGATGATCAGAGAACTGTGGAAGAGATTAAATTAAATAAGGCATAGGAAGCACCTAGCACCTGGCACACGGTAAACAGTCAATAACCATTCTCCTCACTAGAATGTGAATTTCTCCTCTCTACCATCACAGTGCCTGGCACATAATGGGCACTCTTTAAATACTTAATGAATGAAAGAGTGAGTGGGTGGGTGGATCAGTGCATGGACACATGGCTGGGTGGGTAGCGAGGTGGGCGGTTGGGCGGGGTGTTCTTCTCAGACATGCTGGCAGCTGTGCTGGATTTGGAGGGGATCCCAGGCTACAGTTCCTATCTCTCAGCTGCTCTTGCCCCACTTACCAGCACTTTCCCCAACCCAGATATTCTAAAGTCAGGCATTTGCTGAAGGATCTGGATCAACTGATGGAAGCAGTTCTAGAGAGGATTGTGGCTTCTGAGTCAACCCATACCAATGCCACCAAGGCCTTGAATTTCACCATCTGGAACCACACACCCCTGGTTCTTATCGATGAGCGGAACCCCCACCACCCAGTGGTCCTCGACCTCTTTGCGGACAATCACAATGACTCAGCAAGCAGCAGCCCAGCACCAGGAAGGACCTGCAATGCTCAGGAGTGCAAAGTAGCCATGAGACTGGTAAGTGGGCCTCAGGCCCATGTCCATCAATGGACCCTATCCAGTGAAGCTGATGGGAGTTTCTTTTCTTTAATAATCTGGCTCTTGCTGGGGGAAAGGCAAGCTGGAAGCCAGTGCCTATTTTGTATGTTTACCAAGCTATTTTAAAAATAAAAATGGCTAGTGTATTAGTCAAAACATTTTTGGATGCAAGTGACCCAGCTCAGACTACCTTAAGCAAAACAGGGAATTCAATGACTCACATACTAAGAAGTCCACTGATACACTGGGTTCAGGTGTGGTTGGACCCTGGTGTTCAGATGCTGTTATCAGCACTCTATTTCCCTCCATCTTTGTTCAGCTTTTTTAATTGAATTTATTGGGGTTACATGGGTTAATAAAGTTACACAGGTTTCAAGTATACAATTCTATGATGTATTACTATCTGTACTTTTCTCTCAGTTGACTTCACTCTGTGGAGTGAAGGGCCTTGACAATTCCAGACATGCATCCGACCAGCTTAGCACTCTTCCCAGAAAGCTCCTATTTTCCAGTGACCACAACAAAAGTCCTGGGCATGATCATCAGGTCATATGCTCAGCCCTCAACCAATTGCTGTGGGCTGAAGGATGGGCTCTCATGGTTGGCCAGTTCTGGAGTCATGTGCTCCAGAGCTGGGGGTGATGTCAGCCTCTGTCGGACCACAGGGACTGAGTGAGGGCGAAGAGTGGGTCCCTAAAGGACAAATTAAGTCTTATTATCAAAAGACAGGGGCATAAACATTGGGCAGGTGAAAAACCACAGCTGTGCAGTACAGCCAGTGCCGGAGTATAACTGCACTGCCTTGGGAGGCACCTGTCGGTTCTTGGAGATGCCCTGAGTAGCACTGTAACTACAGATTCTTGGGCCCCACGCCTATAGAATCTGAATGGGCAGCTCTGGGCCAGAGCTCAGGAGTCGGTATTGTTAACAAGCTCCCTGGTAATTCTGATGACCACCCTTGGTTGGGGGCCCAGTCTGGGGCCATACACTCCCCAGAGAGAGGCCACTGCCTCCCATGCCACCATGGGGTCAGGGCTCGCCCAACATCTCCACATAAACCTGCACACAGCATGAGGCTTGCAGAGTCCTGCTGCCAGCTCGAACTCAGTGCCCGACTACTTCGCAGTGGTTACCTGGTTGCCTGTGTCCATGTTCTCATCAGCAGGGCAGGCCTGTCCCTGGTGGCTGCACCAGCTCTCAGGGCAAGCCCTTGTGTGCATGCACACGTGTGTGTGTATGTTGTACGTGCTCCCACATTTAGTGGGAGCGAGAGTCTGCTGCTGTCACACTGTACTAACCTCTCTGGGCCTCGATTTATTCATACTGGTAGGGTAGGGTTGCTGTGAAAATTGAGTGGGATCATAAATTAAAGCCTTGAGAACAGAGCCTGGGCCAGAGTGAGTGTTAAGGTATTATCTTCTCCCCAAGGGAAGACCAGGAGGCTTCCAGCAACAGACCTGAGGTTAGTTTGCCGCAGGCCCGCCCTGGGAAGGAGAAGCTTCTTCTGGCCTCCTGGACTCAGAAAGAAGGCCCACTATGAGATGAGGATGAATAGAGGCAGAGAGGTCAAGACCAGAGTCCCAGAGCAGAGCCAGTTCTGTCTGTGTGATGACCTTGTGGTGGGCCAGCTGCGGCGAGGTGGAGGGTCCTGCATCCCTCGGTGGGCTCAGACTGACAAGGCCCGGGTCCAGAGGCAGAGTCTGGAGTCCTTTGTGGTTCATATGAGCTACAGGCAGCTGCCACTGGAGGTCTTGGGAAGAGGCTGGAAAGGAGCCAGGGAATCGGAGGGTCAGAGTATATCTGTGTACATGTGTGCTCACATAAGTCTGAGTGTGGTGCCAAGTGTGAATCTAGATATATAGGCTTGTGGGCAAGTAAGGATATGTGTATGCGTAGTTGTGACCATGATATCATGTGACTGGGGATATCAGAAAGTGGATGTCTTTCTCTGTATGTGTGTGTATATGTGCAAACGTGTGCATATAGGCATGTGCAAGTGTTCACTTGTGCTTACGGTTACATGGCGGGGGAGGGTGTGCTGTGTGTGCGAGTCCTTGTGACCATGCAGCTGCGTATTGAGGGGCAGCCTCTGAACTCGTGTGAGCATGAGTGTAAACACAGGTCCCCACGGCCCAGCCCCAGGGTACAGCCAGAGGAAGGGCAGCTGGCCAAGCACCCTCAGCCCTTGCCCTTGGGACCGTGACTGCAGCCCTGCCAGCAGCCTCCGCACCCACAGGAACCCCTCTTGGTCTCCGCAGTGCTGCCTCAACGGGACCATGTGCACCTTCCGAAACTTCACCAGTGCTACCCAAGCCGTGACAGAGTGGTACACCCTGCAGGCCACCAACATCTTCTCACAGGTGCCAGCCCAGGAGCTGGTGAAGATGGGCTCCCCAGGCGAGCAGCTGATCCTGGCCTGCCTGTTTGGGGCCGAGCCCTGCAGCTACAGGTGAGAGACACCGCCAGCCTCCCGCATGCACCCTGGCTCGGGCGCTTCCCAGCTCTCTGCAGTGCAATTAGCTGTGCCTCGGTGTCTTAGGTCACATTTCCTCGAGGTACCCGGCAAGAATTATATAAGCATTTTAAAAAGCAACTTTTTAATGTTGACTTACATTAGAATCAGTTTAGACTTACAGAAAGGTTGCAGAAAGATAGTACACAGAATTAGTTCCCCTATCCTCCTGACCCAGTTTCCTCTGTTGTTACCATCTTGCATCACTATGACAATTTGTCACACTAAGAATCCAACACTGGCACATTACTATTAACTAAATGCAACACTTTATTCAGATTTCATTGGTTTTTTTTTCCTGGTGACCTTTATCTGTTCTCGACTCCATTCAGGAGACCACACTGTGTTGTTACTCTGTCTCCCTAGTCTCCTCTGGGCTGTGACGGTGTCTCAGCCCTTGTTTTGGAGGACTCTGACGGTCTCACAGTGCTGGTCACGCGTCTCACAGGAAGTGCCCATTCAGGTGTGCACAGATGACATGGTTTGGGAAAGGAGAGCACAGAAGTGAGGTGCCCTCCTAATCGCATCACACACGGCGGCCACGTGCGCTGCCTGTGATGCTGGCCTCCCACACTTGGTGGCGGTGCTTGCTGCATGTTGGGATTCTCCACTGCAAGGTCACCACATCTCCTCCCTGGTCTGTATCATGAGCCGAGTCACCAGGTCCAGCCCACGCTCTCAGGGTGGAGGGCAGGGGAGAGGGGTCATGTGCTGTCTGGAACCCTCCTGTAAGGAAGGTTTGTCTGTGCCCCATTTGTGCATCTCCTGAATCATTTATTTCTACCTGTGTGGACTGGTGTGTATTTGAGTTGTAACCCAATAACACATTATTTATTCTCTACCCCAACCCATCCAACTTTGGCCACTGGGAGTGTCCAAACCTGAAAACAATTTTTATGAGTTTATTTGAGCCAAACTGACCATAATGCCAGGAAGCAGATCTCAAATGCTCCATAGAGAGGCAGTTTTCAGTTTCTTTTATACATTTGAAATTAAAGAGGGAACAGTAAGGAAGATTACAGGAAGGTGAGAGACATTAAGGTACGGGATAGCAAACAAGATTACGTGCTCCCCTGAGGGCAGCAAGCCTCTGAGGGGTCTGAAAAGGAGGATGACTCTGGCCTTTCACAGGTGTGTTAACCTGGGTGCACCAGAACAATGGACAGGGCTTGCTTAAGGCCAAGATAAACCTTTCACTGAAGAAGTTATAAGCCTGGGACATGTCTACCCACCAGGACCTGCCCAGCTAGAAATTTGTGATCAGATCACCCTGGGAGGTGACTTTCAATCACTGGACTTATCAGTTTTATTACAGACAGCTTTTTTGTCCACAGAAGCTTTTCCAGCCCCTGTGGCATGTCCCATCTATTTGTTAATTCATTTTTTTTTATTGTTCAAATACATTTGTCTCCATTTTCCCACCAGTACTTTCCCTTGTCCCCCTCTCCCACCTCCCTCCCTCAATCCTTCCCCACTTTGGCTTTGTCCATGGGTCTTTTATACGTGTTCCTTGACTTTACCATGCCCTTTCCTTTCCCGGTTACCCCCTTCCCTCCTTCCTTCACCCCACTGTCGGTTTGTTTTTTCTTTCAATGTTGCTGGTTATATTTTCCTTGCTTGTCCGTTTTGTTGATTAGGTTCCATTTATAGGTGAGATCATATGGTATTTCTCTTTTACCGCCTGGCTTATTTCGCTTAGCATAATGCTCTCCAGTTCTATCCATGCTGTTGCGAAGAGTAGTAGCTCTTCCTTTCTTTCTGCTGCGTAGTACTCCATTGTGTAAATGTACCACAGTTTTTTGATCCACTCATTTACTGTTGGGCATTTAGGTTGCTTCCAGCACTTGGCTATTGTAAATTGTGCTCCTTTGAACATTGGGATGCATAGGTTCTTCTGAATTGGTGTTTGGAGATTCTTAGGGTATAATCCCAGCAGTGGAAATGCTGGGTCAAAAGGCATTTCCATTTTTAGCTTTTTGAGGAAATTCCAAACTGCTTTCCACAGTGGCTCCACCAGTCTGCATTCCCACCAACAGTGTACTAGGGTTCCCTTTTTTCCACAACCTCAGCAGCACCTGTTGTTTGTTGATTTGTTTATGATCGCCATTCTGACTGGTGAGAACTGCTATCTCATTGTGGTTTTAATTTGCATATCTCTGATGGCTGGTGATGACGAGCATCCTTTCACACGTCTCTGGGCCCTGTGTATGTCCTCCCTGGAAAAGTTTCTGTTCCGGTCCTTTGCCCATTTTTTAATTGGATTGATTGTCTTCTTGGCATGGAGTTGTGCGAGTTCTTTATATATTTTGGAGATCAAACCCCTGTCCAAGGTATCATTGGCAATTATATTTTCCCATATGGTTGGTTCCCTTTTCATTTTACTGATGTTTTCTTTAGCCATGCAGAAGCTTCTTATTTTGATGAAGTCCCATTTGTTTATTCTTTCCTTTATGTCCCTTGCTGTAGGGGACATATCTGTGAAAATATTGCTGTGTGGGATATCTGAGAGTTTCCTGCTTATGTTCTCCTCTAGAACTTTCATGGTGTCTCAACTTATATTTAAGTCTTTTATCCATCTTGAGTTTATTTTTGTGTATGGTGTAAGTTGGTGGTCAAATTTCAATTTTTTGCATGTAGCTGTCCAACTCTGCCAACACCATTTACTGAAGAGGCTATTTTTACTCCATTTTATGCTTCTTCAGCTTTGTCAAATATTAATTGACGATAAAGACATGGGTTTATTTCTGGGCTCTCTATTCTGTTCCATTGATCTATCTGTCTCTTCTTATGCCAGTACCAGACTGTTTTGATTACAGCGGCCTTGTAATATAGTTTAATGTCCGATATTGTGATCCCTCCTACTTTGTTCTTCTTTCTCAAAATTACTGCAGCTATTCGGGGTCGTTCATGGTTCCATATACACTTTTTGAAAGTTTTTTTAATGTCTGTGAAATACGCCATTGATATTTTACTAGGGATTGCGTTGAATCTATAAATTGCTTTGGGTGGTAAGGACATTTTGATGATGTCAGTTCTTCCAGTCCATGAACTTGTTATATGCTTCCATTTATTTGTGTCTTCCTTAATTTCTTTCTTCAGTGTTGTACAGTTTTCTGTATACAAGTCTTTTACCTCCTTGGTTAAGTTTATCCTAGGTACTTTATTTTTCTTGTTGCTATAGTAAATGAGATTTTTTTTCCTGATTTCTGATTCTGATATTTCATTGTTGGTGTACAAAAATGCCTCCAATTGCTGAATACTGACTATGTATCCCGCTGTTTTGCCAAATTCATTTATTAGATCAAGCAGTTTATTGGTGGAGTCTACAGGGTTTTCTATGAACACTATCATATCATGTGCAAACAATGGTAGTTTTACTTCCTCCTTTCCAATTTGGATGCCTTTTCTTTCTTTATCTTGTCTGATTGCTGTGGCTAGGTCTTCCAGTACTATATTGAATAGAAGTGGTGAAAGCAGACATCCTTGTCTTGTTCCCAATCTTAATAGGAAAGCTTTAATTTTTGCACGTTGAGTATGAAGTTGGCTGTAGGTTTTCCATATATGGCCTTTATTATGTTGAGGTTTGCCCATTTTTTTCCCACTTTGCTGAGTGTTTGTATCATAAATGGGTGCTGTACCTTATCAAATGATTTTTCCACATCTATTGATATGATCAAGTGGTTTTTGTCTTTCCTTTTGTTTATGTGATTTATTGAATATTTGTGTATATGATGATTTGTGAATATTGAACCATCCTTGCATCCCTGGGATGAATCCCACTTGATCAAGGTGGATGATCTTTTTAATGCATTGCTGGATGAGGTTTGCCAATACTTTTTTGAGGATTTTAGCATCTGTGATCATCAGCAATATTGGCCTGTAGTTTCCTCTCTTTGTGGTGTCTTTATCTGGTTTGGGGATTAGGATAATTTAGGCCTCATTAGAAGAGTTTGGGATTCTTTCATCTTCTTGGATTTTTTGGAATAGTCTGAGAAGGACAGGGGTTAGCTCTTCCTTAAATATTTTGTAAAATTCTCCTGTGAAACCATCTGGTCCAGGGCTTTTGTGCCAGGAGTTTTTTTTTATTACTGCTTCAATTTCACCAGCTGGTGTTTGTCTGTTCAGGTTTCTGCTGCTTCTTCATTCAGAGTTGGAAGATTATATGTTTCTAAAAATTTGTCCATTTCACCCACGTTTTCAAATTTCTTGGCATATAATTATTCATAGTAGTTTCTTACAATCCTTTGTATTTCTGTGGTATCAGCTCTTATTTCTCCTCTTTCATTTCAGATATTATTTTTTAGGTCCTCTCCCTTTTTTTCTTGATGAGTCTGCTTAAAGGCTTGTTGATTTGTTTTATCTTTTCAGAGAACCAACTCCTAGATTGGTTGATCCTTTGAATTGTTCTTTTAGACTCTATGTCATTCAGTTTTGCTCTGATCTCATTTCCTTCCTTCTACTTGCTCTGGACTTTGTTTGTTGTTGTTTCTCCAGTTTTTGAAGCTGGAGACTTAGGTCATTTATTTGAAATGTTTATATCTTTTTTAGGTAAGCCTGTGTGGCAATGAACTTCCTTCTCACGACTGCCTTCTCTGTGTCCTATAGGTTTTGGACTATTGTGTGTTCATTTTCATTTGTTTCCAGAAACTTTTTTTTATTTCTTCTTTGTTCTCATTATTGACCCATTCATTGTTTAATAGCATGCTTTTCAGTCTCCTTGAGTATGAATGGTTTTGAGTTTTTTCCTTGAGATTGGTTTCTAGTTTCAAGCCCTTGTGGTCCAAGAAAGTGCTTATTATGATTTTGATTTTCATGAATTTGTTGAGGCTTGTTTTGTGTTCTATCATGTGGTCTATCTTTGAAAATATTCCATGTGCATTTGAAAAGAATGTGTATTTTGCTTCTTTGGGATGAAAGGTTCTGTATCTGTCAGTTAAGTCCATTTGATCTAATGCATCATTCAGTTCCACAAAATCCTTGTTGATGTTTTGTTTGGAAGATCTATCCATTTTTGACACTGGGGTGTTAAAATATCTTACTATCTGTGTGATGCTGTCTATATCTTTCGTGAAGATCTCCATGATTTTCCTTATATATTTGGGTGCTCTTCTGTTGGATGCATATAGGTTTACAATGTTTATGTCCTCTTGATGGATTTTTCCTTTGAGTATTATGAAGTGTCTTTCGGGGTCTCTGTTTATGACCTTTGTTTTGAAATCTATTTTGACTGATATAAGCATTGCTACCCTGGCTTTTTTTTCCCTGTCCATTTGCTTGGAATATTTTTTTCCATCCTTTACTTTCAGTCTGTGTAGGTCCTTTGTTCTGAGGTAGGTTTCCTGTAGGGAGCTCACGTTTGACTCATGTTTTCTTTTCCATTCAGGTATCCTATGTCTTTTCATTGGGGCATTTAATTCATTTCCATTTAAAGTTATTATTGATAGGTACTTATTCATTTTTTCCTTTTGTACCTGTGTTCCTCTCTTTCTCACTCTTTCTTCATCTTCTTAAAACAGTCCCTTTAGCATATCTAGCAGTGCTGTTTTGGTGGAGGTATGTTCTTTTAGCCTTCTTTTGTTTGGGAAACTCCTTTTTTTTATTTACTTATTTGTTTTATTTTTGATTATTAAAGTACTGAATATCCACTTACAATATATGCATGATTGTACAAAAAAATTTAAAGAAGTAAAAAAAAAAAGACTCAAAAAAAGACCCATAACTCCAATATCAAAAGGTAAACTACAACAGTAATAATTTTGCCATAATTCATTGTTTTCTTTTCCATGCATTGTAAGATAATATTATGATAAACCTGGTGAGATTTTAAGAAGCTATCAAATGGTTTTTTTAATGATATAATATCTGAGGATAAACAATGTACAGAGTAATAAATGTAGTATAAACACAATATTATATTACAATGCATGGAAACTCCTTCTTTTGCCTTCCATTTTAATTGAGAGCCTTGCTGGGTAGAGGAGTCTTGGTTGCAGGCCTTTGCTTTTCATGACTTGGAATATTTCTTGCCATTCCCTTCTGGCTTGTAGTGTTTCTGTTGAGAAGTCAGCTGCTAGCCACATCGGGGCTCTCTTGTATGTTACTGTCTGTTTCTCCCTTGCTGCCTTTGGGATTCTCTCCTTGTGTTTGATGTTTGCCATTTTAATTATGATGTGTCCTGGAGTGGGCCTCCGTGGGTTCCTCTTGCATGGGACCTTCTGTGCTTCCTGGACTAGTGTGACGTTTTGTCTCCTCTTGTTAGGGAAGTTTTCCATCATTACTTTTTTCAAACAGGTTCTCTATCCCTTGCTCCTCTTCTCCTTCTGGTATCCCTATTATACAGATATTATTATGTTTCCATTTGTCCTGCATATCCCTGAAATGCCTCTTCATTCTTTTTGAGTCTTTTTTCATTTTCTTCCTCTTTCTGGGAGCCTTTCTCTACCTTGTCTGCCAGCTTGCTGATTCAGTCCTCCGCTTCATCTAACCTGCTCTTTATTCCTTCTACTGTGTTCTTCAATTCAGAAATTGTATTCTTCATTTCCTCTGGTCTCTTATTGATAGTTCCTATGTCCTTTCTCATGCTGTATAGTTTGCAGTAAGTTCCTTGAAGTTTCCCTGTAGTTTTTGGTAATTCTTTCTGAGCTCACTAAGCTCGTTGAGCTTTCTTAGAACCATTGTTTTGAACTCAATATCTGATAGTTTACCTGCCTCTATTTCATTTAGTTCTCTTCCTGGGGATTCCTCCTTTCCCTTTGAGTGGGGCATATTTCTTTGTCTTCCCATTATTTATGAGACTCTTCTTTTTTGCTTTTCCTTCTTAAGTTGATCTGTCTTGATTTCCTGACTTTGTGATGTGACCTTCTATGGTTGGAGACTGCTGTTTTTACTTACTAGATCTGCCTCTGCTGAAGTCAGATGTTGACCCTGTCTGACCTGAGGCAGTCTTTTAGAGACTTCAGAAATCTACTCTCTGTGGCTCTCTCCTTCAGTCGTTAATCTAGTCACTCTGCTCTCAGCAGGCAAGCTTAGGCACCACAGCGTGGGGCAAAGTCCTTCCTGTGTGTGTGGTTATTGTGTCCTCTCACACTGTTGCTGCTCAGGGGAGTGGTTTGCCTGAGCAAGATGGCTGCTGCCATATGGGGGAGGAGTCAGCCCCGGTTCCTGCAGGCTACTGCCTCAGTTCTCTCCCCAGAGCCTCCATCTCCAGACTCTCCTCAAGCATCTCTAGACCATTCTGTGCCCCCTTTATCCAGGGATCTATTATCTGTGACTGCCACACTGTACTCAGCAGTAGGGCTTGTGCACCTAGCAAGATGGCAGCTGCCAAATGGGGGATGAGTCAGCACCAGATCCTACTGGCTACTCTCTCAGTTCTCCCCGCAAAGCCTCCTTCCCCAGTCTCTCATCAAACGGCTCCAGCCTACTCTCCGCCTGCCTTTGCTGGAGCCTAGGGTAAGTGGCTGCCAATACAAATGTATGTGTTGACCCTTTAAATGGCTCTTTGCATCTCTAGCCACCTGTCTCTCACAGAGAGCATCCCTGCCACCCTTCACAGCTGGCTGTTATCTGAGTACTTTAAGGGTTCTGGTGCTGTAGGATGAAGATCCCCACCTATGGTTCAGACCCCACTCTTCTCAGGAGGATCCAATTGTCCATTTAAATATCCCTCTGGCGCTGCCGCCCATGGGCACCCAGCCTGCCTTCTTGAGTCTCTCTCGCACTCCTTACCAGTCAGGTTGTATTAAAGCCAATTCCTGTGTCCATCCGAGGTTTTAAGTTTCCTCTCTTGCTATTGTTCAGTTGTTTGTTCCAGGTGGTTTCTCCACAATTTGGTTGTAATTCCAGATTTGTGCTGGGAGGAGGTCAGTGTGACTTCCACTCACTCCTCCGCCATCTTGAATTCTCATTTATTTTTGAGTACTCCTTACTCTCTGGCACTATGAGGTGCCCTGGGCCCAGAATCAGCCACTGCTTTGAGGACCCCTGGTTCCTTTAATTGGAGAATGGCATTCAGAAACCAAGACCTAGACATAATCAGTATTGTTATTATTATTACTATTATTATTACTACTACTGCTACAACATCAGAGACTGGCTAGCTAGTTTCTTCCCTGGGAAGCTTGCCCTGACCCCTGGCACATAGTACCACCATTGTTATCCTGCTTCCTGGTAGTATTCTCTGTTTCCTGGTCTCCTCCGGAGGCTGTTGGTCTCTGTCTACATGCCTGGCCCTATCCCAGGAAAGGTTTGGGAGGGAAACACCTGTTTCTGGAGCTGGAAGTGGCTAGTACTGGGAACAGCCTCTCTGGGGAAAGAGAACTATCAACAAGCAAATAGTGGGCAAGTAGGTACAGGGAGACCAGGAGTGTAGCCTGGGCATGAAGGGATCCAGCCACACCCTGATCAGCCTCCTGCTCTTGCACTGTAGATGCCTGAGACAGCGTGTTTAGAACACTGTGTCCCTGAGCCCCTGGGGTGGGGTCTGGCCCTCCAGAGCAGGGACTGACTTTAGCTGGTTTGCCCCACTCTGTTCCTTTCCTGTGGCCACAGCCCTGAACCCACACAGGAGGCAGACTCCACAGTGTCCGCCCAAAGCTGTATTTTCACTCCAGGCCTTTGCCCATGCTGTGCTCCCTGCCTGGTGTGCCCTTTCTCCTTTCCACTCCCCAGGCTCAGCCACCTCTCCCTCATCCTGAAAGTCTCACCTCAGGCCTCACCTCCACCAAGAACCTGCTCCTGACCCACTGCACACCCCATCCCCGGGGAAATCCAGTGTTGATCATCATGCTTACCTCTGCAGATGCCCTATCGTGTATAATTTGTAATATTAACAAACATTTACTGAGTGTCTGTCTCCTGTGTGTCAGGCTCTGAGGAGAGAGCACTGAGCGCTGGCAGCCAATATCTGCTGAATACCCCAGTATGCTTGACATCCAAACCTCACCTCGGTCATCTGGGTGGGTGCTGTTATTATTACCTGTGTTACAGGTGAGACACGTGAGGGTAAGAGAGGCAAAGTAATTTCTCCAAGTTTACCAGCTAGTCAGTGACAGAGCCAGAATTTGAACTTAGGCAGGCTGGCTCCTAGGCCTGGGCTTTTTAGCCTCTAAATTCTTTCTCCCTCAAGACAGATATGAGGGCTGTTCTCACTGGGCTTATGTTCTAAAGCAGGGGACAGCTATAAACAAGCAAGTAAATAATAGAAGACAGTTTCAGATTTTGGTGCATGCTATCAAAAAGTAAGCAGTGGAGTCCTGGCCGGGTTGCTCAGTGGGTTGGAGCATCATCTTGATATGCCAAAGTTAGTTCAATCCCGGGTCAGGGCATATTCAAGAAGCCACCAATGAATGCATAAATAAGTAGAACAAATTGATGTCTCTCTTTCTCTCTCTCTCTCCCTTCTCTCTCTAAAAATCAATAACATTTCTCTAAAAAATCATTTACTGCGCTTTAAAATTCCCTCAAAAAGCCCATTTGCACAAGAAAATAGAGATTTTGATTTTTTTTTTTTTTTAAGCAGTGGAAACATCTGCTGTGGAATGTAAGACTTAGAGGACAAGTCTGCACTTCAGCTGATGTGTCTGTACATTGGATGCACTGAGCCCCATTCTTTCCTGTTTTAATAAAATAAGGAAGACAGTATAAAAGCATCCAAAGACCTTTTAAAGCAATTTCTATACTCTCTGGAAACTGGAGAACATAGACATAGATGAACAGAGCACGGCGATCTCACATGGACCCAACCACCAGCTCCAGGTGGGCTGCAGGGCTCACGCTCTCCCGCCGCTGCAGTGCCTCCCACGCTTCTATTCTTCTGTCTGTATCCCACCTGAAAAAATTAGCAATAATTCTTCAATATCATCAACCGTTTAGTTGCATTTACCCTCATAAATGTCATATTTTTTGTTTGTTTGCTTGTTGGAATCAGGATCCAGTTACAGTCCACACATTGTGATTGTAACCCAGGTCTTTCACTTTTCTTTTAATCTAGAGGTGCCTCCCTTTTCTTCTCCCACAGTTTATTTGTTGAATGAATTGGATTATCTTATTGAGTTCCCCACGGTCTGGATTTTGCAGATTGACTGACTCTCTGTGGTGTTTCTGAACCTTGTTCCTCAGTCTCTATTATTTGTTGTAAGTGGTTGTCAGAGACGGATGCTCAGGTCAGGGCTGGTGTTTTTGGCAAGGCCACTTGCTCATCGGCCTGTGCTCTGCTGGCCAGAGACGCACAGCAGCGGTCACCCCACTGCTCCTGCCAAAGCCAGTCATTTGTCAGCAAGCGAAATCCTGGTTTCCTGACTGTATCACACCCTCTTCAGTTGTTAACTGGATCAAACCAGAGCTTTTTTTACAGCTATATTGTAAGAAAAAAATAAAATGTCAGGTGGAGGGAGCCACAGATTAAGAGTCTTAAAAGACATATCAGCCAATCACATGTTAACATTATTTGGACTCCAATTTAAACAAATAAACCGTAAAAAACAAAATTGGCACTTATGAGACAACTGGAACTTTGAACTGAATATTTAATAATACGAAGAAATTTTTGTTAGTTATTTTTATCATAGTAGTAGCATTGTTTTTTAGTTCTTTTCTTTTAGAAATCCATATGAAGTGTTTACAGATAAAGTTACGATGTCTGATATTTGCTTCAAAATAATACGGAAAGGAGAGTGGAGGCCAAGTAGAGATAAAATGTGACTGGCCAGGATGTGGCAGCTGTTGAAGCTGGCGGTGGGCTTTGTCTCTGCACTTTTAAATGTTTGAAATATTCCATATCCGAAAGAAATTTAACAAAATTGGAACTACATTATCTCTACTTCCATGAGCACCTTTATGGAAACATTTCTTCTTGTTAAATTATTTCCTTAGGAAACATTCCCATGGCATGAGACAAGACCCCATAGAGGGTCATTTTCATGCCTCGTTTCACTGTTCCCTTTCCTCTGCCTCTGCTTAGACGCTCTCCTGATTCACAGCCCCTCTCTGGCCCTGCATCCCAGTCCACTGCCCTTTTTATCTGGCTTCCCAAGGTTGTCCAGGCCACCTCTCTGGATTCTGCCAGAGAGAGTGGCTTAAAACAACAGAAATGTGTTTCTTCACGGAGGAGGCAAGAAGTCCAAAATCTAGGTGTCACAGGACGAGGCCTCCCTCCAAAGGCTCCAAGGAGGGTCCTTCCTGCCTCTCCCAGCTGCCCAGGGCTGCAGGCATTCCTGGGCGGGGGCTGCATCACCCCAACCTCTGCTTCATCTTCACAGGGCTTCTCTGCATCAGTATCTTCTCTTCTCCTGTCTCTTGTAAGAATAATTGTGATTGGATTTAGGACCACCCAGATATTCCAGGCTGATCTCGTCTCAAGATTCTTAATTACATCTTCAAAGACTCCTTTTCCAAATAAGTTCACATTCACAGGTCTCTGGCCTTAGGACATGGACATATCTTTTGGGGGGCACAGTTTAACCTACTAAATGGTTTACAAGACTCTGTAGATGAGACATGAAAATGTCACCAGATGGGGACCTGGCCTGGAGCAGGTCTGCCTCTGGCTGGCCAGTAGTGTGCGGGTCCTTGACTCCATGCAGGAAAGATTTCATGAGTCCAGGTGATTTTGAGAGTGTATTAAACCGGAGACAGTCAGACAAAGGAAGGACTTAGGATAGAAGAAGAAACAGGAGAGAGCCAAGGTGGGGGCTGTTTTGACTTTTTAGAAACATAAAGGAAAGAACTGAGCCAAGGTCTAGTTGCTGACAGCTCCCTGGGAAGTCAGAGAAAAAAGAGGGCCTTGAAGACAAGTTCAGGGGGTTAACCTGGAATGAGCTGCCACTGCCCACAGATCCCCTGGTTGCAAGACCCACAGGGACCCTTAGAGTTCAGGAGAAAGAGAGCAGAGATACAAGCCGTGGGTGTGCCCTAGCCAGAACACCATGAGCTTTTTGTCTTGAGGCTTTTTATCTTTCTTTGGCGGACAGGAATCCTAGGGGAGGCCTCAGGGGAGGGTCTTAACAGAACACTCATCAGCTTTCCAGGTGTGTCCTTCAATATTTGATTCATCAAAATGTGTGTATAGAGGGGCCAGGGTTATTTTCTGGTTCATTCCATTTTTAAAAAATGTCATCAAGAAAGAGGCACTGAGGTCAGTCTGGAATGTGTAAACCATTTGCTCCTAAGTGTCCTTGGTTAAGGAAGAAAAAAAAAGTGTGATTCACTAGCTGGCTGTCAATTGCTCAAACTGTCTGGCCTTGTTTAATTATTTTGTCTCGGTTTCCCTTATTCCACCTGTCAAGGAATTTCCCTAGCTTCTTACTACACTGCCTCAAAAACATGAAAGTAACTTCTTTTTCGTAATTCCTGGCTAAGACAGAAAGCCTGAGCCCAACCCCAGAGAGACTCTCTTCTCCCCTCTTTCCCAAGGGAGTCTGGGAATCTCTCTGGCTTGTGCTCAGGTACAAGGGATGGACAGATGACCTGTTGCTCACCTGTCCCTTTCTGGGCCCTCTGAGCAGTAAGCGAAGGGCAGGGAGCAGCTGCCCGCTGTCCCCACCATGAGCCCTGGACAGTGCCCAGTCGGGGTTGGGGCACTGGCCACGTTGGGCCCTGCTCTGCAGCTGCTAGTATTTCTTTCAGGAACTTCACCTCCCTCTTCCACCCTGATTATGGCAACTGTTACATCTTCAACTGGGGCATGACCGAGAAAGCACTCCCTTCTGCCAACCCTGGAGTTGAGTTCGGTAAGTTTTGATTCCTCCTGGGGCCAGAACCATAAGGCTTTAACCTCCCCACCATGTGGGACTGAAAGACCAAATTACCATCAAGCATTGAAGGGTAGGATCTGGAGTAGATAGACTCGGCATGAGGAAGAGCAACCTTGGGAAGCCCGTCCTGTGTGCAGGGAGGCTGGCCCAGGGGTCTTCTCAGCCATTTTCTTATCCCACACCTGTAAATCCCTGGGGTAGCGACCATGTATCCACTTTGAGAATGAGCAAAATGAGAATTCAGAGCAGTAGAGTGTAGTGGTTAGGGCTCAAGCTCGTATGTCTGATGAAATCCCAGCTCCACCATTCATTTACTTGGTGGGTGATCCTGAGCTCAAGATCTAACTTTTCAGAGCCTTGATTTCCCCATTCAAAGGTGGCCTACAGTAGCATGGAATACAGTGTATACCTCACTTGAGTCACTGAGACGCAAGTCAGGTGAGGTGAACTGCTTACCACAGTGCCCTGCAAGCAGTAATTCTCAGTATGTGCCGGATCCTGAGGAGTTTTAGTAACTCGCCCAAGACCAGCTGGCTAACACATGGCAGCCCTGACTCAGGCTCATCCCTATGCAGTTCATAGAGCAAATCACACAGACCAAGAGAGAACAAAAAGAGCAGGTGGGCATGAGGAGGTGGGAGGTGGTCAGTGACAGAGGCAGCTATGTTGGCCTGTCTCAGGGACAAGCTGGTGGACTCAGGATGTCTGTGGCTTTCAGGCTATGAGCACAGGTAGGAGCAAAGCCTTCCTCCCCTCTCAGGGTCAGCCTGCCCCAACCAACCAACAAGAGGCAGGTTGTCATTCAGTAGCCATCAGGGGCTCCTGGTCAAGGGGACAGAGTGGGCTTACTGCCCTTCCCCCAGCCCTGTGCCCCTAAACACACTGTGCCTCAGAGAGGTGCGGACCAGCTCCCATAAGGGGCAGCAGATTAGAAATAAGAAGCCCAGCTACCTGTATTAGGACCTCAGCAACCCCACTTTCTCACTGGGTGACCTCAGACAAGTCCCTTCACCTCTCTGCGCCTCAGTTTCCTCATCTGGAAGCTGGGGACGATAACAGTACCTACCTCATATGTATCTTCAGAGCACCAGTGAGATTGTGTATAAAAAATCACTTAGCCCAGCATATAGCAAATGCTAAAGAAACACCAGCCTTACTATCCTAAGCACCTAGCATAGTCCTATGGTGCACAAAATATCAGGTGTGGTCTCTGCCCTCCATAACAGAACAGTTGAGTTGGGAAGAAAGAGAGACAAGAAAAGAAGAGTCAGTCACATGAGTGAGGCAGGTTCTAGGAAGGAAAGTCCCGGAGCTGGGAGAGGGTATAACAAAGACCCTGAGACCTAATTTAGGTAGTCAGGGGAGGCTTCTGGAGGAAGTGACACTGGGCTGAGATCTGCAGGAAGAGCAGGATTTCCTAGGTGAAGTGTGAGGGTGGAAAGAGCATTCCCGAAGGTCCAGCATCAGGAAGGTGCACAGGAGCTAAGGGGGATTGAATGGAGAGAACAAGGACCCGTGTGAGGTGAGGTAGAGCCACATGGTGCATGTCCCTAGATCTACCTGCTGTGTGGGCTGGGGAAGCAAGAGGAGCCCTGGGCAGAGGTGAGGGTAGCGTGGACTAGGATGGGGCCATAGAGAAGACAAGGGTTCCAGTTTTCACAAAATGGAGCCAACTTCTTGGGCAGGCCCTCGGGGACCCCTTGGATGGAGGGGGTGTGGACAAGTGGGGCGTGGGTCTCCCTTCAGCTTCGGGGAGTGAGTTCAGACAGGCCTTGGTGTCCCTTCCCCGCAGGCCTGAAGTTGATCCTGGACATAGGCCAGGAAGATTATGTGCCCTTCCTCACGTCCACGGCCGGGGCCCGGCTGCTGCTGCATGAGCAGAGGTCATACCCCTTCGTCAAAGACGAGGGCATCTATGCCATGTCAGGGACGGAGACATCCATCGGGGTGCTGGTGGTATGGTCGCAGCCCCAGGGAAGCCCGAGGGGGGTGAGGGTGGAAGCTGACCTGCCTAGCACCACCTTACCGTGGCCTGAGAGGAGGGGATTAGGCCTCTTGAAGCCCTGGCCTTCCCTCACGGTCCACTCCTGCCCTGCCCTCTGGCTGGACCCCGCCCGGGCAGACACACTCTGGGGGGAGACAAGCACCCCGGCACCTGCTGGGGCCTACTGCTCTCCATCCCCTTTCAGAACTCCTAGACCCACATGCTCCATGGGAGGCAGGGGCAGAGGAGTTTCCTAGGGTTGACCAGGGGTCCCACAAACACCCTTTCTGGACATAGGACAAACTGGAGAGAAAGGGCAAACCCTACAGCCAGTGCACTGTGAACGGCTCTGACGTCCCCATCCAAAACCTCTACAGGGACTACAACACCACCTACTCGATCCAGGTAGGGTGACAGTGCAGGCCTTGTGCCCGTAGCACCCCATCTGTGTCATCCGGCCCGAGGCTTAGGTCTCTGGGAGAAATGGTCCTCAAAAGGCGATTTACTCGGGAAGTCAGTTTATTGGCAAAGTCCCTCTTTGTGTCTGGCCTCACACCTCTTTGCTGCAGCCAGGGGGCATGTCCCCAGACCCAGCCTCAGTGACAGGGACAGACTCCTCTCCCAGTCCAGTCTGCCTTGGCAGATATAAGAACTGAGGCACAAAAAGGGGACAGCCCAGGGCCCCCCTCCATGTCCAAGTGCTGCAATCGCGGGGTGGCCCTCCCTTTTGCCTTAGTCACAGGAAAACCCTCCCCCATGCCCACCTGCCTGCTCACCCCATCCAGCTGACTCCATCCACCCACACATTGCCCGGCTGGTTTGGTCACCTTTTCTCGGGGGACAGTGTAGGGAGGTGGGGAGAAAGGAGGAGGACACAGAAGCATCAGGCCCCAGCCACCAAAGACCCCTTTCCAGGAAAACCTCTTGCTTCTTTCAGTGCAATAACCACTCTGGCCAGAGACCTTGGCAAAGACCTAGGCCCTGGTCACGTGCTCTGTCCACCCCACCCTGCCCTACCCCAGCCTCAGTCATGGGGCTGCAGGGGACACCTGCTTCCCAGTTGAGACAAGAGGTCTGGAAGAACCCAGTATACTTGCCCGAAGTCCGAGCTCCTCGTCAACTCCCTGGCCTTCCTCCCCAGCTCTGCTCTTCCCGGCTGTGCATGTCCTCTGCCTGCCACCTGATTTCTTGCTCCAGACCAAGCACTTACAGAGGCCAAGCCTAGCCCTTCCAACCTCAGCCAACAGGGCAACTGTCGCCCCGTTCTGCCATGAGTAAACTGAGACCCCGAGGTTAATAACTGGCTGCCACACACATAGTAGGTCTCTGAGTGGACTGAAAACAGGTTGGAATGACCTGAAAAGACAGTATGAACAGGAATTCATCACCTGCATGCCCAGGGTGCTGAGCCCACTCTTCTCCCAGGCACCCCTCCCAGAGGACGCGCTGCCGCTCTCGTCCTCTTCTGTCAGCACTGGCCTTTCAGGAATCAGCCTCTCCTTGCAGTCCCTGAGTGGGTCCCTCCAGGACAAAGGCACTTGGAGCCAGCCTGCCCGACTCCCTCAGAACTGCCCTCCTGGGCCTTTCTGTGTAAAGGGCTCGAAACAGATGCTCTTTATCCAAGTGCTAGCTTTAGAATTTGGAACAAGCCACCCCTTCCCAAGTCATCTGAACAGTGGGACCTGGTCTGAATCTCTCTGCAAGGAACAGGTAGAGGGAAGGACCGGAGATGCACCCTGGTCACCTCAGCACCACTTCTCAACTGGAGGGACACCTCTTCTGGCCCCTCCAGCTCCCTGGGCCCAGGGAACTAAGGACCCTGGGCCCCGTGCTGGGGCCGGGGAGGGGCATCACTGGTCTATGTGTGTGGTCTCCCTGCCCCCTGTCCCAGGCCTGTATTCGCTCATGCTTCCAAGAGCACATGATCCATAACTGCAGCTGTGGCCACTACCTATACCCGCTGCCCCAGGGAAAGAAGTACTGCAACAACCAGGAGTTCCCTGACTGGGGTGAGTGGGACCAGCCATTGGCACCCTAACCGGCCTGCCACTATCCACCAAGGCTCTGCCTGCCAGGGAGAGGCGTGGTTCCATGCCCTCAACAGGGCCCAGGGGTGTACCCGGGCTTGCTCAGCCACATGCACAGTCCACAGCCCCTCCCTCCCAGGCACCCCTCTCAGGAGAACCCAGCTCCCATTCACACTTTGACTCCATGACTTGTACACTTAAACTGCACCTGTGTGGGAGTGATTCTGCCTGTGTGCCATGTGTAAACACCCTCACCTGTGTGGGCCTGGGTATGCAACTCTAGTGAGGGCACACATGTACGTGCATTTGTGTTTTCCCACACACACGTGTGAAAGGGCATGTATGTGTGCGTGCCTCGATGAGGTGCCGCACTCAGGACTGCAGTGCCCGTCTGAACCTGTGTTCATGGACTAGTCCATGCCTCCATTGTCTGCGTTTGTGCCCACTGGTTTGTGTGTACATATGAGTGTGTGTGCATGCACAAGGCCACATGTATCAGCCTCAGCACTGTGTCCGTGCCTGTGTGAGCTCACCTGGTCTCTCTGTGGTGTGCTGGGGCGAGGGGAGAGGGAGGTGGCCTCCAAGGTCTCGAAACCTGAAGCCACAGTAGGAGGAGAGGCCCCTGCAGGGCTCACATTGAGCTGGAGTCCTAATGGCCCAGAGTCCAAACACCCAAGGATGTTGTACGCAACAGAGAGAGTTCTACCACTTCTTCAAACCAGGAAAATGTGGAGAACAAGAGGGAAAAACTGTATCTCTTGTAACCACCCACCCCTTCAACACAACCCTGTCACTCTGGTCCCTACTAGGAATGAGGATGACAAGCAAAAGGAAGCTGCCTTGACCCTGCTGAGCTGAGCCTGGATGTTTGGGGAGAGGATCCCCCAGGCCAGGCCGAGGCAAAATGGCACAAGATGGGGGTGGAGGGATGGATGGTTCTCAATGACAGGGGCTTCGGATTGAGACAATTCTCCCCCTCACACCCGCCACCCCAGTCAGAGACCTTAGGTGGCCCAGGGCCAGGAGGGCAGAGGGCAGCCAGAAGCTCAAAGGCTCAAAAGCTCAAATTCTCTGCCCCACCCCTCTCCTGCTCAGTTTATTGCTACTCAGAGCTGCGCAGGAGCTTGGGCCAGAGGGAGACCTGCATCAAGATGTGCAAGGAGTCCTGCAAGTGAGTGCAGCATGGGCTCAGCGGGGTCTGTGGAGCAGGGCGGTATGCACACTGCAGGGTGGGACAGCCACAGGCCTGCCTTCTCTCTTCCAGTGACACCCAGTACAAGATGACCATCTCGATGGCCGACTGGCCTTCTGAAGCCTCTGAGGTGAGGTAGTGGTGTGGCCAAGCTCCTAGCCACCTATCCTTGGGCTGGGGCCTGTTCTGGGCCTGGGTCTGCAGGCTGCTTGAGACTTTGGAGAGGGTGCTCCTTCCTCCCTCTTCTCTCCCCCTTTCCTTCCACCCCTAGGCACTGTGCTGGGGACACAGCAGCGAACCAGACAGACATAGTCCTTTGTCCTTACAGTGCTTACATTCTAGTCAGAGAGACAGCCTACAGAGAAACAAGATCATTTCAAAGTGTGATAATGATTGTGTAGGAAGTAAACCAGATGATGAGAGTAACTGGGGGAAGGACTCCCCAAAATTGTGACACTTTTGCTGAAATCAGAGGATAGAGCTGAGCCAACCCTGGGTAGGGTTGCGGAGGAGGGCCCAGGCAGAGCAAGGGCCAGAGGTGGGAAAGAACTAGCAGAGGGTGGCTGAGCCGTATGGGAAGAGTCTGGAGACTTGAGTGCCTTCTCCCCATAAGAGCGGCCACATTGTACACTATTACCTTCCTTCTCTTTCCCATCCCAACACATGGTCCCCAGAGGGCTTCAGGAAGATACAGGGCTGTAGTCTGTCCCCCAAAGGGAGCAGGGTCCATGGTTGGGAGGGAATACAGCAGATGCCATTTTTTTTAACTGCCTTCTTGGGTTGCAGGACTGGATTTTCCATGTCCTGTCTCAGGAGCGGGACCAAAGCACCAATATCACTTTGAGCAGGTAAGCCTGGAGTTCAGGGCAGGGCTGAGGAAGGAAGAAAAAGGCAGGAACGAGAGTCACAGGAGAGGAGTTTGGACATAGTGCAGCTCCTCAGACACTTTCTCACAGTGGTCAGATCCAGGAGCAAGCCTGGAAGAGGAAGCACTGGGAGTGAAAGAGGAGCCAGCCACAGGGACACAGGTCTACCACTTCCTAAAGGAGAGCCTGTCCTCTATCTATCACCTGTTCATACACCCATCCATCCATCCATCCATCCATCCATCCATCCATCCATCCTTCTATCCATCATCCATCCTTCCAATCTTCTATCTATTCATCCACCCATCCATCCTGTCAAGTCTTCTACCCATCCACCTATTCATCCATCCATCCAAACATCATCTATCTTTCTAATCTTCCACCCATTTATCCCTCCATTATCCATCCTTCCATTATTCCACTCATCCATCCACCTACCCATCCTCTATTCATTCATCTTTCCATTTATTCACAACAAACATACACTGAGCACAAAGACACAAGGTCCACACTGTCAGAAAACCTGAATCTACAAGATAGAGAGATGAGATCAGAGTTTATGGTGATGCAAATCTGTAGCAGACCCTCCCTGTGGAAGCATAGCAGGAAGGAGACACCATCTGCCAAAGACATAAGGGAGGTGGCACTTGAGCTAGCTCTCCAAGTGTAAGAATTGTTCAAAGCAAATAGACAAAAATGTCCATGCAGAAGCCCAGACATGAGAGAGCTTAGCCTTTCTGAGGACCATCAGATATAAGAGGGAAGCCCACTTGGCCACTCTTCTCTCTGCCACAGGTTTCCTGCCAGAGGGTCAAGCTTAGGACTCTCTGCAGAGTCTACCGCTTATGGGCTGGACCATCCTGGTGGTGGGGGGAGTGCTCAGGGGCTGTCTCTGGCCAGAGTATCCCTTAGGGAGCTGGTTCAGAAAGGGGCCCACAGGATGGGTACTAGGCAGATGCCCTTTGTGGCCCAAAGCACACAGCAGCCAAGAAGGGCAGCACTGTTGGCTCTTGTTTGGACCTCACCACCCATGGCAGTGCGTCTGTGAGAAGCTCAAGCAGAGGAGGGTTGGGGCAGCCCCTCTGTTGCCTTTTCTGTGTGTGTGTGGGGGGGGGGCAAAGGGCATCAGTCCTTGCTGCTTCCTGCAGGAAGGGAATTGTGAAGCTCAACATCTTCTTCCAAGAATTCAACTATCGTACCATTGAGGAGTCGGCAGCTAATAATGTGAGTTTGGGGGCTCCTGACACCTTTACCTTGCACCCTGAGGGGCAGGAGGGTCCCCAGCCCCACAGACAAATTAGGAAGGCCTCTAACACATTGTTTCCCTGGGTTGAGATGGTCACCCTTTCCCCTTCCCAGTAATCAATACACCTCACAGGAATCCAGGAGGCTGGGTTTCAGGCAGGAACTTGTTGCCTGACTCCCATCTCTACCAGAGTCTTAGCTGCCTGCTCTCCACAGATTGTCTGGTTGCTCTCAAATCTGGGTGGCCAGTTTGGCTTCTGGATGGGAGGCTCAGTGCTGTGCCTCATCGAGTTTGCAGAGATCATCATCGACTTTGTTTGGATCACCGTCATCAAGCTGGTGGCCTTCTCCAAGAGCCTACGGCAGAGACGGTCTCAGGCTTGCTACGCCGGCCCACCACCCACCGTGGCTGAGCTGGTAGAGGCTCACACCAACTTTGCCTTCCAGTCTGACACAGTCAACCATGGCCCCAACCCTGGGGCCTACCCCAATGAGCAGACCTTGCCCATCCCAGGCACCCCACCCCCCAACTATGACTCCCTACGTCTGCAGCCATTGGACATCGAGTCTGACAGTGAGGACGATGCCATCTAGACCCTGTCCCTGCCCACCCTGAGCAGCCGAAGAGCTCAGACCTGAGAAGCGAGGCCAGTGCCCAGGGCCTCACTTTATTGCACTCTCTCCCAAGGGCTGGGATGATAGGCACCCCAGTCCAGAGTCCATGTCTCTCTAGAGAGGCCAGTAGCTCCTAGCTAATCCCAGACTATGGGCTCCATAGGGTCACAGTGCTGGTACAAATATGGGGATTGTGTCCTCATTTGATTTATGCCCACCCCCAACCCAACCTGAGCCTTGGCCTGGGATATCCCGAGCCAGCCCCTGGAGACCCAAGAGCACCCTCCCCTTGGGGCAGGCTATTCCCGTCCAGTGCCAGTCACTATCTGCTGCAGAGATGAAAAATCAGGCACATAATGCTTGTTCAGTCCCCAGGCCTGTGGTCTTTTCCTTCCTGGCCTTGGCTGGCCTCTGTGGATGGGACTCATGAGGGCACTGGTTGTGCTGAGCAGGGAGAGCATCAGGCGGGGGTGGGAGGCTGCCAGGCGGTACATGTTTTATTCTAGAAAATAAAAGTAGAAAACACTGAGTCGAGCTTTGTTCTTCATCTAATGGGGCAGCCAAAGTGCCCTCATGCGTTTCTGGAGTGCAAGGACATCCATGCTGGCTTGAGAGCAGGGCCTGGCCAAGGAAAGGCCCCACGCGGGGGACAAAGTCCCTGTCCAGTTGTCCCCAAAGCAGTGGCTTTATGACTTTCTTAATGCCACCCAACTTGCTTCTTTGGGTGGTGAGGACAGAGAGTGAGGAAGGCAGAGAGGGGAGGAAGAACCCTCTGGCTGCCTGAGACTCCAGCAGCTGACAAGATGCCTTGGTCTGTCTCTGCTTTCCCAGGTAGGCTGTGGCCACATCGCAGCCGAGAAGATCAACTCCAAACTCAGCAAACACGGCTGGGAGAGCTCCCCTCCTCCCCGGCTGTCGCCGCAAGCTCCCAGGCAGACTCATTGGTCACTGATTGGGTCATATGCCTGCCTCTGAACCAGTCAGTGCAGCCAGCTGTGTGGGCTGCTTGCATTGGTCAGACCCTGCCCACACTGGAGGCCAGCTGGTCCCCAGTGGAATCACGTGTTTCCAGGTGGAAGGGACACGGTTCCTAAGGGTGCCAGATAGAATACAGGCTGCCAGGGTAAACGTGAATTTCAGATAAATGACAAATTCATTTTTTAGTAGAAATTTGTTCATGTAATATTTGGCATATATAAATCTAATAACTATAGTTTTCCTGAAATTCAAATTTAACTGAGCATCCTGTATTTTTGATTGCTGATTATGGCAAACTTTGTGGCTCCCACAGAGGTCAGGGAGCTCTTATTAAGGAAAATGGGTCCAGCAGGAGCAGACTGGTGGCAGCTGCAGGGCCCTTCTGTCACCTGCTGGTCCCGGTGGTGAAGGAACCCTGGCTTTAGAGCCTGGTGTTAAAGGCCCAGCCCTGCTGCTGGTCTGAGGCTGGGGTCCTTGGCCTGAAAAGCAAGCAAGCAGGCCTCCAATTAAGTGTCCAAGGTGGCACCTTGGAGAAAAGAGGTGCCCCAGACTTTGTGCCACTCTGGCCAAAGGCAGCAACTGCCAAAGATAGATTGGGGAGGGCCTGGGGAAAGCCGGGTTTCCCAGCTCTGGGCCTGGCAAGTCTGCAGGCTGGAGTCACAGCTCTTGGTAGTCACTGTATTTACTACTATGACTACTATTTTCAGGAGTGGTTGTTGTCACCACACTATTATCATTTGTTATTAAACAATGGCTATATTGTATCAAGCTCTTACCACATGCCAGGCACCAGGCCAAGTACTTTATAAGTCATACTTCATTTAATTCTCATATCCATTGGGAATATTATCATCCCATTTTACAGGTAAATAAATTGGGGATCAGAGAGGTAAAGTAAGGTACTCAAGATCACTATTATTCTAGTAAGTGATAAAGGTGAGACTCCAGCCTCATCCTCTTGCTGCCAGTGATCATAAGAATACCAGTCCCTCATAGAACCTAGGGCTTTCATAGTCATTGTCTCATCTAATGCTCTGGGACAGGCAGAGCAGTAATTATCTAGTTCCTTTGCCAGCTCATGGGTCACAAGTTAATTTTAACTTACTTAAGTTAAAAAGGGAACACATGGGTTCCTGTAATTAAAGTCCAGGGACTTGGGGCATGGCTGTACCCAGGGGTTCACCTAGATCTGGTGGTTTCTCCAGCTACTGGCTTTATATTCTTCTATATGGACGTTGCTCTCAAACAGGTTCTCTCCATGTGCCACTCTCCCCACCCTGCCCCTGCCTGGTCCCAGGCTCCATTCCCTCAGCTCAGCCAGCCACAGTGAGAAGAAGGCTCCTCCTTCACAGCATCCCAGCAAAAGCCCTGACAAAGAGGCTCATTTGGATCAGCCTGGGCCACAGGCTCACTCTGAACTGATCACTGTGTCCGGGGTGGGAGATGCTTGCTGCCTGGTCAGCCTGGGGTGAACCCATGGTGGGCAGTCCCTTACAAACACCCGAGAGGCTATGTTCAGAGACATCTTGAAGCAGGAGTGGGAAGGGTGCTTCCTTCCCCTAGAGCTGCTTATAGGAGCAAGACCAGGCAGGCCCAGGAGATGGTGGGCATCGGCTGCGCTTCCTTCCCTCAGCGAAGCACTGAGGGCCATGTCTGAGGGCAGGCTCTAGGTCAGGCAGATGCAGGGAGACACACCGTCCCATTCTCACCCTGGGTCCTGTCAGCCTTTCAGGGCTCAAAAATTAGGCTGACAGGACCCAAATTGCCCAGGAAATCGTAACTCCCACTTCCACCACAAAGGGAAGGTAGGTTGTATGTACTGTGTGCCGTGGCCCCCCACCATATCTCAATGGCTTTTCTAATAGCCCTGTGCGTTAGGGACTGCTAGGCCCCTGTTCTTCACATTATGAAATGAGGCTCAGTGAAGTGCCTTTCCCAAGGTCACAAGGCTGGGAGGTGGCGAAGCTGGGACTCAAAGCCCAGTGGCTCTCATGGACACCGGCACAGAGATCACCACAGGTTTCCACTTCAGGGCAGCACATGGCACCCCCGGGTTTCTGGCCCTCCCTTCACTAAGGCAGGAGCCAGGCTCAAGCCCTGCCAGGCACAGTCTGGGACCCACCACAGAAGAAACCAAAATACTTTTCTTGGTCCGGGGTCACAGCGGATGCTGTTCCAGCACCAGTAAACTGGTTCCAAGGCTACAAGAACAGAATGTGCCAGAACCCTTGGGCAACCCAGTGAGATGCTATCCTGGCCCCCTGGTGGGGCTAGTCCCTGAGAGGCCCTGGACTGGCCAGAGCCACTCAAGAGACAAGCAAGATGTCCCCGCTGGGATTCGGTGCCTTGCTGTGTGCCTCCCCCCCGTCGGTTAGGAGCGCAGGTGTCAGTCGCCAGGCTTGCTGCAACCCCAACCCTGCCATGTGGTAGCTGAGTGACTCCAGGCAAGTCCCCTAGACTTCTCCAAACCTCAGTTCCTTTGTGTGTAGAATGGGGACCATATTTCCTGCCTCCAAGGCTGTTGGAAGGCGTAGGTGAGAGAAGGAAAGGTGCACAGTCCTGTGAGCACAGCACACATCCAGTTCCAACAAGACCCTGCAAGACACCGCTGCCCTCCCCTCTCCTTCACTAACAAAACCCAGCCTGTTCAGGGATGTAACAGCCAGCCCAAGCAATAAACCCTGAGTGGTCTAAGCCAGGGTTTCTCTACTGGAGGTGATTTTGGTCCTTGGGCAGTATCTGCAGACTTGCTGGCTGTCACAAGTAGGGGAATACCTCCAGCACCTATTCGGGGGAGGCCAGGGGTGTTGTAAACATCTACTGTGCACAGGCCAGCCCTCATGACAAAGAGCTGTCCAGCCCAAACATTGCTAGTGCCAAGGTCGGAAACCCTCAGGGAGCCTGTCCTGTCCCCACCTACCCAAACTCGGTTGCAGTTGGGGGAACACCTGGTGACCAAGCAAATGGTCAATGAGGCCTGGAAGAAAGTTGGCAGCGCTTCTAGGAAGACTTCTGCCTCCATAGTGGAAGGGACAGAATCACTCAGCCGCGCCCTGGTAGTTGCAGGAGCTGCTCTGTGGGAAATATCCTGGTTACAGAGAGGCTGGTAATGGTCATCCAGACACTGAATCAGTGTCCAAGGCTGCCACCATTTGATATCTTATTACTGAAAAAAGTCAACTCCTATTTGTTTAAATTGCTCAAACTACATTACTCTGTTGTAGCCAAGTATACTCTTTAACAGATACAGAAGCTATAGGCAAAAAAAGACAGAATCTGCACCATCTATGAGCTTTAAAAAAAGGAAAAGGAAAAACAAAGTCCTCACACTCACAACTGCCCACAGGACCCTCTGTGACCAGCTCCTCTTCCTCTCTGACCCCACTTCACTTCCTGCTTCCCCCTGCTGGCTGTGGATGTGCCCCAGGCTGGGTCTGCACTGTTCCTTCTACCTGAACACTCCTGCTGTCACTTTCTTCACTGTGTCTCTTATCCTTTAGGTCTCAGGGTTGCCCACCCATCTTACCCCAGGCTGCCTTCTGCCCTGATGCCCTCTAGTTCCCTGAGATCTCAAGTTATCTTTGCCGGTTACCTGCTGATTCTCCCTCCTTCCCTTTCTCATTGACAGCATCCCCAGTGCATAGAGCATGGTGCAGAGCAAGGACCCAAACATTCACTAAGGAAAGAGGAAAGAAAACAACATTCTTGCATTTCACTGTATTTAATAATTCCATTTTCAAGACTGCATCATTTTAAAAAATCATCTGAAAATTCCTCCCTGATAAATAATATACCTCTAATTTACAACTATTTTTTTTTTGAAATTACAAATGAAAGTCTTTAAAGCCGATTCTGCCCAATCCTGGGCAGTTTTAGAGCGAAGCCATTCTAGAGAGCCTCCGTGACCCCAGAAGCCCAGCCTGGCCCGCCTCTTGGCCAGGTGTGGAGTCAGCAGTCCACACTCCGCATGGCGGCCACTGTGGTGGCGAGGCGCCGGGGCAGGCCTTTGCTGACCTGTCTGTAGTCCTCAGGCTTGGTCTTCAGGAGCGTCCCAACGTTCTGGAGGGCCCGGGAGGGCTGCAGGCCCAGGGCATCCATCACATTTATCAGGTAGTCTGTGGGGAGGGGGACAGATAGACTCAGCACCAGGCAGGACAGGACCCACAAGACCTCCACTAAGTAAGAAACGGGGATGCTACCCCAAGCTCCAAATGCCATGTATGCCACTCTGTCCTCAGCAGGCGGCCTTTACTCTGAGGTTTTTCCCAAGAGGGTCAGACCTGAATGTGAGTTCGAACCCAGTCCAGGAATTCCAACCTAATAAAGGACCAGCAACATCCAGAAGCTCCCACTGGGGACTCCTGGGTTCTCAGCCCCGCTCCCCAGTCAGCTGCACTGTTCCCTTGGGTTCTACAGATCAATAAGCTCATCACAGCAGTTATCAAAGTCTTCCCAGTAGAACCTCCACCACGAAGACAAGGTCAATGCTGGGAGTGGTGGGGGGCCTAATACAGTGCAGGTTCCCACACTTCCCAGATGACCCGCCGGAATACTAGTTAACAACAGATCCCTGAGCCCACCTTCAGACCACATTGATCAGATTCTCTGAGAGGGTCCCAGAACGCTTGCGTACCTGGCAGCTTGGGCAACACTAGCAGAGTAAAGGAGACCAGGATCTAAGGACAGGGAGACCTTGGGGAAGTCCGTCAGCCTCTCTGTGTCCCCACTCCCATCTGCTAATGCACCTAACACCCACCAGGCTGAGTGTTAAGACAAAGGCCATGAAGGCACTTGAGGTGCTGTAGGTGACAGATCAATGGGCGCTGCCTTTCCTTCCTCCTTCCTGGGCAACAACAAACCTAAGGGAGCATTCCACCTCATTCCTGTTTGAAAGGTCTAGAAGACAGCAGCACCCAGAAGGTCCCTCCTTGCTTTCTAATTTCTGCCCAGGTTAATCTCTTCTCCCAGGCAGACCAGAGCTCCAGTCATGTCCTGCAGCTTCCCTGTATTTTCTTCTCTGACCCAACTCAGGGGAAGCTGCTTCCCAGAAAGGGCGCCACCATTCATCAGGCACCTGCCTCCTGCACAAGCTTAACCATAAAACTGAGCTCCACTTGCCTGCAAGCCAGAAGCTGCAAATTAGAAGCCCATGGCCCACCATAACATTTTGTGTTTGGGCAGCAGAATGGTTTGAGATTTCTGTTAACATTGAATTTGAATGTCTTTAAGGAGCAATACACTGCCACAGACCTCACCCATCTCTATCGTGCTACAGCTTGAGCTTCACACCTCGGCCGTCTCTTCCCAGCCCCTAAGCACAAGCACACTCCCCACATATAAATGCAGTAGCACAGAAACTGTCTACATTCCATTTCCTAGCACTGAGGCCAGAACATAGCAGATGCTCAGTCAACACTTAAGGAGAAATGGATGGATCAGGAGGAAGCTTAACAGGGACGGAGAAAAATTGTGAGCAACTGAAATGTAGGGGCAGGCCCACATCTCACTTGGCTCCCTAGTTCTGGCCAGTTTTCTGTTCAGTGCTCCTGCTGTACTGACAGGGAACACCAAGGAGCCCAGGAATCTCATCTCTCTTCTCTGACCACATGCCCAGTGAAATGACACAAAGCTGCTACCCCTTTGTGACTGCTGAGAGCTCACTACCAAGTACACACTGCTCAGGGGACCAGGGAGGCTGGGTTCCAGGTCTGGCTCCACCACTAACTGCTCTGGGGCCCAGAGGAAAGGTTCTCATTTCTATTTCTTCTTCAGCAAAAGAAGAGGCTTGGCCTGGCCCTGGGGACATCCAGGTCAGAGCTCTGTTGGGTCCCCAAGGAGCTGATCTTTAAGACCCCCTCCACCCTGTCCCCTGAGCACCCCAAGAGCTGCCACAGGTGAGTCAGTGGAATGATACCAAGAGACAGAGGACATTCCTGGCCACCTGCCCACAGCACCCAGCCTCAGAGCACCACTTCCACAGATGAGTGCCAGCAGGAGCAGGTGGGCACATGCCTCTCTGCCCTGGGAGGCAGGCAGGTATTCTAGGATTCCAGGTGGCCTCATTACACAACCGCTTTGTGCCTCTGTTTCTTATCAGCATGATGGAGGCAAGAGCAGCGACCTTATAGGAGAGTTTGAAGATTGCATAAGGCAAAGGGTGTAAGTGCTTGGCTCAGCACCTGGCATACCTGGTGCATAGAAAGAGCTTAACCAATATTAGTTTGGGAGACTGTTATACAAAAGGAGCAGGCCAGGCCGGGCAAGGCAGCATAACACAAGTCTGCATCAGTCATTTCTCACCTCACTGAAACTTCCCTTAATGTTCTCAGCCTCAGCAGCCTTTCAGAATACCCTGAGACACTTTCCAAAATACAGATGACTGGGTTTCAACCCAGACTTATTAATTCAGAAACTCTGGGGGCAAGGCCTGGAGAATCATCTGCATTTTAACAAGCCTCAGAGCCAAATCCAAAGTTGACATTCGGAGGAGACCTAGGAGGAGACTCTTAGAGGAAAGGGACTGGCAGTCACCATGGGCCAGGGCTGTCCCTCCTAGCGCCTGTCCCAGGGTACCCACCGATGTCTGTGGCCAGCTGCTTGGTGGAGTGCGGGGTAAGCTCAGGGATCTGCAGGATCACGTCACAGTAGGTCTGCATCGTGGCTCTGGCGATCGAGCCCAGCCAGTTGTCAGCCATGTTGTCCAGCTCAGATAATTCATCCCCTGCAAAGGGAGACAGTCACCAAAAACCACAGAACCTGCTCAGGAAAAGCCCATCACCAATAGCTTTCATGGAGTCCTTCTGGGTAAGCTGGCACACGGCAGGTACTCTATGCATAAGCACGCCAAGGTGCTTACTAGTCTCTGTGGGAGACACAGGGAACAGAACAATTACATCTTGGGTCAACCGGTATGAACTAAGGATAATGAGGGCTTAGAAAAGGAGTCCCCAATGGGTTCGATACTGCTCTGGGTGCTTATGCTGGGTGACCCTGCCCTTTCATGCCCTGTCTGGCCAAGGGAGAAAGGCCCTCAACACAGCAACATCAGCAGTGCAGCAAGGCACACTCAGAGACACCAGAGCCCCAAACCGGGAGCAAGTATCGGTGCTTCCCTTGGACAGATGGTCGGTTGGCCAAATGCACATAAGGAAAAATAGCATCCGGGCAGAAAGCACAAGAATTGTTCTAAACAGTACCCTCAGTGCACAGAGCACGTGTGAGATGGCCCTGTTTATCTCACATGAAGAGAAAGGCATGCGGGACAACAGTCTCTCATATGTCCCCTTCACCAGCTCAGGGCAGCAGACAGTTAATCAGAAAAATTATTTTTAAAAAATTAAGAAAAACGTCCTTCTGAGTGGTTGGAGCATGACCATGTGGGGGCCCAAGACACAAGAGAGGAAATGAGGCCACGAGTACTTACTGGACAGACTAAGAAGGGTCCCCAATGTCAGACCAGAGAGAGGTTTGGATTTTTTGTTCTAGGTTCTAGGGGCCACCAAGGTTTTCAAGCAGGCAAGACTCATGAATCAGAGGATGAGAACAAGAAACAGGAAATGGGCCCTAACCGGTGTGGCTCAGTTGGTCAAGTGTCATCCCATAAAGCAAAAGGTCGCCAGTTCAATTCCCAGTGAGGGCACATGCCTGGGTTGTGGCCTGGTCCCCGGTTGGGGACGTGCAAGAGGCAGCCGATGGAGGTTTCTCTCCCTCTTTCTCCTTCCCTTCCCCTCTCTCTAAAAATAAATAAAATAAAATATATATGTTTTTAAGGACTGGGGGATAAAAAAGAACCAGGAAATGGAAGCAAAACAGACAATGAAGGAGAGAAAAGAAATGTTAAGGAGGGTGTTAAAAGGCCAGGCAGATGGAAAACTGGGCTCACCAACATTTGTGCCTTTGCACTGGACTTTGGGAATGGTCCAGCCACACGTACAGCAGCTCACTGGAAAGACTGCACCTGCCCATGAGATGACCCACCTGGAGCCTGACCATCCAGACCATAACCCGGGTCCTGGAGAGCAGGAGATCCTCCACAGAGCCCAGCCCCACACCAGGCAGCACGTTCATCCTCAACCCAGAATCACAAATCCAGGGCAGCGGCGGCACCTCCGCGGGAGTGCAGCCCACATGTGGTAGGGGGATGAGGGAAGAGGGCATGCAGAGCAGAGACAGGAGCTGGCCTGCACATGAGCCTCCAGAATCCACCATTCACATGTGACCCTCCCAAACGCCACTTCAAGATTCCCAAAGTTCAATTTCCTCATGGGAATAAGACTCACAAAGACTTAAAACTCCCTTCTACTTATCACACTGTTTAGAAAAAGCCATTTACCTAAGTAAGCCAGAAAGTTCCCACTGGCTGTTCACCATCTGGCTCTGAAAACTTGCTTTGTTAAAATGCTAGAAATCCTCAGATTATATACACATGTTCACTGTGTGATTCTTTTCTATATGGTTGGAAATCTTCATAATAAAAAGTATAGAGAGAGAAAAAACAAGGATATAAATATACAGATTGGCTTCTGGTGGTAGTGATGTTTTTGACTGTTGTAACAATCTTACTTTATAGCTGGAGTTTATGCCCAACGAAGTGCCTCTCACACAGCAAACGATTAATAAACGTTTCCAAACTGAGTGAGTGAATGAAAACAATTACATGCTCATTAACCTACATATACCTGTTTGTAGGGACAGCGAGATGTTATATGCTTCCAGGTCTGAGGCAACACACGATAACTACAGCACCACATCTTTTTGCCGAAGAATTTGAACCTGAATTTAACCCTTACCAATAAGAGACACATAAACGAAATATTTATGGGTGAAATAGGGTGACGACTGGGGTTTGATTTAAATACTCTAGCAAAGAATGTGATGGAATATATGAAACCAGAAGCCATTCTTGAAGCCAGATGATGAGTGTCTGGGGTTTCACACTAATCCTACTACATGTGTGCACACACGTGTGTGTGAAAATTTCTGTGAAAAAATTTTTTTAAACTTAAGAAGTTTGGTGTACATATATTTTTTACATACAATAGAGAAAAATATTCTTACAAAACATTCCAGGCAATACAGAAATACAGAGTAAAATGTAAGCATCCTTCATACCTTTCTTCCCACTCCCCCCACTGATACCAGCATAAATGCTTTCAGACCTGTCTTCCAGGCTTTTACATGCCTATGCACATGTGGAAATACAGAGTGTTGGGTTTTTTCAAAACATAAGTAATACTACATGTATTATTTTGCATACCCCAATCTTTCTCAGTCATTACTTTTTTAAAATCTTTTAAATTTATTTATTTTTACAGAGAGGGGAAGGGAGTGAGAAAGAAAGGGAGAGAAAAACATCAATGTGCAGTTGCCTCTCACATACCCCCAACTTGGAACCTGGCCCACAAGCCAGGCATGTGCCCTGACTGGGAATTGAACCGGCGACCTTTTGGTTCAAAGGCCAGTGCTCCATCCACTGAGCCACACCCACCAGCGTATCAGTCACTATTTTACACTTAGCTGTGGGACTTTCGGAAAGCTATGTGTGATGAGGGTCAGGGTGCTAGGAGTGTGTATTACACTTTAAAGCCACCACTCCCCTTCCAGCACGTCACTCTCACCTTGCTCGGGAGGAAACGGCAGCTTTCCTGCATGCAATGCCAGCTCTAAGGCAGAGTCCTCCTGAGTCACAAATGGCTCCAGGTTCAGGGGAAGGGACATGATATACTGCCCAATCTGAAACAAAAGAAAGCACTTCAGCCCAACACTGATGCACACAGGTAGTTTCATGAAATATAACCAGCACTTGTGTAACAGCAAATGACAGACAAATTGCTACACCTGGGGCAGCCCCATGTCTGAGTTTTCCAGCACGTGTACTAATACTGGTTATGGCAACACCTTAAAAAAAACATCAGTGGTGGTTTGCAAGTAGAGCAAAAATTCATCCTTCTCACTGATGGGCTCACTACTTTTGGAAGGCATTCAACACAAGGTCTACCTCAAATGAGGTAATAGATACCGAAGTACTCTGTACAGTTTACAGAACTTGTGTTAACTACAAGTTATTGTTGGCCACAGACAAAAACCAGTAAGAAGCTATGTATGTCCACAAGTACATGGCCAAGCAAATTCTGTCTTCTGGATTTGGATCTTGGTCTCTCCTTTCTGGTGATTTAGCCAGGTGAAGGAAGATATTTTGGTTGGGGGAAAAAAGCCATTTGTAATTATAAGTTAATTTGGAGGGAAAACTACATTGTTTTCTTAATACAAACTCTAGGAAATAAACACAAAACCTTCTTGGCCAATGGAAAATCAAAAAAGTACGATTTTAAGACCTTCGGACAAGCCACAAATACAGTGTTTGTCACATGTTTGTCAGAAACATGTATCATCATGAGTGTATTTCAGACACCCATTTCGTTACAGCTCAGAACTGTTTTGTGTTTTAGGGTAAGTACAAAATAGTAAGGTTTATTTCCAGGTTATGACAACATAATCTGTATTTTTTTTAAAAAGTCTGTGAACCCACTGTTGCTTTTTTTGGCTCCATATTCATTTCAGACATTCACCTCAACTTCAGAGTTGATAGAAACTCTGAAAGCTAAAGGTCTGAGGCCACTTGGCCTATAGCCTCATAGGTTCCTACCCAGTGGCAGATCCCCCTGAAAGTACAGCGTCTGGAAGTCTACACAGACTCCAAAATCTACCCAGTCCAGAGGACTACACAATGATTACATCCTTGTTCCCAGACATTTCATGTGTCTGGCTGTAGTAAGTCTAAATGTCCTATGGTCCATCATGTTGATCCAAAAAAAAAAAAAAAGATAGTTTGGGCTCCCTTTAAAGAAGTACACAATCTTCCCCTTTCATTTACTTAGTACAATTTTTCACTCAAACCAGACAAGTAGCCACTTACCTCAGGAATAATCACTGTACATTTCTGCTTGAAAATGGCAACAGATTCTTTTTTCCACAAGGTCAGAGGAAGAGAGGGTGCTGATATCTGGGGCTGGGAATGTTCCCTTCAGGAAGCACTGAATTCCACTCAGCAAGCACTTCCTGAACACCTACTGTGTGCATAGACCCCAGGAATATTCCTGTACTTGGTATACCTTTCATTGGTAGCCACATCTTTGGCTAAAGGCACAGACCCAGTTTTACTCAAAATAAAACATCATCACTTTTCAATTTCCAGTTGGGGTGTGTACAAGAGGGCAACCAGTGGATATTTTTCTCTCTTTCTCTCTTTTTCCCTAACCCCTTTCTTCTCTCTCTGAAAGCAATGAAAAAATGTGCTCAGGTGAGGATTAAAAAAGAAAAAGTTTGCTTACTTTGAATTCAGACCTACATACACACACACGTCCTGAAAATTGATCCACTCTTCCCAAATCAGAATGTCGTACTGGGCTCATGCTCTGATGCTTTCAGGTACCAGCTGCACCTCATATTAGGAAGGTGGGGGAAGGGTAGCAGGTTGTCAGATTCTGAAATTAGCATGCTCCTCCTGCTGATTTAAGGAACTTGGCTGCATTTCCTTAAAGGCCTGAACATGGGATGGAGACCATGCAAAAGGAGAGGTCTGACAGCACTGCTGGGGTAATGACAACTTTGCCCAGAGGACCTAGAATCAAAACCCACAGCGAGGCCTGAAAGGCCGTGACCACCAGGATGGAAGCGCAAGGCAGCTCTTACATTGCTGATGTACTCAAGAGGAGTGAGGCTGAAGGTGGGCAGGGCGTCTGTCAGGGTTTCTCCAATGCCTGCTGTGCTCCAGCTCTGGGGGAGGAAAGAGAGGAGGGGTCAACGTAGAGCACCAGGCAGCAGAGGAGAGTGCCACAGAAAGGTGGAGTTCCCATAGGCATTGTCTGCTCAGAGCTAGCAGACTAGGGACTTCTCTTCTTTAAACCATCACCCTGAAGCCCCACATAGAAGAACGAACTCTGTCTACATTCCTGCAGATCCACAAAAGAGGACTCCCACCTTGTCCACTGAAATATTCTGTGGAGTCAAGCCCTCGGTTTCTCCCTCAGAACAGGAAATGAAGAACTGGATTCCTCTACTCCAAGTTTTTTTTACTGGGTAGGGACAACAGGCAAAAAGTTGTTGGGCGCAGGTAGCCTCACTAACTCCTGTGTCTCCAGCACTCTGCAAAGGCTAGGACACCCCAAACTCTGCCAGACACCACACGTAACCCCTAATATTGGGAGGGAGGTGTGGGGAAGCCCTTTCTGGCTGTAGGAATACCCAAACCACACTCAGTGAGACCACTTTACTAAAAAGTTGAAGCTACTGCTTTCATTTCTACCTACCTTCTGGATCCATTTCTCAACTGGTTCAGAACTCAGAGGGCGCAGGAAGGGAGGCAGTCTCCACCCTGCCCCCCAGTTGCCCCTTTGTGAGCCCTCTGTCTGGGGAGACACTCAGCACTATGTCTCTTTTCATCCTTTCAAGTAGGAACGTCTCCAATGTCACTGCGAGCCTCCCCACATTCTCTATAGTTAGGCAAACTGCCGGCACACACATAGTTACAGAGTTCAGCTTGGCATACCTTCACACGTAAATCTAATTTCTTAATTCCAACCTGAGTCACCCTAAGGCCAGCCTGGAAAACAAGGCCCTTTCTGGGTGGACTCCTGGAGTAACTCCCGAGGTCTTGCTGTAGCTGTGCCCTGATGCCCGACCTGGATGCCTGACCCTTTAAGTAGTGTTCTGGGAAGGCAATGACCATGTCCATCGCTGGGCTCCGACCCAGGCTAAGCCTCAGCCACCCCTCCCACGCTCTCTAGCACAACGTGATTCTGCCTAATTTTCTTTGCTCTTAGACAAGTCCTTTTCTTCCCCACCCCTGCCCCTACTATTTTGTAAACTCCTTGTTCTTGCTATAAATCCTCTTTTGTTTCAAAATGTCCTACTTTTTTCAGTTAACTCCCACCCCACATAGATCAAATGCCCATGATGTGCTAGGCTTTTTAGAGAAGAGACAAAGAAATTGCCCCCCCTCCCACCCACACACATACATGCAAGCTTCGACTTCAGGAGGTCTCAGAGGCAGATGCAATAAATGTTCAGAGAAGCAAGAGCTCAGAGTAATTAGACAAAGGGCCAGCTGAAGGACACATGAAGTATAGAGAGAAGGCTTTGAACACCAGGCTAAGAAAAGGCATCACCTTCGAAAAATAAATTGCAAAGGGGGTGAAGGAAGAGAGAGAAACAGAGACAGACAGACAGACTTGGTAGATATGAAAGGGGACCAAGAGTACAAAAGAGACTTAAGAGAGTTATCAACCAATTCCAATGCACAGAACTAATCTGAATCCTGATTCAAACAGTTAAATTATGACATTTATAAGACAATAGGAAATTTGAACACTTTGGTTCCATTTATCTTCTTTTTCTAGTTAAATGATATCAAGGAATAGGAGTTCTATTTTAGATAAGAGGTATACGAGTATATGAATTAGGATGGCTAGAGTTGGTCATGTTGAAGCAGGGTGATGAGGACATGGAGTTTATTGTCCTCTTCTCTATTCTTGCATATGTGTGAAAATTTCCATAATAAAAAAATGTTTAAATAGACTATCATACGGGCCCTGGGAAGCATGATTAAGGTGATTTTGAGTGGGGAGAGATAAAATTAGAGCAATACTTTGTGAAGATTAACACAGTAAACTCTGAGGAGGATTGAGGATGGGAGGCAGATGGAAAGCTCAAGAAACATTTTAGAAACCATGAGAACCTGGACTAGGGCAGTGGCCATGGAAACAGATGGGAGCCATATTTAAAAAGAAGGAACAATGACAGCTTGGTGATAAAGTCATTGGCAGAGAGGGACACAGAGGGTGGGCAGGAGCAGCACCACAGGGCAGGATGGAACCAAGGACTGGTTGTCAGGAAAGACCAGTGTCACAGGCATGCATTGAAAGGACCAGCACCATGGATGGGAGGCCCAGAGAAAGGCTTCTCAGAGGAAGAAGGAAGAGCAATGTCAGAAGGTGATCAGGTGGAGGAGAGAAAAGTAGTTTGGAATTAGGGCCCGAAAGAGCACACTGAATTAGGAAGGGCTTAAAAAGCAGACAGAAAGTCCACTGGCTACTCTGAAAAGCCATCTTGGCATTGTTCCTGTGTCTGCCTCTCCCCTCGCCGCAGCCAGCTCTGCCAAAGCTTCTTCCTCAGCTTCCGCAGACTCTGGCGGCTTTTTCACTAGAATCCTCAAACTCCTTTTGTTTTTTTTTTTTAATCTGCTTCATAGGGTCACTGGTGTGCCCCACCATGTCAGACATGGCCATGGATACCAGCTCAGAGGTCACCACCAAGGACTTGAAGAAGAAGAAGAAGAAGAAGGAAGCTGTGGAGGTGGCAGAGAATGGAAGAGATACACCAGCTAAGGGGAACACTAATGAGGAAAATGGGGAGCAGGAGTCTGACAATGAAGATGAAGAGGAAGAAGGAGGGGATGAGGGAGAAGAGGATGGAGGTGGTGAAGATGAGGGTAGACATGAAGATGAGGAGGCTGGGGCACCTACAGGCAAACAGGCAGCTGAAGATGATAAGGATGATGATGTTGACACCATGAAGCAGAAGACCAATGATGATGAGACAGCGAAAAAGGAAAAGTTAAACTTTGAAAAAAGGCCACCATGACCTATTCATTCTCCACTTCTCATCTCAGAATCTAAACACGGTCACCGTCCAGCAGAGTCCTGCCTGCCCGCCCACCCGCACACCATGGGCAGCATCACCCACGGGTGACATGTGCGCTCCACCACTCAACCAAAACGACAACATGAATTTACAGCAGGGGAGCAGGAAACCAAAACTTCCAAGGCCCTGCTTTTTTTTCTTAAAAGTACTTTAAAAAGGAAAATATGCTTGTATTTTTTATTTATGTTTTATATTTTCGTACGTATTGTTAGGGAGCAGCCATTTTTAATGATCTCGGGATGACCAAACCAGCCTTTGGAGCATTCTCTGTCCTACTTCTCACTTTGTTCATGTGACATGTCCATTATAATCTCAATGGCGGAAAAAATACCTTGTAGAAAAAAGCAAAAATAACAAAAATAGCTATCTTATTCTGAGTATTCCAGTAATTTTCTGTGTATGTACTCAGTTGTACTGTAAGTAGTTGGTTTGTATGAGATGATTAAAAAGGCCAAAGAAAAAAGGTTCTTCTTTTTCCTTTTTTTGTCTATGAAGTTGCTGTTTACTTACTTATATTTTGGCCTGTTTGACGTTATGTGTGAAACAATGTTGTCCAACAATAAGCTGGAATTTCATTTTGCTGAGTTGTTCTAATAAATAAATTAATAAATAAATAAATAGCAGGCAGAGAAGGTAGACTTGAAAAGGGCACCGGGGAAATGTTGTAGATTATTTTTCAATTGTTCAAAACTTATTTAAAGTTTCCTTCAAATGGGCTTTTCCATCCATCTTTCACCAGGTAATACAGGTGAACTTCAATAATCTATCTTGAAATGCAATAGAGTGTGAGTGTATATTCCGGTAAAGTAAAAGGGTGGCACAATTGATGAGCAAACATTAAAAACAAACATTTAATGACCAGGGCTTAATTTTCAAATCCTAAGACTGAGTGTTTGCCTTTGTGCTGTGCTTCCGTGCTGGCACTGGCAGAGAACACCCCCACCTGCAGAGCTGCTACCTCCATCCCCACAGGCTGTGCTGAAGCCTGAATGAGAAAGCCAGAATGAGGCGATCGAAAACCAAATCATAATAATGATTTGGGAATGCAGAAGTGGAGGTGAGGACAGGTGGGAGCACCACACCTGGCTCCATGTAGAACTAAGACCAGGAGAGTTAAGATTTCAGAAAAGATGGTCAATATTTTGATCTCTGACTAAATGAAAATAATGAAAGGAACCAAAGCTCAAGGTAAGGAGGGGAGACAAGACCTGTGAGCATGATGATCTCCTCACTTCTCAGGGCAGATGAACCAGTGTCAACATCTATCTAAAGCCCTGACCAGCTGGCTGGAGCGCTGCCCTGTAAACCAAAAGGTCACAGGTTCAGTTCCCTATCAGGGCACATGCCTTAGTTGTGGGTTTGGTCCCCCAGTCGGCACACATATGAGAGAGACAATCAATCGATGTATCTCTCCATCTTTCTTCCCTCCCTCCCTTCCCTCTCTCTAAAAATCAATAAGCATTTCCTTGGGTGAGGACTTAAAACACACACACACACACACACACACACACACACACACACACACACACACACACACACACACACACACAGAATGGAAGCATGATCGGCAAAGACAATGACTCCAATCTCTAATAACTTCCACAATCTTTCTTAACATTGGAGAGATCAGGGAACTAATTTCTTGCAATGAAGACACTAGTATCTCAAGTTCAACCATTCCTTTGGCTTCATTTATCTTCTTTTTCTAGTTAAATTCAAAAAATATTTATATGTTAAACCATATTTATATGGTTTAGGTTTCTTTTGTTGTTGTTTTTTTTTAAAACAGCCTGTGCCGTACAACTGCACCTTCTTCCTGTGGTGCCCATCCAGACTTCAACATGTGAGCGGGCAAGGACAGAAGTCTGGGTGAACAAACAAATGTTCACACCGCTTATTCTACATGGTGGCATTCTGAAGGGATTTATTGCTTTTTCCTTCATACTTGCCTACATTGCTTGATTTCTGAAAATGAATATATATATATATGTTTTACTTTTTTAATTCTCATTCATCTTAAAAAATGAGGACCAGAGATAGAAAGAAAACCACCCCTTATGAGGCATCTACTACTTCAGCAGCCATTGTGCTAAATTCTATCATATACAAAATCTTATTTAATCCTCACATATCTATTGTGAGAATTACTGTGTCCCCATTTTAAAGATGAGGAGATGACGTCACAGAGGAAGTAGCAGCCTCAGCTGAGTGATCCAAAACCACATACAGGTGGTGCCCAGGAGCAGCACTGGGACATCAGTGACTCTCCTCCAAACTTAGCCCACCCCCAACCACACTAGAAATCCACGATCTGGTTGGAGTAGACATCATGGTATTTTGCATGAAAAGTCATTAGACTATGAAAATCACAGACTTGCAGGGGTAGAAAGAACCTAGAAATCATGTAGTTCAACCAGGTCATTTTATAGATGGAGACTGAGATGCAGAGAAGGGTTGAGATTGACCAAGGTCCACTGTGAACAGTAGGTAGCCCCTGATGCCGGACCTGCTATGGTTCCAGGGAGGCAGCAGAAAACAACTTGTAATTACACCAAACTCATTCTTGTTTCTTCCCCAAAGGATCTCCTGGTTATTAAAGCCCCATAACTATATTTTTCCCACAAGACTATCTTTAGGAAAAGCCAAATCCCAATAAACTCGAGGAGACAGTGAGAAAGATTAACCTGGGGACAGTCCCAAGAATCCAAAAGGAAAGTGATGAGATCAGGACAAGGGAGACTGGGCCAGCAGAGAATATATGCCTGGTGGGCAATTCCTTGAAAAGGAATCAGGACAACCAGAAAGAGAAGAGATGCAAGGAAAGGAAAGTGAGGCACTTTAGGAAAAGCCAAGTAAAAAGGCTTTCAAGGACAGAATACAGTAGAACCCTTCCAACCCCCCCTCCAAAACCCCAGATCAAATCTGGGAAGGCACTCTCACAAGTAAACTTCCAGAACAGATTCTCTAGAAATGGCTGCTACATGGAAACAATTTCACAAGACAATGAGCTTCTCTGACTTGTCCCAATCCACCCTATGGCATGAAATCTCCCTTACTTCCCCCTTGGAGGGCACAGCTATGCTGCTCCTGATGGCTGAAGTTAATCAAGCATTAGTAATAATTCCAAGAAAGATCCTGAAAATACAGCATCACAGTAACTGTAATTAAGATAAGGAATTCTTGCTAAGCAATGAACTGCAAGGGACAGTGCCCCTGTGCAATGGAACTGCTGGCTTTGCGGGAGGCGGGGAGGTCACGAGGGGGAGGAATAGCGAGAACACTGCTGGGAAGGAGGCAGGGCTGTAGGAAACTTACTTCCATCTTGGGAAGGAGCAGCAGCTGCTGTTTGATACGCAGGAAGACAGAGTCAAAGGCCAGCTGGTGAGCCTGCTGGTTAAGCCGAGTCAGGGCTGCTTGGGACCCAGAGAGCAGGTTGTGGTTGCTTGACCCTTTTTCCTAAGACAAGAAAATGCAAAAGGCAGTTTGTTAGGCTCTTAATCCAACCCAGGTGATTGGCTAGTTACACAATTTGAAAAGTCACTGAGGGGAAAACAGTGGCGGGGGTGGGGGGGACGTTCTAGACAATAGTGGTTCCCAAAACAGGACCCCTGGGGCACATGCTGAATATCTGATCCACAGGCTCCACCCTAGAACTCCTGAATTGGAATCCAGCAGGACGCTGGAGCTCAGGAATCTTTATTTTTAATTCACTTTCCCAGGTGATTCTGATGCATTTGAGCTAAAGTAAGCTCGTGGGTTGGCAGTTTAGGAAAAACTGACTTGTGACTGCCCCTCAGGAGTAAAAGAACAGGAAAACCAATCATAGGTGTCATGTACAGACAAGAGTGATGGACAAAGCCCTGATCCCCAGCGAGATCAAGTCAATTACATTGGGCTGTATGCCAGAGTGTGCATAACCCGTGTGAGCCCAGGAATTCCAAACAGCCTGAGAAAATGGAGAGGTGGAAAATGGAACCTTAGTTTTGCTATTATAAATGAACTGATTACAACAAACAGAAATAAATCAGATAAGCAATAAAGATAAACAGAACTGCTTTGCTCTAATCACAGAAGCATGGGTGAGTGAACTTGTGGAACTGCTTTAACAAGGGTTTGTTAAGCTCAAATGCAGTCATTTGGTGGGTCACGGTGCAGAGGAATAGGGGAGGCCCTGTGAGGGTGAAACTGAACCTACAGACAGGTCCAAAAGCACACTGCCATCCCCCCAGAGCTTGAGCCAGATTCCAGATTGTGTTCAGTGCTGTGAGAGCAATGTCTCCTCTGCCTATCACCAAGAGATGAGCCTCAAACCAGACCAGAGGGTGTGAGGATGATTCTGGGAAGGATACCTGTGGCCCTCTTGGAACCTGGGGGCCACTCTCAGGAAGCCGTGTGACTCATTCCATTTCTTGAAAGGTCCTTCTATCCCTGAACCCCAAGGTTTAAGCTCAAAATAAAGGGTAGCTTTGTGGAAGAGAAACTAAGACTCTAAAGGAATAGCTAAGATAGCACACTTGTCCCCAGGTCAAGTTGCCTCTGGTAGGAACTTGCACTGCAGGGGCAGCCTAGTCCTCTCCAGCTTTCTCCTCCCTGGGAAAGAGGCACATCTTTTCCCACTGCTGGGCTGGGATCCACCTTCCTGGCTCTGCTCACTGGCAGGCAATACACGTTCTGGTCCCCTCTTCCATTCAGTAAAAGGGGACTGTCCCTGCATGGGGGCCAGGGCCTGGTGACAGGTTTAACTCTGGAGGGAAGTAGAGCAAGCTCATTTGGCTGCAGATCTAAGCCACATTCTCCAACCCACCTTTTGTCACTAATGATGCTCCATTTAACTGACTCCTACATCTACATTGCAATTGGTTCCAACCCAGTCTAGTTGATTAGTCCCTTAAAACCACAACACTAATGAGACAGAGAAGTGGCAGCAGGACAGGCCATGGCCCAGGGCCCAGAGGGCCAGAAAACCTGGATAAGGAAAGAGTGAGTGACAAAGGAAAGCATCCACTGGCAAGAATGCCATCATTTGGTCTCATACCTTGAGGGTATAAAGTACTTCCATTAAGCTGGTGTATTCAGCAGGGTTATCTTTCTGGAGGTAATTATATTCTTGCCATGGGTTCTTGGTAGAGCTCTTCTTGTCTGTCAAGATGCTGTCCTGAAACCCTGTCAGGCTCCGAGGGCTATAGGAGTCAGACAGATACTTCCCAGCTGTGGACAAAATCCTGCAATGACAGTGGTTAGCTTTATACCCCAAGCTATTTATGTGGAACTCTCTTCCTGAAGCATTCAGATTGCTCCTTACTCAATTCCTGCATATCCCAGAGGACTTAGGGTCCATTTTATAAGGAAATGAAGACGTCCTTCCCCATTTAAAAGTGAGCAGGCCCTCAGGTGTGCAACAGACACAAGGTGTTGTTATTTCCTATTTAACACTCACTCTTCCAGAGTACGCCGTCTTCCTAATATGATATACAGCCCACAGGGCCGCTGTCACTTTACTGCAGTCTGGAGTACTGTGCACTTTCTATGTAGACCATCCTTGTGATATAAGCATCACTGTTTGTCATAATCAAAGCCATGATACCCAGCACCTGAGTCACAGGGATGCTAGACAGGGCAGTGGGACAGCTGGTTCCTGTAGAGCACTGACAACAGCTGGCTGCATGCCTCCATACATAGGACTATCACACACTGGACTTGTGTGGGCTTGTGCTCATTGACTTTGTGAAGTTTACTTTTGTGCTTTAGGTGCTACAGAGATATCTGTTTAGAGAAGCTGGCCCTTTGCAATTTCTCTGAGAAAGAAAATCACCTCAAGGAGGTTATATGTGGTGATCAACCTCTAGTGCTGCTGGGGAAGCTGGATCTGTCTCCAGCAAGGATGGCCTCCCCTCAAAGATGCTGAAAATCCTCCACTTGGTTTTTCCTTAGCCCAACTTTACCCTCCAGTCTACACTTAAATGGGTAGAGAATGATACAAACACATGCAACCAGAAGAATAGATGTTGCCATATTCCCTGACCCCTCCTTTTCATAATTTCTTACGAAAAACAGTGCTTTGAACATGGCAGCTTTCAGGTTGCACTCACTACTTTCCCACAAAAATCCTGTGAGTTGTCAAGGAATGAATGTCCATACTTGAGACACAAATCCTGGGGACAGGCCCTTCCTGAGGATATGTTGTCAATGCAAGCAGCCACCTGCCTCTGCCATTAAGATCAAATTACAGTTTTCCCTGCTGCTTAGGCCTAACAGTGATTTTGGTTGGGTCCTTATCTGCCCAGCTGCAGCCATCCCTACTGTTGCCTCACTTCCAGGTCATCACTGTTCCTCATCTGGACCTCAGCAGCCTTCCCTTCCTCTAGTCCTTCCATGTTCCACTTACTCTGTCCTCCTATGGGTTAACAGAATGATCTTTCCAAAAGACAAATCTGATTTTGTCTTTCTCCCAAAGATCCCTCAGTGCCCCCAGGATAAATCTAAATATGCCTACACAGGGCATACAGGGCCTTCCATCTCTGGAGCCCTTGTATCCTAGGCATGGCAACTGTCCCAACCCCCCAACCCCACACTCTGTGCTTCCCATATGTGCATGACGTGCTCACACCCCTCAACCTTAAATGCTTGCCCCCAAGTGTGCACTTGGGGAAATCCCGCTCCTTCTTCAAGCCCAGGTCCCAAGGGCTTCTCTGCTGCCATGTCCTTCCTGACAACCCTCCCCCTACCTCCGCAGGTCCAAGGCACTCAGTCCTCTGCGCCCACCAACCTCTCACTTCCCTTATGGCATTTATCATCATGTCTCATTTCTCTCACACTAGAAAGTGAGGATAAAACAGTGTTCTTCATCTCAGTTCCCAGCACCTGGCACAGTGCCTGCCATATGGCAGGTGCTCAGTGATTATCTTTTGAACGCTAGGTGAGCCTGGGTTTGGTGAACAGGAGGTTGCCCTCTGGGAAGCAGGGATACTATAGTATGCGTCAGCCTCAGTCAGTTGGGGGAAACTGGCCTCAACATGCCATCCGAAGTCAAGTGTTACAGAGTACAGTTTGAAATGTCAGAACAGTTGTACTCTACAATAAAAACCAAATCTAATATTTTAAAATGTATAAATATAGCTCCAAGCCCAAGCAACTCATGGCATCTTTTCCCAAGCCCCTCATCCAGACAGAGACCATTAGATGATCTATCTAATTATTAGAATCGGATTTCCTGTTCTATGCTACTAGTACTGTGAACTAAGCCATGAAATGAATACTGGATTTCCTTGTTTATCAAAGGAAATTTTCTTAGAACTGTAGTGGGCTCTGAGCTAGGTTTTGGGAATATCAGATGACAGAACACAATCATTGCCCTTAAGCTCAGGGATTAATGGGGAAGTCTAGCATGTACCCATGTGGGACTAATATTAATTCCATCTGTTTCCTTGGTTCACTATCTTTTCATGAAAAGTTGTTACCTATTCCTCAGTGGTGTAAACTTGTAAGTTTATATTAGATTCCCCAAAGCCATATTCTATTAAATTGTCCTAACACCTTACCCTGGTGAAAACACCACTGTTCCAAAAAGAAGTGGTGGGCACCACGCAAGTATAAGAGGCACCAGGGCAACCTCCATGTACTCCCACCTACTCTGTCTAATGTAAGAGAAATCCCTCAGAGGTTTTGGAAGCAAACCAAGTGCCCATCAATAGACGAGTAGAATGAAACACCTGCGGTACATGTATATACAATGAAACATTACTTGGCCATAAAAAGGATGAAACCTTACCATTTGAGACAACATGGATGGTCCAAAAGGGCATTATGCTAAGTGAAATAAATCAGACAGAAAAGGCAAGTACCATATGATTTCGCTCATGTGTGGAATCTAAAGAACAAAATAAATGAACAAACTAAACAGAAACAGACTCACAGATAGAGAAGAGATTGACAGCTGTCAGAGGGAGAGGGGTTGGCGAGATGGGTGAAAAAAGTGAGGGGATTAAGAAGTATAAACTGGCAGTTACAGAACAGTCACAGGGATGTAAAGCACAGCATAGGGAATGTAGGCAATAATACTATAATAACTATGTATGGTGCCAGGTGGGTACTTGAAATATCAGGGGACTACTCTGCAAAGTGGATGATTGTCTAACCACTATGCTATACCCCTGAAACAAATACAAAATAATATTGGATGTAAACTGCAACTGAAAGATAAAATTTGGGGGGATTAAACCCTACCCTGTGCTAAGACACCTGCTAATTGCAGAGTGGCAGCCACAGACAGTAGATCCCTGGCTAACGGGGGCCCAGAGAGTTCTAGAGACACTGGAGGAGAGACTGGGGACAGAGGCTTGTGGGAGAGAACAGAGAGAGTAGCCGGCGGGATCCCAGTGCAGACTTCTCCCCAATACGGCAGCAGTGTGAGAGGACCCAATAACCCCGCCCCTAGGAGGGACTCTGCCTTACCCTGAGCTGTCTAAAGCAGCCTGAAGAGTTCAGAGTGACTAAATTAACAGCTGAAGGAGGCAGCCACAGACAGTAGATCCCTGGAAGTCTCAAACAGACTACCTAAGGTCAGACAGGGATGACATCTGACATCAGCAGAGGCAGATCCAGAAAGTAAAAACAGCGGTCTCTGACCATAGAAATTCCGACCACAAAGTCAGGAAGTCAGGACAGATCACTTTAAGAAGCAAAAGCAAAAAAGAAGAGTCTCACAAATAATGGGAAGACAAAGAAATATGCCTCACTCGAAGGGAAAAGAGGAATCCCCAGAAAGAAAACTAAATGAAACAGAGGCAGGTAAACTATCAGATATTGAGTTCAAAATAATGGTTCTAAAAAAGCTCAATGAACTTAGTGAGCTCAGAGAGAATTACCAAAAACTACAGGAAAACTACAAGGAACTTACTGCGAAGTATATCAGCATGGAAAAGGACATAGAAACTATCAACCGGAGGCAAGAGGAAATGAAGAATATCATTTCTGAATTGAAGAACACAGTAGAAGGAATCAAGAGCAGTTTTGATGAAACTGATGACCGAATCAGTGAGCTGGAGGACAAGGTAGAAAAGAGCTCCCAGAAAGAGCAAGAAAATGAAAAAAGACTCAAAAAGAATGAAGAGGCATTCAGGGAAATGCAGGAAAACCTGAAACGTAATAATATCCATATAATAGGGATACCAGAAGGAGAAGAGGATGACGAAGGGACAGAGAACCTGTCTGAAAAAGTAATGATGGAAAACTTCCCTAATTGGAGGAGAGAAAAAGACACACAGTCCGGGATGCACAGAGGGTCCCATGCAAGAGGAACCCAGTGAGGCCCACTCCAAGACACCACATAATTAAAATGGAAACATCAAAGACAAAGAGAGAATCCCAAAGGCAGCAAGGGAGAAACAGGCAGTACATACAAGGGGGCCCTGAGATGACTAGCAGCTCACTTCTCAACAGAAACACTGCAAGCCAGAAGGGAGTGGCAAGAAATATCCCAAGTCATGAAAAGCAAAGGTCTGCAACCAAGACTGCTCTACCCAGCAAGGCTCTCAATTAAAATGGAAGGCAAAATACGGAGTTTTGCAGACAAAAGAAAGCTAAAAGAATACACCTCCACCAAACCAGCACTGCAAAATATGCTAAAGGCACTGCTTTAACATGAAGAAAAAGAGTTATGAATACCCAGTTCCTTTCAGAGTTGCCAATACTTGATATTACCAATATTTTTAATATGTATCAATCTGATTGTGACAATGATGTTATTTTCATTGTTACTTTATTATTTGTTGAAACTAAACCTGTTTTTGTGTATTTCTTGCTTATTTCTATTATTTAAAAAAAAAAAGCTTTAAATGACTTTTTGGCATTCTTTATCCATTTATTGATTAAAGGTTTGCAGAACTTTTTTCCCTAAAAAAACAAAAAAACAAAAAGATAAAATTTTTTAAAAAGAGAAATCCCTCAGGTGACACCCAACTTGGCCCTGGCTTTCCTCAACCCATAAATCACAAAATGACCTTCTTCTTCAAGGAGGTGATCTCAACAGCCAAGACCCAATGCCACTCTCATCCGTGAAGTAAATTAGTGTTTCCAGCAACTGCCACTGCACTCAGGGGAGGCATCCTTGTTACAAGTCTGAGTTCCTCAGTAAAACTAGTAGGGAGGTAAGACAAGCTTTACAGGTGCTGCCACACACATGGCCTCCCTGACAGGAACACAGATGAGGACTGTCACTTTTTTCCCCTTCCAGGTTCAGTGCTTCCAAAATGACATCTGTTCTCGTCTCACACCAAAAACTCAGGTGAGGCTTTCACCTCTCAGGGCTCATCCTTTATCTATCATGGCTCCATTCTTCTCCCTAACCAGAGCCTTCCCTACCCTTTAGAATGTATTATTCACCTTCATTAAAAGATTAAGGAAAATTGTATGTTCTGATATAGAAGATGTCTGAGAGAGAGAGAGAGAGAGAGAGATAGAAACTGCAGTCTAACGGCAGACACTAATCTGTGAGGAAGGGCAGCGTGGGGGTGATGTTCACACACTCTGGATGACTTAGCTGATGTCCAAGTTCAAATCACTGCCTCATAGTGGTGTCACCTCAGACACAGCTATTTCCATAAATAATTTACTTGAAAAGTTACTACCTGTGCCAAATTCTATGCCTCAATGTCTCTTCATTTGTAAAAATGGGGAAAGAATAGTACCTACCCCTTTGGCCCCTGAGAATATTAGTGAGTTAATTCATGTAAACTCCTTAATGTTAGAGCTAAATAAAGGTCTTGGGGGTAGGGGTGGAGCAGGGGGGTTTCCTGTTAACAATGTTTCTTCTGGAAAAAAGAATTTTTAGGGTGAGTATATTTTCGGTTTTTATTTTGTATACTTGTGAACTAATTTTTGCAATGAGCTAGAACCAAGCTGTAATTACTACTGTATTTAAAAAAATAATAAGCTGTATGCCCTTCTTTTAAATACTTGTTAGATTTTCGCACCTTTTTAGGGTCCTCTGTAAATGCAGACTACTTACGATTTCATCCACAGCTCCTTCAGCTATGTGTTCATGTGCACATGTGAGCACAGTGCGTGTACATGGGGGGTTTACTTCACCATTTATGTTATTTACACACATGCACCATATGTCTGTGGTGCTGAGTTGTCTTCATTTAGGAAGTGGCATTATCTCTGTGCTGGGCAAGGCAGGAGTTATGAAAACAATGGCTGCCCATCCTACCCCACTGTACAACTTGTCCCACACAAGAACCATCAGGGAAAGTCTTGGGATTGGAAGACAATCCATGGGCTCAAAAACAAAAACAGCCAGTTCAGGGCACTGCCTCTGTGGCCAGTCTGACCTCCTTCCTCTGCAAGTCCTCCTCCCTCGTGGCCTCAGCTTCCACTTTACCTGGTACCACTACCAAAAATTCCTGCCCACAGAGATTACTTTACAACAGTTATTTTCAACCGGTATGCCCCAAGAATTTTTAAAACATGCAATACCTGACTATTTAGTCAGAGCCACTGACCTCCTTTCCCTTAGATCATCAAATTAAAAAATGACAACAGCCAACACAGTAGCTGTCTGGTATGAATGAATCAAAATCATACCTATTTGTTTGTCAGATCAGCAAAAAACATATATATTTTTTGGTGTGCTGCAGAGTTGTAGCAATTAGTTTTTGTGTGCAATGAGATAAAAAAGATTGAAAATTGCCGCTTTAGGATAATGAATTATCTGAGAGAGAAGAGCGGACTGCTTCTAGGCCTCACAGAACTGTACGGAACAGACTTCTTCCCCAAACTCCTGAAGAAAAGAGAGATCAGCTATGCCAAGGGAAATGAGAGATTTAGCTGAACGAAAAAAAGAAAGAAATTTGGGGGCTGGAGCACTTTGTGGGGAAAACTAGCCTGAATGGTACACTGGGGTAACAAAAGGCTCTGGAAAGTATCAGAATAGAGAAAGGGGGCAAAAGGGACTTTTCCTAGGCCAACCCCAGAAATCCTCCATTGACATGCTTCTGTTGGACAGCACAGAATTCTGCTGCAGAACCCAGAAGGCAGGCTAGCTGGGTGAATTCTGATGTGGTAGGCTGGCCAGGGGACTCACCACCACTTATGAACACCATTTCTACAGGGAAATTGATTTTAGTCCCAATAATTGACTAACAAACCAGCAGTGGAAGCCCATTCATAATTTGGGGCCTCATTTAGGCTGAGGCAAATCTAACCAAAATTATGTGACCACTGCCAAGAAGGTCAGAGCCTTGCCCTTTAGGTGCTCAATAAATGTTTAATAATGACAATAATGATGCCTTGTATCTAAGTACAGACAGTCGTTGAACTCTGGCTTCACGTTTGACCACAAGCTGTTGTTGCTGACTGCTGTGCGCTGTATGCTATCTCAAGCTCTTCCCCAAAAAGAGCCCATGGTCTCACTCCCAGCTCTCTCCTACCTGTTTGCCAGCTGCTGCTCGAAGTCCCCACATTGTCTCAAGAGCTCTCCGCAGGTAGCTATTATCCTAAACAAAACAAAAAGCACTTCAAGTTCAAGTATCTGGAATGCCAACATTTACAGCGCAAACATTGTCTCATTCATAAAAATTCTAACTATTCACTCCTTTGGTGGTGTGCTGGGTTCTGGGAAAGCAGTTAACCACTTGACAGCCTACCTGAAATGTTTCATTAATTAGTAATTAATCTAAAAGGTAAATGATAATCCCTTCTAATATTCTCAAGTCACAGGCCTCTCTGCTATGAATCACAGTTCTACCCAGTATGATCTCAACTAATTTTACATTTTCAAACTACTCAGGTGCTTCTGGGCTTTGTCCTTGAGAAAATGGGCTGGAAATACTTTGTATCTAAAATTTAAAAGCCAAAATTCATTATTTAATGTTTGTTAGATGCCTGCCATTTGCCAGACATAGAAGAGAAAACTATCTTGATAATAGAAAATTCTCTCTCTGATCACATGAAAGGCAGATGGAGACTAATCCACTTGTTTCTCAGAGATAAGCCTGAATGATCATCAGATCTGTATTTAACAATCTTAATTTTCAAGTAATTTTATGCTAGGCCTCAAACTCCAGCTCCTGAGTCCTTCAACACCAAACTATAACGTAAGGACAAATCCAAGGATTAAAAACATCTTAAGTCTAGTTAACTTTTAACTTTCTCTAAAAGTGCCTGTCATCACCAGGGTATCTAGGCATTCCATCATAAAAAGTTTATGAGAAAGTAAACTATTCCACTCGCTTCAGGGACAATGGAACAACCTGTGCACAATATTTTCTGGTATTCCAAGCCACCACAGATGACAGTGGGTACAAGCAGAATCTAGAACACTAAATTTCATCCAAAAATTTCAAGCCTATATCAGAGCCCATGAGGGGATAATAAATGGTCCTGTGAGGTCCTAAATCCACCAAGATTCAAGAGCCTTCTGAGGTCTGCGCTGAGAACTACATGTGCCATAGGCACCCTGCATACAGGTCAGGCACAAAATGCAACTGGGGAAAAGTACAGCTTCTCTTCTCAGGATGTATATCCAAGAAGAATAGTTTTAGGAAAAAGAAATTTCTAGACTGCTTTTTATCTCAGCCTAATGGTATAGTTATTAAGCCACCTGGGAGTGGGAGAACCACAGCACAGCACAAAACCTATGCCTGGTCTAAGAGGACTTTGGCTACCACTGCCAGTAGGTCATGTGCTTGGGACAATGTGGGCCTGGTGTTTCCAGAGCTTTCAGTTTTTAAGTGATGTGAGAAATCTGGATTATGTTAAATCAGGTTTTTAAATGTTAGCAACTAACACAAAAATTTTTTTAAGTGCTGTGATCAAACAAAACATGTCCACAGGTTAGGTCTGGCCACAGGCCAGCAGTCTGCACTCTCTGGCTGGACATATCAAGGGCCAAACTTCTCAGGCCACTGGGGCAACAGGTGTCTACTTTTCACCCCACAGATCACACAGGCTGCTCCAGGATCAGGCTGTAAACGACCACTTGCGAGGGTCACCTCAATGCCTTTCACAAAACTCTTAACACGTCTCTTTGCAGTCCAGACAGCAACGTCTTAGCATCTAGTACTATGGCACTCAGATCCAGAAACAGGATCTCATCAGCTATGCATTTTCTACAATATAAGCTCTAAGTTATTTAAGGTCTGTAAAATCTACAGGCTAAGAGGGAGGAAAAACTCAAACCAAATATAAAAATTTTAAGTCATCGTAAGAGATGAAGATTTCATAAAGAACTTGTAAAAATATTTTAAAAGCAACAGGAGTCTTTTTCGTGTTTGTTGTGTTCAGTTTTTGTTCATGGGCTTGTTTTTAGAGTCTAGAGTATTTGCTTAAAAAAAAAAAAAGATGGTAAAAGAGAAAAAAGTGATCCCTTACAGACACATTTGTCATTTTATATACTACGCTGTGCATATCAACACTGACTGCAGGAGGTACATGCTTAAATTACAAGTCCCACTTCACCTAATGGAGTTCTGAAAGGCTGTCCAATCTTCTTGAAAAAGGGAGTTGGGAGGAATGTCATCCAGCTTGCACTTCTTCCGTATGGAGTGGAGAGTGCTGGTGAAATCAGACACATACCTGTGGGGAAAGGAACAAAAAGTGACAGGGCTATAGCCATAAACTCAGACCTAAAGACTCCTGGAATCATAGTCTGCTGAACAACGCGCTAATGACCTTGGCAGTGTCTTTAGAGACTCCTTACCCAAAGGTGAGACTCCTCATAAACCTCTGACCACAAAAGTCTTCTCACCTGACAGAAGTTTTAAGAGATGCTCAAGATGAGGGAAGGGGACAGCTGTGAAGACCACAACTCTGGTGACCAGCCAGGTGAGAAATGTTGCAGGTAGAGTATTCCCTTGTCCTAACAGATGCAGTTCTTTTTTCAACCATCATGGTCCCACTGTAATACCCAACTGTGACCTGGGATGCTGTAAGGCAGTTCACTGATGTCCAGGAAACTTTTGCTGCATTCTAATCCCCCAAATTTGGATTACACAACCAATCTCCATGACAGGCAAGAGCCTGACTTCAATGGCACAATGAAACTGGATTCAAAGTTGAAAACTCTCTTCCTCACAGACTGTGCTGTTTATTCCCATTGCACACCCCATACTTCCCTTCACAGCACCTAACATAACTATAGTCAAACAGTTTATTTAATGAATGTGTTTTATGTTTACTGCTATTGTTAGACTAGAGGCTCTGGGAGAACAGGGACTGTCTCATTGAAGCTTATCATCATATCCCCAGGAAGACCACAGGGCTGGCATAAAGGAGACACCAGAAATAGGTCCTGAATGAATGAAGACTTGACTGCAGGCTTGGGCAAGTACTAGGTGTCTCTGAGCCTCAGTTTCCTCATCTTTAAAAATGGACTTAATCATCATCCCCAGAGAGATCTCCAGAACCTCAACAGGCTTGTTTGCTCTTGCTATCTCATTTGTCAGGATCACCCCATTTCTTACAATGGTCTCATACTTTCAGCCTTCCCAAACCCTGGATCTCACAATATAGTATCAACTGTTTTCCATTATGTTACCCAAGACTGTTACCACAAAGTACCCCCCCAAAATAAATACAGATTTAGAAAATTTTTAGTCTAAATAATAATAATAATGAAGTCAAAGGAGCTAAAGTGGTAGTATCAAAGTCATAAAGTATTTTAAACAAATATGATACCTTACTCTCCTCATGTTTTTATAGTTCTAAAATATACCTGCAGAGAAAGTAAACTAATAAAATATAATTACTGAGTTAATTAAATTACTTGAATGGCAAATATATGGTGAGGAGATTTTTTGGGTAGTGAACACACAATGCAATATTCAGATGACATATTATAGAATTATATACTTGAAACCTATATAATTTTAACTAATGTCACCCCAATAAACAATAAAATTTCAAAAAGAATTACAACAAAGTGTTTTGTTGAAAGTTTTTAAAAACAGACTTAATGCATTCTTCTGTATTGCCTCATGGAGTTGTTATGATGTTAAAATAAATGAAATAATATACATAGAGGTTCTCTGAAAAGTGTTAAATGAAAACTGATGTGAGGGATATTGATTTTAAGGTGGTTCAGTTCTTGGAACATGGACAAATGAGTACAAGACCTTGGAAGGGTGTGCTGGGGAGGACAAAGCTGAGGCATCATGTTCTCTGGAAGCCAAGAGGCTCCCTGAAAACCTATGGCATTTGTGTGCAACACAGGAAGTTGTGCTTCTCTTGTCTCCTAAACCATAGGCTCTAAGTGAGGAGAGTGGCATGTAATGACCCAGGCACAGCCTAAAGAGCACATTTGTATGCTGGAAAGAAAGTGCAGTTAAAAAGCCAAGTGGCAGAAACTGCTTCAGACCCACCTACTAATGACAGTTACACTGCTGCTCCCTCTACAAAGGCCTCAAGCTTCAACGTGGAAAGCTCCGAAACCAAGGCTCCCTGGAGAGTACCTTCGCTTGGCACAAAGGTGAGAGCTTTCTTGGGGAATCAGTCCTTGGGGGAAGACCGAAGGACTCAATGACAAAGTGACAAAGGAATGTTGAAAAACACAACTGTGCTTTAGCTGTAGGAGGCTGCACAACTGTGTCACCACCCTGCAAGTCTGACAAATACATGTAAGAATATGCCATCCAGCCCTGGCGGGGTAGCTCTATTGGTTAGAGCATCATCTCAATACACCAAGGATGCTGGTTTGCTATCCGGTCAGGGCACATACAAGAATCAACCAATAAATGCATAAAGAAGTAGAGCAACAAATCAATGTGTCTGTCTCTCTCTCCCCTTCTTCTCCTCTCTCTCTAAAATCAATAAATTTAACAACAAAAAAAGGAATATGCTATCCAACAACACATGTGGCTCTGCAGACATTCATATGACAGAGTCCTGGGGATGGTGAGTGGGCCCCCCAAAGCATTGGAGGAAGGGGAGTTAACCACAATGTGCATCACATCTGTCCCCAAGTCTCCCCATTCTCTCACAATTAACATTTCCACGTGTCTCTACCAAGTGAGAGCCACTGCCTTAAAGACTCTTACTGCAAACTTTCCCTAACAGCCACAACCACCAGGAAAGGGGACATTATCATCATCAGATCACTCAGAGAAAAAGACACCCAGACTCCCAGAGGCACGCTACTAACCTACCCAAGGTCCCGACCAGTAAGTGTCAGGGCCCAGATCTGAGTCCAGATGACCCCAGCTCCAGAGCCCACACTTCTGTCACAGTTGTAAACCCCAAATTCTATAATACCTTGTCAGCTACTATATATTCTGCAGCGTCGCCCTGGTCAACTTAGGCCAGTTTCCTCCTGCACCGCTGCATGCTCCACCCTCCACATGCCACTTCCCATAATGCCCACTCCACTACTGAACCATGTCCATTCAAACCCTGCACTACTTAGCTTCACCCTGATTTCCCTAGTTTTATAAACATCAGCTGTTTTGGTAGCTTCAAAATCTCCCCTTCTAAGAGCAAGTGACTAGGTTTCCGTTTGAATTTCTAACACGGATTTGTATTATTTTTAAAAACAAAGTATTCAAAATAACCAACAGTAGAACTAACAATGGGTACAAGAAGCAGGGCACAAGAGAGGACTAGCCTTGAGTTGGCTCAGTTCCTTGTCTTTCAGAGTTGAGAGTCAGGATACAATAAAGTTGATAAAAATTGTTGAAAGTCTGAGGAACAGAATTAGAAGACTAAGAGCAAAATGGTCACAACTTGTCACTCAAGAGAAGGACTGACAGCAGAAAGACTTCCATTTTTTAATACCTTTTCTTATTTTTTAAAAAAATTTTATTTATTGATTTTTAGAGGAAATGGAAAGCAGGTAGAGAGAGAAACATCAATTTGTTGTTCCACTTATTTATGCATTCACGGGTTGATTGTTGTATGTGCCCTGACAGGGAATCGAACCTGCAACCTAGGAGCATTGGGACAACACTCTAAACTAAGCAATCTGGTTGGGGCTCTTATTTTTTTAAATTATTTTAAAGGCATTTTTTTTGTTTTACAATAAAATTTCCAGATCTTAGAAAAATTCTTTCCATGCATAAAATCCCAGCTGGTGGCAAAGAAAGAGGTCAAATTCTACTTCATTAAACTTGTTACCAATGCTTCTCTTTCTATAGGAGCATCTCTGGGCCCATCTGGTCACATGTCCATCTGTGAGCAGGACAAGTGTCCTCAGCAGGACTTTAGCCTGCACTGTTAGCCACCCTCAGTAGGTACTGACTGCCCAGAGTGATGGAGAACACTGGGTCCAAGGACCCTCAGAGCTCACAGGGGTGTGTTCAGTATTTATGGAATGACAAGAGCTCCCTAAAATTTTGATAGCAAACAAAATTAAATCCAATAAGGGAAATTTCTTGAGACTTGGAGCAACTTCATTCTACCACAAGCTACCAAGGAAGGTCTCTTGGAGAGCCTGAGAATGTACTTGTCTCCAAGCCAGAAAATGGAGCTTCTAACCCCATGAGGACCCTTCCACCTCAACTACTAGATCAGAGAATCCAGCCTTGTGTTGCTTTCTTTCTTTCTTTTTCCTAACTAAACTTCGTTTTAGTTTCACCTTCTTACTTTCTTTTAACAGTTTTATTGTGATAATAATTCACATATCACACAATTCACCCACTTAACAAGTGCAATTCAGGGGTTTTTAGTGTAGTCACAAATTGTTCAACCATCACCACAACTTTAGAACATTTTCACCACCACTCCCTAAAAACCCTTAAGTTCTAGTAGTCATTTCCCATCTCCCCCAAATGTTCCCCTATCCTCAACCCTAGGCAACCACTACTCTATTTTCCATCTCTATATATTTGTGCTGGACATTTCATACAGACGGAATTATGTAACATGATCTTTTGTGACTGGCTTCTTTCACTTAGCATGATGTTTACATATTTTCTATTTTATATTTTTAATTACATAAGGAATACATGAATTTATGCTCCTTAAAAAAAAAACATAAGTTGATTACCGGCCAAGATGGAGGCGTAGGTAGATATACTTTGCCTCCTCACACAAAAGAAGGACAACAACAAATTTAAAAACAAAAAATAACCAAAACTCCCAGAAAACCAAACTGTATGGAAGTCTGACAACCAAGGACTAAAGAAGAAACATTCATCCAGACTGGTAAGAGGGGCGGAGACAGTCAGCTGGGGTGGAGAGATCACATCACAAGGCAGAGGCTGGAGGACTCGAGGGTCCCACATTTGCATGCAGATAAACTGGAGGAAAAGGTGGGGAGAGAGACAGACCATGTAATCCAGGATTCCAGCACAGGAAAAGAAAGCCTCCAAACCTCTGGACGTAAAAACCTGTGGGGGTTGCGGTAGCAGGAGAAACTCCCAGCCTCACAGGACAGTCTGCTGGAGAGACCCACAGTGGCCTAGAACACACACAAACCCATCTACGCGGAAATCAGCACTAGAAGGAAATCAGCCCAATTTGCTTGTGGGTAGCCTGGAAAGTGACTGAAAGCTGGCTGAGAGCTGAGCAGGTGACACTGTTCCCTCTCAGAACCCTCCCCCACAGACAGCGTCACGACACAGTCACAACACAGTCACAACACAGCAGCCTAGGTTGCCCCATCCTGGCAAATATCTAATGCTCTGCCCCTTCCAACATAAGAGGTGCGCTGAGACAAAGAAATATGGCCCAAATGGAAGAACAGATCAAAGCTCCAAGTGATGAACAGATATCCAACCTATCAGATACACAGTTCAAAACACTGTTAACCTGGATGTTCACGTAATTGGTTGAGCATGGTCGCAAAATGGAAAAAAATGGGAAGGCTATGCAAAGTGAAATGAAGAGAAATATACAGGGAACCAACAGTAAAGGGAAGGAACCCGGGACTCAAATCAACGATTGGGAGCAAAAAGAAGAGATAAACATTCAACCAGATCAGAATGAAGAAACAAGAATTCAAAAAAATGAGGAGAGGCTGAGGAACCTCTGGGACAACTTTAAACAATCCAACATCCAAATCATAGGGGTGCCAGAAGGAGAAGAGGAGGAGCAAGAAATTGAAAACTTATTTGAAAAAATAATGAAGGAGAACTTCCCCAATCTGGCCAAGGAAATAGACTTCCAGGAGATCCAGGAAGCTCAGAGAGTCCCAAAGAAGTTGGACCCAAGGAAGCACACACCAAGGCACATCATAATTAAGTTACCAAGATTAAAGATAAGGAGAGAATCTTAAAAGTTAGCTACAAAGGAGTTCCCATAAGACTATTAGTGTATTTCTCAAAAGAAACCTTGCAGGTAAGAGACTGGAAAGAAGTTTTCAAAGTCATGAAAAGAAAGGACCTACATCCAAGATTACAGCAAAGCTATCATTTAGAATGGAAGGGCAGATAAAGTGCTTCCCAGAGAAGGTCAAGTTAAAGGAGTTCATCACCACCAAGTCCTTATTATATGAAATGTTAAAGGGACTTACCTAAGAAAAAGAAGAAGATCAAAAACTATGAACAGTAAAACAGAGGGGAGGGGGAAGGGGAAGAATGGGGGAAAAGATACAGGGAATAAACAGCACAATTAGTAGGTACAAAATAAGCTGGGGAAAGTTAGGAATAATATAGGAAATGGCGAAGCCAAAGAACTTATATGCACAACCCATGGACATGAACTAAGGTGGGGGGGGATGCTGGGGGAGGGGGCGGTACAGGGTGGAGGGGAATAAAGGGGAGGTAAAAACAATGGGACAACTGTAATAGCATAATCAATAATGTATATATATTAAAAATAAAAACAGAAGCTAAAAAATAAAACTAAATCCCCTATGTCTACCATACTGTTTCTTCCCTATCTCCCCAAAGATAACTAATGTTTTGTACTTGCTGCTTAACCTTCCACATCAGGACTCCAAACTTTCTGTTAAGGTCCAGATATTTTATGTTTTCAGGGTCACAGGTCTCTGTCCTAACTACTCAACTCTACCTTCATAGCTCAAAGGAATCACAGGCCATAGGTAAGTCAAAGAGATGGTTGTGTCCAATAAAATTATATTTACAAAAACAGCAGGCCAGATTTCGCTCATGAGCTAGAGTTTGCCAACCTTTACTTTAAAGGAACATATAAAACATTTTGAAGTATTGAAAAAGATCCAGAACAGGAAAAAAACACTTGTTTTTTGTAAATGAAGTTGTACTAGAATACAGCCACACCCATTCATTTAATGTGTCATCTAGGCACGATACTGAGGAGAGTGCCACAATGGTCTCTACTGACCGTAAAGCCCAAAAGCCAAAAATACTTACCATCTGGCCCTTTGCAAAAAGACACTTTCCAAACCCTGTTACCCTGTTACAGAAAATATACCCTATATTTTGTATGTTCTTTTTTACATAAAGTATGAGGTGATACACACACACACACACCCCCCCCACACACACTCTGCAACTAGTTTTTATTAACCCAACAATGTTTTTGAGATCTATCCATGTTCATATGTATGTGTAGATGGAATTACTACCTTAAGTGCGACATAGAGTTCCCTTGTGTGAATACAGTGTATCTCCTGTAGCCATTAAGAAGTTAATGGGCAGTCAGGCAGCTTGAATGCTCTAGCACTACACACAGTGTTGCAATGAACATCTTTAGGAACGGTCCCGTTGGACTCAGGGGAGAGAGCTTCTCCAGGGTTCAAAGCAGGCATATGGGACACAGGCATTTTTACTGGGACAGACACTGCCCTCCCATGTGTCTGGCCCTGTCTCCTCTCCCCAGCCTTACTTGGCAAAGAGAGACTTCAGGGCTGTCAGCAGGCCGCATGTCCCCAGGCCGTTAGTGAATCTGACACATCTGTCAACCGCTGCAGATGCCAGGCCGAAGAGCTTGCTCACAGAGTGGCTCAGCTCCTGCACGCAGTCAATGACTTCCCCGTGCTCCTGGTCAGCAAATAAGGACAAAACAAAAGCCGCCTCAGACCTGAGAACAAATGAACAGACAACAAAGAGACAGGAGACCTCCATGCCCCCTCATCCATGGTAAAATCACTTAACAGGGACATCAGAAATGCAGTCCCCAACTGTGGCAGCTCTTCATGAGGTTGAACCAGAGGAGGATGGTCTAAGTGGCCAATGAGATCACAGAAACTAACTCCTGGCAGAAAAGCATAATCAAATCCTAATGATCCCTCCATTTTTCATCTCTTTCCCCTTTTTCTGTGATTAAGATGGCATCTCTTCCTCTAGTTCCCAAGCCAGAAATCAAATTCTCTGTATCACAGTCCAGAAGAAAGAGGTGAAAAGAAAATGCCTCCTTCAGGGGTAAGTGTATCACTGTAGCAAAACAAACTTTCTAGGTGCATCCCTAGAAAACAGAACAATGGTGCAGGCAGCAGATTTAACTACCCTAAGATCTATTCCTACATGTCAACTCACCTCATGCCAGACAAGCTTAACATCTGCCCTGGACATGAATTCTCTTCCCCTCCAGTACCCGGACGGCAGACCTGTTCCTGGAGCCCTGTCCATAAGTGCCCAGCTGCTGCGCTCCTTGGCTTAACTGTCTCAAACAAAAGACTGTCCCCCAAAAAGAAATTATTAAATCAGGAAGACAATCAACTTATCCTCATCAGATGGAAACTTATTCAGCTAGACTTTTATTGGTGATTTTAAGCAGAAAATTGTGAGCACATCTGTGGTCACATTTTATATTTGGTCCACAAGGGCCCCCGAGGCCCTTAGAGCCGGGTTTTGAACACCTGTTCCCACTCCATGCATACCCGAGGCCACCTCACACCTTCTCTGGTGCACATCATCCCAACCCTCTGCTCAGCAGACAAACTGACCACTGAGTGACCAGGCGCGGTGTCAGACATTACCAGAGGCACCATGCTGATCTGGATGAGGAGGTTTCTGGTTTCCATGTCACCGTACTTGAGCTGGTAGGGTTTGTATGGACTGTACACGGTGCTCACCAGCTCCACAACTTTCGCCAGGTTGTGCTCATCTTTAGGGAACCATAAATGAGAGGCAATAATGAACACAGAGTCAGAAATTAGTTCTGGAAAACGGCAGGGGACAGGTACTGGGGCTTTCCCATGTCTCTCAGGGTGACTACATTAGCCTGCTTTTACTGTTCATGGAAGCTGTAACAATCACTTCCATCAATATCTTGATACATTTGGACTTTGTATATTATTTGTCAAAAGCACTATTAAAGACACCCAGCCCCTATATCCCACAACCCATTGTAGTTAAGAACCTCTTCATACTCTAATTAAAAAATGAAATATTTCTTAAAGTAAAAAAGAAAAAAAATGGAGCCCTTCAAATAATGACTCATCAATCAAGTTCAAGCACTGACACAGAGAAAAAGGCTCTGCAGGAAAACAGTTTTCCAGGACTTTATAGGAACAGGATACCCACGCACTAGGCATTCCCAAAAGTCAACGACATAAAAATTTTAAACTTTGTATCAAAATTTAAATGGGCGGGCCCTGGCCCAGTTGGTTAGAGCACCATCCCGATATGCCAAGGGTATGGGTTCGATCCCCTGTCAGGGCACATACAAGAAACAACCAATGAATGCATAAATAAGTGGAACAGCAAAGCAATTTTTCTCTCGCTTTCTCTTTCTCCCCCTCGCCTTAGAAATCAATAAATAAAGTATTTTAAAAATTTAGACAGGCATATTTTATGACACAGCAATTCAACTTTCAGTTGAACATATACCCAGTGACTTTGACATCAATTGATAATCTTTACCTGAATAAACTTTAACTTTACTGACAATAAATGGTGATTTCCTGATTTTCTCATTCCTGCTACATCTATATTCTGGTATTCTTTTGTAAAGAAAAGATTTCCCTTTCTTTCTCTCTTTTTAATATCACTGTGAACTCATAAATTCTTTTTTATGTTTTGTGTTTTCATTCATTATTGTTATTATTCATTTTAATGTTAAAATTATTGCAAATCTGGTCAGTGGTTGCTCCTTGAGATTGGCGCCTATATCTTTTTGATATGTCCCTACCAGTCCTTAGGTGCTTTCTTGCTTTTGACACAAACTATTCCAAGAATGACAAAAAATTACAGTAACTGATAAAGTGGTCATTAAACATTTAATCACACAAAATTCTCATTATTATTTTAAGCAAAAAAGAGAATATAAGATTGTATACACCAGTATTTTAAAATATGTACATATGTATGTGTATACATATAAAGTATATATATGTATTTATTAAAAATGTGTATTTATATTTGAATTACTGGGAGGAAATACAGAATGTTGCAGTGACTCTCTCCAAGTGATGAGGCTCATTTTTATTCTTTTTTATTTTTTTAAGTGTTTCCAAAGTATTTTTAAATTTTAAAAAATACTTTTTTGACCCCTGTCTGGTGTGGCTCAGTGGACTGGGTGCTGGCCTGTGAGCCAAAAGGTTGCCAGTTCAATTTCCTGTCAGGGCACATGCCTGGGTTGCAGGCCAGGACCCAGGTTGGGGGCACATGAGAGGCAACAGATTGATGTTCCTCTCGCACATCAATGTTTTTCCTCCCTCTCTTTCTCCCTCCCTTCTTCTCTCTCTGAAAATAAATAAATAAAATCTTTTTAAAAAAACACCTTTTTGACTATAGCAATGGGAATCATTAAAAATCTTAACCACTATATCTGACTAACAAAGCACTTGTATATCTGACTCTTTAATACTGTCAGGGAGAGGAAGGTAACCTGCCTCTGGAGCACCTTCATCCCACTCTGCTCTTACAGGATGCATGGCCTCCACACCCTCTGGCCACTTGGAAGGGCACCCCATCCCCTGGAAGCTGCCATAGCCGCTGTGCCTTTCCCACAACCAAGGCTTGACCACCGAGTGTGACAAAAACACCTGTGAATCACCAGAAGCCTGAACAACAAACATATTCCGTGGAATGTCCAAGGTAATTATATGCAAGTGTAATTAAGAAGAATAACTAGTAAATAAGCTAAGCTGGTGACACAGCAGCCACTCATGGCAGAACAAGACCTTCCTGGAGCTATTTCCTGATCTGACAGCAGTATGCATCATGAGGTCTGTGTTACTTAGAAGCTGATGATGCTTTTAGCACAGATGGAGAGTTGGGGAAACACAGACCCCAGGGTATCATGTGCCCAAATGGGGGCCAGGAGTGCTCAGCTCTCAGGTGGCGGTGTGGGATGCCCATTCTCCCTGTGGCCATCTTCAGTCCAGACACGGCACCCTTATCCTCAAAAATTGTTGCCACACCAAAAAGTTCTTCTAACCAATTTGTTTTCTGGAACTTAACTTTCAGGTTGAATTGCCTGAGGTTAAATGATGACTTAAAAGAGGACACTATGTTCCCAAAGTAACCATGGCCAACTGGCAGCCTCTAATGTCTACCTGCCTCTGTACCTTCTAAGGCCCTGCAGAAGGTTCTATCTCTTCCCCAGAATGTATAAAGCACCAAGGCAGCACTGCTGTTAGGTAAGTATATTAAGCAGCGACTACTTCCATAATGGTAATGTTTTCAGAGAAAAGGTTATCATATCCATTGAGGGGAACAGCGACACCTTCCATTTCTGTAAAATCAGGCACCTGAAAAGGCAAACCAACCCAGACCTCAAAAGCTTCAACAACAGTGAGTAAAGACAAGCCAGAGACAGAGATATGTTTACGTGAGTGGGGAAGCAGTGCCATCTCCAGCCCCTTGGCAAAGTGGGCGGTGGTGGCGTACAACTCCAGCAGCTTGGGGAGCTCCAGCTCAGGCCCCGCCCGCTCGACACTGGAGGCAAGGCACATGGGCAGAGAGGGTGTCAAATCCCCCAGGGTCTGAATCAGCAGCACAGTCACCACCTCGCAGGGGTTCTTGAAAACCTGCAGTGGGAGAGGGGTATGTGCATTAGCACATGTGATCAAATGGGTGCATACCTTCTAAAGAACCAATCTCCTGGATCACTCCAAGTGGTCTAATCAAAAGCTATGAGCCTCAAGTTTTTCTCATGGCTAAGGTGAACATGCTCAAAAAGCCAAGTGAACAGGCAGGACTTGCAACTTGTCCAGAAAAATTAGCTACTTCATGTCTATCACTGGCCCGAAGTGCTGAACTTTTTCCAGTCTATAAAATGCAATATTTAGAATTCAGGGGTGTCTAATTTTTTGGAGTCTCTGGGCCACACTGGAAGAAGAAGAGTTGTCTTGGGCCACACATTAAATACACTGTGACACGTAATAACAACAACAAAAAAAATCTCACAATGTTTTAAGTAAATTTATGATTTTGTGTTGAGCCGCATTCATAGCCATTCTGGGATGCATGTGGCCCGGCTGGACACACCTGTGTGATCACCAAAAACTGGCTAGAGAGAGGACTGTGAAGATGACGATGCAGAAATTGGGAGGAATTTGAAGGGAAGGAACAAAACAGAATTAAAGAAGAGCAATTCACTGAATCAGAGCTGGAGAACCTTTAAGCAGATTTGCAGGCCAGCCTCATAGCTACCCCTCTCCTCTTAACATAGATCTTCAGTAAAGGTAAGGACCACCAGAAATAGTGTATCCAGGGCCTTTTACATCATAGATTCACTTATTCACTGAGGCTTTTGCCCATTCTATAGACAATAAATATCTTGGAAAAAACTTGAATCATATGCACAGTAAATTTAGCAGGGCATTCTCACAGACCCCCACTGATGATTAAATGCTTTTTTATTATAAAAATTTAAATATGCACAAACATGAAGCAAGATATAAGATTTTTCTTATGCAACAATAAGGCCAGAAAAAGATTTAAGCTCAAAAACCATAAAATCAATATATTAAAAACTTTATTAGAAAATACCTTTAGATGAATGAAAATGAAAACATTACATAGCAAAACTTAGGGAATGCAGCAAAAGCAGCACTAAAAGGGAAATCTATAGCTGTAGATGCAGACATCAAAAAAGAAATATCTCAAATCAGTAGCCTCACTGTACACATTAAGGAATTAGAAATAGAAGAAACTAAACACAACAATAGCAAATGAACAAAAACAATAAAGATTAGAGCAGAGACAAAAAAGAATAGAAAAACCAATTTAAAAATCAACAAAACTAGAAGTTGGTTCTTTAAAAAGATTAAGAAAATTGGCAAACCTTTATCTAGAATGACTAAGAAAAAAGAGAAGACTCTAATAAAATCAGACATAAAAGAGGGGATACTACCAATTTTACAGAAATAAAAAGGATTATGAGAATATTATGAATAATTGTAGGCCAACAAATTAACTTTGATGAAATGGACATTAACTTACAGGAAAATTATATAACAATATACCTTTTGATTATACATACAAAAATCTTAAATACCAGTAAACCAAATTCTGCAGCACATGAAAGGAATTACACTTCATGACAAAGTGAAAACTGACCCCTAGAATGCAAGGATAGTTGAAAATATACAATACAATATAGCACATTAACAGAATAAAGAAAAACATAATAATCTCAATGCAGAAAAAGCATTTGACAAAATTCAACACCATTTCATGATTTAAACAACTCAATAATTGAGCAATAGAAAGGAACTATCTCAATATGAAAAGATCATTTATGAAACCCCCTTCCCAGCTTTTCCCCTAAGATCAAGAACAAAATAAGAATGTCCACTTTTGCCAGAGAAATTTGACAACACAAAGAAATAAAAGGCAACCAAATTGGAAAGGAAGAAATAAAGGTATCTCTGTTCAAAAATAACAATCTTAAAAGCAGAATATCTTAAAAAATTCACAAAAAACTTATTAAAAGAATAAACAAATTCAGCGAAAATACAGGTAATAAAATGAATATCCAAACTCAATTGTGAGCCCTGGGCAGGTAATTCAGTCAGCTGGAGCCCTGTCCCAATAAGCCAATGTTGTGGGTTCAATCCCTGGGCACACGCAGGAGTAAACCAATGAATGTATAAATGAGTGGAACAACAGATCAAGGTCTCTCACTCTCTCTAAAATAAATAAGTAAGTAAGTAAATAAATAAATAAATAAATAGTTTGAGGACTTGATGAGGTAGCTCACTTGGTTAGAGCATCACCCTGATACACTTGATAGGCCAAAGTTGGGGGTTCAATCTTGGGTCAGGTCAGGGCACACCCAAGAAGTGACCAATGAATGCATAAATAAGCAGAATAACAAATCGATTATTTTTTTCCTGTCTCCCTCCCTCTCTCTCTAAAATCAATAAATAAAAATTTTTAAAAATCAGTTGTGCTTCTGTACACTAACAATGAACAATCTGAAAAGAAAATTATGAAAACAAATCCATTTACTGTAAAAACAAAAAAGAATACTTGGAAATAAACATAGCTGGAGAGCTAAAATACTTGTACACCAAAAATAACAAAACACTCCTGAAATTAATGAACATACATATAAAATGGAAAGCATTCCATGTTCATAAATTATAAGATTTATTATTGTTAAGAAGGTAATACTACTCATAGTGATGTACAGATTCAATGCGATCTGTTAAAATCCCAACAATGTTTTCCAGAGAAAAGAAAAAGCCCATCTTGAGATCCAGCCAAGGTGGAGGTGCAGGTAGATACACTTTGCCTCCTCACAAAACCAAAAGAAGGAAACTGATTTAAAAACAAAAAACAACACGAACTGTCAGAAAATTGAACTCTATGGGAGTCCAACAACTAAGGAGTTAAAGAAGCAGCATTCATCCAGACTGGTAGGAGGGGCAGAGATGGGCAGCCAGGATGAAGAAGACACACAGCAAGGCAGCAGCTGGCAGACCTGACAGTCCCACATTTGGGTGCAGATAAACCAGGGGAACAACTGGGGAGCGAGACAGACTGGGTAGCCCAGGGTTCCCGTGCAAGGAAAATAAAGCCTAGAACCTTTGACTGTAAAAACCTGTAGGGGTTGCAGTGGTGGGAGAAAATTCCAGTCTCTTCAAAGCAGGGTGAGAGCCAAGCAATCGGCATTGTTCCCTTTCTGACACCTCCCGCACATACAGCGCCACAACACAGCGAGGTGGGTTGCTCTGTCCATTACAACATAACAGGTAAGCCAAGACAAAGAAATATGGCCCAATAAAGAATAGATCAAAACTCCAGAAAAAGAACTAAGTGACAAGGAGAGGGCCAACCTATCAGATGCAGAGTTCAAAACACTGGTAATCTGGATGCTCACAGAAATGTTTGAGTACGGTCACAAAATAAAGGAAGGAGTAAAGCCTATACAAACTGAAATAAAGAAAAATATATAGGGAAACATCAGTGAAGGGAAGGAAACCAGGACTCAAATCACTGATTTGAAACAGAAGGAAGAAATAAACATTCAACCAGAAGAGAATGAGGAAACAAGAATTCGAAAAAATGAGGAGAGGGTGAGGAACCTCCAGGACAACTTTAAACGTTCCAACATCCAGATCACAGGGGTGCCAGACGAAGAGGAAGAAGAGCAAGAAATTGAAACCTTATTTGAACAAATAATGAAGGAAAACTTCCCCAATCTGGAAAAGGAAATACACATGCGAGTCCAGGAAGCTCAGAGAGTCCCAAAAAAGTTGGACCCAAAGAGGCACACTCCAAGACACATTTAAATTACTCAAGATTAAAGATAAGGAGAGAATCTTAAAAGCAGCAAGAGAAAAGGAGGGTGTTACCTACAAGGGAGTTCCCATAAGACTATCAGCTGATTTCTCAAAAGAAACCTTGCAGGCAAGAAGGGGCTGGAAAGAAGTATTCAAAGTCATGAAAAGCAAGGCCCTACATCCAAGATTACTTTATCCAGCAGAGCTATCATTCACAATGGACGGGCAGATAAAGTGCTTCCCAGATAAGGTCAAGTTAAAGGAGTTCATCATCACCAAGCCCTTATTGTATGAAATGTTAAAGGGACTTACCTAAGAAAAAGAAGATCAAAACTAGGAACAATAGAATGACAACAAACTCACAACTATCAACCACTGAACCTAAAAACAAAAACAAACTAAGCAAACAACTAGAACAGGAAAAGAATCACAGAAATGGAGATCACATGGAGGAAGATCAGCGGGTGGCAGGGACGGGTGGGAGGTGGTCGGGAAATAGGCTGTGAAAGGGGTAAAAGATACAGGGAATAAGAAGTATAATTGGTAGGTACAAAATAGGAGGAGGTTAAGAACAGTATAGAAAAAGGAGGAGCCAAAGAACTTATATGTATGACCCATGGACATGAACTAAGAGGAGGGGAATGCTGGTGGGAATGGGGTACAGGCAGCAGGGTGTGAAGGGGAGTAAAGGACAGGGACAGCTGTAATAGCATAATCCAAAAAATATACTTTTTTTAAAAAGCCCATCTTAAAATTCATATGGAATTTCAAGGGACACTAAATAACGAAACAATCTTGATATAGAACAGAGTTGGCATTCTCCTATTTCCTCATTTCAAAACTTACTACAAAGCTCCAATAATCAAAACAATGTGGTACTGGCATAAGAATAAATATATAGACAAATGGAACAGAACAGAAAGCCCAGAAATAAACCTTCATATAAGTGGTTAAATGATTTTAAACAAGGGTGCCAAAACCATTCAATAGGGGAAAGGACATGTGTATCAACAAACAGTGCTCAGAAAACTGGATATCCACATGCAAATGAAGGAAGGTGGGTCCTTACCTAACAAAATATTTAAAAAATTAACTCAAAACATTAAGAGCAGAAAATTAAAGGCAACAGGGAAAAATTCTTATGACCTTGGATTTATTTCTGTATTAATTTTTTTAATTTTATTTATATTTTAGAGTGGGGGAAGGGAGGGAGCAAGACGAGAGAAACATCAATGTGTGAGAGAAACATCTATCAGTTGTCTCTTGAACGCCCTCAGCTTGGGACCTTGCCCACAACCCAGGCATGTGCTCTGACTGGGAAAGGAACCTGTAACCTTTGAATTCACAGGCCAGCATTCAATCCACTAAGCCACACCCGCCAGGGCTGACTTTGGATTTAGCAATAGTTTCTTAAGTACGACATCACAAACATAGACAACAAAAGAAAAAATATTTAAATTGGACAACATCAGTTTTAAAAGTTTGCCCTGGCTGGTATGGCACAGTTGGGTGGAGCATCATCCCATACACCAAAAGGTCATGGGCTCAATTCCTGGTCAGGGCACATGTCTAGGTTGTGGGTTCAATCCCTGGTTGGGGTGCATAGGACAGGTAGCTGATCAATGTTTCTCTCTCACATTGATGTTTCTCTCCCTCTCTCCCTCCCTCCTTTCCCTTCTCTCTATAATCAACAAGCAAGTCCTCAGGTGAGGATCTTACTAAAAATTTACATTTTAGAGAATTAAGACAGCGGAGGAGCAAGTTTAAGTCACACTGACCTCCTCCCAGGACCAACCTGAAATTAAAACTAAGTTGTGGAGAAATCACCTGGAACAAACAACTGAACAATAGCGAGAGAGGAGCCTTGTCACCTCAGAGACAGAAGAATCGGCTTTAGCGCAATCTAACTGGTAAGGAGTGCAGTACAGACCTGAGAAGGTGGGCGGGGCACCCACAGGCGGCAGCAGCAGGATATTGAAACGGCCTGTTGGATCCCCCTGAGCAGAGCGGGGTCTAAACCAAAACCAGGGCTCTCTACCCCACAGCACCAGAGCCCAAAAAGTACACAGAAAACAGCCAGCTGCGAAAAGCGGCAGGGTTGCTCTCTGCCAGAGACAGGCGGCTGGAGACGCAAAGAACTGTTTAAAGGACCAACGTATAAATTTTTACTTGCAGCCACTCACCCTGGTCCCTGGCAAAGGTAGGGCAGAGTGGGCGAGAGACGCCTGAGGAGACACTGGGGAAGGAGGCTTTGGGGAGAGAACTGAGTGAGTAGCTGGCGGGATCTCGGTGCTGACTCATCCCCCATGTGGCAGCAGCCATCTTGGTCAGGCAGAGACCACTCCCCTGAGCAGCACCAGCATCAAAGGACCCAAAAGCCTCATCCCCAGGTGGGATTCCACCCCGCCCTGTGCTGTCTAAGCTGCCTGCTGAGTGCAGAGTGAATAGATTAACAGCTGAAGGAGAAAGCCACAAACAGTTGATTACTGGAAGTCTCAAACAGACTGCCTAAGGTCAGACAGGGTCAACATCTGACATCATCAGAGGCAGATCCAGAAAGTAAAAACAGCGGTCTCCAACCATAGAAATTCACACCACAAAGTAAGGAAATCAAGACAGATCAACTTAAGAATCAGAGGCAAAAGAGAAGGTCTTACAAATAATAGGAAGATAAAAGAAATACGCCCCACTCGAAGGGAAAGGAGGAATCCCCAGAAAGAGAAATAAATGAAATAGAGGCATGTCAACTATCAGATATTGAGTACAAAATAACGGTTCCAAGGAAGCTCAATGAGCTCAGTGAGCTCAGAGAGAATTACCAAAAACTACAGGGAAACTACAAGGAACTTACTGCAAACTATATCAGCATGAAAAAGGACATAGAAACCATCAATAAGAGACAAGAGGAAATGAAGAATACAATTTCTGAATTGAAGACACAGTAGAAGGAATCAAAAGTAGGCTAGATGAAGCTGAGAAACGAATCAGTGAGCTGGAGGACAAGGTAGAAAAGAGCTCCCAGAAAGAGCAAGAAAATGAAAAAAGACAAAAAGGATGAAGAGGCAGTTAGAGAAATGCAGAACAACCTGAAACATAGTAACATCCGTATAATAGGGATACCAGAAGGAGAAGAGGATGACAAAGGGATAGAGATCCTGTTTGAAAAAGTAATGATGGAAAACTTCCCTAGTTGGAGGAGAGAAGAAGTCACACAAGTCCAGGAAGCACAAAGGGTCCCATTCAAGAGGAACCAAATGAGGCCCACTCCAAGACGCATCATCGTTAAAATGGAAACATCAAAGACAAAGAGAGAATCCTAAAGCAAGCAAGAGAGAAGAGGTAGTAACATATAAGGGAGCCCCAATACGGCTAGCAGCTGATTTCTCAACAGAAACACTGCAAGCCAGAAGGGAATGGCAAGAAATATTCCAAGGCATGAAAAGCAAAGGTCTGCAACCAAAACTGCTCTACCCAGCAAGGCTCTCAAATAAAACAGAAGACGAAATAAGGAGTTTCCCAGACAAAAGAAGGCTAAAAGAATGCACCTCCACCAAACCAGCACTGCAAATTATGCTAAAGGGACTGCTTTAAGATGAAGAAAAAGTTTCTATGAATACCCAGTTCCTTTCAGAGTTGTCAATACTTGATATTACCAATATTTTTAATACTCATTCATCTGATTGTGACAATGATGTTATTTTACTATTCATTGAAACTAAACCTGTTTTAGTATATTTCTTGCCTATTTCTATTTTTTTTTAAAAAAAGCTTTAAATGACTTTTTGGTATTCTTTATCCATTTATTGATTAAAGGTTTGTAGAACTTTCCACCTCTCCCAAAAATAAAACTATTAACCATGCTTTAGATGTATTGCAAATACTTTTCTACTCTATTCCTTGTCTTTTAACTTTTTTTATATGTATATTACTATAGTTAAATGTTTAATATAATCATATTGTCAATATTTACTTTATAGTAAATATTCTGAGTTTGAATATTTTACTTCAGGTCATGAAAAATATTAGTTCTATTTTCTTTTAAAATTCCTTAGATTGGAGAGAAAAAAGATGGCGGAGGAGTGAAAGGGAGTCACGCTGACCTCCTCCCAAAACCAAACTGGAATTGCAACTAAATAATGGAGTAATCACCTGGAAAGCAGTGGAGCCATAGTGGGAGAGGAGCCTTGGTGCCGCGGACAGCGGATTCGACTCTCACACATCCCAACGGGTGAGAATTGCGGTGGAGGCTCGAGAGGGTGGGCTGGGTGCGCACGGGCACTGGCACCAGAGGGACATTGAAACGGCCAGTTAGCGTCCCCCCGGGAAGAACGGGGTCTGAATCATAAACAGGAACCCCTAAACTACAGCCGCTAAAGCCGAGAAAATACAGACAAAACACAACCCCAAAAAGCTTAGGGGCACTCTCTGCCAGAGACAGGTGGCTGGGGATGCAAAAAGACATTTAAAGGGCAAACGCAAAAGTTGCAGCGGCAGCCACCCTCCTTGATCGCTGGGTACAGGCGGCAGCAGGGTGGGCTGGTGCCTGGGAAAAGACTGGTGAGGAAAACTTTGTGAAGAGAACTGACTCTGCGGCCGGTGGAGCCCGGGTGATAACGCACTTCCCGCTCTGCAGCTACCATCTCGCTCAGGCATAAGGGAATCAATTAACCTGCCTTTTGTGCGCTCCGCACACAGCTTGTGCGCGTGTGACCTGCGGGGCTGAGTGCAGACTGTCTGGGAGAGCCTTGAGGAGAGACTGGAGACAGTGGCGTTGGGGAAAGAACGGGAGGAGGAACCGGGGAGTCCCGACTCCCTCCCCGTTCGGTAGTCTCCATTGTGGGCTGGAAAGGCGCGACCCCAAAGAGGCAGAAGCGGGGCGCGCATGAACCAGACTGCCTGCGATTGAAACGCAGTCCGCACAGGGGTTGGATCCTCAGCCGAAGGGGTCACAGAACTGCCCAGAGGCCCCTGAGGGGAGACTAGAAATGGAGGCATTGGGGAAAGAACGGGAGGAGGAACCGGGGAGTCCTGACTCCTTCTCCTTGCCGAAGTCTCCATTGCGCGAGAAGAGGCCACACCCCCAAAGAGCCAAAAGCCGAAAAGCAAACATAGACACCCCCAAAACACCCAGAGCAGGCGCGCACACTTGCGCCGAGTGACTGGCGAGGGTTGGCGAGCGTGTGTGTGACCCACGCGGGCTGGCGAACGCTTGCACCTGCCGGCAAGGCCTCACACAGACTGGCACCCATACGGCCTGCGAGGGATTGCACAGAGGGGCAAGGGCAGGCATAAATTGACCTACCCGCCGCGATTGCGGAGCAGCCCACAAAATAAGTAGAGCTGCCCAGAGTCCCTGGAGGAGAGACCAGAAACAGGATTAACCGGAGAGCTGATTTCCTCCCATTTCCGTAGTCCCCATTTGGCGAGGGCAAGCAACGCACCCAAAGAGCCAAAAGCCGGGAAAACACACAATAGAAGACTCTAAACTGACCAGTGCCGCGAAGCTCGCGTGCCAGGGAGTTCAGATGAGCACGGGAGGTCGCGAATAAGCCCCCCTGGTCTGGGGCAAACACATGCGAGCCCAGGCAGGTGGGGGACCCTGCCGCGCTGGGGAACGCGCTCAAGGAGCTCTCGTGAGAGCGCAGAGAGATCCCAAAAAATAGCCCAGCCCTGACCGAAGGGGTCACAGAGCTGCTCCAAGCAGGAGTCAGACACAGGCATTAGACTCCTGAAAGGCTCAAACAAACAACCCAAGGCCCTATAGGGTCAACAACTGACATCATCAGAGGCAAGCCCAGAAAGAAAAGTAAAGGACAAAAATACTTAACAGACTCTCACAAAAATGGGAAGAAAAAGAAGTTCTCCCCAAATGAGTGGAAAAGGGGACTCCCCACAGAGAGAGCTCAATGAAATAGAGGCAAGGGAACTATCAGATATGGAATTTAAAACAATGGTTCTAAGGAAGCTCAATGAGCTCAGCCAGCTCAAAGAGAACTATGAGAAACTGCAGAGAAACTATCAGGATCTTACAGCAAACTATATCAGCCTGGAAAAGGACATAGAAACTATCAAGAAGACACAAGAGGATATGAAGAATACCATTTCTGAATTGAAGAACACAGTAGAAGGAATCCAAAGCAGGCTGGATGAAGCTGAGGATCGAATCAGTGAGATGGAGGATAAGGTAGAAAAAAGCTCCCAGAAAGAGCAAGAAATGGAAAAACGGCTCAAAAAGAATGAAGAAGCATTTAGGGAAATGCAGGACAACCTGAAACGCAATAATATCCGTATAATAGGGATACCAGAAGGAGAAGAAGAGGAGCAAGGAATAGAGAACCTCCTCGAAAAAGTAATGATGGAAAATTTCCCTAATTTGAGGAGAGAAAGGCTCTCATGGATCCAGGAGGCACAGAGGACCCCACTCAAGAAGGACCCAAGGAGGTCCACTCCAAGACACATCATCATTAAAATGGCAAATGTCAAAGACAAAGAGAGAATCCTGAAGGCAGCAAGGGAGAAGGAGAAAGTAACATACAAGGGGGCCCCGATACGCCTAGGAGCTGACTTCTCAACAGAAACACTCCAAGCCAGAAGGGAATGGCAACAAATATTCCAAGCCATGAAAAGCAAGGGCCTACAGCCAAGGCTGCTCTACCCAGCTAGGCTCTCCATTAAAATAGAAGGAGAAATACGGAGTTTCCCAGACAAAAGAAAGCTAAAAGAATACATCTCTACCAAACCAGCACTCCAAGATATGCTAAGGGGACTGGTTTAAGCAGATGAAGGAAAAGAATGAGACAGAGAGGAACACAAGTACAAAGAGAAAAGATGAGTAAGTTTCTATCAGTAATATCTCTCAATGTGAATGGACTAAATGCCCCAATCAAAAGACACAGGGTAGCTGAATGGATAAGAAAACATGACCCACACATATGCTGCCTACAAGAGACCCACCTCAGAGCAAAAGACCTACACAGATTGAAAGTAAAGGGATGGAAAATAATATTCCAAGCAAATGGACATGAGAAAAAGGCTGGCGTTGCCATACTTGTATCAGACAAAGTCGATTTCAAAGCAAAGGCCATAAAGAGAGACCCAGAGGGGCACTTTATCATACTTAAAGGAAGAATCTATCAAGAAGACATCAACATTGTAAACTTATATGCTCCCAATATAGGAGCCCCCAAGTTTATAAGGAAATTGTTGGATGACTTCAAAAAAGATATAGATAGCAACACACTGATAGTAGGGGATTTCAACACCCCACTGTCCAAAATGGACAGATCTTCCAAACAAAACATTAATAAACATATCGTGGCGCTGAATGAAACACTGAATCAAAGAGACTTAACTGACATATATAGAATCTTACATCCCAAAGAAGAAAAATACACATTCTTTTCAAATGCTCACGGCAGTTTTTCAAAGATAGACCACATGATAGGACACAAAGCAAGCCTCAGTAAATTCAGGAAAATTGAAATAATACCAAACTTTTTCTCAGACCACAAGGCCTTGAAACTCGAAATCAAACTCAAAGAGAAACTTCAAAAACTTGGAAACTCATGGAGACTGAACAGTACACTTTTAAACAATGAATGGGTCAATAATGAGATAAGAGAAGAAATAAAAAAATTTCTGGAAACAAATGAAAATGAACAGACAACTGTCCAAAACCTATGGGACACAGCAAAGGCGGTCCTGAGAGGGAAGTTCATAGCAATACAGGCTTACCTTAAAAAGATAGAAACATTTCAAATAAAAGACCTAACACTACAACTTGAAGAACTGGAGAAACAACAACAAATAAATCCCAGAGCAAGTAGAAGGAAGGAAATAGTCAAGATTAGAGCAGAACTGAATGACATAGAGACAAAAAGAACAATTCAGAGGATCAACCAATCCAGAAGCTGGTTCTTTGAAAAGATTCATAAAGTGGACAAACCTTTGAGCAGACTCATCAAGAAAAAAAGGGAGAGGACCCAAATTAATAATATCAGAAATGAAAGAGGAGAAATAACAACTGATACCACAGAAATACAAATGATCATCAGAAACTATTATGAACAATTATATGCCAAGAAATTTGAAAATCTGGATGAAATGGACAAATTTTTAGAAAAGTATAATCTTCCAACACTGAAGGAGGAAGAAACAGAAAGCTTGAACAGACCGATAACAGTTGGGGAAATTGAAGCAGTCATCAAGAAACTCCCAGCACACAAAAGTCCAGGGCCAGACGGTTTCCCAGGAGAATTTTACAAAACATTTAAGGAAGAGCTAACCCCTGTCCTTCTCAGACTATTCCAAAAAATCCAAGAGGAGGGAAGACTGCCAGACTCCTTCTATGAGGCCAGCATCACCCTGATCCCAAAACCAGATAAAGACCCTACAAAGAAAGAAAACTACAGGCCAATTTCGCTGATGAACATAGATGCTAAAATCCTCAACAAAATATTGGCAAACCGCATCCAGCAATACATTCAAAAGATTATCCATCACGATCAAGTGGGATTCATCCCAGGGATGCAGGGATGGTTCAATATACGCAAATCAGTAAACGTGATACACCACATAAATCAAAGAAAAGACAAAAACCACATGATCATCTCGATAGATGCAGAAAAAGCATTTGACAAGGTACAGCACCCATTTATGATCAAAACACTCAGCAAAATGGGAATCAATGGGGCATTCCTCAACGTAATAAAGGCCATATATGAAAAACCTACAGCCAATATCATACTCAACGGGCAAAAACTGAAAGCTTTCCCACTAAGATCGGGAACACGACAAGGATGTCCGCTCTCACCGCTTCTTTTCAACATCGTATTGGAAGTCCTAGCCACAGCGGTCAGACAAGAGAAAGAGATAAAAGGCATCCAAATAGGAAAGAAGGAAGTAAAACTATCATTGTTTGCAGGTGACATGATAGTGTACATAGAGAACCCTGTAGACTCTACCAAAAAACTCCTCAACCTAATAAGTGAATTTGGCAAAACAGCAGGATACAAAGTCAACATTCAGAAATCAAAGGCATTTTTGTACACCAGCAATGCAATAGAAGAAGAAGAAATCAGGAAAAATATACCATTCGATATAGCACGAAAAAAGATAAAGTACCTAGGGATAAATTTAACCAAAGACACAAAAGACCTGTATGCAGAAAACTATACAACATTGAAAAAAGAAATTAAGGAAGACACAAATAAATGGAAGCATATACCGTGCACATGGATTGGAAGAATTAATATCCTTAAAATGTCCATACTACCAAAAGCAATTTATAGATTCAACGCAATCCCTATTAAGATACCAATGACGTATTTCACAGAAATAGAACAGACATTTCAAAAATTTATATGGAACCATAAACGACCTCGAATAGCTGCAGCAATTTTGAGAAAGAAACACAAAGTAGGAGGGATCACAATACCGGACATCAAACTCTACTACAAAGCCACTATACTCAAAACAATCTGGTACTGGCACAAGAACAGACCCATAGACCAGTGGAACAGAATAGAAAGCCCAGAAATAAGCCCAGGTCTCTATGGACATCTAATATTTGACAAAGGGGGCAGAAGCATAAAATGGAGCAATAACAGCCTCTTCAACAAATGGTGTTGGGAGAGCTGGATGGCTACATGCAAAAAATTGAAATTGGATCATCAGCTTATACCATACACAAAAATAAACTCAAGATGGATAAAAGACTTAAATATAAGTCGCAACACCATCAAAGTCCTAGAGGAGAACATTGGCAGGAAACTCTCAGATATCCCACGCAGCAATTTTTTCACTGATATGTCTCCTAAAGCAAGGGACATAAAGGAAAGAATAAACAAGTGGGACCTCATCAAAATAAGAAGCTTCTGCACGGCTAAAGAAAACATCAGCAAAATGAAAAGGGAGCCAACCATTTGGGAAAATATATTTGCTAATGATACATCAGATAGAGGTTTGATCTCCAAGATATACAAAGAACTCACTCGACTTGACTCCAAGAAGACAAACGATCCAATCAAAAAATGGGCAAAGGACCTGGGCAGATGCTTTTCTAAGGAGGAGATACAGAGGGCCCAGAGGCATTTGAAAGGATGCTCTGCATCACTAGCCATTAGAGAAATGCAGATCAAAACCACCATGAGGTACCACCTCACACCGGTCAGAATGGCCATCATAAACAGATCCACAAACAACAGGTGCTGGCGAGGCTGTGGAGAAAAGGGAACTCTAGTCCACTGTTGGTGGGAATGCAGACTGGTGCAGCCACTATGGAAAGCAGTGTGGAATTTCCTCAGAAAGCTGAAAATGGAACTGCCTTTTGATCCAGCGATTCCCCTGCTGGGACTATACCCTGAGAACACCAAAACGCCAATACAAAAGAACCTATGCACCCCAATGTTCATAGCAGCACAATTTACAATAGCCAAGTGTTGGAAGCAACCTAAATGCCCATCAGTAGATGATTGGATCAAAAAATTATGGTACATATACACAATGGAATACTACGCAGCAGAAAGAAAAAAAGAAGTACTAAACTTCGCAACAGCATGGATGGAACTGGAGAGCATCATGCTAAGCGAAATAAGCCAGGGGGCGAAAGACAAATACCATATGATCTCACCTATAAGCGGAACCTAACCAACAATGCAAAGAAGCAAGGCAAATATGACCAGCAACACTGAAAGGAAAAGAAATCAACAGAGACAAGAGGGAAGGGGGGGGCAGGGAAAGGGAAGGGAAGGGGAAAGTCAAGGAACATATAGCAAGGACTCATGGACAAAACCAAAGGGGAAGAGCTGAGGGAGGGAAGGTGGGAGGGGGCAAGGGAAAGAGGGGGGGGAAGGCAGAGACAAATGTATTTAAAAAGTAAATAAATTAATTAAAAAAAAAAAAGAAAAAAAAATAAAATAAAATTCCTTAGATTCTACATATTGATTTTTAACGCATGTGAATATTTCTTGTATAATGTGTTAAATAGGGTTCTATACTTGTTTTGTTTGTTGAATAAGCCTTATTTTACCCACTGATTTGAAATATCAACTTAATCATATATTACATTGTTAGACAGATGTATACAGTTGTCTCTAGAATGCTCATTACATTTCATTGATCTGAATGATTATTTCTGTGCAGGCGTCATATTGGTTTAATTGCTGAGACTTTATAATGGTTTTAAATTTTTTTAATATTTTATAATTAACTTTGACATTTAGCAAAATAAAATCAATCTGCATTTAAGAAATAAAAAAAATAAAACAAAGATTTACATTTTATGCATCAAAAGATACTATCAAGAAAGTAAAATGACAACCCACAGGAGAAAAAAAATTTGCAAACCATATATCTGATAAGAGATTACTATCCAGGCTATACAAGGAACTCCTACAACTCAATAACATAAAAACAAACAACTCAACTCAAAAATGCACAAAAGACTTTAATAAACATTCACCAAAAAAGATAATACAAAAGGGCTGATAAGCACTGAGTAGATTTTAACATCATTAGTCATTAAGGAAATACAGATCAAAACCACAACTAGATACCACCTCACAGCCACTAGGATGGCTATTACCAAAAAGAAAAAGAAAAAAAAGGAAAAATGACAAGTGTTGGTGAAAAAATGACAAGGATGTGGTGAAATTGGAACATCCATACATTGCTGGTAGGAATATAAAAATGATACAGCTGCTATAGAAAACAGCTGGCAGCTCCCCAAAATTTCAAAGAATTTCATTACGAACTAACAATTCCATTCCTAGGTATATACCCAAAAGAACTGAAGGCAGGGACACAAGTAGATATCAGTACAGCAATATTCATAGCAGCATTATTTACAATAGTAAACAGGTAGAAGCAATCCAAATGTCTACCATCAGATTAATGAATAAACAAAATGTGGTACATACATACAATGGAATATTATTGGGCCATAAAGAGAGTGAAATCTGATACATGTTACAACATGGATGACTGAAAACATGCACAAAGGCATAAATCATGTATGATTCCACTTACATGAGGTGCCTACAATAGGAAAACTTATAGGAACAGGTGATGGGAGAAGGAGGAATGAAGAGTTAGTGCTTAATGGGTACACTGTTCCTGAATGAGATGATAAAAAAGTTCTAGGACAATCACATCAAAATTACAACTAAAAATAGAAGAATCATCATTCAGAACCATCAGAAATCAAGTTGAATGAAGTCTGACAACTACAGAATTAAAGAAACCACATCCATCCAGACTGGTAGGAGGGGCAGAGACATGGAACAGGCTGGTCTCACACCCACATGTGGTGGATAAAAATTCGGGAGGGATATCTTGGGAGTGAGGCGTCCCAGCTCCACACGAGACCCACACCCCAGGGTTTCTGTGCAAGGAAGGTTAAGTCCCCAGAATTTCTGGCTGCAAAAACCAGCAGGGATTGAGAAGGTGGAAGAAACTTCTGGAGTCCCAAGTAGTTCCTCTTAAAGAACCAATACACAGACTTACTCAGACTCATGCCCTCTGAGCTCTGGCACCAGGGTGGCAGCTTGAAAGGCACCAGTGGCATACAAGGAAAACCTGAAGTGTCTGGCCTCAAAGTTAGAGCTGGGGAACAGCTTTCTCCCAGACAAAAAGGCAGGCAGAGGCCACTGTACCTTTTCTGAACTTTTCACCTACAGAGCCACAGAGCCAGCAGGCCGTTGCTATATCTGAGACTCTTATCAGCCTGACTAACACGGTTTACCCTGCCCTGGGGACCCTCAGCGACTCCACCCCACCCAACTTATGGGCCTACCCAACTTATGGGCCCACCCACGGCTGCTTTTTCCTATGAATGGTTGGTCTTGGCTCAAGCTTCACAACTTCCTAAATCCTATCAAACAAGCAACCACTGGCCTCAGTGAGCCTCTGGCTAAGCAGCTCCAGGCCTGGCACGAGCAGCAGCCAGCCTAGATTCACAGCCTGGCTTCACCTGGGAATCTCCAAGCCTACCACAAGTAGCAGCTATCTCAAGTTGTATTATAGCTCAGTCAAGGTAGCCCTGGGCAAAACACAGGGCTGATCTTGGCTTGCACCATCCAGGAAACCCCAGAGCCTGTGCACACCCAGCTGACAGATAACAACTACTTCGAAGCACCACCACCCTACTCCCACATAGCTGATGCTCCACGGAGGGCAGAGGTTGGTGGTAAGCAGACACAGCCAGTCCATGCAACTGATTGGCCTATGTAAATCCCTCCCATTGACCTGCCAACAGCAATCAAGGCTCAACTACAAGAGAAGGGTATACTCAGCCCACACAAAGGGCACACCTCGAGTATCCAGCTTGGATGATAGATGAGGCTGTGCCCTGGACCATATAGGACACCTACTACATTAGGCCACACTCCCAAGACAGGGAGATATAGTTCTACCTAATACGTAGAAACAAACATAGGGAGGCTGCCAGAATGAGGAGACAAAGAAGCATGGCCCAAATGAAAGAACAGATCAAAACTCCAGAAAAAGAGCTAAACAAAATGGAAATAAACAATCTATCAGGTGCAGAGTTCAAACCACTAGTTATATGGATGCTCAAGGAACTTAGTGAGAATCTCAACAGCATTAAAAAATCCAGTCAGAAACAAAGGATACACTAGTTAAAATAAAGAACAATTTCAAGGGAAACAACGGTAGAGTAAATGAAGTTGAGAATCAAATCAATGATATAGAAGATTAGGAAGCAAAAAAGCAATGAATCAGAACAAGAAAAAAAGAATTAAAAAAAAACAAGGATAGTGTACGTAACCTCTGAGGCAACTTCAAGCATTCCAATATTTGCATGATAGAAGAGCCAGAAGGAGAAGAGAAAGAGCAAGCAATTGGAAATCAATGAAAGAAAACGTCCCTAATTTGGTGAAGGAAATAAACATGCAAGTCCAGGAAGCACAGGGAGTCCTAAACAAGGTGGATGCAAAGAGGCCCACTCCAAGACACATCATAATTAAAATGTCAAAGCTTCAAGATAAAGAAAGAATCTTAAAAGCTGCAAGAAAAAAGCAGTTAGTTACTTACAGGAGAGTTCCCATAAACCTGTCAGATGATTTCACCAAAGAAATTTTGCAGACTAGAAGTGAATGGCAAGAAATATTCAGTCATGAAAAACCGGGACCTACAGCCAAGACTGCTCTACACAGCAAAGGTATCATTTAGAGTCTAAAGGCAGATAAAGAGCTTCCCGGACAAGAAAAAACTAAAGGAGTTCATTATCACCAAACCATTGTTACATGAATGTTAAAGGGACTTATCTAAGAAAAAGACAATCAAAACTATGAACAATAAAATGGCAATAAATACATATCTATCAACAATTGAATATAAAAAACTAAGCAAACAAGAGCAGAGACAGAATTACTGATATGGAGAGTGTTTTAGTGGTTGCCAGATGGGAGGGGGGTGTTGGGGAAATAGACAGTTACAGAACAGCCATGGGGATGTAAAGTATAGTACAGAAAATTGAGTAGTCATAGAATTTATACACATGACCCATGGACATGAACAATGGTTTGGGGACTACCCAAGGGAGTAGGGGATGCTGGAGACAGGGGGGAACAAAGGGGGAAAATTGGGATAACTGTAATAGCATAATCAATAAAACATAATTCTTTTAAAAGTTCTGGAAATAGTGGTGATAGTCAACTTTTGAATGTACTTATTGTGACTTAACCGTACACTTAAAAATGGTTCAGCCCTGGCTGGTGTGGCTCAGTGGATTGAGTGCCAGCCTGCAAACTCAAGGGTTGCTGGTTCGATTCCCAGTCAGGACACATGCCTGGGTTGAGGGCCAGGTCCCCGGTAGGGGGTGCGTGAGAGGCAACCACACATTGGTGTTTCTCTCCCTCTCTCCTTTACCCTGTCTATAAATAAATAAATAAATAAATAAATAAATAAATAAGTTTCAAGTTGAAATTTTATGTTATATATACTTTATCACAATAAAAAAATTAACTATAAAAGCAATAAAATTCAAAATAATAGGACAAATAAAGAGAATGTTTTCTTGCCCTTTCTATCATCAATTTGCTCTGACTGCTACAACACAGGTCCTCAAGTACAGCATGCCTGTCCTACTTGGTGGTATATGACAGAATTCTCACATTGCTCCTCTTTCAAAATACAAACTACTATGAAAACATCAAGTCAGCTACGACATTCAACAGCACTCTCTTAGCACCACTGCTTCCATCATATAAGTACTGAGTTTGTCTCTATTATTTTCCAACTGGCCCCCAATAGAACGGGGATACCAATATGACTATCCACACAAGTGCACCCACTGAAATCAGAATAGCAACTAGTTATAAGGTGGTCATACCCATGCCCCAACATATGCTTATATTTTTTCTTATATTATTATAAAAATGGAAAATAAAAATTTAAATCCTCATAGAGAATTCACAAAACTTCGATGAACACCTGTTTAATTTGATAAACTTCCCTTTTTGAATCTGAGAGAAACAGGGGAAAGAACCAAACAAACTAACAAACAATGAAATTATCAATTTATACTTCCTGAGCAACCATCTTCCCATCACCTACTGGAGGTTGCCGTTAAGCTGAACCACTCTCACTTGAAATTTACAGGCGTCCACAATCAGAATTATTCTCCCACTAACCTCCCCAGACTTGTTTCCCTTCAACTTCCCTATTTTTTGTCCATATCATCTCCATTCACCAGAGTAAAAAATCTCCCTCTGACTTTACTTTAGTCCAGTGCCTATAACAGCTACCAGGTCCTAACCATTGTTTGTTCTGGAACTAGACGCCTTTTACGAGGTCACCATCACCAGGCCAGACAAGCTTCCACCTTGTCTCTTGTCTTTCTTCATGAGCTCACCACCACCAAATTTATTACTTTTAAGTGTTATTTTAAATTTTTACTTACATTTTAAGTGTTTAAATATTCAAGATTCATTACAAACAATTTGCCACATTTGCTTTATTTCTATCTTGGACATCATGACACATAGCTTCAGCACATACCTCTTAAAAATGAGAGCATCATCTTACATTAACACTACAGTTAATCACACCTAACCCAAATGTTATACCTGTAGATACTGCAGACCATGTTCAAATTCTCCCAGTTGTCCCTTTAATGTTCTCAATAACCTTCTGTGGCTGTGCAGAATTCAATCAAGGACCATGCAATTACATTTAGTTGTCATATTTTCTTGGTCTCTTTTCATCTAAAAACAAACCCCTGATGTTTTTCCTGTCATGTATACAATGACACTGGTGAAGAGCCTGGTACAGTTGTTTTGCTAAACAGTCTTGAATCTATGTTTATCTACAAGTTCCTTCTCAGTAGCATGAGGGTTAAGCCTTTTGGCAGATAAAGAATACAGGTGACATCAAAACTTTTCTTAAAACAATGTCATCATTCACTCTATGACTCCCACAAACTCCTGTGTCTTGAATTCAAAGTTGCTTCATTCTGTGTCCCCATGCCCCATGCAGCTGCCCCAGTACACACCCTCCTCTCCAGGAAAGGCATTCCCCTCACTAGCCCTCAAACATATTCAGAGAACAGAATTTCAAAGACCACCAGAGATCACCCAATCAATTTCCTCATTTGGCAGAAGAAACATTTTTACTACAAGAAAGGAAGAGATCCAAGGAAGAGACGAAAACTATTCTTGTCTAGAAAAAGAAATCCTGACTTCTCCCTACCTGTTGTGAGAAAGGACTGAGCAATGATTATCCACTTCACTCTCACCTCCTACTGAAATGACCAGGGAGTGGGGTAGGGGGCAGAATTAGATTAAATGACTCTGTATCAAAAAGTTCTAACTGCTTGGTCATGTGAAACTCTAAAATTATACTGCAGACCTTCGGTAGCATGTCTTATGTGTGTTTCAGTGAAAATTCTTATGCTCAGAGGTGTCCTTTTTCTTTTAAAGTGACCTGGCAAAAGGGACTCTTTGGCCATCAGCCAAAGAAAAACCAAAAAGTTCACAGAGCACAAAACCAAAGTTATCAACCAGGGCTACTGAATTAACTGAAATGGCCCATGCAAAAAACAATCTGACCCTACCTGATACTAGAGACAAGAATTAATTCAAGATGAACCACAGACCAAACTGCAAAAGTGAAACAAGCTTTGAGAAGAAAACACTGAAAATATCTTTGCCACTTGGGGGCTGGTGATGGTTTCTTAGGACACAGAAAGCAATAATTGTAAAAGAAAATAATTTATAAATTAGGCTTCATCAAAATTAATACCTCTGATCATGCCACAGACTGAAATAAAATACCTACAAAACATATCTAACAAAGGATTTACATCAAGAATATAGAAAACCCTCCTAAAACTAAGTAATAGAAAGGCAATAACTTAACTTTTTAAATGGGCAAAAAAAGACAAAACAGACATTTCACAAAGTAAGACATAAGCACATGAATAGGTGTTCAACATCCTTAGTCATCCTTCCCTAGTCATCAAACCACAATGAGATACCACAACTCATCCACCAGAACAGCTAAAATTAAAGACTGACAAACACCAAATGTTGGCAAGGATATGGAATAATCAGAACCCTCACACATTTATGTTGTGGGAGTGTAAAAAGTACAACCACTTTGGTAAAATGCCTGCTAGCTTTTTATAAATCTAAACATACACCTACCCTATAACCCAGCAATTCCACTCCTAGATATTTACCCAAGAAAGATTAACATGTGTGTCCACAAAAAGACGTACAAAACAATGTTCAAAGCAGCTTTATTCTTATTAGCTTAAAACTGGAAAAAACCCAAGTGTCCATCAATAAAAGAATAAACAAGCTGTGTTATCTTCATACTGTGTAATAGCAATCAACCACAAAAAGGAACAAACTGCCCTGACTGGGTGGCTCAGTTGGTTGGAGTGTCGTCCCATACACCAAAAGGCTGCAGGTTCACACCCTGGAAGGGGTGCATACAGATGGCAACCTATCAATATTTCTCTCTTTCCCTCTCTCACTCTCTCTCTCTCTTTCTTTCTCTCATCAATTAAAAAACATGTCTCAGGTGAGGATTTAAAAAATTTAAAAATTTTTAAAAAGGAACAAACTACTAATACACACAACATGAATAAATCTCAGAAACCACACTGAATGAAAGAAGCCTTACCAAAAGAACACACACTGTACTAAAACAGGCTGATTTATGGTAGAAACAAATTAGAAGAGTAGTGGCCTTCAGGGGTGTTGGTACAAAGACTTACTAGGAAGGAACATGAAGGGACTTTCCAGGTGATGGAATTGATCTGTATCTTAGTAGGGAATGAGGTTGTACAGTAGCTGCATTTGTCTAAACTAATCAAATAGCATATCTAAAATCATTGCATTTCCCAATTTTATAAAAAAAAAACATAAGCAAATATTAAACTCTAGTTTAAAAATACGTCTGTTGTGCAGTGAATGATGTTTGCAACTTTGAAATGAATCAAAAAAATAAAATGGGTCAACGAACAGACAGGCAGATGGACAGATGGCTAGATCTATGATAATGCTAATACAGCAAGATGCTCATTGTCAAACCTCAGAGGTGGGTACATGGGTGTTCACTGTACAATGCTTTTAAGTTTTTAAACCTGGAAATTTTTCCTATTAAAATACTTAGGGGAAATATTTGAAGGAGATATTTACACCAGTGCCTTTGGGTTTCTTTTACACTAGACTGAGCTTCAGGAGAGGACAACCACCTTCCATCCATGCTTACATCCTGAAAACAGAATGGATCACAGGCCCACAGTATGAATTAGCATAAATGCGTGCCTTACAAAACTGGGGATGAGGCCTGAACAGAAGTCCTGAACTAGATCCTTTTCCTTAGATGTGAAGAACATCTGTATATGTGGACATGGACTGTTTTCATCTTCATGATACCAGCAGAAGAGGCTAATAGCACATAAATGAGTATAGATGGACAGGGTCATTGAAAACTAAAGATTACATAAAAACTGAAACTTCTACAGGACATTTTTCAGTTTTCTTTTTTTAATTCTGAAATAGATTGACTCAAGGAAAAAGAAATGGGGAGGATGAAAAAGAGGAATTTAAGCACCCTCCATGACAGGATCCTGTACAAGGGATTCTCTCCAAGTACAGTTGAGTTCGTTCCAGCAAATGACTAACAAACACTTGAAGAATGATTCACAACTAATTTTGAAAAAAAAAAAAAATGTAAGTCATACCATTAACAGACCCAGTCAGTCATCACTAAGAAGTAACGCAGCCTTTTCTCTCCTAAAAGAGGACCTATTGCATCTTCTGGCATCAAGATAAGAGGACAATAGTTCACCCCCTTTATGGCTGAAAATGCCTAGAGATTTGGGGAGAGTAAGTGATGAAAAGTTTCCACTTCAAATGAAGTTTCTCAATCTCACCTCCACCCCAAGTCAGATGGTGGATTTAAAAATCACACTCCTGCCCTGGCTGGTGTGGCTCAGTGGATAGAGCGCCAGCCTGAGAATTGAAAGGTCGCTGGTTCTATCCCTGGTCAGGGCATATGCCTGGGTTGCAGGCCAGGTCCCCAGGTCCCCTGTGAGAGGCAACTGATCGATATATCTCTCGCACATTGATGTTTCATTCCTTCTCTTTCTCCCTTCTTTCCCCTCTTTCTAAAAATAAGTAAAAATAAAATTAAAAAAATAAAATCATATTCTTCTGCAAACTATCGAGGTATTGTGAGAACAAAAGAATCTAACCTTAGACCAAGTAAATTTTATGTAAAATTAAGATAAAAAACAATTTTGTTCACTCAAACAGCACCTGACTAAGAGCCTTTTGCCTTTAGATCAGAAGATAATGGCCTTCAGGAATTCCAGACTCCCTTGCAGAACAAGCAACACTGTCACATTAGATTCTATTTAAGATATAGATAAGAATGATGATAAGAGTTTTAACTAAACCCTGACATAGTGCGGCTCAGTGCGTTGGGCATTGTACCAAAAGGGAGAAAGATCACCAGTTCAATTTCCAGTCAGAGCACATGCCAGGGTTTCAGTTAGGTCCCCAGTCACGGTATGTACGAGAGGCAACTGATCAATGTGTCTCTTCCTCTCTTTGTCCCTCTCTTCCTTTCTCTCTAAAAATAAGTCAATAAAATCTTTTTAAAAATAAAAATAAAATTTTTTAATTAAAAAACTAAAAAATAGAGTTTTAACTGGGATCTAGAGATTTTATTGCCTTGGGTTTGGAAGCTTATCTTTGAACCCCTTCCATGACAGCAGTAAATGGAGAGGTTCTTCAGGCGGAGCTCTGCAATTGAGAGAGACAAGTCCCAGAAGAGTCACATGTTTCCTTGTCACCAACGCTTTGCTCTCCCCAGAACCCAAGTGAGCTGTTACCTGAGTAGCCCATTGGATTTGTGTGTGCCAAGCTCCAAGTAAGGCATCGTAGAGTCCAGTGAGCTGCCGGTCCAGGGGTAGGTCACTCTGGCACAACTCTTGCCAGGCTGCTACAAGCTGCGCCTGCACAGGCAGTAGTACAAAGGGGCCTTAGTGGGAACACCAATACATGGTTCCCACTAAAAACACCCTGCTCTCCTACAATGGCAAGCAAAGTACTGCAGCCTACTATCCTGCGCAACCATGTACACACTTACGGTCATGTACTTCCAAAAAAGGCAGGGAAAAAACCCACTTAGAGTTACCTGCTCTGATCATCTATCAAAGCTTGAATCTATTGCCCTCTAAGGGATCCTTTCTCCTTTTATCTTGTACCAAAACAGGCCTACGTACTTCCACTTAGCAGACTACCACCTTCAGAATAGATCTCAGAGGTAGTATGAGTGTGTGTTTTAGCTTAAAGTCCTAACACCACTGCTCAAAAGACACATGCACATCAGACTTGAAAGAAATTATGCCAGCCCAGGACACTGTCAAGTTTTTCAGGAACCTAACTTCAACAACCCTAGGAAGTACGTAAAATTCTCATGGTTTGCTGAGGGCACAATAAAGCTTAATACATGAATCTCCCTTAGAGGACAAAAATGAAAACTTTCGTCTGTAAATGAAATTCAGCTGTAAATAATACAAGAGAGACCAAAACTGATGATTCATTTCCCAGCTAGCAATTAAATGAATCCCCAAGCTGGACTGAGAGCACCCCCTGCAGGCTAATGAAAAGAAAATGGTCAGAGCAAGGAAGGAATTTTTACCTGGGGGCATGAAACTAGTATTCCACAAGCATAATCACTCGCAGCTTCTCTCTCACCTTGTGACACTTGTAGTAGTATGCAAGAAGTTGGGGCATCCGGTCAATTTCAGTAAACACCTTCACAAACATTTTGGATTGCTCTAAAGGAGAACGACATAAAACATGTATACGCTGTTACCAGGTTTTCTTTTGCAGCCCAGAAAAAGAATTTATCAAAATAAATGTGGACACATGAGCTAGTAGTATTCAGGTTTTCCTACCTAGTCAATGATGTAACTCATGAGTGGAGATCATAAATATGAAAAATCCTGGTACTGTATTTTGCCATGTATAATGTGCACCTTTCTGCCCAAATTTTTGAGGGAAAAATAAGGATGCGAATTATACATGAGTAGTACTACTTCTGTACCTATATAAATGATTTTAATTATTTTATTTATGCTTATGCGTTAAAAGTGTAACTCTAGAAAGCAGTAATGATACCCAAAATATGCAAAATAATGTCCTGGTATATAATAATTGGTTTTATATATAAAATAAATTGGTTTTATATATAAATTGAATTAAAAAATTAAAAAAAATTTTTTTCCTGAAAGTTTGGGTCAAAAATGTGGTGCGCATTATACAGTGGAGCTCATTATACACGGCAAAATACAGTAAGTAAAGTTAAGGGCAGAATATGTGTATCAACTGAACAATGCTTATTTAGAAAAATGCATTAACAAGCATCATTAAAAAATAGCATAGGAAAGAATGGGGAAAGGGGAGAGGAGAGCTATGAAAGCTAAATCCGTAGCTAAAACAACAGGAAGTCAACAGACATTGTCTAAAATTGACATATGAAGAAATACAGTAATGCATTTATTATGCAGAAATGCAAAGTGAAATACTAGTGAACAAAAGCTCTAGAAATTAAAAGCGGTGGTCTCCTAGGACCAGAAGTGGGGAATGAGAAGATATAAAAAGAGGATGCTATTTTTCCTTATAAGACCTTCAGGACTATTTAACTTTTTCAAAATTGTAGCTGACAAGAAAAAAGAACTATCTGAATTTGAGAAAAAGAAAAGCAAAGCCAATTAATTCATTTGTGGGTCTGCACTTCCAATTGGTAGTTTAGGTAAATCTGCTGAGTTACAGGCCTTTTAGAAATGATGTAGCTCTTACTCAAACAGAACCTCCAGAATTTCGTTACTGGCCTCACAGGAATTGTTCCCTTGGGCTACTACTGTAAGAGCTAGAGAGTCTCAAAACAGAAGGCCCAAGAGAAAGAATGTTCCCTGAACACTTCCTCTGGACCAGGAGCTGTATTCCTGCTGTCTCATTTAATCCCCCAAGAACAGTATGGTCCTACTCCATACTTTCGTTCTACTGAGGGGAAACTGAGGTTTCATTGTTCATATGCAGCAACCCAGAAATTGAAAGCTTGATCTGCCCAGTCTCCAAAGTCGACACTGCTTCCACCCAGCCACAGTAAGTTCCTCAGGCCATTAGTAAGTTCCTCAGGAAACTTACTAATAAATTGTTAGCAGAGATGAAACTGTTCCCTGAAAAGAAGCTCTGTTCAAACTATGCTCTGTCCTCAACCTTCTTTTCCAGCCTCATTACTGACCACTTCCTAACATTCACTCCACTAAAATGGGTTTCATTATTATTCCCCAAAACAGACCCTGAGTTTTCCCACTTCTGTACCAATCAAACCTATGTTGTTCCCTCTCCCAAATGCTTGTCCTCACCTATCAAAGTCTTACACCCAGGAGAAAATGCTCATATTCTATTGCTAACTGGGGCGGGGGGAGGGGGATTTGTATATACTCACTGAATATACTTTCCTTGAAAGATATATGTATACAAAGGGGCCATGACCAGTGTTGTTCAGTTGGTTGTGCACTGTCCCACAAAGTAAAAGGCTGCTAGTTCAATTACTGTTTGGGGCACATGCCTGGGTTGCAGGTTCAGTACCCAGGTCAGGGCGCATAGAAGAGGCAGCTGATCAATGCTTCTTTCTCACAACAATGTTTCTCTACCCCTCTCTGTCTCCCCCTCTTCCCCTCTCTTATGAATTTTAAAAAAAAAAATTCTTTTTTAAAAAGGTTTATGTATACAAAGGGAAAAAAATGGAAGAAAATACTTGATAGTCATCTCTGGGTGGTGATTTTGCTGCTAAATCATTTTCTTTTCTATATGTTTCAAATTCTCAGTAGCCTGTATATGCATTACTTTTACAATCAGAAACAATTTTTAAACATTTTTAAAGTCATCTCTCTTTCACAGTTCTGCACAGATACTAGCTTTTGTCTAAAAACGTTCTCAGTTTTCCTTCTTCCTTTTCTTCATCTCAGGGCAGCTTAGGCAACTTTCACATTCCATTCTGTAACTATTTGTGCACTGTTCTCTTCCAGCCTCACCTTCAGTTAAGCTGTCTTGATGGGCAGAAACCTTACCTTACTAATCTTTACATTCCCTACTGTTCCTGACATCATTCATAATTTGAAACAATAGTTATCTGCTATCCCTTTGAAAATTCTTACTGTGATCATACAACATGGGAATTATAAAAAACACAAACTCAACTCCTAGATTTGGTAGCTTAAGGAAAAAGTAAATCACTTGGTAAACATCAGCATTCTATACATAGCAATGGACTCTAAGAGCCAACTCATGGGTCTACTATCAAGTAATTTCTGACATGCTTCCCTAAGGGCAGAGGAAATGACTAAACAAAGCACCAGATTCCAGGATGAGTGCAGAAAAACCAGAGGGCTGTCCCTGCTGGCCCTGAACATGCAGCAACACTACCACCTCTCATCTGCCCCCTTCTGGCCAAAGCACAGAATCTTAGAATTCTATGAAAAAGAAGGAAAAAATCCTGAGTAGACAGGTGCCCAACGTTTTATATCTGCTTTGTCCCCCTTCATCTCTGGGAAGCCCAATAAACAGCTGAGAATGAAAATCTGTAATAGCAACCACTGCAGAGACAATCCAGCTAAACTTGGGAGATCTGCCTGTAGATCTCACTTTAATGGGCAGGAATCCATGAGTTAGAAAATGACTATTTCCCTTTAAAATGCTTATTATTTCCATAAGACTACTTAAATAAATGCATCTTTCTGCTACAAGTAAACTTATACCACAGAAAGTTGCTTCAACTGATCAACTGAATTCACTGGCTATATAAAATGAAGTAGGCATATATACTTAGAGATTATCACTCTGAAAGAGAGAGATAGAAAAGGGTAATGTGTTGGGGGTGTACGCATTTATCACAGCTTTCACTTTAAAAACTGTTAGATAAAGAAGCACCTTGGGCCCTGACTTGTGTGGCCCAGTTGGTTGGAGCATCGTCCTGAAGGGTAATGGGTTTGATTCCCTGTCAGGGCACATGCCTAGGTTGCTGGTTGGGTCGCCAGTCCAGGAGCCAGGGTATATGGGAGGCAACCAATCAATGCTTCTCTGTCGCATCAATGTTTCTCTCTCTCTCCCCTTTCCTCTCTCTCTCAAAAAGCAATGAAAAAATGATGTTGTATGAGGATAAAAAAAGAAGAAGAAAGCCCCTTGACCTTCCAGGAGAGATGGTTGATTAAAAGCACATTACTTTTTTTCAGGGGCGGGTGGATTCTTCCTGATACTCACCAAAACTAAGCATCAACAGAAAAACAAAACACCATTTCATCTATGTTAAAGCCACAAAAATATCTGTACTACAAACATCAAGTAATGCCAATCAGAGAGTCAATCATTTTGGCTCAAGAGGAATGGAAATGCTGGGAGTACTCTCAATGTAAACATGGAGTATTGTATGATGGAAAGAAGGAAAACAGGAAGCAAAGGGAGGTCTGGGAAAGAAGTGGGAAGAGGGCCTGTTTCCACATGGTATCAGTGGGTACCCAATTGCTTATCAACACTAGTGTACTCACACTTCATGATTTCAAAACTTACTACAAAGCTAAAATAATCAAAGAAGGGCAGTACTGGCATATGAAAAAAAGAAGTTGTAATATTCATACCCCAGTAGACCCGCAGACAAAAAGCACTCAATGGAGCCATTGCAATATGGATAAAAAATGCTATTTAAACCCCAATAGAGGAGCTCTGACCAAGGTGGAAGAGTAGGTAGATACACTTGGCTTCCTTGCACAACCAAAAGAAGGAAACTGATTTAAAAACAAAAAACAACACGAACTGTCAGAAAATTGAACTCTATGGGAGTCCAACAACTAAGGAGTTAAAGAAGCAGCATTCATCCAGACTGGTAGGAGGGGCAGAGATGGGCAGCCAGGATGAAGAGGACACACAGCAAGGCAGCAGCTGGCAGACCTGACAGTCCCACATTTGGGTGCAGATAAACCAGGGGAACAACTGGGGAGCGAGACAGACTGGGTAGCCCAGGGTTCCCGTGCAAGGAAAATAAAGCCTAGAACCTTTGACTGTAAAAACCTGTAGGGGTTGCAGTGGTGGGAGAAAATTCCAGTCTCTTCAAAGCAGGGTGAGAGCCAAGCAATCGGCATTGTTCCCTTTCTGACACCTCCCGCACATACAGCGCCACAACACAGCGAGGTGGGTTGCTCTGTCCATTACAACATAACAGGTAAGCCAAGACAAAGAAATATGGCCCAATAAAGAATAGATCAAAACTCCAGAAAAAGAACTAAGTGACAAGGAGAGGGCCAACCTATCAGATGCAGAGTTCAAAACACTGGTAATCTGGATGCTCACAGAAATGTTTGAGTACGGTCACAAAATAAAGGAAGGAGTAAAGCCTATACAAACTGAAATAAAGAAAAATATATAGGGAAACATCAGTGAAGGGAAGGAAACCAGGACTCAAATCACTGATTTGAAACAGAAGGAAGAAATAAACATTCAACCAGAAGAGAATGAGGAAACAAGAATTCGAAAAAATGAGGAGAGGGTGAGGAACCTCCAGGACAACTTTAAACGTTCCAACATCCAGATCACAGGGGTGCCAGACGAAGAGGAAGAAGAGCAAGAAATTGAAACCTTATTTGAACAAATAATGAAGGAAAACTTCCCCAATCTGGAAAAGGAAATACACATGCGAGTCCAGGAAGCTCAGAGAGTCCCAAAAAAGTTGGACCCAAAGAGGAACACTCCAAGACACATTTAAATTACTCAAGATTAAAGATAAGGAGAGAATCTTAAAAGCAGCAAGAGAAAAGGAGGGTGTTACCTACAAGGGAGTTCCCATAAGACTATCAGCTGATTTCTCAAAAGAAACCTTGCAGGCAAGAAGGGGCTGGAAAGAAGTATTCAAAGTCATGAAAAGCAAGGCCCTACATCCAAGATTACTTTATCCAGCAGAGCTATCATTCACAATGGACGGGCAGATAAAGTGCTTCCCAGATAAGGTCAAGTTAAAGGAGTTCATCATCACCAAGCCCTTATTGTATGAAATGTTAAAGGGACTTACCTAAGAAAAAGAAGATCAAAACTAGGAACAATAAAATGACAACAAACTCACAACTATCAACCACTGAACCTAAAAACAAAAACAAACTAAGCAAACAACTAGAACAGGAAAAGAATCACAGAAATGGAGATCACATGGAGGAAGATCAGCGGGTGGCAGGGACGGGAGGGAGGTGGTCAGGAAATAGGCTGTGAAAGGGGTAAAAGATACAGGGAATAAGAAGTATAACTGGTAGATACAAAATAGGAGGAGGTTAAGAATAGTACAGGAAATGGAGAAGCCAAAAAATGTATATGCACAACCCATGGACATGAACTAAGCAGGGGTGAATGCTGTAGGTAATGGGGGTAACCAGGCAGAGGGGGATAAAGGGTAGAAAAAAAATGAATGGGACAACTGTAAAAGCATAATCAATGAAAGGAACTTAAAAATAAAATAAATTTTAAAAAACCACCCAATAGAGAGTAAGAATGAATGAAGGCTTCTCAATTGTTTTCATGAAACCAACAGAATCTTGGTCCTACAACCTGACAAAGATATTCACTAATGGGATCTTAATGAAAAAATTCTAAGTATGACATCAGCAAATATCCAGTAGGACATTAACACATGCACACACACCATGGAGAGGTGGGGCTTCATAAATTGCAACCTTAGAAATGCTATTAATATGACTTACCATATTACTAGGTCAGAGAAAATAAAAATAATACATTCAATCTTGATAAATGCTGAAAAGGCATTTAATAAAACTTGACAACAGCCCTGGATGGTATGACTCAGTGGATTGAGAGCACTGGCCTGAGAACCAAAAGGTCACTAGTTTGATCCCCAGTCAGGGTGTATGTCTGGGTTGTGGGCCAGGAACCCAGTGGGGGATGCAGGAGAGACAACCAACAATTCATGTTTCTCTTTCTCTCTTTCTCCCTCCCTTCTCCTCATCTAAAAATAAAAAAATAAAATCTTTTTTAGAAAAAAGAAAAAAGAAAAAAATTCAACAACAATTTTTTTTTTTTAATTATCTAACACAGTAGTATCAAGTGCTGGCTGTGTATTCCATTTTGGCTTTCCTACCAGGGCATAGGAGACCACACGTTTCCAGGCCCAAACTACCAAGAGAAATGGAGTGCAAAGAAATCATCTTCAGAGGGAGAGCAGCATTACTGATTGGCACAAGGAGGATATTAAGCTGCTCTCACCCACCCTGAAAACTCAACTAGCCAGACGATCATTCTCCAAGGGTCCTATATGGGAACAGAGATGACTATATGTCCCAACTGGCCCAGGACAGCCTTGGTTTACACTTATTGTCCCAGCTTCATTATTAAAAGCACCACTTTCCTCTCAAAAAGTGTCCCAGATTGATGATAAATTATATGGTGAAACTCAGTATAACAAAATTTTACAGTGTGTATATGTATAAGAGTTTATAGGTATGTACGCAGTTCTGCATATTCATATTAATAACTAGCTATAGATTTCAAAAAATAACAATTAATGAAGCCTAGTCTCTGCACACATAACCATCCTAAAACAAATTTAAGACATCATACAGAACTCCTAAGGTAGCAGTCTTCTCGTGACTTAATTTCATCATCAGAAATGTACCATCACATAAACAAAATCTATACTACCTGTCAGGAGCCAAGTGATGAAAGCATTTCAGAAAGGAGGGAGCAAGAAACATTAACTGTTGTTGACAATGAGAAACAGCAGAGTGTAAATGGAAACAGCAGAGTATAAATGGATAAATAAATGGAGTTTCCTGATGATAGCTGTTGGAGAGCCTCAATGAAACAAGCTCAGGACAATTAAACCCACAGGATAAGGGCTTTCAAGTCAAGAAAGCAGGAGCAGTGATACAGTTAATGTTCTGTCCAATATAAACAGTTGTGAAGGTAAGAAGCCAGCTTTTCTGTTGCTTCCTCCTGGTTAACCAATCATTGTGAGGGTAAAAGGGAAAGGGAGTTAGATAAACATGTTGAAATATCACTGGAAAACAACATTCCAACATAATGTTCTTAACAAGCGTCACAACTCATCAAGTGGTACACTTAAGATTTGTTCATCTCTTGCCCTGGCTGGTGTGGCTCAGGAGACTGAACACTGGCCTGAGAACTGAAAGGTCACTGGTGTGATTCCCAGTCAGGGCACATGCCTGGGTTGCTGGTCAGGTCCCCAGTTGGGGGCATGTGAGAGGCTACTGATCAATGTACCTCTCACGCATTGATATTCTCTCCCTCTCTTTCACCCCCCCTCCCCCTCTCTCTAAAAGGAAATAAATAAAATCTTTTTTAAAAAGAAAAGATTTGTTCATTTCTCTACATGTAAATTTTATTCCCCTAAAAAGAAAAAAATCACAAACCACTACTGAATTCAAGTTACTGATGTGAATATGAATTTGAAGTGTTTAGGAGTGAAGCACACAGATGTCCATAACTTACTTGGAAATGCACCAAAAAATAAGATGATGCATCTCAAGAGCTGGCCAAATGGGCAGGTATGTGACAAAGCAAAGGTGGCAAAATGCTAATGCTAGGATCTAGATGGTGTGTTTGTTGTACACTTATTTCAACTTCTTGGCATTTTGAAATCTTTCATGTAAAATGCTGAAAAAAAGGCAACCACCATAAAGTTACAATTTACTTCCCATATACATAATTTAATCAACATTGAGACACTGTAAAGGTTGAAGACTCAGAAAGCCTTATCTCTGACATAGCGTTACACAGAGGTAAGAAACGGCCAGCACTCACCTACAGACTGCGAGGTGAACGCCGCCACGATCTGGGGGCTAGCCAAGGCCTCCAACCTGTTTTTCAAGGCCTCCAGGTGCACACATTTTTCTGAGTAGTCTGGTGTGTCAATGAGCATCATTAAGCTGTTTTGCATGCCTGTTAGCTTGGCAGAAATCACAGCTATATCCTACAAAAAGACCACCACAGAAGATACTCGTTTTACAACATCCCTGCTACTTCAGTCAATAAGGGACAAAATACATGAAAAAGCATAAAATAAGAAAATGGCCGATAAAGATGTGTTTACTGTTATTAGTACTCAAATAAATGCAAACTGAAATGAGAAAGTGCCATTTTCCTAACCAATTAGAAAGAGTTTTTAAAAATTATAACAACTATTGTTGGTGAGGTTGGGGGGAAAAAAAAATCTGTCAGGGACCATAAATTTATATTGTCTTTCTGGAAGGCAATTTAGTACCATGCTTCAAGAGTCTTAAAAATATTCACATCCTTTGACCTGGTACTCCCTCTTTTAGAAATCTGTCTAAGGAAATAATCAGAGGACACAAAGATATTAATGTATTATAATTAATTAGTGTAACTTTAGTGTTGTAATAACAAAACCTGGAAGCAACCTCAATCTTCCATAATAAATAAAATACAAATTATGGGTTACTCATAATGGCAGGTGGAATACTATACAGTCACAAAAAATATTCTTAAAAGTATTAATTACACAGCAAAATACCACTTGCTATTAACTGAAATAGAATAAAAAACAGTATAGACACTAGAAAATAAATATATATTACCTATAATATATGCATATGTACAAAATACATTGAGTACAAATACATACAAATATACAGAAAAATACCTAATAGACAAAAAACATATTACTAGGGGATAAGAATGAGAGTCATTTTGTTTTCTTCCATGTATTTTTCTAAATTTTCCAAATCTCTCAAGGTACACATAGGTTATGTTTATAACTAGAAAAATAAATGCTATGCTTACAAAAGAATTAAGAGTGTAATAACTAACTGCATTTCACTTCATTATTCAACACATCTATGATGTGTCAGACACTATATTAGGTGTTCAAAGATGAGTAAGGTCACATTGCTGTCCTGAAGTTCACAGAGTACTGTGACAGACAACTGCAATACAATTTAAGAAGCATGACTCAGTGTTAAAGAAGTACAGGTGAGGGAGCAATCAATGTTGCATGTGAGAGGTGAAGAGCTAAAAGGGAGAATAAGAAAGGAGGTGATACTTCAGCTGGACTTTAAGGGATGAGTAGAGGTTTGCTGTCTCTAAGAAAAGAGAGGAGGGACAGTTCAGGCAGAGAAGGAAGACATAAAGGGTATTAACAGTCCAGAGCAGTCACACTGTAGAATTCATATGGAGGGGGTGGCCACAGAAAAAGCCACACATACCACTCTGTGAAAGAGGTTATGCCTATAAGTGTGCATAATCGGCAGGAAAGTAAGAGAGAGAGAGAGAGAGAGAGAGAGAGAGAGTAGGATAGGTATAAAGATGATAACAGAGAAATTAGGAAATTAGTGGTGTCAGCATTACCAGAAAGACATTTTTTGCTGGTAGAAAATGGGGAATCGCTAAAGGTTAAAATGGGATGGCAAAGAACAGGGAAATGACATGTGCCAGTCTGTGCTCTAGAATATCTCCCTGGTCCCATGTGGAGGATAAAGTGGAATGTGGGAAGGACCTGGCAGCAAGACCCATGGACGGTGGTGGCAATGGTCTAGCAGTAAAACAACTGGGAAGCATGATTCACAGTGGTGGCAGAAGAATGAAAAGGACAAATAACTGAAGACAAATAGGGGAGAGATGGGAAAGGAGGAACAGTTAAGGACTTTTGAGGCTCTGGCCTGGACACTTTGAGTGGAAAATGACACCATTAAGCAAGACAGGGAGGCCAAAAGGAAGAGCATGTGGGGAGCAGGAGCGGCTCGGGGCAGATCTGAAGAACCTGGGGCAGTACAGATGGATGCGTGTGGTGCTGTGGGCAGGCAGTTCTGAAGAGCAGGGTTGGGGGAGGAGAAAAACAAGATTTATAACTTTTAACTAATTAACAGTGGTAGTTCACTACTATTAAACTCAGAACCTTTTAAACTATTAAACCATACTTAAATCCATTCTCTCTCATACACATGTACGAGGAATTCCGTAAGATTTGCAACCTCCATCTATATAGCCAGACCAATTGGATTTCTGGGCATCCTGCAGGGCTCTGAAATGGAAGAGGGAGGAGTATGGCTCTGCTGTAGGTAAAGATAATGACACCTGACACAGAGTAATTGATAGATGATTCAGTAAAAACACAAGGTACAAAAAGCAGTGTTCACAATGTGCTCCCACTTGTGGAAAAAAATGGGCAGGAAACATACATCTGTGTGTGTGTGTATCTGGAAGGATAAGCATAAAGGTGATAACAGAGTTTGTAGGAGAAGAGAAATTAGGAAATTAGGGTGTCGGGTTCATGAAAAAGACATTTTTTTTGCTGTTTATTCCTGTTTACTGAAGTTTTTCCTGTGTACATTTATAACTTAAAAAAAAAAACTTTCAAGTTTTTAAAAATAGCAAAAGATGTAATAAATAATTCATTTTGTTTTACAAGGAAAAAATGTTTATAAATCATCTCATTTCATCCTGATAAGCAAGTTTCAGAAGTACACTACTTTCCACACTCTGTAGCCCAGGAGGGGTTAAGTAACTCAACACAGTTCTGTGGTGTGTAAGGCCCCTCTACCCACGTTCCATCCTACTCTCATTTACACTGTTCTCTCTACCTTTTTGTTGGGGCATCTCCTGTATTTAGTCTCTGAGACTAGAAGCTTCAATCAAGCAGAAGGTACAAACTAAAGAGGGGGGAAATGCTGAGAGCACTCTCAGGCTCTTCCTGCCCCATGTCAGAACGTTTCTAGACATGGTCATTTCCTGCCCCTACTGCTGTGAGTGAATGGCTATTTTATTAGTTTCCCCAAACCTCAAGTTCCCAGTGAACAGATTTCACAACATCCCCTAAACAAGAAACCTACTTGAGTCTTGAACGTCTCCTCGATATCAGCACTCAACGTGCTCCACTTATCTGCTTCTTGAAGGGACTCAGCTGCAAGCTGCATCCTGGACTTCACCTGGTCGATTTCTACCAACACCTAAAAGGGAAAGGGGTCAAAAACCAACGAAGTGGCTGTTCCATTTTCTCTGCTTCCCATCAGTACTTGACACCTAAGTATTGTGGCATGTTCCCATCTCTAAGGAGCTCCTGTGTCCTTTACAACACAGTCACAAGGTTAAATGTCCAGCAGATGCTGAACAGAGATTAGTATAAGCTGAAAGAACCAAGCAAAAGAGTAATCTGAGTGCTTGACAGAATTCTTAGTTAAGGCTGGCCTCCCTCACTGAGAATGGACATCTTCCAAAACCACAAGTCAACATTCAGGACAGGAGTCAAAATACCTGCATTGACTGGGATGTGTCCTGTTCAAATTTTTTAATGTCCTCTTTGACAAGAATCATTTGCTCTTTCAGAAAAGATGCCTCCTGTTTAAGGGCTTCCACATCACGGAGCACTTTGGGCATGTTCTGAAGGGCCTGGAGACTTGTTTCTGTAGCAAGAATCCAAATACAGAAATAGGCACTGAAAGTGAAAATCAGACCAGTCACCAGTGAACAATATAAATCAGATGACAGGAATAAAGTTATGTATTAACCACATTTCTCCAACCTATGAGAAATAGAGGGTGGAAGGGGAGCTGGCCTTTGCCAGGACCATGTCCTCCCCAAACTGATGGGTAAGGGCCATGTGATTTCACATGGAACATACCATCAACCTGACCCAACATCAATTGTTTCCACCACTGAGTTCAATTTTAACACCCTACCCTTTCCAAGGAAGCAGAATGAAGGACTTCGGCATTCGGTGAATGCCAGTTATGCAGCAGGTACTTTACACACATTATATCACTTACTGTCCATGCCAATTATTAGCAGCCACTTTTCTTTTTTTTTTAAGATTTTATTTATTTACTTTTTAGAGAGAGAAAAAGAAGAGAAACATCAATGTGTGAGAGAAACATCCAATGGTTCCCTCTTGTATGCCCCCAACTAGGGATGTGGCCTGCAACCCAGGCATGGGCGCTGAGCGGAAATTCAACTGGTGAGCTTTCAGTTCACAGGTCGGCGCTCAATCCACTGAGCCACATCAGCCAGGGCATGCTTACTGATAAGAAAACTGAGGCTCAGAGAGGCTAGGTAACTTGCCCAAGATTTCAGAGCTGAAACCAAGCCTTACAGTCTTTTCAAAATATAGTCTGCAGACCACCAGAACCAGCTGCAGTGAAGTTAAAATGAAGGTCCCTAGGCCATCATCCAGAGATTCCTATTAGTATGCCTGGTAGATCAAGTAAGACCAAGGAATCTGCATTTTTTAATGTCTGAAGTGTGAAATTAAGTTTGAACACATTTGCACACCAAGATGTGTTATATGGAAGGGGAGGGAGGATTAAGGGCATAGAGCCTCTTAATCCTTTAATGAGGAATTAACCAAAGAAGCCCAGATCTTCTGCTCCATCAGTGGCCTGAATGGACCTTCACATCTTAAAGATGCACTTCAGGAATCTGTTCATCCAACTCTGCCTTGAAATAACCTGTTTCCATCACTGACCCCAGGTAAGGTTCTAAGCCTAAGAAAACAAAGAACACACAAAGATTTCTTAAATGCATAGAGGTTTCACTGACTTTTAACCATGTTGCGATGGCCCGGGCCTGGCCTCCAACTGCTAAGTCTCAGAATCACCCTTCAGGACTGACTGGTTTCCTGAGTACCCTTTTCTGTCTCTACATCCCCACAAAATGTAGTCCACTCTTTTATCCGTTTTAAAACTATCACTTCCACAGGTTGCCTCTGGGAGCAAAAGGGTCAGACTTTACTGCAAAGCACAGGGACACTTTTTTGTGGTGGTAACGTTCTCTATCTTAGGGAGGACTGAGTTACACTAGTTATACACGTGTGAAAATTCATCAATTCATCAGATAAGATCCATGCATTTCACTTTATGTAAATTTTATCTAATAAAAAAAACAAGAGCTGTAAACAAATATTGAATTCTAATTATAATAATTAGGGTTCTCACTGACATGGTCAGGGGTGAAGTGTACTAATGTCTGCAACTTATTTTGAAATGTACATCAAAACATGAAATGGATCAAGGGATATAAATGGATTTGTGATAAAGAAAGAATAGTAAAATGTTCATTGTAGCATCCAGACCGGGAATAAATGCAGGTTCATTATAAATTCTCTCGCTATAACTGTCTGGCGTCTCCACCCACAGTTACTTATTAGGTCAAGAATCTGCCCTCATTCTTTACTTTCTCCCCTTGTCAGCCCTCATTCAAACCCATCAGCAAGTTCTCCCCTTTCTTCCCCCTAAAAATGTCTTAAATCTAATCATTTCTCACCATTTCCATCACCATAACCCCATTAGAAGCCACTATCATCTCTCTTCTGAACCTCAGCAACAGCCTCCAGAATGGGGACATCGTCAAACCATGTCACTCCTCTGCTTAAAAAATCCTCCAGTGCCTTCACATTACACTCATTTTAAATAAAATCCAAAATCTTTAATGTGACATTCAAATCCCTGAGTGATTCCTACCAACCTCTCCAACCTAAGACTGGGCCTTGTTCAACAGTGTGTCTTGAGACCCGAGAAAAGAGTCTGTGCCCAATAAATATCGAATATTTACTGAGTAAATGAGCAAATCAATCCTCCAACTGAGAGCCCTCAACCTCTCCTGCTAGAACCTCTGCAGTGACTTCTCTTCACTGTACACCTGGGCCCTTGTCTCAACTTCCACAAATATAAAGCTTTAAACCTCCAAAAGTTTCTCCCAGCTGATGGATGAAACCCAAACCCAACCTGATGGCCAAAAAGGTCTTGCAGTTTGATCCCAATTTACTTTCCTGCCTTATCTCCAGCAGAAGTTTCCCCCAGGAAAGTTTGATCTTCTAATAGTCATAATGATGATGATGGTGACGACTAATATTTATTGATATTACTAATAAAGCTCTGTTTGAACCTCTCACCCTTCTCTGGACTGGCTAGGAGTAGCTGCAAAGTACATGTATCGGGTAAGAGCCTGGTCTCTGCAACCAGTTACCTGGTTTCAATTCCAGACTCCCTCATTCATTAGCAACATGATACTGGACAAGTTAACTTCTCTCAGCCGCAGTTTCTACAACTACAAAGTGGCTTAAATTAGATAACCATGCCCATAAAGGGGCACTATTAACATTTTGACCAGAGCATTTCATCATTGTTCAGGACATGCCCTTCATTGTGGGCATTAAGCATCACTGTCCATCTTGACATTCTCCCCATTTCAACAACTGAAAAAATCCCCACCAATTTCCAAATATGTCAGAGAAAAGAACAAGCACTACCATCCCTGGCTGAGAACCACTTAATTAATACATGTACAGAACTTAAAACAGTGACTGACATACCAGGGATTCAAATATTTGCTATTATTAACACCATCCCCCCACCCCCCTCCCCCGTCTTTGCCCTATGAAGTCTTCCACGACAGGAAGTGGATCCTCTTCCAGCCTCCACATCTCCCCGTTTCAGTTCCAGTAAAGCCACACACCTCACTGTAATCGGACTGTATACACGTCTTCCCCACAAGGCAGAAAGCTCCAGAAGGGGGCACTCTTCATTCCCAGTGCCCATTTCTTGACACACACATAGTAGATGCTCAATATTTAATAAAAGACGCAAAGTACAATAAAGAATCTGAAATGAAGTAAGTGTCCCTCCTCCCTAACTTTTGTTAAAAAGTCTATTTACTGGACCCAATTCCAGTGGACAGCCTGCTGACCTCGTCTTCCTGACCGACCCTCGCAGGGAGACTGGCCTGCAGGATGTACGGATCAAACATGCAGTGGATTAAAATCACACCGAAGAACTAGTCAAAGAACATGCATGAACGACCCATGGACATGGACAACAGTGAGGGGACTGACTGTGGAAGCAGAGGGTGAGCTGGGCGGATGAGGACAAAGGGGGGAAACATTGGGACAACTGTAATAGAATAAAAAATTAAAATAGTCAAGGAGTCACTCCAAATACCGGTGTTGGAAAAATATCCTGGGTTTCTCTGTGAAAACAGAACATAATGAGAGAACAATGTAATTTGTAAATCCAATGGCTTAATAAAATACAATAAAAAAAATCACGTCGAGGAGTTCGTGGAATGGCTGCTGGTGTGTGTTATTCTTTATCATAAACTACCCTTGAAAGACGATTGTAGTCTCTGTTCGGCCAGCCAGTTGAGGCCGATGGGGGAGGCGCCGACACCCACCGCCCAGCACGGGTCCCATCACCCGGTACCCCGCCGCTCACCCTCCACGGCATGGTTCACCTCCTGGATAAACAGCTGCAGCTTCATAACCAAGGTGGCCGCATGCCCGTCCACCTTCCCCGCCGCCGCCTCCTTGGGGCCGGCCCTGAAGGCCGCGTTGATCCACTCCTTCACGTCGAAGTCCTCGGCCAGGAACCTGGAGTAGTCCATGACCAAGTCCACCACAGCCCCGGCGGCCCTATGACAACGCAGCACCTCTCCAGAACACCTCCCGCGTCACCAATCCGAGGTCGTTGCCTGGGAATGACCCTCGCCGCGCGCTGTACTTATCCCGGAAGTAGGTAGCTGTTACCATGGCGAGGGCCGGCTCGGCGCCCGAGGAGTCCCGGAAGCTAGGCCTAGGAAACGCCCCTTCCACCAGCTTGATCGCTTGTTGAGCTTCCCGGAGATCCCGAAGAGTACTATTACTACCCTCCACCTAAAGATGAAGGGCGGAAGCAGGCAGGCTGTTCAGAGCTAGGATGGCAGCGGGTTAGGTAGCTAGAATAGGAAATGGTAGTGCGGAGATTTGAACTCAAGGACCCTGAACTCCACTGAAGACAGAGGGACAGGCGTAGCTTGGCCTCTACCCAGCACTCTTACACTCCTATCCTATCACTCTGGCTACATTTACCTCCTGGTCTTTTCTTGAGACTCCACGCTAGAATTCCCCAGTCTGCAACTCACTGCTTCCTCCAGTCGAAAACACTGGAAAGGAGACACGACCTGGGAGGGACTCCTTTGTCATAGGAAACAAAGTTTTATTTGTTTTGAAGATTTATTTTTAGAGAGAGGGGGAGGGAGGGAGAGAGAGAAACATCACGTGCGAGATCCGCTGCCTCTAACTGGAGACCTGGCCGGAAACCCAGGCATGTGCCCTGACTGGGAATCAACTAAATTGGCATTTCGGTTCCCAGGCCGGCGCTCTATCTAACCACTGAGGCACACCAGCCAGGGCAGAAACAAACAAAACAAAACGAAAATCCTGGTGTACAACTGTTAACACTTTTGCTATTTCTGGAAGACCTAAATCCACAAATTAGGAAAGCTGGTACACTAGCTTTGTAGGCGCAAACTGATCAAGCTCTAGGTCTTGCTCAAAAGCGGATAGATACCTCTAACATGACTGTTCCCTCCCCAACCAGCTGACGCTTTAAAAACAGGTTTATGGAATAATAAATTTACAGGACATAAAAATTCACCCATGATAAGTATACAATTCAATGATTTTTTAGTAAATTTAGAGTTGTGCCATCTCCACAAGAACATTTCCATTAGCCAAAATGCTCCTTGCTGACCGTTAGCACTTAACCTCTGTTCCTACCTCCAGTCCTAAGAAACCACTAATTTGCTGTCTTTATAAATTTACCTTTCTGGACATTTCAAATAGATGGAATCATCCACTATGTAGCCTTTTGCATTTGGCTCCTTTCACTGAGGGTGTTTTGGTGGTCCATGTTGCACCATATATCAGTAGTTTGTTCATGTTGCTAAATAGTACTCCACTGCGTGGATATGACACTTTATCCATTCACCAGTTGATAGACATTGACTTTTATGAATAATGCTGCCATAAACGCTCAAGACATGTTTTTGTGTGGGCCTTTTCATTACTTTTGGGTTCTAGGAGTATTAACTGACACATTTTAAGATAAAGTTAACAAACTGCCAAACTTATCCAGAGTGCCTATACCATTTTATATTACAATCAATAAAATAATGTTGGAGGGTTCCAGTTTCTCTACAGCTTCACCAATATTTTGGTTATGAAATGTTGTTATTGTTGCTATAACTTGAATTTCCCTCATAACAAATGATACTGAACATCTCTTCATGTGCTTATTAGCCATTCTTACATCTTTGGTGAAATGTTGAATCAAATCTTTTGTCCAACTTCAAAATGGAATTGCTTATTTTCATATGATTGTTAAAATTCATTACATATTCCATATATAATTCCTTTATTGGATATGGTTTGTAAATATTTTCTCCCAATCTGCAGATTGTCTTTTCACATTCTTAATGGTGTCGAGATGCATAATTTTTTTTTTGACCATTACTACTTTTTCCCTTTATGGATCATACTTTTGTTGTACCTAACGGGAGGTGGTGGGATGGGTGAAAAAGGTGAAGGATTAAGTACAAATTGGCAATCACAAAATGGGGATGTAAAGTAAAACGGAATTAACTACATATGGTGCCAGGTGGGTACTAGATTTATTGGAGTCATCAATTACTTCCTAAGTTATATAATGTCTAATCACTATGTTGTACCGCTGAAACCAATATTGTATGTCAACTGTAACTTTTTAAAAACCAAAAAATTAAAGATATTCAAGAAGCAAGAAAAATCTTTACCTAACTCAAAATCATGAATTTTTCCTAATTTTCTCCCGGAAGGCTTAAAAATTTTAGCTGTTACATTTATGTCTGTGATCCAGTTTGAGCTCATTTTGGGGGTAGAGGTATGGTATGAGGTAAAGGTCTTAAGTTCATTTGAGTGTGTGGCCAGACATACAATTATCCCAGGGCCATTTGTTGAAAAGACTTTTCTCTACTGAATTTCCTTTAGATCTTTGTAAAAAATCAAGTAACATAAATGTAAGGGTTTCTGGACTCTGAATTCTGTTCTATTATTTGTCTATTCCTGTATCAATACCGAACTGTTTTGATTACTGTAGTTGATACAAGTATTCCCACTGGTTGTTTTTTTTTTAATTATTTTGCTACTCAAGACCCTTTGCATTGCCACATACAGCCCATTGTATGATCAGCTTATCAATTTCTATTAAAAAAGGCTGCTGGAATAGGAATTACATTGGATTTATAGATCAATTTGAGAATTGGCATCTTGACAATATCATCTTCCAATACATGAATGTGAAATGCCTCTCCACTTAATAAGATCAGGATTTTCAACCTTGGTGCTATTGACTCATTTAAGGCCAGAAAATTTGTTGCAGAGGGCTGCTCTACATGTTGTAGGTATTTAGCTGTATTCCCGGCCTCTACCCACTAGAGGCCAGTAGCAACTCTCCTGTTAAGTTGTGACAACCAAAAATGTCTACACACATTGTCAAGTATCCTATTTCAACTGTCACCCCTGGTTGAAGACCTCTAATTTAGATCTTCTTTCTTTCAGCAGTATCTTGTAGTTGTACATTGTAAATGTCTTGTACTTTTGTTAAACTTATTCCAAAGTATTGTATTAATTTCAATGCTACTGTGAATAGAACATTCTTAATGGTTTTAAGTTTCTTGTTATAGAAGTGCAAGATGATTTTAACTTTCAGTGTTTACTGTGTCTTAGTATTAATTTGAACCTCACCAAAACTTTAAATACTATGAGCAAGTCAAGCCTGTTCCTGTTTGGCAGGAAGCCAGGCCTAGAGTAAACAGTAAATGAAATGTGAGCCACTGGCTGGTATAGCTCAGTGAATTGAGGGTCAGCTTTCGAACCGAGGGTCACCAGTTTGATCCCCAGTTAGGGCACATGCCTGGGTTGCGGGCCAGGTCTCCAGTTGCATACAAGAGGAAACCCACCGATGTCTCTCTCTTTCTCCTTCTCTTCTCTAAAAGTAAATAAAGTCCTTAAAAAAAGTAAAATAAACTGTTGGGGCTTCAGAAGACCTCAACTTTAAGAAGGCCTGCATCAATTTTAAAAACCACCTCTAGAAGTGAGATGAAGTACTCAAGAATAAAAATCAAAGAACAGAATGCTTATAATTTTTTGAAGAGATTTTTATTTTTAGAGGAAAAGAGAAACATCAATGTGCAAGAGAAACATTGATCAGTTGCCTCTTGTGTGCCCCCAACTGGGGACCTGGCCAGTAACCCAGGCATGTGCCTTGACGAGGAATGGAATCGGTGACCTTTCAGTTTGGGGGTTGATGCCTAACCCACTGAGCCACAGCAATCAGGGCAAATGCTCACACTTAATGCAAGCTTTCTCCAAATAAACGTGGTAGAATTGGGATTGTTTTGAACAAGAGCAGCAAAAAGCCTGGATTTTTTTCATTCCCAATGACGTTGTGTATCTTAACTATATGATCTTATCTGAGGATGCTCCCTGTTTTGTCCCAACTTGGCTCCGCCTCTTTCCAGAAACTTCAAACTGTACCTTAAAAACAAACAAAAAAAAAACCCATAGCTAGCATTCCAGGACACAATCCTACCCTTTTCTTAGTTTAAAAAAAAGCACCCCTAGTTGACAGAATTTTCTATTTTTGGGCTGCGTGTCCTCTATATTGGAATATATTTAAAGATTTTGACTTGTGCCCAGGCCAGGTGATTCAGTTGGTTGGAGTGTCATCCTGTACACCAAAATGGTTGCAGGTTCAATTCCTGGTCCAGGGCACATATCTGGGTTGTGGGTTCAGCCCCTGCTCAGGGTGTGCACAGGAGACAACCAATCCACCTTTGTGTCTCACATCGATGTTTGTCTCTTTCCCCCTTCCTCTTGCTCTAAAATCATGCGAGCATATCCTCAAGTGAGGATTAAAAAAAACTGTGACTTGTAAACACTGTGGTAGTCCAGCACTCTGCATTTCAGAATATCGCCTTTGCTTTCTACCTTTCGTATTCTCTCAACTTACCTTATTTTTTAATGGGTAACACTCATGTTCTTTAGTTCTTAAGTCATTTATCCTGTTTTCATTTACTATCTCCATCACCCATTTACTCTCAGTGACACACATATAAAGCAGCATTTTACATTCACTGAAAAAATAAAGGGAGGAGTTAACTCCAGGTGTGGTCAAAGGGAAAAGGGTAAACATTACCAAAACATGACATGTATCTCACCCGTAAGTGGAACCTAATCAACAAAACCAACCAGCGAGCAAACCAGAACCAGAGACATGGAAATAAAGAACAAACTGACAATGACCAGAAGGAAGTGGGAAAGGGGGATAATGGGGAAAGAAGGGGAAGGGTCAAGCCAAGGAACATGTATAAAGGACCCATGGACAAAGACAAGGATGGGGAGAAGTGAATGTTGGAGGTGGGGGATGGGTAGGGAAGGGGAGAGTAATGGGCAGGGGGAATGGGGACAACTGTAATTGAACATAATAAATAAATAAATGAATGACAGGTAGAGCTTTGTTAATTACCTGCCCAGGTAACTCAGTTGGTTAATGTTGTCCCAAAACACCAAAGTGTGGGTTCAATTCCCAGTCAAGGCACGTACACGAATCAACTAACAAATAAGTGGAACAAGTCGATGTTTCCGTTTCTCTCAAATCTATATATATATATATATATATATATATATATATTTTTTTTTTTAAGGGACCAACTTTCCTGTGGCTGTGGAAAGTGTGCTCTATTTTTGGCAGATGATGCCAGTGGGTAAGGCGAGCAGTTACAGGAGGGCACTGTAAACAACTTCAATTTGATTGCGTAGGCTTTTCAGGCATTAAGAACCATGCAGAATTTTTCAGCAGGGGATCAATTACACAGATTGTTAAGAGAATTCTAGTGCTGTCAAGTATCACTGCTCAGAAAACTGAGGCAGGTGACTAATGTGAACACAGGGGAGAGCAAGATGTGGTGGTATTTATAAATAAAGACTAGAGACAAAGTGGAATGGGTAGAGCAGGAATGAAAGATCCATGAAGGATCAGGTAGATGCTTTCCAATAAAAGAAACTGCAGGTGGAAACGGGAGGAGGCCAAGTTCCATTCTAAACATTTCGAGTTTGAGGCAACAGTGGAGCCTCGAAATGTGGAGATCCACTGCCGACTTGAAACATGGATCTGATGTCAGCATGAAGATGGAAGTTTGAGATGGAGGTCTAGGCCCCATCTAGAGGTTAAATGCCCAGATGTACTTAGAAAGGTCCTAAGGACTAAACCCAGGGAAAACACCACACTTAAGGGACAGGTGAAGAGGCACAGTCAGACATAATTCAAGAACTAGGGATGAGCAGAATCCTGGAAGAGGAATTCAGTACAGGGAAAACACTGATCATCAGTGCCTTACCGATCACCTCCACCAGATAACATGGACTTGCCTCTCCCCACTAGAATGGAAGACGCAGGAGGGCAGGGACTCTGTCACTGCCATATATGCAGTGCCTACAACACTGCCTGCTTCATAGTAGTTGGTCAAATACTTGAGTAAGAGGATAAAGGCTGAGCCTTACATGGTCACTGAACTTGATAATTAGAAGGCACTGATAACATAAACCAGGGCCACTTTCAGGACCCCACCCCCAACCCTCCTATCCCACATAATCAAGAGTACAACTGCCAGAAGACAAAAGAAATGTTCAGACATAGGCATTCCCTCTGAAAACAGGATAAGAATCTTCCAGGTGTAAGGCTCTTCACGCATTTTGATGGACATTCTTCCTAGGCCAACAATGCCATTATAGACTATGAAATAACGAGGGCCTATAAAATCTATATAGAGTATGTGAACATAAAAGTAACTTTAGATTAAAATGAAACTTACGTGTGTTAGGCCAAATGAAGAAATCACCCCATCATTTATGAGTTTTCACATGTGCTTAAAAATTAACATACCTTGATTTTTACAGCACCTTTTCCACCAATTAGTGTTGGTAGATTTCCAACTAGATGTAGATGTTGAAAGATCAGATTACAGAGTGCCAGGTTTCATGATAAAAAGCCCCAAACAGAGCCTTGCAGTTTCTGAGGTAGAATCCCACCGAGACAGGTGAGCGGCTAGGATTTTAAAGTCCTTCATTAGGCCATCACAGCCAAGGTCAGCTTTCTCCTCCCACCAATCAGGCCAAGCAGGACTTCTAAAACATGCATAAAGTGCCTAGCACATAGTAGGTGCTCCGTATGGATTGTACACCTGAATTTTCTTTCAAACCATGAATGCAACAAAAATCCGTATCTTTTCCAGCATTGTTCAGGTCCCCAAGGCTTCTCTCTTCACTGAAACAGTTCTTAAAGATTCCACATCCTTCATGAAGTCTTCTTTACTTCCTCAATAGATGACAGTCCCCTTTAAGACCATCATCTCTAAATATAATGGCTTTTGCAGCTCCTGCTTACTCAAAACTCCACAAAGTATATTTGGTACACGGGTATTTATTCAATGACTTTCTGTATTTAGTCACCACTTAAATCACTGCCAAGCTCTTTTCATATCTATTTGCATCACAGTTCTTCATCTTGGGTTGTGAAGGCAACATTCCAGGGGAGCCTGTTAGCTATGACTTACAATGACTAGCACTGTGTCATAAACAGCTCTGAGTAAATGTCTATAAAGAGGATGAGGATGGAGATGAGGGTCCTGAGTAAGGGCCCAGGCAGGCGGCACAACCCACAGAAACTGAGGCCTGAATAAGGCCTAGGACGTTTTTCCTTCTGGCCTGGAGGATCCATCTATGGGGTGATTCTAAGGCACAGTGGTAAAGGACATGATTGGCCCACCAAGTGTGGTCCTCTGGTCTAGTGGCAGCCCCTCACATGGAAAACAGTGCAACAAGCATTCCATTTAGATCTTCTGGAACACTTGCAAGCAGCATTCTCTAATAGAAATGGAGACAAGGTCTTTCTTAAAAAGAGAATGCCCTAGAAGATATACTCTGCCTCATGACCAACTAGGTAGGTCCCTTTCAAGGTCCCTGAGAGTAGCAGCCTGGGAGCAACCAAGACTTTCAAAGGCTGACAAGGCACAGAGTGGATGAATGAAAAGATAATACATGAAAACAACAACTTTGGCTTATAAAACATCCAACCTGAGCAGGGAGATCAGTGTCCAAACACACAAAAACAGGTATGATTGCAGCAGGCAGTTATCACAAATGCTTTAGCACATTCCATACTGCCCATATCCCAAGTTCTGTTCCTCCCTACCCTGAATTCCACACAACACACACACACACACACACACTCTCTCTCTCTCTCTCCCCCCACCCCCGCCCCATCCCTCCCTCCCTCCATCTGCAGAACAAGTCAGAGGTTGGTGGTTAACATCCAGAGCCTGAATCAAGACAGAACTCTTGGCACTTTGCACTAGGTCACCATGATTAGTCCTATCTAGACAGCACAAGCAACACTGTCTAAACTTGAATGGCAGGGTGTGTCTTGCAAGAGTTAGGCTGCACCCAAGACTGCCAGGTCTGGAAAGTCTTTCACTTCTCCTACTTCGCTGAAAGGCTGTCCGCCCTGGTTGAATGTCAGCTTATACCGTAACCGGATGGGCTCCTGTGCAAAGATATAACATTGTAAATTAGTAAGGAGCAACAGAGAGACAAGCACAAAGTAAAAGCTTTTCCCCATCCAGTAGTCACTAAAGAACAGTGTATTCATGTTAACTCAAGCCAGGTGAGGGCTTGACACAACTGTGACAGAACACCCTGGCCTAGACCCTGGTGAACTAAAACACAAGGGGAGCCTGGCACACATCCTGCAAGTCCTTTCCCATTTGTGCAATCCTAAATCGGACCACTGCTCAGGGACCAGCTGAGGACAACAGACAGGCATCACCCTTTAGGATTCCTCTTATTAGGAAGAGTTTGTATCATCCCCTTGGTTCCCAGCTACGACAATCTGGTCACAGGTCTTCTTTCAATAAGCCTCAGAAGAAAACGTATTCTAGCAGGGACCAACCCACCAGCACTCCCAACCACACCAGACTTCAGAGCAAGATCTCAATATGCCTCTGTCCACCTACCAAGCCGCCACCCCACACAGTTCAAGGCTCTATCTCCCCGTTGTCAAAGATACCAGAACCTACCTTGTGTGGATTGTCGAGTAGCAGCATCTGAGAAATCACAGTTGGAGGCATCAAAGGACTGAATGCTGGGAGCTGCGAGCTGGATGCAGGCTGCAGTTTCACTCTCATTGACTATAGGGGGACGGGGAATTCAACATATAACTCATTCCTAGTAAATGACAGCTAAGAAGGTAGGTGAATAGGAAAGCTTAACTGCACCTGACTCATTGATGACAGGATCCAAAAGACCACTCCTTCCATATACAGAATGCATCTGATATGTGTCAGAGTTTGCTTCTGAGAGGCACATGCTGTGCACAGGTGCATCTTGGGTTGAATTCTAACTCTGCCTCTCACTAGCTCTATGACCTTAGGTGAAATACTTAACCTTTCTGAGCCTTAGACTGGTAATTTATAAAGCAGAAATAACAATAGCACATGCTCCGGCATGATCACCGTAAGGATTAGAAAATGTGTTTCTTTACTTTTGTCTGCCTTGACCTTTCTTATTAGGACATGCCTCTTCCCCATTTCTTGTGATTCTGGTATGGCTGTTACTGTACTGTGGGGTCCTACTCCCATTGAAAAGAGGTAAACCTAATATCCAAACTGGCCAGAGTATCTCGTATCCCTGAACACAAGTTATTGCCAAGGTATGCAAGTAACACCACAGTGCCAATCCCATCCTTTTCTTGGGCAATCAGTCTGCATGTTTCATCCCAGATGAGAGTTTGGTTTTTTTTAATTCCATATTCTGTATTTAATTTAATCTTTTTAAAAAAGTTATAGCTTATATTCAATATTATTTTGTATTAGTTTTAGGTGTATAACATAGGAGAGTTTCTCTCTGAGAGTAAAGGGCTAAGGACCAGGTAATTCTGGAGATGCTCGTACCATTTTTCTCCTTTGTGGAGAGTCTGTCCGAGAACAGGCTCCAAAGAGGAAAGCAAAGTCAGGATATGGGAAGAGACAGACTCTTAAACAATCATGTAAGAACCTACCTGAATCCAGACATTAGGAATCTGCAGTAAAATGAGCCAATAGAGTTCCCATTTTATCTTATGCAACTTTGATTTGCAGGCAGATACTGATTCCACTGAGCCATAACAGCCAGGGCTTATCTTACACAACTTTGAGTGAAGAGTCTGTCTTTACACCTAACTAATAAATAATGTCCCAGCAAAGGACCTGGTGCTCAGAAATGAGAGCCTTTACTGACAAGCTCAAGGAGTCTGACCAGATTCTGCTGGCCAGATGGCTCACCTTTGGCACAGCTACTTGAAACATGATGTCCCAAACAGGCTGAGTGGCAGTGCTCATCATGGTCAGCAGCAGCACCTGCACCTCAGGGTGGCTTGGGGCTCCAGTCTGGGAAAAGTGGAGCAGAATTCGGAATCCATTCCGGTCATACACAATGATCGGAGGTAGGCTGCCTGGTAGAGAAGGGCCAACCAAAAGCGTTAGCACTGCTACAACCTCCAGACAACAAAGCCTGAAGGAGACATGTACATTCTCGCCAAACGCTGTCGCTCCTCTGGTCAGAGCAGCTCTTAGACTTAACCCTCGTCACTACCATAATCCAAGTCCTCATTGCTTCTAGTTGGACACTTATGACCCTCCCACCATCCAACCATCCTAGGCACATTACCAGGTGTTTTTTTAAAATAAGGCCTTTTTTAACAGGAGACATGATTATGATTAAAATGATATATGAACACTATGGAAAATACAGGATATCAAAGAAAATACATAAAAACCACCCTTAATAATTCTACCCAGAAATAAGCACTGCTAACATTTGAGCCTGTGTCTTTTCCCATCTCTTGTGTATGATTACATACATACAACTCCTATATTTAATTTTGCGAAACTGTAAAGATAGCAGATCTCTTCAAATTAATAGGTTTAATGGTATTCCAGCAGAAATCCTAAAATGACTGTTTTAGTGTGGCTAGGAAATGATTCTAAAGCTAATTTGAGGGGCGGGGGAGTCATGAGACTAACCATTAAAAAAAAGGAGGGGAGCTACACTATTTGCATTAACAAATACTCAAATACATACAAAACAGCAATTCAAGCAGAATGATATAAAACAGAGCATGCAGAACAGATCCAAATGTAAGGACTTAATATATTAAGAGCATATATTTCAAAACTGGTGTCTGATTAATAAATAACAGACACCTGGCTAACAATCTGGAAAATAATTTTAATCAATCTTTGTCTCATGCCAACCATCACTTACTAAAATGCAAATATAAAAATACAGTTAAAAATAAATAAAAATATAGTCTAACAATGAAACTGCCAAAGAATCAAAAGACAGAATATCCATGAGGGATCATGGTTGAGAGTATTGGGTTAAGGTAAACTTTCTGGCAGGGAGCTTGACAATGCAGATCAAAAAATGTTTAAATGTCTACACCTATCATTTCTACGTTCAGGAAAGTTTAAAAAAAAAATAGGTGTCCAAAGACTTATAGCACCGTTTTTAACTGGAAACGAATTATCCTTCAGAAAGGAATTGAAGGGAACTAACTGTATGGGAGAACACATTTGCCAATGATACACTGGACAAAGGTTTAATCTCCACAATATATAAAGAAACTCATATGACTCAACACCTGCAAGACAAACAACCCAATTAAAAAATGGGCAAAGGACCTGAATAAACACTTCTCCAAGGAGGACACACACAGGGTCCAGGGACATGAAAGGATGCTCAGCATCACTAGCCATCAGAAATGCAAATTAAAACCACAATGAGATATCACCTCACACCAGTCAGAATGGCTATTATTAATAAAATAACAAACATGTGCTGGTGAGACTGTGGAGAAAAGGGAACCCTGGTCTACTGTCTATGGAAAACAGTATGGAATTTCCTCAAAAAAACTGAAAATGAAACTGCCTTTTGACTCAGCGATTCCACTGCTGGGAATATGCCCTAAGAATCCCGAAACACCAATTCAAAAGAACCTACGCACCCCTATGTTCATAGGGGCACTATTTACAACCGCCAAGTGCTAGAAGCCACCAAAGTGCCCATCAGTAAATGAGTGGATCAAAAAACTGTGATACATGTACACGAGGGAATACTACACAGCAAAAAGAAAGAATGAACTCCTACCTTTTGCTACAGCATGGATGGAACTGGAGAATATTATGCTAAGTGAAATAGGCCAGTTGGTAAAAGACAAATACCATATGATCTCATAAGGGGAATCTAATAAACAAAATAAACTAATGAGCAAAATAGAACCAGAAACATGGAAACATGGAAGAGATTGACAGTGGCCAGGGGTAGGAGGATAATGGTGTAAAGAAGGGGAAGCGACTTAATAAAAAGAACACATATGAATGACCCATGGACAAGGACAATGGTGTGGGGATGGACTGTGGGAGCGGGGGGGTGGGATGGGAAGAGGAGGGAAAGGGGGAAAAATTGGGATAACTGTAATAGAATAACAATAAAAAATAAAATTAAAAAAAGAATTTTGTGGGGCATCACAGTATTAAAAAAAAGTTAAGGAACTGAATAAATGAGTTACCGAGTTATGGTACATCTACTTAGTTGTATTATGTATGAATTCATTTTTTTAAAAAATCAAACTTCTGAAGAACAATTAAAGGGATAAAGAAAGTGCTATGGTTTATATTAGTAAATAAAGCAGGATATAAAACACACTATATATATTAGGGTATCAATTAACTTAAAAATATATGTACACATGTGCCCTAGCTGGTGTGGCTCAATTGGATGGAGCGTCGTCCCGCAAACAGGAAGGTCATGAGTTCAATTCCAGATCATGGCACATGCCTGGGTTGTAGGTTCGATCCTCGGTCAGGTCTGGTACAACAGACAACCAATCAATGTTTCTCTCTCACATTGATTTTTCTCTCCCTCTCTCTTTCCTCCTCTCCCTCTCACTAAAATCAATAAGCATGTCCTTGGGTGAGGATAAATAAATAAGAAACTACATTAAGACATTAACAGAACTTCCATCTCTGGGAGATAATAGTACAGATGATTTTAATTTTCTGGGCTAATTTATCTTTTCTAAAACTTCTAAATTGAACATGTATTTTTGTTTTTGCTTTTTTTTTTTTTTACTTTGTTTTGTAATAATTTCAGATTTATAAAAAGTTACAAAGGTAACAAATAATTCCCATATACCCTTCACCTGGCTTCTTCAAATGTTAACATTTTATAAAACCATAGCACGATTATCAAAATCAAGGAACTAACATTGAACATGGATTATTTTTAAATCAAAAATTAACAAAATAAATGTGCAAAGGGCTCCCACTGCTTACTGACTGTTTACCTTCCTCTGCCTGGTTCCAGGGACCTCTGTAGCCTGAACTCACTACACCGAGCCACAGCAGGGCCCTGTGCCCATAACAGAGGGCCAAGCCCCAGATCTAAAGTGCAGTTGTTTCCTGCTCACATACTAGTACTGGGCATAAGCAGTCACCTTACTTAGCTGGGCTTTCAGTTTCCTTTCCTTTATAAAAGAGGGGTAACATCTACTTTCCTGCCTTACTGAGGATCCCCAGAAGAGGAGAATCACAACTAAATTGTTCCTTTCCTTCTAATTCTGCCTCTTCTGAGTTATTTCAGGTCACACTGAACATTCCCTTATTGAATTCCAAATGAATGATCATGTCCCTAAGCAGACTCAAGCACCCTAATCTTGCCTGCCAATACCCTTCACTGCATCCACCCCAAGACAGAAAAAACTTATCAGGAAAATATTAACTAAAAGACATCAAGTCACCTTCTTACTCTTTGCCCCGAGGCAAAATTTCCACCACTCACCTTCCCCAATTTAAGAGCCATTCCAGAGGGGATAAAGCTGGACATCTAATAGAGAGTGAGGAAAAAAATCAGAATGAAACTGCACTTACTGGGCTTAACAGACTCCAAAGGGACAAACACTTGAGCCAGGGGTGTATTCTGGGAAGATGAAGATGAGGCCAATGGGCCAGCCTCCCAGGACCAACCAGGAGACGACTTAGTACCTGGTGGCACCTCCTTGGGGATATTTTTCTGTGGAATATAATTCCTGCAAAAATAAAAAATTATCAAGACTAGCAAGAATTCCAGGAATATGTAATTAGGATTTCTGAAGAAAAAGAAGGAGGAAAAAAGAAAAATATACATGTGCATATGTACATGTGTATATTTTAGAGGTATATGACTTTATACAAGTAATTTAACGTATGCCTCAGTTTTCTAAGGGTGTCAAAAGAATTAAATGAGAAAAATGTTTGAGAAGCACTTAGGGGAATGTGTGACATAATTAGGACCCAATAAAAGACATCTATTATTATTAAGGTAATTAATGTACCTGTCTGTCAGACAGTCCCTGACAACAGTAGCTCAGTCAGGTTCAGTTTCCCACATCTGATCACCAGGGTGAAGTAAACCAGGAAGATGGTAACACAAGTTACATGAACCACTTCATTCATACTTCTTTATCCTTTTGTCCATTTGCAATATACATTGAAAATGTTTTTGGAAAACTGAAGTCCAGACAGAATTAACTCACCAAAATGAGAATGATGACTGGCCCTATAGAGTTATTAGAGAAAGTAAACTGGAAAAAGCCCCTCTGGGTGCAATAAGTATAACCTCCTGGCACACTACTACCTCTAGAGCACCTTGTTGTCTCTCTCCACCAGAGTCATGTGCACTCAGGCTGTTGAGAGAAGACAAACTGCTCCAATATTTCCAGAGACAAAGGGACAGGATCTAGAGAAATGTATTCATATTCACGGCTTGGAGCACCTCTACTTTTAGGAAATCTGTACTACAACCACTACCCAAGTGCCTCCAAACTCGAAGCTATGTAAAGATCCATAAGAAAATGATTAAATATAGGTATATGTGTATATATGAATTATTATATATAACTATTAGAAAGAATGAGACAAATTTATATAAACTGACATGAAAGCATATTAAAGATATTAACATATCTTAAACATTTTAAGATATAAAGATTTTATAGTGATATAAAAAAACTACACTGGAATAGTTTGTAAATTATGACCTCATTTGTGTAAAAATAAGAGACAGTAACACATAACTACATGTATAGAGAGAAAACAAAGAAGGAACATTCAACATTGTCTTTAGGGGTTGATTTTTGGGACTTTTTATATTAACTGTTCCTCTAGTGATCAAATTTTGCTTCATTTCAAATTAAATCATAATCAGAAAAATAAAAAAACAACCTATACACAATAAAACATCATTATCTACTGCTGCTACTGCTTAAACAAAACCTCCAGAAGTTCTGGCCAAAGTGTGTCTCTTTCTGATTTACAATGGTAGTCAAAGGAGAAGAGGGGAAGCAAAGAAGCCCCTCCAGAGCGAAGAGGCTCTGCCTGCACTTGAGGGTCACCCCAGCCCTGGTGCCATGAGCAAGAACTGCACACAGGAGCCCTCCTCACCCTCTCCTGTCCACAGACTCACAGAGGGCCCGAGGGTGGCTGTGAGGAGAGGAGGTCCAGCAAGGTCCTTTCTGCCGACGGGCTCTGCACACCACCACCTGGCAGTGTGCTAGCAGGATTCCTTTCTTCCTTACAGCAGCTCTGCCCCGCAACCTGCCAAACCAGGAACAGCTAAAATAAGGCCAGGTTCTGACTGGTGCAGCTCAGTTGGTTAGGTGACCATCGCAAAGCTAACAATCGCAAGGTTGGATTCCCAGTCAGGGCACCAAAAATAAATGGACTGATTCATTGATTAAAATAAATATAAAATAAAATAAAGTAATATATAATAATATATAATATATATTATTATAAAAATAATAATATAAATTAATATAAAATAAAATAAAGGACATGAATGACCACAAGCTATAGTGACACTGCAGCACAGCTCTCCTGACCCCACCAAAGACACTGCAGCCCAGGCTGACTTCACTGCCTGAGGCAGGTGGGCAAGAAACAGCAAGAGAACATGACTCCAAGTAGACCTTCAGTAAGCAGAATACTACTGAAGAGGGTAGGGATACAAGAAGAAAAGGATGTCTTCCCCCTGGGGCTTCAAGCCAGACAGTAGAGCTGAGGAAGAGGCTTTGGCTTCTAAGTCTGCAAGTGTCCCCTTAGGCTATGCTGTAGCCCCCTCCTCCCCTAGGCAGCACTGTCCTCAAACTAGGTTCAAGGAACCTCCCCTCCACTCTTCTCTGTGGCCCCTGGGAAGAGCTTCCTTACCTTCTTGGTAACTGGGGCATCGCTGATTCCTACAAGGAAGAAACAGAGAGAGAGGTACACCAGTAACTCTGCCTGATAGGAGCCGGAGAGCAACCCCATGTCCAGCCTTTCTAGAACACTTAGAAAGCCTAGGCAAAGCAAAATAGCCAGTCATTCACCTCATCTGTGGCAGATCTGAGACTAAGTGAAGAAGGGCCTCTCTGAGCTTCCCAATATACACAATTCCCTCTAAAACAGACATGTCCTCCCCAAGGGGAACCAGCTTACATACTCTCCCTGGGAGCCAAGAGCATCCTATACATTGAGTAGCCCCAACCAACCACCCGCACCTAAGGCTGCCAGGTCCTGATGAAGTAGAGACGGTGCTGCTATGGTCGTCCCAGCCAGCTCAGATCCACTGTCCACCTCCAAGTCCATCAGGCAGTTCCTCATGCAGCCCGGTGGATTCTGAAAGACTAGAAACAGATTTAGGAAGGTAAGTCCGTCAGAATGAGAGCCAAGTCTCCACTTAAAAACCTCCCTCAGGCCTCCTTCCAATCAAAAGACATCATATCACTCCACCCTCAACACACCCCCAGAAGAATAACCTCAGGGAAAAGGCCTGACAAACAGCCTGAGCTGGCATCTGGAATGAGGGAGCCAAAGGACTGCCTTCCCATCCGGCAGCCAGAGTCCTCCTCTGACGATCCATCCACCCTGGACATAGCAGAAATGTCTTCTCCAATTCAGAGCCCTTTTGAGGCTTCTGACCACAGCTAATCAGAATCACTTGCAGTGCTTGATAAAAATGCAAACACCCAGGCCTACCTCTAAGAAATCCTGAGTCAGAAGGTCCAAACCAGGGACTACGAGTCTGCATTTTAACCAGTATTACAGATGATTCTGATGCAGCTAGCCTCAGGAACCATCTGAAGAAGATCATTTTCTTGGTTTCCAGCTTCCATAAGTAAGCACTCATGAGAAGTAGAATCTGGGTGCAATATAACCACCAGCCTCTGTTTAGAGCCAAAGCTGGGGTGCAGCCTGTCAGTCGACTCATCAAGGCATGTGTGGCAGTTGCAAGAATGAGAAAGAGGGCAAGTTTTCTCATTTCTATATTATAACCCAAAATATTCTGAGAGTCATTTCTTTTCTGATATTTTCAGGCTGCACCAAGGCAGAGGGCAAGGGGGACGTTCTCTGCACATACCTCTGGAGACAGGTATGTCTCCCACTGTGCTGCTCACTGTGTTCCCAAAGATGACACGGCCCTCCATCACCTGCTTGTACAGCAGAACTCCCTGGGTAAGGAGGTCATTTGCCTGAAGAATCTCCACTGAAGAACGAGAGAAAACTCAGAATCTCCAGGTTTGGCTACCAACAACCTCAGTCTTTTTTAAGCCATTCCACAACACAGCTGTCACATGGCTCTGCCAGGTTCAGTATATCCATGCCCCTTCCACCCAGAGCATGTGATTAAGCCCCTCTATCAGATCTAGTCACTCAGTCCCTGAACCCCACTTCCAGTTCTCAAGACACAGGAGGGCCCTGGCTGGTGTGGCTCAGTGGATTGAGTGCCAGCCTGCAAACAAAAGGTCACCAGTTTGATTCCTGGTCAGGGCACATGCCTGGGTTGCGGGCCAGGTCCCCAGTTGGGAGTGTGTTAAGAGGCAACTGATTGATGCATCACTCACATATCACTGTTTCTCTCCTCCTCTTTCTCCCTCCCTTTCTCTTTCTCTAAAAAATAAATTAATTAAATAAAAGATTTTAAAATATAAATGCCACAATATTTTTAAAAAATATATAGGAGGAACCAAATTTTTTCACCATCTATGCCTGTACTGTTCAACATGATGGCTAACAGTTGAAATATGACTCCATCAACTAAGGAACTAAAATTTTATTTTAATTAATCTAAAATTAAAACAGAAAGTTGTTTTCTCAATGTAGATATGAATATTAAAAAATTTTTGGTACTTTATTCAGTTATTGAAAAGCTTTTAAGTATGAAGGGAACAAATTGGTACATGAATCTAACTTTATGAAATCTAAATACAGATCAAGAATTCCTGAGGAAAATTTAATATCCAAAATAAAGTGTCCTGAAAGTATAAAATATGCCCAGATTTCAAAAACTACACAAGCATCTCATGGTCTGGTTTACCCACAAAAACTCTCTCCTGGGAGAGAGCAAAAAGAACACAGGACCAGCGGCTATGCAGGCCAAAGTGTCAGAAGATTACTCCTCAGCAGTAACCAGCTATTTACTTCCTGTCCCCAACCAGACACCATGGGCCTCCTAAACACCACCTATGAAGTATTCTTGCATTCCCTTGCCCCTAGCCCAATTGAACCTGAATCTGTTCAAGCCCCCGATTCAATTTATAAGAAATATCAGGATTTATAAAAAATATCATGCTAAATACTATGGGAGATGCCATCAGAAAACTGAGACCAAGAGAAACTCTACAAGTGAAAGGATGTGTTTTTTATGTGAAAAGTAAGAAGAGAATGGGGGCTGTCTGCTAAAAGACTTAAGAAATATCAACCAATTTCAAAGTATGGCTTTTCTTTTAAATCTGATTTAGAACAAACTGTTTAAAAAGGAGAGGAGCAAACAGCAAGAGACAGTTAAAGAGCAAAATGGCAGGGAACTCTGAACACAGAATATGTAATTACTTTGAAATGTTTGCAATTTGCTTCAAAACAGAATGGTGGCTGGGGGGAGTGGTACAAAAGAAACAAGATCTAAAGACTGGTCTCAAATCAGTCACTGTTGATAGCTGAAGAGTACATTGGATTTTATTCTACTATTCCTCCTTTTTCATGTGTTTTGATGTTTCAATAAAAAACTTTAAATGTTTTACTACCTTGTTCAGGTATTAAAATTCTCCACTCTCCCTACCACTGTCCCTTCCCCTCCTCATCAGCCTGACTCCATAGGTTACCTACCCAGTCCCTGAAGGCACTCAGATTGGGGGAACCTTCAAGATAACCACTCACAGACATTTTTTGGCCTCTGTGGGATGTCCAGCCTTTCTTCAAGCCATCAGCATCATCTTCTCTTTCTTCTCTTCCCCTTATACTCAATCCATGCTGCATTTCCTCCCCTTCCTATGCTTTCAGACCAGCTGATGCTTTACTCAAGATGAGATTCTTCTAGAAAGCAGTTCTAAGTCAACTTATGCCATGTCCTTCCTGAGCCAGTCCCCATAAACCCTAAAGTCCATTCTGCCTTGTTCCTGGCACCACAGAGGCACAACAGGAAGGAAGGAGCATGCCTGCTTTGCACCTGGGGTGCTACCTGCACCGAGAGAAAAAAGAACCATTACCTAGTGCGTCGTCATCATCAATGGTGTCGCCTGCCAGCCGGAACAGGGTGGGTCGTAGCTTCTCACACCTCTCATACACAGCCTGGGAAATATAGCTTAGTTCACCACACACCCAGGACCCATGGGAAGACCCAAAGGCCTTCCTAAGTAAGCAGCAGGGTCTGGGCCTCAGGAGTTCTCTTTAATTAGCCCCAAATTCATGACTGCAGGTTAGAAGTAACATGGCAGTTATTGTTTCAGAACAGTTTAGGCTACAATTGTGTGGGAATTTTTTTAAGACAATAGTTAAAAGAGTAAAAAGATCTTGGCTCATGAAGAACCCACCATGTCCATGTACAGCATTTTCTTCTTCAAGCTTCTTTCCCCTGCCTCGGCAAGAACAATTTTAGCAATGGATGACCACCTCCTCCCTCCCATGGAAGCCTACAGGACTCCCCATCCACCTGCTGTCTCATGCCAGTATTCCCTTTACAGTAACACTCCTCGCGATGATTCCCCTACCCCCAACATCTGAGAAATCTCATAGCTGGCATCACAGGGAGAGTGCTCCAGACAATTTCACCATCCACATATTGCTGAGGAGATGCAGCTTCTGCACATCTCAACTTCCTTCCCTGCAAGGGAGCTCAATTAACTAACACTCCAGCCTCTCTCCCTGGGGCTGGTGAAATAATATATCCAACAGGCGAGTCTAGGAAAGGAAGCAGAAAGGAGCCCCTTCCTCCTGCTTTGCTCTTCTTCTATGTTCTTTTGTGGGTGTTTGTTTGTTTGTTTGTTTGTTTTTACCACTTTGCTCTTGAGTGCTACCTGCTGATAGTATATGGAAGCCCACATTCAGCTCTGCTCCTTCCTGATCTAAGTGTTAAAGAAGAAACCCCTAATGGGAAAGACAGTGATGTGCCAGCAACATCCTAGGTAGCAGGTAAACCTGCCTGATTCTAGGGTTCAGTATCAGGAAGCTACAGGACAATATTTATATACCACATTTTCCAACATCAGTTTTATCCATTGTAAGGATGAAGTTTTGTTTCCTGCTGCATTTCTCCTACTTCATAGCTGGTTATTATCTTGGCTGAGGAAAAACTGTGCTGTTTAAAAGAGCAACATGACAACCCTCCAGAGGGGCTCTGATACAAGTGAGGCACGTTAATAAAAAAATAGGAAAATTTCCCTGGCTGGTGTGGCTCAATGGATTGAGTGCCAGCCTGCAAACCGAAGAGTCATTGGTTTAATTCCCAGTCAGGGCACATGCCTGGGTTGCAGGCCAGATGCCCAGCTGGGGTCACAAGAGGCAACCACACATTGATGTTTCTCTCCCTCTTTCTTTCTCCCTTCTCCTCTCTCTAAAAATAAATAAATATTTTTTTTTAAATTGGAAAATTTCCTGGCAAGTGGAATGTGGAAAACTGAGACAAATGGCTAAAACAAAGGGCTGGAATGGCTGAGCAATTAACTAACAGCCAGCTAATAAATCACAAGACCCTACCCTCCCTAACTGAAGATGCCTAAGAGCAGATGGTTTAAACCATCATAGGGAGGTAGACAACAAAAACCACATAGATCCACACTAATCCAAGATAGAGATAAAATTGACAAGAAAATGACCTCAGACCCCATTATATGCTCGTTTCAATAGATGAGAGCACACAAAGTGACACACCCCTGAAATCTAAAGAATATTTTCTTGAGACCCTCCCTGGGATCTCCCCTAAAATTCCCACCTACAGAAAACAGATAAAACCCTCAGGACAAAAAACACCAGCTCACGCTCTTCTTTGAAGCATGCTCAAGCCCCACTTTCCTCAGGTGTGTACTCTGCTTCTTCTATCCTAAGCACTAAGGGTTCCTATAAGACTTGCACCCAGGGAAGCAGTGGACAGCAGCAGCTTGTCCTAGGCTCACCCCTGATTCTGTCTTCAAGGATCCTTCTTTTGCCTGACTATCCTAAGCTTTAATAAATTCACTTTCACTTTCACCTGGACTCCTGTCTTAAATTTTTTCTTGCAGGGGTCAAGAACTTGGAGATTGCCTAACATGCAAAAGGTCCTGGATTGTGCCACGGCAGGACCACCCCCGATGCAGAAATGGTGTGGTAACACAACCTCACCACAGATCAGTTTTGCAGTGTCTTCCTGGCCTGGGCTCCCAATCCTTCTGAGCACAATCCCCTCCAGCCACAGAGAAAGACCAGCACAGGTTCCTCTATAACTCTGCCTAATCCCAGTCACAGCTGATTGACCCCAGTAGATAGATACATGAGTCACACTGGCCAAACAGATTTTTCTCTCAGCAATGTGGTATTGGGAAAGACTCGTTCATTTCTGCTAGCCTTGTGAAATGGAAGGACAGGTAAACTTCTGACGGGCCTCTTCTGTGCAGTGATGCATAAAAAGCTAGAATGCAGAGAAGAAGGATGCAGCCCGCAGAGAAGGGCAGCGAGCAGAGCTTCAGACAGACTGAGTGGCCACCCAGCAGGCAGTGGTGTCAGATACGACTTCAGACACCAGGAACAACAACCAAAAAACAGCAAATTCAACTTCAAAATAAAAACTTTTTGCTTCAAAATACAATTAAGACAGTGAAAAGACAGCCCACAGAGTGTGAGAAAAATGTCTGATAAGGGACTTGCATCCAGGATTTAAACAATTCTTGATTGTGACAACGGCTGCACAGATGGACACATCAACACATATCAGGTACACTGTAAGTATGTGCACTTTCTAGTATGTCGGTTATACTCAGTTGCTCTTGAATTTTTTACTTATTTATTTTTATGTTTAGAGAAGAGTACCTGCAGGGCCTCCTGGTCTGGTGGGGCCTGCCCTGGCCTGCGGTACCTGCTCAGCATTTCCTGCAGCACCTTCACATGGCTCCGTACTTCTTCCACAGCACTGACTCTCTTGGACACCTTCTCTGATCGCTCCTGCTCCTGTGGGAAAATGCAGAGGACGGCAGTGAGGGGTAGAGTCCTGGATAAAGCCTGAACAGGGGGTGAGAAGTGGGTACCGCACTGTGCGGAGTGAGCTCAGGGAATTCACTAAACACTGAGTGGAGGAAGTGTTAGCTTATCAGGGGAAGGAAGTCCTCAAAGCCAGGGTTCCTGGGGACGAGAGCTGGGGGCTTGGCAAGCTACTACTTTGTACCATCAGCCATAACTCTCTGAAAAACAGATTCCCAAACCTGGACTCTATCCACACAATACCTGTCACTGAGAAAGTGATGTCTGTGAAATGCTTTGCACTTCTGAAGGGAAGCACTTGAAAAGCACACAGCATGGTCTCTGCTTCCAGTCACCACCACTGCCCCCAGAAAGCCCATGGCTGCTCCCCAGCTCAGACTAGGAGTTCACCTCCACCCCAGATACCGTGGTCACGCGTGTGCGCACACACTGTGCAGCCCCTGTCCAAGCCTGGTTCTGCAGAACCCAATGGAAAACGCCCACCTCCTTGACCAAACTCTTGATCAGCCGGTTCGCAGCCCGCAGATCCTCAGGGTGACTGCTCTTCAGAAGCCTTGACAGAAGCTGAAGGTGAACAGAAACAGAAGGCACTAATCCCCTCAGTGTCAAATGGCCAGTGTGTGGTGTCAGCAATAGGAAAGTTAACACTAATAATAGGAGCTCGTAGAGTTCATATGCATTATCTGACCAAATCCTTGCAATCACACAATCATGCACTATCACTGTCTCCACAGACCACTGATTTCAATGGGGTAGAGAGGCGGAGGATGATATCTGGCAAAGTCTGGAGATACTCTGGTGGTCACAACTGGGGATGCTACTGGCATCTAGTGAGTAAAGGCCAGGGATGCTGTAAATATCCTCAAGTGCACAGAACAGCCCCAACAAGAAAACTATCTTGCCCAAGTGTCAACAGTGCTGAGTCGCCCCAGACCATGGACTCCACATTGTAACAGACCTTGGCGATCTGACTCCCAGTGCCCGGCAGAACACCCGGCACATAGGAGTCCCTCTATCTTTGTTGAATGGATGGCAGGAGAGATGGGGATACTAAGCCCCAGAAAGTATAAGCAGCTTTCCCAAAGTGACTCAGGAATCTCTCTCTCTCAGATGTCTGTGACCTACCTCCTCCCTTGCTCCTTCCACCCTCTGCAACTATAAGGAAACAGCAGGAGAGAAGCCAGAGAGAAAGGCAGCAAAACCTAGCAGAGCCCTGCTTGTCTGCATACAGGGATGGATGGCCACTGAACATCTGGATTCAAGGGGACAAAGGTACAGTTGGAAGGCAATGGGTACCACAGGGAGACACATACAGCCTGGAGCTTTCCTGGCGCGATACCTAACAGAACTTGTTCATGAGCAAGACCAGGAATGACCCAAAGCACTGCCACCACTGCTGCTCTAGGATCATCCCAGGTCTTGGCCTGGGTTTTGACCACCTTCCTTCCCTTCCTTCTCCTTACTGATGTCTGAGGATTCTGGGACTCAGCAGTATAAGAAAAATGGGTGGGAGAGGGCTTACTGGCACTAAAAAGACCTGTACCGACATACGATGGACTATTTCCTCTCCAACATCTTCCCCAATACCATCCACACTAGAGAAAACACCCAGACCTTATGCTACCTCACTCAAAAACCTGCTCCAGAGAGAACTCACTAATCCCCTTACCATGTTCTCCCGCACTTTGGTTCAAGGGCTCAGAAGACATTCCAGGGATATCTGAAGGGAGTCCCTAAAGAAGGGGTCTGATTATATTCCAGGTAGGCCACCAAGGTGAGGGAAGAGTTCCTTACCTTTGACTTTTCTTCATCAGCATCAAAGATGGAACTCTTGGGCCAGGGAGAAGGTGGAGGCAAGATTTTATCCACTGGTAGTTTCGGGTCTTGCTTTATGATTCCTGAAACATGCAATTCATGAAATGACAATACTGTTAAGGGTACCCACTGACTTCAGCAGGATCCCTTATAAACCCTGGTTCCTGATGTCCAGCTAGGAAAACATTGTCAACAGCCTTAATGAACACACTCAGGGTATAATCAGCATCCTCCCTCCAGAGAACCCAGGGAACCAGAACAAAGACATCAGAGCCAACTCAGACCAGAACCAGAGCCTATGGCTAGTGGTCAAAGGATTCCATGCTATAAAAATATTCATCATTTTGTGCAGATACATATCTCAGGGCCCAAAAAGTACAGTGGGATCCCCGACACTCCTAAAAACACTGAGTACAAGTGACAGAGGAAAACAGTCCATCCTGAATCCATTTCCTATCTCTACAGAGCCCAAGGGAAAGGGACCATGGACATCCAGTTTCCACACAGGACACACAAAGGCATGGATAGCATACAAATATGTAACTTTGCAAGTGGATATAGAACCTCTGGGGCTGTCAGTGTCTGCGTCTCTCTGCCTGTCTCTGTCTCTCATGAGACCAGGGACACAATGCCTTCCTAAGACTGAGGCTTAGTCAAAACAGAGAGGATACCACCACCACTGAGTAACAACTAATAATGGACCACCTACTGTTAGGAAAGGCAAGAGAATAAGACCCTCTCTGAGGTACTGACTGAAGAAAGGTTTCATGCTAAGAGTGAAGCAGATACAGAGAAAAACTCTAGCAAATCAGCCCCCACCCTAAACACAAGCTAACACTGGAGGAATCTGAAGCTGGTATAGCAAGGGTAACCACAGCAACAACAATCTCAAACACAGCTCAGCTCCTGCCCACCAGAAGGAAAGGTTTGCCCATTTCCAGATATTGATAATTACTTGTTTCAGTCACCTCTGTCCTATACAAGATATCCAGTTTTCACCAAAAAATTCCAAAGCACGCAAAAAAAGCAAAAAAGAAACACTACTGTGAGAAAGGGAATGCAGTGTAAGTAATGGAGTCAGACCTTGTTTCTTCAGCATCTGATAAGCATCTCGGATCTTAATGTCTTCTGGAAACCAGACTGTCCAACTAAAGAGTATTTCCATGACTCTTCCTTTAACTTTGTCTGTGGTCCAGGACCCCAGGTACTGAAAACAAGCAGGAAAGAAAATTACAGAGCGGGAAGGAATTTAGTAGAGCACCCAGCCCACAGTAGCGCAAAAGAGACAGCTGCTGAGGCCCAGAAAGGCAAAACAGCCCAAGGCTGGTTGACAGCTGAGGCACAGTTAGAGGTCATATCACTGGGCACAAGACTAAAGGCTTTTTCTGGGTTTCAAGGAGTCAAGCTCCAAAACAGGTAAAATTAAAACCCACCATATAATGACCTAGGTTAGAGACAGTGGGAACACTCATTTTTTGACTGGGACGAGTGTAGAATAACAAAAGAGTATATTTGATCTTTGTCTCCAGTTCCTGGCATAGCATTTCAAAAACACTTAGAATATCCTGAGTGATAGGAATCTTTTATTAATTCACAATGAGCCCTCTTGATCCATACCTGAGTTTAAGCTAACCACTCAGGATGGGCACTTAGTTTCAAGGGAGGGACTGACTATGCCAGAAAGACCAACCCTGTGACTAGCTGGTTGGAACCTGCAGCCTTATTCGACCCCCAGTAAGGGAGGGGGGGCGCAGAGTAAGTTCAATCACATGGCCAATGATTTAATCAATCATGTCCACATACTAGAACTCCAGGTAAAAAGTCTGTAACAAGGTTCACAGAGCTAGCTGACTGAACACACAGATGTGCTGGGAGGGTGGTGTGCCTGGATTCCACAAGGAAAGACATGTAAGCTCTGCTCCCCTTCTCCCCAAGACCTTGGCCAATGTATCTCTTCCATTTGTATCCTCTATAATAAGTACAGTGCTTTCCTGTGTTCTTCGAATGTTTCTGTTGAATTATGGAACCTTGTGGAGGTGATCATGGGAACCCCCAAATTTGTAGTTGGTCAGGCAGAAGAACAGTGAGACTCGTGTCTGGTGTTTAAATTTGGCATAGTCTAGGCATGACTGAGTCCTGAACATATAGGATCTGCACTGATTCTGGGTGGTTAGTGTCAGAACTGAACTGAACTAAGATGTAGGACATACCACTGGTATCAAGAGAACAGCTGTTGGGAAGCAACGAGGCTCCCTCCATGTCAGTTACCCAAGAATAGCGAAGCTAAGAGGGGTGCCAGGAAGGCAGGTATGGGGGACAAGGCCATTTTTAAACAAAGAGTAATTTGAGGATGCTAACAGTGAAGGGCAAGGATCAGCAAGGTTGTCCCAAGGTTATGGGAGACCTTGGAAAAGAAAGCTTTCCCATGCAAGGCTTCCTCTCTCAGCTCCTTCACAAACCTGAGACAGGCTGCAGGGTCTGTCCAGGAGCAAGCCTGCGTTTGGAGTTTAAAGGCTAGGTCAAGTGCAGTAAACAGAGCCAAGACCAGTATACTCACCTTTGGGGACAATACTTTGATCAGCTCGTTCAGGAAGCGGAACTTGGCTACCTCGCTGTAGAACTTCTCTCCACAGTGGTTCACACACGTCTCCAACACCTGCACAGACACAGGACTCCCATGAGAATGGGAAAATCACTGGCTCCAGGCTCATCTCAAATCTGATGAGCACTTGCTGGAAGCAGGGATAGTGTTTACTTAAGACTATAAGGACACTTAAGTTTGGGAGAAGGGAGAAAATTTTCAGATTTTTTTTAAAGCACCTATTTGATCTTGCTGTACCTGACAGGTTTGTGCCTAGGAAACAGCTCAGTGAGATATGTACCCTGAGGTCACCCCACCTTTGAAGGAGATCCTTCAGGCAGGTGAATCCCTTACCCTCAGAGACAATATTTGGTATGTAAGGCTTGTGAACTGCTAAGCCAGCAGTACAAAAGTGGGACCTACGCATGTCTTCTTTGGTCCACACTACTGTTTAACATTTCAAATTAAGTCACCAACATCAAACATTCAGAAAATTCATATAAAAAATCTGGATTTATGGTTTCTCCTGAAAAACAGGAAGTTCTTAACAACAATGGGCCCAAACTCACGCCTGGCAATAGCCAGCTGGTGCCACACTGCAGCCACCCTCACTGACTGGGCATGTGCTCTCCAGAATTTTGATCTTTACCCAGTGGCTCGCTCATTTATTCACCAGTCTGGCCCTGTGGGCACTTAATTGCCAGGCCTGGTTTATAAAGAACAAAGGGGGATAAAACCTTCCTTTCCTTCTCCCAAGGCAGGCTCAGTGCTGCTCTCTAGAAACAGACCTCGGATGGGGCAATTGGAGCGCAACCTCCCTGTGGTCTGTTGCCTAATGGCCCGTGAGATGCACCTCTCAGGCTCCCCACCACACTGAAATGGGACTTGGGGCCCAGCTCTCTGGCTTCAGAACAGAAGAGCTGTGGATACAGTCCAAACTCACCGTTAAGGCATAAAGAGCTTCTTTCTCTTGTGGAGACTGGATCTTGTGGGCCAGCAGCCAGGGTGCATGGGTGGGGCTAAGAGGAAACAAGGGCACATGGACTCTGGGTGGACAGGGAAAAACCTAATGATCTGGCTAAGTGTGTTCCATAAAGTCACCTCCCTTCCAGGAGCTCAGGTCCCACAGCAGAGATGGACTGTGACTGGCATGCAGCTCATTCCCAAACCTCTCATGGAGGCCAACCCCCACCTAACTTTCCTGCAACTGCTGCTGTCCAAAGCACATCACCCTCCCCAGCCCACCTACCCTTAAATCTCCAAGCTCAGTAGACATGCCCAGGCCTCTGGGGAGCCAGATAGTGAGCAGCACAGACCCCATCTGTCACCAGATTAAGGCTAGAGTAGACAGTGGGATCAAATTTTGTGCCTATTTCCCAGTGAAAAGTCAGTAATAACGCAGATTAAACATCTGGATTCTTCAGTTCCTATTGAGACACTTTGGAAACAGAATTCAACGCAATTTTGCCTTTTTCCCGCCTCTTCTGAAGAAAGGTTACATTTAAGTTATGGAGAATACACTGATCTATTTCATATTGCTAACTGTATCCATAATATTCAGGTCTCCTGAGTACGAGTGTTTCATAATACTGTTTAAAATTTTAAAAAATAATTGCCAGTTATAAAATGACTATTCTGCTTTTTAAAAAGCCACATGAATTTACTATCTCTATAAAACTAATGTTCTCAGTAGGTTGTGAGAAAAAAAAAAAGCCTAGCTGTTAAACATTCCCAAGAAAAAACGGCATGCACTTAGTCCAAGATGCCCCCAGAGTCAAGCATGACAGTCACCTTACCCATTGGGATCAGTGTTCACCTGGTCACAGAAATTCTGGATAGCTGACCAATCCTGTTCTGACATGCTTGGGTCTGTGGCTTTATCTGCCAAGTAAATAAAAAATAAAATTAAAGAAAGCATACTAAAAAGAAACATAGACCTCTTCCCCCCAAAAATAAATATGACAGCCAAGGTCTGTAACATCACTCCTCTAGGGGATCAGGCAGACGACTGAAAGGAGTAAGACCACACCTGTGCTATCGCCACGTGGGCAGAGTCTCTGGCACATGACATGGCCTCAGTGAATATTTGCTGACTGAATGAACAAGCATATTAGTTGACAAGCTATAGCCCTGAAAGGGGCTCCATTTCCAGTGCAGGGGTTGGCCTCTGAGAGCCTTCTTCACCCTTCTTGTCAGGCAGGACTTTCCCTATAACGACGATGGGCAGGGACCACAGCTATGAGACAGGAGGACAAGAACAAACTGAGGCTCCAGGTGACTCCACTTGGTTGTCCCACCATCTCCTTAAAAGCAAGACCCCTAAATCTAAGCCTCAGCTTACTGAAATCCTTTCTGACCCTCTTATGTAAGAAGCTTCTCTGTGTTTTGGCAGCTTGTCCAAACGACCAAAAGACATCTCCTCGCCTTTACTCTTCATAATGCTGTCCCTCTCTGGTACAGTGCACATTCCCAGAGACCCAGATCCAATCATGCTAGGGTCCTCCATCCAAACACTCATACTTGGATGAAATCTGAGGACACTGGGCATCGAAGGACATAGGGCACAGCCAGGGGCAGGAGGGAGTATCAGAAGCCTGACATAAGACCATGGTCCACTGAGGCAGGGGCAGTGCTCAACCTCCCTGGAATATGGGGTTGGTTGTATCTTTCCCAGCTGGATAGTAGCAACTTACTCTTCTCTTCCTGCTGCTATTGCGGAGAAAACCTGTGACCCGCCCAACATGGATGCCCACCCACATGTCCCCACCCCTAGACTGAACCAGGCCACATTCTCTTACAAAGGAGTTGCTGAGACTTTCTTCATAACACTTTCCCTCCTCCCCACTGTCCAGATCATCGAGGCCTACCAGCCTCTCCAATGAGTATCTTACTGGTCCTGACAGAGAAACTCTTTCAAGCTCTGCAAACTGGCTAATTCTCAGGGTCAGATTTCTGATGTATTCAGAAGTTCAAGAACCATCTGAACTTCTATCTCCTCCCCAAAACCTCCACCCCCACTCTTCCAGCGCCTGTTAACTCTCCTTCCTTCTGATTATTCAAGACTTAATGGCCAAGTAGAGTTTAGCTTTTCCTGACTGCAGTCACATTCATGTCATGTGGAAGTCATGTGTATCTCCAGCGCAACAGTGAAACTTAAAGGACATGTAATCACCCATCTTCTCACCCACAGACTCCACTCTAAATGAAAAAGGAGGTGGTAAAGGAAGCAAGGGAACGGCATTATCAATTTCCATATACCTCTCACCTTTTCCCCCCTTAAAGCTCCTCCCCTATGTTCCATCTCTTAAAATCCTATCTACCCTTCGAGTTCCAATTCAAATGCCTCTTCTTCATAAAGGTGCCCTTGATCTTTTTTTCTCCCACCCCAGAAAACAGATACAGAACCTGTCTGTTACTCCTCTTAGGTCCCACGTTCTACCTGCCCCTCCCCTTTTTAAAAGATTTTATCTACTTATTTTCAGAGAGAGGGGAGGAAGAAAGAAAAATATAGACTAATTGCGTCTCATTCACGCCCAACTGAGGACCTGGCCCACAATTCAGGCATGTGCTCTTGCTAGGCATCTAACTAGAAACCTGCAGGCCGGTGCTCAGTCCACTGAGCCACACCAGACAGGGCTCTACCTGCCCCCTTTTATTATGGAGATCGCTAACTCCATCCTTCATGACTTAACATGTTCTTGGGCTCTCTAAGCCTGTTTCCTCAACTATAAAGTCAGGAAAATACTGTATTTTGACATGTATAACGCAGTTTTTTGCCCCAGTTTTTCAGAGGAAAATAAGGATGTGCATTATACATGGGTAGTACTAACTCCGTATCTATATAAATGTTTTAAATTCTTTTATTTATGCTTACACATTAAAAGTGTAACTCTAGAAAGCAATAATGATATCCATATACAAAGTAATACCCTGGAATATGATAATCAGTTTTGTTTCTAAATGTAAATAAATAAATAATTGAATTAAAAAATTAAAAGATTTTTTTCCCTGAAAGTTTGGGCCAAAAACATGGGTGCACATTATAAACAGCAAACATACAGTAGTGCCTTCCTCAATGGGTAGTCATAAGATTTAAAGATGATAGTGTCTAAAATGATCAGTCCAGCAGCCACTATTAAGTAATCAATAAAGGATCGTTTATCTTTCTTAAAGTACAATCAATACCTTTCTTTTTAAATTCTTTTATTGATTTTTTTATTTCTCTTTTTTTAGAGAGAGAAATATCAGCTTGTATTCCCACTTATTTATGCATTTCTTGTTTGATTCTTGTATGTGCCCTGACCAGGGATCAAACCTGCACCCTTGGCATATCAGCATGATGTTCTAAGTAACTTAGCTACCCAGCTAGGGCAAGAATAGCTAACTTATCATTTATTTTAACTCATAGTCAAGGCCTTTTCCTTTAAAAATATGTACACATTCCTTATTACACCTAAAGGGGATAAAACTCTTAGAGCCAGAAGACATATTCTCCACAGAGCTTAGTACAATGCCTTCCCCATAAGTACAAAATAATTACTCATGAAATAAAGTATTTAAAGCAATGATTCTCAGAAAATCTGATTAAGGGGAGTCTGAGTCATCTAAAATAATTTTATACCATTTATGCTTCATGAGGTTCCAGTTTACTACAAGGTCAAGGCTGACACCTCAAAGGTATTCAGCACTCAAAACATGATGGACCTAAAGGCAGAGAACAGTAGGCAGGCCCCAGCGCACCTGAAGATCGAGCTCTTGGCAGCCTCCCCTGCGGCCAGGTGAAGAGTACCAACAGCTTTTTCAAAAAAAAAAAAAAGGAAAAGAAACTTCTATGAGGCTAAGTCATGTTCCAAACCCTTACCCAAGGACAAGCAGCTGGAAGATCTATAAAGTGTGAGTGTTTCTTTTTCATTTGTATCATGAGGACTCACTCAAGGTTTGTTATAACCCCAAATAACAGTAATAATCACAGCTGCCTTCCTGAAGAACTCACTGTGGACCAGACACCATGCTGAGGGTTTTCCAAGCATGCCTCACCATTTCGCAAGTGAAGAAACTTGCCCAAACACAAAGCTAGAAAATAACAGAAACTATAATTCAGTCCCAGATCTGCTTGACTCTAGGGTCCAAATGTTCCTCACAGTAAAGTGTTCAGTTCCTCGATAAAGGTAGGACATCTTTGGGAACTAGTTTCCTTGCCTTTCTTGCCACTAAGTTATAAACTCCCTAAAGGCAAGAAGGTCTGTTTCATTTACCTTCCAGTAACTCAAACAGTCACTGGCACAGATATTTACTAAGTGAATGATTTACCTTTTACTACACAGTTTAGCCAGTTGACTGGACATAATTGCTGACTCCAGGAGATGGCCATTCCAATTCTGAAATCATGACTCCCAACGCATAATCCCAGACTGCCAGCTACTTCAGAAGCCTAGAGCAGCTCCAGAGTACATGACCCCCAGAGCACAGAGGCTAGGCCTGAATGGGGGCCAAAGCAATTGCCCAGGTTTGCTGATGCCAATCACTCCAAGGAGTAACCTGGGGCCTGAGTGGGCATGGTCAGGGAGAAACTCAGAGAACCCCTAACCTGCCTCTCAGGACCACCACAGCCTCATCAGGGAACTGCGAATGGCTAACCCTGGCACCAAGGTGGTTTATTTAGCTGGCACTTGGGCAGGACAAATAACACTACTACCATAGTTTTGCTAAATAAAAGCAACATTTGTGGGCATTTCAAGTAGGCTACACGGTGAGAGGTATTAAGAAAACTGCTGAGAACTCTAGCTGTGAGTGAAATGGCTCAGCCTAAAGTGACTAACTCAAAAGTAAAATCATCTCCCAGTGGCTGCCATCCAAACACCAGTGTCATGCCTCTGGCCTGCTAGAAGCGGCCTGTGCTATAGGGGAGCCCTGAGGCTGTGCGATAGCAGTCGTCTCAAGAAACATCTGAAATTCAATCTATCAACAGTTTTCACTGCACAGGGGGACCCTTCTGCAGGAGGTGCACACTGAACCCTCCAGTCCAGCAGTCATTTGATAAGTACATGCTAAAGGCCCAAGATCCACCTCAGGGATACCCCGTGCTGGGTTCCATGATAGAGAACGAGCTCAGCCCTCAAGGAGCTCAGAGAATATAAATACATGTAATCCAAACTTTCCTGATCCCCAAGGGAGGCATAAAAGTGGGGTTGGGGGAAAGCCAGGACATACCACCTGGAAGTAAGTCCAGGAGGAAGGGATTCACTGAGCACTAGACTGGAAACTACTGCCTCCCTAGGCGCACTACCAGGGTTAGAATCCCAGAAACCCAGAGAGCTGGTCTGCTTTTAATAGCAGGAGGCAGGCAACAACCTAATGTCCACTACCAGGACCTGGTTAGCCAAACTATAGTACACCCACACAATGGGGTGTATGAGACGTTCCATTAACAGGAACGAGGCAGTTACATATTCAGTCATGTGAAACACTGACCAAAATAATCCAAGTGTGGGAAAAGCTCTAGAATGCACAGAAGTTGCTTTGTGTATTTTTAAAGGAGGAGCTCCTGATAATAGCTTCCTAATGATCCTTTGGGGAACTATTCCACCCCAATTCCAAGGCCAATGTTTTTCCCTTTTTTTCCCCCAGTAATACTATATGAGTTAGTTTTCTGCCACTCGCAACTAGAAAGACTAATGATAATAACAGATATCACTTATTATGTGCCAGGCACTATTGTAAGTGCTTCATATGTATTAATTCCTTTGATCCTTATGATCTAAGAGGGACGTGTTTTTACTATTACTCCCCTCTTGAAAACATAGCTGCCTTGCTTGATGAGGCACGGTCTGTCAATGACCCGACAGCAGCAGTCCTCAGACCTCACCTATAGTGACTTCCTTTCCATCCAGCCTAGACTCATAATGCAAACCTTCAACAACACTGCTCTCCTTGCTGTATCAACCTCTCTACCGGTTCGTCCTTGGTTCGTCCTTCCGCCGTACACCTGCAGTGCCCCACCCACATTCCCCAGCAAATCTGGTTTAACCATAGCTCACCTTCTCTGCTCCTCGGATGAGGGGCCAGCAGGAGGGATCACAGGATCTCAGGTTGGGAGGGGAGAGGTGATCCTGCCCCTCTCTCCCAAGGGACATCTGGCAATGCCTGGAAACATTTTTGGTTGACTGGGAAGACGGTGTGTTATTGGTATCCCAGGGATTCCACTAAATAGCTATAGTGCACAGTACAGGCTCCCACAACACAGAATTATCTGGCCCAAAATGTGCTAAGATTGAGAAACCTTGTTCCCAAGTGTCCAGGTGGGCTCTCTTCTGTTTCTCTTACGAGCCATTCCTAAACATCCCTGCCTCCTTCAAACCCCCTCAGCCCTTGATACTAACTGGGGGGTAGGGGAGGTTGTTACTAACAAGCTTATTTGCATGTACATTGTCTTTTCCCCTCTCCCAGGCACTCAGAAAAACAAAAGGTGCCTGTCCTCTCTGTCACCACTTTGTGCTGTAGCTCTAACCTTCAGCACCTTTAAGCCCCTCTCCAGTGACTTGAACATCGGACCTAGAATTCAGGAGGGATAGTTCCCCCAAAGAAACATCAAGTAGAAACATCAAATTAACACTGGTGTCCCTCTCCTTTTAAGCCCTCCTTTACTTCTGAATTCCCCCTCACTACTCTCTCCTCCATGTCATATTCAAATAAATGTTAAATTTATTATTCAATTCATATTCAAATTTATTTTAAAATAAATAAATAGCCCTGGCTGGTGTGGCTCAGTGGATTGAGTGCTGGCCTGCGAACCAAAGGGTCACTTGGTTCCATTCACAGTCAGGGCACATGCCTGTGTTGCGGACTAGGTCCCCGGTGAGGGGGCACGTGAGAGGCAACCACACATTGATGCTTCTCTTCCTCCTTTCTCCTCTCTCTAAAAATAAATAAATAAAAGGTGGGGTTTTTTTTAATAAATAAAATATTTACTGAAAAAAATAATAATAAAAGCTTTACTCAAAAAAGGAGGGGGGACTGGTGGCCAGAGGTTATACCTTCCCACAGATTAATTCTGCCTGGCCTGCATTAAACAAACTTTGTATTTCAAAGTACTTCTCAGCTTTTAAAAACTCAAAAGATTTCACATAAAAATGCAGGTTCTAGCCCTATGTGAAAAATTGAAAGATCGAACAACTTTGGGACTCCATAGGCCTAAAACAGCTGGAGCTGAAGAACTGCCTTGGGCAGTCACATTCCCTCTTATCTCCTCCACCAGGGTCAGTGGGTCAGCACTTACTGTCCTCTAACCCCCACTTGACCTTTCTGTGACTCCTGCCTAAGCCTACAGTTCTCCATTGCCTCCTAATACCTTCATTCCCACCATTTGGTAACTCCCAGCTTCCATCTCCCCCAACCCCCTTGTCTGCTTCTCCTTCCATCTTCAGGCTGCTTATCCTATCTGCTTCTTAAATGATGAGGTTCTTCACGCTCCATCTGCAAGTCTCTGCACAAGCTCACTGCCTGTGAAATAAATCCCAAACTGACCTGCAGCTCTTATCCAATCCGGGGCTGACTACCTACCTAGACAGCCTCTCTCCAACTATGCCAAAAGCACCTCCAACTCCACAACTCAAATGTCCTCTCTTCCCTAAACTAGCTCCTCCTCACAGGTGAAGCATCTGTAACCAACCAGTTATCAGAGCCTGAAACCTGGGATCCATCCTAGATTCCTCCAGGTCTCTTGCCTCCATTCTAGAGCATCAAGGCTGTTTGTGACTACTAATTATTTCTACTTTCCATCCCAAAGCCTTTGCCCGACGTGAGCTGCTCAGCGCCACCAAAAGAGCTTTTAATCGCTCCCTCCCTAACCAATTCAGCTCCACAGGGTTGCTGATGATGCTTTTAACAGGGCGTAGCTGATCAAATTCTCAGGCTGAAACTCCCACACCCTTGCCCCCACACCCTGGACAGCATACAAGCCCCTTAAACAGCTGGTCCCAGCTAGCCGTGAATTTTTTTCAGACTGCAGGTTTTGCACTGCAGCAGTACTGACCTACTCGTTCCCAGAACGCTCCAGCCTCCAGTCTCCCAGCTTTTCCACATGCAGTTTCCTCTCTGAAATGCTGTCGCCTCCACTGCCCACTCAAGTGTTATGTCCGCTGAGACAGACCCCAGAAAAACAAACCAAATCCTACTACCACGCGTTAAACAAACGCGCCCATCTGCCCATTATAATAACAAGCTGCTGTTTTTGTTTTTTGCAGGCTTGGACCCACTACAAACTGTCTTTGGGAGCGAGGACCCCGTGTTTGGCATTTCTGTGCCCAGCACCTAGCATATCCCAATACAAGGAGGGCATTCCTTATCCTCTCTCTCAACTCCTCCTCGGTAACACGGGGGCAGTAACTCCCCTACCCCCCATGACTGGTATCAAGCTTACAGGACGCGAGAAGCAGTGCGGCCATTGTGAACACACGCACACAGAAAAAAAGGATTTGCTTTGACGTGAAAGACGGCAGCAGAGACCCTTCCCAACTCCCGAGAGCGGAAGAGGGTGTGCATTTCGCAAGACTGAGTCTCCTGAAGCCTAAACGTCCCCATTTCTAAAACCGTGTGAACGACGGGAGCCGTCTCTCGGGATCTTACTGATGATTTAAAACGGCTCAGGTCAGTGGTTGGCACAGTGCCGGGCACTAAAGAAAGGCGCAATAAACGTTAGTCATTCCGTGAAAGCTTCAGCACCTGGCCTGGAGAGTGGGGATAAGCGGAGCGCCCGCTGCCCCGCGGACTCCAGGGGCTCCTCTCGGGGCCTAGACCCCCGCCCCAGCCAGTCTCAGAGGAAAGGCGCAAGGAAGCGGAAAGCCAGGCCTCACGTGCGGCGCTGGGCCCGCCTCCAGGGTCGGCCCAGCTACTCACTGAGCCACAGCTCCAGCGCTGCCGCCCGCCCTGGGGGCCCCTCGGCGGACTGGGCCTCCGCCCCCGCCGCTGCCGCTGCCGCTGCCGCCGCCGCCGCCGCCGCCGCCATGCGATAGGAACCGCTACCGAACGCGCGGCCTCGCCAGAGCTCGGCCGTCACCGACTGGCCTGCTCCTGACGCCGACGCTGCAGGCGTGGGGCCGCACGTGATGAGGCGGGGCCTGGTGCGGGCACGCCCACCAGCTAGACCGCCGCTACTGCGCGGGCGCTGGGTTGAGGCCCAGCATCACCTAGGTTCGCCCCAACACCTAGCCAAGAGTTGAAGAGGGCCAAAGCCCATCTAGCCAAACTTGCAGGGCCTGCGCCCTATGGTCCTTCAGAAGTGGGCTTGACGGATAAAACACGAGACGTGCCTAGTTAAATCTGAAATTCAGGTAACGAATAATTCTTTTAGCACTTTTATTCAGGAGGGGTTTTCCTGACATCCTTCCCTAGAATGACACGCCCCACTCCCCTTGCTCTGCTTTAGTGCCTCTATAACCCATTACACTATCAACTAGATGTTTACTTGCTTATTTTGTTAAGGGATAATTGCCCCCCTCCCCCCCAAAAAGAGTCATAGTTCTCATGCACTATAAAATGAACATGTGTTAGATATATTTTCATTAACTTTAATTAAATGCAGGAACCAAGATGTTATAATCCGTTCAACAGAGAAGTCAAAGGGGCAAATTTATACGGAATAAAAGAATGTTGTAACAGATGAGCAAGTGGGCACAAAACAGCTCTTCTACCAACAGGGTAGAACAGCAGGGTTGTTCATCCAGCAGACAGAATTAATTTCCTTGTCTCTCCCTAGCAGGTGTGGCTTAGTGGATAGAGCACCAGTCTGAATCAAAAGATCCCGATTGATTCCTGGTCAGGTGCTAGAGGCAACCAATAGAATGTTTCTCTCCTTCCCTTTATCCCTCCCTTCCCTCTCTCTAAAATAAATAAAATCTTTAAAAATAAAGATTGTTTGTCTAGTTATCAGTTACCTACAACTACGGAGTTACGAGACATCTCTGAGAAAGTGAAAGGCTAGGGAGTTGAATGACATGCCCAGTACACAAGTGCCAGTATTTGCTGAACGGCCAAGTGAACAGTGGAAGCAATAAGAGGTAGCTGTGGGACTTCGGGTCCCATCCCTACCTCAAATAAAGACACACATTTGCTGTGCTATCTCAGCTCCAAAATAAGTCTAGCCATACATATCTCCATTTGGCAGATTGCCACCCAAACCATCCTTTTATACAGAAATTATTATGGAACTGCTGCTGAATAACAAGTAACCGAGCTGCTTACAATGTGCCAGATTCTGAGCTAAACCTTTTACAGTTTTGTTAGTAAACTTGGATGGCTATAACAAAATACTATAGACTGGGTGGCCCAAAACACATTTACTTCTCACAGGTCAGGAGGCTAAAAGTCAAAGATCAAGGTCCTGCAGATGCGGCTCTATTTTGCAGAGGACTAGCTGCCTTCTTGCTCTGTGCTCACCAGGTGGAGAGAGAGTGCTGGTACCTTTGCCCACCGCCCTTGAAATTATGGCTCTCAATGGCAGAGTTTGGTGAAAAGGAAAGGAATTTTTTATTCAAAAGTTATACAGGTTTTAATTAATGGCTAAATGTTGCCCTTAAATCTCAAAGTCCCTTTAAAACACCCACCATTTAAACCTCCCACCACCACACACAGTCCTGCCTTCCCCCCTTTTCCCAGTCATGCCAGTCAGGCCAGTCAGGGGTACCCATCCTTCAGAAGAAAAAGAACAGAAGTCCAGGGCTTAGCTAGGCAGGTCTCTCATGGTTCCCAGTACCATCAGCTATGTTGCCACGATTTCCAGTTCTTACTCCAAAACCATGTGGCACCTTTTCATAACCCACTAGCAAGAGTCCTTTCTCCCCTTTTCTTCCTGCTGGTCTTCGCATTGTTCCCCAGAGTCTGTGCTCCTTTGTCTCTCCTGCAGGCCCTGTCTCTCCTCTCCCAGTCACATTCTGCGTGAAAAGTTTTTCAAACCTTCCTGGTTAGCCTTGTTGAGATGCAAAATAACTGCCTTGCATGTGAGGTCTGAAGCTACCCTGTTATTGACATGCAAAAAGCCTCTCCAAGGCCCACCTCCACTTCAGGTATGAAGCGGGCCTGTACTGACACACAAAGTAACTCTCAATGGCCCTGCTCAATGTCTCCCATCCCCCATGGCGGCCCGTCTTGGGGTGGGGAGAGAATATCTAATATTTTTCTTGGACACCCCAATTTCTAGACCCCATTACAAATACCCTTGGGGGGGGCCCTGGCTGTGCCCCGTTACAGTTAGAGTTTCAACATATGGACTTTAAGAGGAAACATTCAGTCCATAACACTATTCACTAGGGAACATTTTGTATTTCAGTGAAAACTGTCAATAGCACACCCTTCTGTAATCTGATTGTGATTCTTGGGAATTACTTTACATCTTTGTAAATGGTATATAACTGAATGCTATGGAAATCATTCTTATCTAATGACATGCAAATGAATTGTCCCAGGAGGACACACCCCTCTCCCTGTGAAAAACAAGTTTTGCCTCCATTTGCTTATTCATTTTGTTATCCCTGATCTATAAATGTGTCTGTTCTTTGGATTCCCCTTGGAGTGTGTTGTAACATCTCACCAGTTTCTTCATTCATGAGTTAAATAAAATCTTTAACACATATTTATTTGTCTCTAGAAAATTCTGTCAACATAAGAAACATCAAAACCTATAAGAATTTTTGAGGAGCTTATTTGAGCCAAACTGATGACAATTACCAGGAGGCAAAATCTCAACAGATTGAGAAAATGCTTCAGAAAATGGCAGTCTTGAACCTTATTTTATACATTACAATCAAAAGAGAAGGCATAAGGAGGGTCATATGAAATCCACTGGTGATAGATTAGGAAGGTGGGGGAAAGCAAAATTGGGGGGCGGAGGATGTGGGATTAGATAAAAAGTGAAATGTGCCCTGCCCAGTGTGGTTCAGTTGGTTAGAGCTTTGTCACGTTACCAAAAGTTGAGGGTTCAATACCTGGTCAGGGTACATACCTAGGTTGCAGGTTTGGTCCCCAGTCCAGGCATGTACGATCCTCGGTCCAGGGCTCAAAGGGAGGCAACTGGTAGATGTTTCTTTCTCTCCCTTCCCCACACTCTAAAAGCAATGAAAAAAATGTCCAGGGGAGAATACAGAAAAAAAGTAAAATGATAGACACATGCTTCCTTTACATTGGTGGGTACAGGGGAGTTAAAGTCAACAGTTAATAAAATAACAGTAATAATGAGGGGGTTTGTGGTTGTGCCAGAAGGATTCAGAAAAAGGGAAGTTACTTATGAAATGGGGTATTGAGCTAGAGGTCCCCCAAAATGGAAAAGTCCCCACTAACCTGGCTTAGGAGATAGGAAAGCTTACCACCCTCGGTGAGAAGTAGAAAACCCCAGGAGAGGCAGGAGGCTCCACAAGACATAGGGAGTTCAGAGTGAATATTTAAACTAAGCACAGCAGCCATTCACGCTCTTGGCCATGCAGGTTGAAAAGATGCAGAAGGACTTCCACATGGAGGTGCCACACAGTTCTGGACTAAGAGCTGGAGAACGCATCGACATGGCTCATGGTGCTGGGGATTGAGGGACCTGCCTAGCCAAGCACAGATTACTGGGAGAAGCCAGAAATGCTGAGCTGAGACTGGAGGAATGCTGAGCTGAGGACTTTGAGTTGTTGTTGTCGTTGTTGTTTTCCTGAAAGAAAGTACCTCTGACTGGCATATTCTGAAAACTGGCCTGATTTTACAAAAGGGAGGCAGGAGTGTGTGGGGGGGGGGGCTGGCTGGGGCATGGGGGAGGGGAGGTTGTATTTTAAGGGGATTGGGACTTAATGGCAGAATTTTGCCATTATTCTAAATCTGTATAACTGTTAAATAAACACTTTCTTTCCTTTTTGCCTAACTCTGGCATTGGAAGTTACATTTTCAGTGACGGACAAAAGAACCCCAAATTTGTTCCCGAACCGCATAGTCTGATATTCTGTTACAGTTCTTGGTGCCCAATGCATGGCTTTGATAATTGTCTGTGGCGGGCTGAACCCCTCAGGAGTGAGACAGCAAGACTCTGGAATTTCCCAATCTCCAAGAATTTCTCTGCTTCCTGAGGGCATCGGCCACCTAAACATGCCTGGAAGGTAAAAAGGAAATGGATCATGGATCTGGGAAGGGATTGGAGAAGTGAGATTGTTTGGTTGAAAATTTGTTTCTGAGCACTGTTTTGGAATAATGGAGTTGGAATTGAGGACAATAGTTTGGGGTATATGCAGCTTCCACATGGTCTGTATTTTCCTTGTGATGGCTTTTTGCATGTGCTACTGAAACAATAAGAGCAGTTAGGGAGTTTGGGCTGGACCCTAGGGAGAGCCTGCTGGGTAGAATTTTAGGGGATTGGAAGATTTACTGCTGTAATCCGATGTCTAAGAATCGTATGTCTAAAGAGACATTGGTTCATTACTGTAACACTGTTTGGCCTAAGTATGTTTTGAATGGTGAGGAAAGGTGGCCTGTGGATGGTTCCCTAAATTACTGCATCATTAAGCAATTGAAACAGCATTGCCAACAGTCAGAAAACTGGGAAGAACTCTGCCATCTTGATGCATTTATGTCATTGCATAATAGGATTTCACCAGGGACAGAGAACCACTTCATGGTAAAGAGAAGGGAAGTGGCCTCAAAATCTCTCTCTCATAGTAAGACACAGGAAGAAAAGGAAAATAAGGAGATAAGTCTCATTAATGCCCTGTACCCAGGGAACTCAGGGTTGGTAGCAGGAAGACCTCCGCTGTCACCAACCTCTCCACTATTACCCCTAAAGTAGGGTTCACAGAGGCAATGACTCCACCCCTGTATGGCAAGATATGGGTTTCCCCCTCAAAGACCCATCAGGGCACCCAGTTTGGCCAGGGAGCATCCCTATCTGGAACAAAAACATTTCCTTTGAGCCAATATCCTGTAGGTAGAGTAAATCAGGAAGGCCAGCCCACTGGCTGCTATTGGGCCCATACTCCATTTTCCACTTTAGACTTACTGAATTGGAAGAATCCCAACCCCTCCTATAGGAAGGATATGACAGATTTTGTCGCTTCCACTTTTGCCACTCATTATCCAAACTGGACAGATGTACAGGTTCTCCTAAATATTTTGCTAACTGCAGATGAGAGTCAGCTGGTGATGAGCAGGGTTAATGAAGAGGCTCAGCGTCTCCAAGAAGAGGATCCCCAGGAGACCTCTGACCCAGCTGGGGCAATTCCTTGGTCAGAGCCTAACTGGGACCCAAATGGCGGGGGCCTAGTCTCCTCGAAACATTACAGAAGGTGTATACTGGAAGGGCTTAGAAAGGAGGTACCCAAGCAGAAGAGCCTGCATTTGTTACAGACTCTCCAGCAAAGGTCAGATGAAGATACATCTGAATTTTTAAAGAGAATCTATCAAGCGTATAGGATGCACACTGATGTTGATCCACAGGCACCAGAGAATGTGTGGATGGTGAATATGACTTTCATTGGGCAGAGTGCTCCCAATATTAGAAGGAAACTCCAGTGTGTAGACACAGTATTGGGAATGAGTCCCTCTTGGCTGCTGGACATAGCATTTTAAGTTTACAATGCCCAGGAAACAGGGAAGGCAAAACAGGCCTCTGTGTTTTTAGAAGCAGGTGGGGGAGGCTAAAAGAAGAAGCAGAACCCTAAAGTAAAGAAGAGAGACTCATTAGGCACCCACCACCATGCCTGTTGCAAGAAGGAGGGCCACTGGAGGAATGAGTACCCAAATCGCAAAAGAGATAACAGAGATGAGAATCCTCGTGAACAATGCCAAAAAGGAGAAGGGAGGATGATGATGAATAAGGAGGCCCAGGGACTCTGTTGGACCTCTCCCAACCTGTTACTATTTCCCCACAGGAGCCCCAGGTACAGTTGACTGTGCAGAACAAGCCAATTGATTTCCTTGTAGATATTGGAGCTACATACTCAGTGTTGAATACAAAAGGAACCAAGAAAAGTTCAAATGAATTAACAGCTACTGAAGTGACTGGACAGTTACAAAAACAAACATTCCTGCAACCTCTGGAACACCAGTTTAGGGGGCAAAAGTTTATGCATAGTTTACCCTATATGCCAGATTATCCCACTCCATTGTTGGGCTGAGATTTACTTTGCAAACTGTATGCACAAATAACCTTTTCTCCTGAGAACGTTATATGTGGAAGACCTGCTGGAACATGCCCTCTGACTGAAGGCATTCCTGACCTGTCCAGAAGGTCCTGGAGGTGAACCCTTCCCTCCTGAGATCTGTGTACAGATCAATTGAACTGTTTGGGCTAATGAAGCTCCAGGTAAAGCAGTTAACGTGCAACCCATAAAGATAAATCTAAAAGAAGGGGCACAGGTTCCACAAAACAAGCAATATCCCCTCAAGAAGGAGGCTTTAGAGAGGATCCAGCCAGTGTAGGAAAAATTTTTAAAATTGGGATTAAGTTGGCCATGCCAGTCACTCTACAACACTCCCATTCTGCCAGCCAGATAGCTGCACTCTGATGAATATAGATTTGTACAGAATCTTAGGGCCATAAATGACATTGTTTAGGACATTCACCCTACAGTGTCTAATCCTTACACCCTGTTGACCATAGTGCCTGGGGATAGCAAATGGTTTTCAGTCCTAGACCTGAAGGATTCCTTTTTCTGCATCCCAATAGATGAACAGGCTCAGCAACTATTTGCCTTTGAGTGGCAGAACCCAGAAACTAAAGCCATGCTCCAATACTGCCGGACTGTGCTGCCACAAGAATTTAAGAACTCCCTGACTATGTTCAGGGAAGTGCTGGCAGAAGACTTAAGGGATGTTCAGTTGAAATCAGGAGTTTTTTTTACCATATGTAGATGACATATTAGTAGCTGGCAGCAACTATGAAGACTGTTTGCACAACACCATCACAGTCCTAAATCATTTAGCAAAAGGGGGATTTAAGGTGTCACCACATAAGGCCCAGATTTGCAAACAGGAATTGGTGTATCTGGGATTTCAACTGAAACAGGGTACCAGGAGCCTGATGGCAATCAGAAAGCAAGCAATTGCTACATTAAAAATCCCAGAAAACTGGGGGCAGCTTCGTGGGTTCCTAGAAATTACAGATTTTGTCGAATTTGGATTCCAAACTTTGGACTCAGAGTAAAGCCACTGTACAATTTCTTAAAAGGACTGGACTCTGAACCCTTTAAATGGACAGGGGATTGTCAAGGAGCATTCGATATTTTGAAGGAAAATCTGGTTTTGGCTTCTGCATTAGGACTGCTTGATTTGCCTTTCAAATTGTATGTTCATGAAAGGCAGGGGATTGGACTGGCGTTGCTAACCCAGACTCTGGGAAATATACCCCAACCCATATCCTATATCTCAAAGAAGTGGGGTCACACAACAAAGGGATGGCTACCATGTGTTCAGGCAGTAGCAGTTACCTGTGACATCTTACAGGAAGCTAGGAAGTTTGCCTTGGGACAGACCACTAAAGTATTGGTACCACACCTGGTCCTGACTCTATTGCAACAAAAAGGTATTGATTGACGTCAGGGTGCATGGGGAAATACCACACTATTCTGTCGGACTGTAGAGGGCTGCTTTGAGTGGTATCAGGGACCGTAGTCTGGCGCAAGCTGGAGCCTGGGAGAGGCCCCATAAGTCTTGTTGAGAACACCTGTAATGCGGCTGATAGGCAGGACCCGAAAATAACTCTGATGCTCCCGGGGGAAAGCAGGCCTAGAAGTAAATGACACTCCTTGGAGCAGGCTTTGTTTCTCCCTCAAGCTCTGGTAATCTTATACCAGATAACCAGCTCAAAGCTGGGAAGGAAATTTATAAAATTCCTGGACCCTGACCCAAATCCCATCTGGTGCCATAATGTTTACTCATCTCAGACCCAAACAATTCCATGTGTTCCTGCCATTGTCTTCTTTAAACATCACCTATTCTCTGTAAACTTAAGTCACTCATGTAATTGGATTACCTGTACATTCCTGCTACCTATCCCCCCAGCTTGTAACCCTCTCAATAAAAGCCATTGAGCATGAGGGCTCAGGGCATTCCCCACTAGAAGGAATCACCTTCCCCTTTCCTTGACAGGCAAACAGTGTCTGGAATGACTCTTCCTTCCTTCTGTGGCAAATCAGGGGACTTAGCGGGCCAAGTCCCCCATACTGGACAACCCAAATGTCACCTTGAAAACTACTACAACCCTGAACTTGGCAACCATACTCCCAGATAGGGAGGGGGACTCAGCCCTTCAGCATGAGTACTTGGAAATTGTTGACCAAGTTTATTCCAGCAGGCCAGATCTGCTGGACTAGCCGCTGGAAGCACCAGACTGGGAGCTACATACAGATGGGAGCAGCTCTATGGACAACAGCCAGCGATGAGCTGGGTATACGGTAGTCACCACAAACAAGGTAATGGAGAAGCCTAAGCCCTTACACCAGGAACCTCAGCACAAAAGGCTGAATTGATAACCCTCACAAAAGCCTTAATTCTGTCTCAAGGAAAGAAGGTTAACATATATACCGACTCCAAATATGCATTCATGGTAGTCCATGCCCATGGAGCAATATGGAGGGAGAGGGGACTCTGAACCTTGGGGGAAAGAGGATGTTAAACATGCAGAGGACATTTTACCATTTCTGAAAGCAGTGAATGCACCAGACCAGGTTGCTATAGCGCACTGCCCAGGACACCAGAGGGATGGTTCCCAAGCAAGTCAGGGAAACCAAAATGCTGATAAAGCAGCAAGACAGGCAGCCAGCAAGCTGCCACACCTAGTGGCTCTGGTTCCCCATCTGGACTTGTCAGATTTTAAACCTCATTACACAGAATGGGATGAGGAACAGGCCCATGAATGGGGACTCACTAACACTGATCCCAGTTCTATGTGGGAGGTCAATGCCCATGGTATGATTTTACTCCTGGAAGCTCTAGTGTATCCCATCCTCAAACACCTACATGAAGAGACCCACTATGGAAGGGATGCTTTAATGGACTTCATTAGACCACATTTAAAAGGCCCTTATTTGCAAAGGACTATACAGAGGATCAGCCAAGCCTGTTAAGTATGTGCCAAGAACAATCCTAAGAGAGAGCATGTCACCACAGAAAAGGGGGTATAAAACAAAGGGTTGTGTCCATTTAAGGACTGACAGGTACTTCACACAAATGCCTAAAACCGGGGGGATTTCAGATTTTTGTTGGTCTTTGTGGATACTTTTTCTGGATGGGTAGAAGTGTACCCCAGTAGAACTGAAAAGGCACCTGAGGTGGCAAAACTGTTACTTAGAGAAATAATTTCTAGGCTTGGATTTCCTCCTAGCATACAAAGTGACAATGGACCATCATTCACTTCAGAGATCTCCCAGAAGGTTGGACAGGCATTTACAAATATGATGGAAATTGCATGTATCTTGGAGACCTCAATCTACGGGGAAGACTGAAAAAATGAATTACATGATAAAGACGATCTTGGAAAAAATATGCCAGGAAACGTATTTAAAATGGGACTAAGCCCTCCTCATTGCTTTGCTCTGATTTAGGGTGGCACCCAGAAGTGGGCTTAAATTGAGCCCTTTTAAAATAGTTTATGGGAAACTCCGCCATATCTCTGATTTATGAGCACCCGCTCCTAGATTTGGAGCACGAGGCAAGGATTAAGCAATATGTACAACATTTAGGGCAAACACTAACCATTTTGCATAATTTTGCTTATTGCAGGTCTGTCTATACATCTGATGAGCCCTTGCACCGGTTTTCACCAGGGGACCGAGTCTTACTGAAGACCTGGAAAACTCAAGGCCCTGAACAGCAGCTGGCTGAACAATGGACTGGTCCCTATGATGTCCTGTTGACAACACATTCTTCCCTGAAGCTGATGGGAATCAAGCCCTGGATCCACCACACACGGGTAAAATGACCACAGCCTAAGGAGGACGCAGACCCTGCTGCGGTTGAGGCTGAAAGGGAAAGCTGGGCCTACACTCTGGAAGAAAATTCCTCTTCCAAAGAACTACAGCAAACCCCGACACAAGGTGACAATATTTCCATTACTTTATACATGTACTTGTAAAGCTAGGGACTTTTAGCTGCTAGATATTGAGTTTGAGTATAATCCTTCCCAGTGTGGAAACGAACAAGAATGGAAAAGTGAATTATGGTTAAATCTGAACAGGTAAAGATATATGAAAGTTGTGAAAATTTTCAACCTGGAGGAAAGGGAACCTCAACTAATTGTTTATTGTTGTCTGATTTTATGGGGATGTGTTCTGAATTTTACGTGTTTTGAGTATATCAGAAATCCTGTTTCTGCTCAGGAATCCTCTATCTCTGCTGTTTGACCAGTAAGACCTAGGAAAGTTCACCTGTAACAGGTTGGGGAGAATGCCTTTGCCACTTGGGACCCAGGAAGGGTCATTCAGGGCCAATGAGCATTCCAGCCTGAGGCAAAAGAGCATGTCCCTGCCAAGAAACCAGGCCTGAATGGTCATGTCCCTGCCAGGAAACCAGTGGACACACTGGTGCAAGAGAGTGCCTCTGTATATTGTTCTTTAGGAACTCTCTCTGTGTTTTCAATTTTGCTCTGTTTATGCTCTGAAAAGGAAATTGAGGTTTCCCAGAGAGAGTTGAAATTTCACACTATGTAAAAAGTGAACAGGGAAAGTATAAGAAATGGAAATGCAATTTTAGTGGATATCAGAAAGACAAGAATTTTCCTTCACACTTTGTATTTTTCTCCCTACCTGATCCCTCCAGAATTTGGTATTCTGAAGGAGTGAGTGATGATGTAAGGTTTCTTTGCATAAAATCAGTAAGACCATCATCAATGATTGTTTTGTTAACCAAGATTTTGACTGGATTGTCATGCCTGAAGGAGGCATGCCTGGGTTCTGGATGTCACCAGAAAGCCCTGAAGAAACTCATGAGAAAAAAACCTGGTCTCTTGGCGTGGTTCATAGCAATCTTTCCAGGGAAGGAGGAAGAAAGTTGCTTTCCTCAAAGATGGCTAAAAAGGAACTTAAGACGCAATGAAAGCCTCAAGGACGTGTAAGAAATAACTGGTACAGGCGAAACCAGATGGCAGGTGTATGGCTCAGCTTCTGGACCCTAAAGGGCAGGCTAAAGAGTCAGTCTAAAGGTTCCTTGTGTAAGTTCCAGCAAAGCAGACTTAGAATTCATATGTGATCAACTGCTGCTCTTATTGTGTTTATGCAAATGAACAGGAAAAATTAAAACTGGACTTAATATAATGCCTTTGAGGACAATGAGGGTGTTCTTAAGGAGAAAAATTGTGATTTAAGGAAAAGCACAATGCTCAGTGTTGGATATTAGATTAGTGCAGCTGTCTTCAAAGTTTTCACTTGAAAGTTGAAACTGGGTTCATAACATCATCAAAAATGCTCAATTTACAGGCTAGAAAAATTTGTCAAATTGCCACTGTTAAATGTTATGCCAGTAAAAGCCTTACATCTGGATGTCTTCCCATAGACAGTCTTGTGGACTCAAAGACTGGTTTGACAGTCTTTGTGGGTTGTTGTGTATTAGATTAACATGCGTATTGTTCTGTTTTCAAAGGGCATACGCCTATGATCTAATTACCTGATTGCAATATAGGCCTCACTTAAGAAGCCCAGCTGTATCACTGCCTCCTGAAACTCAACCGTTTGAGTGAACTGAATGGTTGGGTTAGTGAAGTATGGGGCAGTCTGTGGGTTTCACATTAAAACTGGTCCTTTTTCTGCCCTAATGGCTTGGGCAGAAAGGGCCCAGAAGTCTGAATGGGGAGAAATCCCAAAAATATTTCCTTCAGCCCAAGCTAAGCATAGTGAGCAAAAGGGCTTTGGACAGGTGTGACATGCCTTGCACATTTTCCTCCAGATAAACCACTGTTTTCCTAATGTGAGACATGGGAGAATCGGTCCCTGCCTTTGTCATTTAGTGGTTATGGTTTCAGTTGTACCTTCTAACCCTGTTGCCAAATCTGATGCCTCCAGAATACAACAAGGATCCCAACTGTCCAGCAGTGCCAGCCTTTGGACACTGAGCATGCTGCTCCCCAGGAACAACCAGCCAACCTGGGCTCTGCAAGGTCCTTCCCCATGTGGGAAAACCACCCTCTGCTCTGCACCCCTATACAGTTAGGGTTCCCTGGACCCAAGGGTAGGTAGGATGATGGTCACGTTCAGCAGGAAGCAGCAATAGAAGATAGTGAGACCTTTACCCATTGTCCTTTACAAGACTATAAAGCATCTAAATCTGAAAGGGAGGAAATTAAATGGGGTGTGGACCTAGAGGTCACCCCAAACAGAAAAGTCCCCCAGTAACCTGGCTTGGGGGATAGGAAAGCTTACCATGCCTATGCGAGAAGCAGAAAGCCTGACAAGAGGCAGGAGGCTCCACAAGACATAGGGAGTTTGGAGTGAATATTTAAACTAAGCAGAGCAGCCATTCATGCTCTTGGCCATGTAGGTTGAAAAGATGCAGAAGGACCCCCACTGGCCTGCCATGAGGAGGTGCCATGCAGTTTTGGACTAAGAGCTGGAGAATATGGTGACATGGCTGATGGTGCTGGGGATTGAGGGACCTGCCTAGCCAAGCACGGATTACTGGGAGATACCAGAAATGCTGAACTGAGACTGGAGGAATGCTGAGCTGAGGACTTCTGTTTTTTTATTGTTTCTTTTTTTTTTTCTTTCCTGAAAGACAGTACCTCTGACTGGCATATTCTGAAAACTGGCCTGATTTTATAAAAGAGAGGCAGGAGAGAAAGAGAGAGAGAGAGAGAGAGAGAATTTTAAAGGAGTTGGGACTTAATGTCAGAATTCTGCCATTATTCTAAATCTGTATAACTTTTAAATAAACAATTCCTTTCCTTTTCACCTAACTCTGGCATTGGGAGTTATGTTTTCGGCGATGGGCAAGAGAACCCCAAATTTGTTCCAGAACTGCATAGCCTGATGTTCTGTTATACTTTGGCATTCCAGAAGATACGTTATCACGGATGCAAAGAGACAATAGACAGACTCAAAATTAAGGTAAAGATTGACTTTTGTCAGGGAAGATTCTAGCCTAGGACATGATTACCCACCATGAACTGTTTTTAGTTAAAAAGTTTTCATTTCAGATCATCCTATGTGGTTATTTTGGTCTCTGAGTTTGTAAGGTGGCCAAGCAGGCCTTCCCTGAGCTTGGCAGGTTTAGTATGTGATCCCTTTTTGTTCAAATTCTGAACCTGGCAACACTGGAACTAGGTTTCTTCAGTGCCTCCATGCCTGGAGGTGACTGTGGGAGGTGACTATGGAGATTGCTCTCCATTTTGCCAGGGACCACCCATCACACCCTAAATACTTTTTATACCTGCCTTAGGGTACTTATTTTAAGCATCTCCACTCATTTAGTATTTTGACATGTGGATCAGTGGTTTTCATGGAGGAGAGGGAGAGAAGCATCCATGTGTAGGAGAAACATTGATCAGTTGCATGCCCCCAACTGGGGACCTGGCCTACAACCCAGTCATGTGCCCTGACTGGGAATGGAACTGATGGGGGAGTCAAAAGTGGAAAAACTTTAGTTTTAGGTAATAGTCAATAAACTTAGTAATTAATATATATAAAAAACTATTGTTTCAGGAATTGAAGGAATGACCCACTATGACTCCAGGAGACCACAAGCAGTTCCACCTTGTGTCCCCGGAGGTCTGCAAGCTGTCAAGATGGTATCTGAGCCATTATACTCTGGGGTGAGGCATTCGCCACCCAGGATACATATAAGACTACCTCCCAGGACACAGAAATACCACAGCCCAGGACACAGATAAAGAATTACTGGTCAACAGATGAAAGAATGCTGCAGCTTTTTATCTGATTAAACTTCTCCCTGAATTCCTAACTCCTTACCTATACTTTTCTTCTCCTTATAAAAAAGGTTGGTTTGAAATGAAATGTAAGACAGTCTGTTAGGGAATATAACCTGCCGTCTTCTCAGATTGCCAGCCATCTGAATAAAGTGCCCATAAAGATTCAACCCCTGCTTATTGGCTCTGGTAGTTACAGGCAGCACAAACACCAGCTTTTCTGTTTTCAGAACTGGCCACCTTTCAATTCACAGGCTGGTACTCTATCCACTGAACCACACCAACCTGGGCAGATCAGGGGTTTCCAGACTAACATTTGTCAGAATCACCTGAAGGGCTTGTTAAAACTCAGAACGCAGGCCCTGACTCAAAAACTTTCTGATTGGGCAGATCTGTCTGGGGTGAGGCCAGGAAGCCAATCTTTCTAATTAGTCCCCAGGCAATGCTGATGTGGCTGGTCTGGGGACCACAGCTGAAAGGGTAAAGGGTAAGTGGGTATTGATGAAGTGGTTTGGGGGTTCAGGGTAGTGGGTGAGTGCATCTGCTTTGTCTTCAGACAGAACTATGTTGTCACCTCAATGAGGTTTTCTAAGTCCCCTCTTGTGTGCTTGCACTGATCTTCTTGCCAAAGTTTTCCTCTTCTATTTACATTGGGTGTATGGGCCTTTATCTGTCTCCAGGAAGGTCCTGGATGGTGAGCTTTCATAGTGTGGAGTAGGCAGTTAGGCAGAAATGAGCAGAATAGGAATGACAGGCTGGGTATAGGTCACCAAGGTTGAAAGCCCCAGGTGCTTAGCAACAGGCAAAACTGGGAAAACAAGTATCATAGTGTGGGACCTTGCTCCTAGTGTAAACTTTGCCCCCCTAGCATATCACTAGTCATGCATTTTAGGCCCCCTGACCTTTCATATAGAGACAGGCGAGTAAGCCAGAAAAAGCAGAATAGGGATACTGGGGCAAATAGATAAACAAGCAGGGATTCTGGGCTATAATTTTTTTTCTTTACAGTGTTGTTATCTGGTTTTGGAATTAGAATAATGTTGGCCTCGTAAAAAAAAAAAAAAAAAAGCAGCTTGGAAGTTTTCCTTCCTCCTCAATTTATTGGAATAGTTTGAGAAGAAGAGGTGTTCTTTATTAAGTGTTTGACAGAATTCACCAGTGAAGCCATCTGGTCCAGGACTTTGTTTTCTGGGAGAGTTTTTAAAAATTATTATTACTGCTTTGATTTCTTTAGTTATAATTGGTTTTCTGATTCTTCCTGATTCAGTTTTGGCAGTGTATATGTTTCTAGGAATTTATTTCCCAGATTGTGAACCCAGATTGTCCAATTTATTGGCATAGTCGTTCACAGTATTTTCTTATAATTCTCTGTATTTCTGTGGTGTCAGTTGTTCTCCTTCATTTCTGATTTTATTTGGGTCCTCTCTCTCCCTCTCTCTCTCTTTTTTTGATGAGTCTGGTTAAATGTTTGTCAATCTTGTTTATCTTTTCAAAGAGCCAGCTCTTGGTTTCATTGATCTTTTGTAATTTTTTTTTTAGTCTCTGTGTCACTTATTTCCAGTCTAATCTTTATTATTTCCCTCCTGCTATTTACCCTGGGCTTTGTTTGTTGTTATTTTTCTTGTTCTTTTAGGTATAGGTTTAGATTGTTTATTTGAGATTTGCCTTGCTTCTTGAAGGAGGCTTGTAATGCTATGAACTTACTTCCCAGGATTAGTTTCACTGTGTTCTAGATTTTGGGTTGTTGTGTATTCATTTTCATTTATTTCCAGGTAACTTTTGATTTCTTCCTTGATCTCATTGTTAACCCATTCATTGTTTAATAACATGTTATTTAGCCTCCATGTGTTTGAACACTTTTCAGGGTTTTTTTTTAATTGTAATTGATTTCTAGTTTTATAGCTTTGTGGTCAGAGAAGATGCTTCATATGATTTCAAACTTCTTACTTTATTTTATTTTTTCAGTCACTGCACATTATTTTAATAAAAAACAAACTGCTTTACACAAATATACAGATCTCAAATTGTAACATCAAAATACAGAATGCAATAAAGAGGCTATGTAAGTTTTCCTGAGACAGACTTTCTGTCACATTTTGACATTTACAATTTTAAGAGATAGTGAACACAAGAAGTACAGATTTCCAACCTCATGATTAGTAAATTCCTTTACAAATGAATGAAGGTATAGTCATGAAAAAGGGAAGGTGGTAAGTTAGATGGCCCTGGATACATTACATTAATGTGAGTAAGAGACACAATAAGAGCTTTAATAAACTGTAGTCGAATGTTAGAAATATGGGCACTATAGCTTTCACAGACTTCTACCAATGATTATATCCTTGATATATAAACATCCTTAAATATAAAATAGTTCAGTATGGTTGCATCTATATTTGTTCCACATGACAATTAATGCATTATTGTGAGATATTTTTCAACTGGAATCATGTACAAAGAAATAATGAGAAATCCATTTTAAAAAAAAGAAAAACGAAAACTATTTTCCCAAGTCAAATTATGTTTAAAAGTTAAAAAGTGTATGGAAAACCAAAGTGCAGGCAAAAAATATTGGCTACATGCCAATTTTTATTTGAGAGAAAGTCTTGCACAAATAATAGTTGTTTTGTCTTGTAACAAAACAAAAACAAAACCCTAAAATTAATCCCACAGATCTGAATAAGCTGAACTGGAGTGACAAAGTGAAAGCCAGCCTTATCATTTATACATTAATCTGATAAAACAAATCGCATTGAAAACAAACACACACAAAAAAAACAAAAATCCTGCACGTGTTCCTGTGTAGAATTGGTGATTCCTTTCAGTGCTTAAATAAAGACAACTGTTACACAGCTCTTTTTTTAAGCATGCAGTATGCCCAGAAAACCCAACAGACTATGTTACTCATGAAATTCCATAAAAGCTGTAAGGCAGCCAAGAGTTGATGGCATTTAAGGACAGTAAAAGATTACACCATTAATACTCATTGATAGACTTTGTGCCAGTATTTTAAAACTATGCTTTTCATTAACTATAGATAAAATATTGAGGAAAGAAATACAATATTAAATCATATCCCAGAACAGAGCAACTACATTTGTATAACGAAATCACTAGTTAAAGAGTTACTTTGTTGTTTTAAATGAAGTCCTGTCTAGGCATCAGACTTTAATCTAAATGTTGATAGTGCCTAATTTCAACTCCTAAGGTAAACAAAAACAGCTTATGTATCAAGATTAATTTTCTTTGGCTGCAATGGATACCATTTCTCTGAGGGCAGTCTTTAGTTTGCTTTCTTCTCAGTACCATGATAGTTATTTTCCTGGTAGAAGTCTCTGTCAGTATGGTTTCTATTTGTGTTATAAAGCTTTCAGATTTTATGTCTGGCTTCCTGTAACTACTGGAAAAGTCTTCTTGGTGGATTCTCTGGAGCTGGATAATCGGCTGCATCTTTAACACTTGGGAATATCCACCTCCTTGTTCAATTAGTGCAGGTAAGGACTTTGTGGCTTGACTGATTTTCTTAGCTATTGTTTCTCCTCTGCATTTCAAATTTTCCACATGAGAGGCTGGATCAGGGTCATATTTTAAGTCCAATGAGTGTACAACAGGGTGGAACTGCTCCAGAATTTCTTTTTTTGCTTTTATAATTTTTGACACATTCAAGGATCTTTCTGGGATACTGCTTATGTTTTGTGGCTAAATGTATTATGATTTCATCAAACTAATCTTCAAGTTCTTTGATATCAGAATCCCTAAAATAATCATCTGAAACTTCCTGCCATGCTTGCCCATTAATGCTGACATTCTCTTGCACAGCTGACTCAAAAGTCCACTGCGAGTCTTGCAGCACAAGCTCCCGGATCTTATCTGGCAGGGAGTCCCCGAGCTGTTGCACAAAGTGGTCGCACAGTTCCACCAGTTCCATCACAGCCCGTTTTGAGGTGCAGCGCACATGGAAGACCTCATGGGCAGAGGCAGGAACCGAGGTCTTGTCTTCCGTCCCGGCTACTCTCTCCACATCCTGCAGAGGCGAAAGGACCTCCAACTCAGGAGCCCCCATCATTTTCCAGTTTGAACTGTGAGTGGGAACTCCCAACCTTCTTAATTTTATTAAGACTTATTTTGTGTCCTAACATGTGGTCTATTTTTGAAAATGTTCTGTGTATACCTGAGAAAAATATATATTGTGTTGCTTTGGGATGAAATGTTCTGTAAATAGTAATTAAGTCCATCTGATCCAGTGTGTTGTTTAAGGTCACTGTTGCCACATCCATTTTTTTTTGTCTGGATGATCTATCCATTGATGTCAATAGGGTGTTAAGATCCCCAACTATAACTGTTTTGCTGTTGATGTCTCCCTTAATGTTCACAAAGATTTTCTTTACATATTTAGGTGCTCCTATATTGAGTGCATGTATGTTTACAAGGGTTATATCCTCTTTTTGGATCAATCTCTTTAGTATTAGTATTTAGTTTTATGCATAAAAAGAAACAAATTTAGTATTTGTTTCCTGATATGGCCTTTGTTTTGAAGTCTTTTTTGTCTGATATCAGTATTGCTACCCCAACTTTTTATTGTTTCCATTTGCATGGCATATATTTTTTCATCCCTTTACTTTCAGTTTGTATCTTTTGTTCTGAGGTGGGTCTCTTGTAGATAGCATATATACATGTCATGTTTTCTTTCATTATTGATTTTGAGAGAGAAAAACATACATTTGTTCCACTTATTTATGCATTCACTTATCGTTTCTTGTATGTGCCCTGGCTGGGAATTGAACCCACAACCCTGGCATATTGGGATGATGCTCTAACCAACTGAGCTACTGGGCCAGGGCAGGGCCATGTTTTCTTATCCATTCAGCTACCCTATGTGTTTTGATTAGAACATTTAATCCATTTACATTTAAGGTTACTATTAACAGGTACTCATATATTGCCATTTTATATAAACATATTTATTTGATTTTATTTAATTTTTAAATCATGTTTATTCTAGTACAGTTGTCTCAGTTTTTCCCCCTTTGCCTTCCTCCATCCATCCCACCCCACCCCCGTCTCCCACAATCAATTCCCACTCTGTTGTCCATGTCCATGGTCATTCATACATGCTCTTGTTTAGTCCTTTCTCCTTCTTTCCACCATTGTCCTCCTTCTCCATCCCCCAGTCACTTTCAGTCTGCTCCATGTTTCCATGCCTGTGGTTTATTTTGTTCTTTAGTTTATTTTGTTGAATGGATTCCACTTAATGGGTGAGATCATATGGTATTAATTTTTTACTGACTGGCTTATTTCACTTAGCATGATATTCTCCAGTTCCATCCATTTTGTCGCAAAAGGGAGGAGTTCCTTCTTTCTTTTTTAAATGCAGATTAATTTTATTTATTTTTTAAATGTCCAGATCCATTATAAAATATTAAAAAATTTAAATCCATTATAAAGCCTCAGCAATTAAAACAACAAGACACCAACACAGAAATAATCAAGAAGATCAATGAAATAAAATGAGCATTGTAGAAACAAATGTATATATCTAATAATGTAATATATATTAAATTGATATTTCAAATAAATGCAGAAAATAAGGCTTATTCAACAAATAAGGTGCATGGACCACTTTATTTGAAATAAATATAAAGCCCTATTTCACACATTATATAAGAAATGTTCAGGTGAGTTAAAAATCAATATGTAAAATCTAAGGAGTTTTAGGAGAAAATACAAAATAATATTTTTCTTACCCTGAAGTAACATATTCAAATCCAGAAGCTATAAAGTAAGATATTGACAATATGACCATATTAAACATTTAAGACTACATAGTAATATACATATAAAAAAGTTAAAGGACAAGTAATAGAATAGGAAAGTATTGGCAACACATTAAAAAAAGTTAATAGTTTTGTTTTCTTTTAGGAAAAAAATTCTACAAACATTTAGTCAAAAAATGGATAAAAAATACCAAAAAGTCATTTAAAGCTTTTTAAAAAATAATAGAAATAGGCAAGAAATATACAAAAACAGGTTTAGTTTCAACAAATAATAAAGGAACAATTAAAATAATACATCATTGTCTCATGAGATTAAGTATTAAAAATATTGGTAATACCAAGTATTGGTGACTGTGAAAGGAACTGGGTATTCACAGACTCTTTCTTCATCCTCTTAAAGCAGTCCCTTTAGCATATTTTGCAATGCTGGTTTGGTGGAGGTGTATTCTTTTAGCCTTCTTTTTGTCCAGGGAACTCCTTATTTCACCTTCCATTTTAATTGAGAGCCTTGCTGGGTAGAGCAGTCTTGGTTGCAGACCTTTGCTTTTCATGACTTGGGATATTTCTTGCCACTCCCTTCTGGCTTGCAGTGTTTCTGTTGAGAAGTGAGCTGCTAGTCATCTCAGGGCCCCCTTGTATGTACTGCCTGTTTCTTCCTTGCTGCCTTTGGGATTCTCTCTTTGTCTTTGATGTTTCCATTTTAATTATGTGGTGTCTTGGAGTGGGCCTCACTGGGTTCCTCTTGCATGGGACCCTCTGTGCTTCCCGGACTGTGTGTCTTTTTCTCTCCTCCAATTAGGGAAGTTTTCCATCATTACTTTTTCAAACAGGTTCTCTATCCCTTGCTCCTCTTCTCCTTCTGTTATCCCCATTATATGGATATTATTACGTTTCAGGTTGTCCTGCATTTCCCTAAATGCCTCTTTGTTCTTTTTGATTCCTTTTTCATTTTCTTGCTCTTCCTGGGAGCTTTTTTCTACCTTATCCTCCAGCTCACTGATTTGATCCTCTGCTTCATCTAGCTTACTTTTGATTCCTTCTACTGTGTTCTTCAATTCAGAAATCATGCACTTCATTTCCTCTTGCCTCCAGTTGATAGTTTCTATGTCCTTTTTCATGCTGATATAGTTCGCAGTAAGTTCCTTGCAGTTTCCCTGTAGTTTTTTGTAGTTCTCTCTGAGCTCCCTGAGCTCACTGAACTTCCTTAGAGCCATTGTTTGTACTCCGTATCTGATAGTTCACTTGTCTCTATTTCATTTAGTTCTCTTTCGGGGGGGGTTCCTCCTTTCCTTTCGACTGGGGGGTGTTTCCTTGTCTTCCCATTATTTGTGAGACTCTTCTCTTTTGTTTCTGCTTCTTAAATTGATCTGTCTTGATTTCCTGACTTTGTGGTGTGAACTTCTATAGTAGGAGACCACTGTTTTTTCCTTTCTGGACCTGCCTCTCATGATGTCAGATGTTGACCCTATCTGTTATTAGGCAGTCTGTTCAAGACTTCCAGGAATCTACTGTCTGTGACTGTCTCCTTCAGCTGTTAATGTAGTCAATCTGCACTCAGCAGACCAGCTTAGAGACATCACAGGGTGGGGCAGAATCCCACCTGGGGGTGGGGTTGTCATGTCCTCTCACGCTGCTGCTGCGCAGGGCCATGGTCTGCCTGAGCCAGACGGTTGCTGCCATATGGGGGAGGGGTCAGCACTGGGATCTGCCAGCGACTCTCTCTGTTTTCCCCCCAAAGCCTCTGTCTCCAGTATCTCCTCAAGAATCTCTAGACCACTCTGTGCCCCCTTTAGCCAGGGATCTACTATCTGTGGCTGCCATGCTTTACTAAACAGGGCCAAGTCCTTCCTGGGGGTAGGGCTATTGTGTCCTCTCAATCTGTTACCACTCAAAGGAGCGGTCTGCCTGAACAAGATGGCTGCTGCCACATGGGGAATGAGTCAGCACTGGGATCCCGCCAGCTACTCTCTCAGTTCTCTCCCCAAAGCTTCCTTCCCCAGTTTCTCCTCAGGCATCTCACCCCATTCTGTGCCTGCCTTTGCCAAAGCACAGGGTAAGTGGCTGCAAATAAATATTTATGCATTTTGGCCCTTTAAATAGCTCTTTGCATCTCCAGCCACCTGTCGCTGGCAGAGAGCAACCCTGCCGCTTTTCGCAGCTGGCTGTTATCTGTGTACTTTTTGGGCTCTGCTGCTGTAGTCTGGAGATCCCCGCTTATGGTTTAGATCTCACTCATCTCAGGGGGATTCAACTGGTCATTTCAATATCCTTCTGGTGCTGCCTCCCATGGGCGCCCCACCCACCTCCTTGAGTCTGTATGGCACTCCTTACCAGTTAGATTGCTCTAAAGCTGATTCCTCTGTCTCTGAGGTTACAAGGCTCCTCTCTCTTTATTGTTCAGTTGCTTGTTCCAAGTGATTTCTCCACAATTTAGTTGTAATTCCAGGTTGGTCCTGGGTGGAGGTAAGTGTGACTTCCACTCATTCCTCTGCCATTTCGATTCCCCCTATTGCCATTTTATATTATGTCTATGTTCCTCTATATGTTTTTTTCTTCTTCTTAAAGTAGGCCCTTTAACATTTCTTGCAATACTGGTTTGGTGGTAATAAACTCCTTTAGCTTTTTTGGTTTTGGAAGCTCTTTATTTTGCCTTCAATTTTGCTGCATAGAGTAGCCTTGGTTTTAGGCCCTTGCTTTTCATCACTCTGGATATCTCATGGTACTCCCTTTGGCCTGAAATTTTGTCAAGAAATCAGCTAACCCTTATGGGAACTCCTTGTAAGTAACTGTCTTTCTCTTGTTCCTTTTAGATTCTGTCTTTAACCTTTGTCATTTTAATTATGACGTGTCTTGCCTTGGGTCTTTTTGTGTTCATCTTGATTGGGACTTCTGTGCTGCCTGAACCTGTGTGACTTTTATTTCACCAGGTTAGGGAGTTTTCTGCCATTATTTCTTCCAAGTTTCTCTACCCCTTAGTCTCTTCTCCTTCTGATACCACTATAATGCAGATGTTATGCTTGATGTTCTCTTAGAGGTCCCTTAGACTTTGCTCATTTAAAAAAAAATTCCTTTTTGATGCTCTACTTGGGTAACGTTATCTTGTCCCCTAAGTTGCTGATTTGAACCTCTGCTTCATTTAACCTGCTTTGATTCTTTCTAGTACATTCTTTTTATCAGACATTGTATTCTGCTTTTGTTTTTTTTTAAATAGTTTTAGTATCCTTTTAAATGCTTGTTATCTTTTTGTTTAGCTTCTCACTGAGATCATCCATTCTTCCCCTAAGGCCCTTGAGAATCTTTATAACCATTGATTTAAACTCTGCATCTAGTATCTTGGTGGCTTCCATTTCATTTCTTTTCCTGGGGCTTTCTCTTGGTCTTTTATTTGGTGCATATTTATTTCTCTTTCCACTTTGTCTCTGTGTATTAGGTAGATCTGCTATGACTCCAAAACTTGTTATGATGGCTTTATGATGTGTGTGTGCCTTGTTGAATAATCTTCCAGAACACCTGAGCTTAGTGCTCCAGGAACGTTTATCCCTCCTGTTGTAGTTGTGTCTTGAATGCTGTTGGCCCTTTCATGGGTGGAGTTAAACCTTCATGCTGGCTGGCTTTAAAGCTAAATCTTGATCACTGTGTATAAATCGCTGTGCAGGGACTGCCCCCCAAGGTGGAATCGTTTCCAGCAGAGTCTGGTGGCTGCCTGATTCCTCTTTGGGTGTGCCACTTATGCAGCTAGTTGGATTGAGCTCTGGTGTGGCCTGAAGCCCACCACTGGTTGTGTTGGTTTTGGGTACACTTTTGCAGGGTTCAGGTACTGGTTGATGTTAGATGTTGTGTGTAACTGGCTTTGGGCTACTTATCTGAACTACCACACTATTCACTGTGGTTGTGTCTACTGGGCCTGGGTGTGCATGGTGGGGGCCAATCTTTGTACAATGGGTCACCTTCCTCCAGCTTAGATCTGGAGGCAGATCTATAAAAGGTCCAAGGATCCCTGGAGTCTGCCTCCCTGTCAGCTACTGCACCTCCCCCAGAGGTTGCCTGATCTTTCTCCAGAGACTTCCAAAAAAAGACTGCAGAGTGGGCCCAGGCTGGCCGCAACACACAGACCCTTCCCCATCATGAGCTCAGTAGGGCTGGGTGACTGGGGTTGGGAGGATGGGGCTAGTAGGTCAGGGCTACATGACCAGGCATTCAATGAGGGGAAAGTGGCCCCTAATCCACAGCCAAACTAGAGTTTCTGTCCAGAATCTCCAACTTTATCTCCCCCAGGCTGAGTGTGCTGCAGTTTCAGGTTGGGTGCAGCCAGCTGTCCCCTCTGCAGGAGTAAGCTCAATAGGGTGGAGCCACCAGGGCTCAGGAGGCCAGACCAGAAGTCTCCTTTTGAAGGTGGTTCTGGCCAAGCCAGCAGGAGGGAACCATGCATGTCATCCTGGTCCCAGACAATAGCCTCTGAAGGAGACACACTCCAAATGCCCCAGCTCCGAACAGCACACCCTTCCACCACCATGGAACTGAGCTCAGTTGAGCAGGACCACAGGGACTTGGAAGGGCAGATCCAAAGTCTCCTGTTGGGGGTGTTGCTGGCAATCATGTAGAATGGGAGAGGGCACTTCTTCCCCCTTGCGGGATCCATGGGTTGAGCTCACAGTGTCTCCTCTGCACTGTAGCCACATAGGCTAGCACCTACCTGCCTGATTCCCAGACAAAAGCCTCCCCAGGAGACACTCCGAAAGTCCCACTCTGCATGGCACTCTGATCACCCCACAAGAATGAACTCAGCAGGGCAGGGATACAGAGTGGCAAGGTAGGCCAAATGATTCCACAAATAGGGGCAGGAGGCACAACAGCTGTGTGTTCGACATAGGGAAGAATGTTCCCCTTTCTAAAGCTGCACAATTCACTGAGTCTCCATCAAGAGCTTCTCCAGGGAAACAAACAAACAAAACAACAACAACAACAAAAACACCCTAAAGGTCTCTGCTGGGTGAAGACAACAGAAACCCTCTGCAGAACCCAAGCACAACAGGATGGTGTTGCCCATAGTTGGAAGACTGGGCACATCTCTCTTCTTAAAATTCTACCTGTATTTACAGAAGAGGTCTAATTTCTTTCCTGATCATTATTCGAAGATTGTTTTAAAATTAAATTGTGGTAGTATTTGTCAATAACAGTATACAAGTTTCAAGTGTACAATTCTGTAATATATTATTCATTGTGAGATAGTCACCCAAAGCCTAGTCTCCCTCAACAATATATTTGACCCCCTTTACCCTTTTTATCCTTCCACGACCCTCCTGCCCCTCTGGTAAGTACCCTTCTGTTGTCGGTGTCTTCGAGTTTGTTGTTTGTTCATTTGTTGCTTCCTGTTTTATCTTTCCCCATGATCTTTTCTGTTCCACATTACTGTAAAGTATCCACTTTTCATCACCCATCACAATTTGTTTTAAAAACAGAACATTTTCATTACATTTAAGTAGACAATTGCATGCAGAAATTATGGTCAAGAAGGTTCTTTTCACTTCTGTGGAACCCAAACATCAAAGCAATTAACATATCCAAGCTGCTGCAAATGATTTTCAATGCTTGATGTGGATATTTTGAGTACGTCCTCTATCTAATGTTGATGGTTTTCGATTAATTTCTTTATGTGATTACTATCAACTTCAACTGCTCTACCCCATTGTGTGGAGCATCATTCAGTGAGAAATCTCCAGCACGAAACTTTGCAAAAAACACTTTTGACACATTCAATCAGTCACAGGACCTTCTTCATACACAGTGCAAATCTTTTTTTGTGTTTAAGTTGTGTTTTTACCTTTCTTGAAGAGAGCATAATATGAAAATGTTGCTTATTTTATGGCTACACAAAAGTTCACCAGTTTTTTTTTGAAAAAATGCACACTGATATGACAGCTGTCACACTACAATCTAACAAAATTGTTTCAGTCAGAAGTTTTGGGGACTTGTCTTCCTGGTACTGGAACCCTGGACTGTGTCATTTGGCCTGGGGCTGGGATCCCTTGCTCCTGAGATATCCCTCCAAATTTTTATCCACCACATGTGGATGTGGGACTACCCGTTCCACATCCCTGTGGCTCTTCGCGTCTCCACCCCTCCTACCCATCTGGATGAATAAGGCTTTTTTAAATCCTTGGCTGTCAAGACTCCCTTATGGCTCGATTTTCTGACAATTCTGGGTGATATTTGTTTTGTAGTCTAGTTGTAATTTTTGCTATAGCTGTGTGAGGAGGCAAGGCATATTTACCTATGCCTCCTTCTTGACCAGAAGTACAAAGTTGTTTTGAATTAATTTAAAGACAATTAAACACTACTAGAGCCATCATATAGGAAAAACCAAACTTTTTAGCCAAATATGCTGCTTTTTATATAATTCACTCCAACTGAGAAAGTAGCTGCACTTTTATCAGCTCAGCATTTTCATCACTTGCAGTGTTATAATATTCACATTCCTTCACCATGAGCCAGAGTATGAGAAAGTTTCTCGTAACCATCCTTCATGTCTTAGAAGCAGAGACTCTGATGTAACCCAGTAGTTAAGAGCTGAGCTAAAGTTTAAATCCTTGTATTGTCTCAGACTGTAAACTCAAGTTAATTATCTTTCCCATCCTTAGTTTCCTTATCTATAACAGAAATAATAATGCCTCTCTCATGGGGCTGTGAAGATTAAATGAGATAATGGAGTGAAGTATTTACCAGCAAATTCTGAAACCCAAATGTGGTTGCACCTCAGGTAAGTGCCGAACAAAACACTAGTTTTATTATTATGTCCCCTTCTTCTGAAAAAACAGTTTTCCTTGGGAACAGCTTTTTTCCCATTGGATATTATCCTGCAGGGACCACCTATTCCTGGTTAAGGAACAGCAACATGACCTCAATTAGCACAACAAGACACTCTCTTCCTAGAGCTGGAATCTTGAGCTATCATCCAAAACTGAAGGGGAAAATGCAAAGAGAGAAACCAACAACAAAGCACAGTTGGGAGTTCCAGTGTCTCCACTGAAGACTGGCCACTAGCTTCTGCTGCCCGCACAACCAAAGTTCCCTAGGTCCTCTCTTTTCCAGACCTGGGTCTTTGGCTTTCCCATAGACTCTAACTCTCTCACAAACTTAAAATTCCCATAAACTTATGGTCTCCAATAAACTTAAATTAGGCAGAGCTGATTTCCATTGTTTTCGATCAAAGAACTTTATACGATACACTTTTCAAGAAAAGATTAGTTCTCTGTGAAGCTCAACAAATTCTTCATTCCCCTTGCCCTTCTCCCCTGGACACGAAGAGGATGTGAGCTACTGGCTGCTGGATAACAAATTATCCCAAAATCTAGTGGCTTTAAACAATGAATACTGATTATCCCATAATTTGGGTGTCTGAAATTTCAAGAGCAGCTTCACTTAGTGGCTCTGGCTCAGGCTCTTCATGAAGGTTGCAGTCAAGACATCAGCCAGGGTTACGGTCATCTGAAGACTCAGTTGGGGCTGAAGACTGACTTCCAAGATGCAGTATTAACCTGGTTGTTGGCAGGAGGCCTCAGTTCCTTATCACATGTACCTCTAAACAAGGCTGCTTGAGCATCTGCATATGAAAGTGGCTTCCCACAGAGTAATGAGATGGAAGCCATGGTGCATCTCAGTTCAACCCCCATTCAGTGTAAACACCAAGAGGTAGCAATGACTGGGAGGCATCTCAGAGGCTAGCTGCCACACAGAAGACATCTAGTAGCCCTGTAGGGGGTCTCTGTAGCCAGCCACAGTCCTCATTTTACTTAAGCTATTTCTCTTTACCCCAAGAACATCTCATTTCAGAAGCTCACAGACAGTGATGTAACAAGTAATGGGTATAAGAAGGTGGTAAATATGAATAAAAGACATAGGGTGAAGGTCTCCATTCCAAGGATGAGGTCTGAAGAACTGGGAAAGAGAAACAGACAACCTCTAGGGAAGGGAGACAGGCTGCCACAAGTCCGGGACAAAAAAACAGTATGTGACATAAGTGCCTCTCCCACACCTGACAGATGAGTACCTTCTCTTTGAAGGCCCAAAGAAAGTCTGACGTATAGATCATCTCTGCTTGTCAACCATCCTTTATTGCTCAAAGTCCAAATTTGTCCTGAGAATTGAGTCCAGGCTGCTGCCAAGCTGTCAAAAGCTGAATTGTGTCGCCTCCAGTTGTATGTCAAAGCCTTAACCCCTAGGACTATAAAATGTGACCATACTTACAGCTGGGTCTTTAAAGAAGCAATGAAGGTAAAACTGGGCCATTAGGGTGGGTGCTAATCCCACCTGACTAGTGTCCTTATAAGAAAATGACATTTGGATACAAAGAGATACCAAGGGCACACTCAGAAAGATGACCATGTAAGGACAACAAGAAGACAGCCATCAGCAAGCCAAGGAGAAAGGAAACCGCCAACACCTTGATCTTGGATTTGCAGCCTCCAGAATGGTGAGAAAATAATTTTCTGTTGTTTAAGTCCTCCAGGTCTGTGGCATTTTGTTACAGCAGCCTGGGCAGCGTAAACATAAACCCTCTGGACTGTCCTATGAACCAGCTTGTAGTCTCTGCCATGTAATGTGGTACCAGAACCAGACATAAGGCCTTCCTCTCCAGATTCAAGGAGGTGAGAAGATGCTGGGCTTTCCTAGCCAACTGATGAGGACAGAGCTGCATGGAGCCGTGAATGCACTTGCATGCACCTGGAGACTCTGTTTCTCCTCTTGGTTCCGATGGGCCATAGGCCTCCTGCTCCTCCTCTCCGAGGGCAGTTTCCAAACACACAGGTTCCTAGGGCTACCTCCAGTGTCCAGCACATCCCCTGTCAGCTGGAAAGCACCTTCTGTATTCGTTCTCGTACTTCCTTTGGTCCCAAAGACACCATCATCTCCGCTACAGGCGGTCCTTGCTAAGGACAAAAACAGAAAACATTTCCTATGATTTTAAGCTGCCCAAGGAACTAATGTCCAGCCTCAATTGTCAAGTCATACCCCAGGCCAACCCCAAGGAAAAGAGTTTGCATTTCACTCTTTCATTTACAAGGCTGAGGCTACATCCCTGGAACTATTCTTTTGTATTGGTATGTGTGTTCCCTCTAATCAACTGCCAGCTCCATGAAGTATGAAGGAAGGGCGGGTGAGTGTTTTATTTACTGCTGTATCCTCTGTATCTAGTATGGCACTTTCACACAGTAGGGACTCAACAAGTATTGTCTCCTGAATGACTAGTGAGGGGAATGCTCATGTTTCATTCATCTTTGTATGATTGATAAGCTCAGTGCTACCAGTGAATGGTAGTTGAATGGGTACATGAGAGCTCCATGAAATACTCTAACCCATCTGCCCATCTCACCAGCTGTCCACTGAGGGCCACTCGGAGGAGTTTCATCACGTCACTGTATTTGGTGCCGGCCAGACCTTCTGACAGCTTCTTCAGTTCTGCATTCAGTATGTCCTGAGTTAAGCTCGTACCAGGTCCTTCTAAAAGCCTAGAGGAAGGCAGTCCATGAGGGACCTGCAGGGGCCAATGGCAAATGGGTGGTAGGGAGAACTTTGGAAGACTATGGATCAGGTATAATATAAAGAGCACAGCCAATATTCAGGTCTGCCTGGGGGAGCGGGGAGGGAGGGAGTATCTACTACTGCCATCCCCATGCGAGTTGGGGAAGAAAAAAACCAGGGAACCAAAGAATCCAGGCTTATATGGGCATAACATAGGGAAACTAAGAACATACCAAAATAAGAGGATCTACTAACTGCTACCTCTGTGCATGTAATTTTTATGCTTCAGTTTCCTCATCTGTGATGTGGGGATGATAACAGCATCTGCACCTCACAGAGCTATGGTGTGGCTAAATTAAAACATGTTTTAATTGTTTTAATTAAAACAATTAAGAACTAAGCACACTGCCTGAACAGGCAGTTAAGTACTCGAAAGTATTAGATCTTATACTTCAATAAAAAGTTAGCTAATATTTATTACACCCAAGAGCTCAGAAACATTGAGAGGATCTAAAAAGAAATTCAGGGATGGGTTAGGTGTAGGATGGAAGGATGAAGCCCTCTGGGAAATGATCTGAAACACAGCTTCAAGGCTGAGGAAAGGGGTAGACTTTGGAAGATATAATATGGAAGAGCAGAAAGGAAGGAATCAAGAAACTGCAGCCCCAGTGAGGGCCCTGCCACCAACTTGCTACAACCATCCTCTGCCCAAAGATTGAAGAACTTAAGGACTGAAGCTCCACTGCATCAGCAAATTGCCCTTTCCTGGCAGTCCAGCTGAGGTCCTCTCCCAAAATCATGTTTGATTTCAAGAGGAATTCCCTATTCAGCTGGAACTGGACTTGCAAAAACTTCACCCCAACCTTGATTCGGAGTTAGAACAAGAAACGGACGTAGGGTGGGAACTCGCTGAACAGGGGTTGAGGCAGATGGTCAGGGGTTGAGGCAGATGGTCTATGATGCCCATTCTGACACCACCTATGCACAACAGCATCTGGACAGCTCTACTCCAGAGGTTGGTTCAGTGTATAGTGCTGCTGGCTGTAGGTACTGGATTCACAAGTGACCTGAGCAAATAGCCTTTCAGGGCAGACAGATCTTAGTGACTCTAGGACTTGAGCAACTGAGTTCCAATTTGAGAGCAAAGTAATCTTTCTTATTGCATCATTAACTGGGTCACGTGATGGCTGTTATTTATGAAACGAAGGAGATAAAATATCAAAAATATAAAATGTAATGTGCGAAAAAAATAAACACTCTCCTTAATGTCACTACGGGGAAGCAAAATACCAAGGATCAGATGAAAGTGACAGGCCCCAGGTGGCCAACAATGGCTTCTCAGGACTGAGAGCTGGCCTAGAGCTTTGCGTGGGCATAGAAGGGACTTCAAGAGATCAGGCAGCTTCTAATCATTTATGTGTCAGCTTTCCAGTCTTGAACAGGAGCAACAGAGTGCCTCTAACAACAATGCCTGTAGCAGGATAGGGAGTTAAGACACTAATTCCAGTGAATTACAAATAATAGCCCCTATATAGTGGAATGCCCAAAATTAAGGGAGTATAATTACTAGTAATAATAGCTCTTGGGAATTTATCTTGGTGCTGTACTTACAAACATGCTTAATGATGTCTATTCAAGGTTACTCATTGCAGCATTGTTTGCAACAGCAAAATCTGGAAGCAATCCAAATGTTCATCAGTAGGAGAGGTGTTAAATAAATGGTGGTAAATACTGGGTATAATAATGGGATAGGTGTAGCTGTAAACAAGAATGAGAGTGTTCTCTAACCACTGGACATATCATAATATATATTAAATTAAAAAAAAGACAGAGAATGCTGTTATTGTATTGTGCCTTTTCTGTAAAAAAATTGGGAAAAATAAGAAGTATTATTTAGATATAATTAAGAGGATTAGGCTCTGGCTGGCTAGCTCAGTTGATCAAAACATCATCTCGCTATGCCAAGTTATAAAAAAATACATTTCCCAGACTCCCTTGTAGCCTGGTGTGGCCTTAAGGGTTATAGCTAGTGAGATCCAGGTGGAAATTAACATACAGCTTTTAAGCCAAGTTCTTAAGGGGAAGGAATGTCTTGTCTGCCTCCTCTTTTCCTTCCTTCTCTGGCTAAATACTGGATGGTCTGTGAGCCACCATGCACCACTCGGACAAGAGCAAAATCTAGGGATGGCACAACCCTGGAGACATAGAGGAAAGCCATTCACCCCTGACCTGTTAGGTAAACAGAAATACACTTGTTAGTTGGGAAAGAATCCCACTCTCCATCTACCTTGTCCAGAGCCTCTGCAGAAGGAGCAGCCAGTATGGAGGAGTATAGGCAGGGAATCAAAGGGATAGACAGAGAAATTGGGAATTGGGGACATATTTTTGGGCCCTGTGTTAAGCCTCAAGTCAGCCCTAGTTCTGACCACCGCGATTATGCAGACCAGTCATTCCTTTCCATGGTTGTTTGTTTTTCACCCTTGTCATTGAAAGTGTTCTGGTACTGTTAGAGTAAGAACTAGTATCACTGCCACCTTTCAGGTGAGAAAACAAGCTAAAAGAGATGTAGTAACTCAGACAAAGTGAAGTCATCTGGGCAGATGAACTAGCTGGATGAGTAAGAGGTGAAGCTGGGATGGGACCCAGGTGGATACAACCCAAGAGCCTGAACGCATCATTTCTTCCAGGGGCAGCCTGAGCTCCTCTGGGCTCCCTTCCTACCAAAAGAGTCAGTGAGTGATTAGCTGACCAAGAACCTCTCACTGGCCATGGGTTGTGCTGCAGGCCCAAAAGCCAAGCCCTGGGGTAAAGGGGACCCTGGGGCAAAAGAGGGTAGGAGGGTGCAGAACCTTGATCTTGGCTTGTGGGGACTCACCCCAGCACGTGTTTGGCAATCACATCCACCTTCTCTGAGATGGCACACAGCTGTGCTCGCCCCACAGCAGGGCGAGTCCACAGGTAGGAGTGTAGCGGGGAGACCAGATCCTGCAAGCGGCAGATGTGACCCTGGAGGAAGAGGCAGCAGTTCAATGTCCTGGGAACAGGGTTGACACAATGGAAGGGGAAAAATGGGGGTGCTGCCACTCCCTCAGTTTCCTGGAGCTCCCAACCCCACACCTGTCTTAGCAGGATGATCCTCTCCACATAGGCTGTGTCCAGGACAGCCCTGTCTGGCAGCTGGCTCCCAAATGCCTCCTCCACGAGCACCTGCAGCTTTCCCACCAGCTGGCGCCTCTGGGTCTCGTTGCTCACCAGCCTACGAAGGTGCAGCCTGTGAGAGAAGCCAAAGGAATTCCCTTTAAACTTATAAAAGGAAAGGAATCTGGCTAAGGTCTTAAACAGGTAGTTTTTGTTTTTTTTTTTTAAAAAGATTTTATTTATTTTGAGAGAGGGTAAGAGAGGAAGAAAGAGAGGGAGAGAAACATCAATGTGTGGTTACCTCCCATGTGTCCCACACTGGGGACCTGGCCTGTAACCCTGGCATGTGCCCTAGACTGGGAATCAAACCAGCAACCCTTTGGTTCATAGGCTGGCACTCAATCCACCGAGCCACACCAGCCAGTGTTTAAACAGGTGGCTTTAAAAAGCAACCTAGAGCTTGGGCTGGTGTGGCTCAGTGGATTTGTGCAGGCCTGCAAACCGACGGGCCATCTGTTGGATTTCCAGTCAGAGCATGCCTCAGTTGTGGGCCAGGTACCCAGTTGGAGGTATGTGGGTGGTAACTGGAAGGATGTTTCTAGCACATTGATGTTTCTTTCCATCTCTTTCTTCCTCCTTTCCCTTCTCTCTAAAAGTAAATAAATAAAATCTTTAAAAAGCAACCTAGAATCCTGGCTGGTATGGCTCAGTGGATTGAGCAGCGGCCTATGAACTGAAAGGTCACTGGTTCGATTCCTGGTCAGGGCATATGCCTGGGTTGCAGGCCAGGTCCCTAGTTGGGGGTGTGCAAGAGGCAACCAGTCGACGTTTCTCTCTCCCTCCCCAATCTCTAAAAAAAATAAATAAATAAGCAACCTAGAAACATGCTGTTTTAATGCTTTTAAAATAGTAGCTAATATTTTAACTAGGAAGAGATCACACAAAAATAAGAGATATCTGCCTTAAAAAACAAAAACAAGGTTTTATTTATTTAAATCTGTGAGGGAGGCACACTGTTGCTTCCATATTAGAGGTGACCATCCTGAGGCTCCATACGATCATATCAGTTACTGTAAACACCTGGTGGGGCTGGCCCCACTCAAGGCCTGTCCAATTATAGAGCCCATGAGATGTTCACCCATCCCTGGCTGCCTGCCTTTCCTCTGTGCCAGGGACAAGGGCTCCTACCCGGCACTACTCATGCTCTTTTTCTCTCAAGTCTCTCTACTCCTGCTAGGGACAGGGCAAGGGCAGCCTAGAGGACCAAGGACTGACAGGGTCTTGCTGGAGGTTGGAGTCTCAGAGGCTTTGCTGCCTCCAAAAAAGGAAAAAGAAGTCTGTAGAGGAGAAAAAAAAATTTTAATTTTTTAATTTATTGAAATTAATAAGTCAAATGATTTTTATGAGGGACTATCAGTAAAGCGGATTATATAAGGGACTATCACTAAAGCACTGAGCACAAGGCCTGCCTTGCTACCACACTGGGGCTGGAGACGGACAGGGATCTGAACAGAGGCCTCCGCGTGTCAGAGCATGGCAGGGTGAGAACCCTTGGTAAGTTACCTGGAGCACAGGGTGACGAAACACATGATTTTTTTTAAAGCAATTAATTACAAAAATCACATGAAGTTGCTACTGAGACTATTTCTAGGGGGCTCCTAGTAGCTAGAGGAGACAGTAGAAGGAATCAGAGACCTGGTGGCCCTGCTTGAGTTAACACATGTAGGGTCCAGAGCCTGGGACACAGTAAGTGCTGGGTGCCTTAATCACTATTAATACTTCTACCATAGCACTAGTACTGCTGCTGCCCTGACAACCACTACTGCTCTCTTTACTGTTACAAACTAATCACAGCAGTGCCTTTGTTATTGCAACATCTAACGTAACAGCTTGAGCTGCGTTAAACCTGTGGGTGTCCCAAAGCCGTATCTCCTCCCTGATTCACACTAAGCAAAAGCCCAACTCTGTCCTCCTCTGGCCACCCCATGTGCTTTAGGGGTACTAGAGCAAATCACAAAGTATCCCCCAGTCATCGCCCCAGCTGCCCGACATACTGCTTTCTCCATAAGAAAGGCAGAGTACAAGTACAGTCAATGTGTGCACTGCATTTGTTCTTGAAGGCCCCATTCAAAAGCTGCCCACCATTTTCTGAGTGAACGTTGGCCAGTTAGGTAACTGCTCTATGTGCTGGTTTCCTCATATGTAAAACAGGGAAAAATCATACAACTGACCTCACAGCTCTAATTGGAGAAGTAGTTGAAGTAATAGCCCTGAAACACCTGCCATTCATGAGTTCCCTGGGTTCATGAAAAGAGAACACCAAGGAGAGCCTGTCCCCAAACCAGTGCTCAAGAGAAGGTGTCAAGAAGTCCCTGCAACCATGAATATAAACCTGTCTGCTGCTTTACCACCCTGGCCCTTAGACTGGGACATGTCAAGAGTGATGGGAACTGTAATCATGTTCAGAAGTTTCTGAGTGAAGGACCACTTGATACATGCAATTGGTGGCTTGAGAAAGTGCTCGTTTAATGTTGGCAGGTGGGAGGTGGTTCTAAAATGAAGATGCTCCCTGCCGGGCTTTGGTGGTCAACAGAATCCATACGAGGGATACCCAAGAATAATGGTAATGATAAAACAGTACCTACTATTGACCAAGTACTTTATTTGTGCTGGGGTCTGTGCAAATAGTTTGATGGAATATTTAATTCAACTCTTTAACAACTGCATGAGGTGGGTACTGTTATTAACCCCATTTCAGAGACGAGGAAACAGAGGCCTGAAGAGGTCAGGTGACTACCTGTGATCACACAGCACTAGACACCTGAGCCCACAGTCAAAATCAGGTATATGTGACTCTGGAGCCCATAGGACCCTCTGCTGTGGAGACCCATCATCATCAAGAAAGCCCTTTCCCGCCACAGGTTCTCTGGTACCCCACTCACCTGTTGAATTCTGGGAGCTTCTCCAGGTCTAGAAGGGCTGAATGGCAGGTGATTCGAGTCAGGTCAAATTGTGCTATCATCTCTGGCAAGGTTCTGCCCATCTGGTTCTCTGCAGCAAGGGAAGTCTAGCCAGGTAACTCCCTACTTCCTCTCCTGGAAGCCCCAATTTCAACTCCAAGGGAGGCTGAGTGAGCATGCTCTGGGCTCCCCACCCCATTTTCATCAAAAGGATTCAACCTTTAGCTATTTTTACATCAAGGGCCCAAATGAGCTTTCATTTGCAGAAAGGCTTCAGTCATTAAGGAAAAACAATGGTTTAAAAAAAATCAGGCTTAACCTACCCCCAAGTACTCAAAGACATGAGTTGCAGGAACAGCACACCCACTGCCTAGCTGTATTGCAGTCTGATTCCATTGGTCTGGGTGGGGTCTGAACACCAGCATGCTTTTTAGGCTTCCTGGGTTACCAAAGTGCAGCCAGAGTTACCAACAGCTGTGCTAGGGGCTGCTTCTCAAAGCAGCAGCTCTGTCCCATACAGCCAGTGGGCATGGTGGTCATACTTCAGCCTACAATGAGCTTCTGCCATGTCACTTAGTAGCTGTGTGACACTGGCAAATTACCTAAGCTCTTGGAGCCTCCCAGTCCTCCCCTAAACAGTGGAGATAATAAGTACATCCCAAGGCTATTTTAAGGATTAAATAAGAGCAAAATAAATAAGTAGATTATTACTGTCTCATTTTCAGAAATCTTCCCCACAGAGGTCATCCTAATTGGTGTTTCTCTAAGATTTGGCTCAAAGTCTTGGGCTGAGGATAAGGTCTTAGCTTGGAATAAACTGGGGTCACAGTAACACTACTAATACTGTTAGAGTAGTAATATAATTGTAACATACATAGGAGCTGCAATTTTTGTGCCTACTGTGTAGCAGATAGTGTGCTGGGGCCTTACACTCATGACTTCAGTGAATCCTAACTTACACCTAAGAGGTAGACACTTAGCTCCATTTTACAGATGAAGCAACCAAGGTTCAGAGACTATAATCTCCTTGAGGGCAGGGATTATGCCTGTCTTGTTCACTGTCTGACTCAATAAATATTTGTGGAATCAAAGAATGAACTTGTGCAAGTTCACGTAACTGGTAGGTGGCACAGCCAGACTAGGGACCAGGTGGGTCTGGACCCAAGCCCTAGTTCCTCACTGCTGTGGTCCCATTGTAACCTCTCAGATGGGTGCGTACCTGCAAACCCTGAGCCACAGTTAGTGATGATGTCAAGCAAGGCATCTGGGAGGAAGCCGGCAGCAGCGAAACATTCGAGGAAAATGTCCCCTTGCCTCTTGGACAGTTTACTGCCGTCTTTGTTGAGGAGTAGGGGTAGGTGGGCAAAGCGAGGCGGTGTCCAGCCCAGGGCCCTGTAGAGGAGCAGGTGCTTGGAGGTTGAGACCAGCCACTCTGAGCCACGCAGCACATGGCTAATGCCCATGTGGTGGTCATCCACCACGCAGGCCAGGTGGTATGTGGGGAAGCCATCGCTCTTCAGGATGACCGGGTCCCCCTCCACACTGGCCACTTCATGCTTATTCCAGCCGAATATCAAGTCCTGGAAGGCCGGTGCCTCCTCCTGCAGGCGAAAGCGGATAGCAGGCCTGGGGTCCTTGGCCAACTTTTGGGCTACCTGTTCCTGGCTCAGGTTCCGGCACCGATTGTCATACCTGTTGGGAAGCAGAGCAGCAGAGCTGCTAAGAGTATTGATGATGGGCATGAGCCCTCTCTATGTCTCTGGTAACTGTATGACCTTGGGCCAAAAAAGTAATCTTCTGTCAGTAGACAAGTACGATGGTGTTTATAATGAAAAAATCAGTGCTTCAGTGAATGTTGCAACCTTGTCCAAACATCTGGGCCCTTGTGCAGACAGTTCACTAAAACTGGAACTTAAGTTATGATGCCACTGTTGAAAGGAATGCAGCTACTGCAGGGCCACCAGGCAGCACCATGTCTCAAAGGTTCCAACGAAACACTGTATGTGTGCAAAATGATGCTTGTCAACATAATTTGCCACAGCAAATTTGATATTAGAGATTTTTTATAACATAGAGTTTTTTTATAACAAAAGATTAGAAATGATATAACGGTATGTTAGCAAGGAACTGATTAAGTAAATGATGATATATCTATACAATGGAATACAATGCCGGCATCAGAAAACCTGTGCATTGACACAGACTAATCCTTGAGACGGAATGTTGTACAATACACTTGTTGTGTGCTACCATTTGAACGGGCAGGAAGAGAAATGATATGCATTTATCAGTGTATGTTCTGATTGTCTCCACAGGAGACATAAGCAAATTCTAACACCAGTTTTCTCTGGAGAGGAAATTAATTGAGTAGCCAGAGTCAGGGTTAGGAGAGGGCTTTGTGTATATATTTTTCTAAACATGGGAACATTTTACTTATGCAAAATAACAAATAAGTAAAACTGCATGTTTCTGCCTGGGACCCAATGCAGTTGGTAGCTTGGACATGACCTCAGTGATCCCCACCTCCTGGTATTTCTGCCCTTGTGTCTTCCCCTTCCTGTGAGTGTTGGCTGGACCTGGTGACTTCCTCCTAATGAACAGAGCAAAACCAAAATGATGAGCTGTCATTTCCTCGATTAGGTTACAGAAACACTCTGGCTTCTGTCTCACTCTCTTGCTTTCTCCCTGGCTCACTCTGAGGAAAGTCAGGTGCCATGCTGTGAGCTGCCCTACGGAGAGGCCCAAGTGGCAAGGAAATGTGTCCAGGCAACAGCCAGTGAGGCCCTGAGGTCTGCTGATAGCCTCATGGGAAAATGGAAGCAGATTCTCTGTGAGCTGAGCCTTCAGATGACCACAAGCTGGCCAGGACCTTGGCTCCAGCACTGACAGAGACCCTGAGTCCTGACCCACAGAAATTGTAAGACAGTAAAAGTTTGGGGGTAACCTGTTATGCAGCCAACAGCTAACAAACACACCCAACTTTTGGGAGGCAGCATAACAGGTTGGAGCTCTCACCGGGGTGTCTGGCGGCTCCTCAGTGCCTCCTTCTTCAGCAGCTCCAGCCGCTGTGGTGAGCAGAAGCAGGGGTAAGCAGCCCCGGTCCTCAGCAGAGCTTCTGCGGCCTGGGCATACAGCTCGAGCCGCTGGGACTGCAGGTAGGGCCCAGTGGGGCCTCCCCGGCGTGGGCTCTCATCAGGGGGAATGCCTGGAGCATGGAAAGAGTAACCACCAGATAATAACCATGAGATGCGCGTGACACTGGTTCTCAGGCACTGCTCTAAGGGCTTGGCAAATGGAGGAAAGCTTCTAATCCTCCCAATAATGTGTGAACTCCGTACTACCATGAGTTCCCATCTATAGATGAAAAGTTAAAACACAGAGTGGTTCAGTGCTCAAGGTCACACGGGCTGGTGGAGGAGTATAGCAGATGTGTGCTGGCTCTGTGTCTTCACTGCCAACTACATGTCCTCTCCATCCACCCTTTTCCTAGGGTGGGGAAAACCATCCAGGCCTGGAACAGCCCACTCAGGAGGAAGACATGGTTCAGGGCACAGCCCAGCAGGCCTGGCTAGACTCCTGGCTCTGCCCCTGACTGGCTGTGACAAGGGATCCAAATGTAGAAGCACCAGAGTGCCAAGCTGTTTTTATATTTTACGACCTCCACCAAGCTTCAGAACCATCATACCACGTGGATGCTATTATTATCCCCACTCATTAACAAGGACACTGAGGCACAGAGGGACTTCGTTATATCACTTGGCCAAGGATAAAGGACGCTAGATTCAAACCCGGGTGTGCTGGCCCCAGAGTCTGTGCTCCTAACAACTCACCGTACTGTCTCTTTGCATTCCTTAGCCATTGTAAGCCTCAGTTCCTTTCTCTGAAAAGCAGAGCTGACAGCCTACTGTGCAGAGTGACTGAGAACTAAAAGCATCACTGCTTACAGAGCACTCAGCCCAACAGCATACCTCTAACAGCTGCTACATAAGCCTGAGGAAACGTGGTCTACATATTAGCAGCCAAATCCCTAACCCAAGGTCCAGGTTCCTCAGGTCACAAAGGACATATTGAACTATGAACATTTTCAGGAGAGGGCAGAGGGGATACAGAAGAGTTGAATGACAGTGTTTCTGCCTTCAGATAGTTTTTAAATGAATTAGAAGGATAACAACATGGATAATCTTGCACACACGATGTTAACACAAACTCTGGAAGACACAGCCCACATTCGAACTCACTGGCCAGCATGGAAACCTTGAGTGAGTTGCCTTTCAAAGACTCAATTTCCTCATTTGTAAAAGAACACAAACTTTACTGTGAGGGTGGTCACAGTAAAATGCTTAGTGCACTGCCTGGTATATGCAAGGCACTTGGTCAGCTTTGGACATAATTGTCATTAGTATTATTTAGCTCCTTCTCCCATTGGGCCTCCACTTCTTCATTTGTCAGAAAAAAAAAAGAGTTAGATTAGGTATATTTGGGGTCCTTTCCTAATATAACTGAATGTGTTCAGCACATGGATGTCCTAGGGTTTAAGAGTAACTCCATTTGGGGAACTGAAAACATATGTTCACAACCCTGGCCAGTAGCTCAGTTGGTTAGAGCGTTGTCTCAATACACTAAGGTTGTGGGTTCAAATCCCAGTCAGGGGACCTATGGGAGGCAACCAGTAAATGCGCAACTAAATGAAATGAAAAACCCCCAAAACATTATTGTTTTCCCTCTCTCTAAAATCAATTTAAAAATTAAAAAAAAAGAAAAGAAAACGTATGTTCACGTAAAAACTAGTACATAGCCCTAGCTGATGTGGCTCAGTGGATTGAGTGCCGGCCTGCAAACCAGAGGGTCACTGGTTTGAGTCCCAGTCAGGGCACGTGCCTGGGTTGCAGGCCAGGTCCCTGGTTGGGGAGGGCATGGGGTGCAGGAGACGCAACAAATTGATGTTTCTTTCCCTTCTCTTTCTCCTTCCCTTCCCCCGCTCTGTAACAACAATTAAAAAAAAATCTTTAACCTCCCCCACCCAAAGAAAAAACTAGTGCATAAATGTTCACAGCAGTGACTTTTAAGAGTCAAAAGGTAGAAAACAGCCAAATGCTCATCCATGGATAAATGGATAGGTAAGCAAAAGATGGTATTTCCCACAATGACTTGGTCATAAAGAAGATGAAGTACTGACATATGCTACAACATAGATGAACCTTACACTAAGTAAAAGCCAGTCATAAAAGGCCACATATTGTAGAATTCCATTTACAATGTATGTAATTTCCAGAATAGGCAAACCACAGGGATAGAAAGTAGATTCCTGGTTGCCAGGGGCTGGTGGGAGAATAGGGAGTTACTACTATTAGGTACTGGGTTTCGTTTTGGAGTGATAGACATGTACTGGGATTAGAGAGTGGTGATGGTTGTACAACATGGCAAATATACTAAAAATCACTGAATTGTACACTTTGAAACAATGAATTTCATATTACGTGAATTACACGTTGAAAAAAAAAAAAGAAAAGAATTACCCCTGAAGCAAGCATCTCCAGCGGTCAGTACCCTGGGGTGCCTGCCCTATGCCTCACCACAATGCTGGGGTGGGGACTGCAGCCTCATTCACACAGTCATACTGCACCAGGGGCTCCACACAGGTGGCACCTATTCATTGCGACCCTCCGTGTCCAGCAGAGTTCCTGCATGTAACTAAGAGTTCTCACCTGGCTTGCATGGCATAGCAGCTTTGCCTGTACCTCTCATTACTCTGCTTTGCTCACTGTACTTAGGCCACACTGGCCTCCTGGCTGCTCGCCTAACACGCCCAGCACTTCACTTCCACAGGGTCTTTGCATCTGCTATTGCCTCTGCTTTGAACACTCTTCCCCTAGGTAACCACAGGGTGGCCCCTTGCTTTGTGCAAGTCTCTGCTCCAGCGTTACCTCCAGAGCGAAGACCACCATACATAAATGAGCATGCCTCCCTGCGGGTTCCCAAACCTGCTACCCTTTCTTCATAAAAAGACAGGCAACTGTTGACCCAGGGAACACAAATACACTCCTCCTTTCCTCCCTGAGCTTAGCTGTGTTCAGGATTAAATTTCTCACAATTTGATCTCTGAAGATCGACTTCAGAGATCGTGCACATTTTGTTTGCCTCATAGTGTAGTTTTAAAAAGAAAAACCAAAAACCTGAGCTCAGATTTAACAATGGGAAGCATTCATTTAAACATAACAAAATCCCTGGCATTGTGGTTCCTCTTGGAAGTCAGAAGATTTGACAAGTTGAGCCAGTATTCCCACTTGGAAATGAGGGACTGGAATATGTTCCAGCTTACCACCGGTCTAGTGTCCCCCAGGTCCATCTTATACTTGGCCTATTTCTTGCCTGCCATCAGGAGGGCTTGAGATTCTGGGATAAGAACAGGATTCTCCAAACAGCCTTAGAGCTTTTCTTCAGGTAGCTTCGGCATCTTTTCAAGTGGCACCTGCTATCCCAGGCAGCACAAATGTCCCATCTCTCCAAGTGCTCCTCATCCTCCATCCTGGGTCCCGTGGGAAGACTACAGGTTCCTTTCTCTGCCAGTCTCACCTGCCCACTCCAGCATGTCCTCAATGTTGTCCGCTGCTCCAGGCACAAGGCGGGATTGGTCCGTGTCCTCCAGCCGCAGGACAAAGCTTCCTCCGAGCTTCTTGGCAAAGATGTAGTTGTACAAGGCAGTGCGGAGGCCACCCAGGTGCAAAAAGCCTGGTATAAAAAGAAAACAGCTCAGACAAGACAGGTAACATGACCTGACAAACCTTAGTCCAGGGGCAAGCAAGCTCTGCTTGTGACAGAATATCTCAATGAATATCAAAGCCCAAGAGACCACTATCTCTGTCCCATCTCCCCAGTTAGCACCTAGACAGCCAGACTGTCACAGAGAAGGAAAGGGTGGTAACTTGTTTAGCCCCTCTTTCTGGAAGAAGACACTCAAGTTTTGGAGAATGCATCTTGTAAACAGGCTCGAATTTGCTGAAAATGCACCCATCATTCTACTTTGATATTTGCTTCTAGGCCAAGTTTCACCCAAAGGAGAGCAGCAGAGCCTTATTCACTGAAGTAATTACCATATGTACATTAAACTTATGTAAATTCAACGATGTACATGGGAAAAAATTAATTACAAATTAAAAATACTGTAAAATGACATTTTCCATACATTCTCTATGCAGTCATGACTATCCATATTATACATTTTGAATTTTGTCTACTTGAGATTTTCACCTTAAGTGCTGGCTCTAAACACTAACCAAAAGTAACATTTGATTCTGTGGTATTTCTCTCCACCTGAATTTAAATTCTTAAGATTTTACTTTTCCATCATTCCGGACCAAAAACTTAAAATGAACAATTTTCCCAGGGCTGTTATTTCCTCTTACTCTACCTTCTTTGGTTTGGCCCACAGTTCTGTCTGCACAGTGAATTCATCTGCACCTCCAAGTACAGGAAGCGGCCCAGGACCAGGTAAAGCTGCCCTGGTGTTAGGCAGTCTCTTTTTAACACTGATTATGTGTGTGACCTCCAGTTATTTATTGCAAGTCCACCACAAAACCAGTGATTCCCAAGATAGAAGACACAAAGGTTCAGGAATTAAAAGCAAGACCTCTTATGTGAAATAAACCTGGATTCAAATTCTGCATTCACCATTTACTAATTGCTACCCCTTCAGCACTTTACTTGTCTGAGCTCCAATTTCCTCATCTACTAGAGGGATTAAAAACAAAAAAAAATAGAAACCTTTCTCATAGGGTTGCTGCGAGGCCTAAATGCTGACCAAAGTACAGCCTTCAATTAATTTTAGCCATTGCAATGATCTGTGTTTGGTAATTTTTTTTTTTTATGTCTGTAGTAAACAGCTTTTGCTCTAAATGGCTTTTCCTGCAAATTAGCAAGGAAACATGAATTACAATAATTATTATAGAGGTTACAGTTCATTAAGTGCATTCTTACCAAAAGTTCCCAAGTGTCTCAGTTGCATTACCTCAAGACCAAGAGATGGGCAGTATTACTTAGTCCTGTTTGACAGATGACAAAACTCAGAGGCTCTGAGAAGTGAAATAATTTGCCCAAGTTACACAGCTAGGAAGTGAGAAAGCCAGAAGCTTTTACTCCATCTCAGGCTCTGGCACCCAAACTGGTGCTGGTCTGTGAACTGTTGCCAGTTTACAACCAAGTAAGCACTGAAACTGAGAGTAAATGTGTAGGAATTTACAGCAGTTTGACAGAATAATGTTCTACCTGTTTAATCTAACAAAGAGTAGGCTCATATGCTTTAATTCATTTTCCTAGTAATCTATTTATATTGATTTTATAAAAGTATTGATCCATAATTGGTTGAAAATTAAAAACCAGTCCTTTCAGCATGGGTAGTTTGAAAAGGACGCTCTATACTAACCAAAAAGATCTGCCACTCTGTGCAGCTGGGATCTTGCCACAAAGATATTCTTATATACTGACCCTGGGGTTGAAGAGAGGCATGCTCACAGTGAAGGCAGAGGTATCCTCCTGACGAAAATTTTAGGAACTGGTGGGGAAGCCCTGACAAGACGTCCACTAGAGTATGCAATGGGCCCCTAAGTCCCTTTGGCTTGCTAAACTCTAACACTAACCACAGGGCAATTTCCTCTCCTCAGAAGGTTCCTTCTGCAGGTTCACATAGCTACCTCCTTGTCATTTGGTTCTCAGTTCAAATGTCACCTTCCCAGCAAGGTCTTCTTGAGCATCCTTATCTAACCCCCAGTCTCCTATCCTGCTTCATTTTCCAAATGGCACCCGTGACTGTCTAAAATCACAGTATTTTTGTTTGTCGGGACCGGGGGCTTACTTTTTCAATGGAAACAGCAGCGGAACAGTACCTGGCAGTTTTTACTTAATGCATATTGAATACAAGAAAAAGAGACCGAACGAGATGGCGAGGTCCAATAAACACAAAGAATTCGTGGCCATGCGAATAATTTCCGCTTGTGGACCTGTTTCTGACTCTATAAAATAGGGTCGCGTAGCCCTCCCAGTCTGACTCCACAAGAACGGGTTCTTACGGGAACATCAGGGGGCGGGCACGCGACCGTGTGCCTCGGCCTGCAGCGTCACGTCCGCCCACGTTACCTGTGGGGCTGGGGGCAAATCGAACTCGCACTGCAGCCCCGGAATCAGTGCCTAGGCTGGCCTCGCGCCGACCCAGGGAGCGCCCCAAGATTCCCGGGGGCCTCCCCAGCTGCAAAAGCATCCTCAGGAGCACCGCCATGTGGGGTGTACTCGCCCACGTGGCCTTCTTCGTGAATCACTTCCGGGGACTCCTCCCAGCCAATCCGCTTCCGCCACAGGAGGCCCAACCTCACCCCTTAAAGGGGCAGACCGCTTAGCCTGCGAGCGCACAATCCCCTGTACGGCTGTGGCCCCGCTCGGCCTCTAGGGGGACGAGCCAGTGGAGCAGGCGATTACCAGGCCCTCCCCTCTCCGCAGCGGAAAGCTGAAGCGTGGCAGGGGCCGGCCCGAGAAGAGGAGGAGGCGGGTCTCCATAGAAACCTCCACCTGTTTCCGGCCAGCCGGGGCGAGATTAGGGGCTGCTCCGGGGGCCAATCTCCGCCAGCTCTCCTTTTCCCAGCGGTCCCTGCGGGCGCGGTGGGTGTTGTACACAATCATCATGGCGGCGGCCGGGGCCCCGGATGGTGAGTGTGGCGGGGTGGCTGGCGTCTGGGTTGGGCCCGGGTTAAGAGGTCTTTTCTCGGGGACGTGGCCTGGCCCGGGGTGGGGGGCTGGGGAGGAGATCTCTGGTTCGGGAGCCGGGGTGCGGCGGCGCCCGGGCGGAGTCCGGCCGCAGGCCCAGCCCGAGGCGAGCGCCCACCGCTGACCCCGTTGCAGGCATGGAGGAGGCTGGCATGGACACGGAGGCCGAGACTGTGGCGGCCGAGGTCCCCGCGCGGCCCCTCAACTGCATGGAAGCCGAAGCGGCAGCGGTCGCGGGGGCGGCGTCCGCGGACGCCTGTGCCGCGCGAAGCAGCCTGCAGCCAGCCCCGGCCCAGCCCCCTGGAGACCCCGCGGCCCAGGCCTCGGTCAGCAATGGCGAGGATGCGGGCGGCGGCGGCCCGGGCAGGGAGTTGGTGGACCTGAAGATCATCTGGAACAAGACTAAGCACGACGTGAAGTTTCCCCTGGACAGCACAGGCTCCGAGCTGAAACAGAAGATTCACTCGATTACAGGTAATCCCCGTGGCAAGACAGCCACAGACGCCTTCTCCACGTCTCCTGCGGTTCTTAGTGCTCACACTCTGCTAGGCACCGTGCTGGCCGCTGTCCCAGGATCAAGTCTCTCAGTGCTCACAGCAGCCCTCCGAAATGGGTACTAGGATGCCCGTCACTCAGATGGGCGAAATGAGACCTGGTATCAAGGAGCTACTAAGTGGTTGAACAGGGATTGAGGCCCAGGTCTGACTCTTAGGCCCAATCTTATAAGTAGTGTTGCACAAACATCTCTAATAAAAATCATCTAAGGCGCTTGTTAAATTTACGATTTCCAGGCTTCCCCTCCCCCCAAAGGTGATTTTGATTCAGTGGGCCTGGAATGTGGCCAGAAATTTATTTTTAGCAAATACCAGGTAATTCTCATAAAGGAAGTTTAGGAAACAGTGCTGTTGGCCATCATGCTGGCCCTTTCACAGGTGCTTCTGTTACTTAATTTCATCTTGTCTTCAGTACTTTGTCATCTGAAAGGATTTCTTTTTTAAGCTTTTTCCGTGCAGTCTGTAAGGTCTATAAAAACAACTTGGTCTGTACTGGTTTTTGTATCCCTGAGGCTTGTGGACTTACATAATATTTGAGTGATTAGAAGATTGAGGAATAACTTGGAATGAATGACAAATAGTATTTACTGAACAATTATTGAATACCAGGCACTGCCCTACGTACTGTTTGACGTATCTGGTTATCCTTAAAACCAAGTCCATACAGAGGGAACTACTGTCATCAGTATTACAAAGTTCTGGAAACTGAGGCCAAGAGAGGTTGTGAATTGCCCAAGTGTGCAAAGATAAAAGGTGTAGAGCAGTATTCACTTTGGGGTCTGTTGCCAAAGAGCCCTGGTCCAAGTATGTTTTTTGATTCTTTTACTGTCTGCTACCTTTTCCAAAGGTCTCCCGCCAGCCATGCAGAAAGTCATGTATAAGGGACTCGTCCCTGAAGATAAGACGTTGAGGGAAATAAAGGTGACCAGCGGAGCCAAGATCATGGTGGTTGGCTCCACGATAAATGATGTTTTAGCAGTAAACACGCCCAAAGACTCTGCACAGCAGGATGCCAAGGCTGAAGAGAACAAGAAGGAGCCACTGTGCAGGCAGAAAGTGAGTTCATCGTGGTTGTTAGTCCTGGGAAATTTGAGGCTTTGTCCTCTAGAGCCATGGTTGGTGATATTCTCCCTAGAATAAGCTCCTTTTTGGACAGGGTCCATGATGGAAATTTATGGCAGCAGTTGGGTGCGGCTGGCTGTTGAGTGGAGGTGACAACTACCTGAGATTTGCAACTTTTTCATCTGGCGGGTCAGTGTGTCTCAAGTCTACCTACTTTAGGATAAGGCCTTTGTAAAGGAGGCTTCAGAATCAGATACGAGTGTCTCCTGTTCAGTGTCAGAGAAAAATGCTATTAGTGGAACTAACTTCCCATCTTGTATAAGTGCTTACATCTGCTTTTTGGTGTATGGCTCCCTCAAGTCAACAGGCTCATTTCTGAAAAGGCATGAAAATCAGTAGCTTTCAGAGGTTCCTCTAAAACAGCATTTCAGAAAGTCAGATGAAACTCACTAGAAAGATAATGGTGCTGATTTTTTCCCCCTCTCCTGGTCTGTGAAATGGGGGCCCAATTTTTCATATTCTTTGTGGCCCAGTTTGGAGTGGTTGGAAGAGCCATCACTTGTGATTTTATTATCCAGCAAACACCAGTCATTGTTAGGCAGCCTCTTGGACACTCTTTAGTAGTGTTCCAGGAAAATAGGTATTCTCATCCTAACCTGTGTGCTGAATAGAGTAGACCAGCTGGAACCAACATTGGTTTTAGTGATTATAGGCACTCAGGCATATGACCAACAGTGTGAGAAGTATACAGTTTTCTGTTACAGGTCCGTATTCCCTTATGTGTGCTTCCAAACCTCCAAAACATGTTTTTGTAAATAGGGTAGCAAAACCTGACCAGGACTAGTGTGACTATTCATGTTTTGCCATAGAAATGTTAGTGTGTTTGGTGACAAGGTGCTGCTGCCCCCGAACCCATGGAAGATGATAGAGAATGTATTCTAAAACTATATTACTTTTATAAAACCCATAAAACTTTTGGGTTTTAAAACATTCAAGACATCTGTCCATAGCATTTCAGAAAGGGGTTGTAAACCTATATTAACGTCTAAAAGGTGTTTATTTGGACACTTTCACTATAAATGTGGGATTACAAGGTCTTGTAACCAATTGAGTTCATTTCCATTTTCCTGTTTTCCTCTGCCACCTGTGGGAAATGTCAAGTATGAGAATGCAGACGTGAGTGAGCATTCCCGCTGGCCCCACCCTGGGAGCACACATGCCTCTTAAATACAGGTTTTGAGTTACTAATGCTAGCTTAACAGGCTTTGAACTTTTTTTCCACAGTGCAGGGGAAATTCTTCAATAGATGGCTTGTGAGGTATGAGTCAAATTCAGCTTGTAATCCATGCTGCTGTTTCGTTAATGTCAGTTATGAGGCATAACATGGCCTCATGAGAGGGACCCATCCTTGTGACTTTTCACCAGCTCTTCAGAAATCTGGGGCTGATAATATAGGGGACCCTTGATAGCAATCTGGCAATGTTGAGTTTATTCCTACTGGAGGTTTCTGCCATGCCAGTGAGGGTTTGAGCTAGTTAATGGTCACCTGATGCTTAAATTTAGTTAATTTTTTACTCTGCCTATTCATTGCCCTAAGGTTCTAGCTCCACTAAACAGTATCTTTACCTATACAACTATAGCTGGGGCAGAAGTAAGATTTTAACATGTGGGCTGGTCAGGAGCCATGAGCCTTACTAGAACCCATAAGGAACTGCGTCAAACTCCTGTGGTGGGCTGGGTTAGAGACTTCTTAATGTCAGGCTGTAGAGCATTTCTCTTTGGAAATGAGGTTCTTCAGAATTTCAGTCTAGCAGGGATTGAGAGTGAGGCATCGGGGAAAACTTCTGCAGTAGATGAGTCTCCATTTGTGGAGGAAATGTCCCTGTAGATAATTAGCCTAATTGCCAACATCGGTAGAGTGTCTTTGGGAGTTTAAGTTGACAGAAGTGCTCTCATTTTGTACCTGTCAGGACAGCAACACCATTTGTGGCTCTCTTAGCTTGATGTTGAATCGTTCCACTGGTGAATTGGGGAAGGGAGGAGGAAGTAGAGTTTCTTTGAATTAGTAGTCTGGAAATTCTGCTTTCTCCAGAACTTTGAGATCTAGTATGATAGCCATATGTGGCTGATTAAAATTCAGTAAGATTGAGGATTCATTTTCTTAGTCCTACTAGCCCTATTTCAAGTGCTTAATAGCCACACGTGTCCATCAACACAAACTTCTGCTGGACAGCGCTGCTCTGTAGTGTCAGAGGACCCATATGTAGACAGTACAAGTTTTGAACTGGAACATTAAGGCTTTGTTTCTTCGTCCTGTTTTTCTGAGGTAGTAACCTGACAAAAATGTGGTCAACTTTCATTTAATGATCTCTTCTGACTTATGTTATAGCAACACAGGAAAGTGTTGGATAAAGGAAAACCTGAAGATGTGATGCCATCTGTTAAGGGGGCCCAGGTAAGCCACACTTCTTCATGAGCATTCCGAAAACTAGGCCCACCTGGCTTCTTGAGGTTCCTGTGCTCCCATCTTGGCATCCTGTCCCTTACCCTGTTTCGTCCTACTTTGTTTCTGGTCCCTCCCTCTCTTACGACAATCTCGTGCCTCCAGGAGCGCCTGCCTACAGTCCCCTTGTCTGGCATGTACAATAAGTCTGGAGGAAAAGTGAGACTCACCTTTAAACTAGAACAAGACCAGCTGTGGATTGGCACTAAAGGTATGTGTTACTGCTTGCAGCTTCTTCCTGACTTGCTACCTCTGGCACCTGGCAGCACTCAGCACTCAGTTCTGCTCCTCATTCTGAAATCTCCACTGTGTTTTGCATGCTCCTGGCTTTTGATTTTGCTTCTAGATGCTCACCTTCTGTTTAGACCCTTTCCCCTCATTCTTTTCAGTCTGATGTCAGGGCCAATCCATCAAAAATTGGTTCTCTGGTTGTACCAAAAACCAGAGGTCCTGGATGTATGGCCTGAGGGCCAGGTTTGATCCACAGGCAAGGGTTTTATCTGTTTACACATAATCTGTAAAAAACGAGATTTACCCTGACCACTGTGTCGCAGTTGGGTGTCATGCTGTGAACCGAAAGGTCTCTGGTTCAATTTTTGGTCAGGACACATCCCTGGTTGTGGGTTCAGTCCCTGGCCAGGGTGCATATGAGAGGCAGCTGATCAATGTTTCTCTTTTGCATCGTTTCTTTCCCTCCCTTCCCCTTGCTCTAAAAATAAATAAGGTCTTTTAAAAAACAAAACAAAACTGGAGATTTCACTTGATCTGATTTTTGGCTCCTCTTGAAAAAAATCAGAAGGTCCAGCCAGTCTGGACCTGCATGCTCACATGGTAAGAAGCAGCTGGAGTTGAGTAGTAGTTTCACACGGGCATGGCTAATGGTTCTCATTGTCTCAGTTAGCCTATAGGTAGCCAGCATCCTTCATTCACATTGCCCACCTGGCCCCAGTAGATTGGAGTTTGCCCCTGTACTAGCTGCAGTTTTCCTAGTACTGGACCTGCCCTCTCACCAGCCTCCAACCTGGTAGCCCTCTGCATGCCCCCACAGACCCCTACCTGTGCTTGCTGGGTCAGGCTTGCTCTTTGCTGGGAAGTGTTTCTGACTCTCCTCCCACTTTCTTCCCCCAGATGGATCAGTGTCTCATCAGTTACACTCCAGAATTACCTGTGTCTCTTTCTTTGCTACTTCATGGTGCTGCTTAAGACTCCTAGCATCTCTAAACTTGGTCCATGAAAGAAGTTAACCTGTTTCCCTGCCCCATCTCTGATCTCTTGTGTCCCCCCGCCCATTCTCTCTACTGTTTTTTTTTTTTTGTCACTGGTTTTTGTGTTCAAAAACCTTTTTGGCTCTTTAAGGCCAAGTTCAAATGCCTAACCACAGTGTCCAGTGTTCTCAGTGATGGAACCCCAGTTTAAATTTTTGACCTAGCTTCCTTTCCTGCTTGCCTTGTCATACTCTGTGTGTACCAGCTGCACCACGTGCCAAACCTCCCCCACATGCTCTGCACAGCCCTGTGTCTTTGCTGATGCTGTGCACTTAACCTGCAAGCCTTCTTCCCATTCCTTGTTATAATAAAATCTTCCAAGGCACTACTTAAGTGTCCTCCTAATAAAGCCTTCCCTGATATGTCCCCTACCCTGCTGCTTTGTTCATAGAGTACTTCATTTATGTCCCCAGAGCACTCATTACTCTCTGACTTGTCTGTCCCCTGTTAGATTCCGGAGGGGACCGAACATGCCTAACTCACCTGTTTCTGCCAGCACTGTAGGTGTTCAGTGTTCGAGGTAAACGCGAAAGAGAAGTACAGGGGATTTTGTCCTCTGAGGCTGATTGGTTTCAGAGACAGGCCATTAGTATGATTCTGCTTCAAATGGGGCCAACATTTTATGGAAAATAGGGTTGGGGTGATGGGAATGAGATTTTTATCATCTAAAATATGAAAGTTTCTTGTTTTCACCCCTATTTTGGTTCTGCAAGTGAACAAAGACTGAGATGCCAAAAATGCTTGAGTTTTCTAATGATTGTATGATAACCTGCTATATTCTTTCTTTCACCTTTGATTCTAACTGCATGATCAGAGCAAGTTTTGAAAACTATCTAAGGGCTCCCCCATTCTTCAAAGGGCCTTTGACCCCTTTAATAGGTCATTGTCTTCTGCAGAGCTGGTCCTGTCATCCCCTGTTGTTTCTTCAGTTGTGCGTTGCTCACCCCTGTCAGCTCCTCACTTCTCCATGACTTGGCAGGTGGTTGGGCTTAGTCCTCCATCATCACATTGACTTGCTAAAGCACTGCTTCTTCCACTTCGGCAGCCAAATGGAAGGCAGTGGCTAAGGCTGATCCGGAAGGACACCAATGGCCGAGAGGATGGGTGCAGCCAGGCAGTCTGGATGAGAACTCCATCTCTGCGTGCTGGTTGGTTCCTCAGAGAACACCTCTGTGTTAGGAAGTAGTGTAGGGAACATGTCCTAACGATAGGGACTCATGAGAACCCGCTGTGCCTATGTTGGAGGTCTGCTTCAGATTTGGGGAGCAGCCACCCTCCTGCTTTGGCATGAAGGAGAGCTCTGAAAGAACCTCAGTGTGTTGGTGCATCAGAGCTGTTGAGAGCCTCCTAAGTCGCCAGCCTTCCTGAAGAGCATGGCCATTAACTCACATCTTCCTTCAGGGGTCAGCCACAGCTGAGGTTTTCACTCCCACCTAGAGCCCTACGTCAGTGTATCTCAGGTACTCTTCTCACCTGAGCGTGAGTCCTGTCACCTGAGTGTCATAAGCAGTTCTTCAGAGGAGAGCTCGTTCTGGGAGTTGGCTCCCAGCCTCCGGCTTCATCTTTCTGCTGGCAAGACGCTACTGTGGAATGAACATTCCAGCAGCTAGTTGGACTCCTCAGAGGGGTGCTTTACTGAGTGACACAGGTAAACTGTGGTGGCTTGTGTGGGAGGCAGGACCCACAAACTCAGAGCCAGAGGAGTTGAGAAGAACAGGCTCTCAACAGGAAGGGTGAATGGCAAGCACAGGGGAGCACTGTCGCTGCCGTGGGAGTGCCTGTGTCCCATTGGTAGGAATGTGGTATCTATAATCTAGCTGCTTATCTCTCATGAGCATGGGCCCTAGGAATGTTACATCTTCTGCATTTTCAAAGGAAGCCAGAAATCCATGTCTTTATGTGAAATTGCTGGACATTCAAGATGGTTGGTGTTTTAAGAAGTTTCTTTCTTAAAGACATAGCTGGTCAGGTCCTGCCTGTGGGACACTATTTTTGAGCCACTGAAAGTCAGAACTTGAATAAATGTCTTCATGTCCAGTCTCCCCACGCTGGTTTTTCACAGACCGAGGCCCACAGAACAGAAATAAAATGTCTCAATTCATCAACTAGACTAGAACCCTGGCCTCTAAATTCCTGGTTTCTTTTGTCAAGTTACTGTTTTCAGATTTTGCCTTTCCAGATTTTTCTTTCTGAAAAGGCTTTAATGTTTTTGTGTTCTTTAGGATTTTATTTATTTAGAGAGAGGGTAAGGTAGGGAGAAAGAGAGGGAGAGAAACATTGATGCAAGGGAGAAACATTAATCAGTTGCCTTTTGCATGCGCCCCAACCAGGGACCAGGCCTGCAGCCCAGACATGGGAATCAAACTGGTAACCTTTTGCCTCACAGGACAGTGCCCAGCCAGTTGGGCCATGATGGCAAGGGCGGCTTTAATGTTTTTTTTAAAACTTGGTTTAACTGTTTTCTGAGCACTTTTCCCATTCCTGAGGTGTGTGCTGCTTCTGGGTGGTAATTTCCTGGTGGCAGGCGCTCCATACCCCTCCTGCTGTCGTCCCCTGCTGCTACACATGCTCACTGCCAGCAGTCTCCTCTTTCTGCAGGCATCCCTTGTTGCCGCCTCTTGCATACCTGCCACCCTTAAACTTGCTGCAAAGTGTCTTCTGACCCTGTGCTAAGTGGTATCTTGAGTGTTAATCATAAGAGGGTATAAATGTTTTAAGAGAACTTTCAAGCATGGGTATATGAAAGGGTGGGGGGTCCAGGGAGGGATGGGGGAGGGCAAGTGAGCAGGATCTTTGGACAGAGACTGGTCGTGCACCCCCCAGCAGTCCTCCTTTGTGTGGGAGCCCCAGGGGCATGCTGGTGCCTTTTTACCCTTCGTCCTCTTGCCTGTCCCAGGCACAAAAGGCATTAGCCAGTGCTGGGCTTGAGCAGTAAGGGTACAGTGGAATTTCTTGGGTATTTATTAATTGTTAGACTTTTAAAAATAACGCCAGGAAGGAGCTACTTCTGACCTCAGAGACCTTTACTATACCATTGCCACATCCTGGTCCCTATTTGCTCCTGAGAAGTTTCCAGTTCCCATGAAGGACTCTAGGGTCGCTGTCAGAAGGTCCTGCCCCACCATCTCTAGAGGGCACGAGTGACTTGAGCTTACAGTAGACTCCAAAGCCACCAGCCCTGACAAGGGACTGTTGAGTCACACAGTATAACAGGAGAGCCTTTGAATAATGATTGTCATTCCTCTCGACCTAGAACGGACTGAGAAATTACCCATGGGCTCCATTAAAAATGTGGTCAGTGAACCCATTGAAGGACATGAAGACTACCACATGATGGTAAGTAGCTGGTGTGCTCTGGCCTCTCTCGGCTCCTGCTTCTGCTCCTCTAGCAGGGACTGATGTGAACTGAAGAGGACACTCAGTATTCAGGAGACGCATGGTGTCAGATGTTCATTTCCTTCATCTACTTAAAACTTAGTCCGTGGCCTAGTCCTAGTTCTCTGTTTTGCAGTGCCCCCCCTGCTTTCCCACCTTCCCACTGTTTAAAGGGGATACGTTGGATCTCTCTTGCCTCCCACTTGGTGGTAATATTTTGTTTTTAGACCAGAAGAATAAATGTAACGAGGAGGAATGGCTTGTGGATTTTCATTGAACTTTGTCTTGATCATAGAATAAAATCTCGCACTAGTCTTGGTGTGTGGGACACCAGGCCTTCCGCCAGAGGCCATGCCCCTCTGGGATGGCATTGCCCTTCCCAGGCTAGAGCCATCAGGTGGCTGGGGTCCTGTGGGGAGGCCGGGTCTGTGGACATCGTCTTTCTGGAGGTCCACTCTAATGGCATGGCTGTATTTTCCTGAGACATGATGTTGGCAGACATTGCCCAAGTCTGTGCAGAACAAAGCAAGAGTTCAGTGATGGACTGAGCAGCTTAGGTGTACCCTTTTTACTTCCTAGCACTATTTGGAGGGGCCATCCTGTTTTTTTTGTTTTTAAGATTTTATTTATATATTTTTAGAGAAGAGGAAGAGAGGGAGAGAAACACTGATCAGCTTCCTCTTGCACACCCCCACCTGGGGACCATCCCACAACCCACGCATGTGCCCTGACCGGGAATCGAACTGGTGACCTTTTGCTTTGCAGGATGATGCTCAACCAACCTAGCCACACTTGTCAGGGCTGGAGGGGCCACTTTAAACATTAAGTTAGCCACCCAAACTTTGAAATTGCTATGACAAGAACCAGACCTGAGCAGTGACAGGGTGAGGGTGTCTGCCTGCCATTCTCTGTCTGAGGAGGCAGATTTTTCAGCACCCAACCAACAGGAATGTACCTATATTGGCCCCATCTCAGGGAGAAGGAACAGTAGTGGTCTGACCGGTGTGTGTTCTCACAAAGTCCACGGCCAAGAGAGAGGTTGGAAGATCCCAGAAGAAGGGGTCTAGCATCATGGCAGTCCTGTGTAGACAGATGGCAGATCCCCAGGCTCTAGGAAAGGTCTTTTGTCTGTGTGTCCTCTCCTCTCCTGTCACACCTATCAGTTCAGTTGGGAGGTGTGGAAGTAAGACTGTGGTTGGGCTGGCAGCCCCGGGCCTGCAGAGCTCCTGGGTGGCTCCGAGAGTGGCGACAACATCCTGGGGCTGCTTTTGAGCTCTCTGGCAGCTTGTCCACTCCCGGTCTCAGTAGTCTTTAAAGGACTTCAGAGGAATTGTTCTCCTCCTCAGTTATTTTTTCGTTTTAAAAGTTGGATTTTAATATTTTCTTCTGTTCTCCTGCACTGCCCTTTGAAGAATTTGTCTTCCCAGTCTGCAGCCCGAGTTTTCAGGCAGCCTGGTGAGAGGAGTTTATGTAAGCTGAGTATGCCAGTTTGAACCTCTTAGGTGATTGGTGGTGTGGCTGAGCAATGCCTTAGATTTCGTTCAAAGGCTCATTTTTTTCTGGAGTCATTTCTGGCAGCAAATGGCTCTGATCGCCCTTCTCTAAACACTAATTAATTGTTAATTAGCACCTTTACCTTTGTCCTAATTAAAGTATTTATTTCCCTCTTTGTAGATGCCGTATCACTAGCTAGATTAGCATGTCAGAGTTTACGTTAGAAGAGGGTAGCTGTACTTAGTTATTTTTAGAGCAACCTTTAAAAATACAGGAAAGAACAGTGAGTACTACAATGAACCCATATATCCATCACCAAGAAATGACAATTGTAAATATTTTGTAACCCACTTTAAATCACTTTTTAATAAAAGAAAATTCACCAACAGTGGATTCATCCCTGTTGTCTTCCCCTCTCCCACTACCCTCTATCATGTGGATCTTTGCTGCTCTGCTTTCATTTTCACGTATGTCCACGAACAAGCTTCGGTACTGTTTTGTGTTTTTTCAGTTTTCATAAGTGGTATCCTGGTATGTATCGTTCTGCAGCTTCCTTTCTTGATTCGACATGATATATCTGTGTTTACCATAGATCCAGTTCATATCTTTTAAAACTGATACAATGTTCATACAAATAGGCCACATCAGTTTTAATTTTGCATTCTCTCACTGATGGGTATGTAGGTTGTTTCCAGGTTTTTACGATTTCTGGCAGTGCTGCTTTGAATGTTCATTCCTTGTGCATGTGTGGCAGCTTCTCTAGGACAGTGGTTCCCAAGTGGGTCTCTCGATCAGCAGCAGCGTATCACCCGGGAACTCTGTACAGTTACAGACTCTCAGGTGCCGCGTAGCCCTGCAAAGTCAAGAGACTGTGACCAGCCCTCCCAGTGGCTCCAATGTGCACTTGGGTTTGGGAACTGCTGCTCTAGGGTCAGCCACGCTTACTTATATCCATCCTCTTGCTGCTGCTTTTTTTTTTTTTTTTTTTGCGCTGGAGGTGGGGGGACAAGAGAATGCTGGCCACATGCAGGGTTTTTTTTTCCTCCTTCCCTTTTAAAGTCAATTTCAGCCCTCCCCTGTGTTTGTTGTGCTGATGCTCAGTCTCCCAACCTCTGAAGTGTTGCTTGGTTTTCCTTTTTCCCTTCCAGGCATTTCAGTTGGGCCCCACGGAAGCCTCTTACTACTGGGTGTACTGGGTTCCAACTCAATATGTGGATGCAATCAAAGACACTGTGCTGGGGAAGTGGCAGTATTTTTGAAAGCACTTTCACCTCTGGCCCAGGAGACTGACCCAAAGTGAAGGACATTGCTGGGAGAGGCCTGCAGCATCCCTGGATTTCAGAGTTCTGGAACTTTGTTCAAAAAACAATCTATATCCAATCTAAGGTGATGTGGTGACCGAAGCCAGAGGTGATGTTCTTTCACCCTTAGCTTAATTTTAACTTAAAATCACCAGTTCCCTTTCTTGCAGTCAGCTTCATACCATTTTTAAAGTCAGTACAGTGGAAATCAATAAATCTGAATTCCGAATGTGTTGTGTGGAATACTCTTAAGTGTGTTTGAGAGTAGATCTGCCAAGGTTTTGTTTAGAAAGGAATGGTCAAAAGCTTTCTGCTTTTTTTTTTAAAGTGATTTTAACTGAAATATTTTCATAAATCTTTGGTTGTAAACACTTGGACTGTGTTGTGATGAGTTGGGGTATTTCTTTTTCTTTTTCATATAAAATTGTATGCAAAGTGGGAGGGTTGGTAAGCCATATTTTTCTGTCCATTGATTCAGACTTAATTCTTTCTGTTTTTTATTTTCTCACTTCCTAGATTTGAGTTTTTGTTTTGAAAACCCAAAGATGTCAGTTCCTCCTTTTGTACCTCATCACTGCTTCCTTTCCTGGCATTCTCCTGCCATGCTGCTGCTCGTGAGTGTGCAGTGGGAGGGAAGGGCTGTGGGTCTCGGTCAGGGAGCGCTCACACGTGCTGTGGTGAGCGGCAGAGTATTTCACAGTGACTCTTGTCAAATGTTTTGCCCTTTGGGCACCAATCTCTGGGTTGTCTGCAGCCCTCACCTAGTGGGTTTTGATGCCCAGCCTGGCATGGGTATGCCTGGCTGTGCTGCTCCAATAGCCACAGTTCCCAGGCTGCCACAGGCCTCTTCAAGGAGGAGCCAGATGGAAGACAGTTTATACAGCCATATAGTCATAGGCCCACGTTAGAAGTTTCGAGAAATTCTTAGGCAGTCCAATGATTATTTCAATTATGCTTCTCCATTTCTTCTTTCTGCTCATGTGTTGTGTTCAAGTGTCCTTCATTCTAAGTTCAGAGATGCTGCCTTTCTCAATAAAAAGACATCTGATCTAGTAGGTTGGCAATGTATTGCAACATCAAAAATGGGATAAATTCCTTTTGTGATTAGCTCACCCTCTTCTGGTTTTGGCCCTTATGTTCTTTGTACACGTAACTCTGTTGTCTACTTGTGACTTGGTTGACTCTGAAACGAGGGTAAGTCTTTTGGTGAGTGGTGTCCTTGTGCTGTTTGCTGTTTCTCTGCTGCTGTATTTGCAGTCCTCTCATTGGCTGCAGGCTCTCATAGCAAGAGAGTTTCCAAACCTGACACTCTGGATTCTAGGCTGTTCCCCCTTATTCCGTGAAATGTATTAGCATGTGTGAGCCAGTTAATGATGGTGTTCTGCACCCTTTCCTCTGAACTATAGTTCAGGAAACAGCTGGTATATACAGACTCGTGCTTCTCATGGTGTAGCTGTTTCCGAGTTAGGCTTCTGGGCAGAAAGATCTACACTTATTTTTGGGGGGCATGAGTACATTTGTGAAGTGTAGTGTCCAAGACACTGCCCATTTTCATCCTTAAAAAAGGAACAGTAACGGCAGCCTCTCTGTGCTGTTGGCCACAGTTCCTGCAGAAAACGGTGCTTCTGCACTCCTGTTGTACCTCTTCTGCTGCTGACAGGGCTGCAGAGGACAGAGTCATGGAGTGAGCAGGGTATCGTCTCGGTTTGTTGGCCAATGTCCCTGTCCTGGAGACTTGTCCTGACAGTGCCACACACCACTTCTTTCTCTGGAAGCAGGTGTCTCCGTCCCCAGACTGGCCTCACACTGCTGCTCTGAGAAGCCTTTCCCGCCAGGTCTCCTCATTTTCCCTGTTTGTGTGGCTGCCACGCCATCAGACATCCCTTTCTCCCAGTGAGAATGTGTGTCCCTGCTCCCCAAGAGCCAAACTGCTTCTCACTCGGGCTGGTGTCATTTCAAGACAAGACCAAAGCCTGTGTGAGCCTTTTTATTTTACGTAAAATGGTGCTTTTTTCCTTACTTCAAGATACTATATATAAATAATGTAAATGACATCTTTTCATGTGGAACTGTTTGGTGGGGCTCACTGAATCTGCTATAATAGTCATGAGGTCTGGCTCCTGGGCCAGTCTGCATGGAGATCTTGCTGGAATCCCTTGGAGAGCAGAGGTGGGTGGGACCAGAAGCCCTGGAAGAGGTGTTTAGTTAGATCTGAGTCTGGGTCCCAGCAGTATTCACTGTCTTGTCTCTTGGTCCTGTGAACAGTCTCTTCCTCTTTCTCTTATAGTCCAGAATGTGCTGAGACTTAATCTGTGTTAGCAAGCTGGCATACTCTCCCCTTAGGTAATCACAGTGTTCCTGTGTCCTCAGGATGAATTCTGTGCAGTTCCTTCACTGTCAGAGGGGACCAGCTCTTTGTCTGGGTCATGACTATCCTTCATGGTGGGCATGTAGGTGGCCCGAGGAAGTGATGCTTCCAGGGGGCTCCAGCGTGCAGGGAATAGGCTAGGGGCCTGGCATCTTTTCCCTGTAGGCACTTCTCTGAGCCTCCTGATGGGCTGCTTTTTCTTCTGGAATTTGTGCTGGTGGTCCTCCTGCAGGTCTTTGCTCAAGATGCTATCTTTTCTTCCCTTCCCTGAGGTGACTTGGCAAATAGTGACAAAGTATAATCCCTGCTGAGGCTACCCTGCTCAGCTCTGGGTCAGTCAACCTGATCAGAGAACTTAGATTTGTGAGTTGCTGAACTCTTTGGTGTTAAGTATTTTAATTGATGATGGGCTTTCTGCAAGTAGTATTAGCTCTTCTTAATGAGGTTGAACTGAGCTAAGGATGTCCTTTCTTATAATTTGTGGATACAGGAGGCCAGTGAGGCCTCAGTAGTCTCCTTAGTTGCTGCTTTATCTTACAAGAGCCAAAGAGACTAACCGCCACATTCCCACGGCTCTGAAAACCTGTCATATTTCAGCCAGAAGGGGCTTGCTTTCCTCTTCTCTTAACTATGTGCCTGGAAGAGCTGCCCTGGGCTCTTGATCTTGGCTCACCCATTCTTTGTGAGGGACTGGGAGGGAAGGGATGGACCCTGTGCTTTGGACCATGCAAGGGCCTCCTTTCCACCCTATCTAATGAGGGAGACCTCTCCCTTGCTCCATGCCTCTGTTCATGCCTGTTGTCTTGGAAAAGGATGGCCCCTTTGTTTTAAGGCTTTGTGATGTAGTCATCTCTAGTTAGGATTGGCACCTCTTAATAAAGGGCCATGTGGCCTCTCTGAAGTCACAGGTGGCCAGGAGCCCTCCGGAGTACAGAACACCTGCCAGGCTGAGTGGTTCTGCTGCTTTCTAAATTTCAAGAACTTTTTTTTTCTTAAAGAGTTCTCCAGAATGAATTGACAATATACGTAAGTACCATATTTCCTTGTGGTGTATGCTCTGTTCTGGTTTTTGTTTTTTAATCAAATGCCTGTTTGGGAAGAGATGAACGTATTTAGTCTATTAGATTTGCGCTGCTGGATTTTTTTTAAAAGTGTAACCTTGACTAGCTGTCTTATTGTTTATCCTGTAAGATTAGCCTATCAATTAAAGTTTGATAATTAATTGTGTCTCCTTTTTCCTTCCAATTCTTCATGCGCCTAATCCATACTGGGGATTGACCAATATTTGGAACAGGGCTTAGAGCCATTTTTTGGCCAGCTGCGGTCAGTCGTTTTCCTGTTGTCTTCATTGGGCTTTGAGTATGTCCTGCTGATAAAGGGATTTGATTTGATTTACCTTTGTATTAGTCAGAGTCACTGATAAGGCCAGGCTCCTGTCAGGACAGCCCTCTGCCCACTCTGGCCTCCAGGTGTTGAAGAGGATGCAACCTCTCTGTCCTTACACCTCCTGACTTGTGCCTTATGTGACTTCTCCCAGCCATTTAGCCTTGGAGGATGTGCTTGGTAACACACTGAGATGGAGTTCAGTTCTCGCCACTGCCACAAAGACCTGGGAGGAGGGAGGGAAAAGATCTGTAACCAAAAAGGAAACAAAAACAGAATCCTTGGCACGAATAGTGATTATAGTTTGTTGAAACTAGTTTTGACCCAGCACCCCTCTCACTGGACCTCTCTTTCATCTTCCCCTACTTTGCAAATGTTCCCAAAGGTTCTGGTCCCATGGCCCCTTCCTGGGTCAATTACTCCAATACCTCATAATCTTGAAGCAACACTGTTAGTTCTGAAGGATCTGACTACCATGGGAGAGAAGGACCGTGGCATTGCCACATGCTCCACATTGGCAGACACCCATCTCGAGAATCTGCTCTCTGCAGAGGGTCCAGATTTTATCCCAGTTCTGAATGGTTACTTCAGGCACCTTTCAGATGAATAGGGTGATTGACTCTCAGATGGAAAGGGAAGTAAACTGTAGCCTGAGTATCATACTGTAACTTTGGGAGGGGTGTCTGCATTTTCTCAGCTGTAGGTAACTAACAACCCTTTCTGCAAGGAGGACCCCACAAGCCACACAGTCATTAGGGCAAGAAGCAACAGCCTGTTCCTCTTCTTGCCCAAGAGGTCGTCTGTTTAGCCTGTCCATGTAGGAAGTGGAGGTGCCTGTCCCCTAGGAGCCCTGGGCCAACACCACATGGCAGCTTTCAGCTGGGATTGACCTGTGCCTTTCCCTAGTTATCAAAGCTGTTTTTGTTCTGAAGCCTTGTTGGCCTGTCTTACTCTCCTGATAAAACTTTTCCTATTTACCCCCTTTTATAACTCCTGATTTTCAAGTTTCTTGCTCTGTTTTAACCTTGCTCCCCCTTGTTTAATTTTAATACCTTTCTATTTTCTCTTTTTGGTTTTGGAAATTTTCAAACTCACAGAAAGCTAAAATGTGTCACATTTACCATTTTATACTTTTCACCTTGGTTCACCAGTTAAAATATTAACCAATCTTTTTCTCTTCTAGACACATATGCCCTTTTTTTTTTTCCGAAACATTTGACAGACGTGCAGAGGTCATGACATTTCACCTGTGGGTATTTCAGCACATACCTTCTAAGAATAAGGACACTGTTATACCTTAGCACAACATTATTACCTCACGTAAGAAAATTAATATCAATTCAGTAATATCACTCCATATACACACCAAAATATCTTCTAGAGCTATTTTTCTAATCAATAATACTTAGTTTTTAAGTCCTTATTCTACTCTTGTTTTAATACCCTTTGAACTTCTCTTTTGTAGTCTTGGCTTTTCCCTCTTTCCTTAAAAGTAATTTCCTCCATATATTTTACCCCCATATACTTTTAATCTTAATTTTTTTATGACCTCTAATCTTTTCTCTCCTTCTGGTCATGAGTCTTGTTAATGTTTTATATTGTGGGTTTAGTATGCCTGGCTGGGGCTGTGGTTCTAGAGGAGCTGCTGTCAGGAACCAGCATCCCCAGAGGGCAGAGTCTTCTCATCCACCGATTACTGGCTCCCGTTGGTTCTTGGTGACAAATTCATAAGACTTAGGCAAAGCGATTTGGCTCAGATAACTGGAAAATGCAGAGTGTCCGATTGAGCCCAAAGCACGAGCTCCAGTCGGGTCTCCAGGCCCCCGACCCTCTTAACTGCTAGCCCTGCCCTGTCCTCTATCGACGTAGTTTCCACCAACCCCAAGGGAAAGAGAATTTTTTTTCTTCCCCAGGAATTCCAATAAAAGTGCCAAATCAGGCTCTTAGTGAACCCTACCCTCCACAGATACACAAATATCATAATCTTAGCATCTAAGACAGGTGCTAGTTGACTTAACACTAATCATGAGTGGGGTTTTTAAGCAAATACCCCAGACTGGAGGTGACAGCGTCTCTGGCAGACCACGGAGCAGGGCTTGGCCTCCCGCTGTGTGCTAGGTAGATGCTACTTTGGAAGAACTGTAGTACTCCAACCTTGGGTGAGGCATGTTCACCTCTGGGTACTCTGTCCACAAAAACTTGCTCCAAACACTCTGCCTTCAAGTGCTATAACATCATTTCCTTCACTGAGTCTTACCATGTGCCAGACTCTGTCAGTTTATGTGCATTATATTGTAAACACTCCATCACATGCCTCTTATCACCCCCGACTTACCCATTAGAGGAAACTTAGGCTCAGAAGAGCTAAGTGGCTTAGCCAAAGTCATGTCATGGCTGTCACCAGGTGAGGCTAAGATTCAGAACCTTAGAACCAGATTTGCTTAATGCTCTGCTGTTAGATAACTTGCCTGATTGTTGAGAACTTAGGAAAACTCACTACATTTTGTCCTTTTTTTTTTTCTTCTTTTCTTGGTTTAAGCTATTTGTCTTAAGGACACTAACTTGTGCTTGTCATTTTTTAAAACTTTGAGCCTTTATATTTGTTAATTAACTGGCTACCATTTAAAAAAATTAAGACAGTGCCCTGGCCGCCGGGTAGCTCAGTTAGAGCATTGTCCCAATACGCTAAGGTTCAATCCCCAGTCAGGGTACGTGCAGAAATTAACCAATGTATGCATAAATGGGTGGGACAGCAAATCAGTGTTTCCCTCTCTCTCTCCTCCCGCTCCTCCCCCCATCCCCTGCCTCTCTTTCTTGAATTAATAAATAAAAAATAAAAAATTAAGACAGTAATACATGTACTTGATAAAGATATTTTAAGTGACCAGGAAGTCTCTCGCTTAGTTCTAGCTTCTCAGCCTCAGCTGTAACCCATTCCTGTGGGCAGTGGTGTTCATTTAGGCTTCAGGGCATTGGTCCATCTGAGGAGCAGAGGGTGTCATTCCCACTTCAGTGCCTTCTCAGACTGGGAGGGCACACACCCTGCAGATGCTCCAGCTCAGGATTTTTCTTATCCTCATGTTCATTATTACCTGCTGAATATCTCACAGACCAACCCATGTGCCAACCTGAAATTCTGTCCCCTTTCCAGTCTGACCTTCCTCTAGTACGTTTCAGACAAGCCAGTACCAGCAACCCAAAGCATAAACTTAGGAGCTGCCGTAGACCCCTTGCTTCTTCCTTCATCTGACGGGGTTCTGCCATTTTTATAGTGTCTTACCAGTTGTTCCAGCTACATTTTTCACATGGGCTTTTCCAAGGACTGCAAGGTTCATTCCTGAAGTCCACCTTTTCCACTTTTGGCATAGCCATCAGCAAAGGAGCTCAAATATATACATCTGGCTGCCTCCCCTGTGGGATACCCTGTCGCTCCCACTGCTGACCAGTTCCCCAGCCAGCCTGGAAGGACCTCCCCTGTTTTTGACCATGGGCACAGCACTGCAGTTCATGCTGTAGCGGTGTTCCAGATTGAACACACTTGTGCCCTGCCCATTTCTGCACATGCCTGCTCTTTCTGCCGGCCCTGGCCAAGCCTTCGAAGTTCTGCCTGAGCTTCAGTGCCATGAATGCCTTTCTCCATGACTTTTATGTGTCATTTATTGCACAATGCATGGGATTTACAATTTAGAAAATACTGCTGAACAAAAATAAGCCCTATTTCGACCATGTAATAATCATTAACATCATGGTGTGCTTTATAGAAACCAGGTCATGCCGGTTATTATCTAACTTAGCAGTCTTTCCATGTGATCGCAGAAAACTTCCTATTTAACTGGTCTCATAGTTTGATATTCAGTTTTACAGCATCCATGTACTTTTTGTTACATGTATCATGTTGAATTTCATCCATTTGGACAAATTTCAAACAAGTTGAAATAGCACAATGAACATGCATGTACACACAATAGCACATATGTGCATAGTCATCACCTAGTTACTGGTTAACATTTTGCTCTTTTTCTGAACCATGTGAAAGTCATCTGCAGTCCTGATGCTTCACCCCCAAGTGCTCAGTAAATACCTCATGAGTAGGTTAGTCTGACCACCATAACACTGTCGTTATTTCTGAGAAATGTGATGTCCCTTGCACATACCCCATTTGTCCTCATTTCCTGTTCTTCCCCACCCTCTCAGCCCCACACTCCCCTGAAGGTGGTGTCTCTGGTCTCCTTTTTAGTTATTTGTCCTTCCCCATGACATTGATTTCTTAAAGCCCTACCTTCTGATGTTTCCTCGTGATCATATTCAGGTTCAACAATTCTAGCAACATTTCTGTCATCACATCAGGGTAATTGGAATGTGTCACATCATATGGATGCTAACTGTCCTGTAGCAGATGGTACACTCCCGGGAGTGGAGGCGTATGATTGACCTATGTGGTGCTTGGCCCTTTGGCAGAGTGCTGCACATGTGGTGGGCACCTGCTGTCTGAGGAGGTGCAATGGGAAGGGTAGTGTGGCAGAGCTGGAGATCGGGCAAGAAACAAGTTGTGACAGGCCTTACAGCCACCCTCTCAAAGGGAACTGCCTATAGCAGGTGCACATCACGCCATCTGTTATGTTCTCATTCGCACACACTTTGAAGTGCTGCATGTGGTCAGTGTGCTGCCTCCCTAGAGTGGCATACAAAGGACATTCCAGTTAAGTTCTTAGAGCTCAAGGGTTTTTGCTGCTGTTTGAACACTTAAGACTCTAAATAGCATTGCTAAAGAATTATCCATGTGTGATTCAGTGTATTTTCTTTATTTTGGCTCCTGTGGGACTTAAAACATCTCCAGAATGATGGGAATGGGCTGCTTCTATGCAGTGGGTGGTTAAGGTGCTAGCAGAAGCCATCACTGTAGTGGCAGTATTGTGAGGCCTCATACCTTTTGCACAAACAACCACAGCACTTTTTTCTTTCTTTTTTTTTTCTTTTGGCAAAATGTACAGCTGCCATGGGGGTTAGAATAGTCAGCACTTTGCCCCAGATGTTAAAATTAGCGAAACTGATGAGAGTCATCATATGCAAGCCTGTTTTGTTCCAAGTACACTTGAAGTCTTACACTTCTCATCTCTGTGAATACCAATGGCAGATCAGACAGGTCTTTAAAAGCATTAAGCAATGTCAATATAAAAATGCACTTTATAGATATCACTGAAAAACTAAAGAAGGACAAAAATGTTGGTTTTATAGATTTATTTTCAAAGGGCAAAGACACTTAGACAATTTAAATACAAGTCTAAACAGAATCACTCTGTCAATGTCAGCAGTAATGCCAAAATGTGTTCTCCTGCCAGACACTCTTCTGTATATTCCAAATCTTCTATCCGTGGAGAAAAGGGATCTGGAAAAGACATAGTAAGTTCAGTGTTCCTTTTGTTGTATTGTTGTTAACTTTACATGAAGATCTCTCAGGTGCTACATCCAGAGTAACTGAAGTTATAAGCACTAACACAATGTTTTATTTAGAAAGTCTTTATCACTTGATTATCCTAGAGCCCAAATAACAATAGCTAATATTTATTGACAGCCTTCTTTACCATCAAGCATTGTTTTAAATGAATTACATACACTACTAATTTTCACCTTTGCAAAAGTCCCAGGTAGGTCCTGTCTTTATCCCCACTTTACATATGAGAAAACAGAGGCTCACAAGAGGCTAGGCAGACTTAACAAGAGGTGGCAGAGCTGAGAATAAACAGATGTCTGACTGCAGCATCTGTTGTCTTGCCCATGCGGCCCCTTTGCCTAACAGCCAACAGCCGGGCCATGCCAAGTTCCTGGATAGCAGGCTGGGCTGGCCTAGAGTGACTGAGGGAGGCAGTGGTCTCTGCCTCTGGGTTAACTTGAGTAGTATCTTTTTTTTTTTTTTTTTTTTTTTACAAGACTGCTTGCTTTTAGGAAGGCTAACACTCAAGGGAGTCTGTCCAGGAATGACTCTCTTGAGTCATCATCTGTATCCTTGAGGAGGGTCTTCAATTTAGACCCTCCTCAAGGATACGGATGATCGTTAGGACTGGCCCTCTTGGAGTGGCAGATAACCAGAGGGGCCTGTGTTTTATAACCACTGAAAATGTCAAACATTTCTGTTTTCCATTTCTTCTGAGTCTTACATTATTGAAGAAACCCAGAGGGATTAATTCTATGGGAGAACATCATTCTAAAGGTGAAATTATTTACCTGCTACTTTATTCATACACATCCTTCTTATCTGCAATGTAATCTACAATTTCTTGTGGACACATCAACTTCTCTGCATCTATATCAGGAATTTCAAACCCTGAAAGTAAAGTTTACAACAGTGCATGAGAGTGGAGAAAGGAGATCCTTTTAGAGTTGAAAGCACTAGCACTTCTGTAACCAAGTTCCAAGTACACCAAGTTCCAGCAATTCTGAGTCCACTTCAGTTGTGAGTCAGGGATGTTCTAGACACTGTGTATATCATATTGGGTATAATGGTTGGCTCTTTTTAAATATATATACATATGTAAGAGTCACATGATTGAAAATTCACCCATTTAAAGTGTAAAAAATGGTTTTTAGTACTGGCACAAAGTTGTACAACCATCACCATTATCCAATTGTAAAATATTTCATTACCCCAAAAGAAAGCCTATACCAGTCCTACCCCAATGGGTACCATGCTTTTAGTCAGCATAATCTGTGAAGGATCTTAACTAAGATCTAGATTTATTTTCAAAGGGCAAAAACACTTAATACAATTTAAATACAAGTCTAAACAGAATTACTCTCAATGTCAGCAGTAATGCCAAAATGTGCTCAGTAGAATGGCACAGAAGTCTCTTGGCTTCCATTCAGGCAATTTGTCTCCAAAACTAGTTGTGGAGCCTTGAATGGTCTCATTTGCACAATAACTTTCCCAAACCAGAATAACTCAAGAGTGCACACAGGCACTGTGGGGAACCAAGGTACGTGGATGAGGGTGTGGTTGTATGTGAAGGGGGGGCTTACTGTTTCTATTTATATATTTGATTCAAATCCTAATTCAGACTCCCAACATTCTTTTCACTTAATCCACACAAATCAAGAATCACAATATGGAGACCCAAGACTCAGCCTGTGTGTGTTACCAAATTCGTCCTCCATGGCCATGATAATCTCCACTTGGTCCAAACTGTCTAAGCCCAGGTCTTTCATAAAATGGGAATTTACTGAGAGCTGCAAGACAAGCACACCAAACACAAAATCAGGCTGTGAGAGCTTTTGCTCTGCAAGACAACAGAGTGGTACAGTGTTAATCATTATATGGAAAACTTATTTTTAAATAAGAGGAGCCATAACTAACATATACATTTAGTGTGTGCTGGCATACACTTGGTATGCTTTACATGGCAACTAATTTTACCTTGTTTTGAACCAGTTAACAATATATACAAAACTAATGAGGGATTTCACTTTACGTGTTTAATTAAGATCTCTTGATCACTGCTCTGAATGACATTTGAGAGTTTGGGGGGTTTTTTGCTCCCCTATTAACAACTAAGACTATACCTTAGAAGTGACATTCTGTCCCCTTAAGAATAGCAGACAGTGTTTATCATCACTTGCCTTTAATTTAGATCTCAAGCTTACCAGGAAAAATTCTTCAAAAACCCACATGCAAACAAACTGTCCTGGGGGTGTGAAGTCATGTGTACACAGCATGGTGACTATAGTGAATAATACTGTCTTGCATATACGAAAGTTGCTGAGAGTAGATCTTAAAAGTCCTCATCTCAAGAAAAGAAACTTCTGTAACATGTGATGATGGCTGTTAACTAGATTTTTATGGTGATTAATTCACAATATATACAAATATCTGAAACTAATAAAATGTTATGTGTCAATTTATACCTCAAAAAAACAAACCAAAAACCCCACTAGCCTACTCACACAACAGATTTAATTATTAAAGGAGGAATTTTTTTATGTTACTATAAGAAAAATTCCAAAGGTTAAGAAAGGTGCAAAATATTATTTACAGTACACTAACACTGTGTTTTTTAAAAGGGTGGGAGGTACAGATCACACATGCACATGTAACGTACGTGTGTGTGTACACACACACACACACACCCACACCCCCCCGCCCCCCCCCCCGCACGTGCACTGAGTACCTCTGGAAAGATATATAAGAAGATGCTTTTGCTGCTGCCTCCCAGAGAGGAACCTCTGGCTGGGAGTAGGGAGACTTTTTATTGAATGTCCTTTTGGACTGTTTGAATTTTGTATCATGTGATTAAACACTCATTTAAAGAAAAAAAAACATTTCAACCACATTAATTACCTTCTCTGGGTCAATCTTGTCATACAGTTTCAAGACATAAAGAACACGGTCCTTGATGCCCTCTATCGTCAGAGGGGGGGCGTCACTATATGGCCGGCATAGCTGTGTAATTCTGCCTGGTACCTAGGGCAAGGGCAGAAAGGAAATGTTGAACCTAAAATGCTTCCAAGTAAATGCACTTGCCTGTATTAGGTATCACAAAGCTTTTAAGGCTCTAGAGAACCGACTTGTCTGATTGTGACTGGCCCCGAGGCCACACCAGTTCTCTCCTGGGGAATCTCAGAGCTCTAGCAGTTCCGAAGCATAAACATGGGCCTCCCTCCCCCTAAGACTTTGGACATTTGTTTTGCTTGGTGAGACTAAAATCGTCCAAGGTGTGAAGAAGAGCCTAAGTCTCCTCATGTAATCTGCAGCAGCTACTGCCACAGTAAGTGCCTGCCACATCTAATGGGCACACTCAAGTCAAAGTAACCCACGTGAAAAGAGCTGTCATGACAAACTGGAGCAGATCACACCGAGGACCATATATATAGTCTCATTTGGCCCATTTGCTACCAGTCCAAAGGAACCGAAGAGGGAGTTGGATCGTTGTCATAGTCCAGTTTATTTCCTTTCAGGGTCCACACCTTATTGCCACAGCACAATTATGAGCTTTTCTGATTTGTCATGATGGAGGATCATTTCAAATCTGATATTCAAATCTGTTTATATTCAGCTGGGTACTAGGGTCTTGACTCCTTCACCAAATGTGACAAAGGTTCCCTCTCACAGGTCGGTGGGCTTAAAGCCATGGAAGGTAACACACAGAACAAGAGAAATCAAAATAGCAGTTGGATAGTTTTACTCACTATGGAAGTCCCTAATCTGACCTGGTTTGTTCACCTTCTAAAATTGATTTTAATACTGTAGTTTAAAGTTCTTATGGTATTTCTCATAGAAAATAGGTTTTGCCTATTGGGGCTCAGGTACCAGAGACTCATGAAGGTCCATGAAAGATCATAATTAAACATACTACCAAATGAACCAAACCTGTACACCCCTTTGAGTAAGCGTTATCTTGCAAAAAACAAAACAAAAAACCTCAAAAAAACCTCAGGCACGCAGTTAGGTTTAATCAGCAAGCGAGATCAGATGAGTTTTATAAATGTTCTGAAGAATATTTCTGGGTACTTTCAGAGGTTTGGAGCACTTGCTCTCTTCTGTCTAAATTTATAATGCCCTTTCCTTTCTAATGACAGAATGGGTTAAGAAGACCTCCGATGTGGGAATGTCACCAGGCTTTATCAATGACTAGGTTTCCAAGGCACAGATAAAATGAAGTAGCAGAAAGGACTAAAGAGAAAGTGGGAGAAGGAATGAGTTAAATGGTAATTACAGACAAGAACTTGAGGAGAAAGGGGCTTCATCTGTGCTTATCAAGAAGTGGTGGGAGGTGGAACCAGTGCTGAGAGGGACAGAGAAAGGGAAGGCTGATGTGTGCATAGAAGAAAGAGGCTGGTGAGGATGTTTCTACGCACTACCCACTAGTGGGTCAGCATCATCCACAGCAAGGCAAGTGTTGGCAGAGGCCAGATGGGCACCATGTGATTAAATGAAATTAAAGGGGTCTCCGCCTGGAGGCCACATGGCAAGGTAAAGTGGGCGGCTACAGTGGGCTCAGCAGAGATAGGAGGGTAAGAGTTCAGCGCCTGGAATGAGATTGCCTCATCTGTACCCTTATCTGTAACATGGGGATAATAAACAAGAGTGCCAAGTTAGCAAGACTGGTGTGAGGTATAAGCAAGGGGAAGGGCTTAAAACACTGTCTGACATGCAAACAGGGGTGCTTTGCGGGGCTATCCAGCAGAACCCGGGGAGGATGACGCCTGGCCAGTTTGAGCTTTGGGGTGGTGTAGCCCCAAAGCACTTGATCCTGCTTCCTCTCACACCTCCCCTTCGGGTCTCTTTATTGATCTCTTATCTTTCAGTCAGGCTATGACCCTGCCCTAAGCACTTTCCATACAGCATCTCCTTTAGTTCTAACAGCAGTGTGAGGGACATAGTACTATTATCCCATTTTAGATGAGGAAACTGAGGCAGAGAAAGGCCTGGTTGGGGAGAGCCTTACTCCTTACTGCCTCCTTCTTGCTGGATCTCAGCTTTTTTTTTTTTTTTAAAGATGTGTTGTTTCTGATGTTAACTGTCTTCCCCAAGATGTACATCTAAAACTTCTGTTTAACAGAAACCTCCCACAGAAGTGAGAGAAGGCACTGTTTGCAGGAAAAGAGTGACTACCCTCTGGGTTAGTAGAAACTAATCAAGCTTGATTAGTTTCCATCAGAACCCACCTTCTCTCCATGGGGCCCATCTCTGACAGAGGAAAGCTCAGAAGGAACTTAAAGAGATGGCTGAAAAGGCCACCTATACAAACTGCTCCCTGCACAGTTCTACCCAGGCAGCACAGACATCTCAAACTCCACTGTTTGGAAATGAACTCCTTACCCGTCTGTCTGCAAAATGCCTGCTCACAGACCTTTATTCGCCCTCCGCCACCTGGGGCTTTATCCAGAAACCTCAGGGCCAATCTCCACTCTTCCCATTGTCTCACTATCATGTCACTGGGTCACCCAGCATGGCTGGCTCAGGGGAAAAGTCTCACTTATTCATTCAACCAACCTTGTTTAATGTTTACTCCCTGACCTAGGCAGAGAATATCCAAACACCTCAGTGGGCATACAGCAGCGCCCTGCACAATATGCCTTGTCTTCCACCTCAATTCGGGCCTCTCCCTTCCACAGGCACCCTGCGGGTCAGCTATAAGTGTATGCTGGGCTCTTCCTGGCCCTAGCATGTGGCACTGTGCCCTGCCCTGACTGCTGGTAAAACTGCTGCCTTCAAGACCATACTTGCTGGGGGTTAGTTCCCTCTTTTGCTTCTGCACTGTATACACACCTGTCCTCAATGTGGTAAATATGGCAATGCCTTGCCTTTATTTACATGACTGTCTCAGCAGCCTGCAAGCTTTACCTGTATGCCATGTACTGTGCTATGGGCTGGAACGACAAAAAGACATGACCTCTACCCTCAGAGAAGCTACAGTCTAATGGAAAAGACCAGCCCAAACAGATCATTTCAGTAGAAATAAGACAAGAGCCATAACAAAGTTATGGATCGGTAGGCTTTTTCAGTAACAAAAGTTGTCATTCAGTCCTTGAGAGGCACGGAAGGAGACTTTGAGTTAACCAGGAAAAGAAAGGGGATTATTCAAGGAAGGAAGGGCAGGCCAAGAAAAGAAAAGGTGGCACGAAAGTGTAGTGTGTCTGTGTGGGAAGAAATTAGTTCATGTTGCTGGAGATTTAAGGGCAAGGTGGCACACCAGCATAGGCTCTGATGCTGAAGAGGCAGGGCCAGGGCTACAGACCTTGAGTAAGACAAAACAGGTTTGTCTTACTGGGGAATGAATGATGCAGACAGACCACAGCCCAGAGTTTATCACTGTCATGTATGTCATCTGGTCTGGTACCAAGAATAGTCAAGCTTTCTCTGCATCAGTGCTTTCTCTTCATCTGGGTACCACGTCTCACAGAAATTGAAATTCTCTTTGTGCTCTGGATGCCAGGCAGTTTAGATTCAGGGCCTGCCAAGGTCAAGTATCGGACTTCTGGGCTCCATTTTAGACCACTACCCTTGTTTTCCTTACGTCCTATTTTTATAGTCTTACCTTTTTATACCCAAGAAAGCTGCTTTAGCTCTTTTTTTTAAAGTATACATACATATATATACACACACATGTGTGTATATATTTCTTGGAAAAAGGATATAAATGAGTAACTGGTGGCTCTGAGATCAGCATGATGGACAAATTTTGAGGAGGGAAAACCATAAGCAGGGAATGGGTGGAATGAGCATTCATCCAGATGAGATGAAGAGATGAACACTGACTGGAGGTGGTTTGCCGTGACTGGCACATAGCCAATAATAGAAACCAACAAAGTGAAGAGACAGTCCAGGGACAGTGTGTGGCAAGAGATCTGTAAAGTTTACCAACATCTAAGGATTAGGCTAGACAGAGAAGTGCCCACTGGGTAGAAGAGAGAAAGAGGACAAGCCAAGGGAGAACAGTGTCAGAACAGCCTAGGGAAGATGGAGCTGCAGGGACTGACTGGGCAAGTTTAATGTAATGGCTGCAAAGAAGCCAGTGAAGCGGTGAATGTCTTTCTTAGTAGCTGTCTCTATATCCCTCAACAGGCTAGTATAAGGCCTGGCAGGCACACAACTGCCCCTCATATATTTGAATGAACAAGTATTTACTCTCCATTTCAATACACAAAGGATATAAGGTGGTTAAATGGGAGCACTTAGTTAAAACCACTTTGTAAATATAAACAAGGCAGTTCCTCTGCTGTACCCGTAAACCAAACAAAGGTAGTAAAACATCTTCAGGCATCCCGCTGTTAAAGGCACAATCCAAGGACCAGCAGCAGCAGGACCTACTGGAAGTCCTTTGACTCTTGACCCATTACCAGAAAACAAAGATTCTTGACCCATTACCAGAACCTGTATTTTAACCCAAGTGATCTGTACACACAATCAAGTTTGAGTATCCGTGCTCTAAGAACAGGGACACTTGCTTTGCCTCTTAGCCAAATGCTGAAGTCAGTCTCAGGAACAAAACACTCAGCAACTCCACATACTGCCATTTTATCCCTTAACTTCAGGATGACACTTTTAACCTCTGATTCAGGCAATAAAACAATGCCCTACCAATGAATCCACTACAGTGTCAGTAAATCTCAAAACTGGCTGCACAAAAGGATCACTTGGCAGCTTTTACAAAAACAGACGCCCAGGCCCCATATCTAGAGATTGAGTGGTTTTGTCCTAGGAATCCTTACTTTTTATTCTAACATCTTAGTCAAGGTTGAAACCACTATTACAACGAAGTTCTGGAGATTGAAAAGAGCTTCTCAACTTGATCTTGGCAGTAGACTACCTTAAGACAGTAGTTCTTAATCTTGGTGCACTTCAGAGTCACTTGGGGAACTTAAACAAAAACCCAGTCCAAGGTCTCTTCCCAGAGAGCAAATCAAGAATCGGGAGCCAGCGGATTTTTCTTTCTTTCAAGCTATCCAGGTAACTTGAATGTGCAGCTAGGGTGGAAAAAATCACTGCCCTAACGAGAATTTCAGCCTCATAAAGGTTTCATCTGACTTTAAAAAAGCTAAAAATTCATAGTTTTCTATTCTTATTTCCAGGAGACCCAAAAGCAGGCAAAAAATGCCACAGGGAGAAATTTAGGGAGAGAGCTGTTCTGGATCGAGAAGGCTGTGGGCCGGCGTGGCTTCCCTTCTGCACCCTGTCATTAGTTTTCTTCCTAGAAAACTACCACCGTCTTCACCTTTATCGCTTAGGGCTAATGGCAACCAATAGTATTCTGAGACCTTACCAAGCACCGCCCTAGGTGTTCTTTCTACCTGCCTTAACTTCTCTAAGACTCGATGCAGCTCCGCAGGATAGAGACCAGTGTCCTCGTTTGAAGTTCAGAGGGAGGCTTAGTGAGGTTACGAGACTAATCCGAAGTTTCGGTAAGAGGCAGCCGGTATTCGAACTCGCGAGTACCACTTAGGTCGCACAGCCTCGGAGCAAGGTCAACCGAGCACCGTTAGGCAGGAGAAAGGCGAGCGAGCCCGCTGTCCTCGGTCACACCACCTACGACAGGCAAGGCCCCGCGGCCCCCTCCCCTCCAGCGGGCCCCATCCCTGACCCCTGTCAAACCCCAGCAAAGTCACTGCAAGCACCTGCACGAGCGCCAGGGCCGGAACCCCGGGCCTCATCTGGGTCCCCGCGGGGCACAGCGAGATGCTGAGCGGCCGGGTTGCAGCCAACGTGGGAAACCGGGGCAGCGACCCCAAGGCCGCGGGCAGTCGGCGGACACAGGAGCGAAGGACACGAGCCGCCATGGCTACGCCGACCCAGGCTGCACTGCGCGGCGCCCGCGGGTCTAATTTCCTCTCCGGTTCGGCGCGGACGACGCACAGAGCGGCGCTGCCGAGCCCCGCCCGGCGGTGGCGGCCCCTGGCGGCCCCTAGCGGCACTGCGCCCTCGGGGAACGTGGCCCAGCTATTCCCGTCCGAAGGCAAATGGCAGCTAGGGCCAGATTCCCTAAACACTAATCACTGATATGAGAAAGGAACTTATTTTCACTTATCCTTCGAAAGTTCTGGAATACATTTATTTAAACATTTTGATGCCGCGTTTCTTTTATAGTAATTAAAATTATTTAAAAGGTCTAAACTCAGTATAAGAATGTGAAAATGAGTCGATTAAACTAATAAACATGGAAATACAATAAAAGCCATATACATGTTTTAAACTTAACAATGTATAAATAATATAGCTCATAAAAATGGGTTCATCGGGGAAGTTTTACTGCTAATTTGCTCACATTTCTTTGCAGGGAGCCCAAAGATATTGAAATCCATACATATAACTCCAAACTCCAAAACTGCCTGGATGGACAATCCAACAATGGCTTCAGTTTTACATGTTTCTTTCTTTTATTTTTGTTAAATTTAAGTAAAATAAAGTATAATTCCTTTCATTTAAAATAGAATGTGTACTATGATCCCACTGTTGTAAAATTATTTCTATTTATGTGTTCACTAAAAAAATTGAGTATCTGCTATGTGCTAGTTGTTGAGGAAGCCAGACAGGCAATCTGTTCCCGTAGAGTTTACTTTCCAGTGGGAAGACAGACAATAAACAAATAAAAATATACACCACCACCCCCAATCCCAACTCCAGCAAATAGTGATGTGAGGAAGAGTAATAAAGCAGGGAAGGGAATAGTGAGGGATTACAGGATGTGAGTTATTTTAGGTAAGGTAGTCCCTGAAGGCCACTTTTAGGAGGCATATTTGATTTAATCAATCGGGAGGGGAAACAACCTCAGGAATCATCCCGCTGTTGGTGATGCTGATCTGTCTCTATAGCAGTGCTAGCAGTTGACACTAGGTTTCTCCTGCACCCTGATTTAATCATCACCAATTTCACTGTTTATTAAGCAATTGGAAGAGAAATTGTACCACCTCTTTGGAATGGTCAATGAATAAATGGCCAAGCTCCATTTTGAGGGGCAACCTTCCATTTCTGTGGAAAACTGATTGGCACCAAAAAATCTGAATGGAGACCAAGGATCAGGGCCCATAATATCTGTGTAAGTCACAGTAACACACCAGTCTCTGACTATGCCTTCCTGGTCAGCCTTTGGGGCAAACTTAAGAGACAGACTCAGATGGTGACATACAGCATTAAGAGAAGACGGAGGATTCAGGGAGAGCCTGGTAGCCTCCTAAGCCCACACTTGAGACCCTGTCTTCCCATGACATACCTATATTCGTGTGTTCCACTTAATCCTTTTGGTCAAACATAATAAATCACCTGTTATTTAAATGACATATGTTGGGAGAGCTACTTTTCCCTTCAGCAAGCAAAGAGAAAATGTCAGCCTACGTGGTTTGTGGGGTAAAAGGTTCAATATTAAGATTGAGATCATGTCCTTAGCAGTTGGGAAGATTTAAGAGAGGACACTGGTGCTTATCAGTAGCACCCCCATCAAAAGATATATAAGCATAAACTATGTCTGCTTCCTGCACACATTACCCCACCAACCCAGTAGTTATCCCTCCCTCCTTCCAGCCCATTTACACTATTGTCTCATACCCTCCCCTTCCCCCAGGACTATGTACCTCTAGTTACCTCTTCTCCTTTACATCTTTATCCTTTCTTTCTGTTCCTTTGAGCATACTGAGGTTTCTCCTGGCCTGAAAACAAGATCAGAGGCCTCATCGACTGACCTTCGTATATCTCTAATAGTACCACTCCTGCTTTCTTTAATAGTGAAGCTCCTTGAAAAAAATAATCTACACTTTCAGTCTTTAATTCCTCACTTCCTGATCTCTTTTTAATCTACTGAAATCTAGATCCTCTTCAACCTCTCCACTTGCACAGCCACTGAAGCTTGTCATAAAGCTCACTACTACATCTTAAATTAAGTCTCATAATCTTTCTGGCCATTCCTTTCTGGCTACCTCATGCCTTTTTCATGGCTACATCTCCACTCATCATTTAAACATTGATCCTCAGGGCTCTATCCTTGACCCCGTCTTGACTTTAAAAATACAAGTTTCAGAATTGTTTCATTCCAGAGGTTTTAATTCCCACCTACATCCAGCCCTGCCTTCCTCTGTGAGCTTCACAGCCCCGGGTCCATTGTTGATTACCAGATGATCTATAAACACTCAAAAGTTATTTTTCCCCTTGTGTGTTTTCTATTTCCATTACTGACACCATTGCCCACTAAACCAGAAATGTAAAACTCCTTCACCTCCTACTTAATCCTGCATTCATTCAGCTTTGCTTGTTTCTTTTTCCTCCTAATCTCCCCTCACTTCTAGAATAAAGCCCAGGTTTGTTAACATGTCTCATAAACTCCCTGGCTACCCCTAGCTTCCTGACTCCACCAACCCAGTAGTTATCCCTCCCTCCTTCCAGCCCAAAGGAACATAGTTTTCTATGCTTTGTTTCTCTGCTATGAGTTGTTTGTGGTTCACACCATACTGTCCTGACTGGAATATCCTTTACTTGTGTGCTGACTTACCCTGCAAGACTCAGCTATGTTGTCGCCCTTCACAAAGCTTTTCTTGAACACTCTATTGTGGTAACTGCCCATCCTTTGTTTCCATAGCAGCACAGAACACACCCTCTAAATTTAAAACACAGTATTTAATTTATTGCTTTACACATAGTCTCCCTCAGTAGACTGTGTTTCTAAAAAGCAGTGGCCTCACAGCAATCATCTTCATACCCACTGTCATGTGTGCCAGTGTTTGTTCAACATTACTGAATTGCAATTATGGCTTAGCTCTACTCAGTTTTCTTAACTCTTAAATCAACATAATTTGTTTCTCAGGGTTTTTGAGCCAATTAAATCTTTGTGAAAAGCCACCTATTATCTATGATGTGCTAGCAAATAAACTATCACTCGTGTGAAGTTAAGATCTCACTTGTAGGAACAGAATATAGGAATGTTAAATCTTTTACACAAATGTATCAAAGGGTAATAATTAAGTTAGCAAAAACCAGTAACACTATAAAAAGGTATCTTTTTAAAAAAGATTTTTTAAAGAGAGGGTGGGGGGGAGAAAGAGACACAGAGAAACATCTATTGGTCACATGTCTCCCCTACCCCCAAGACCTGGCCTGCAACCCAGGCATGTGCCCTGACTGGGAACTAAACCGGCGACCTTTTGGTTTGCAGCCCAGTGCCCAACCCACTAAGCTACACCGGCCAGGGCATAAAAAGATATCTTTAAAAAAGAAGTAACAGAGCCCTGGCCGGGTATCTCAGTTGGTTAGAGTGTCATCCTGTACACCAAAAGGTTGTGGGTTAGATTCCCAGTTAGGGCACATATCTAGGTCACAGATTCAATCCTTAGTCAGAGCGTGTATGGGAGGCAACTGATTACTGTTTCTCTCACCCCAACTTCCTCTTTCTAAAATCAATAAACATATTCTCAGATTAGGATAAAAAAAGTAATACAGCAAATGCTTTTTTATACAGATAATGAATATATACTTTCAATAAGCATGTTAGGCAAATAAATACTTATAGCTTGGGACAAAATTTCCAGTGACACCACCAGATTAGGACTTTAAAAACTTCTCTCAGATCACTCAGGTAAAAGTGAAGATAATGTGCCCAGTACAGCTGTGCAGTGATAACACAGACACTTGTATCATAGATGCATGTGGGAATGAACTATTCCTAAATTATTTCAATAAATCTTCTATTACTCTTTTAAAAGATTTTATTTATTTATTTTTAGAGAGAGGGGAAGAGAGGGAGAAAGAGAGGGAGAGAAACATCAATGTGTGATTGCCTCTCACGTGTCCCCCATCAGGGACCTGGCCTGCAAACCCAGGCATGTGCGCTACACTGGGAATCAAATTGGTGATCCTTTGGTTCACAGGCTGGCGCTCAGTCCACTGAGCCACACCAGCCAGGGAAAATCTTGTATTACTTTTAGTAGGTATGTAGAAATAAAGCATTACAAATGGCATAAAAATATATTGCATGTTAGTATAGTAAGTTAACTCCACTTTACTCTTACCATGTAAATATCATCGCCTATTCTAGTTGTAAAATAATTACTTGTTTCTGAAAATGATCTTAATAGGATGGGAAAAATAATACGCCAAGCAGAATGTATCAAAATAAATATTTATTTTTTATTTTGAGAATACATTTATTAAAGCTGGGGACAGTGAAACAAACTTAGGATAGAAGAAGTGAGCTTAGGCAGGCCTGCTTTAGCTCTTTAGAAATGTGATGAGAAGGAAGAGAGCCAGGGCTCAGCTGCTATCAGCTCACTGGAGAGTAAGAGAAAAGGGCGCCTGGGGGTCAGGTTCAGAGGGTTTGCCTGGGACGAGCTGCCGCTGCCCATTGCTCCCCTGGTTGCAAGTCTCTTGGGGGCCCCTAGAACTTATGGAGAAAAAGCATGCCTGAGAAAGAAAGGGGGAAGAAAGGTGTGGGCATGCTCCTGGGAAGGAAAGCATGCAAAATAAATATTAACATTTGAAGCTTTATATACACTTTTAAAAGCAAATGTACAAATGACAAGATTTACAGAAGCTTCCCTGAAGTCCCTTTCCCCAATGTAAAAATGAACATTACAGATCAGTAAGGCCATTACTATCAGAATAAAAAGTCCATCTGGAACACAAGTAATTACTTTAAATGTCATTCATATACCTTTCTTATAACTTCAGAAAGAACTAGGAGACCAAATATATCCAGAACACTGTATTTTCACCTTGCTCTAACTTATTAGATACACAAATATGTTTCCATCTTTTTGTCCAGCCAGCAAATGAGAATCTGTACCTGACCATTTAACAAAAGACCAGGTCTGGTTAGAGACAGGTGGAAGAAGAGCTGTGCAATGACCTAGAAATAAGTCCCAAATGGCAATCGTTCCAGAAGTCAATACTGCTGCTGCAAAATTATCCTTCACGTCACCTTCCAGGAACCTAACATCAAGCAGAGAAGATTCAAATCACACATTAAAAAAAAAAAAGGCCCAAAACCATGCTCCCCAAAGCAACAAGAAGAAATATACCATGAATGCCTCTATTTGCAATGCTAGGGCTTCTGGCTACTGTGTTGCAGTTTGAGACATAATTCCATGTGCAGTGACTACCTAGTTCTTGATGCATTTTGTACCCCTTGCACCCTAGCTCACCATGGCCAAACCTAGTCTCCTCAGTGTCTTTGCTCTTGCTAGTTCCTTTCCTTGGAGAGCTCTAACCCCAGACCTTAGCGTGGCTGGGCTTTTCTCATTACTCAGGCCTATTGCCTCTGCAGAAAGGTCATACCTAATCACCTGTCTAGAGCAGTGCGCGCGCTCTCTCTCTCTCTCTCTCTCTCTCTCTCTCTCTCTCTCTCTCTTACATGATCTGTTTTTATCTTCATGGCACTTTTCACAATGTGAGAGTATCCTATTTCCATATTTGGTAGGTATCTCTCCCACAGCAGTATAATCATAAGGCAGAAGTCTGGTTCTCTTTTTTAAGGCAGGGCTCTGCAGCCAGCTACCTGGCTTTGAATTCTAACAAAGTAAGAGCCATGTGACTCTGGGCAAGTTACCTAACTTCATCAGTAAAATGGGGACATGGTGATTATTGTGAAGTTTAATGAAATAGTTGACAGTATAGGACCTAACACACAGGAAGTGCTTAATAAAAATGAGTTGTTATTCTTCACTGCCATATCACCAAAACCTTGCAGAGTGCCACTGACAGATCTCATTAGTCAATAGCTAAATATTTATTAATAGATCAATACTAACTGCCGACATGGTGGTGGCTCAGTCAAATTTCAAAGTAGTCTTCCTAAAGTATATTAAAAACTTTTCTTAATGGAAAGAACAAATTTTAAGTTTTCTGTAGAGAACATTATGGGGAAAAAACAGGGCTTGAATACACATAAAATACTTACCCAATGCCATGCTGGTGGGATTAGGATACAGGGAACCTAAGGTTTGACTAAGCCCAACTAAACATTCTACTTCTTTACATTCTTTGATCAATATATAGTATTTCATGTTTCCATTCATCCAACTGATACAAAAACATATGGTTTTTATATTTGCACAAGTGCCTTTCAAAAGGTCACACTCACTGACCAACAGTCACACACTTGCCTCCCAGCCTGTCCTTGAGGGAGACAGTAGAGCATCACACCCATGCTCAGGGCCGTCTTGGGGTTGATCACAATAAGCTGGAACACAGGGCTTCCCGATGGCTCCTCCTTTTTGGCACACGGATGACTCAAAAGAACAAAAAGGAGCCCCTAATTTAGAAGAAAAATTAATAACCAAGGAAATCATTAGGACTATGGTGAGAAAAAGGCAGGGCTGCCAGAGACAACACTAAAGACTCACAGGCATGATCAACAGACTCATAAGGATCCAGGATTTCATCACTGGTTCCCTTCTTTTTCAGGCAGACACTGCTGAGATTATTACTGAGCTGGACTTCCTGCTTCTCCAGCACAGGGCTCCCAGTGATTTTTCAACCAGTTTTTTCCAGGCATGAATCTAGCTAACACACCAATTCACTCCACCTTAGACACCACTGACACCCATGCCATCCATTTGGGGAAAAGCTAGCCCAGGGAAAGAGAGCATAAAAACTCATGAAGGGAGTCTTCAAACTAGAAATGTTCATTTGTAGTTGGTTTTTGAAAATTCAGAACACATTTTCCCATAAGAACAACTTTGTAAGTGGTGACTGGATTTTTAGGCCAGCCTACAACAGCTTATTAACTTATATTTATAGAGTAAGAGTGACAAAAAAGGACATTGTCACCTATGGTTGTTTCTGTAGGAAAATGTATTACAAATCTCTCCTAGCTTTAAAATGGCATATTCTAATAATACATTATTGTATGAAATGTCACACGCACACACATATGTCTATGTGTATTTTTAAAATAAAAATTTTATTTATTTTTAGAAAGAGGGTAAAGGAGAGAGAAAGAGAGGGGCAACCAGCGATGTAAGAGAGAAACATTGATCAGTTGCCTCTCGCACATGTCTCACCAGGGACCAAACCGGCAACCTAGACATCTGCCCTGACTGGGAATTGAACTGGTGACCTTTCACTTTGCTGCATGATGCCCAACCAACTGAGTCACACTGGTCAGGGCTATAAGTATGGTACATATTGAAAATAATTATTTTCGGGGATGAAATAGGGGAAATTAATAATAGGGCCATCTTAGGATCAATAACACTCATTTCTACCTTACACATTTCCAGAATGACTGATTTTTGTAATGAGAATAAATGACCTGTATAATTAGAAAATAACTGTGAGTTAAAAAAATGTTAAATGTCATATACTTAACTAGGGGTTGGCAAACTATGGCCCACAGGTCAAATCTGGCTCAAGGATTATTTTTGTACAGCCCATGAGTTAAGAATGGTTTGTATACTTTGAAATGGTTGGAAAAAAGACAGAGGAAGGCTATTTTATGATGTGAAAATTATATCATCTCTGGGTGATTTTGTGTGACAGTGACAAAGTCGCTGCAGCAGAGACCATGTGGCCTGCAGAGTTGAAAATATTTACTGTCTGTCCCTTACAGAAATGTTTGCTGATTCCTGCACTCAACTATAAATTCCTGTTTCTGAAGGTTGGCTTCATGGGGAACTCCTACTATCTTTTCCATTTCTGCACTAAATGTTTTTAAAATTAAATAGGTATTAATGTTGTAATACCAAAGATATGACATTTAAAGGTAAATTTAATAATTCCACAGAAGAATTCAACCTCTTACTTTAAGGTGAATAGTAAGCCTCAAGACCATGTAACAGATTACCGAAGACCACAAAATTTTTGAGTTCATGCCCAAGACAGATGCCACTGGGCTAGGGAGAGATGCATCCTTTGTGTTCAGAGCCTCCATGTGCTGAGGCTTGCAGGTTATCCCTGAGGCTGGGCAAGTCAGTCTCCACATGGCACCAAACTGACTGCTACTGCCTCAGCTTGTGGCTCAATGGCGGACACTCATGCAATCAAGCAGTCATCCCTACTCCAGCCTGTTCAGATGCTAAAACCAGGCTACATGCCAAGCTTTTAATAATGGCTAAGAGGCTGTAGGATGTGTTTGTTTATATACAGAATCCTAAAGCCTAAGAGAAAAGCATGCCTATGGCCATTTAATCATTCTCCTTCAGGATATTCATTTACATCATACCTCATTTATGGTGATATGGTTGGGAGCCAAGTCTGATAACAGGCATAATATTTCTCAGTATAAATTAACAGCCAGAGCCCTGGCTGGTGTGGCTCAGTGGACTGGGTGCTGGCCTGAGAACCGAAAGGCCGCCAGTTCGATTCCCAGTCAGGGCACATACCTGGGTTGCAGGCCAGATTCCAGTTGGGGCATGCGAGAGGCAATTGATTGATGTCTCCCTCTTTTTTAAAATTGTTGTTCAATTACAGTTGTCCCACTCCCCCCCAACCCCTGTACCTATTCCCTGCCCCGCCCATCCCCCACCCCCACCCCACTCACACAGTCAAGCCCCATCCCGTTGTCCATGCCCATGGGTCCTTATACATGTTCCTTGACTTGCCCCTTCCCCTTCTTTCCCCTGTTATCCCCCTCTTCCCTTACATCTTGTCATTGTTCTTTATTTCCATTTTTCCGGTTCTATTTTGCTCATTTGTTTGTTTTATTGATTACCTTTTACTTACAGGTGAGATCATACAGTATTTGTCTTTCACCACCCGGTTTATTTCACTTAGCGTAATATTCTCCAATTCCATCTACATTGTGATTAACTTATCTCTTGCACATCGAGGTTTCTCTCCCTCTTTCTCCCTCCCTTCCCCTCTCTCTAAAAATAAATAAATAAAATATTTAAAAAAATAAATAAATAAATTCACAGCCAGAAATAAATGTTTGGCCTTAAGTCATATAGCCAGAAAGTTTACCAAGCAATCATATTGTACCAACACTTATTTTCATCCATAAATTTCAAGAAAGAACAAACAATGCTATTCAATTTTGAAAAAGATAGGCAACATGGAAGGCCTGTTAATTAGTACTTACTAAGTTACTGCTCTCATTCAGTGCAACCAAAAGTAATACTCAGAGTAGATACAGAGTGGTCCCAACTGATCATTACTTACCATTTCAGAATAAGCTTTGTGACAGATGGAAGCTTGGTAGGAATCACCAATGTGCATCTTTTTCAGGAGCTGACCAGTTTTTAAATTCCTTAGACACCAAAAACAGAAAAGCTGGTAACACTTTCCAGCAAACTGGTTTTCACATAATAGTCTCTTATTTATCACAGTATCCTTTAGGAGGGGATCAAGGGAAAAAACTAAGGGATGCAGTCCTATTGTTTTGGTTAGTCACAGATTGAGCTAAAAATGGAACTATATTTAACTTGGCCCATGGTTTATATTGATAGCTTAGTCCTTTGCTATGCCACTTGAGAGAAATCTCTCCATATTCCAGGAGAAAAGGTTTCCATTATCTCATTTTGCTTGGTATCAGTATTAAAGTAAGTCACATGGTATAGCTCTATCATTACAGTTTTGTCACAATTCTTGTTACACCTAAATTTTCCATGAAGACAGTGGTCAGGAAATCAAATCTGGTTAGGCAAGAGACAACACCTGAAGTAGACTCATTATAATGTCTCTATGCTACCTGCTTATTCTAGAGCTAGCCCAAGATAATGGAGAGGGAAGACTAAGCTAGGGTGAAAAATGAAAAAGGGATGAGAGGAGAGGAGAGGGTGAATATAAAAGAGAAGAAAAAAAAGAAAGTTTGTTGGAACCACTCCTTAGCCTGAGGATTTGTGATACTAACAACTGTCCTACCATGTGACTCTGCCTATGAAAAACTTTCAGTTGGCTCCCATTGGCCACAGATAAAGTCCAAGTTATTTTTCATAGTACTTAATAACCCTCACGAATTCAGCACTTGCACTACTGTGTCACTCATCACTCCCTTACCTGAAATCTTCTCACTATCTGTTTAACATATTATGCATATTCCCAGCTCTCTGCCTTTGTTCAAGCTATCCCTTCCAAAGCCCTCCCTTTTACTAATCTCCTCCCCATGTTGACCAATGGTCACTCATTCGTCAAGGCCCGGATTATATCCCAACTCCTCCCAGCTGCACGAGCTCAGTTTCATCAATCCTCCCTATCTGTACCAGTCTGCAGAAACCTCCTCACCTTCAATCCTACATTGTACATATGACTCATTTTTTACTTAATATATACTATGGTAGGGTATAATGTATTCATTCAACAAATACTTCTAAACTTTCTATGGCCCAGGTACTATATACAAAAACTAAAGGTAGAAAACTAAATTCTCATGTAAGTACACAAAGTTTTCCTCATACAAGTTACCCAGAGCAGGCTTTTATCCCTTACAGAGGTTAGTGCATGCTCTGTATGTGGTAACTGCTCTCTTCCCAAATCCCAAAGCATGCCGTCCAAATCTCTATCACTCTGACTTTGTGTGAACTATAAAGGAATTGTATACTTGGAATTGTAAAGCAATCTTATTTACTTACTAGATTTTAGGGGCCTTGGGGCCAGGATTCATATCTGATTTATATTTGCATCTCACATAGAGGAGTAGAGAATCAAATATATATTAAATAATTGAATGATGGTGCTTAGTTAATACAGCTTGAGCATGATTAAATATTTAAACCTTCAACAACAGTTTCAAAATGAGCCATTTGAACCTGGAGTGTAATATGAATTGCTTTAGGTACCTAACAAATCAGGAGTCCCACAGGAGAAGTGAACAACTGCTACTTGTACATACCAAGTTAGAGAAAGCCTGAGCCCTAAAAGATAGCTTTTGATAGATAGTATGAGCCATACATCTTTGTGTAGCTACCCATGTAAGGAGCTAAGGCAAGCACTGTTAGCTGATAAAAGATATGGTACTGTCTTCAGGGACTTTCATAATACAAAGTATCATATGCTAAATTAAAAATCAGGGCCACATGAATTCAGACAGGGTAACACCAATGAGGACAGAGGTGATAGCACAGAACTCAAGGCAGCTGTGGGGGAAGGTACTCCTTAGAACTTAAACTTACTCTTAGAAGCTAAATACAGAGATCCTTCCTCAACTTCAAATTTTGTCATGATCCATTTTACGTGAAATGCTATTAGCAAAAGGGGGGAACTGAGAGATGGGGAGAAAACAGGGACCTAAGGAATATGGAATAACTGAAGAGGAATTTTTGTAAGCATGAGGGAAATAGAAGCTAAAGAAAAGCAAACACGGGCCCCATGGAAGTATCTATTTTCGGGGCGGAGGGGAGAAGGCTGGGAGTAAGGGTGTTTATAAAATAATAGCATAGAAGATGATCTGGAGGGCCCTGACCAAGTAGCTCACTTGGTAAGAGCATTGCCCTGATACGTCAAAGTTGCAGGTTTGACCCCCAGTAAGGGCACATACAAGAATCAACCAATGAATGCATAAATAAGTAGAAAAAAAATATCAATGTCTGTCTGTCTGTCTGTCTGTCTGTCTCTCTCAAGTCAATAAATAAAAAATAAAATTTAATCCCTGGCTGGTGTGGCTCAGTTGGTTGGACATTGTCCCGCGAAGTGAAAGGTCACCAGTTCGATTCATGGTCAGGCCATATACATGGGTTGCAGGTTTGGTTCTTGTTTGGGGCATGTATGAGAGGCAACCATTTTTCTCCCTCTTTCTTCCTCCCTTCCCCTCTCTCTAAAAATAAATAAAGTCTTTTCTTAACAAGATTTTTTAAAAAAGATGATCTGGAGGTTGAGTATTGATTGATGGCTATTACTGGATTAAATTAATAGTCTAGGAGCTAAATAGTAAAGGTCTGGACTATAGAAATAGCAGAAAGAACAGAAAAGACAACTTTTGTAAAGGACATTGTCCTCAAATAAGACCCGAGACCTGAGGAAAGTGCCCACGTGAGAGTCTGCTGTTCTAGACAGCAGGACATCTGAAAACAGGGTCTTCTGGCATGTTAGAACAAGGTCCAGTTTTAGAGGCTCCCTGGTGAGGAGGGGCAAGGTTTCTCTCACAGGCCATGCTTTCCTGCTTTATCCCTAGAGGGTTAGCACTGGACAGTGCAGAAGGGATAGGGTAGTAGTGACACTAATATCATAACTTTCACTTACCAAGACCCATTATGGCCCCAAGGAAACAGTTGATGGAAAAGGTTTCTGAGAAAAAAAAAATCAATCTATTCTCCTAATACAAATTAATTCTGCAAATACTGATGGTCGGATATAGTTCTCTCTGTGGTGAGGAAAGAGAGGTGGCTGGAGACTCTTTGACTTTTGTGTTAACAACTTATCACAAAGTTGTTAATATGGATTCTGTAATTAAACACTTTTATATATCTAGCAATTCTGGATTGCATTCTAGACATCACGAATGACACTTCACATAAACTGTGGATTCTGTTAGGTTCCTCTGAAGAATATTAATTTTTTTTTCCTAGTAAACAGTTAACTTGGATAAACTCAAATTCCAATTGCTGAAAACCCAGTTCAGTTCTTTTTGCCTTATCTGGGCTTCTCTGAGTCTGCCCTGCATACATGTAGTTTAAAGGTCAGCCAAATATTAAGGCAGAGATTATAGCCAGAGTTTAGTGCTCTTCTCTGACTCTTTGAGCTTTCTCTCCCTCACTTTCCAGCTTCTGTGGTCACACTGAACTCTTGTCATGTGGTTCTTTAAACCAATAGACAGAAGGTTTTCTATCAGGTTTTTTGGCCACCCAGTGTGCAAACTGGGGCCCACCCTCTATTAAAAGTCGTAAGAACGAGAAACCCATCCAGTGACATTTCCTTCCTCTAAGGGTCAAACTCCTTTCAGTATCTTTCTTCTTTTTCTCACTCTCCAGTGCCTTCAGTTAATTGATTTTTATATTTATTCCAGGGTTTAAAGTTACCTGAAGTAGGAGAGCTGGTCTGATAAACGCCACACAGCCATTAGTCAGAAGCAGAAACAATCTTACTTATGGCCAATAAAATTTCATTCATTTACAGTCTACTCAGACTTATCTTTTTTACAATGTCTGAATTAATATGACATTCTTGTTAGGACAAGTATATAGCATCTGACAGTAAACAAGCAAAAACACAATCATATTTAGAGTCTCTTATCTAATATTAATGACCCTGTGAAATAAGAGGTATATATTTATATTATAGAAGAGAAAACTGAGGATCTTGAGGGAAAACTTACCAAATAACAATGTTGTTCATTATAGTGGTACCAAGCAGAGCTTCCTGCATCCCTTGAACTTCAGCAAAAGTTTGTACAGTCTCCTCGAGGGGCATCAAAAACTGTTTTTCTTTGCTCCTGCATTTAAAATAGTATTAAAAACCAGCACTATGTACTAAAGCAGTTTCTAAGCAGTCCTTCTACATATTATTGAACTCTGTACAATAAACACTAACCTGCCCTGAATGGTGTGGCTCAGTGGGTTGGGCATCATCCCGCAAACCAAAAGGTCACTGGTTCAATTCCTGGTCAGGGCACAGGCCTGAGTTGCAGGCCAGGTCCCGGTTTGGGGGTATGTGAGAGGCAACCAATCGCTGTTTCTCTCGCACACTGATGTTTCTCTCTCCCTTTTTCCCTCCCTTCCCCCCTCTCTAAAAATAAATAAATAAAATCTTTAAAAAAACCTAAGACCACAAAGAAGTTTCAATCAGAAAACATGTATATTCTAAACTTTGTACAATACATATTATTTATATTATCGACCTGAATATATTGCAAGTCCTCAAATTCATCATATCCAAAATTAAACTTACTAGTTCTCTCTTTAAACCTTGTTTTTCTTTCTGTATGCTATCTCAACAAATGATACCACCATCTACCCAGGTGACCAAACCAGAAACCTGGATATTATCTTTGTGTCCTTTCTCTCTGTTTCCTTAATCACCAAGACCTAGTGATTTTATCATTTCATCTCTCCCAAATCTGTCTGCTTCTCCCCATCTTCACTAACACTTCCCTAATTTAAGCAAATAATTATTTTTCTTTTGTCTGGATTATTGCAACAGTTCATAAAAAGATAAGACAAACAAGATCCATGCTCATTGTTATTAGGAAAAACAGATTTAAAAAATCATAATAAAGTATATAAATGAGTATATGATAACATAGAGGATGATGCTAGAAGCTTCATTTTCAGTATGTTGAATTTGAGGGAACCCTGGACGCCTATTAAATAGGCATGCAGGTCTGCAGGTAAACAAGGAGCTCAGAGCTGGAAACATATGGCTGCTATTAGCCAGTATTTATTCTAGATAGTAAGAGAAGCCATGAAAACCAAGTGTGTGGAACAAAAGAAGGGTCTAGGATCTTGAGATACTTGTAACATTTAAGGGGCACACAGAAATTTCAGAGATGACAAAAAGAGCAAACTACATTTTGCTAAGCTTCTCCACTGCACGGACTTCCTCCCTGCATGTCACTTCCACCCCTCTAAACTGCTTCTATGGCCCAGTAGTGAACAGAACCTGAGATACCAAGCCTATAGAACAGAAAAACAAGATACTAGGGGATCCAACTTTCTCCAAAACCCTGGGATAAAATCATTCTTTATCTAATAGTTAAAATCAACTGGTGCTTTTCTTACCCTCCATCTTCAGCAATTGTCACAATCTCTATTTGTTGATCACAAAGGGTCCTAATGCTACTGACTAGCCTCCTCTTTGTCAGGCCAAGCACAGCTTGTATATTTCCAGAAGTCAGGAGCACTTGCTTTTCACTTCTACCATCAGAGAAACAAAGTAATGCTCTAAACAAAATATAAGGAAAAATGCAGAGAATTCAGATGTAAGTCTTTAATAGTCAAGAACCAGGTAAATTTTAAATGGAAACTTCAGACAGGGAATAAAGGGAAAGAAATATGGAAGAGAAAGGGGGAAAAAAAAAACCAAAACACCTTTCCCCAAAGAATTACATACCTGATTTCTCTGATTTCCAAATTTCCCAAAGCCACACACACCAGATTACAAACATCAGGCACAGGAACTATCTGTAATACTGGAAACTAAACAAAACAAAGAACTAAATATGACATTTGGTTGTTTCATTTTTAATCAATCTAAATTTTTCAAAATTTGTTGCATTCCTTTTTATTCTTACTGTAGCAGGATAGTTTCCAACATTTGGAGAAATGTGAGAATGTTCAGCAAACACCCTCTTTTAATGAGTCATAAATCCAAATAAGCTATACGCATAACTGTGTTTATATAGTATTTATTTAATGCAACCTATGTGGAGTAACTAAGTAAATTCTGGCATGTGAGCTAATGGAGCATTATGCAGCCATTTAATATAAATGTATTCCCTAAACAAATATTTATTGAGCAAAAGCACAGAGCTAGAAGCTATGGATATATATACCAGGGATAAGAATGAAATCTTCTAAGAGAGTAGACCCTAGGTTGCAGGTTTGATCCCTAGTTGGGGCGTGCACAGTAAGCAACTGATCAATGTTTCTCACTCACATCAATGTTTCTTCCCCTCCCCTTTCTCTCTCTCTAAAATCAATAAGCATATTCTCGGGTGAGGATTAAAAAGAAAAGGCAACTATGCAAAGTGATGGATGTGTTAACTCAATTGTGGGACTCCTTTCACGCTGTATACGTACACATATCAGATGATCATAGAGTATACTTTAAAAATATTACAAGTTTAGCCCTGGCCAGGGGCTTAGTTGTTTGGAGTGTCATCCCATACACCAAAATGTTCTGGGTTCGATTCTTGGTCAGGGTACATATCTAGGTTGTGGGTTCAGTCCCAGGTCTGGGTGCATACGGGAAGCAACTAATAAATGTTTCTCATATTGATGTTTCTCCCTCTATCTCTCTGTCTCTGTCTCTCTCTCCCTTCCTCTCTCTCTCAAATCAATGAAAACATCCTTGGGTGAAGATTAAATATACACACATATATATAACAAGTTTATGAGTATTTGCCAATTATACTGGAATATAGCTGGAAAAATAAATAAAATTCTAAATAGATAAGTATGAAGAATATATAGCTACAAGAAGAAGTGTTTATATATCCTAAGTGAGAAAAACCAGATTAAAAAAGTTTAATCACACTAGGATTGCAATCAGGTACAACATGTATGAAAGTGGATAAGGTCTGGAAGAAAACACATGCAGAAAAGAAGCAGGAACAATGTGTTCATGAAGGGTAAGATAAACAGGTATCAGCAAGTTTAGAAGTGAGATAGACTGGAAATTGCAGGCTGCTTCAAGAGACCTAGTCTAAAACTCCACTGATGGATAAACACGTAATAAAGCTAATAAAGCACAATGTGAACTGTAGAGTCTAGATGTCAGGTACACAGTGATCACTGCAATTTTTCTGTATGTTTGAAAATGTTCATAATAAAATGCTGGGAAAAAAGCTTACCTCTCTATTCTGCCTCACATGCAAATGATCACAAAGATCTCTTTCAGAAGGGACTCACCTCTGTGAAGTGCCAGGAATACATTTTTTCCCACTGCCAAATATCCAGAGGTTTCCAAAGAGAAACTGCATATTCACAAGCAGTTACGATACATGGCTCTTTGATACCAGCTATCTCCCACCACATGGCACTCACATCCACGGGACAGGAACCTGAGGGATTCTGACAGAATGGCAACAACAGTTACGTTAAAGGGATACTTGGAGTCCATTTTATGAAAAGAATAACTATGAAAAGTGATGCATGACAAAAATTAAAATACCAAGTAAATGTAATTAAAGTTTTATGTAAGTTAAAGAGCTTGGTGGGTGTTAAATGTAACTAAAAAAATTGCACATACACTCTTATCTTATAACTGAAAGGTATACCTCCAGAATGGAATACATTCAAATTTAGCCATAAAAGATAGCCTCTAACAACTTAACCATTTAGAAATTAAACATCCTGATGAACCACCCATTGGTTGAAATACTGTTTCTAAATGACCAGCAAGGGGAGTGCTAGGCATCCAAACATGCAGTGTGTGGCCAAAGCAAGATTTCCCCCCAAATGTATAATCAATCATAAAGGCATTTATCAAAAAGCAAAAAAGATAAAAACAAAGCAAGCAAGCAGCTCAAGAAAGTAAAAGAACAATGAAAGAAGTACAATGAAAAGCAGAAGGAAGAAGGTACTAAGGATAAAAACAGGAAAAATAAATGAAATAGGAAACAAAAACCTCAATTAATCAATACAACCAAAAACTAGTTTTCCTGGAAAACCAAACAGAATGGACAAATCTCTTAAGTCTGATGTAGGAAAGAAATACTTTTAGAAATGGGGGAATGGGGAAAGAGAGGCTTATAACTGTACATAGACAAAGTAATATAAAAACAGTAAGTAATATTACTTACAAACTTGAAGACAAATGAAATGGCTGATTCCTAAAGAAACTAAGTTATTAAAATTGGTTCAATAATAGCTTTGAAATGACATAGGTATTATTATGTATATCTTATTGAAAAGGAACCTGGGGCTCCGAGGCTAAATGATTTGCCGAAGGTCAGAAAGCCAATTGGCACAGTTTATGTGTATTTAAAGCTTGCTCCTATACCACTTTTCTCAAGTGGGGGCAATTTTGCAATGCTTCCCAGGGGACACTTGACAATGTCTGCAGACACTTCTGATTGTCACAACTAGGGAGGGGGTGCTACTGGTTCCATTTGGTAGAGTCCAAGGCTGTTGCTGAACATCCTACAATGCACAGGCTATCCAACCCGCCCCCACCCCGCCCCGCGCCCCGCACCACAGCAAATGATTATCCAGTGCCTAATGCCAATGGTGCTCAAATTGATAAACCCTACTCTACACCAAGCTACTTCAAATACCATGAATACAAAGTTAACTAGGTCACAGGTCTAATCTTTTTCTCAGGATTTACTAAAATATCATTAACAGAATATTGTAATTTATATTTCTCAGAACCACATATATCACACAGCATATGAAAGATTAACCATTCACTACATCACAATCAAGAACTGCTACCTGTTTTCTGATAAATCACCATAAGTGGTTCTTCTAGAAATAACATATCATTTGGGTAGGAAAGCCATGAATGACTCCTCTTCTTTCTCTCCCTCTGTTAAAATGCCTGATTTTAATTTAGATGAGTTATTGAGCTTAAGTTGTTCTTGGCAATAGCTTGACATAAAAACTTCTTTAGAAGATGATCTCAAAATATAAATACAAGTAAATATTGTGAAAAACAAAGAACTTACTTAAATCTGTTTTTCTGAATCTTTTTTTAACCAAGTTTATTAAACTAAGAATGAAAAACTAATCAAATTCTTCTCTATTTTCTTTTTTATTTTATTTATTTATTTTTAGAGAGAGGGGACAGGTGGGAGAGAAACATCAATGTGTGAGAGCGATAACATCGATTGGTTGCCTCACACACCCCCAACTGAGGACCTGACAGACATACAACCCAGGCATGTGCCCTGACTGGGAATCAAACTGGCGACCTTTAGGTTCACAGGCTGTCACTCAATCCACTGAGTCACGCCAGCCAGGGCACTCTTCTCTATTTTCCTAGCAATTCATTATATTTTTTACATGTAAGACACAAGACACATTATAAGGTTACAGTCTCCTGACCTTAAGTTTTGAAACCAATTGTAGGTTGCCTGGGTTTAAGCTGTCACAAGCAGGAACATCTGTTATTTCAGTCTGTAAAAATAAAAGTCACACCATTAATCTACTCTTTACATATGACATCTGACTGCATCACTCACTCATCAAAATGTCTAATTCATATGGCAAACTGCTTCACTGATGACAAATAGGACCCCCCTTCCATTTTAAAGATCCACCTTTAAATTAACTTTAATTTCCCCAGAATGAACTTAAAGTTTACAGTGAAATCATATCAAAGAAACATGTTAAAATTTTTTTTAATCCCCGCCCAAGGACATGCTTACTGATTTTAGAGAGGGGAAGGGAGGGAGAAAGGGAGAAAGACATCTTTATGAGGAGAAACATTGACTGGTTGCCTCCCGTACATGCCCCAACTGGGAACCAAACCCGCAACCTAATCATGTGCCCTGACCGGGAATCAAACCTGTGACCCTTAGGTCAATGGGATGATGCTCCAACCAACTGAGCCACACCAACCAAGGCTGTAAAAACAGTCTTAAATACTGAGAAACCAATGTGTAAGGAAGTCATGCTGTCCACAGTCACTAAAGTATTTCATTCTATCAGAGAAAATGTTACAAAGGAAGTGGACTGTACCTGTTCAATGGAATGTTTCCATGATTCTAGGGATGTATTTCCACAGAGCTGATCTTCTTTGAAAGTGAATGACTCAGTGGGGAGAGGTGTTGCTTGGGGATCAGAATCACAGTCATAGTCAAGCTGTCCCTTCCTTCCTGACACATGGAGGATGCCATCAAATTTTGGTGGGCTGGTGCAACTGTCACATTGATGACTCTCACTGGTTTTCCCATGAGAAAGCTGGGGTGAAGAGCAACTTAGTCCGGTAACTTCTACGGACACTTTGCATGCTTGGGGACCAAGGGCTGGAGTAGTGCCGATGATGGGGAAGGCAGGTGAACACACATCTGATGTCACTTTGTCATTATCCTCAGGAGTAATAGTATTTAAAGGAGTGAAAAGTAATATCGATGAGGAAAGGCCCTTCTGCTGAGCCTGGCTTTTTAGATTTGGTATTTTAGGATGTGCTTTTCCTGGTAGAACAATCAGTTCCTCTCCCAAGTCCTCCATTTCTATGTTGGTTTGTTTAGGAGTCAGTTCTTCCAAAACAATACATTTTCCCTCTTTAAGATGCCTATCTCCATATACTTTTGATCCAAAAGGCTCAATTGGCTTTTCTGAGTAGGACTTCAGTTTTTCAAGCTTAAGAGGTCCAAATTCTTCATCAGGTAACTGAAAGTCTGTGATTTTGAGAAAAGATGACAGTTGCTTTAAACTTAACATTTCATTCTTATGAGATGGGGCACTGAAAGCATCACTGCCCAAAGCTAAATAAGCATTATTACTGGAAGAAAAGTAGTCCTCTTTTTGGCAGTGACCTTCTTTCCCTAAGATAGAAAGGAAAAACAATAACAAATACCCAAGAAGAGACATTAACCCCCAACAGAGTGCATTTCTAAACTCCAACAGGGTATAACAGATTCATTACTTCCTATCCATGACTCTGACAACTCTGAAGAGTTCAAATATCAGCCACAGATTTGTAGTTAGTAGCAGCACTCCTTTTGCAGTACCCAAAACAGTATGGTGCTGACAGTATTCGTTGGGGGAAGAAGACAGGAGTCTAGTCCCAGCTTGGCTACTCACTTGCTATGTTACTTTGGGCAAGTCAATTCACTTCATTTTCCCTCATAGGGGAACTGGACTAAGAATCTCTAAAGAACTTTATGCTCTGAAACTATGATTCTAACAGACTTCCAGAGTACAGTATACAAAATACTGGCTGTTCTCACTGGAGGAAACTTAGTCTCCCTTTCAAGCAAAGAGTTATTTACTACTCTTAGAGACTGGAATTCTACACCATTCATAATGCAGCTGCATCCATCACCTAATAAATGAATAAAACTTTATTACATATATGCAATGGAATATTATTCAGTCATAAAAGAGAACTACTCACACACACTTGAACATGGATGTATCTTGCAAACAAGGAGAAAGCAGCCAGACACAAAAGGCCACACTATGTATAATTCCCTTGGTATGAAATAAGTAAATCCACAGCGACAGAACAGACTGGTGGTTGCCAGGGGCTGGGGAAGAGGAAATGAAGTGGGAAAAGGGTTTCCACGTAATGTGCTGAAAATGTTTTGGAACTAGGTAGGGATCAAGGTTGCATGTTCTGAATATACTAAATATTGCAGAATTGTTCCCTGAATTTAAACTTGTTAATTTTGTTATGTGAAGCTCACCTCAAGAAAAAGATATTTTAATGTAGCTGCAGGTTACTAAAATAGCAACAGATTATACCAACATATATAAAAGAATGTTTCTAGTTTATGAGATTGTTTTGCTTTCTGATTTCTTTGTATTCTTGTTGGATGGTAAGTCATTATGACTCTTTATTTTTAATTACTTTATTAACTAGTTATAGTTCATAGACCAGAGCTTGAACCCAAAGGTACAGAGCAAGCAGGCTTCTTATTTTTTATTCTAATCCTCACCCGAGGATATGTTTATCGATTTGAGGGAGGGGAGAGGGACGGAAGTGGGGGGGAGAGGGAGAAAGGAAACATTGATGTGAGAAACAGCAATCAGTTGCCTCCCATATGCACCCAGACTGGGGATCAAACCCTCACCCTAGGTATGTGCTCTGACCTGGGATCAAGCCTACAACCTTTTGGAGTACAGGATGATGCTCCAATTAACTGAGCCACTCAGCCAGGGCAGGCTCGCTAGTTTTGTAAACAAAGTTTTACTGAAACACTGTCATATTTGCATTGTCTGTGGCTAATTTTGCACTATACTTGAATAGCTCTGACAGAGCACAAAGACACTTTACTACATGACCTTTTAAAGAAAGTTTACTGATCTCTAGTATAGCGCCAGAGTGAATTATCTAGTTTTTATGCTTAGTTTACACATATGGTAACTCCCAAGTAAATGAATTAAAAATTTTAAATCATAACATGTCACTTGCTATCTTCCAAAATCATGCATCCCACAGACCTCAGAGACTAAATTGGATATTTAATCCAAAAAAATTGCTCAGACCTATTGCATTTACGCAATCATTCCTTCAAGTTTGTCAGTGACCTCTTACTCTGACACACATTTCAATTCAAAAACAATTCCTATATTACTTATACTTCTATCCATGGATAAAGATTGTATTGTACCTGAATATTAATTTTAGCTAAATGTCCAATATATTTTCCTTTTGGGTGTCAACTTTTTTAACCACACTAGTTAACTCTGGCACCACATGACCAAGGTTTGAACCTTGGTTCTGTCATTTTAATTAAACACTTTAATCTTCTTGTGCCTTAGTTTCCTCATCTGTAAGGTGAGGATAAAAATTGATTCTGCCCTGGCTGGTGTGGCTTAGTAGACTGAGCACCAACAGCCGAACTCAAAAGGTCACCCGTTTGGTTCCCTGTCAGGGCACATGCCTGGGTTGCAGGCCAGGTCCCCGGTTGGGGTAGTGTGAGAGGCGGCCTACTGATGTTTCTCTTCCTCTCTTCCTCCCTTCCCCTCTCTCTAAAAAATCAATACAATCTCTGAAAAAAATTGATTCTACCTCCTGTAGGGTGGCTGTGATGATCTGAGTTAGTTTCTGTAGAACATTTAGAAGGTGCCAGGCATAAAGTATTGGACGCCATCACTGTCATCATCCTCAACCTCACACTGATTTACCTTTAACTCTCCTCTTACCATGAATAATTGCTTTTTCATTCTGATCTTTGTGCAAGGTGACTTCTTCCTTGGACCTGTTAACACCTGATATGCCAGAAGTGAGTAGTTGATGATATGATGTAGGGTTGCAGATTGACCTTCTTTTTCCTCTGCGTCTTCTACTGGATTGCTGGGTCACCACCTTCCTAGAAAAGTCATCTTTAGTGGGCCCAGTGGGAGAGCTGACTTCAGTTAATGAGAGAAGTCTCTGAAAAGGACTTCTTGAACTTGTTTGTCCTGTGCATGTGCCATACACCTTAATCATATTTTGGTTAGTTTCTTCATTGGAAAGGTTTAAAATTTTAGCAGCTTCCTTATTTTTAACTCTTTTCTTTCTGACATCGAAGTGAGTTTGAATTACAGCCTCTGGGGCTACTTTCCTCTGGCAATTTGACATACGTCGTGTTGTTCTAACATAATATTCAGCAGGAAAAAGAAGGTCTTCTAGCACAGTGCAAGAATGTGTTTGATTTTCTGCAGAAACAGAAGCGACTACTTTTGGGCCAAGACTCTTAGACTGACTCAGAACCTCATTTTCCTGAAGACTTTCACTTCTATTATCAAGGGCACTACTGGAAGATTCTAAAGACTCCCCTGTGTGATTTTGTTTATCAAGGGCATTACTGGAAGATTCTAAAGACTCCTCTGTGTGATTCTGTTCTTTTAAATTTTGGTTTTCATTTGCTGGTAAGTTGTAAGTGAGTTCATTTACAGAACATGCATTATCTGTCTCTAACTCGAGACTTCCAGGCTGCTGGCCACTTGCACTTACAGCTTTTTTTACCTCTGGGCTTCCTCTAAAGACAGTCGTGTTTTTGTCGTGTGCCTCTAAGTTTATAGGTGCGGTAAGGCTAATGCTTTTTAAACCGTGAGCAATAATTTCACAGTTCCTTTTAGGAAGCTTATATTGAAGGTGCGGACCACTGCTGTTATCTGATGGAGTATAAAAAGGAGGAGGGGGCACCCCAGGAAAACTGTTTTCTCCTAAGACAGCATCCACACTGCTTTGTGGCTTGGTATTTAATGGAATTAATACACTCCCTCCATTAGTTTCTGTAACTGGTGCTCGAGAATCTGGAATGTCAGACTGAGGACTTGAAAACTTGGTTCTTGTTTTAGTTACAGGTGTCCCAGGATTTTCACTATTGATTTCTTTTTGTTTGTTTAGTCTTTTTTCAGAGAGGATAAGTGAATTGGTGTCAAAGAAAGAGTCTTTCTCTTGTGAAATAAATATTCTCTTCTGCTGCTTCTTTTTTCTCCCTGGCAGCTTACTCTGCTTTTTCTTATCATCAGGGCCACTGACCCTGTAGGCAAAATATTCCTGGATATCATCTTTTCTCTGCATGTCTAATCCTTCCACTGGGCCATGTCCAGGGTTAAGGGTCTGAGGCTCAACAGCTCCAGTTTCTTCATCAAGACAGGTGTTGATTTGTAATGCATCACAAGAAGATACAGGAGTTTTAGGTTCTAAGGAGGAAAAATTGTATAATTAATATTTTCCTTTTAAAAGGAAACAAAAATATTTATTTTTAAATGTTATCTATAAATACTATCAAATATTTACTTAAGAAAGTCAATGTATTTCATTCAGGCAGACTGAAGTTCAAGTTTTTCATAATTTAATAAACCAGAATAATTTTAAGTAAATGTAAACAAATAGAATTGTGCTAGAAAAATGATTAAAAAATTATCTTTACTGAAATCACCTTTTTTCTTAGTTTTTTTCAGATTTATTGAGGTAGAAATGACAAAAATTGTATAAAGTTAAGGTGTACAATGTGATGTTTTGATATATGTATACATTGCAAAATGTTACCATAACCAAACTAATTAACATAACCATCAAATCCCATAGCTACAGTTATTTTGTGTGGCAGGAACACTTAAGATCAGTTCTTTTATCAAATTTCAAATACACAATATACGTGTAGTATTAATTATTATCACCATGCTACACATTAGATCTCCAAAACTTATTTATTCTGTGTAACTGAAACTCTGTACCCTTTGACCAACATCTCCCCATTTCCCTCCATATCTTACCTAATTTTTTATTTCATGTCTTTTTTTTTAAAGGGCATGGAGGTTTTTAGTTTTCCACTGGTCCCTAGGGTGGTGAGCGGGCCCACTGTAGGGTCGCCCTGCAGGCCCCTAACCTCTGGCCAGATCCGCCTCTCTCTGCTTCCACCACCTCTTCTGCTGCAGCAGTTTTTTGCTTAAGCAATTTTAATACCTCTTCCCCATTTCAATAGCCTTGGATTTTATGATTATAAATTATCTAAGTATTAACATGAGAAATGACCACTGTTTTTTAGAGTATTTCCTGCCAGACATTTTTCTCAGTGCATATGTAGAAATTTAATTTAAAAAATCTTTACAATAATTAATCAGTAAGTTTAATTTCCAAAAGTTGAGAGGGAAAAAGAACACTAAATAAACAATCCAACTGAAAGCATAGTTTATTACTTATAGAATGGGAGAAAATATTTACAAATCTTGTATCTGATAAGGGCCTAACAGCTACAATATGAGGACCCTTACAACACCAGAATAAAAGAACATATAACCTAATTAAAACATTGGCAAAGGACTTGAATAGAAATTTCTCTAAAGATATACAAATGGCCTCTAAGCATATGGAAAGATGTTTAACATCATTAGTCACTAGGAAATGCAGATTAAAACCACAATTAGATACCACTTCACATCCACCAGGATGGTTATCATTTTTAAAATGGCAAATTACAAGTACTGGTGATGATGTGGAAAAATTGGAACCCTTAGGCATCATGGTGGGAATGCAAATGGTATAGCTGTTATAGGAAAGTTTGGCAATTCCTCAAAGAGTTAAACAAAGAATTACCACATGACCCAGCAAATGCATGCCTAGGTATATACTTGAAGTAATTGGAAACGTAGTCTACACAAATGATTATACATGAGTATTCCTGGCAGGATAATAGCTCAAATTCATAATAGCCAAAAAGTGGAGACAACCCAAATGTCCATCAAGTGCTGGATATACAGATGGATGGTACATCTATACAGTGGAATACTATTCGGCTGCAAAAGGAAATGGGTAATGATGCATGCCTGGATGTATGTATGTTCAGATGGCTGACCAATGAAAACATCATGCTAAGTGAAAGAAGCCAGTCACAAAAGGCCACATATCATATGATTTCATTTATATAAATTGTCCAGAACAAGTTAATACATAGAAACAGAAAATAGATTCGTGGTTGCCAGGGGTTCAGGGAGGGATGGGTATGGGGTTTCTTTTTGGGGTGGTGAAAATGATCTGGAAATAGATAGTGATGATGATTGCACTGTCTTGTGAATATATAAAGAGACATCAAATTGTACACTTAAAAGAATCTATTGCATCCTTACCTTCTGATTATGAGAAAAAGAACCACAGCCAAATACACCTGGCTGTATTTTACACCTGGCTGAAATGAATAATGAAGCAAGCACAAGTGAATAGGCTAGCTTTACCTGAATGGTTTAGCTGTGGTGAAACTTCTGGTTGGAGTAAACAAGCTTGTTCTTTCACTGTTTTCTTAATAAAATTCTTAACCTTCTCAGCTCTTTGGGCACGCTAGAGAAAGCAAAAGCAGCTTAAGGAACAAATTTAAGGGAAAAAAGTTTTTTTTTCAGTTTCATTATTATGAAGAAAAACTTGTTACAGTTTGTACTTTACCACCTTAATTTGAGAGAATAAGATTCACTTACCTGAAGGCGGGCCAGAGTCTTGCTGTATTCCCTTTTTAAGTATGCTAATTTTTCCTTCAACTGGAAGAAGAAAAACACCAGACAATATTGAGCAGTGGAAAGGGTACAGTGAGCAAAGAAAAGTGGTACAGTGCCTACCAGATATGAGTGTGTGGTGTTCAGCTGGTTCCTCAGCAAGAGGCAGTACGAGTGGCATCGGCCCACATTACTCTCACTTCTCACAAAGCACCAAGTCCTCTATTGTCTCAGTACCTTTGCATAAACTGTTTTTATCACCTGGAGCATTTCCTCCCCAACTCACTTTGCTAATTCTAACTGACTCCTCAAGCCTCAGCTTAGATTTTTAATTCCCTGGAACAGACTTCCAGGTCCTTCGTCAACCCAGATTAGACACTCCATCTCTCCTCTATGCTTCTTTTATCACAGTACTTATTATACCCTGTTATCTGTTTACTTCTCTGTTCCCTCAACACCGCCCCTCCCACCCCCCTTACTGTGAAATCCTCCAAGGTAGCAGAAGCTGTCACTCTCAGACACTGACTTGGAAAATGAATCTCTTATTTGTCAGTTATTGGTCCAGGTATCTCTACCAGCTGGGAATACAGCTGTATTAGTATGTAAAGGTGTAAGCTACTGTTCCAGGAGATAGATACACAGTGTGGTCAAGCTTACATATAGTGAATGATGAAGACAATAAACAACAAAACAAAACAAAAAACATGATTTTACAAGGTAATCAAGTGAGAGCTCCAGAGTTATACTTTAAATGAGGTGACAAGGGTTCATTTCTGAGGACTACCATTTGAACCTAGACCTGGAGTATGAAGGAGCTGGCTAGGGAAGATCAGAGGGAAATCAGTTGTCCAAGATCACAGTTTATAAATGGTATGTGATTGAAACCCATGCAGTCCAACCCTAGAGTCTGCTCTATACCAGACTGCTTCTCACAACATCCTATTAATCACCAGATTTATCAATTATCTGGGAATTATCTCGACTTGTAAATGTCCCTCTCATCCCCATTAGAAGGTAGGCTGGGATAAAAAGACTGTTGTTGGTTAATGTGAATGAAGAGTGTAGCACAAAGTCTGGAACAGCCTGCACAAGATACATTCTAGCTAATACCAGTATAAGCAAAACTGGCATAAATAAGGATGGCTAGAGCAACACTGTTACTGATGTAGAAACCAAAGCTGAAAACCACCTCTCATCAGAGTAAAAACTAAAGAAACCATGGCACTTCCATACTACAGAACACTACACAAAACTTTAAAAAATAGAGCCGATAAACATGTACTAACATGAATTTCAGTGAAACATGGAGAAGGAACACAGAAGCTGCAGAACTATCAAGACTGTACCATGTATGCTCACTCTTTCCCAAAAATATACATTACTTCTTGGTTGTTAGAGAATACAACCGCGCCCCTCCGCACTCCCCACCATTCTATTAAGAGTTAAGGGGTAGGGTGGGAGAAGACAAGGCCGAGTGTGTTGGGGCAGAGAGAGAGTCAATGGGGACTTCAGCTTTATCTACAGTTGTGCATTTTGTATTTATGCGTTAGTGCTGTAAAATTTTTTAAAAAATGTGTTCTTTAAAAGCTACCAGGCGAGCACAGCGCTCTTCTACACTTTCACCCCTCGAAAGCCCCCGAATTCAAAGAGCGTAGGTTAGAGGTCACTGCGCCCCCGTACGGCCGGGGACAACGACACGCCCACAATCTGGGGAGGGGTCAGAGTTCGGAGTCAGCCCTTCCCGTATCCCCAACACCTTTTCCTTGTCCTCACAACTGAGGGGTTTCCCGGGAGCCTCTTCCATCGCGCTTGCGAACTAATCGAAAAGAGCAGCTGTCGCCGTCCCGGGGCTGCGGGCACGAAAACTATAGCTGGCCCTGGGGACCCACTGGCACCTCCAGAAGGAATAGGTCGCCCAGATTCCCCGAGCCCGCGACCAGAAGGCTGGTCCACGGAATCCCCGCGCACCGTCAACCCGGCCAATGAAGACCGACGTTCGATTTGCGCATGCGCAGCCGGGCACTGCAGAATAACGGAGCTGGGCCGCCATGAGGAAAGCAGAGCTATTGATGAGACCCGAGTCCTCCTGGGAGCGGAAGTGTAGGATTCGCCGGAAGTAGTCAGCATCCCGGACGGACAGAAGTGCTGACAGTCTTTGACAGAAGCTCGCCGGAGCTGCTTAAAGGACTTGGTGGCCATGGAGTTGGGCGAGCTGCTCTACAACAAATCCGAGTACATCGAGACGGTGCGCGCGTGTCCGCACATCGGCTCTCCCTTTCCAAGCCTGTGTCCTTTTGGGGCCGGTGCCGCTTCTTGTCCCTACCCACCCCGGCGGGTCCCTGTGGCATGTATGGGCGTGTATGGCCCGGCCTTGTTGTTTATTCCTTAAATGGCCAGTTTAGGCTTTCTCATTTAATTCTGATTTACTCGTAGAGATAAAATGCTTTTCAGAAAGCAGGACAAATCTCGTCCATCGTATTAATTCCAGCTCCCGGCTTCGGGCTTTTAAATATTATTAAAAAGAAAAACAACAGTCATAACTTATTACTATGTGCTAAAGATTGTACGGTTATTTATAGTCAATACATGATGTGTGTAAATTGCTCAGTCAATGTTACTACTATTGCTTTTCATTGAATTCTCACAACTGTGTGATACTGGTGAAGTCATTATCATGGGTTTAGGGTTTTAAAATCGAGGTATAGAATTGGGGCTTGAATCCATGCCTCTGATGTCAGTAGGCTACAGAGAGACCTACCACATCCAAATTCTGAATCCATTCTCTGACTCGTTTCCTATTCATTCCACCGTTTCTTTATTGAAATTTTGGACTCATCGGAGTGTAGACTACATCGTATTTCAAGTCCTTTTCTCTCTAGTATGAACTTTCTTGATGGAGATCTATATCCCAAAACCCACTTAGCTTTCTCCCCCTCATTTCGTGCTGTTTCTTTTTAGGCATCTGGGAACAAAGTTAGTCGCCAGTCAGTGTTGTGCGGAAGTCAGAACATCGTTCTCAATGGCAAGGTAAGGGATAAAGCCACCTCCAGGATGCAGACTGTTGCTTACTTTCCATAAATTATCACGGCAGGACAGGTAAAATATTGCCATGTATTGCTGTACATTAAAAAATTCTCTTGTTTTTAATTTTTCAAATTGGATTCATTAACTACAAAAGATTCAATAAGAAAAGACAACAGAAAGCCTTTTTCCTTTTATGCCAGGAACACAATACAGTGGCACCCAGAACTGAAATTATTACACAATATTGAACTACTGGACATAAAACATAAATAGGTAACAAACTATTTTAGTATAGAAACTAAAGTAATACTACATTAATATAGTTATTTGTTTAATAATAATGATTCAGTATTGACTGAATCTTAAAATTAATGTGAGAATTTAGAAAGTAAAATTTGAGACAAATTTGTAGAACGGAATATGAAAGGCTCAGTCTTGTAGTATGAATACACTGAATTAGCAGACATATATATATAATATATGGGAATATAATATATAATAATAGGAATATATATATCAGACATAATATAAACTTGGAAATAATATTAGAATACTGCAGAACCAGAGAAAATATCAACCTATATTTGAGATTAATAAACACTGAAGTCTCTGTCTCCTATTATCTGGAATACTCAATTTTCCTTGAAATGTTAGATCTCTAATCTCCAGAGGGAATATAGTCTCACTGTAATCAAGAGATCACAAATATTTTCAGTAGAGACACAGTTACTGTCCTCACTAGCCCATCATATCATGAGATTTAATGAAGAAGAACTATAGTTTAGTAACTAGATATAATTAGTAGTTACAGACACACTGTTTTTGCACAGCAATAGGAAATTCATTTAACTCCATCTGACTCATTAGCAAATGCACAGAGGTGTTTTGGAAATCCTTCAGCTAATTCTAAAACATTTTCTGTGATTTTGTAGGGAAGATTTAATTTTTATTCTGGTAATATATAACAAAATTTGCCATTTTAATCATGTTTAAGTATACAATGTATTGACAAAAATTGCATTCACAATGTGGTGCCACCATCACCACTATCTGTTTCCAAAACTCTAATCTTCCAAACAGAATCTCTACCCATTAAGGAATGACTCCCCATCCCCATCTGCCCCTAATCCATGGTAACCTCAGCCTACTTCTGTTTCTGTGAATTTGCCTATGCCAGATATTTCATTTATGAGGAATCATATAGTATTTGTGGGGTTTTCTTTGGGGGTGGGCGGTTCTGGCTTACTTAGCATGATTTTTTCAAGGTTCATCCATGTTGTAGCACATACTCTTTTCATGGCTGAATAATATTCTCTTGTATGTATGTACCATATTTTTGTTTATCCACTCATTTGTTGAACACTTCTGGGTTGTTTCTACCTTTTGGCTATTGTGGGTAAAGCTGCTCTGAACATTGGTGTACAAGTATCTGTTTGAGTACCTGTTCTCAGTTCTTTTGGGTATTTACCTAGGAGTGGGATTGCTGAGTCTTATGGTAATTCTATCTTGAGCTTTGTGACTTTGTAACTGTTTTCCATAAGGACTAAACCATTTTACATTCCCTCTGCAATGCAATTGAGTACCAGTTTCTTCACATCTTCACTAACATTTGTTATTTTCTGTTTTTTGGATGTGGGTATGGATGGTATTTCATTGTAGTTTTTGACTTGCATTTCCCTAATGATGATGAATAGCTTTCTTTTTAAAAAAATTTTTAAAAATTTTATTTATTTATTTTTAGACAGAGAGGAAGGAAGGGAGAAAGAGAGAGAGAGAAACATCAATGTGTGGTTGCCTCTTACTCACCCCTTACTGGGGACCTGGCCTGCAACCCAGGCCTGTGCCCTGAGTGGGAATCAAACTGACAACCCTTTGTTTGCAGGCCACCACTCAGTCCACTGAGCCACACCAGCCAGGACTTGATGAATAGCTTTTGATTGCTTATTAGCCATTTGTATATATTCTTTGGAGAAATGTCTTTGCCCACTTTTAAATTGTCATCTTTTCATTGTTGTGTTGTAGGAGTTCTCTATATATTCTGGATATTAAATTCTTATCAGATACATGATTGCAAATTAATTGTACCATTCTGAGATTATCTTTCACTTTATTTTTTAAAAAAATTTTATTTATTTGATCTGAGAGAGAAACATTGATTTGTTGTTTCACTTATTTATGCATTTATTGGTTGCTTCTTTTTTAAAAAATTTAATTCTTGCCCTGGTCGGTGTGGCTCAGTGGATTGAGTGCCGGCCTGTGAACCACAGGGTTGCTGGTTCAATCCCCAGTCAGGGCAAATGCCTGGGTTGCAGGCCAGGTCCCCTGTAGGGGGTGCACAAGAGGCAACCACACATTGTTGTTTCTCTCCCCCTCTTTCTCCCTTCCCCTCTAAAAATAAATAAATAAGTACTCTTAAAAAAAGAAAAAGAAACTCTTAAAAATAAATAAATAAATAACTTTAATTCTCACCCAGGAATATTTTTATTGATTTTAGAGAAGGATGAAGGCAGGGAGGAAGAGAAGAAGAAACAATGATGTGAGAAATGTTTATCAGTTTTCTCCCATATGCATCCAGACCTGGGACTGAACCCACAACCTGGGTATGTGCCCTGACCAGGAATGGAGCCTGCAGCCTTTTGGTGTGTGGGACGATGCTCCGGTCAATGGAGATACTTGGACGGGGCCTTGGTTGCTTTTTGTGTGTGCCCTGACCAGAGATTGAACCGACAACCTTGGGTATCAATACTGCACTCTAACCAACTGAGTTACCTGGCCAGGGCTCTTTCAACTTTCTTGATGATGTTCTTTGATACACAGAAGTTTTTAATTTTGATGAAGTCCAATTTACCTATTTTTTTTCTTTTGTTGCTCAAGTTTTGGTGTCATGTCTAAGAATCTATTGTCATACCCAAGGTCACAAAGATTTACTCTATTCTGAGAGTTTTGTGGGTTTAGGACTTGTATTTAGGTCATTAGTACATTTTGAGTTAATTCTTGTGTATGGTGTGATGTAGGAAGTCCTAATTCATTAATTCTTCTGGATATGGAAATCCAGTTGTCCCAGTGCCGTCTGTTAAAGAGACTATTCTTTCTCCATTGGATGGTCTTGGCATCATGTAGCAAACCAATTGGCCGTAGATGTATATGTTTATTTGTGGACTCTCAGTTCTGTTCCCTTGGTTGATATGTCTGTCCTTATGTCAGTACCCCTGTACTAGACTACTTTTGTTATTGTAGCTTTGTAGTTATTTTGTAATCAGAAAATATGAGTCCTCCAACTTTGTCCTTTTTCAAGACTGTTTGGTGGTTTGGGCCATCTGTTTCTTTTTATTTTTTTAAAAAATTTTATTGTATTTTTTTCCATTGCTATTTAGTCCCTTTTTACCCCCCCTTCCTGCAGTCCTATCTGTTTCTTTTTAAGAAGGAATTTTAGTTGGTATTTGATGTACACAGAAGAGTAATATGTAATATATTATTATAAAACATAAAAATTAAGTTAACACCATGAACCTCCCCCCCCAATTGAAGAATGGAACATAACGTGTATAATACAGTGCTACCTTTATGTTCTGCTCCTATCTCCTCCTTTTGCCTCCTTCCAAGAGGAAACCACTATCCTGAACATCATGTCATATGAATTCTTTATTTTAAAAAATATTTTCTTGTATACATATGTATCCCTAAATAATATATATGAAGATTGTTTAACATTACTCGGTTTTCTGTGACTTTTTTACATGTAATTGTCATAATAATGACAACAGAAAACACTTATATGACAGTATTTGTTTCTAAGATTCATGTGGTTGTGCATTTTCACTGCTATGTACAGTTCCATTTATTCCGCTCATCTGTTTGGTGGATACTTATATTGTTTCCAATTTTGCTACTATGAACAATCCATATATGTTTTCAGCTCCTGTCCCTTTTAGAAATAAGACATTTCTGTTTTTCTGAGCTCCCATATCAGGTGTCACAGTGCCTGTAGGAGTAGACAGCGATCAAATGAGTAAAAAGGACTGGGTGCAAACAATGGAGTGATGGGGCCTGGTAACCTGGGAGAATACATGACCTAGCTAAGCCCAAGCTGATTGTTTCAAGTGAGAAAACAGGCCTGTATTTCCAGAGCTTCCGATTCTCTCAAAAGAAACTAGAAATCTGAATTTTAAAAAATGCAAAACATCCCACTCTTCAAATAATAACAGCTAATTTATATGATAAAAATGCTCCATTGGCCAAACAAAACAGGTTTCCAGGTGCTATCCTTATACCTCCAACTTCTACCTATGCCTTATTCCTGTTCAGTGCAGTGACTCTACCTCAGTACCATTTTCTTCCCTGTAAGGTCCTTATTGGCACCTCCCTTCATTTTAATAGACTGTTGTCTCTATTTTGAATCACTTCTCTTTTTCAGCTCCACCTTTTATAAATAGGAAGCCAGGATTTACAAGTCCCTCTTGCTAAATTTCTTTACCACTTGTGATACGATTTACTACTTATGTTTTCTGTGTGTTTGCTTCTTCAGTGGGAGTATAATTTAGGCTGACACCACTGTACATGGATTTTCTTTATTTCCAGATTACGATTGTTATCTTTATTTAAAACACAATAAAATTACAATACCTATTACCAACTATTCAGAACTCTTGGGAATTCTGTTTCCTTCTAAAAGCAAAGACAGTCATTTTCTCTGATTATAGATGGGAACATAAACTGAAAACAATGATTGAAGTAAATCAAGTCTCTCAGATAAAAGAAGTATATGCTAGAAATAGACCTCTCTTTTAGCTTGAAGAAGATAGCTTTTAAAAACCAAGAACTGTAATGCTTTACAATCAGCAGCATATGCGAAAGATTCTTTTTACTGATAGATTTTTTTAATAGTTTATTTTTTGTTGTATTTTTTCCATTACAATTTATCTCTCCTATATGCTCTTCTACCTACACCCACCCCCTTTCCCCACTGGTAGATGTTTTTACAGACAGAACAAAAGCAGGTGAGATTGGTTAACTCTTCCAGGTATGAGTCCATTTCCCATTTAGTGTCCTATCAGAGCCTGGTGTTCAGGTCATTGATTTATCTAAATTCACCTATATGCGAGGTGTCTCCATCTGCCTCTTTAGCATGATCTTCTGTCCTGGGCCCCAAATATTTATTTAGAACTACCCGTTGGTCTTCCCACAGAAATCTTAAAGTCAACATTTCAAATGAATTTTTTGTCTGATCCCAAGGCTTGCTCACCCCATTCTAGACTCTCTTACCCCCAACATCTAAACAATGACTAAGTTGTATAGATTCTCTTTCTTTTTTAACATTTTATAATGTATCATTTAAAAAACTATTTTTATTGAAGTGTAATTTACATACAGTAAAATATGTTCATTTTAAGTGTGTAGTATGACAAATATTTTTAACATTTTATCCTCACCTGAGGACATTTTTTTCATTGCTGTTAGAGAGAATGGTGGGGGAGAGAGAGAAGAGAGAGAAAAACATCAATGTGAGAGAAAAACAAACATTTATTGGTTGCTTTTTCATATGGACCCCAACTGGGGATCAAACCTGCCTGCTGGGTATGTGCCCTGACTGGGAATTGAACCCACAACCTTTTGGTCTACAGGAAGATGCTCCAACCAACTGAGCCACACTGGCAGGGTGACAAGCTTTGACTGATGCTACACAACCACTACCACAATCAAGATATAAAATATTTCCATCATCCTAGTTTTCTTGTGCCTTCTGCAGCCAATCCTCCTCCTTTCCTTGGCCCCAGGTAACCATTGATGTAAAATTAATATAGATTAGTTTTCCATTTTCCAGAGTTTCATGTAATTGGAATTACGTAATGTTTGATGTCTGACTTCTTTCACTCAGCATAAGGTCATTCAGACTTATCCATGTTCTTCTTGCATGTATCAGTGAATTTGTAGTTCATTCCTTGTTATATGAGCAGTATTATTATTTACAACATGAACAAAAGTAGAGAGAACATAAAATGAATTCACCAGCTTCTACAATTAGCCAGATTCTGACATTCTTGTTTCATCTCTGTACTGACCCTCCCCAAACCCACACCTATTTTGACCAGGGTAGGGGAAGGGAGCTGGACTATTTCAAAGCAAATTGCAAGAAGTATATTTCATTCATAAATACTTTGAATATGTATCACTAATATTTAAAGAGTTAATAATAGAGTACCCTTATTATAATTATTTTCAAAAAAACTATTTCCCTAATATCATCTAATCTTCAGTCCATTTTCAGTCTTTCTAGTATCTCAAGATATCTTTCTACATTTGGTTTGTTTAAAATGGGATCCAAAACAAGGTCAAGTACACATTGCATTTGGTTGCTATGTCTCTTTTAAGTCTTGCTAATCTGTCAGCTCTTTTTCTCCACCTCTTTTCCCCCCCTTACCATTTTTATGTTGAGGAAATTGGATCACTCTTCAGTAGGATTTTCAGATTTCTAAATTTGGCTGATTGTAATTACATAGGGTTGTTTAAAGAGTTCTCTATCCCCCTTCCTCCCTGTAAATTGGTAGTTAGATCTGGAGGCTTGGTCAGATTTCTGTACCTCCAATTTACTTCCTTTTTTCACGCACAGCTATTGCCTTATGTAAGGTTCATTATCTCTTTTTACCTTCATCTACAGTAGTCATCTAAAGGGTCACTTTACCTCCAGTGGAAGTTTCTGCCTCCTTCATTCAGACTTTAGACTGCTTCAAAAGTAATATTTCTAAAATGAACATTCACTTGTTTAAATCCACAGCTTAATATCTTTCATTGATTCCTTATGTATATCCTCTAGGAAAAAAAAAATCTAAGCTTCTATGATCAGTGTACAGAAGTCCTCATGATCTGGTCCCTTCTTTACTTTTCCAACTGCCACCCCAGCCATATGCACTTTTTTTGTTTGCCCCATTCCTTCATTAATTCAATAGATATTTCAAGAATGCCTACTCTGTACCAAGTATGGGGAATTAGTTCCCCCAAATTTCTGGGTTGTGTTATTCAACCCCTCCGGGCAATCTCTGGGGAAGTCAGGTATCACACCCTGCGCTGCAGCACTTAATCTGAGTCCAGAAATTGGGAGAAGAGCCAGAACCTCTGGGAGTATGAAGTTGGAGGTAGTTGTGTTACCAGATAAGACAAAGTCAGGAGCAGCCAGGACTCTCATTGAGCAAGCAGCCACAGATTAGGAACAGGTGGATCTGAGTAAATCTGAGGAGGTGCATAACTTAAGTCTACTAGAGGTGTTCCCAATAAATGTTTGTTCATCCAGTGAGACCTATTCATAGGATGTTCAGGGTAAAGCTGGTAATGTAAGGGGAACATCTTCAGCTACACGCAGTTTTATTTTTTTTCACACGTTCAGATCTTTTTAAAACAATAAAAATTGTATTTTATATTTATTAAAGACACTTTTTTGTCCTGGCTGGTTTGGCTAAGTGGATTGAACACCAGCCTGTAAACCAAAGGGTTGCTGTTTCAATTCCCAATCAGGGCACATGCCTGGGTTGCAGGCCAGGTCCCCGGTACAGGGTGTGTGAGAGGCAACCACACATTGATATTTCTTTCCCTCTCTCCCTCCCTTCTTCTCTGTCTAAAAATAAATAAATAAACAAAATCTTTAAAAAAAGATAATCTTTTATAATGTATTAAAAAAATTGACCTGATATACACAAATCTTTCCTGATAATGGTAATGGAAAACATGTACTCCCACCCTCTTGCATCCATACAGGTATTCAATCTAGATTGGTTTAACCTTGAAGTGTAACCTAATAAGACTGAAGACCAAATTCTTCAGGTCCTGGACAAGATAATAAAATACTTATAAGTATTCTAGGTCCTTGGTTCAATATACATCAATAAGGGAACCAATTTTTGATGTTGTGAAAGAAATATGTTCATCTCCAATGACAACTTGAAGCTCCTACTGGCCCACTCAGTCAGGAGGAAACCACAAAACATCACTGTTTTGGTAATTTCAGTCATCAATTATTCCCTTCAGTTCCTCCATCACACTTTTATGTATGTAAGCCTAATTTCTGATCATGACATCATTTTTGTAAATGCTATTGTTGGCATATCCCAATTTCCCATTGGGTCAGAACTCAAATTCTGGGAATTTGTGGCTGAATTTGCCCTTGTGACCCACATAGTAACTCAGATAAAAGTCACTCTACATGGCTTGTGAAGAAAGCCACAGAGAACAAACTTTAATAACAATCCATGCAGTCACTGTTATGAGGGCAATTCCCTTACAAGTAATTCCCTAATGTTATCTAATCTTCAGTTCATATTTACTCTTTCCAGTATCTTAAGATCTTCTTTTGTAGTTTGTTTGTTCATATCAAGGTTTAAACAAGGACTTAACCTTACATGTGACTCAGTAGATCAAAGTACAAGTCTCAGTCACTGTCTTATTGCCTGCTCTTTTTTTTGTTACTACGTTTTCATCTATGTTGATAATTTTTAAATGTGCTTTGTTTTATAGACCATTGTGATGAATGACTGTATTATCCGAGGGGATCTGGCAAATGTAAGAGTTGGACGTCACTGTGTTGTGAAAAGTCGGAGTGTCATAAGGCCACCATTCAAGAAATTCAGCAAAGGGTATGTAACTTAATTGTCTTCTTTCACTGTTGGGCAAGCTCCTGCTACTGGTTGTGTTATCCATGTGTTCAGTTGTGGTGTAAGGAATGGGTCTATGCTGTTGCTGGTGACACTGAGTAAGGATTCACCATAATGGGCAGAACTCAGGTGGTGGTTGTCCTAGTCTAGTTGAGATTGGCTGGGTACCAGAAACAGAATCTACTTAAGCTGGCAAAGGCAAAGGTGGTTCTTATTAAACAGTCATAGGAATATTTGATGGAACCTAAGGGTAGAGAAAGGGACCAAGCCTTATGAGGGACTAGAACTCATACTAGTCACCTAGCCAGAATCAAGACAACTATTCTCTATACCCAGTACTTTCTGTCTCCAAAATTACACTATTTCTTATCTGTCCTTCTCTGTACCTCTGCTTTCCTCTCTTCCCCCTCAGGTTAGCTGTGTCTTCCCCCTTTCTTCCAGGAGCCAACCTTGCTGCCAGCCCCATATTTATATCATTTTTCCATTTACACTTCCAACAGATACCAACTAGAGATCTTAGATCTTATTTCAAATTCATGAGAGGGGGAATCTGATTGGCTTAGCGTGAGTTAAGTGTCCACTCCTGGTCTAAATAGCTGCAACCCTGCGGGCAGGCCAAGTCAGGCCCACTGATCTCACAGCAGGGATAAGGCTTGTCCAAGAAAGGACATGGGCAGTGCAGGAAAACTGACCACTATACCTCCTGCAGTGGTATTCTCCTTGCCTCTTTTCCCCTTGGCTAATTTCCTCTCCTAGTTCTACCTGTGACACCATCTGCATTTCATCTAGTAATTCAACAAGCAGTAAGTTATAAGAAGGGCATATAAAGATAGATTAAACAGCATTCTGGCCTCAAGGTTCTTCAAACCTAGTGGTAGAATCATTTACGTAAACACATAGCTACTATATAATGTGATACTATAATGTAATTGTCACTATCTAACATGACACTCCTGTCACATGGGTATGAACAAGGTAAGGGAAGAACTGAAAAGAGAGTCACTAACTCAGACTAACTCTAATACCTAGGAGCATATCACGCAGGAATAACCCTGCATAATGATGTTGGGCTCCAGGCTTTCCATGGTATACAGGGTTTGGAGTAGGGAGTCACTCTAAATTATTCAGAGGAAACCATTCACTCTTTAGCTCAGAAGACTATTGGGAGAAACCAGAAAACCTTGTGGTAGGTCCCATTTTGTGGTTTTATGCAGTGATTGATACTCTGCTAGAGTTGATTCCACCTTCTGCTGATGGCCTTATTGGAGTAGATATGGTCCAAGAAAAGCTTAAAGGGTGAACATTGCATTGCTTATCCTTGCTACTGTATCCCCAGTTCCTAGCCTAGAGTCTGGCATATAGAAGGGGTTTGTTGGTGAGTTGAAGGTGTGTGTAAATAAGAATAGTCCACATGAGAAATACTGAAATATGAAAGTGTAAATAGCAACAACTCTTGAATAGAGAGTAATGTGGATTTCCTCCTTTGCATATGCATGTCTGAATACTAGAACCTGATAATGGTATAAAGTTTGGAATTGTTAATTAAGATTAAAGAACTGGCAGTACTGCTGTAGACTATGATGAGATCAAGGACTTCATTGCCTCACAAAGTGTACAGACTAAAAATGTGAATGAATCAAGGAAAATTTAAAGAAATTATAGGTCCATGGAGGACAGATATCATCTCTGACAAAATACTCCTGACAGAATAAAACACAGGACTGGAAAGAGTCAGTGAGCACCCAGCTACTTTATTTTAATTCTAACCCAAATATTTTCCATCCCAAGGTACAGAAATTACTTGTAAATATGATCACAGAACCACTCTTCGTGACACTTGAGGAATCCCGGAGACTGAGAACAATGTTAAAAGCCTGCAGAAATCCTACTAACTAACTCACATTCAAGTCTTGACTTATATGTTACTCTCAATTAAGCTTTTACCAAACCTCCATTCTGGGTCAAGTCTCCTTGTTACATACTCACATGACATGGTATTTTTCCTCCGTGTAACTAACTACTTACTGTATAATCATTTATTTAATCTTGTTTCTTCTCTTGATTGTAAGCTCCTTGTGGGCAGATTTCATAGCTTATCCTGGCCATTGTATCCCCATTTCCTAGCACAGTTTCTGGCATATAGTAGACACTCAATAAAATGAATGATCATATACATTTTCAGAATGTTGGGTGCTAGAATTTATATCCCACAAACCTGATGTCAGCCCCCTAATGTATTATAGAGCAAATTACTAAAAATGTGACCTGTGAGCATTTTCAAAGGAAGCAGGGATGAGCTTCCTTTCATCCCTGCTTCCTGGCACCAAATACACATTCATTCATTTGTATTTGGTGCCAGTTCTTTTAGCTTAAAATATCGTTCCCCTTCTGCCTTGCTGTTTCCTTGGTCTAATTTTTTTTTATTTTGAGGTAGTAGAATTATAGAATTTCCCTAGCCGGAGGATTCTTTCCTTGCTAAGAACAGTCTTATTAAGATAAGATGATGAAGTTGAGTTTAGGATCTGTAGTTCTGTAAGCCTTGACCAAGAATATATCAATTTGACCTTTCTTTATTCATCTTTTCTTTCTATAGCGTTGCATTCTTCCCTTTACATATCGGGGACCATGTTTTTATTGAGGAAGATTGTGTGGTCAACGCAGCTCAGATTGGCTCTTACGTTCATGTTGGCAAGAACTGTGTGATTGTGAGTATGGTGACTTGGCTGGCTAAGCGGCCTCACTTCCTCTCTAGCTCCTGTCTCACATCAGTGAGCCTCTGCTCCTCTGACCAGACAGGGTAGAAGTAGTTTCTGGTCTACTGGCATTATATTGGATTTGGAGCTTTTTTCTAGGCATTTATAATCAAGTCTAATCTTTATCAAACCTCTTCTGTATGATGTTAAACTCTTTCCTTCGATTTTTTCATTTATTCTTTTTACCCATCCAAGGGTGGTAGGTGCTGTTTTATCCCTGTTTGCAGGTGAGAAGACTGAAGATCTTCGATATCAGAGGATTGATGAGGCTATTGAGTAGAGCTGGGATTTGAACCCAGGCGGTATGAATGGTCATGCTGCTATGTGGCCTACTTGTTGCCTTACCTCAGGGATCTTACACAGTCTGGTGGGGAGGGGTGAGTGAAGGGTGAGATGAAATAGGCTCATAGACAGGGGGAGTATGGGCAATTCATTTAAGAGATTTGCGTATATAAGGCTCAGAGTCACCACAGGACATGACTTCAGGGGAACTGCAGGTAGTTGAGGGTAATGGACATGCAAGGGGCACAGGAACCATTTGCTCAGTAGAACCTGTAGGACCCTGGTCCATGGGAGACTCAGCATCAGTTTGTTCCCATTAAGCTTCACAAGGTTAGGTTTCTTGGTATTTTCATAAATGAAGAACTTGATTTTAGTTAGGATTTATGAGAATGTTAATTATCGGGACCAAACTGCCTAAATATTTAGGGAAAATGTTTTCTCACTTTAAATTTGTACCTGAAGCCAGATTCTAGAAAAAGCCAAGATTTACTCATGTTTTTAAATGGCTGCACCTATTAATACAGAGCTAGCTTTCTGCTCTAGATAAGACTTTGACCTTAAAGTATCAGAAATCTTGCAGCAACTGTGCACTTTAACATTCCAGTAGCTACAAGGGCATGGCAAAGGTCACAGTGCAGGCAAGAACCACATTGCTGCAAAAAACATTCCAATCTGACTAATTACTCAGGATTAAGGGAAGTGCTTGTTTTGCCAAATATTCTCCTGCAGACTTCTTAATATTAGAGGTAGAAAGTTTTGGTTTGGCCTTCTGTTGAAGAAAGGAGGAAGATAGTGAAATCCATCCTGTCCTCTCACTCTGACAAAAGTTGGCTTTCCAAGCCACAGCTATGTTTTTCTGATATTTCTCGTGGCAAAGGGGAGATATCACTATAGCAGCATAGTCCTTTAGCCCTGTCCTTTAGCCCTAGAACAAATATCTGAAAGGTTCAAATCCAAATGCTATTACCAGTGCTTGGGGAATTCTAGTCCTAGGGTCACATGCTCCAATTCTCAGATCACTTGTCAATATAACAGTTGACTGTCAGGACATAGTCATTGTTCAGTATTAGTAGTACTTATTTACTGAACCTTTACAGATTCTCAAGTAATGTGAGGAGAAAGATTTTTTTAGAATTCTAGAATCTCAGAGTTAGCAGTAATTAATTCTTTTAGAGCCTGCAATGCCCCATGATACATAGATCCTTTCTACAACATCCCATGTGATAGTCTGACTTCTGTTTGGATATATGAAGTTGCAGGTATTAATCAGAATTGCCCAGATGCCCTCAGGAAAAGCCCAACAGTTGTTATTAGTAGGCACTGTTGTTGTGCTGTGAGTTATACAGTTATGACTGTAATCCTGACAGCATCCCTGCGGGCTGGTTTTATGTCCTGTTTCATAAAGGAGGACACCAAGGCTCAGAGATGCTGAGTAACTTGCATCAGGAGATATCAGTAGCTTAATGCTAGCAACATGTACTTTTTGACCCCTTCAGGAAAGTTCTCCAGGAAAGAGTAAAGAAGTAGTTTCAGCTGTTAACCTTCTCTGCTATTGGCCATCCATTATACCTAAGAAAACGCCTTCATTTTTTATTTTGCTGCTACCTAATTGATCCATTTACCCAGAATGCTCTAAAGCCCAGTTAAGCATCATTTCCATGGGTGGGCCAGAATGGTCAACCAGTGGACAAAGCAGGTGCATATGGGCTGTGTGGTGGCTGGCGGTACACACTGAATTTGTGTTCCTGGTTCCTCTTTGTCAGGATCTACTGTGCACGGATCTCTGTATGTGAATGTATTGTGTCTTACACAGCATGTTCTCTTTCCTTTCATTCAGGGCACCATGGGCTTAACCTGAGTTATTAGGAGCTTAGATATCATCTTTTAGTTCATTTGGAAGTCACCAGGGAGCTGATCAGCTGCTGCATTTTTTGAAATTGCCAGTATCAGGGGATTCATGGAAGAGAACTTTACAAGGAGGATAAATAGCTGCAGTAATGACTTGCTTCTGAGCTAAAGTTGCCAAATACTTGTTGCCAAGTATTGCCAAGGTTATTGTCCACTCAGTTGAAAACAGCTTAGTAGACACTTAAGAAATTCAGACCTTAGATTAAGAACAAATTGAACTAAAAAGAAAAACAGAGACAAACTCATAGATGCAGAGCAGATGACAGCTAGTGGTCGGGCTGGGGGAGGCGAGGGGGTGGAGGAATTGAGCAAAAAGGAAAAAGGACTGAAGGACAAGAGTGTGGTGATTTTTGGGGGTAGGGAGGTATAAGGGAACTAAATGGTAATGGAAAAAATATAATAGAGATTAAATTTAAAAAAATTCAGACCTGAGAGGTATAAGCTTTTTAAAGGTAAAAAATCATTTGGCAACCTACCTGGAAATTCTCGGAAATACATCTAACTTGGGTATTTAATAATAGGGAAAATTTTGACATAATCAAATGAAAGTATCTTTCATATTCTTTGGTAAAATCTAAGGTCTCAACAGGTTAGCATTGTCCTGGTATTTGTCAGGAATTCCCCATTCTCAGCCAGGTATATTGCATCAGATCATCTGATGAGAACAATGAATCACAGGTCCTGGAGACAGACACACAAGTCAACCAAGAATGAAACTTATAGCAGGTAGCCTGAAGCACACCTCTAAACTGCATACAGGAGCCTCTCCATGCCCTTAACCCATGGAACAGATGGCTCTCCCAGACCTCATCTCTTGCCCTGAGAATGCTGTGGATGATGACAGAACTGAAAATTGGTGGCAGTGGGTAAACACAGGCATAAGGTTCAGCCTAATCCTTCAGATGGATGGATGGGCTAATACAAATTACGAGTATAGAAGTGAATTCTAATTTCCTGCACAAGTGGCTGTAGGCTTCAATTTAAGTCATGAGAATCAGTCTCCTTCCCTTTTATGTTTTTCTCTGGGAGGGTTTCAGGCAGAGGTCTTTCCTCATGGAAACAAGATGGCAACTCCTGGCTTCCGTTCTGTCCTCTAGAAACTTCATTGGGAAGAACTTTTCCCAGTGGTCCCAACAGAAACCCTGACATTGATATTCATTAGACTGATTTTTGGCTCAAATGTCAATTCCCCAAGTCAGTTGCCATGACCAGCTTGGGGTTTAGCATGTGGGATAGGGATTGAAGCATCTGGGCTGAGCTGGGTGTAGAGGTAGTTCACAAGGGAAACACAGGTTCTGTTACCAGACAAAAAGGAGAACAAATGTTGGACAAGTGAAACAGATGTCCATTAAATTCACAAAAAAAGAGAGAAAGAAACTTCAACAGCGCCCTTGAAAGACTGAATTTCACCTAGTCTGTAATGCCTAAGATAATGTGAATTGTCCCCAGCACACAGCCCTTGCACGTGCATACACACGCACACATAAACACACACACTCATGCTCACAGTCCTACCTCCTGCTTGTCAGGTACCATCTGATGTAGGGAATTGTGGCCAAGCCTCTTGTCACTGTTCCTGGCTTTTGTAGGATATCACAAATGAAAATATAAAATAGTCTTCCATGTAGCAGACAATGTTTACTCTTATTTCTTGATCTATTTCCTATTAATAAGATTTTAATTTCAGGGGCGTCGGTGCGTGTTGAAAGACTGCTGCAAAATTCTTGACAACACAGTGTTACCCCCAGAAACTGTAGTCCCACCATTCACTGTCTTCTCAGGCTGCCCAGGTAACTGTGGGTGTTGATTATGAAAACTAAAGTTTATTTTCCTTCACAAAAGCAGCGCATGCAATTTCTGCCTCTAACAATATGTTAGTGTAACTTAAAAATTCTTCTTGCTACAAGAATGATGTTTACATCATAACAAGTATCTTTTTCTTAAAGATTTGATTTATTTATTTTTGGAGAAGGGAAGGGAGGGAGAAAGAGAGGGAAACATGAATGCGTAGTTGCCTTTCTTGCCCCGTACTGCGGACCTGGCCCACAACCCAGGCATGTGCCCTGACTGGGAATTGAACTGGCAACCCTTTAGTTTGCAGGCTGGTGCTCAATTCACTGAGCCACACCAGCCAGGGCACAAGTATTCTTTTAAATGCATAATTGGATAAGGAAATGATCAAGGGTCAGAAGCAAAAAGGAAAGTAAGTGGACATTGTAAGAATGCTTCAGTTGATACTGTCTTCAGAATAGAGTGGTCCAGGGTTTCATACTGTGTGGGGATGAAGGAAAACCTTGCATCCACATTTGGCAGAGGCCCCTTGAAGAGGTCTCTCAGTAAAAAGTTGATGTAGAACAAGTCTGCCACCAGCACAGGAAGAGTACAAAGAAGCATGCCTCTTTTGGCCTGGGCTCTAGGTAGGCAAAGCAAGTCTCTCCATAGAATTCTAACTATGGCCTTTGCGGGTAGGACGTAGTTGGGGGTTTGAACTTATACTTCATGCCCTGCCCAGGAATGTGCAAACTGAAAAGTTAACATTAGGCAGGTCTGAGAGCAGTGGCAACTCTAGGACACCTGAGAGAAATAAATGCATCTCCTCTTGACCTTGGCTGACAGAACGCTCTCAGGTAAAGCCCCTCGTGAGCTCAGAGTTCCCGATTACATAGCATATGAGGAAACAGAAGTAATACATGCTTATCCTAGAAAGCTTGGAAAACACTGAAATCAAAGACAGACAGAAACCTAACATCCTCCTCTACCCCAGGAGAGTGTCTTTTCTTATACATGTTGTTTACATGGTTGAAATTCTGTGATGTATACACAGGCACATTACAAATTCACAGATGGATATCTCTGCTACCAGGTAGCTTGTTTTTCGAATTTAAACAACCTCATTACTCAGACCATTGAATATGGATTTCAAAGATGGACAACATCATCGACCCAGGTTCTTTGGGGAGGAAATTGACCATTCTGCTATATTATGCATCTCTGCTTTTGCAGAGGAGGAAGAGACATCTTTAGTAATTCTCCCCATATCAGGTTCCTACTATAAAAAAGGCTTAATTGTCCCAGTAAGTACTAGATCAGATCATCAGGCAAGCATCTGGTCTGAGATGAGAAGTGCATAGCTAGAGAAATCTCTTAATCTCTTTTAACTTATTGAAGGTTCTTAGAACCAATTTATGGCTGATGGCAGAAGTCAGGGAAGCATTGCTGGGTATTTCACTGTGTTTGAAGCTTCAGGTGAAGGATTCAAGCTGCCTGGAACCTTAGAGATCACTGTTTAAATGAGGAAACTGAGGCCTAGAGAGGGTGTGTTGTCCAAGGTGTAAGAGCAAGTTAGTGGGGAAGCCTTGATGAGCAGTTAGACTCCCTATTTAGAGTTTAATACTTTTTGCACTGTGATAAGATACTTCCCATATTCGTTTTACGTAGTTTCACAACAAATGCTAACCATCTAAATGCTACAGTTGGCAGTCTCCATCTTTAATAAGAGGCACAATGTTGCAAGAAAACCAGGACATTTTTGCAGGACTCCTTTGTGTGAAACTCAGTCTTGGAACAAAGTGAGGCAACTCATTTAGAGAGTATCTGGGTCAGGAACCAAAACTAAGAGGCTCCCAGGAGCCAGGCAGATCATGGACATGATTGAAGTAATAGCCCATTGTGGCCGCTTATAAACACAAGCCTAATATTTTATTCTGTACAGAAACTTGGTTTCTTAACAGTACGTCTTGGACATATTGTTGCTGTCAGTATGTAGAGATTCACTTCATTCCTTTTAATGATTATGTGTTTTTTATTGCATAAATGTAGCACAGTGTAAATAGTCTGTGCCCTGGTGTAGGGTGTCATTAGAAGTCGTACAGTACCTGGTTATTCACAGTTAGAAACTGCTGCATTGATGCTCTTGTACATATATTGTGCAATTGGGCAACATTATCTGTGGGACAGATACTTGAAGCTGCATTGTCAGGTGACAAGGTATGAACCTTTAAAAATTTTGCTAGATATTCCTAAATTGCTCTTTAAAACAGTTGTATGAGTTTGCAGTTCCACCCATAGCGCAGGAGAGTACCTCTTTCACGAATATCCTTCGATAGGATGCCAATCTTTTATTTTCTTATAGGACATTTCTGTTATTCCCACCCATATTTGTATGGTGGTGGTTGGATTCATTTCATTGTATGGATAACAGGACAGTTTCTTATCTTAATTAAGAGTGCTCACCTTGGCTTGCCCAGGAAGTGTCACACCAGAATCCAAGGGATGGACAAGTCTTTGTCTGGAGCAACCTCCAATGTAGTCAGAGTTGTTTTAACTCTTCAGATCATGCAATAATGTGCTAAGCTCTTTTACCTGTAATAGATTTCTCCATTTTGAGAGCAGTATTATTTATCCCCCCACCCCAGTACAGAAATTATTATCATCTAGAAGATGATCAGTGGAAATATTCTGTTAGCACCAAAGATGGGAAATCTAACATTTTGACATTTTGTGCCTACACAAACGGGTTTAAACAGGAATCAGAGCTGCAGGCCACCCCTGACTCCCCATGGTTGACCAGGTCTTTCTTTCCCCAGGACTCTTCTCAGGGGAGCTCCCAGAATGTACCCAGGAGCTGATGATTGACGTCACCAAGAGCTACTACCAGAAGTTTTTGCCCTTGACACAGGTCTAATGTCACTGCCTCATGTCTTGAATTTACTTGAGCTCTAAGATAAACTTGGGGACAAAGTGAGCCAGTCAGCATCTACAAAGAGCTCTTGTGTCTTTGACACCTTCTACCCATCCTTTTCTGTTGTTGGTTTTTCTTGTTTAATTATTTGGAATTTCTCAATCATCCTTGGCTCTAAGCTCTTAAGACTTTAGTATAGAACATCTGGAAGAATTGTCTCCAAATGGTCTGCTTAAACTGTATCTATTAACAGTCACTTCATACCATTCATTATATGTGGGACACAGAATCATCTGCTCCCAATACTCCTACCCTCGGTCCTGTGGATGACTGGGTCCTGCCGCTGGCCAGGTGCAGAGCAGAGTGCTCTGTCCCGAAGCGCATGTTACGAAGCTGGTGTGCTGCTCTTGGCCATAAACTCCCACAGCAAGTGCCACTCACTGGGTCACTCTAAGCTTGCCTGCTGCTAACATTTTTGGGCAGTTACTACAATTACATGTAATTGTGAAGGAAAAGTATTTGTGGCCTTTCAGAGCCCGGATTCCTGTTGGCTACTGAAATGAGAAAGGAGGGGTAGTTGGTATTTCTCTTCTTTCCCAAATGACTTTATCATTTTAACCAAGGGTGACTAACATAAGACTTTTTAACATTCTGTTTGAGGGCCTTTGGCTTTCACTAGAAGGGGGACCCTCAGCACCCAGATTTTATTTTTGTGAAGTCCCAGGTTTGAATCTCCCATGTGGATGGACTAGTCTGGCAGCCGCTCCTTGCTTCAAGGTATTTGAGAGCAGCCAAACATGCCTTATTTCATTGAAGACATAGCGTTTGTGATACCTGTTCCCGGGTCTGTAACCATTTAATTCTCCTTTTAATTGCCACACACCTCACAGTTCAGACCAAAATATCTGTATTTGGGCCCAGTCATATGTATACACTGGGGCCTCTTAAAATCACTCTGTGGCACAGAGTCCCAAGCAGTCAGTGAAGTCGCCAGTGCCACTCTTAACTCTTATTGTCTTCTGGCTAATAGTACCATCCTCCATGGTTCTGCTCTGACCTCTTGGTTTAAAAGGAAGATCTAGAAGTAAAGTTCTGAGAATGTTGGCCTTGCTTAATGCTCTGAATTTCCTGTGAGTAGGATGGAACTGTTTAGCCTTGGAGGTTAGGCTCTAGCAGGCACTGTACTGACTCAATATCCCTTTATGGGTTGACAGCTATATGTAATTATCTCCACTCATTCAATGTAAAACTGCTTTCTGGTTTGTCTTTTTTTTTTTTTTTTTAAGTTTGTCCATTAAAAGATTGACAACCAAACAGTTATTTAAAGAAGTAAAGATCATTCTCCCCTTCCAGTGATGGCTACCTCTATTCCTTAGGCACTTTACTATGTGTCTGGTACCCTACTGCAGGCTTTACATTCATTAACCTGCTCATGGCTCACATTTTACAGATGAGAAAATTAGATAACTTGGTACAATGCATACAGTGAAGAAGTGGCTGACCCAGGAGTCAGAGCCATGTCAGTCTGGCTTTACAGCTCATGCTCTTCAGAGGGGCCAAGCTTGTCCTTGGAGCACACTGGCTGTGCATCCTGTCTCATACCAGCAGTCAGTGATGGTTACGCGATGTTTGATTATACCCTGGCTTCTCATCCAGCCCCCTTCTCCTTTTGTGCCACCAAAAAGGTGAATCTTAGAATTGGCAGAATATAACCTTTTGCTCACTAGAGAAATCTTCCAGGACATGTCCAACAGGTTACCATCCTGCCTATTTTTGAATACTTGCTACTTTATGCAACTAACTGTTCATTTTCTTTGTAAGTTTTTCCAGCTTTATTGAGATATAATTGCCATAATTTTTTAACTGTCCATTTTGTTGGTGAACAGCCCACAAAGTGGGGAGAATGGTTGAGCCTCCTAAAACAAAACAATTTGAAAATCTTTAAGTAACTCAAGTGCATGATTCCAAAAGTCCAATCCAGCTAAGAAAGGACAAGTAATGAAGTAAGTCTTCCCAGTTCAGAATACCAGAGACGACCACCCTGAACAGATTCTCGTCTCTCCTAGCACAGGTAGTCTGCATATGCACAAGCAGGTATGTATATATCTACACACCAGCCTCTCCACATTCATACAGATGTGATCAAACATGAGCTGTGCTGTTCGGCACCTTGCTGCTTTGACTTAACAATATATCTTAGAGATTGCTCCATATTGGCATGTATAGGTGATCAAACAGCAGTTGCTAACACAGTGTTTATCACACACCAGGTGCTCTTCTGAGTTCTTTACATTTATTATTTCCTCTCATCTCCACAATCACCACGACATCTGTGCACTTAATTGTCCTCAAGGAACAGAGATTAAGTAAAGTGCCCTATTTTATATGACTAATGCAGCAGTGAACCTAGGCATTCTGTCTCTAGAGCCCATACTTTTTTTTAATCCTCACATGAAGATATATTTACTGATTTCAGAGAGAGAGAGACAGAGAGAAACATTGATATGAGAGAGAAACATTGATCAGTTGCCTCCCATACATGCCCCCACTGCCCCACAACCTAGGTATATGCCCTGACTGCGAATCAAGCTTGCAACCTTTTGGGGTACAGGGTGATGCTCCAACCAATTAAGCTACCTGGCCAGGGCTAAAGCCCACACTTTAATTACTATGCTGGAATCCCTTCCTGTTAAACCTCTCATTGCCCCAGATTGTGTTATCTGGCTGTACAGAGAGCTGAAAAAGTGAGTATTTTGGTTTTCAGGCAGATAGGGAGATGGGGGATTGAAGATGAGTTTTGGGTGAACCATCTAATGATGTCTGGCACAGGCAGGAAGCCTAGTGTCTCCTCTGAGAAGACAATCTCCTTGTATGGTGCCCTGGTGTCTTTGGAGAATTGTCTGGCTTGCAGTCATTCATAGTGTCTAAAAATGCTGCACCATATAGTTGGCACTCCAGAGAGGAATGTACAGACTAGATGAAACAAAAACCCAATTAGAACCGCTTTGTTATAGTGACAGAAATCTAGCTTGAAGTGGTTTAAGGGGGAAAAAAAAAAGTGGGGATAGTTTTATTGACTTACACAACAAATCATGGGAAAAACTAGCTTGGGAGGCAGTTGGATTTGAACCTAGGGCAAGTTACTCAGTCTCTGAGCTGTACAGTGGGAATTACAGTGGTGTGCCATAGGGCTGGTACAGATTAAATGTAGGCATTAAGGATAGTTTCTGGCATGTAGAAGGCTCTCCAGAAGTAATAACATCATATTGAAGGGACAGTGATACTCAGCGATTTAAACCCCATCAGAGCTGTTTGTTTTTATATCTTTTTCATCTTCACATTAATAAAGGAACAGACTGGGCCTGCTGTAACAAGGAGATCATGCAAATACAGTGGCTCAGACAATATAGAAAGTAATTTCTCTCTTACCTAATAGTGCAGAGATAGGCGGGTGGTCCAGAGTAGGTAAGTCGCTCTAACATGTCACCAGACCCTCAAGTTCCTACTGTCTTGTCATATGGCAACATTTAGCTATAAGGTAGATTGTAAATTTAGTCTCTAGCTGGGCAGCAAAAACTAAGGACATCAGAGAGGGCAAGCTCTCCCAGGCCTGTGTCTTGGGAGACACTTGCTTTTCTCCTACTGTAAGTGGGCTTTCTCCATGCATTGTGGCAGGTGGCAGCTGACAGCTCCAGACTTATATCCTCCCAACTGGGTGGCCCTGAAAGAAAGGCTTCTTCCCTCCAGTTCCAATTTGGAAAATCCCAGAGAAAGGTTCTCAGTGGTTTGTCATGAATCCCATGCCCTCTTTGATCACTCAGTGTGGCCAAGGGTGTGCAGCACTATGATAAACCTGATCTGGGTCAAGACCTTTACTTCATCCCACCATGCTGGAGAAACGGCAAAGCCCATTAACAGAGCAAGGTGCTGAGAAGATCAAACAACAGCCATTACAAAACGAGTCTGTAGTTAAGAACTGATACTCTTTGAAAGGGTGTTGATAGTTGTAATTGCATGTCCTGGGAAAGGCCATCTGGTCTCTGTCTCCATGGTGGCTCTCACCTGGGGACAGTCTGTCATCAGACAATTTACCTTCCCCAGTCTCTTTGTCCTCTCAGTATTCCCAGTAGAGCAGGCAGATGGGAGAGCCCTTGATTGGGACTCTTTCCAGTTGGCTTAGGGCAGAGAAGGGATTTACTGGCTAATGTAGCTGATAAAGTCAGGGATAGATTAGCTGTCAAGCTGGATCCCAGGACTCAAAACAGAGTCATAAGGAACCTATCTCTTCAGCTCTCTATGGTGCTCTGAGTTTACTTTCTTCTCAGGCTTCACGACTGACCCCCACGGCTTGATATTGATCGAAAGAGCTCCCCGTCCCTGATAAAACCCTTGGACCTGGTTGTCATTGGTCCAAACAAGTGAGGTATCCAGCCTCAAGGCATGATTGTGGCCAGGAAGATGGAATACACTGATTACCTAGGCCTGGGGCACATACCTACTTGGACTGAGACTTGGTGCCTGGTGGTGGTACTGGCATGGGGGGGCAGTGATTTTACCAGAAGAGGAGATGAATGGGTACCAAGCCAGAAAAACCATTAGGTGTCCACTTCAGGCCTCTTCCTTTTCTCTGGATGTCTTCATTTTTCTCTGTCTCCCTGCCCTCCCTTACCCAATCTCATTACTTAGTCTTGTGGGGGTGGGGTACCACCTGAGCAGTACCTGGGCCTGGATTAGGGAGCACAGAGAGGATGTAACTTAGCCAAAGGGGAGACTATTTAATGAAGAGCCATTTGGGCCCTGTTTGGCGTGTCTCAGTGACTTGAACATCAGCCTGTGAACTGAAAGGTTACTGGTTCAATTCCTGGTCAGGGCACATGCCTGGGTTGTAGGCTAGGACCCCAATTGGGGGCTGCAAGAGGCAACCAGTTGGTGTTTCTCTCCCTGTCTGTCTCCCTCCCTCCCCTCTCTCAAAAAAAAAAAAAAAAAAAAAAAGCCATTTGGAAGGATGTTCCTCTGCCTGGAACTTCTTTGTCATGGACCCCATACCACCTATGGAGGGGCCTTTGTCAAGGCCTAGGTAAACTCTAGTTATGTACCTGTGTTATTGCCTGAATCCACACTAACTGTGAGCTCCTGAGGTGGCAGGTATGAACCTGTGGGTATCCAGCACATACTTAATAGGGTGATTACTTGAATGTGAGCCCCCCACCCTGACCCCCACTAGCCTCCACCCTAGGCCAGATAAGATATTGCAGGACCCCTGGTGCAGGGAACAAGGTTTGAATGATTGACTTAGCCTCCTATTAACAGATTCTGTTTCACATGGCTGCACAGGGCCCTTGCGGTTTGTTGGGATATGTGGTGGCTTCTGAATTAGTCACTTCTTCATGAGTGAGTTCACTCAGAGCCTGTGGCCACAGTTTCTTTCTTAGACACTCTGACCCATCTGGGTGATGGCAGACTTGAAATGAATCAGACAAACATTACTCCTATTTAACACATCCTTGGAAGTTTCTTAGCATAAAGGAGGGATCTTGTTGCCTAGGGAGAACGTCTTCATGTCTTGATATGGCTGGTGAGAGCCCATAGGGCAGTGGGTCCTCAACCTTTTTGGCAGCAGGGACGAGTTTGTGGAAGACAGTTTTTCCACGGATGGGCCAGTAGGATGGCAGGGAGACAAGAGACGGAGCTCAGGCGGTAATGCAAGTGAAGCTTCACTTGCTGCCTGCTGCTCACCTCTTGCTGTGCAGCCTGGTTCCTAACAGGCCACAGACCAGGACAGGTCTGCGCCCGGGGGTTGAGGGCCGCTGGCATAGGGTATCCAGAACATGGAGCCCATCCAAGTCCCAACTCACCCTCAGCCAGTCTCTAGGACAGATTAGCATCTAACAGACCTGGATGGTTGCTATGGGTGGTCATATCTAGGTTGCTCATCTCCTGGGATATCTTCTGTGGAGCTGCAAGTCCCCTGAAACGGCGCTGGTGGTGTTGGGACAATGTGTTTGAAGGTCTGGTTATTTCAAAACAGGTGTCAGCAAAATGTGCTGCCAGCTTGGACCAGTTCCCATAAGTCCATGATTGTTGAAGCACTTCTTGAACTCTCAAGGAGGGGAAGGTGCTTTTGCAGAACATGCACTTGCTGCTATTTAGGGCAAGGAAGATAGGCATGCAGTTAATCCATCACTCATTTATTCAGTTAACAAATACTTATTGAACCACTGCTAAGTTCCAGGAGATACAGTGGAGAATAAGATGGAGCCCAGCCCTGCCCATAGGGATCATACAGCTTAGTGGGAGAGAAAGCCAAGGAGACAAAGTAGAGGGCCCTGATGAAGGCTTGAGGGTCCCTTCTTGAATGTTCATCACAGTGGTTGGAGGTGGCAGATCCAATCCTAGCCCTGCACTTTTGAGCAAGTTGTCTTCCCTTGTGGAACTTCAGATTTCTCGTCCATAAAATGGGGCAGATGTATAAGGGTTGTGATGAGGATTTAAATGCATTCATATATGTAAAGTAGGATACTGGCTCAGGATAAGCACTCAATAAATGGTAGTTTTAACTACTATTATTAGGAAGTGATACATCTTGAGCGAAACCTCCTATAGCATAAGGTTCAGCACTCATATTTTTCGAAGTTTAAAATTAAGAACATCTTTTCTTTATAATCAGTCTATCACAAGAAGACATGAGGAAAAGGAATCACCCTTTCTTGCTTTGCATCTGTGGGATGCCAGGCATGTATTTGAAAACATTTAATACTCTCAACTGTCAAAAGTGCAGGGATTTTTACAATCCATTATACAGAGGAGGAAACTGATCTTCAGAGAAGTAAATTTTCCCAGGGTTACACAGCTAATACATGGCTGAACTGGAATCGAATCCAAGTCTTGTCTTCTACAAAGCTGGTGTTTTATGCAGCTCCTCCAATGTCCTGGGCCTCCAGAGCACTTGGCCATGAGGGTTACACTTACCATCCAGTCAGTTAATCCTTTGTTTTCCCTGGTGGCTTGGCCCTAGCTGCATTCTTTATGCACCCTGGCCTGAACCCTGAAGGCAGAAGAGTTAGCACAGGACGTCCTGCTTCCCTGAGGAAACAAAATGGTTTGTTCTATGTCTCCAAGTCAGTTGGGCATGAGGCACATGGTTTGTGCATATGAAAATCACCCAAGAAAAGAAACACAGGAGTGGAGTCCACACTCTGCCTTTCAGACCTTGGATCTAGACATTAGCCTCTGGTTTTTCTTGGTCCCACTAGTTCCTTTTCAGCTGCATTCACCCCAACCTTTGGGGTCTTCTGGGTGCTCTCTGATTTTCCATGGGAGCCACAAGAGCCCAAGGAAGCAGTAGGGCCAGAGCAGAGGGGGAAAACAAGGAAATATGAGAGCCCAGGAACAGAAAAGCCCTGTTGGAGACTCTGAGCATCCTGGGAGTAAGCACAGGTTCCTTTTATTTCAGTAACAACAACAATAAGGACATGATCATGTGCCTGGTACTGTTTGAAGAGCTTTGCCCATAGAATCTCTTTACAAGAACCGTAAGAGATAGGCACGTCATCTAGATAGAATCCTAGGAAATGGGCACTGTGTATAGTTATCGCCATTTTATAGACATAGACATTGAGGCACAGAGAGGTCACACAGCTAAGGAGGGCCTGGCATTTGAACTAACTTAGGGTTCTTTAGTCCATGAGTTTAACCAATATGTCATACTGCTTTTTGGTAGGAGGGAGTGAGCAAGTGAACAAATGAGTCTGGGTTTTGGGGCTTTCCAGACAAGGCCCAAAGAGACAGTGTGCAGAGAGCCAGTGTATGAGCAAATGTACTGTGCAGTCAGCAGAGTCCAACTGGAATTAAAGCTCTGTCACCTGTTAGCTACGTGATGCTGGGTGAGTAACCTAATCCAAAAGTGCTCATTTCCTCATCTTTAAAATGGGTATAATCTTTTCTCTTAAGGCCTTTGTAAGGATTAAATGAGATCACTTCTGTAAAGCTTTTAGCCCCATGCATCACATATAGCAGGTGCTCAGTAAGGATTCACTATTAGAGTGTTATTACTGATACTATTAAGATAGATTGTATTAACAGGGCATCATTGCATCTATATGAAATTGAAACTCCCTACTGACAAGGATTAGAAGGGAAATGAAAAAGCTGTTAAAGAATGAAAGGAAATTAAAGGAAGTTTCTTCAATGTTTCATTATTTTTTAGTGTTTCTAAGTGGACCCATGCAGTGGGTCCTCAATGGTCTTTGTATGAATGAAAAACACTCTAACTTGTTTTCATTAGTTGAGTCCATTGGTTAAAACTCTGACCTTACGAGATAGCGGAGAGAGATCCTTGACAGGTTGTTACTGGAAGAGGCCTGTGCAGAAAAGAGTTAATGTTGCAGGCTTGCAATGAAAGCCCTGTAAATGCTGAATTTTCTGCTAGGTGTTTGTGTAAATTTGCAATGAGACAAGAAGGAAAGTTTTTAAAAAACGGCTTTGTATTTTGTGGCAGTTGTACTTGGATATACAATAGAGTTGGTTTAAAATGTTATATGCTTATAGTTTCATAAATGCTAGTGGGATCATCTCAATCAAAGAAAGATGCAATAAAATTAAATTTGGAAGGTGTTGGTGGGATACAACTTTCTTGCTTTTTTCCATTAGTAAATTAGAATTTAAATTCTAATTGGAACCAGAATAAGTCTCCATAACTGATGATCATTGCTATGATTTGTCTCTTGGAGCCTCTGGAAAGAGGAAGACAACATTAAAAGAGAGACAATTTCTGGATGGAAATACACATTTGGAATTTGAAAAAGCAGTTAAATTGGTAATAAGCTCTTGCTGAAATCAAATACCTGACAGATATTGGCTGCTGACTGTCCATTTTGATGTGCATATTTTTGAATGGGTCAGTTTGGACTGTTAAGATGGACAAGATGAAAAGGAAGTCATGCTTGTCACTTACATTTGGACCATGGTTAAATAGCACTGCAACAAGTCTTTGCTGCTGCTGGAGAAAGCAGCTGGCTCATTCAGAATTGCAAATTCATTGATCCTGATTGCTGGGCTATTGTGTGCCTTTTCAGCCTCAGTAGGAGCTCTGCTGGACTGAAAGCAGACCCAGGCTCCATGAACAGGACTTAGACCTCAGTACCACTGGAGAATTAGGATCCCATCTGTGGAGTTCTGAATTATGAAAACATGAATCGCGGATGCCAGCTGGACCTTCTGGGTCACGTACAAATGCCATAGAAAAGGGCTTGCTCTCAGAAGGGAGGATCTAAAATTGAGCTGCTGATCAATTCTTGATCTCTGATCAGAGGCTAATTGCATCCTAACTTGTGATCCCTGCCAAAAGCTGTCAGTTAGGGGAGGGCACCTAAAAGGGACTGTGACCCCTCTGTCTGCTTTTAACAGATCAGCCTTTGGGTCTCCTCTGGGGGGAGGGTTATTGCACTGTTCAGCTTTGTGGATTGCTGCACCTTGTCACAGTGGGCTGATACCCTGTCTGTATCTCCTCACTTTTTTCTGGTACGTAAGGTAGGTTGATTATTCAAATGTAGCTGTCTCTAGAAAGGGATTGATCTTTTCTAGGCTGCTATGTGGATAAAAGGGGTAGGAGGTTATGTAGACCCATTTTGAAATTTTTGAAAATTTCATCCTCTATTAAACCTGCTAGGGCTGCATAATGGCATACCACAGAGAGGATGGCTTAAACTACAGGGATTTACTTCCTTAGTTCTGGAGGTCAGAAGTCCAAAATCAAGCTGTCAGCAGGGTTTGTTTCTCCTGAGGCCTCTCTCCTTTGCTTGCAGATATCTGCCTTCCTGCTGTGTCTTCACATGGTCACCGCTTTGTCTGTGTTGTCTATGTCGTAATCTCCTCTTATAAGGATACTTGTCATTTGGTATTAAGGCCCACCTTAATGACTCCATTTTACCTTAATCACCTCTTTAAAGGCCCTTTCTCCAATTACAGTCATGTTCTAAGGTACCGAGGATTAGGGCGTTAGCATGTGAATTTTGGCCAAAGGCAGCTTAGCCCATAACACATCCTGACCAGTTCCTGAATATGTCTATCTGATTAAGTGCTTTTTAAAACTTTTAAAAAATGTTATTTATTTTAAAGTGATGGGGGCAGGGAGAGAGAAGAGAGAGAACATCAATTTGTTCCACTTATTTATACATTCATTGGTTGCTTCTTGTATATACCCTGATGGAGATTGAACCCACAACCTTGGTGTATCAGGATGATATTCTTACAAGCTGAGCTACCCAGCCTAGGCTCTGTTTAAGGGCTTTTATTCCTCTTTGTATAGTCCTTCCAGATGAAAGAACTAGATGACAGCAGGAGGTGATTAAATAAATGCGGCTCCTTCGCTATGGTTGGGCCCTAAGACATCTGCAAACTCCTAATTGTTGCTCCAGGTTCTTGCAGGTCAGTGCGAGGGTCTTCGTCACTGCCCAAGGAACACTGGAATGGGTGAGAAGGAATAGGCATAGAGAGGAAAAAGGTCTGTGTGTCTTTGCTCTCAGCACTTGGTAGGCTAGAAAAGGAGGGACATGTCAAGAATTCCCGCAGAAAAGGTGGGGGGACATCTCAATATGGAAACATTCTGCAGTGAAAATGGAATGCCTGAGAGTGAAGGAAAGATGGAAAACAAAGAACAGCCTCAGAATGCTGAAAAGCTAGAGTGGTTCGTACTCTGGAAGACAACGAAAATTAAGAAAATGAGGGAAAGATAGAAAAAAAGGGAAAGACAGATGATGATGAAATACTAGAAGAGAGGGAGGGAAAGCCACAGAGCCAGGGAAAACCGGAGAGCAAGGAAAAGCCAAAAGAAGAAAGAAAACCAGTGATTGAACCAAGAGCTGCACAGAAATGCCCAGTTGGGGATGATGTACCAGGAAAGCCAAAAGGAAAACCAACAAGGGGCTGGTTCTGTGCTTCAGGAAACACAAAGAGGCCATACTCGATATGCACTTGAGCAGTGGGGACATGCTAAGAGAATTTGATAAGATGGCTAGGGTAGAGGATGAGGTGAAGAAAACCAGACAGAAATTGTCGGGGGCGGGGGGGTGGTTACTTGGATGCAAAAAAGTTTACAGGACCCCTTCCACTCGAGGGGTCCAAGGGAACTCAGGGGTGGCTATAAGACCCTGGAAAGGGACTTTGAAGACATTCCTTTTGCGTAGTTCCCCCTAGCAGGCATTCGCCAGGCCCAGAGCTTTAACCTTTTGCTTATACTTTGCTTTAGGTGTCACTCATTATCCAACTACAGCCTCCTATGTTTCAGTAGCATATTTTCACCCATTGCATGGAAAAATGTTTATGGTGCATTGTTAAATTAAAAACAGTTTGCAGAACCATTAAAAAAAGAAAAGTAAAGTTAAGGTTGCTGATTGGTGGGGCATACTGAATTTATAAGTGTAGAAAAAGCAAAAAGCTAGTACCTGGGGAGCCTTGGGAATGGAAAGGGCATTCCTCATCTTTATAAGAACTAGTCGGGGAGGCTTTCCCTCTTCCTGAAAGCTTTCCACTGATGCCTCACCATGCACTTCGAGTGCTTTGAGTTCAGACTGCTGAGCCTGTGGTTACACCTGGCAGCACTGACTATAACAACAGAGGAGGCTCCTGCACTCTTTATCAGAATGCCTTCAAGTGCCATCGAAACTCATGAGATGGATAAACTGGTATCATGGGCATGCAACACTGGGATGGACTCCCTTCAGGCAGTCCCTTGGAGACCAAGGACAGGACACATTTTTCATACCAGACTTGGGGGAACTTTAGGGCAGGAGGTCTCATGGTAACAGGCTACACTGTGGGTGCTATTAACCTCCACTGCCAGACCAATGTCTGTCCTTGGGGCACCCTAACATTGTAAACTGGCTTTCAGGAAGACCACATGTGTCCTCTGGGGTTTTACTGTCTGCCCATCACCACACTGGCTCAGCCCTGGAAGGCTTCAGATCAACTTAACTTGTAGGCCACAGCTGTGTTGTACTTGAGTTGATAACATTGGGCCAAGTAAAAACATGTAAGACAAACTGAGGAGGAGGCTACCTGGGCTTTGTAAGATAGACTTTCATGGTTAATGGGAGTTATTTTAACTTGCTAAATCCAGGTCCCCTAATAGGTCTAGAGCTGAGATCAGTCCTGTAGGTTGGTCTCATCCTTTTGCATGAGGTCCTACAGATAATAATTTTGCTGTAAAGAAGCCTGGGCCAAGTCTTAACTATGTAGAAAAGAGTGACTAAAGCAGTCCTGAAACTGTTCACATTAGAAAGGGCTGTATGTAAGATTGGCCCTTAGCTGGCTACTGGGAGCTTTGACTTTGGGAGGCTTCTCAGCATTCACTAAATGATGAGTGGCTCATTATGCCTAAACTGTGTGTGCAACCAATGTGCTTTATGCTAAATATCTGCTTCTGGGAGTTCAGATTTTGGGTGTGCTAGGCAGATGGTGCCTACACGACAAACCCCCAGTTAGAGCCCTGGGCACTGAGTCTCTAATCAGCTTCCTTAGCAGATAACACTTTGCTGGTGTGGTCACAACTCCTTACCAGAGGAGTTAAGTGTGTCCTGTGTGACTTCACTGGGAGAGGACTTCGGGAAGCTTGTGCCTGGTTTCCTCAGGAGTTTGCTCTGTGCACCTTTTCCCCTTGGCTGATTCTGCTTTGCAGCCTTCCTCTGTAATAAATAGTATTTGGCCATGAGTAGAGGTATGTGCTGAGTGTGTCAGTCTCCTAGTGAATCATCGAACTGGGTGGGGTAGTCTTGGGGACCCCCAACACAAGGCACAAGGGGGACTTCTGGGGTATCAGTAGTGTTCTCTTTCTCAGTCTGGGTGCTCTTTACATGGGATGTGTTCAGCTTGTGAAAATTCACTGAGCTGTACAACTGTGATATGTATATTTTTCCTTATGTAGAATCAACTTCAATAAACACAATAGAATACAATATACCACAGGGATAAAAAATCGTAATTAAAAAAACCCTCCCTTTTATTCAGCAAATATTTGTCCCTCCTTTTTACTGGGCATTACACTGGGAGCTTGGAACATGGGGTAGGAAGGACATCATCATCGCCTCTCAGTTTATTGAAAGGTGGGTAAAGAGGTACTTACAACGTGGTGTGACTTTTGCTGGACTCTTTAAATACATGGTAGGCAACAGGGGTACAGAAAAAGGGCTTCTAACTTGGCTATTCTGCCACTCCAGGCTTGCCATTCAAGTATCTATGGAAGCCATATAGGCAAATAGACAAAGGTGGGGGACAGGGGGCGGGGATCTGGGAACTCTGGCAAACTAGGGAGGTATGCAGGCATAGAGTTGCCAGAGCTGCTAGTTTTGTTTTGTTTTTCAGGGAAAGCTGCAGATCTGAATTTTGTGTGAGCTCTCTTGATTTTGAAGTGCTTTAAATGAATCCAAATTTTAAAGAGTGGGGGCCAAACTAAGCAACCCTGCAGGCCAAATTTGGCCTTGGCCTGTCAGTTTGCCAGGCACTCTTCCATCTCTCCCTCTGACCAACACTGAGGGTCTGCTTTTTCAGGCACTGGAAAATACAGAAGTGAGCAAGCGAGACACCGGTATGGAGCCTCTCAAACTTAAGTGTGTGTAGGAATCACCTGGGCAGTCTCGCTGAAAGGCAAATTCTACTCAGGAGGTCTGCAGCAGAGCCTGAAAAGTTGCCTTTCTAACAAGCTCTCAGGTGATGGTAATGGTGGCAGTCCCTGGACCATACTTTTAGTAGCGTTGCTCTGTAATCCAGAGGGGTATAGGAGCCGCTGTTATTTGAAGGAGGGGAGTAGGGACCTTGACACGAAAATGCAAATTCCTGGCAAGCATCCTGTTTTTACTTAGATTTTAGTTCATTGGGGATATCATAAGAGAGCCGATGGTATCTGAGGCGGGTTCCAAGGCTCTCCCAAGCTATCTCTTGGCGCTGCCGGGTCTCTATTCTTAGTTTATATTCTAGAAGACGTTATGGGGGTGGAGGTAGGTGTTAAGAAAAGCTTCTAGGAAAGAGGTACTTCCCGTGCGCGAAGAGAAGAAGACACCCTGAACTCTGGCTCTGGCTCGGCTCGTTTCTCAGGCATCCCACGTGTCTGCTGCTCGTGAATTTCTGTCAATCAAATTCCTCCCCCGCCCCTTCCCTAGCCTTCCCGCTGCGTAAAGCGTGAAGGCGGCTAGGTGCCCAGCGCACCCAGAGTGCCGCGCGGCGGGCGGGTTTGGATTTTAAATCCCCGCGGCCAATCACTGGCGCGTAGGCTTTTGTAACGTTCCCGGCGCCGCGTTTGAATTCGAGGAGGAGTCCAGCGGTGTCAAACCTCTTCCCAGACCCTGGAGGGCCGCTGAGCAACTCCGGGAATATGAGCGCGGCGGCAACAGTAGGGAAGCTGGCGCGGGCACCAGCCGACCCAGGGAAAGCCGGGGGCCCGGGCGCTGCCGCTCCGGGGGCCCCGGCGGCCGCCCCGCCGGGGAAAGAGATCCCAGAGGTCCTAGTGGACCCACGCAGTCGGCGGCGCTATTTGCGGGGCCGCTTTCTGGGGAAGGGTGGCTTTGCCAAGTGCTTCGAGATCTCGGACGCAGACACTAAGGAGGTGTTCGCGGGCAAGATCGTGCCTAAGTCGCTGCTGCTCAAGCCGCATCAGAAGGAGAAGATGTCCATGGAGATATCCATTCACCGCAGCCTCGCCCACCAGCATGTCGTAGGCTTCCACGGCTTTTTCGAGGACAGCGACTTCGTGTTCGTGGTGTTGGAGCTCTGCCGCCGGAGAGTAAGTGTCGCGGTAGGGGGACTAGGCTGCCCAGGGGCGGGGGTTGGAGTGCCCGGACACGTAGTTGCTGGAGAACGGGAACCCTGGGCTCGGAGCTGCTAGAGAGAAGGTGCTGGTAACCTCGAGTTAGGGGTGGAAAAGCTCTTGGGCTGAGCTTGGAGCTGCTAAGGGAGGGGGTTTCGGTTAAGGGAAGTCCGAGTCCTGTTGCTTCTAGGGAAGTTGGCTCCTGGACTCTGGGTGTTGGGCAGAAGGTGGGGGTGATCAGGGAAGAACTCTGGTATTGGACGGTAGGGCTTCCGGAGTTGCCAAGGGTGGAGTCCTGGGGAAGGGGTGCCTTGGACCTGTAACTTCCGGATTGGGGTTGGGTCAGGGAGAGGGTTGTTGGAGACAGACCTCGGAGGTTCAGGAAAGGGATCTGGTGCCACGAAAAGACCCGGGAAGGGGATACTGGGGACTTTGAGCCTAGGAAGTGGGGCTGACAGAGGAGTCCCAGGTCAGGGGCTTTGGAAGGAGCTAGTAGAAAACGGGAGTGCCAGGTTTATGGGAGAACTCCGATCCTAATTGTCCTGGAGAGAAAATGGCGTGGGTGGAGGGTGGGGGCGTGGGGTCCCGGGCTGCCTTTACCTAAAAATACCGCTTTCTCCCTTGAACTTCAGTACCGACCACCGCTCCCCACCCCCATTCTTCCTTCTTCCTCTCTTTCCCCCACCCAGTCTCTCTTAGAGCTGCACAAACGGCGGAAAGCACTGACCGAGCCTGAGGCCCGCTACTACCTGCGGCAGATCGTCCTTGGCTGCCAGTACCTGCACCGAAACAGGGTCATTCACCGGGACCTCAAGTTAGGCAACCTCTTCCTGAACGAGGATCTGGAGGTGAAAATAGGTGAGGTGCTGGACCCGCAGGGGTTCCTGCCACGACAAAAAAGTAGGAATAAAGAGGATACTGGGAGAGGGGAAATAGGAAGGAAATTGGGGAGGAAGGGAGAAGGCTGAGCTGTTGATTACTTCTGTAAGCTTCAGTGTACACTTTTACTGTATAATACATCATCTATATATTGCATTGTATACTCATTACCCAAAGCCTAGTCTCCTTCCATCATCATATATTTGACCCCCTTTACTCATCATCCTTTGTCCATCTCCCTTCTCCTCTGGTAACCACCATGCTATCATCTGTGTCTATGAATTTGTTTTTGTTTATTGATTTCTGTTTTGCATCCCAGATATGAGTGAAATCATATGGTTCTTGTCCTTTTCTGTCTGAGTTATTTTACGTAGTATGATACTTTCAAGATCCATCCATGTTGTCACAAACGGCAGTATTTCGTCCTTTTTTATGGCTCAGTACTATTCCATTGTATATGTGTACCACATCTTCTTTATTCAGTTATTCTTTGAAGGACATTTAGGTTGTTTCCATGTCTTGGCTACTGTGAATAATGTTGCAATGAACATAGGGGTACATGTCTTTAAAAATAAGTGTTTTCAAATTTTGGGGGTAGGTACCCAGAAGAGGCATTGCTGGGCCATATGGTAGCCCTATTAATTTTTTGAACAACCTCCATACTGTTTTCCACAGTGGCTGCACCAGTCTGCATTCCCATCAGCAGTGTATGAGGGTTCCCTTTTGTCCACATTCTCTCCAACATTTGTTATTTCTTAAAAAATATTTTTTAAAGAATTTAAATGAGTTTTAATTTTTTAAATTTGGAGCTCCTTTTAAGCTATTGGAAACTCCAGTGGTACAGGGACAGCATTTCCTCAGGGTAACTCCTTGCTGCGATGAAAAGCAGCTGTTCCCTATTGAATCCCTCTGGTTTGCCACAGTTCCAGCCCCTCCCTGTTACCTCACAAACTTGCCTATAGCAGTCCTGAAAGTGGACTTGCTTGATCCCTGAGTTTTTCTGCCCCTGTCAATTCCCTTTTAGAAGCTTAGTCCTTCTTTCTAAGGGGAGGAGCTAGGAGAATCATTGAAAGGTCCCCTCCTTGAGCCAGCAGGGTGGGAGGATTCCTAAGTAGGCCTTGTTGCATACAAGGAATAAGCTTGAGGGATCAGATGAACGTAGTTCTCAGTGGTCAAACCTGAATTAAGTTGTCTGCATTGACAAATGGCAGAGGCTAGCATCTGAGTACCTCCTGTTCCTTCCTCTCACCCAGGGGATTTTGGACTGGCAACCAAAGTTGAATATGATGGGGAACGGAAGAAGACCCTGTGTGGAACTCCTAATTACATAGCTCCTGAGGTGCTGAGTAAGAAAGGACACAGTTTCGAGGTGGACGTGTGGTCCATCGGGTGTATCATGTAAGTTGGGAGACCCACCTGGCCTCCTTAGGGGCTCTTTTTGACATCTGACCTGTTAACTGATCTGCCTATGAAAAGGCTGCTCGAGAAGACAGGCAACCTAAAAACAGCCTAATTTTTCTATCTTTTCTTGTCACTGGTGTATCCTGTAAGATTCCTGCAACCTGGGCCTTTTACTACTTAAAGTGTGGTCTACAGATCAGCCACATCATCACCCAGGAACTTGTTAGAAATGCAGAACCTTAGGATCCAGACTGCTAAATCGAATCTGGATTTTAACATCCCTGGTTGCTTCTCTTGCACAAAAGTGTTAGAACCACCTATCTAGAAAGTGGCATTGGGTGGGAGGACTTAGGCCAGGAGTTAGAGCTGGCAGGAGGAGGTGCCTGCAGCCTGCCCAGGTCTAGGCCCTCAGAGCTGGGTGGTGGGCAGAGGGCCTGAGCTGTGGCAGTAGCCATCATACTTTTCAGTGGAGCTGTTTCAGATGAAGACTTCAGGCTCTAAGTACAGAACTAGTAAATGCAGAGCTGCCTGTGCAGGAGCAGGTTAGCCCCCACCTTGATTGTTCTGTATTGGATGGTGGCCTCTGGGGCCCTAGAAAATTGCCCATAGGAATCCTGTTCTCGTCACCTATAACTTGTTGAGGTCTTTCTCTGTGAATGTCTTGGTTCCTGGGGCTGCTCAGTGGGCTTGGGCCGTGTCCTCAGGGACAGAGTATCCAGAGGATGCCTGGCCTTTGTTCTGGCCATGAGATGATTCGTCCTGCATCTGTGTTTTGGCTGACAGCTTTGAGCCAAATCCCACCTTGTGCTTACAGGTATACCTTGTTAGTGGGCAAACCACCTTTTGAGACATCTTGCCTAAAAGAGACCTACCTACGGATCAAGAAGAATGAGTACAGTATTCCCAAGGTGACTAAAAACACTTAAGTTTAAATTTATTATATTTTGTTTACCTTCCCCACAAAGCTATTTACTGAGTCTAGCTAGAACCTGGGGACACAAGAAACAAGTCAACCCCACACCTCAGGTGGCCTCAGAGTCTTAGAGGGTTTATGTCTGAAACTACATACAGAACAAGACATATGTACACAAAGGCACTTTTTTCCCCAAGGGAAGAGAGTTTTTTAGATTTTGAAGGTTGGGTATATAACCCAGAAGATGTGTAGAAAACAAACACACACAGAAAAGCGAAGGAAGTAGGAGGCAGAAGTAAAAGTGCTGCTTAGGCTTTGGCAGTGGACTGTCTTGATGCAGATGGACAAGTGGCCCGGATCTTCTGAGCTCTGGTTCCCCATCTGTGAAACGGAGAGCAGCACTTCACACTGCCTTGCATACAAGAAGTGCTCACAGTCATGGGTCACTGTGAGTCCAAAGTGGCCTCAACTACCAGCATAAATGCATTGAAAACAAGCCTGGCACATGGGTGCTTTCATGTTTTTGCCTTGTGTGCAGCCAAAGAGCCCTATCCCCACAATGACAGATAGTCGGTTAACTGTCAGACGGACTCGGCATGGAGTAGTCCAGCATGTGGGTCCTTGAGCCAGCTAGACTGCATTAGTATGGGTGCTGGCTCTCCCACTTAATAGGTGTATTCTTAGGCACTTAACCTCTCTGTGCCTCAGTTTCCTTGTGTGCAAGAGAGGGGTGGTAATAGAGACCTTCACCCCTTAGATGTTTCTGTGAGAAGTAAATGAGTGAATTTTTATATGACGTGCTTAAGATACTTTCCTGGCACATAGTGAGTGCAGAGTTAATGCAAAGCTGCGACTATGCATTTGACCTGTGCTAGGTCTATAACCTATGGAATCTTCTCACCAGGTTTGGTGCCATGTCCCTGTTTTATAGATGAAGATACTTATCACAGCTGGTATTAGGGGTGGAACTGGGACTTAAACCATGTCTCTGTGACCCCAAAGCCTGTGTTCTCAAGTGCTACTCTAGGGGTGAGCACCTTGAATTGTGTAGTAGCAAACGGGGACAAAATGGCTTCAAGTTGATCTCGAGTTTGAGGAGTAAGGAGAAATAACCATTCTCACAACTGAGTATGACATTTGTCAACTCAGCAAAGTTAATCATGGGGAACTTGGTGTTGTTTGCAGTCACTGATTAGGGTCTATTTGACAGCAGGGGGCTGCATGTGGGATGGGCCTGCAGCAGTGCAGTTGAAGGAGGCACTGTCACATCCCACTTATGGCTCTTCCTTTCATTGCTCCAGCACATCAATCCTGTGGCTGCCTCCCTCATCCAGAAGATGCTTCAGACCGATCCCACTGCCCGCCCCACCATCCACGAGCTACTCAACGATGAGTTTTTTACCTCTGGTTATATTCCAGCCCGTCTCCCCATCACGTGCCTCACCATTCCACCCAGGTTTTCCATTGCTCCCAGCAGCCTGGACCCCAGCAACCGGAAGCCTCTCTCAGTCCTCAATAAAGGTAAAACAAGGTCTGGGTAGACAACAGACATCCCCCTCCACCCCCCGCCCAAAAGAGCCCAGGCTTTAGATGTGTGGGTGGATGGCTCCAGAGCTCAGGTATGCAGTAGGACAGGCCATGGTTGTGAGTCCATGGCCCCACCCTCCTATGGCAAAATGTCCGGAAAGACAGACCTTAACAAGGCTGGATCAGACCTGACAGGCCCATAAAGAAGAGAGTGGACTGAATGCCACACCTGAAAAATTCTTATTCGAAAAAATTCTTAACATCACTTTTGTATGGTTCATTGAAAAAATACAAAAAATTTCAAATATTCACGTAGAATTTAAGGCAGTGTACTCCCACATACCCACCAGATTCCAGTTACTAAGGTTCTGTCACTGTGAGTCTGAAGTGAGCTCAACTATCAGCATAAATGCATTGAAAGCAAGCCTGGCTGCAAGCCTGGCTTCATCCTCTTCATCCTTTTTTTGTTCCTTTGAAGTTTCTGAAGTTAATCCCAGACACCTTATCATTTAGTCCCAATAAATTTCAGTGTGCCTCTCTTTAAAAGTATGGACATTTTCTTATAAAACCACTTGCCACTGATTAGGTTTTTATTTTCTCTAGGTCTCTTTGGAGGACAGAATCAGGAAATATGTCATTGGGCGGGGGGCGGGCAAATCTTGAGTTTATGATATTTCCAATTCATGTCTTTTCAGCATTTTATTTAACTTGTTATATTTCAAACTTAGGAAAAGATGTGAGAGTAGACAGAAACCTCCTATATCCACTTTATTCAGATCCACAACTCACATTTTTTTAAAATTAAAGATTTTATTTATTTTTAGAGAGTGGGGAAAGGAGGGAAGGAGAAAGAGGGAGAGAAACATGATGTATGAGAGAAACCGCAATCGGTTGCCTTCCCCCAGTTGGGGACCTGGCCCGCAACCCAGGCATGTGCCCTGACTGGGAATCGAACTGGCAACCTTTTAGTCCACAGGCCAGCACTCAGTCCACTGAGCCTCACCATCCAGGGCCACAATTCATATTTTTGTTCACATTTGTTTCATCATTCTCCTTCCTCCCTCCCTCTCTTTCTTCTGAATTACTTGTAAGTTATATATATCCTGTTCTTTACAACTTAATACTTCATCTATTTCACCAAAACAAAGATTCTTTTACAGAACCCCAGCACATGACACAGTTAATCAAGTTCAGGAAATTTAACGTTGATATAATCTTGTTTTATAGCAATATTTTTCTCCACTATGAAGTAACTACTTTTCTTTGGGTAGTTGTTAAATGTCTGATTCAAATATAATGTTATAGGATTTTTACTTCTTTGACTTTATATTTGTGTTTCTTTTTTCTTAAGCTGAAAATCTTGTTTTCTTATATTAGTATACATACATTTTTCAACATATGATGTTTTATTTTCTTGCAGTTCTGTTTGTCCTTGGAATAGATATGTAATATGAAAAAAATCACTAAAGATATGTAGTATGAAAAAGAATCACTTGAAATAACTTTTTTCTCTGTGTGGATATAGCATCAATTTAGTATGTATCAATTTAATATATAAGTTCATTTGCTTCTCTTAGTTTAAGGATTCCCCTTTTTTCTTTCGGTGTTAATTTTTGACATTTCTTTTATTGGTGAGGTCAGTCTCGACCACTTGGTCATGGTGGTGTCTGATGGGCTTCTCCACTCCAGTCATTATTTTTTCCTTTGTAATGAAATCATGCCTTGCCTGGAGCTACTTTGAGACTGTCCTGTTTCTCTTCCAACTTTACCCACTGATTTTAGCACTCCTGGTGGATCTTGTGTGTGGCAATTTTAACTGTGGTATTCTGACAGTGATGTTTCTCTTTCTTTGCTCCTTCTACATTTATTCATTGGAATTCTGTAAGGAAGAGCTGTCACTTCTCCCATGTATTTATTTGATTATGTCAGTCTGAACTTGGATATTTATTCCTTGGGCTCTCACGTAATAGAGTTATTTTAAGGATTGCTTCTTTCTTCTTTTGGCTTTAATTTTTGGACATAAAACATTTTTTAAAAACTTCTTACACTGGAAATTTTTCAACTTACCCAAAAGTACAGAGAGCTGTATGATGAACCCTCATGTATTTATCATCCATTTTCAATAGTGATTTGCCTATATTTTTATTTATTCTACCTCCTCCTCTCTTTTTTGGTTAGAGTTGCAAAGGCAAATCCCAAATGTTATTTCACATTTAAATATCACAGCATACTTTTTTAAAATTGAAAACACTGGTCTTTAAATATTTTATTTTTTTAAAGATTTTATTTATTTATTTTTGGGGAGAGGGGAAAGGAGGGAGAAAGAGAAGGAGAGAAACATCAATGTGTGGTTGCCTCTTGGGCACCCCCAACTGGGGACCTGGCCCGCAACCCAGGCATGTGCCCTGACTGGGAATCGCACCCTGTGACCTTTTAGTTTGCAGGCCAGAGCCCAATCCACTGAGCCACACCAGCCAGGGTGATCTTTAAATTTTTTAAAGAAGAGCTTGATATTATGCAAGGAGAAGGAGCACATATGGGTGGGGAAAGAATGAAATATATAAGTGTAAAGACAAAATCATGCTTCTACCACTCAAATACAACCCATGTTAAAGTTTCAATGTGGGTCTTTTGAGACTTTTTTGGTCATATGTAAGTATATAAAGCAAATTTTGGGGTGGGAAATTGCTTACATTTTCATTAAATGCCTGCTTAATTCATCCTGCTGGTCTGCAATTTACTGACTCTCCCGTTTTTCTGGATGCTGAAGGTACTTTTAATTCTGAGTGTCCAACACTGTATGGCAGTGACACCATCCTAACGGGCTTGGCCTGGTCCTGGAAGTACCAGCGAATACCATGTGCCTGTCCTTAGAGCATGAGCCCTAATAACCTGGTACTGACTGTTTACCTAAAGTAATTGCAGCTAAAGTATTTTCTCTGGGGAGAGTACCAGCTATGGCAAGGGGTCCTGTGCCCCTCCCAAACTGCTACTTTTTCACCCAGCTAATGACTATGTCTCATCTTCTCTTAGGCACAGAGAACCCCATACCTGAGCAGCCCCGAGAAAAAGAGGAACCAGCAGTCCGGGAGACCAGTGAGGCAGTGGACTGCCACCTTGGTGACTTGCTGCAGCAACTGCACAGCGTCAATGCCTCTAAGCCCTCAGATCGGGGGCTGGTGAGGCAAGGTGGGCACTGCAGCAGTCTGGGGTGGGGGGTTGCCTGAGGCATCTCTAGAGGGCAGGGGAATCTCAGCCAGCAGAGTATAGTGGCTTGTCCAGGCTTCTGTTCCCATAGTATGTTTAGTTCCCCCATTTCCTACAGATTAAAATCCCGGTGAGTTAGTCTGATGCCCAAGGCCCTCCCATGGTCTGGCTCCTTCCTTTTTCTGGCTCCTGTTCTGTCTCCACGAGTGCCTCATCTCCCAGCCCCTCTCTGTGCTGCCTTGGTCCACATTCACACCCTGTTTCTTCTACTCAAAGAATTCCTTATTGGCTTTCAAGACAGTTGGAAAAACAGACCCAGGAGTGCTCGGCCTCAGGGCTTTGCTTGCCCTGTCTCCTGGAACGTTCCTCCTACAGATAACTGCATGGCTTATACTCCCATGTTTTCTAAATGTCTTCTCTGCTGTCCTCCTTCAAGGACATTTCCTGTCCCTAGTCATAGCCATCCCCATACCTGCTTTATATTATCTATAACATCTCTCACCCGATGTATTCCAGAGTTTCCATACTGGTTTTCTGTATTTAAAAGAAGGGATTATTGCTGTCACTGAGCTTAACTGAGCTTTGTCACTGAGCTTTGATGTATTTGGAATTGTCTGTCTTCTTACAATTTTTTAATCACTCAAAACTGGAAAGCTGGATAATCTGTCAGCCACTGACTCTTCCCATGATGGAAGCAACTTAAATATTTGGTTCTGTTTATTTTTACTAATGTCTGTCCCTGTGACTAGAATGCAGGCTTCATGAAGGCTGTTTTGGTCATTGATCACTGTACCTGTGAGAGTGCCCAGCACATAGTAGGCCTTGGATTTAATGGGTCAGTTGAATGAATGAGTGGAACTTGGTGCTCTGCACTGTAGCTTGCTGCTTACGTATCTGTCCTGCTGCTTGCTTGAGCTTATTGGCAGCAGAGGCCTTGCTTTGCTGCTTGTGGCCCCAGGCCTCTTGACTGAGCCCAGGTAGGGTGCCCAGCAACTTTCCTGGTATGGACCACCTGAGATGAAGAGACTGGTCCTGACCAATCCTCTGTCTGTTTCCACCCCAGAGGAGGCTGAGGATCCGGCCTGCATCCCCATCTTCTGGGTCAGCAAATGGGTGGACTATTCGGACAAGTATGGCCTTGGTAGGTTTCCTCCAGACTGGGTGGGTTGCCCAGGGACGGCCTTGCAGTCCCTTGACTTGTTACAGGCTCTTGCCTTTTTTGGCTGTCAGGTCCTCTCTCAGCTCTCCTATCTCCATCCCAGATCTCCCAGTGCCAGCTCCCAATGTCCCCCTGCTCCCTGCTCCCCTTTCTGAGGTCTCCCCCCACTACTGCCAGGATATCAACTGTGTGACAACAGCGTAGGGGTGCTCTTCAATGATTCGACACGCCTTATCCTCTACAACGATGGTGACAGCCTGCAGTACATAGAGCGTGATGGCACAGAGTCCTACCTCACTGTGAATTCCCATCCCAACTCCTTGATAAAGAAGGCGAGTGCTGGCTGGCCCATGTGGCCCGGTGCTGCTGGGAGTGGGTGGTGTGCCAGAGACTGGGCTCTAACTCTGGACTCCCTGACTTTCCAACTAGATCACCCTCCTTAAGTATTTCCGAAACTACATGAGTGAACACTTGCTGAAGGCAGGGGCCAATATCACACCACGGGAAGGTGATGAGCTGGCCCGGCTGCCCTACCTGCGTACCTGGTTTCGCACCCGCAGTGCCATCATCCTGCACCTTAGTAATGGCTCTGTGCAGATCAACTTCTTCCAGGTGAACTGGGGCAGGGAGAGTTGGGGATCTGCACCTGTCAGTGGGCTCACAGAGTTGGGTGGGGAATGGGAGGCATGGGACCTGTCCTTGGTAACAGGAAGGGAGTGGAGTGAGGCCCCCTCCGCAACTAGCTGAGCTGTCTTCCTTATACTTCCTTATACTAGCACCTAGACCTTTAATCCACTGTTCCTCTGTCTGTCCATCCCCTTCCTTTCTTCCTTCACAGGACCACACCAAACTCATCCTGTGCCCATTGATGGCTGCTGTGACTTATATCAACGAGAAGCGGGACTTTCGCACATACCGCCTGAGCCTCCTGGAGGAATACGGCTGCTCCAAGGAGCTGGCCAGCCGGCTGCGATATGCCCGCACCATGGTGGACAAGCTGCTGAGCTCACGCTCAGCCACCAATCGCCTCAAGGCCTCCTCATAGACCTGTTCCCTCTGGACTGGTGCCCCTATCCCCTCCACCAGCACCTTGGCCTGTTGTGGTTAGCTCCCACAGTGCTGGTTTTTATAGTGTGCCCCCAGCCCTGGTGGCTGTGGAGAGAGCCATAGCAGGTGGGGGCTAATGTATAAGTTATTTTTGTACACGTTCGCGTGTGGGTTCTGTGGCCCCTTCCCTTCCTTCTCAGCCCCGCTATATGTACAGAATATTGCTGTTGGATTCAGGACTGTCCTTTCCTTGTCTTTATATACATTAAACACATGAGAATCTTTTTTTCCTGTATTCCAACAGGTGCCTGGCACCTGGGCTCTCAGCACATCTCTACATCAGTATCTCTGATGCTGAGGCCAGCCTCAGCCCCAGGCCTAGCTCCTCTGCTGGCTGGCCTCAGCTCCCACCTGCCCCTGGGCATGACTCCCTGGCTGCTGAGGCCAGCGGATAGTAGGGCAAGAAGAGGCTCTCGGATGCGCAGCTCCTCATGGCACGGTGTGTGTGGAGAAGCAGCTGCGGGAAGCGGTCTGTGAAGTACTGGACAAAGTTGTCAGGGACATTGCCGAGCGTCTGCTGGACCTCACTTGGGAGTTCCCTGTAGTGGTGCTTCTGGAGGGGTTAGAGTCGAGTCCTGGCTCAGTGGTGACCAGGCTTTTCCAAGAGCCAGGCCCCACCCGAGCCCTGGAACGCACCTTGTTCCTCATAGCACGGAGCAGGTCTCGCACTGAAGTCCCCTTATATGACCGGAACCTTCTCAGATCTGTGGGCAGGGGAATCATTGGCAAAGCTGTCCCCACTGGAATTCCCTTGGCCTTCCTGGCCCACCTGACGTCTGGCCTCTACCTGTCTGCAGTGGCACTGAGATGTGCTTGTGCCAGTTGCCCCGGACCACGGCGGAGCCTCCTGCCTCCAGTGCCATCACCAGGGGTGCCTGTTCAGACTCCTTCTCCAGCCAGTCACTGACGTCCTAGGACCCCCGTAGAGCTCTTGAGCTTGTGACCACTTTCAGAGGTCACAAGGCCAGGAGCCTTTCCTCCCTCCCATGTTATCCCACCAGGTCTTTGCCAACCCATGAAGTAGAACTGTTGTCCTCCATTTTATAGAGCAAACCTGTTCAGAGGTAGAGTCCCTTGCTCAAGGTCATACAAGTTGCAATGGGCTTTCTGGGCACAGGTATAGCATGAGTGATAACTAGGGCTGGAAGCAACGGTGTACTTTCACCCAAGGGGCAGCTGGGCCTGGGGAGGTGGTGGTGAGTGGATTGGAGAGTCAAAATGACCACGTTTAGAAGTTTGTGCTCCATCTTGGTTTAGATAAGGAGCTGGGTTGCCTGGTGCAGGCAGACTATCCCCCCTTCCACACCCCCATCAATCTGGCTTCCCCTTTCTTCCTCTGAATCTAAACTTGAGACTTCCTGAGCCCATTCCCAGGATTTCCCCTGACCTGGAAAAACTGGAGCTGCTTGGCTCTGCTCCAAAAGAAGGGGTGGGCCAGCACCTGGTGAGCAGAGGGGCGTGCCTGCGGCTGTGGGCTCAACATGGCCTCAACCAGGCTCCGGGCCACCACCTTGTCTATAGGAGAAAGGGGATAGCTTTAGACTGCCCAGACTCATGCCCTGTTTCCTCCCTTTGCTGGACAAAGTCCCCCTCACCGTGGGCCTCTTCCTCCAGGTGAGCCAGACAGCCCGCCCCTGTAAGGATGTTTGCTTGGCGATAAAGACTTTCTCCAAAGGGATGGCTACCACCAGAAAGCACATAGTAGAACACGCAGCCTGCAGAGAAGATGTCCACTGCGCTGGTCTGGGATTAGAAAAAAGAAAATGAGGAAGTCTGCTTCCAGGAAGCCTGCTTTGCTGAATTCCCCCATGGGGAGTTTGGGTCAGAGTAGAGCTCAAGGGTGCTTCCTGAGAGGCATCTCCTTGGCCCTAAATCCCCTCCTCCTGCACCATTAAAAAGGGTTCATGGTTTTCATCCAAACTCTGTTCCTGCTGAGCTTCTAGCTCAGGTTTCCAAGAGTCATTCCTTCAGATCTAGCAGGTAACATCACTGAGCAAAGCTGGCCAGGCATGATGCAATAAGGCGGCAGAGAGGACTCTGTGATCTGGCATGGGCTCCGTCCACAGGCAGCAGCTGGTATTGAGCCCTGGCTGGTTGCCTTCAGGAAACCCTCTTGGGGTGTTAGAGCTTTCATTTCTCGAGAGAATCTAGGAACCCACATATTTATGCGTAATTTCCCAAAAGTTAAAATATTGGCCACTAATTAAAAACCAAAAGAACCTGTACAGGCTCCTAACTGTTCCTGTGGTCCCTGGGCCTCCAGATTACCACTTCTACTTTCTCTAAACTTTAGGGGTGGGAGTAACTTTGCCTAGTGACTGTCCTTTTGTGCTACTCTCATCTATGCTCATGACGACAACGTCTACACACACATTGAGGGCTCAGTAATCTGTACTCCTGGGGCCTCCAACTCAAGTGTCTCTGGAATTAGACACTGCTCTGTGCTTCAACTATATTAGCTCATCTGATGCTCCCCAGAGGGTCAACCCCAGTGGTTCTCCACCCTGGCTACATGTGAAAACCCCCTGAGGCCTTACCCCAGCTAATAAGACTGTAATCACTGAATGTGGTGATTGGGCAACTGATTTTTTTTTTTCTCAGTTATCCAGTGATTCTGCAGAACAGTGAAGAGTTAAAAGCATTATAACTCAGAGTTTCTTAACCTCAGCACTATTGACACTTTGGGCCTGATCATATTTTCTTATGGAGGGATAGTCACAGGATATTTAGCAGCATCATTTGTGTCTACCCACCAGATGCCAGTATCAACCCCTGCTGCCAACCACCAAGTATGGTTACCAAAAATATCTCTATACATTGCCCAGTGCCCCCTAGGTGGTGAAAGAGTCCCTGGTTGAGAGCCACTGCTCTAGGTAAGAAAGGATTAATTATCTCACTTTGCAGATGAAGAAACAGGTTCAAGCTCACATAGCAGTGATGTGGAGCCTGGGCATGAGAGGCACTGGGCCAGGGTGACCGGACAACTCACAGGGCTGTCTGGGGGCCGGAGCCGAAGGAGCTCAGGCGCTATCCAGCCCTCTGTGCCGGGGACACCTGAGCGCAGGCTGAAGCTACAGCGGCCAGCTGGCAGCTTCTTGCAGAGGCCGAAGTCAGAGAGCACCGCCCTGCTTCGGCCCTGGCTGTCAGGCCCCGTGATGAGCACGTTGGCTGGCTTCAGGTCTCGGTGCACTGTAGGAGCAAAAGGCAGCTGAGAGCGAAGGCGAGGAAGGCAGGGTGGCAGTAGGGAACAGGCGGTGGGTGGATACCTATGTGTAAGGAATGCAGGTGGGCCAGGCCAGACATGAGGTGCTGCAGTGCTGTCTCAGGCTCCAGGCCCCAGCGGTCCAGTTCTGGGCTTTCCACGTACTGAGGAGCAGTGAGGGGCAATGGTCAGTCTGCAGCCCAGGACCTGCAGGCCATGTATCTGCACCCCCCTGCACTCCAGCCTCACCTCCTGCAAGGAGGCAGGGCAGAGCTCCAGGGCGATGTAGTGGAACTGGGGTCCCTGCTCTGTACAGAAGTAGCGGAGCACGTTGGGATGCCTGTCTGACTCTTGTAGCAGCTGGACCTCCCGCTGGACCAGGCCAAAGCATTCACGAAGTAGTCGCTTGACAGCCACTGCCCGCCCCTCAAACTGTCCTCTGGTAGGTGGGAGAATGGAGATTCGGAGAGGGCAGATAGAGGAAAGGTTAGGGCTGGTGTGAGGCACCAGCCTGCACCCACCTGGGGGATCCTTGAGAGAAGAGCTCTCCGAGGGGCAGTAACTGAAAGAGCTGTGAGGGCCATGTCTTTAGCCTGGCTCCTGGCTGCCACTCACCGGAAAACGAAGGTCCCTCCGGCCCCACGGCCCAGCACATCATTGGGATTAAAGGAGATCTTCCCCACCACAGTGAGCTGCTCAGCTAGAGGGAAAGGACGGTGAGGTCTCAGGGAGCCACCGCTGCCCACCCACCCTGCCTTCACCTTTCTTCAGACTTCCCTCTTTCCATGCCCATCCTGGTGCCAGATTTCCCGGGTCCAATGCCTGGTGCTGCCACTTACTCTGTGTATATATCTGGGCATGTACTCAACTGCTGCGACCTTGGTTTTCTCATCTGTAAAGCAGTTTAGACAAGGCACCTGCTCTCCAGTTTGCTACAGTTCCAGCTACTCCCTATTCTCTCTTCCACATGGCAGCTTCACTCCTTTGCTTTATTCAGCTGGCCTACATGTGGGCATGAGTTTGCAACGCCCCTTTCAGCTTCCAGGATGTGCACCCTACTTTCTCTCACCTCTGAGCCTTTGCTGGTGGGGTTGGTGCCACCTGGATACTCCTGCTCCACTACCCTCATCTCACTCGAGTAATTACTTCTTATCCCAGGGTCCAGAGCTTAGCTATCACTTCAAGGACACTGGCTGTTTCCCCACGTCTGAGCTATGTGTGCTCCTCTGTGTTCACATAGCTCCCTATGTGACCCCACCGTCACAGCATTCAACACACTGCCTAATGACTGCCTGTCTTCTCTGGGCTTTGCCTAGAGATCATGAAAACACCAAAGTTAGGAGTTTATCAGCACTTTCAATGAGGGAAGTGAAAGAATAGGTTTTTTAATACCATTCGATATGGCAACAAGAAAAATAAAGTACCTAGGAATAAATTTAACCAAAAAGGTAAAAGACCTGTATGCAGAAAACTATACAACATTGAAGAAAGAAATTAAGGAAGACACAAATAAATGGAAGCATATACCATGCTCATGGATTGGCAGAATTAATATCATCAAAATGTCCATACTACCCAAAGCAATTTATAGATTCAACGCAATCCCTATTAAGATGCCAATGACATATTTCACGGAAATAGAACAGACATTTCAAAAATTTATATGGAACCATAAATCACCCCGAATAGCCGCAGCAATTTTGAGAAGGAAAAACAAAGTAGAGGGATCACAATACCAGACATCAAACTCTACTACAAAGCCACTATACTCAAAACAATCTGGTACTGGCACAAGAACAGACCCATAGACCAGTGGAACAGAATAGAAAGTCCAGAAATAAGCCCAGATCTATATGGGCATCTAATATTTGACAAAGGGGGCAAAACCATAAAATGGAGCAATAATAGCCTCTTCAACAAATGGTGTTGGGAGAGCTGGACGGCTACATGCAAAAAAATTGAAATTGGATCATCAGCTGACACCATACACAAAAATAAACCCAAGATGGATAAAAGACTTAAATATAAGTCGCAACACCATCAAAGTCCTAGAGGAGAACATTGGTAGGAAACTCTCAGATATCCCATGCAGCAATTTTTTCACCGATATGTCTTCTAAAGCAAGGGACATAAAGGAAAGAATAAGCAAGTGGGACCTCATCAAAATAAGCTTCTGCACAGCTAAAGAAAACATCAGCAAAATGAAAAGGGAGCCAACCGTATGGGAAAATATATTTGCTAATGATACATCAGATAGAGGTTTGATCTCCAAGATATATCAAGAACTCACTCGACTCCACTCCAAGAAGACAAACGATCCAATCAAAAAATGGGCAAAGGACCTGGGCAGACACTTTTCTAAGGAGGAGATACAGAGGGCCCAGAGACATTTGAAAGGATGCTCAGCATCACTAGCCATCAGAGAAATGCAGATCAAAACCACAATGAGGTACCACCTCACACCGGTTAGAATGGCCATCATAAAAGATCGACAAACAGGTGCTGGCGAGGCTGTGGAGAAAAGGGAACACTAGTCCACTGTTGGTGGGAATGCAGACTGGTGCAGCCACTGTGGAAAACAGTGTGGCATTTCCTCAAAAAGCTGAAAATGGAACTGCCTTTTGATCCAGTGATTCCCCTGCTGGGACTATACGCTAACAATCCCAAAATGCCAATTCAAAATAACCTATCCACCTCAATGTTCATAGCAGCACAATTTACAATAGCCAAGTGTTGGACGCAACCTAAATGCCCACCAGTAGATGATTGGATCAAGAAACTATGGTACATTTACACAATGGAATACTATGCAGCAGAAAGAAAAAAAGAACTACTAAACTTCGCGACAGCATGGATGGAACTGGAGAGCATTATGCTAAGCGAAATAAGTCAGGGGGCAAAAGACAAACACCATATGATCTCACCTGTAAGGGGAACCTAACCAACAATACAAAGATGCAAGGAGTAAAATAAGACCGGCAACACTGAAAGGAAAAGAAACCAACAGAGACAAGCGGGAAGGAGGGAGCGGGGGATGGGGAAAAGGAAGGGAAGGGGAAAGTCAAGGAACATATAGCAAGGACTCATGGACAAAATCACAGGGGAAGAGCTGGGGGAGGGAGGGGGGAGGGCACAGGGGAAGGTGGTGGGGGGAAGGCAGAGACAAATGTATTTGAAAAAATAAATTAAAAAAAAAGAAAGAATAGGTTTAAAAAAATAGTAACAGAGGAAATCCAGTATTATATAGAGACCGTTGCCATGGAGTCACAGTGGAGGCACCAGGCTCCATCTGGGTGTTTTATTTTCTTGAGGTTTTGTCCTGAAGTACCGATATCACTTTGATTATTTTTAATGGTGAGTGAAAAAATTTAGGTATTTTATATAATGAGGTGTCCTGGCTGAGCCAGGGCTGGGGTTCAATATCCTCTTTTCTCATCCTCCAAGGATGATTCGTAATACTGACTTATAAGGCAATTGAGGAGTCATCTGGGGAAGGAATTAACATGCCAGTGATTGGAGGCGTATGGGCTGTGGTGGTGAGGGGCAACTGAAGGATGATGGCAAGGAGGAGCTGCAGGACTATTTGACTAGAACCACCTGGGTTGTCTTGGAAAGACTCTGCTCAAGTCAGCACTTCCAAGGAGATGAGTGTTTCAGGGTATGGTGAAACCTACCCAGAGCCAGTAAAGTGACAGAAACTGCAACATTCAGGGCTCAGTGGAGAGGACTCTGTGGTGGGAACTTTCTAGAAGAATTGACTACTGAGGAAGGGGAGCTGTTCCTTCTCTACAGAGGCAAGGTGAACACAAAAGTGAAAGTTGCGAAAAGCACCAGATCCCCAAGCCACATATGGGGTGAACTTCAGCCTGAGTTAAGGCTCCAAGGCATGAAGCTGTGGTTTGAGCAGTGACCAGGAGGTGACAGCAGCAGGTTATGCAAAGGACTGAAGGACAGCCCAGCTCAGAGCCAAAGAAGCAGAAGAAGCCCAGATCAGCAGAAGAAGGAGACCAATGAAAGCATGAGGAAGGCCCTAAGGGGCATCCCACAAGAGTGAATCAAGTGAAAAAAGAGGAATGTTAAAAAAAATTAAAAGCCCTAAAAAGGGGAAGGTACTAAATTGTACCTAGGTAACTTACTATTATTGTTACCAAATATATTATTTTAGCACACACACCATCTCCTCAGTATGATTTAATAATGGTGATGGTGGTGACCTCTCCAAATGAGGTGATGTAATGAGGTGGGTGTTACTATTTCCATGTGACAGATGAGAATACCGAGGCTCAGAAGAGTTAAGCAATTGATCAAGGTTAACAGACAGAGGTGTTAGATCTACACCCAGTTCTATCTGCACCCTGAATCCTTGAAAATAACAGTAATAAAAAAATGGTAGACATGTCTAGAGTGCTCAGCTACATAGCAGGCACTATTTGAAATACTCTCATTAACTCATTTAGGCTTACCTACACCACTAGTGGCTTCTAATAAATGGATTTTAAAGCCAAACCAGCTCCTCTCTTTTCTCTGTCCTTGACAATGTCCTTTCCTGTTTACGTAAGCTCACCTTCAGGGTCTTCAAGTGGCTGGGTTTGCTTGGAGGGGCTTTGCAGTCTCTTCTGATCCTGTGGGGTGGTCCCTGAGAGCTGGGACAGAGCATCCTGTGAGATGGGAGGAGGGCCTGCAGGTGCCAGGGGGGCCTGCTGCTGCTTCTCCACCGGCTGGGGCTGCTGGAACACAGGGGCTTATGGGAGCTCAGCCCTGGCCAGGCCCTGCCCAGTGGTGGACCCAGCAGCTGTGCCTGAAAGAGCCTGCACTGGACCATGAACACACAAAGCACAGTAACAGGGACTTGGGGGAGCTGCTGGGAGGAAGGCAGGGGGAAGAATCGGAGCTGGGTGAGACAGTTGCTGAGCAGTCTTAAAGAGGAGGGGCAGAGTTCTCCCTAGGACACCCTAGGACAGACCTGAGGTTGGGGTGGTGGGCTTACCTGCCTCATCAGGAAGAGAATCCACCCTCCCAGGAGGACTGCAGTGAGACCGGCTGCCAGCAGGTCTTGGGGCCCCAGCCCTGGATTCAGGTGCGGAGTTTTCTCTTCAGGATGCAGCTCCAGGTCCCGCAGTTCCTCCCTACTCAGACTCAGGAGCTGGGAACAAACGGGCTTTCACTCTTCACACCCTCTCTCACTGGAAACCCCTAACCCTTCATCACCCAGTACAGGGCTGGGCTTAGCATAAGGGGCAGTGAGTGAGCAGTCCTTGGGGTGGGGTACAGGGTGCTCTCCGTGGTGCTGAAGTATCACGGTGCTCCAGGAGATTGGGCTCCCAAACCCAGCTGATGACCAGCATCTCCTGGGATGTCACTAAAAAACACAAATACTTTGGGGGCATTTCCAAAAGTGCAGATATCTACCTCCAGAGATTCTCAGTTCAGTGGGGCTGGAGTGGGCATCCAAGTGATTCTAGTGAGCAACCCGATTTGAGAATTATTGCTCCAAGCCATGGCTATTCCTTCTAACCTTGAGCTACTAGTGATTCTTATCCAGCCCTCTGCAAGGAGAACATGCTTTTATAGTTTTTCTGTCCTGAATTCTCACTTGATAAACACTGTGTAACTTTGACACTGAAGAAGAGTAAAGAAAACTGTGACCCATGTTTCACAATTTGGATGACCGATATCTTTTGACACTTTCTAACAACAAGAAATGTTTTTATTCTGGGAAATTACATGAAGTCAATTGACCACCCCAAATATTTTTCCTAGAAACCCAAGGAAAATGTCCAATGGCTGCCCACCCACTGGCCAAGTCTCCCTCTAAGCTCTCTGACCTTTCAGGACTGACCTCCAATAAGAGGGCTGGAGCTTGCATGCTCTTGGAGGATTTGGCTTCAGTAGTTCCACTCCCTGGGGTGGGATGGACTCTCAGCATGGTGGTGTGCAGTACTGGGGGTGGCTCATGGTGCCCTAAGGGACAGGGAAAAAGTCAGTGGGCTGAAGGTGACCTCTGCCTTCACAGGTCCTTCATCTTCATCTCTTCCAAATTTGAGCTACAGAATCTCACCAATGAGCAGCCACTGGATAGGGAGGGCCACACTGCCTGAGGGGTATTTGACAGCTGTGCTAGGCGAGCCCTCTCGCTCTCCTGAGACTTGGAGTGTCACCTCATCTGTCGTGGGGCCATCCGTGGAGGCCAGGGTCAGTCCACGAGGCTGTGGCAGAAGATGTAGAGTCATGAGTGAGGAGGGGGTCCCTCCTGCTCCATCCCCTCTTTCCGCCAACTCAGGGACCCCTTCTCACCACTAGGGCCACCCCTGCGTGAACCAGTGCTTTGGAAACATAGAAGCCAGCTTCATCCTTCCCTACATACAGTGTCATCCTAGTGGGGGAGAGGAAAGGGGAGAAAGATGAGTAAAGGTGGTGGGTGGTTCCAGTTAGTACTGTACCCATGTTCTTGTATTGTCCCCTCCCACATTGGTTCTGGACTTGGGCACCTGACTTGCTTTGGACAATGAGACACTAGTAGGTATGATACTAGTAGAGGTTTAAGAAGTGCTTGTTTAAGGGACTTGCCCCCGGTATTGTTCTTTGAAACCAAGACCACCATGGGAAGAAACCAGGCTAGCCTGCTGGGACATTAAAGACATTATCTGACACCCTCTAGGCTAAATAGCTCACCATCTTTGAGATAGGTAAGTGAGGCCATCCTAGATCATTCAGGCTCAGCCAAGCCGCCAGCTGACTGCACATATTAACTAAGGTCCCCCAGACCAGAAAACCACCAGCTAACCCACAAAATCTTGAAAGATAATGTTTTATATTTTGAAGTGTTCTCTCTCTCTCTCTCCCCTCCCTCCCCCCTCTCATTTCCTACTTATCCTTTAGGTTTTAATTCGGATGTCCCTACCTCCAGAAAGCATTCCATGACTGCCTCCTGCCATCAGTCTCAATTTAGGTACTCTTCCTATGCATTCCCATGGCAAACCTATTCCTCCCTTATCTAATCCTTTATCATATCATAACTGCCTCTTTACACACCTATTTCCTCTACTAGACTCTGAGATTTCTGTAGGTGGGAACACTGGCTTTATTACTGTATGTCCAGAACCTAACGAATGGCTGACACAGAGTAAGTACTCAATATTTGCAGAACAAATTGAATGAGTGCCTAATCCCTAACTTTCCCAGTCTATCATTTGGCTCCCCAAGATGGGGACTTAAAGGTTTTTAGTGTTGTAAGGCAGGGTGATAGTCTTTAACAATCAATAAGGCACAGTGCCTTTCAAGCAGAATAGGTGCCAGCTGTAGCACTGGAGGAGAGACCAGGAGACCACCTCCTAGGCCAGATTTTACCCTGTTAGTTGCTGAACAGTGGAGCTTTCTAGGAGGTCCTGGAGCACACAAAAACTGGTGCAAAACACTGGTTATTTATCAACTAGTTTGGTTGATATTTTGAAATATTTTGACCCCTGGTTCAACTATATTGGTATGTCATGGTCAGACATCACACTTGCCCATTAGGTCTGGGCTACACTTCCAGAGGGACCTCCCTGGACCCCAGGCATGGGCACCTACAGCAGTTGGATGTCCAAGACAGAGAAGTGTGTGGCTGTGTTCTGGGGGCCGGAAGCAGGCAGTCGGATGTGGCCCCAGCGGAGGACGAGGAAGTGCAGGGTGTCCCGAGCCAGTGTGAGATGGGGTAGCTGGCGCAGGCCGTCCTGGTGCCAGGTGTAGATGCCCATCACAGGCACACCCAGGTCCTGTGTCCACAATACCACCCCACTTCCTGGGTCCACAGTTAGCAGCAGGCCCATCCCACAGGATGCCAGGTGGCTCATGTCTGTCAAGAAAGATGGCTGGGAAGATGTGATTAGGCAGCTCTGATGTGAGGCACCTCAGAGCATCTTGGTGTGGTGGAGTTGCTCTGAGGGTGGGCCATTAGGAGGGTTACTCAAGTGTGTGGAGTTCAGGTGAGATCAACTGGAGGGTTGCAGGACAAGGGAATGTCAGTCGGCATTCTCTGGGGCACTTGGACCCGTCAGGGTCAACTGGGAGCTCTGTAGAATGTAGGGGTCTGTCAGGGTCATCTGAAGTGACTCATATGTTACTTGAGAGAGACCAGTTAAGATGTGGAGTAGTCAGTCAGTTGTGCTCTTTCTGATGACTTAGGATAAGTAATCAGGATGGCTTGCAGGCATGTGGATCACTTGGGTATCATTTAGAGTGTGAAGGAGGTCAGTCAGGGACCCTGGGGCTGTTACTTGTGATGTGTCCTGTGAAGTGATGGAGTCAGGGTACCAGGGGTTGTCTAGAGGCCCCTGTGAGGTCACTCAGGAAGTCTGGTAGGATAGTCATAATAACAAGAATGCGGTCAGGGTTATCTGGGGAGAGGTTACTTAGGGTTATCTGTCAGGGGTCATTCAACATTGAGGCTCAGTTAGGACATGAAGGGACTGCTCAGCATGTGTGTGGGTTGCTTGCGGTCACCCAGGATGTAGGGAATTACCCAGGGTGACCTGGTTGGGCTCACTTGGAGTATGGAGGAGTGAGGTTGTTACAGCAGCTCAGGGTACAGGAGGGTCATGCTGGGTGTTGAGGGGGGTCATTTGAGGAGGGTCATTTAGAGTCATCCATCAAAGATGTATCATTCATGTGGGGTCCGTGAAGAGGTCAAATAGGTCAGAATGTGGTGGGGCTGGTCATGGATGCCACATAAGTTTTCCTGAATTGGAATGCTGCTCCAAGATGGAGCCAGAGAAAGATGGCACTCACATTTTCCAGGGGAGACATCCATGGGGGGCGCTGAATAGCAGCGGTAGGTGGTATTCCAGCGCAGATCAGGGGCCCGCGGGTCATGCATGGTGACTGTGTACTCTGAGGACACCCAAAGGCAAGGTAACCATGCATGCCCATATGATACGCCTCCCATCTTCTACCTCAGAGAGTGACATCTTGTGGGGGTGGGATTCTCTGAGCACCGAGCCTGGGGGTGGAGTCTGTGAGGGTCACAAGGGCAGAAACCAGGTCTATGCTGGTTACTGCTCTATACTTTGCTCTTTGTTTAGTGCTCAGTGAAATGTTTATTGGCTGACAAATTGACAGACTGGTCCAATTCAACTTGGAGAGCAATTGCCGGGCCTGGGCATATCAAAAGAGAGGGCTGCCCAGAGCTGGGGCTCAACTCACGCGTGCGGCCAATGTAGAGGCGGGGGGTAGAAAGGACCTCTGTAGTCAGAGTCATCTGTGTCTCCCCTGATTCAGGGTCCACCACAAACCAGGCATCCTGCTTTCGGCCTGTGGAGGTGGAATGTGTGTCAACCCTCAAGACAGCTTGGGAGAGGGTGTGCAGCCTGTCCATCCTGTGCCCTGTTGGCCTGTCATGGCCTAAGTCCCTGTCCCTGCTGCCTAGATCTGGACCTACAGGCTGGAGAGATGCTTACCTGTGTAGAAGACACCATCTGAGCTGCGGCACGGGGAGGCATGCACCAGTTCGGGGATGGTGAACGGCAGTTTCTGAGGAGATGGCAGAGTTCCAAAAAGGAGTAAGAGCAGAAAAACTCACACAACCTATTCATGAAACAATTACTATGATTTCCATTTTTCCAGAGAGGCTTAGAGAAGCTAGGGAACTGCTCCAGATTTAAGGATCCTGAGAGACATGACAACCAAATGCTACAGCGATTCTGGTTCGAATCCTGGACTAAGAAACAATGAAGGACACCATTGGAACACTGAACAAAATTAATATGGGCTGTGAATTAGATAATGCTATTGCATCAATGTTAAGTTTCCTTATTTTATTCACTTATACTCAGGATATGTAGGAAAAGGTCCTTGTTCTTAGAAATACACAGTGCCACTTTAGGAGTAAAGGGTATAATGTCTGCAACTCACTCTTGACTGCATAGTGCAGAAGAAGAAATTTTTAAAAAAGATTTTATTTATTTATTTTTAGAGATGGGGAAAGGAGGGGGGAAAAGAAAGGGAGAGAAACATCGATGTTCGAGAGATACATCTATCGGTTGCCTCTCGCATGCCCCTAACTGGGGACCTGGCTGGCAATCCAGGCATGTGCCCTGACTGGGAATTGAACCAGTGAGCTTTTGGTTGACAGACCAGCACTCAATCCACTGAGCCACACCAGCCAGGACAGAAAAAGAAATTTTGTATATACATATGTAATATTCTTGGTATTCTATTTATCTATTTATCATCTACCTCGAGAGAGCAAAAACAAATGTAATAAGATGTTAAAAACTGATGAATTTGGGTAAAACGAATAAAGAACTTCTTGTACTAGTCTTGCATTTTTTCTTATATTTGAAATTATATTAGAATGAAAAGTTACACACACAGAAGAATCCCCAAACTCCACATACAAAGCTGTTGCCAGACCGTACCCTAGGCACACACAGTACTGAGGGAGAGAGAACTGGGGCTTCCTGGGGGCATAGGACCAACAACAAGAGGTAATTACGATCCGTAATTGTTATGGTGTGGTTAGTGTTCCTGAAAGAAACTGAGGGGCACCTATTGCAGATGTTGGGGGACCGAAGAGCTGTTTGAGGAAGTTCATTCATTTAACAACCACTTAATACGGCGACCTAGTAGTAATCTAGACCAATAAAGTCTGCAGTGGCATTTCTGGTGTGTGTGGGAGAGAGAGGATAAACAACAAAAAATATATATATGATATTAAAAACAAACACACTCAGAGAACTAGGCTAAAGGCTGCTCTGAGATATCAGTTTTCATAAGGTGGCTGGCATGGTAGGGGAGGGAGTGAGCTGCAGGGACAAGTGGAGGAACAGCGCTCCGTGCAGGGGGGCGGCCGGTGCAGAGGCCAGAGGCTGGAGGAGCTACCCACTGCGCAGGCCCGTGTGAGGCCGTTGTGCCTGCAAGTGCTGGAGAAGGGAGGCATGGTCGGAGGTGAAGGTAGCTGGAGACAACATCGTGAGCTGGGAAGGAGTTTCTATTTCATATCAGGACTTGAAGGATGAGTAAGAAAGGGCTGGGGAAGGGGCCCACGTCTCACAAATATTGTGGTTCTAGCTTCTGGTAGGGTCACACTCCTTTCTCTGATTCAAGCAGGCACAGCTTTGAGGCTTTCCTTAGCCACTGCGAGGAGAGGAGAGGAGACATATATCCTACCATGAGGATGCTGAGAGCCCATGTGTGAGTCACATTTGTCTCTTCTGCTTAGGTGATTGAGAAGCCCAGGCTGAGATGGAGCCTCCAGCAGCTTGAGTCTCCAGGATGGCACAATGCACAGAACCCCCTGCCCCTGCCCAGCCCTCCAGCTGCCAGCAGGAAGTAGAGAAGGAGTGTTCCAGACATTGGAGACAATTTGGGTGAAGCCCCGGAACTGGCATATTAAGTTGAACAGTGTGCGTGTGCACGCGTGTAGGTGAGAGATGAGGCTGGAGAAGTGAGAGGGCCTCAATCATGGAGGACCTGTCGAGCTTTGTCAGGGCTCCTGGACTTTATTCTAGATGCAGGGAAGTGGGGGAGGAGTGTTCCGACTCCTGATGGCTCTCTCTGATGTGACCGGAGATCTACTCTCCATACCTCTCCATCCTACTCCCTCCCACCCTACCTCCAAAACACACTTGTTTAAATGACATCAGCAGACGCCCCATGCTCTGGCTTTCAGTGTGAGACTGGGCATATATCCCTGTCTCCTCTCCACAAGGTCATCATGGCCTGGCTGTGTCATGGCCCCCCGTCCCCCCACAGGCTCATGGAAGGTGACCCTCTTCTCAACCCCCTTCTGGCTCTGGGTTGTGGTCACTGCTCCTTCCCATCCCTCTGAGCTTAGGGCTGATAATGGCCCCTCACTATTATGGGCTATAGGAAAGTTCATTTTGCCCACATCTTTGAAAGCAATCCTTTCAACAAGACCTCCTCAAGCTATCCTATTGAGTGTGCCAGCTGTTTGCCACTGGGACCTTGCCTGACTCACAAATAACATTTCTTACCAATTTAGCTTTTAACTCTCATACTTAAGACCTTTGTGTCAGGCAGGCCTCTTGGCACAGTCAGAATTTTGACAAATCATATTCCACCCTATTCCCTGGGAGTCATGTTAAATAGCCCCCACTGCAATCCTGGTGTGGAGGATGGAAAAAATGGCCACAAATTCCTCCTGTCCCCCTGTGCTTAGCCATGTGACATTTCTGATGAGACCTTAGCTAATGATAATGGCAAAGCTTGAGAAGTGCTTGTGCATTGGCCTTGCCTTCCCTTGCTGTTTTTAGTTCCCTTTTTGGTACCATGTAAACAAGACCAGGCTTGCCTACTGGAGGATGAGACACACGTGGCCTAGTGGCTTCTGCCAAAAGCTAGCCAACCATGGTCCAGCCTTCATAAAAGGAGCCATCCAGCTGACCAGCAGCTGACCACAAATGCTTAAGCAAGCTCAATCAAGGCTGCCCCACCTAAATTGTCATCCCACAAAGTTGTTAGTTAAGTAAATTGAGTTTGGGGCCATTTGTTATTTAGTAAAAGCTAACGGACACATAGGTTTCCCCTTAAGACACTCAGAGTCCTGGAAAAGCCCTTTTGTCAGCCTTCTTTGCAAACACAGCCAAAGCCACCCCCACAACCTCCTTTCAACAGGTCCCTCCAGACAGGCTTCCCATTATGCACCCAGAGCCCTGACTTACCCTCTGTGGGACACTCAGATTCTGACCATACTGTTCCCCCTGTCTCCTCAGTGATCTGCCTAACAGAGGCCCCAGCCTCTCTCATCCCCAAGCACTGAAGGACACACACCATTAATCCCTGCTGTTTCTGGGTCCCCAAGATGTACAGGCTGCCATCAGCTGGATCTGAGAGAAAGGCTGTTCTGTAGAGCAGAAAGGAATGGGGGTGAGGGAGGGCATGACCCCTGGTTTCACAAAGGTGCCCTTTTCCTCCCACCTCCTAGCTAGTAGGAGCCCACCCTTGCAGGAGGAACACAGCTCCAGGCCCAGTTCCCCTCCCCACCTTCCATCACCCAAGCCCCCAACCCCATACAGACACTATGGCTCCTCCAACTCCCAGATGCCCTCTCCTTAAAAGGCCACAGGTTCACTTACTCTGTGACGTACATTGGCCTTTGGATGATAGGATCTGCAGGGACAGGGACAAGGAGTATGAGTCATCCCCCCTTTGCGCTCCCCACTGAGAAGCATAGATCCTATTTCACTGGGTCCTTACTATGTGCCAGGCACTAACTCAAGCATCTGACATACATGAATTATAATCTTCCTGAGAACTCTGTGAGGGAAGGCCATTACTCTTGGCTTCATTTTACAGGAGAGAACATTGATGTTCAGAGAGTCAGAGTGGCTTTCCCAAGGTCACATAGCGGCTAGGTGGTAGAGCTGCCTCCAGACATTGGCGTGTGGAATTCTAGATCCTATGTCCTTACCCTTTATTTCATAGTGACACCACTCTAACTCGGGGTCCAAGGAGAAAGGAGTGACCACCCCTTGCTCACCATCCTTCAGTGTCCACTTCAAGTCCCCTGTCTTCTTGCTTAGTGCATGGAGACTCCCATCCAGGGTGGACACCAGCAGGAGGTTCTCCAGACTGAGGGTCTGGACCTGCAGTGGGAAACAGTCGCCTCGTTTGAGAGGCCTGGGACCACCCCTTTTCCTTGCCCCAGGCAGGGCTGGCTCTGACTCTCAAGACCTCTGGAGACAGAGAAAGAAGGAAGGCTGATTGGGAAAGCCCTTAGCTCCACCTACCGATCTCTTTGACCTCAAAGAGGGATTGCACTGGGAGTCAAGGCCTCCTGGCTCCCACTGTGTTGAATTCCTACTCCTTTCCCCACCCAATTCCTTCTGGTTTCCCAAAGAAGACTGAGGCCTTTATATATAAAAAAAAAGTCACTGGTACTGGCCTTTACTAGGGGATCTATGTTATTATTCTTACCTTTGTGCAGGTAAGGAAGACGGGCTCAAGAAGGTAAGGCATTCAGCCACATAAGTAACAAATGGCAGAAATGGGACTTGAACCACCAGCTCTGAGATTGCAGGACCTGGTCTCTTTTTCCTTTACCACACTGTCTGCCTCCCATAAGAACAACCCCTTCTGCCTCCCTAAATGAAACCACTTGCTTTAGGAGCCCAGGCTGAGGGATGGCGGGCTTCCATCTGGCCCCTGCTGGACTAACTCACCTGCTCTAGCCCCTCCTTGAGCAAATAGGGTGAGGCTGATCTCCCAGCAGGAACCTTAACATCCGGGTGGCCCAGCCACACCCCTGAAAAGGCCACATCCTGCTCCAGGGACCTCAACACTGGTTTGGGGGGAGAGTCACAGAGCTGCCTCCCAGTTACCTGCCTGTTTGGTGATCTGCAACGTGGCAGGAGGGAGCATGGTCCAGAGAAGAACCCGCAGACTTGTGGCCCTCAGTGGAGTTCTGTTTGACTATAATCATGTTTAAAATTTGTTTTTTAATTAACTGCCAATTAAAGCACTGGAAAGATTTTACTTAAAATCTGGATTTTTAATTTTTCTTATTTTTCTGGAAACACCAGATCTCCCCACACTGGGCTCACATTCCTACTTGGCAACCGTGGGGTGGATCCAGAGCTGGGAGCTGAACCTGGGGGTACCCAACTCTATTGTCATCTCTTAGCTGTCCTGGGGGCTCCAGACCCAACAGCGCAGGAGACTCCATCCACGTGCACTGGGTTCCAGGCTGGGCATCTTTGGCCTTCTTGTGGCATTTCTGTAAGACTGAACTCTCCTGCTCTGAACAGGCTGGCCTAGATGCCCACACCTCCCTCCAGCTTATTTATCCCAGTAGTTCTCAACCTGCGGTCCTGTCATGGGTGAGGGCGGCACTTTGTGACACCTGTATTTGTCTGTAAAACGGCGTGTCGGCGCATTTCTCAGAGGACCTTTAAGTTGACCGTATTTTCCAAGGCGTCTGGGATCACAGAAGTTGTAGGTAGCCCTGTAGTAAAGCCAGCCCCACGCCCCCCACCTACCCCTGCCCCAGGCTGTTCTCTCCATCCGCACCTTGAGCTGCAAGAGGGGCGGGATGTTGGGTCACCTGTGCCTTTCCAATCTGGCACATCTCTCGGGCTAAGTGTTTGTGGGGGAAATCGGCAACTCCCCAAAGCTGGGAAGTTTTCACGCGACAGGGGCCGACTGGAGGCCACCCTCGCCCGAGGGAGAGCCAGACACTCCTGCTGCTCCGCCGCGCCCCAGCCCTCTGCGCCCGCGGACCTGACCTTGGAGGCTGCGCCGCTTCTCACCTGAGGCGCGAGAGTCCCCAGCAGCGCCGCCAGTAGGAGCCAGAGCCGGAGCCCGAGCGGCGGCCACCTGTCCCACCCAAGGGCCGTGCTCGCCATAGCCGAGGGCAGCAGCAGGGCTGGCCGGGTTCCTTGGTGCCTCCAGTCGACAGCTCGGCCCAGTCCAGCCTAGAGGAGACTCCGCCCCGGGCTGGGCCAGTTGGGTGCGCGGAGGCTGGGGCCCAACCTCTTACTCCCGCCCTCCCCATCACACCGCCCGGGTATTCCCCAGGCACTCTACTCCGCAAGGGACAGCTCTGGCTTTCCCGGGGAATTTACCACCTGCTAAGTACTGTACCAAGTGCTATGCACCCTACATTAGCTCATGCAATCTTCTCAGTGTTACCCGTGTGAAAACCGAGGCTCAGAACTAGAAGTCAGGTTCCTGTCTGATCTCAAGGCTGTGCTCCATTACTACGTGAGTGGCCTCTGCTGAGAGATAATAAATGTGAGAGATAATTAATTGACTGACTCAATTGTTCATTCGATAAATACTTATTATGTCAGCCTAGTGAACAAGAGAGATAAGTTCCCTGCATTCGTAGAATGTACAGATTGCTGTGTGTTAGGCATTAGGTGTCCGGCGACATAGCATCCAAGGACGCCTGGCTGTGGCGGTGACAGCCCCCACTGCAGGCAGACCTTGCAGACTTGGTTCAGGAAAGGAGTGCAGGGGTCTGGTCTTTCAAGTTTATCTCACACATTTTTCCTTCATCCTGTGTAAAATTCTTGCTGATTTGGGGATCATGAAGCCTGGCTCTGGCCCCTCCTTCTCCTCCTCTTTGTCATCCTGGGCCCTCCTCATCACACCCCACAGCCACCCAGCACTTGACTAGCTGTCTCATAACCTTCATCTCCACCTAAACTGTTGCTGTTGCCAATGGTGTCTCCAGTGGATACCCAGTGGACACCCCATGGGCAGCCTAGCCTCTCTGGTTGGTGACTACACCTCTCTAGTGACCTGATCCTCCACACCACCCACTGCATGGCTATGCCCTGGACCTCATCACACTCTGAATGGCTTTACCTTCAATGTTCCTTTCCCAGCCACATCTCCCCATCCTTGCAGCTGTCCCACTCCTTCATCCTTTGTACCTGTTCCCTGACCTAAATGATATTTCAGTCCCTCTGTCTCTCACCTAGCCTTTCAGCCCCTTCTTGGTCCTTATCCAGTCCAGACCTTCCAACTGACCACCTGAACTACATCATTTCCTTAAGCTGGGCTTCCTAGAAACAGGGCCCGGGGGCGGGGGGCACTTTGAAGGAAGTAGGATAGAGCATGGGAAGAAACCAGGAAAGGATGGGATCTCAGCTCTAGTCCAGTGTTAACCTGGTCCCGCAGGGAGATCCTGCAGGCCAGCCCTTTGTGCTCCCTGGTCTTTTACCCACTCACTGTTAGCCTCTCCCAGGGGTCTGGGCATGGTCTCCCAGGCAAAGCAGCTGCCATTGGCTGAGGGCAAATTTTTGCAGAAGGGGGTAGCTTTAAGTCCATAGTAACCACACTCAGCTATTGGGAGTGGGCAGCCTGGCTCTCTTAAGGGGACAGGTCAGTTGGCATCAGTATCTGCTACAACTGGTGATCTCAGTTTCCTTGCTCTGACTCTCCAACCCAGCAGGATCCTCTTCTGGAAAGATGCAACCGACCATCTCCTTTGTTTCTATTCCAAAGTCTGTAGGCCCAGGTCACTCACAGATCAGTTCACATGTCTTCTGCTCTGCCAAGTCCCTCTCCATTCCCCCAGTGCTCTTAGAGGTTGTTGCTTCCAAACTCATGGTGTCACTCACATGTCCTCCTACATTTTGAATGAGGTGAGCCCATTATGCATGATATCCCTCCAATGTCTTCATTTCTCATCTTTAGGTAGAAACATCTACAGCCACACTCATCCTCACCTCCTTTCCCCAAGTCTCAGGGGAGGCACTGCCCCTCTCTCTTTAGAAACGACCCTTTTCTGCTTCCTCCAGGACAGTAATTCATAAATGTTTTCCCAGGCAGCCCTTCTCCTTCTTAAGGGGGGCTGTTATGAATTTATTGACTCTCAGGAGGGATGAGGTAGCAGGAGGGGAGAGAAAACAAAGCTTCTCTTAGTTTTTGAGTTTTTAAATAACTCATGGCATGAACCCCAACTTGAAAGAATAAATACTGAGAATAGAAAAGATTCTGCAGACTTGCACAGGAAGGAAGATGAGGAGGAACAAGAAGTAAGAAGACATGGTAGGTATGAAAAGGGGGACCCATGCTGCAGTCCTCTCACCCAGGGATAGGACTCCACACAGGTTTGTGGGGTCCAAAGGCAGAGGGTACTTGTATCTCACTTCCTCGGTAGAGCCCAAGGAAGAAGTAAGACCAGAAGATGTAGGATCTCTGTCTGGACTGAGAGGGGGTGATAGGGGGTTGCCCATTGTCCAGTGGGATATGGAGGTGAGTGAATGTTTCCCACATGCCTGAGCTGGTCGGGGAGAGAGAGGGATATTTCAGAAGGGAAGGAGGGACAATACAGCAGAGAGGACAAGAGACAGGACCAATGAAACCATGGCATCTCAGGGGATGCCATCTGAGATAGAGGATAGGGACTCTCTGTCCTTTTTCCTTCTGACACTACATAAATTCCATGGAATTTAAATCTACCTTGGAGAAAAGCTGGGAGAAGCCAGGTGGGACTGAATTTCTTCTACCTGGGACAGAGGGAATTTAAAATAAAAAGTTAAATTGAATTACAAAGAAATAAAGTTACATTTCTTCTCCACACCTCAGTTTGTGCTCTTAAGTGCCCTGCTACTACATAAACATACATACATCAATAGTCTTTCTCCACTTTAGCAAGATAATGGAGAAAATAGGGACAGTAACAGGAAAAATGATCCAATCATAATAGCAATAAAAAGAAAATTCTTGGAAATATATTTAACTAGGAAGACACAAGACCTGTATGAAGAAAACAATAAATTCTTATGAAGGATATAAAACAAAATGTGAACATATGAAAAGATATCACCCTGTCTTCAGACTAGAAAGTGAAAAAACCACAGTGGTTTAGTCCTAGCCATAACTGGTCTATTTCTTGCTCTGACTTCATAAGGCACCAATATGATAGAATTACAAACCATTCCTATATAAGGCCCTGGCCGGGCCAAGTTTTTTGTCTTTATAGCCTGGAAAGCTGTTTGCAGTGACCTGTTGGACTTGGATTTGTTTGTTTTAAGCTTTCTTCCCCCATTTTGTTTCTTTTAAAAATTTCTTTAATCTTATTTCTCCATTTTTCTTTATTGTTATTATTACTATTATTATTAATCCTCACCTGAGGACATTCTTGTTGATTTTAGAGAAAGAGGAAAGGAGGAAAGGGGAGGAGGGAGAAACACCGATGTGAGAGAGAAACATTGATTGGTCGTCTCCTGTATAAGCCCCATGTGGGGATCAAACATGCAAACTAGATATGTGTCCTGACCCGGGATTGAACCCACAGCCTTTTGGTGCACAGGACGATGCTCAACCAGCTGAGCCACCCAGCCAGGGCTCTTTATTTTCTTTTACTTTTCTTATTCTCTTTTCACAGTTTTCTTTTTTCTCACTTTAAAATTTTCTTTTTCTCAATTTTTGTTTTTTTCTCTTCTCATTTTTAATTTTTCTTTATTTTCTTTTGAATTTCTTTAGTTAGTATAGTGAGTATTGATATAGTTAGTATAGTTAACATTGTATATTACTATTGTTAGTTATTCATTGTTAGTACAGTTGGCACAGTTAGTATAATTAGTATTATTTACCAGTATTATTTATTCGCATAGTTGGTACAGTTAGTATAGTTAATATTGGTATAGTTTGTATTATTCATCAGTATTTATTAGCATAGTTAGCATTGTTAGTTATCATAGTGTAGTGAGTATTGTTTGTAGCATGGTAAGTATAGTTAGCACTGATAGTGTTTTCAGTTAGTGTAGTTAGCAAGTCACCTTGTCAAATGAACATGCAGCCATTTCTGCTGACAGGCAGAGCCATACTGGTGATTATGAGGTCCTGAACAGCACTGGCCCAGCACGTTCTGACCAGGACAGAGGCGACTGTCAAAGTCATTAATCCGTGGGGCTCCTCTAGACTTTTTCAAGAAGTCCACTGTATGAAGGGCTTTAATCACTCAAATATTATAAAGTTATTTGAGGCCCTGCCCAGGTGGCTTAGTTGGTTGGAGCAGCAACCCATACAGAGGGTTGTGGGTTCAACCCTTGGTTAGGGTGATACAGAGAGGTCTGATCAGATCACTGGGGAGAAGTAGGTAGGGGCCATAAAAGGATGTTGCCCAAGGCAATGGTAAGCAGTCTAGGACGGGATTGGCTGAGAAGCTGAATGCCTCCAGAGCCCATGGAATTATGGGCTAGAAGACTTGAAATAAAAGAAGGGCTCTCAGGCTCTCAGGCTGCCTGGCTAATTTCTTCCTCAGGGATGCCTGTGTGATAGTGCTGTAGCTGCCTGAATTCCCCAATGGATAGTAGGAACTCCAGGCACAGCCTCGGATTGGTCTGGCCTGGCAGAGGGTGGCAGAGTTATTCTTCTTTGGGTGTTATAGAGGGGACGAGCTCTGAGGCAGAAGACTGCCATTCTTCCAAAATTGTGTTGCTTTTGTATGCTATGTTGTTTTAATTTGTAATTAGAAATAAGATAATTAAAAACTAACAGGGGAATGATAGGAGAACTCAGGTGATGAAGAGTTTAGCCTTTATTGATAGGTTTAAGTGATTAAAGGTGTAACTAAAGAGTTAAAGAGTTTAATTTATAGGTTTCAGTGACTAATGCATGTGGAAAGCTGCTATTTCAAAATTGTGAAGGTTTTGAATAAAGACTCCTTTCCTTGTCCTTGGTGGTGTGGTTCAGTGGATTGAGCTGCAGCCTGCCAACTGAAAGGTCACCAGTTTGATTCCCAGTCAGGGCACATGCCTGGATTGTGGGCCAGGTCCCCGTTTGAGGGGGTATGTGTCTCTCACACATTGATGTTTCTTTCCCTCTCTTTCTCCCTCCCTTCCCCTCTCTCTAAAGGTAAATAAATAAAGTCTTTAAAAAAAGACTCCTTTTCTTTATCATGAAACCTTTGCCTCTGGAATTTTGCCTAGAAGATAGTGATGGGCAGCAGGACCCCCAATTGCTGTTTAGAAACAAGGGCACATACCTAGGTTGCAGGATCGATTCCCTTTGTGTGCGGGGCGGGGGGTGGGGCAGGGCACGTTCGGGAGGAAACTGATAGGTGTTTTTCTCTCTCCTTCCCTCTTCCTCTCTCTCTAAAATCAATGAACATATCGTGAGGTGAGGATTAAAAAATTAAATAGTTATTTGAGGTGATTGTCACCAAGGAAACATTATTCGTCTTTTATGGAGCATATGAGCCTAAGGGACTTGTTCGATTATCTGGAGGACCTTAGCTGCACGACTGAGAAGGGGGCCTGAGCCATGTTCTGGCAGCTGGTGTCAGCACTACAGTACTGCCCCCGAGAGGGGCATTGTCCACAGGGGCCTGAAGTCACAGAACATGGCTTCTCTGATGCTGAGCTGAATGTAGCTTGTAGACTTTGGCTTCAGTAGTGAATTTACTGGCCATAAGCTGAGCACATCCTGTGGCAGCCTCTATAATGCCGTCCCAGAGTAATCCCTGCACCAAACCTGTGACGGGCCGGAGCTGATGGGCGGAGCTGGGCATAGTTCTGTGCTAGATGGTGGCAGGGACACTGCCATTTGTGGAAGAGGACTTTTGGAAAAAAACAGCAGGTACTGAGCTGGCACTTCCATGCCCCATATTTATGTCTACAGAACGTCAAAAACTTTAAAAAGAAATTAATGTCCCTCAACCCCAGCAAAAGAAGAAACTGGAAGATATAATGAAGGACCTATGGCTTAACATGGGCCAGAAAGAGGAACTCAGGCCTTACAGGAGCCACCCTGTGGTGGCACAGACCCATCCTCCCCGCCAAGATAATAAGAGACAATGAAGAATCTGGGATTTGAGCAGAACAAGATCCAGGAGGCAGTAACAAGAAGAAAATATGACAAAGTGATAGGCACATCCCTGATTCTGATTACCAGGAAAACCAAGGTGAAAGGCCACATCATCAGGGTAAGGACCTGCCTTGCCCCTGACCCCCATAGCTGCAGTGCTTCCCCAACCCACAAGGGTTCAGGCATCGTGGCAGAAGACCAAAGTCCCTGCTAGTCCCCCAGCTGGCCTGGAGTTGAGGACCGCCACCCCCATCACAGCCCTCCAGCGTGGCCCTCGGGGATCTCCCTCTGCCCATAGGAGCAGTGGTAGTGACGGAGCCCCAGAGGGACCCAGCATGGAAAACTCCCTCCATGCTTTGCAGACTGATGGTGGGACCCCAGCCTTTCCCTCTGGCCATGGCCAAGATCATCAGGGGTTGTTTAGTAGGTCTCCAGTTTCCTGTTAAGACTCTGGAACTGTAGCCCATCCACCAAGAAGCAGTACCTGAAAAGGTCAAGAATCAAGCCAATATAATTTTTAATATTGTGGACAGTCAAGTCAGGGCCACAGTCAAAAGATCCTGGGAAGGACAAGCCACACCTCGTGTATTTTATTTTAGTTTTAAAAGAGTTTACTTACTTACTTTTAGAGAGCAGGAAAGGGAGGAAGAAAGGGAGGGAGGGAAACATCCATCAGTTGCTACTTGTACACACCCTGATGGGAACTGAACCAGAGACCTCTTGCTTTGTGAGATGACACCCTACCAACTGAACCACACCAGTTTGGGCACTCCCTGTATTTTAAATGCCAAACTTGAAGGTGCTGAGCCCCAGGGAGACTGGCTGCTTGGCATGGCAGGTCAGCCAGAAGCTGGACACAAAGAGCTGTGGGTGAGAGCGGTGGCACGAGTACACAGTGTGCGTGCAGGCGGGAGGACTTGGTCCTACAGACAGTGAGGTGTGCAGACTGCTTCGGTGTCCTCTTCACAGGATTCACATCAGGAGGGTATACAGAATCTCTGTGGCCTTCAGAAGCATCTTATCTAAAATACTTGCCGAGCTTGGAGGGCAGTCTGGAGCCCACTGGTGGTCAAGAGGAGAGGTTACCCTCACAGCAGGTCTGCCCCTTGTCCCCCACCTGAATAAAACTTCAGAGACTGGCTTGTTTTTCCTGGGGCCCTTCTTCCCTCCCCTGCTCTTCTTTTTTCCCATGTTTGTGGAGGTTCTTATTAGAGTATTTGTTCTTCCAAATTTTGTAATAAACTTGATGCTCCAGAAGAAAGAAAAGATATGACACTGTGTGGGACACATTAATATAATTAAAATGTCAATTTTCTCCAAATTATAAGTATAATAAAATTTTATTTACCAAAGGTTTTTAAGACTTGGGTAAAATAGAGATCATATGCAAGAGTTAATGCCTGAGAGTAGTCAAGAAAAGTGTGAAAATGAGAAATAATGAGAAGGGGGCTTGTCTTATCAGATATCAGAATACACTATAAAACTGCAATATCAATATAATTTTAGCACAGGAATCGATGAATAGATAAGTATATCAGTTGGAGTAAATAGAGAATCTAGAAACATATCAGTATATGTAAGAATTTGGTAAATCACAAAGATTTTAATTCACCAGAAAATTTAATAAATGCTTTGGCACAATTATTTATCCATCAAGAAGAAAGCAAATCTCTTCTTAAAAAACAGATTTTATTTTTTAGAGCAGTTTTAGGTTCATAGCAAAACTGAGTGGAAGGTACAAAGATTTCTCACACCCCTTGTCCCCCACTATCAACATCCTGCACCAGAATGGTTCCTTTGTGACAATAGTTGAACCCACACTGGCATATCATCACCCAAAGTCTATTCTGTACATTGGGGTTCACTCTTGGTGGAGTACTTTCTGTGAGTTTGGACAAATGTATGACATAAATTCACCATTACAGTATTGGGTTGGCCAAAAACTCTGTTTAATTTATTCCATAAAATAAAGGCATATTTTTCATTTTCACCAATAACTTTATTGATTTGGATATTTTGAGTATGTCGGCTGTCTCCTATGTGGTATAACATTGATTGTTCTCAGTTAATGTCTTGATTTGATTGCTGTCAACTTCACCTGGTCTACCTGACTGTGGAGCATAGTTCAGTGAGAAATCTTTAGCACAAAACTTTGCAAATCACTTTTGACACATTTGATCAGTCACAGCACCTTCTCCATATACTGCACAAATCTGTTTTTGCATTTCAGTTGCGTTTTTACCTTTCTTGAAATAATGAAGCATAATATGCCAAAAATGTTGTTTATTTTCTTCCATCTTCAGTATTAAAATGGCTACACAAAATTCATCAATTTTGATAAGTTTTTTAAAAAATGCACGCTGATATGACAGCTGTCACAGTACAATCTAACAAAATTGTTTAGAATGAAGTCAAAGACAACTATGCGCTAGTAGAGACATTTTACAGAAAAAACCGAACAAACTTTTTGGCCAACCCCAAATCATACAGAATATTTTCACAACCCTAAAACTTCTCTGTGTTCCTCCTATTGGGAGAGAAGGGTCTCTCCCCCATCCCTGACGCCACTGTTCTTTTTACTGTCTCTCTAGCTTTGCCTTTTCCAGAACATCAGATAGTTTGAATCACACCTTTTCAGATTAGCTTCTTTCACTTAGTCATGTGCATTTAAGGTTCCATGTCTTTCATGGCTTGATAGTTCATTTCTTTTTGACACCAAATATTATTTCATTGTCTAGATATAGAACAGTTTATTTATTCATCACCTACGGAAGGACATCTTGGTTGCTTGCAAGTGTTGGCAATTATGAATAAAGCTGTCACAAACATCCATGTGCAGGCTTTCATGTGGATCTTGTTAACATTTTATATCATATTTACAGAAAAGTGTACAAATAATAGGTCACATAGTGAACACACTCATTTAATTTGTGCACAGATAAAAAAACAGAATATGATCAGCAACCCCAGGAGGTCCCTTGTGCCCCATTCTAAGAGTAACTTCTACAATGACTTCTTTTTTAAAAAATCCTCATCCAACAATATACTTATTGATTTTAGAGAGAGAAGAAAGGAAGGAGAAAGAGAGAGAGACAGACAGTTAGATGATGTGAGAGAGAAACATTAGTTGCCTCTTGTACATGCCTTGAGTGGGGATCGAATCCGCAAGTTAAATATGTGCTCTGACCGGAGATTAAACCCGCAGCGTCTTGGTGTACGGGACAACACTCCAACCACCTGAGCCAACTAACCAGGGCTATGCTGACTTCTTAACACCATATTTAGTTTTGCTTATTTTTAAATATTTATGTAAATGGAATTATACAGTATATCCTTTTCTACGTCTGGCTTCTCCTTTCAATATTATTTTTGTGAGATTGTCCATGTCATCGAGTGTAGTTGTAGTTTACTACCATTGTCGTATAGTGTTACACTGTATGAATATGCCACAATTTATATATCCATTTGAATGTTGATAGGCATTAGGCTTTTTTTCCCCACCAGTTTTTGGCTATTACGAAGAGTGGTCTGAATATTCTTGCATATGTCTTTTGGTGACCACATCTATACATTTCTGTTGGATATATACTTAGGAGCATAACTGCTGAGTCATAAAATGTAAGTTCAATAGATTTTGCCAATTTTTAAAAAAATATATTTTATTGATTATGCTATTACAGTTGTCCCGTTCCCCCCCTTTTATTCCCCTCCATCCTTTACCGCCCCACCCCTCAGCTCAGTTCATGTACATGGGTCATACATATAAGTTCTTTTGGCTTCTCCATTTCCTGTGCTATTCTTAACCTCCCCGTACCTATTTTATATCTACTGTTTATGCTGTTTATTCCTTGGACATTTTTCTCTCACTCTTCCCCTCCCCCTCCCCTCTGATCTCCATTTCTATGATATTCTGCTCCTGTTCTAGTTGTTTGCTTAGTTTGTTTTTGTTTTTTTTTTTAGGTTCAGTTGTTGATAGTTGTGAGTCTGTTGCCATTTTACTGTTCATAGTTTTTGATCGTCTTCTTTTTCTTAGATAAGTCCCTTTAACATTTCATATAATAAGGCCTTGGTGATGATGAACTCCTTTAACTTGACCTTATCTGGGAAGCACTTTATCTGCCCTTCCAGTCTATATGATAGCTTTGCTGGATAGTAATCTTGGATGTAGGTCCTTGCTTTTCATGGCTTTGAAAACCTCTTGTCAGCACCTTCTTGCCTATAAGTTTTCTTTTGAGAAATCAGCTGATAGTCTTATGGGAATGCCTTTGTAGGTAACTGTCTCCTTTTCTCTTTCTGCTTTTAGGAGTCTCTCCTTATCTTTGATTTTGGGTAATGTAATTAGGATGTGCCTTGGTATGTGCTTCCTTGGGTCCAACTTCTTTGGGACTTTTTGAGCTCCCTGGATCTCCTGGAAATCTATTTCCTTCTCCAGATTGGGGAAGTTCTTCATTATTTTTTTTCAAATAAGTTTTCAATTTCTTGCTCTTCCTCTTCTCCTTCTGGAACCACTATAATTCGGATGTTGGATCATTTAAATTTGTACCAGAGGTTCCTAAGCCTCTCCTCATTTTTTTGAATTCTTGTTTCCTCATTCTGTTCTGGTTGAATGTTTATCTCTTCCTTCCACTTCCAATCATTGATTTGAGTCCTGGTTTCCTTCCCTTTACCGTTGGTTCCCTGTATATTTTTCTTTATTTCACTTTGCATAGACTTCACTTTTTCTTCCATTTTTGCAACCATACTCAACCAATTCTGTGAGCATTCCGATTACCAATGTTTTGAACTGTGCATCTGATAAGTTGGCTATCTGTTCATCACTAAGTTCTATTTTCAGAGTTTTGATCAGTTCTTTCATTTGGGCCATATTTCTTTGTGTCAGTGCACCTGTTATGTTTGAAGGTATTCGCCAGGGTGGGGCAACCCAGGTCACTGAGTTGTGACACTGTCTGTGGGGGAGAGGTCAGAGAGAGGAAAAATGTCGCTTGCTCGGCTTTCACCCCGCTTTCAGTCACTTCCCCAGCTACCCAAAAGCAAATCGGGCCCGTCTAGTGCTGATTCCTGAGTGGGTGGGTTTGTGTACATTCTAGGACCTGTGAGTCCCTCCAGCATACTCTCCTGTGAGGCTAAGAGTTTCTCTGGCTGCTGCAATCCCCACAGGTTTTTACCTCCAGAGGTTTTGAGGGTTTCTTTCCCCACACTGAAACCCTCGGTTGCATGGTCTGTCTTGCTCCCCGTGTTCCTTGCCCTCCTGGTCGTTCAGCTGCCACCTTGCCATGGGTCCTCTCCTCCCTGGCTGCCCATCTCCACCCCTCCTACTGGTCTGGATGAATGTTCCATCTTTAGCTCCTTGGTTGTCTTGCTTCCATACAGTTCAATTTTCTGGCAGTTCTGGTTATTTTTTGTTTTTAAATTTGTTGTTGTCCTTCTTTTGGTTTTATGAGGAGGCGAAGTGTATCTACTTATGTCTCCATCTTGGCCAGAAGTTGATTTTGCCAATTTTCCAAAGTCATTGTGCTAGCTTACAATGGTGGTGATGGATAGTTTTTTAAAACATTAATAAACTTTCAATTACAGTTGACATTCAATATTATTTTATATTAGTTTCTGGTGTACAGTATAGTGGTTAGACAATTATATAATTTATGAAGTGAACCTTTTACAGAACCCAGTCAATGGTATTCATGAACAGCTTTGGGGTTTGATTGCCCACTGCCAAGAAGTGTGACTCCCAAAGCAAGTGTTTAGTGGAAAAGGAAAGAGATTGTTTATGTAAAGGTTATAGTGTTTTAGAATAATGGAAGACTTCTGCCATTAAGTCCTGCCCCCCTTTAAAACACCAAAAAGTACATAGTCCTTCCTCCCTTTGCCAAACCAAGCCAGTTTCAGAATATGCCACTCAGAGGTACTGTCTTTCGGAAAAGCAGCAGTCTGCAGCTCAGCATTCCTGGTCACAGTTCAGCTCCAAGGATCTCTCAAGTCTCTGAGTAGCCAGGCAGGTCCTCGCATCCCCATCAGCTCGGTCACCACTTTCTCCAGGAAGACAGATCTCATGGCTGCCTTCTCTGCAGACCTCCTTTGACCTTCTGGCTCTCCCCTCTCTGACCTTTGGCCTGCCCTTATTTAAATTCTCAGCTAGGGACTTCCTATGTGACCTCATATCTGGTCCTTCCTATGGTGCATTAGTGTTTGCCATTTTTGTCAGCTCCCTGGTATCTTTGACTCTCTTTTGGCTGCCATCTTTAGTCAGGGCAAGAGTTCCCAGTGATGCACAGACATCCAGGAAGGGCATCTGCCCCCTTGGCTATGTCGTGAGTTCCTGAGTGCTCTCACACACACTCTCACAGTCACGTACACAATTTGCCCTAGGCAGTAGCCTTCTTCCCTTCAGGAAGGCACAATTAATTTTGCATTTATTATGCAATGTGCCTTAAAACACTGTACCTTCTGCTTTTCTCTTCCCCTATTATCAGGGGACCCATGCTCTGTACCCCATTGCAAATCCCCTGATAAGTCTATTACCCACCTGGCACCATACATAGTTATTACAATATCAACTATATCCCTTATTTGTACTTTACATCCCCATGACTATTTCATAACTTCTTTATCTCCTCACCTTTTTCACCCAGCCCGTCCCCAATCTGGCAACCATCAGTTTGTTCTCTGTATCTATTAGTCTGTTTCAATTTTTTTTTGTTCATTTATTTTGTTCTTTATATTCCACATATAAGTGAGATCATGGTATTTGTCTTTCCCTATTTGATTTATTTCACTTAGCATAATATCATTTATGTCCATCCATGTTGTTGCAAATGCTAATATTTCATTCTTTTTATGGATGAATAATACTCTATTGTACATATGTACCATCTTTTCCTTATACATTTGTCTATTGATGGGCACTTAGGTTGCTTCCATATCTTGGTTATTTAAATAATGCTGCAATAAAAATAAAGGTGTATTTATCTTTTCAAATTAGTGTTTTGGATTTCTTTGGATAAATACAAGAAGTGGAATTGCTGAATCATAAGGTAGTTTCATTTTTCAGTTTTTGAGGGAAGTCCATACTGTTCTCCACAGAGGCTGCACCAACTTGCAGCCTCTGTGGAGAGCCGCGGTGCACGAGGGTTCCCTTTCCCCACATCCTCACCAACACTTGTTTTTTGATTTATTGATGATGGCCATTCTGACAGGTGTAAGGTGATATGTCATTATGGATTTAATTTGTATTTTACTGATGAATAGTGATGCTGAGCATCTTTTTGTGTCTATTGGCCATCTGTATGTCCCCTTTGGAGAAATGTCTATTCAGGCCCCTGTCCATTTTTTTAAATTGGATTGTTTGTTGTTAAGTGTTATGAGTTCATTTTTTAAAAAAACATTTTATTTACCTATTTTTAGAGAGGAGAAGAGAGGGAGAAAGAGAAAGAGAGAAACCTCAATGTGTGGTTGCATTTTGTGTGCCCCTTTTTGGGGACCTGGCCTGCTACCCAGTACTCTACACTGGGAATCGAACAAGTGACCCTTTGGTTCACAGGCCAGCGCTCAATCCACTGTGCCGTATCAGCCAGGGCAAATGTTATGAGTTCTTTATAAATTTTGGATACCAACTCCTTATCAGATGTATTATTGGTGAATATCTTCTCCCAATCAGTAGGTTGTCTTTTCATTTTGTGAATAGTTTCTTATGCAGCACAAAAGATGTAGAAACTATGAAATTAAAAAAAAGGACACATTTGAAATATATAAAAAATTAAAAAAACATTAGAGGGGCAAAAGATACCGTAAACAAACATCTGATTAGAAAAATATGATCAATACAGAAGATAAAAGTTTACCTCTATAACATGAAAACTGCTTCTATAAATTGATGAAAAAGACAAACAACCAACAAATATGCAAAGGTTATGAAATAGGCACTTATATCAGAACGACTCCAATAATTCAAAATTGTGTTCACAATCACTAGCAGTCAGAGAAATGTTTAAACAAGATTTTAAAAAAGTAACAAGTATATCACATTATACCCATACATTTGCAAAACTTAAAAAAAAGACTATGGTAATGGCAGGATGTTGATAACTGCTGAAGCTGAATTGTATTTGGGCCTCATTATATGATCTTATCTGCTTTCAAAATGTTTAGAAATGTCCACAGTAAAAAGAAAAAAAAATTTCAAACAAACAAAAGAAGGCTAAGCCTACTGTTGCCAGGGATTTGGTGAAGAGTATACTGTCATGACACTGGAGGAAATGTAAATTTTTAGACTTTTTGAATGCAATCTGGGAACAATTGTTTAAAATAAAAAATATAAGACCCTTTGACCTGGAATACCCACTTATGAGGATCTTTCTTATAAAAATAAAAGTTGTTACATAAAAATATATAAAAATATATGACATATATTTTTAAAAGGCTTATAATGGTAATGGTATAAAGGTGCTTATGGCAGCTTGTTCTTAGTGCAAACAGGTAGAAACAAAGCAAGCTCCCTTCAACTGAGAAATTGCTGACCTAATTACAGAACCTCTGCTCTTCATGCAGCCACTAAAAATGGGAGAGTTTATTCATTAGTTTGGAAAGCTATTCTTATGAACTATAATTAAGAAGAGCCAGGTGCAGACATTATAGAAACCTACTTTTTTTTTGGCAATGAACTTACTTTATTCAAAAGGAAACGGGGCCTGAACTTGTCACCATAAAGATTCAGAATACCTTCTGTAGGAAATCTCCTGCTTTAATTATTTATGGGTGATTGTCACTATAGGAATCATTTTTCTAAAGCCATATATGTGCATATGCAAATTACTGTATGTGAGTATGGGTAAAAACACAAGTCAATATACCAATTTGTTAACAAGGATTTTGCAGTAGGCTCGATGGGGATATGTTATACTATTGAAGGGGTAAAACCAGCAAAAAAGAAAGAAGATTTTTTAAAAAGCTGTTAAAAAATAAAACCATTGCCCTGGCCAGTGTGATTCAGTTGGTTGAACTGTCGTCCTGTAGATGGAAAGGTTGTGGGTTCAGTCCTGGTCAGGGCACACCCTAGACTGTGGGTTCAATCCTTGGAGGCGTACATGAAGGAGGCAACAGACAGATGTTTCTCTCTCTCTTCCTCCCCTTCCTCTTTCTCTAAAAGCAATGAAAAAATGTCTCTGGGTAAGGATAAAAAATACCCAACATCATGGATCCATCCCATTTATGTAAAAGTACCAGTAAATACATAGTGTGCAAGTCCTTACTCAAATGAAATAACTTTTGTATGTTGTGTGGAGAAATTTGTTTACATTTATTTTTAGATTGTTCAAGTACATTTGTCTCCATTTTCCCGCCACCACTTTCCCCTGCCCCACCCACCCCAACCTCCCATTCTCAATCCTTCTCCACTTTGGCTTTGTGCAAGGGCCCTTTATTCATGTTCCTTGACTTGACCCTTCCTTTTCTTTTCCCCATTACCCCTCCCTCCACCCCTCTGGTTACTGTCGGTTTGTTTTTTTCTTTCAGTGTTGCTGCTTATATTTTTTTGCTTGTCCATTTTGTTCATTAGGTTCCACTTATAGGTGAGATCATATGATATTTCTCTTTTACCGCCTGGCTTATTTCGCTTAGCATAGTGCTCTCCAGTTCCATCCATGCTGTTGCAAAGGGTAGAAGCTCTTCCTTTCTTTCTGCTACATAGTATTCCATTGTATAAATGTACCATAGTTTTTTGATCCACTCATTTGTTGATGGGCATTTAGGTTGCTTCCAACACTTGGCTATTGTAAATTGTGCTGCTATGAATATTGGGGTGCATAGGTTCTTCTGAATTGGTGTTTTGGGATTCTTAGGGTATAATCCCAGCAGTGGTGTCACTGGGTCAAAGGGCAGTTCCATTTTTAGCTTTCTGAGGAAATTCCAAACTGCTTTCGACAGTGGCCAGTGACTACACCAGTCTGTATTCCCACCAAACAGTGTCCTAAGGTTCCCTTTTCTCCACAGCCTCGTCAGCACTTGTTGTTTGTTGATTTATTTATGATGGCCATTCTGACCAGTGTGAAGTGGTATCTCGTTGTGGTTTTAATTTGCATTTCTCTGATGGCTAGTGATGCTGAGCATCCTTTCATATGTCTCTGGGCCCTCTGAGTGTTCTTCTTGGAGAAGTGTCTGTTCAGGTCCTTTGCCCATTTTTTTCATTGGATTGATTGTCTTCATGGAATGGAGTCGTGTGAGTTCTTCATAGATTTTGGAGATCAAACCCTTGTCTGAGGTATCATTGTCAAATATATTTTCTCATAGGTTTTTATCTCTTTTCATTTGGCTGATGTTTTCTTTAGCCACGCAGAAGCTTCTTTTGATGGAGTCCCATTTGCTTATTCTTTCCTTCACGTCCCTTGCACTAGGGGACGTATCTGTGAAAATATTGATGCGTGGAATATCTGAGAGTTTCCTATCTATGTTCTCTAGGACTTTTATGGTGTCACAACTTGTATTTAAGTCTTTTACCCATCTTGAGCTTATTTTTGTGTATGGTGTAACTTGGTGGTTGAATTTCACTTTTTTTGCATGCAGCTGTCCAGCTCTCCTAACACCATTTGTTGAAGAGGCTATTTTTACTCCATTGTATGCTTCTGTACCCCTTGTAAAATATTAATTGACCATAGAGACATGGGTTTATTTCTGGCCTCTCTATTTTTTTCCATTGATCTATGTGTCTGTTCTTATGCCAGTATCAGACTGTTTTGACTACAGTGGGCTTATAATATAGTTTGATGCCAGGTATTGTGATCCCCCTGCTTCGTTTTTCTTAAAATTGCTGCAGCTATTCGGGATTGTTTATGGTTCCACATAAATTCTTTAAATGTTTGTTCTATGTCTGTTAAATACATCATTGGTATTTTAGTAAGGGTTGCTTTGACTCTATAAATTGTTTGGGTAGTATGAGCATTTTGATGAAGTTAATTCTTCCAGTCCATGAAAATAGTATATGCTTCCATTAATTTGTGTCTTCCTTAACTTCTTTCTTCAGTGTCGTATAGTTTTCTGCGTTCAGGTCTTTTGCCTCCTTGGTTAGGTTTATTTCTCGGTACTTTATTTTTCCTGTTGCTATAGCAAATGAATTTTTTTTCCTGATTTCAGATTCTGATATTTCACTTTTGGTGTACAAAAATGCCTTCGATTTCTGAATATTGACTTTGTATCATGCTGTTTTGCCCAATTCACTTATTAGGCTTAGTAGTTTTTTGGTGGAGTCCTGGGGGTTTTCTATGTACACTATCATGTCATCTGCAAACAATGGTAGTTTTATTTCCTCCTTTCCAAAATGGATGCCTTTTATTTCCTTTTCTTGTCTGATCACTGTGGCTAGGACTTCCAACACTACAGTGGATAGAAGTGGTGAAAGCGGACATCCTTGTCTTGTTCCCGATCTTGGTGGGAAAGCTTTTAGTTTTTGCCCGTTGAGTATGAGGGCGGCTGTAGGCCTTTCCTATATGGCCTTTATTATGTTGAGGTATGCCCCCCTTATTCCCACTTTGTTGAGTGTTTTTATCATCAATGGGCGCTGTACCTTACCAAATGCTTTTTCCACATCTATTGATATGATCATGTGGTTTTTGTCTTTCCTTTTGTTTACGTGATGTATTACGTTTATTGATTTGTGAGTATCGAGCCATCCTTGGGACCCTGGGATGAATCCCACTCGATCATGGTGTATGGTCTTTTTAATACATTGCTGGATGCAGATGGCCAATATTTTGTTGAGGATTTTAGCGTCTATGTTCACCAGCGATATTGGCCTGTAGTTGTCTTTCTTTGTTGTGTCTTTGTCTGGTTTTGGGACTAGGATGATGCTGGCGTCCTAAAAAGTGTTTGGGAGTCTTCCCTCTTCTTGGATTTTTTGGAATAGCCTGAGAAGGACAGGGGTTAGTGCTTCCTTAAATGTTTTGCAAATTTCTCCTGTGAAACCATCCAGCCCAGGGCTTCTGTGTGCCTGGAGTTTTTGGAGTACTGCTTCAGTTTCACCAGCTGTTATGGCTCTGTTCAGGCTTTCTGCTTCTTCTGCATTCAGTGTTGGAAGGTTATATTTTTCTAGAAATTTGTCCATCTCACCCAGGTTTTCAAATTTCTTGGCATGTAATTGTTCATAGTAACTCCTTACAATCCTTTGTTTTCCTGTGGTATCAGCTGTAATTTCTCCTCTTTCATTTCTGATATTATTTATTTGGGTCCTCTCCCTTTTTTCTTGATGAGTCTGCTTAAAGGCTTGTCGATTTTGTTTATCTTTTCAAAGAACCAGCTCCCGGATTGGTTGAACCTTTGCGTTGTTCTTTTAGTCCCTGTGTCATTCAATTCTGCTCTGATCTTGATTATTTCCTTTCTTCTACTCACTCTGGGCTTTGCTCGTTGTTGTTTCTCCAGTTCTTGAAGCTGGAGACTTAGGTCGTTTACTTGAAATGTTTCTATCTTTTCTAGGTAAGCCTGGGTTGCTATGAACTTCCCTCTCAGGACTGCCTTTGCTGTGTCCCATAGGTTTTGGACTGTTGTGTGTTCATTTTCATTTGTTTCCAGAAACTTTTTGATTTCTTCTTGGATCTCAGTATTGACCCATTCGTTGTTTAATAGCATGCTGTTCAGTCCCCATGAGTTTGAATGGTTTTGCGTTTTTCCCTTGAGATTGTCTTCTAGTTTCAAGCCCTTGTGGTCCAAGAAAGTGCTTGTTACGATTTCATTTTTCTTGAATTTGTTGAGGCTTGTTTTGTGTCATATCATGTGATCTATCTTTGAAAATGTTGCATGTGTATTTGAGAAGAATGTGTATCTTGCTTCTTTGGGATGAAAGGCTCTATATAGGTCAGTTAAGTCCATTTGACCTAATGCGTTGTTCAGTTCCACAATATCCTTGCTGATGTTTTGTTTGGAAGATCCATCCATCGCTCACAGTGGGGTGTTAAAATCTCCTACTGTCAGTGTGTTGCTGTCTATATCTTCCTTGAAGTCCTCCAAGATTTTCCTTATATATTTGGGTTCTGCTATGTTGGGTGCATATAGGTTTTCAATGTTTATGTCTTCTTGATGGATTCTTCCTTTGATATTATCAAGTGTCCTTCTGGGTCTCTTTTTATGGCCTTTGATTTGAAATCTATTTTGTCTGATATAAGTATTGCTCCCCTGGCTGTTTTCCCTGTCCATTTGCTTGGAATATTTTTTTCCATCCCTTTACTCTCAGTCTGTGTAGGTCCTTTGTTCTGAGGTGGGTCTCTTGCAGGCAGCATATGAGTGAGTCATGTTTTCTTATCTACTCAACTACCCCATGTCTTTTGATGGGAGCATTTAATCCATTTACATTTAAAGTTATTATTGATAGGCATTTACTCATTTTTTCCCTTTGTACCTGTGTTCCTCTGTTTCTCACTCTTTTTCTTCTTCTTTTTAAAGCAGTCCCTTTAGCATATCTTGCAGTGCTGGTTTGGTGGAGGTATGTTCTTTTAGCCTTCTTTCTGCAGAACTCCTTATTTTGCCTTCCATTTTTATTGCGATCGCTGCTGGGTAGCGCTGTCTTGGTTGCAGGTCTTTGCTTTTCATGACTTGGAATATTTCTCGCCATTCCCTTCTGGCTTGTAGTGTTTCTCAACAGAGAAATCAGCTGCTAGCCTTATTGGGGCTCCCTTGTATGTTATTACCTGTTTCTCCCTTGTTGCCTTTAGGATTCTCTCTTTGTCTTTGATGCTTGCCAGTTAATTATGATGTGTCTTGGAGTGGGTCTAATTGGGTTTATCTTGTTTGGGACCCTATGTGCTTCCTGGACTTGTGTGACATTTTCTCTTCTTCAATTAGGGAAGTTTTCCCTCATTACTTTTTCAAACAGGTTTTCTATACCTTCCTCCTCTTCTTCTCCTTCTGGTATCCCTATTATAGGATATTATTATGTTTTAGTTCATCCTGCATTTCTCTTAATGCCTTTCATTCTTTTTTAATCTTTTTTTATTTTCTTGCTCTCTCTGGGAGCTTTTTACTACCTTGTCCTCCAGCTCGCTGATTCGATCCTCTGCTTCATCTAGCCTGCTTTTGATTCCTTCTACTGTGTTCTTCAATTCAGAAATTGTATTCTTCATTTCCTCTTGCCTCTTGTTGATAGTTTCTATGTCCTTTTTCATGCTGATATCGTTTACAGTAAGTTCCTCATAGTTTCTTTGTAGTTTTTAGTATTCTTCCTGAGCTCACTGAGCTCATTGAGCTTCCTTATAGCCATTGTTTTGAACTCAGTATCTGATAGTTTCCTTGCCTCTATTTCATTTAGTTCTCTTTGTGGGGATTCCTCTCTTCCTTTCTATTGGGGGTTGTTTTTTTGTCTTCCCATTATTTGTGAGACTCTTCCATTTTGCTTCTGCTTCTCAAATTGATCTGTTTTGGCTTTCTTACTTTGTGGCAAGAACTTCTATGGTAGGAGACCTGTGAGATTCAGTGGTGTAGTCTCCTTGATCTCCTTAACTTGCTGCTCTTTGGATGCCTTTTGTGCCATTTATGTTGGCTCTCTGGAAGTAATTGTGTTTTGATTGCTGTTTGGTCATTTTTTGGTGGGTCCTTCCCTCCAGACGGTTGAATGAGGGTCACTCTGCCCACCATGTCCTGTGTGTTTTTGTGCAGGTGCTGCTAGAACAAAACACAAAGCCTAGGAAGTAAACTCAAATTTGCAAAAATAACTCCCCCTTGCAATTCCACTGTCAACAGCAAATGAACCAGTATTAGTAATAATAAGGCTGTAAAGAGATTAAGACTAGTATAGGAAAGGAGAGAAATAAGCTATTAGTATAAAATCTAATGATTTAATGTGCACAAACTTGATGGACCCTAAGTGAACGTTAAGAAGCTATGTAGTACAGAAAATATTGAAAATCATGGAGAAGACCACACTGGATTTTGTCTCAGTAGCTTCTAATATTTACCCTGTTTTTCCTTTCTGGGTCCACTTCTGGTAATGTCAGATGTTGACCCCATCTGACCTCAGGCAGCCTGTTCTGGACTTCCAGGAATCTACTGTCTGTGGCTGTCTCCTTCAGTTGTTAATCTAATCACTCTGCACTCAGCAGTCAGTCTTAGGCACCACAGGGTGGGGCAGAGTCTCTCCTGGGATCAGGGCTATTGTTTCCCTTCAGGCTGCTCAGAGGGGAGTGGTCTGCCTGAGCAAGATGGCTACTCCCATATGCGGGATGACTTAACACCAGGACACCACCTGCTACTCCCTCAGTTCTCTCCGGAAGGCCTTCCCCAGTCTCTCATCAAGTGGCTCCAGCCCACTCTGCCCCTGCCTTTGCTTGAGCCCAGGTTAAGTGGCTGCCAATACAAATTTATGCATTGGCACTTTAAATGGCTCTTTGCATCTCCAGCTTCCCGTCTCTGGCAGAGAGCAGCCCTGCTGCTTTTTGCAGCTGGCTGTTATCTGAATTCTTTATGGGCTCTGGTGCTGTAGGCTGGGGATCCCTGCTTATGGTTTAGACCTTGTTCTTCTCAGGGGGATCCAACTGGCCACTTAATTATCCCTGTGGTGCTTTTGCCTTTGGGCCCCCAGCCAGCCTTCTTGAGTCTCTACCACATTCCTTACCAGTTACGTTTTGCTAAAGCTGATTCATCTATCTGTCCGAGATTGTAAGGCTTCTCTCCCTGTCATTCAGTTGTTTGTTACAGGTGATTTCTCCACAGTTTAGTTGTAATTCCAGATTGGTCCTGGGAGAAGGTCAGTGTGACTTCCATTCACTCCTCTGCCATCTTGCCCTCTACCTGTGTGGAGCAATTTTAAATCCTATGCTCCCAGACCCTGACAGTTCTGATCATAATAATTCAGTCCACCAGAATGTGTTCACAAAGAAAGTAAGAGTCCTCCCTTTATCTTCTGAATATAAAAATAGTCATTGTTGAAAAAATATGTAAGAACCTCTCTTTGCTTCACATATATTACCTTACTTAATCTGTTGACTAACTTGCCAGGAAGGTTTCATTGCTCCCATTCTACAGATGAGCAAATTAGGATTCATAGAGGTTAATTAATTTGCCCAAGTTAACAAAGTGTACAAGTTTTTACACATAAAGTCAGTAAAGTGGCAAAGATTCAAACTTTGCTCTGTTTGACTCCCAAATCTGGCCTCAGCCTCTGTATAATACTTTCTTTCCTCTATTCTTTCCTTGATGTGCTTTTCTATAGGTCCACCTCATCCAGGTAAAGGAGCCATGGTAGCTGCTGGGCGTTTTAGGAGCTGGGAAGAAGCAGTCTTGTTGCAATGAGACAGCTAGCTCACTAGCAGACCACACTAAGGTTTGAGGTCAAAGCCCCAGGTGGGGTTCCTCTGCCCAAACTTGGTCTCTGTATCTCCCCAGGGAAACTTGTGACTCTAGACCTCCACGGGGGACCACTGACTCAGATTCAGTGCTCAGGCACTTCTGTAACTCCTCCCACCATGGGGTGTGAGTAACCAATGCCTCTTTAAAGAAGATGGAGGTGAATCAGGGTGTAGGACAGGGTTTGGGAGGAGTGTTCTGTAAACGCTGTAGGAGGAGCAGTCTGTCTTTACTTCATGAGAGCCCTCTCTAGTAATAGCACTTCAAAAGCAGGTTTATGGGAGTTGGCCAGATAGCTCAGTTGGCTAGAGCATCTTCTTAATATGACCAAGGTTGTGGGTTCTATCCCCTATCAGAACATACACAGGATTAGTCAGTGAGTGCATAGATAGGCGGAACAACAAGCTGATGTTTCTCTCTGTCTGAAATCAGTTTTTTTTTAAAGCAGGTTTATTGTTCCCTGTATATGAACCACAAAAGCAGAGATGCATGATTTTGGAACTTAGTATACTGGCTACTCACTGAGGAGCACAAGGAAGAAAAGGCACCAGGGGGTTTGCTGTATTTCTTGATCTGGGTGCTGATTGCATGGGAACATCTTTGTGTATTTCATTGGTGTGCTGGATTCTCTTCATGAGAGCCCATCTTTACATTTTCTGGAATTTTGTAAGCTGTCAGTTCATCACAGCCCCCATTAAGAATTAAATTATATAAATTTACAATGAAATCTATTACATTTAAAACAAAAGTAGTAAATACTCCTGATTATTTTACTGTTTTCTCTGCCCTTGAGATTATGTACATCTATGGTATCTTTATGTGGAAGTACTATATAGTGGTTGGTACTGTGCATTACATCTCAGTTCTACGCTCAGTGACATCATGTTAGCAGCTGACATCAGATACCATGGAAATCAGCAGATGCTATACATCAGGGTTGCGTTTATTATTCTGTCAATTGTCTAGACTTAATGGGATGAAGAAAATACTAATAAATCAAATTAACAGTGTGTTGTGTCTTCCTGGTTGGGTTGCTCAGTTGGTTGGAACATCATCCCTTGCACCAAAAGGTTGCAGGTTCAATCCATGGTCTGGGTGCATATGAGAGGTAGCTGACTAATGTTTCTCTCTTGCATCAATGTTTCTCTCTCTCTCTCTCTCTCTCTCTCTCAAAAATCAATACAAACATATCCTCTGATGAAGATGTTTAAAAAAGTGTATTGTATCTATGAATGGCAGAAAAAAAAATCAAGGAAATATTCCTCCAGTATTCGAAACTTATTATCTGATTCAGCAAAGAAGTTGTTCACAGCATTGACAAACTAGTGAAGTTCCAAAACATGTCTTGGCTATTTCACTTTCCTCTTCTTTGTTGTTAACGTAAACAAAAATACCAACCAACATGTATGTCAGAACTACATTTGGAGAGCCGGTTGTAAAAAATGTATGTGCACACCACTGGGTATACTTCAATAAAAGGTTAAAAACAAATGGAGAAGCAGGCGCATTGACAAATGTTCAAAATATAATGTGTCTCCTACACAGTAGTTTTGTTTAATTTTTGTAATAAAATATAAAGTATATTGTAAAAAAAAACCCTCATTCCCTCTCAAACAAAAACCTTTGCTTTGTCAGCTTCAGGTTTGCTGAGAAACCATGCTGTTGAATAGTATTCTATTTGCGTAGCAGGCATTGTGATGTTCCACTGTTATTTTCCAAATACAGTGAGTGTGTGTACGTGTGTATGCATATGTGTGTGTATGTGTGTGTATATGTTGTATGTGTGTGAGTGTGCATGTGTGGGTATGTGAGTTTGCATGGGTATGTGTGTATGTATGGTCATGTATATGCATATGTGTGTATGTTTAGTTTAGACGATTTTCGTTCTAGGTCCATCTTTGATAAAAATTCTTTGCTCCTCAATTCATCTCATTGAAATTGTGAGTGCTAGTCTATGAGTTCAAGGGTGGCCAATAAAACCCACGGGCAGCAGGGGGCAGTAGAGTGCAGCAGTTAAGTGTGGGCTTTGCTGCTAGCTTCAACCAGTAGTTCTCATGCATTTGTGGTTACACACCTCTTTCAACAAGAAAGTGGCACGCTCAAATATGTGTAAAATTATTAATAAATTTATATAAATAATTCATGTACTAATTTAATAGATGTATATATTATAAAATACAACAAAATTAAAATAAAAAATGGAGAAAAATGGTGAAATTAAAAATGCTTTACTGAGGGGTAATTGACAAAGTGCACATATTGAACGTGCACAATTTGATAAGTTTTGTTTTAAGTGTACAACCATGAAACCACCACACAATCAAGACAGTGGACATAACTCTCATGACCAAAAGTTTCTTAGTGTCCCTTTGTAATTTTTCCTTCCCACTATTCCTGCTCCTTCATCCTCTAGCAACCACTGAGCGGCTTCCTGTCACTATATCTTAGTTTATACTTTGTGAAATTTTATATAAAATGTATTATATAGTTTGTACTCTTTTGGGGGGCCAGAGCATTCACTCAGCATAATTATTTTCAGTTTCAAGATGATTATGGGTGAAAACCTTAATTATGAAATGCAGTCATGCACTGCATAATGACATTTTGGTCAATGATGGACCATATGCAATGATAGTCTCATAAGATTATAATGGAGCTGAAAAATTCTCATTGCCTACTGTCATTGTAGCCATCCTAAGGCGACAACACATTACTGTTCTGTGCGGGTCTCAGTCTTTTTGTAGTAATACCCTTGGCTGGAAATGCCTATTTCCCAGACATCCTCCCTTTCTAAACCAATGTTGCAACTGACCAACCCTTGTGCTTCTTACCACAATTCCAAAACACCGTTCAGCAATAACCCTAAGCTTAAAAAAAAATCTATTACATATAGGCCTTGGAGCATACAAAACACGCCAGGGGGGCACACAGTGAGGTCCCAGGTGAAGAGAGCATTCACAGACCTGGGGCTCTGCTTTTTTGGGGTCAAGTGTTTCTCAGGCTCATTCTTTATGGGTGTGTTTAAAACACAAGAGTGAGAATTTAAAGCAGGGAAGAGATAAAACCAAGTAGCCCAGCTGGTCAGTTATTGAAAGCAACCAAGATCTAAAACTAAGGAGCCTCAGTGTGGGGAGGCAGCCTAGCTATTTATCTAGTCCTATGGCAGCGACTGTGTTGATTTGAAGCAGCCTTCAACTATCTGGAAAGTCCCCCTCCAACTGCTGTTGTCCGTTGTGCACTGACCCCTGCTACCTTCCAGGCAACCACTTTGACCAGTTTCTCAGGTATCTGCCAGGATTTCTTTTGCAAATATGAATATATACATGAATATATGTATATATGATTTTCTCAACTTTATACAGAAGAGATAGCATATTTATTCACATTCTTCTGCAACTTACTTTTTTCACTTAAATAGTCTTGGAGGTATCTCCATAGCAGTTTGTAGGAAGTGTTCTTTTTCTTTTTTTTACAGCTTAATTTTATGTGTCTTTTCATCAGATATACCTCCTATAACACCTAGGAACTTCAGAGTCAGCCAGGCATTCTCACACTGTTTTTAGGATGACTCCTGCTGCCAGCTCTCCAGAACTGTCTTACATCATTCCTTTTCCCAAACCCACTTCTTTAACCTTCTCCTCGAAAACCAGTTTGGCTTTACTTCTGAGATTTCTTCTGCAGATAGGAGAAATTGTCCTATGTGTCTGTCAAAATGATGTCTTGGTACTGCTGGTTTAAGCCAGGCCTTTCCATTGCTATCCATTAGTCTCTGAAACACCCTAGATGATAAGCCCCACTGGTTCTAGGTTATGCCAATCTTCATGCAAATTTTAGTTTCCCTGGGGAAACTCTCACTGAGCACAGACCTACAGAGAACACAGAAGTTATAATCCAGAGCAAATTTGCAATCAATGCCTGTCAGCCAGACCCAGCCTGCTTCTTGTTTTTACATGGTCCACAGGCTAAGAATAGTGTTTATTTACACCTTCAGGTGGCTGGAAAAAAGTAATATTTTGTGACACATAAAAATGATATAAATTTCAAATTTCAGTGTCTATAAGTAAAGTTTTACTGGAACACAACCATGTCCCTGTGTAAGTATTGTCTGTGGCTGCTTTTGCACAACAGAAGAATTGAGACTGTAAAATGCACAAAGCTTCAAATATTTACTATCCAGCCCTTTACAGAAGAACTGTTGCAACCCTTGATAGAACTAATCTCCACCATTGCCCTGTAACAACAGCTTGGCGTTAGTCAGCAAAGGAGAAACATAGTTTCATTCTGAAAAGTTTTTCATACACAGGACTCCCAGATTTACCTACAACTATGCACATTTGGGCTGTGAATTCCACTTTATCAACATTATATTGGTTCTTATTACCAGACATATTTTCTTCACTTAGCTGGACAGCCATAACCCTGATTTGCTTTTTACTTCACAGGCCATGCCTTCTCAAACTCCTTTGCCAATTCCTTCTCTTCTTCCTAAATTTTAAATGTTGGAAGTTTCCCAGTACTTGGTCTTGGGCCTCCTTCTTTTCTCCTTTCATTTACAACATAGATGATCTTATCAAATTTAATAGCTTTAGTACCCTTATGAACACTGATAATTCCCAAATATATAGTGCTGTTAATTCCTCAAGAAAATATAACAACTATTTGCATATGTGTGACAAACAATAGAGCCCCCAAAATATATAAAGCAAACATTGACAGAATTGAAGGGAGAAATAGACAGTTCTATAATAATAGTTTGAAACTTCAGTACTCTACTTTTAATATTTGATAGAACATCTGGACAAAAGATCAATAAGAAAATAAACTTTAAACAATATTATAAACAACTAGACTGAACGGACATATATAGAACACTCCGCCCAGCAATGGCAGAATATATATTCTTCTCAAATGTCCATGGAACTTTCTCCAGGATAAATTGTATGTTAAACCACAAAATAGGTGTCAATATGTTACTGCAGTCAGTCAGAACACTGAGGAGTCTTCCCCATTGGCCAAGATGGAGACAGGGAGAGGTTCTTACACAGAGTGAGCCAAAATCTAGAAAGATGAATGGATAGGGCTAAGAGCATGTTGAAAGCTAGAAAGGTGATTGAATAGGGCTTGGACTGAAACAAAAGTTCTCCCCTCCCTGTAAGAACTGTGAACTTGAGCAGGAAGGGGGGATGGTCTTTGTGATAGGAGATGCCAAGTTGCATGGCATCTGAATACAACCTCTTTTGCACCAGCACCTACCTCATTGAGTTTGGCTTTCACTACAAAAGGTAGCTGAACCTCCGTTTGTTTGGTTATAGTTTTTGGTGACTCTGGTGGGACTGCATGAACCTCGGAAAGTTCTGGAGGGCCCTGGCTTGGATCCCAGTTGCTTGTGGGACTGTGGGGATTTCCCCAGCAGCTGCAGAAAGCTTGTCTTGGGGAATTTCCCATCCTTTTCCTCAAGGCATCAGCTGGATGAAACATTTGGCAGGTGAAATGAAACAGGTTTTTGGGGAGTAGATGAATTCCAAGACTGTAAGTCAAACTGGCGTGCACACAAGGGGTCCTCTATCCCTGCCACTTGGGCTTTGTGCCACTTGGGCTTTGTGCTACTTGGGTTCAGTTAGGACCATTTGTGGTACTGGTTAGAAGGCTATCCTTGCTGCTTGGGTTTTGTGCCGCTTAGGCTTCATGCCATTTGGGTATGGTTAGGACCACTAACATATTGATTGGCAGGAGATAAGACTAGGTAAGACTTGTTTATGAGCACTCTTTTGGAATAATGGAATTATGGATCCAAGTATTGTTTATATGATACCACTTTTTCTGGGGTCTTGCTATGTCTATGGTTTTGAGTTTGTACTTTTGTGCCATCAGGAGTTGTTCTGTTGAGACTCCTAAAAAGAGCCCACTGGGCCAAATTTTAGCAGATTGGTCCATGCACAGCTATAATCCAATGACTAAGAAGGAATTGATTTTCTATTGTAACATTGCTTGGCCTATGTATACTATAGACTATGGGGGAAATGGCCCTTAAATGTTTCCATAAATTACTGCATCATCAAACAATTGGAATGTTTTGCTAATGATCAAGGAAATGGGATGAAATTCCTTTTGTCCAAGCATTTATGTCTTTACACAGTAATGATTCAGCAAAGAAAGGGAACAACCTAGTTATGCAAAGGTGGGAATTGGCTTCAAAACCCCTCCTTGATAGTAAGACACAGGAATAAAATAAAAATGAAATGTCTCTTTAATGCCCTGAACCCAGGAAACCCAGGATTAGCAGCAGGAAGATTTCCCCTGCCACCACCCCTGCTGCTAGATACAACCTGAAATAGAGTCCAGAGGGGCAACAGCCCCACCCTTGTATGATTAAGAAATTGTCTCCCTCTTGAAGACCTGGAAGGGCACCCAGTTTGGTCAGTGATCATCCCTATATGGAGCAGGACAATTCCATTTGAGGCAATACCCTGTAGGTGGGATAAACCAGGAAGCCCAGCCCGCTGATCACTACTGGGTCTATACTCCGTTTTCCACTTCAGATTTACTAAAATGGAAGAATTCCAGGTCTTCATACAGGGAGGATCCTCAGAAAATGGCACATCTTGTCACCTCCATTTTTGCCACCATCCAAACTGGGCAGATGTACAGGCTCTCCTTAACATCCTGCTAAAAGCAGATGAAAGGCAGCTAGTTATAATAAGACTAATGAAAGGACTAATCACCTCCATCAAGAGAATCCCAACAGGACCTGAAACCCAACCAGGGCAATTCCCTTGACAGAGCCCAACTGGGACCCAAATAATGGAGACCTACCCTTCCTAGAACATTACAAATGTGCATATTGGAAAGGCTTGAGAAAGAGGTGCCTAAACAAAAGAGCCCGAATGTGATATGTGGCATTCGACAGAAACTAAATGAAGGTCCTGAATTTTTAGAAAGGATCTATCAGGTCTATTGATAGATCAGCACACTGATACTGACCAACAGGAATGAGAAAAATGTCTGGATGGTAAACATCACTGTTATTGGGCAAATTGCTCCAGATATTAGAAGAAAACTCAAAGGTTTAGAAGGGACACTGGGAATGAATCCCTCCCAGATGGTGGGCATAGCCTTTAAAGTTTACAATGCCCAGGAAACAAGAAATTAAAACAGGCCACTATTTTCTTAGAAACAGTGTAAGGAAACCAGAAGGAAATGTGGGACCCGAAAGGAAAAGGGGAAAACCCACTATGTGCCAGTCAATGCACATATTGCAAGGAAGAGGGCTATTGGAGAAAGAACTGCCTGAAACTCAAAAGGAAAAAAGAAAGGATGGAAACCCTCACTGAGAAATATTAGATGGGTGTATTGGCTGATGGCAGGGCACATGGGAAAATATCAAGCCTTTTATTAGAAACCCAAATGTTACCTTACAAAACAACACTATTTTAAACCTAGCTGCCCTACTCCTGGACTCAGAGGGAAGTTCAGACCTCCAATGTGATTGCTTGGAAATAATTGACCAAGTTTATTCCAGAAGACCAGATCTATTGGACGAGTCCCTGACAGAACCTGGCTGGGAATTATATACAGATGGGAGCAGCTTCATGGAGAATGGTCACTGATGAGCTGCATAAGCAGTAGTCACTATGGACAAGGTAATAGTAGCCCAAGACCTTGTCACAGGAACCTTGGCATAAAAGCCTGAACTGAGAGCCCTCACCAGAGCCTTAGAGTGATCCCAGGGAAAGAATGTCAATATCTACACTGACTCTAAATATGTCTTCATGAAAGTCAATGCCCACGGGACAATATGGAAAGAAAGAGGGATCTTAATCTTGGGAAATAAGAACATCAGATATGCAAAAGAGATTTTAAAATTGCTGGATCAAAAGACAGTTCCATTTTCAGCTTTTTGAGGAAATTCCACACTGCTTTCCACAATGGCTGCACCAGTCTGCATTCCCACCAACAGTGGACTAGGGTTCCCTTTTCTCCACAGCCTCACCAGCACCTGTTTTTTGTTGATCTGTTTATGATGGTCATTCTGACTGGTGTGAGGTGGTACCTCATTGTGGTTTTGGTCTGCATTTCTCTGATGGCTAGTGATGCTGAGCATCCTTTCAAATGTCTCCGGGCCCTCTGTATCTCTTCCTTGGAAAAGCGTCTGCCCAGGTCCTTTGACCATTTTTTGATTGAATCATTTGTCTTCTTGGAGTGGAGTCGAGTGAGTTCTTTATATATTTTGGAGATCAAACCTCTATCTGATGTATCATTAGCAAATATATTTTCCCATACGGTTGGCTCCCTTTTCATTTTGCTGATGTTTTCTTTAGCCATGCAGAAGCTTCTTATTTTGATGAGGTCCCACTTGCTTATTCTTTCCTTTATGTCCCTTAATTTAGGAGACATATCGGTGAAAAAATTGCTGCATGGGATATCTGAGAGTTTCCTGCTAATGTTCTCCTCTAGGACTTTTATGGTGTTGCAACTTATATTTAAGTCTTTTATCCATCTTGAGTTTCTTTTTGTGCATGGTGTCAGCTGATGATCCAGTTTCAATTTTTTGCATGTAGCTGTCCAGCTCTCCCAACACCATTTGTTGAAGAGGCTATTATTGCTCCATTGTATGCTTCTGCCTCCTTTGTGATTCCCCTGCTGGGACTATACCCTAAGAATCCCAAAATGCCAATTCAAAAGAACCTATGCACCTCAATGTTCATAGCAGCACAATTTACAATAGCCAAGTGTTGGAAGCAGCCTAAATGCCCATCATTAGACGACTGGATCAAAAAACTATGGTACATTTACACAATGGAACACTACACAGCAGAAAGAAAAAAAGAACTACTAAACTTCACGACAGCGTGGATGGAACTAGAGAGCATTATGCTAAGCGAAGTAAGCCAGGGGGCAAAAGACAAATACCATATGATCTCACCTGTAAGGGGAACCTAACCAACAATACAAAGATGCAAGGAAAATAAGACCAACGACACTGAAAGGAAAAGAAATGAACAGAGACAAGAGGGATGGAGGGAGGGGGGGACAGGGGAAAAGGAAGGGAATGGGAGGGTTGGGGAATGTGTAGCAAGGTCTCATGGACAAAACCACAGGGGAAGGATTGAGGGAGGGAGGGGGGAAGGGGCAGGGGAAGGTTGTGGGAAGAAGGCAGAGACAAATGTATTTGAAAAAATAAAGAAAATAAATTTTAAAAAAAGAAAAAGAAAAAAGATTGCTAAAGACAGTGAATCAACTGAACCAGATTGCCACAATGCACTGCCCAGGACACCATCAAAACAGTTCCCAAACAAGCCAAGGAAACCAAACTGCTCATAAAGCAGCAAGACAAGCCATTGCAGGCTGCCACATCTTGGGGTTTTAATTCCCCACCTGGGCTTGTGAGACTTTAAACTCCATTACACAGAATGAGATGAGGAACAGACCCATGAATGGGGATTCTCTAATGCTGACCCTAATTCCATATAAAAGACCTACACATGTGGTATGATCTTACTATTTGAAGCTCTAGTGTATCCCATCCTCAAACACCTACACAAGGGGACCCATTATAGAAAAGATTATTTAATGGTCCACATTAGACCACATTTGAAGGACCCTCATTTCAAAGGACCATTCATAAGATTCCCCAAGCCTGTCAGATATGCCCAAAACAATCCTAAGACAGAACATACTCCAACAGGAAAGGGAGTACAATATAAATGGATATATCAACTTCTGGTCTAGATGGTGGCATAGGTAAACACTGCTTTCCTCCTTGCACAACCACATCAAAATTACAACTAAAATATAGAACAACCATTACTTAGAACTGTCAGAAATCAAGTTGAATGGAAGTCTGACAACTATGGAATTAAAGAAATCACAATCATCCAGACTGGTAGGAGGGGCAGAGATGTGAAAGGGGAAGGTCCCGCATTAATGTGTGGTGGATAAATTCAGGAGGGATATCTTGGGAGTGAGGAGTCCCAACCCCACACAAGGCCCTCCGGCCCAGGGACCCAGTGCTAGGAAGATAAGTCCCCATAACTTCTGGCTGCAAAAGCCAGTGGGAATTGAGATAGTAGAAGAAACTTCTGGAGTCCTAAACAGTTCCCCTTAAAGAACCCACACACAGACTTACTCAGATTCACTCCCTCTGAGCTCTAGCACTGAGAAGCAGCATGAAAAACACTGGTGGCATACAGGGAGAAACTAAAGTGCATGGCATCAAACTGAGGGCTGGGGGACAGCTTTCTCCCAGACAGAAAGGTGGGCAGAGGCCGTTGTCCCTTTTCTGAATCCTTCCTCCACAAAGCCAGAGAGGTGGCAGGCTGGTGTCATATCTGAGACTCTATCAATCCGGCTAACACTGTTTGCCCCACCCTGGAGATCCCCAGAGACTCCATCCCATGCAACTTGCACAACCGCCCAAGTTGCTTTTCTATATGAATGACTGGTGTTGGCTCATGCTTCACAACTTCCTAAATCCTATCAAACAAGCAACAGCCAGCCTCAATGAGCTCCCATTCCCCCACACCTCTTGCTAAGTGGCTCCAGGCCTGGCACCAGCAGCAACCAGCTTTGAATCACAGCTTGGCTTTGCCTGGGAACCTCCAAGCCAAGCACAAGCAGTACCTCTATAGCTCAGGCGGAGTGGCCCCAAAGAGAACACAAGTGGGGGCTGACCTTGGCCTGCATGACCCGGGAAACCCCAGAGCCTGTGCACCCAGTGAACAGCTACAGATCATGTCGGAGCACCACCCTGCCCCTGCACAGCTGATCCTCCACAGAGGGCGAAGGTTGGTGGTCAGTGGTTACAGTCAGTCTTTGCAGTTGACTGGCCTGGGAAAATCTCTCTCATTAACCTGCCAAAAAACACTCAAGTTTCAACTACAAAACCAGGATGTACTCAGCTCACATGAAGGATGTTCCTCGAGCATCCAGCCTGGATGATAGGGGAAGCTAGCTAGTGGACCCTGAATGATATCTACTGCATCAGGCTGTGCTACCAAGTCATAGCAGCTCTACCTAATACATAGAAACAAATATAGGAAGGCTGTCAAAATAAGTTGATAAAGATACATGACCCAAATGAAAGAACAGATCAAAACTCCAGAAAAACAACTACACAAAATGGAGACAAGCAATCTACCAGATGCGAAATTCAAAACACTGGTTATAAGGATGCTCAAAGTACTTAGTGAGGACCTCAACAGCATAGAAAATATCCAGCAAAAAACAAAGGATACACTAATTGAAATAAAGAACAATTTACAGGGAAACAACAGTAGAGTGGATGAAGTCAAGAATCAAATCAATGATTTGAAACATAAGGAAATGAAAAATAACCATTCAGGAGAGGAAGAAAAAAGAATAAAAAGAAAATGAAGATAGTATAAGGAGCCTCTGAGACAACTTCAAGTGCGCTATTATTTGCATCATAAGGGAGCCAGAATGAAAAGAGAAAGAGCAAAGAATAGGAAATCAGTGAAAGAAAACTTCCCTAATTTGGTAAAGGAAATAGACATGCAAGTCCAGGAAGCACAGAGTCCCAAACAAGATGGATGTGAAGAGGTCCACTCCAAGACACATTATAATTAAAATGTCAAAGTTTAGAGATAAAGAGAGAATCTGAAAAGCCACAAGAGAAGGCAGTCAGTTACCTACAGGGGAGTTCCCATAAGAATGTCAGCTGATTTCTCAAAAAAACTTTGCAGGCTAGAAGGTAATGGCAAGAAATATTCAAAGCCATGTAAAGCAGGGACATACAGCCAAGGTTGCTCTACCCAGCAAACGTATCATTTAGAATTGTAGGGCAGATAAAGAGCTTCTCAGACAAAAAAACACTAAAGGAGTTAATCGTCACCAAACCATTCTTATGTGAAATGTTAAAGGGACTTATTTAAGAAAAAGAAGATCAACACAATGAACAATAAAATGACAATACATACATACCTATCAACAATTGAATCTAAAAAACAAACTAAGCCAACAAGAAGAACAGAAACAAAATAATGGAGAGCATTATGGTGGTTGGGAGGAGGGTGGGGAGAATGGGTGAAGTGGTGAGGGGATTAAGAAGTACAAATAGGTAGTTACAGAATAGCGAGGGGGACGTAAAGTATAGTATAGGAAATGGAGTAGCCAAAGAACCTAGATGCATGACCCATGGACATGAACAATGGTGTGAGGATTGCCAAGGGAGTGGGGGGTGCTCCTTAGAGGGGAGAGAAAGGGGAAAATGGGACAACTATAATAGCATAATCAATGAAATATAATTTAAAAAAGCAGAATGATATATTTTGTAATGAAGCAATTAGACATTAGTTTATTTTTGAATTTGGATTTTTGTATTTTGAACTCTATTAAAGCAGGGCATGCTTATATTAAACAACCAATTTGTGCCTTTTTTAATAATATTTTCAACATTTATTTAGTAAAAAGGAAAATCTTAAATAAGGTATATTTAATTATCTTTTCTTAGAGAGAAAAAAAAAAGAGATTGGAAAACACGAAAAGATGCAATTCAGGTAAGATGGGTCCTACTATTATATTGTTGTTGGAATTTGCATTTTTATTAAAATCCAATTGAATGGTTAAAAAAATAAAATAAAATAAAATAAAATGGTTCTCAGTTCATCATTCTGGTTTTTTGAAAAACAGCTATGACATAGTATAAATCATTAGGGATCAATATGGATACCAGGCTTTCATGAGAAATTTGTTTGTTGACCTTAATAAATCTTCAATTGTATAAATATAGAAATATTTGTACAGGCAATTTTCTGCTGAATTACATTTTATCTATGCACATTCTAACACCACAGTATATGTTTTTTAACAACTTACACTAAAGGTTTGATGTAATGGCAATCACATTTTTTAAATTGCTTCACAATAGTTATTTTTGTATCTAGTTATTTAATCATCATTATCATTATCATGATTAATCTGCATTTAAGTGTTTTGAAAACTTTACTATAAATAATGTTGTAATGAATAAAGCCTTTTGCTTAGATTAAATTCCCATCAGAGGAATTACTAGAGTAAAAAAAAAAAAAAAAGGGTATCTCCATTTGTGGACTAGCAAAAATTCATTTATTAGGTTGAGTAGTTTTTTGGTGGAGTCCTGGGGGTTTTCTATGTACACTATCATGTCATCTGCAAACAATGGTAGTTTTATTTCCTCCTTTCCAAAATGGATGCCTTTTATTTCCTTTTCTTGTCTGATCACTGTGGCTAGGACTTCCAACACTACAGTGGATAGAAGTGGTGAAAGCGGACATCCTTGTCTTGTTCCCGATCTTGGTGGGAAAGCTTTTAGTTTTTGCCCGTTGAGTATGAGGGCGGCTGTAGGCCTTTCCTATATGGCCTTTATTATGTTGAGGTATGCCCCCCTTATTCCCACTTTGTTGAGTGTTTTTATCATCAATGGGCGCTGTACCTTACCAAATGCTTTTTCCACATCTATTGATCTGATCATGTGGTTTTTGTCTTTTCTTTTGTTTACGTGATGTATTACGTTTATTGATTTGTGAGTATCGAGCCATCCTTGGGACCCTGGGATGAATCCCACTCGATCATGGTGTATGGTCTTTTTAATACATTGCTGGATGCAGATGGCCAATATTTTGTTGAGGATTTTAGCGTCTATGTTCACCAGCGATATTGGCCTGTAGTTGTCTTTCTTTGTTGTGTCTTTGTCTGGTTTTGGGACTAGGATGATGCTGGCGTCCTAAAAAGTGTTTGGGAGTCTTCCCTCTTCTTGGATTTTTTGGAATAGCCTGAGAAGGACAGGGGTTAGTGCTTCCTTAAATGTTTTGCAAATTTCTCCTGTGAAACCATCCAGCCCAGGGCTTCTGTGTGCCTGGAGTTTTTGGAGTACTGCTTCAGTTTCACCAGCTGTTATGGCTCTGTTCAGGCTTTCTGCTTCTTCTGCATTCAGTGTTGGAAGGTTATATTTTTCTAGAAATTTGTCCATCTCACCCAGGTTTTCAAATTTCTTGGCATGTAATTGTTCATAGTAACTCCTTACAATCCTTTGTTTTCCTGTGGTATCAGCTGTAATTTCTCCTCTTTCATTTCTGATATTATTTATTTGGGTCCTCTCCCTTTTTTCTTGATGAGTCTGCTTAAAGGCTTGTCGATTTTGTTTATCTTTTCAAAGAACCAGCTCCCGGATTGGTTGAACCTTTGCGTTGTTCTTTTAGTCCCTGTGTCATTCAATTCTGCTCTGATCTTGATTATTTCCTTTCTTCTACTCACTCTGGGCTTTGCTCGTTGTTGTTTCTCCAGTTCTTGAAGCTGGAGACTTAGGTCGTTTACTTGAAATGTTTCTATCTTTTCTAGGTAAGCCTGGGTTGCTATGAACTTCCCTCTCAGGACTGCCTTTGCTGTGTCCCATAGGTTTTGGACTGTTGTGTGTTCATTTTCATTTGTTTCCAGAAACTTTTTGATTTCTTCTTGGATCTCAGTATTGACCCATTCGTTGTTTAATAGCATGCTGTTCAGTCCCCATGAGTTTGAATGGTTTTGCGTTTTTCCCTTGAGATTGTCTTCTAGTTTCAAGCCCTTGTGGTCCAAGAAAGTGCTTGTTACGATTTCATTTTTCTTGAATTTGTTGAGGCTTGTTTTGTGTCATATCATGTGATCTATCTTTGAAAATGTTGCATGTGTATTTGAGAAGAATGTGTATCTTGCTTCTTTGGGATGAAAGGCTCTATATAGGTCAGTTAAGTCCATTTGACCTAATGCGTTGTTCAGTTCCACAATATCCTTGCTGATGTTTTGTTTGGAAGATCCATCCATCGCTCACAGTGGGGTGTTAAAATCTCCTACTGTCAGTGTGTTGCTGTCTATATCTTTCTTGAAGTCCTCCAAGATTTTCCCTATATATTTGGGTTCTGCTATGTTGGGTGCATATAGGTTTTCAATGTTTATGTCTTCTTGATGGATTCTTCCTTTGATATTATCAAGTGTCCTTCTGGGTCTCTTTTTATGGCCTTTGATTTGAAATCTATTTTGTCTGATATAAGTATTGCTCCCCTGGCTGTTTTCCCTGTCCATTTGCTTGGAATATTTTTTTCCATCCCTTTACTCTCAGTCTGTGTAGGTCCTTTGTTCTGAGGTGGGTCTCTTGCAGGCAGCATATGAGTGAGTCATGTTTTCTTATCTACTCAACTACCCCATGTCTTTTGATGGGAGCATTTAATCCATTTACATTTAAAGTTATTATTGATAGATACTTATTCATTTTTCCCTTTGTATCTGTGACAAGGTTACCATATTCATCATGTAAATAAGGTGTCCATTTTGGTTGATCTGCCTTGCCATTATTTGCTGAATTCTTCGAACTGCGAGATGATTTAACACGTTTTCGGCCAGTGGAAACATCGTGGAGTTGAAGACAGAACTGTAGCAACTGTAGCGGCGGGTTTGATGGAACTTCGCTTCAAGTACCCTTCCTTCTCATGTTTTTAGCATATAACTTCAAACCTCAAGGTCAATGTGTTTCGTGTTCACATTAGGACTATAGAGTTCATGTCCTAAGCAGGCAGATGAGATAGAGAAGGAAGATGTCTTTTGCAGCTGAGTATCTCCTCCTCAAAGAGCTTAAAGACCTGCACACATCTCACTGGTTATCCTTAACTGTAAAGGAAATGAAGAAATGCTGATGTTTAGCTGGGCACTTTGGCACTCCAAATAAAACCAGCTTTCTATCATTAAAAAAAGAGGAAAGAAAATTTTAAGAAAGAAAAGAAGAAGAAAAAGAGGTAAGCTATACTAGGTATCTAACAGTCTCTGCAATAGGCACCCTCTCCAAGAATAGGTCTTATTATGCTTAAGTAGGCACAAAACTCTGAATTTTCCCCAAACTTATAGCTTTCCTAGCATGTCCCAGCTCTGTAAATGACACTGTTCTCTAATCAGATGCTCAACTGACAACCTATGAAACATCTTTGATTCATCTTTTACCTCTCCGCATTCAAGCCATGGGCATGTTTTGTTGATTATACCTCCAGAACATATCCCATGTAGTCCTAAATAAAACAAAACCTCCACTGTCACAATCCTAATACAAGCCACCCCCTTCCTACCTAATCTTTCTCCTTGCACTCTTTTTTAAAAATTTTAATAGCAGGTCCTTGGGATTCCCCCAGACCTGCTGAATCTCTAGAGAAGAGACCCAGGAAGCTGCACTTTAACAGCACTTGGGTAAAAAATAAATTAAAATTTTTATTATTATTTAGTAAAATGACAAAATTTACTGTTTTAACCAATTTAAACTCAATGGCATTATATGTATTCACAATGTTGTGAAATCATCTCCACTATCTAGTTTTAGAACTTTTTCATTGTCCCAAATAAAATACCCATATCCATTATGCATTCAAAACCCATTGTCCTGCCCATAGCCACAAATCTGCTTTCTGTTTCTGTGGATTTGCCTATTCTGGACATCATATATAAATGGAATTGTATAATATGTAGCCTTTTTTGTATGCCTTCTTCCACTTGGCATAATGTTTCCAAGGTTCATCCAGGTTGTAGCATGTGTCAGTATTTCATTCCATTTTATGGCTAAATAATATTCCGTTTTGTGAATATAGCATATTTTGTTTATTGTGATATTTGGGTTGCCTCTACCTTCTGGCTACTGCGCACAATGCTACTGTGAAGATTCAAATACAAGTTTTTGCTTGAAACCTGTTTTCAGTTCTTTTGGGTTTATACCTAGGAGAGGAATTGCTGGATCATATGGTGATTCTCTAAGTTTTTGAGGTACTATTCAACCCTGCTTCCACTCTGTTTCCTTACTTATTCTCCACACAACAACCAAAGTGCCTTTTTAAAAATTTATAACAGATTATGTTACAACACCACTTATAACTTTCCAATGGCTTCCCAATTCTCTTACACTAAAATTCAAACTCATTGTACTGGTTTATATAATATGACCCTATCTCTTTCTCCAATGTATGTCTTAACCCTCTCTCTTCACTAACTGAACTGTTTCTGTTCCCACCTCAGGAGCTTTGCCCTTGCTTTTCTTCGGGCTGGATGGCTCACCTCCTGACCTTTGCATGTTTGCCTTGCTTTTTGCCTAAAGGCCCCACCTGAAGTGTCACCTTCTTAAAGAGGCCTCCACCGACTACCTTATCCTAATGAGCCCCACCTTACCTTCAGTCATGGCCTAGAAAATCACAGAATCATGTTGCTTTATTTTTTTACATCATCTGTTTTTCTTTGAACTTATCTTTTTTATATGTTTATCTGTCGTACTGTCTACCTCCCTCTGTAGAATATGAGCTCCATAACAATGGGATTATTTGTCTTGCTAATCCCTGTAACACTTGCTTTTAGCTCAGTGCCTGACATGTCAGAGAGTTAATGAATATTAATGATTAGTTAAGCAATCATTCACTCAAAACAGTCTGAAAATATTACTCAGAGTCTGGAAAAGCAGAGGTAGGGATTTCCAAAAGAAGTTGATGATCTGACTATTAAATTAAATAACTTTTGTGACTTACTTTTGTGCCAGGGAGTGACAAGCAGACCTCTTAAATATCAAATGTGTATATACAAATATAATTATGAAAATTCCTATCTAAAATTGGAAAAAAGGGAGAATGTTTCACTAAGAGAAACACTAATGTGATTGGAAACCACATTTCTCAACAGACAGCATGGCTTGATGGTTTAGAGACCACGGCTGTGCCCACTTTGTGGCTGCATGACCTCGAGAATATACTGCATGTCTGTACTGCGGGGTTAATAAAAATGCAGAACTCATGGGTTTATTGTAAGAATTAAATGAGGTAATGTTATGGAGGGCTTAGCTCAAAAAGAAGTTGCCATTACTATTATGTCTCTGTAGTTACAGTTTAGAAGCAGACAAAGACGGAGTTAGGAGTGTAGAGGTTTACGGGGAGTAACAGCTGGGAGTAAAATGGTGAGGAAGCAGGATTGGCCAGAGAGAACCTCAGATCACCATGCAAGCCTGGCTAAGGTTCAGCCAACACAGCAGGGAGTTCTGAAACAAGTTTTCCCACTAAAGGAGTCCCGCAAATGAGCAGAATTCACCAGGCTCTTGCATCTTGCTCTGTCCTCAGCTAGGGCTGCCTGAGAAGAGGTGACCTCAGCTTGAAAGCTAGATGTTTTCAGCCACAGCACTCCTCACAGCTCAGGGGACAGGGAGCTGCCCTGCCTGCACATCAGTCAACACCACATGCAAAAGAATTGCCCAGCTGAGCTCTGCCTGAATCTCTGATCCATAAAATCATCAGGTACTAAGTTTTAAACTACTAAGTTTTAGGGTGATGCAGTTGACTGATTCTGGTTTTTCATTTTGTTATAAATAATATTTAAGTGGACAATCTGGTAGGTCAATCTTTCTATACACTTACATTTATTTACTTAGGATAAATTCCTAGAAATGAGAGTTCTGGCTCAAAGAGTTATGGGCATGTTTAAGGCTTTTGCTGTATAAACCCAGACTGATCCTCAAAAGAATCAAGGTTTTACTTAGAATTCAGCCATTTTATATGCTTCTAGACATTTATATCTCTTCTTAAAGTTTTATTGCCCACATCCTTGCCTATATGATGTTGGTCTTTTTCTAATGGATTTGAAAGAGTTATTTATATGTAAAAGATTTTAACCCTTTATCTGAAATACATAATTCTCTATCTGATATAGTTCTCTAGTTTTCCTTTGCCTTTAAATGTTATAATGTTACTTTAGATGTACAGAAATTTTTACCTTTTCACTTAAAGGAAGCACCTTATAACTTCTCATTGGCATGTCTGAACTGCCAGTATCATTACTCTTGTACTTTGGGGCCATTATTGACTAAAATAAAGGGTGACTTGAATCCAAGCACTGTGGCACCACGACGTCAATCTGATAGTGGACACAGCTACTGAGTGACTAGCAGGTGGGGCCCGGATGCAGCATGGAGACGAGATTCACGTCACAGGCAAGAGAATGTGAGATTTCATTATGCTACGCAAAACTGCGTAAAATTTAAAACATATGAATTGTTTATTTCTGAGCTTTTCCATTCAATATTATCAGACTGTGGTTGACTGCAGGTAACTAAAACAATGGAAAGCAAAGCTGTGGATAAGGAGGGATGATTATATTTCATTTTATGATGTGATTTGAGGGTCTAACATAAACACATATACTATATAAAATATGTATATATGTATGTGTATATATATCTATATATGTTATATATAAGTATATCTGTACTTTCTTTTTTTGTCCCATTGATCTTTTATAGCAATATCCCAACTGGTTTAATTATTTTGGTTTCATAAGTGTTAACTATTTACATATATGTCACACATATATCTAAACATATGACATATATTAACTATTTAACATAACTATGTTTATTTTGATTTCATTATAAAGGTTAAGTGATAAAGTAAAGCCCATCTTACATTCATTTTTCTTTTTAGGATTATTATTTATTTATTTATTTATTTATTTATTTTTCTTGTGATTTTTAAATTTATCTTGGTGTTTTACTTCAACCTTACTAATGTACCTTTTTTTTACATTTTATTTTAATTTATTTTTTCAAATACATTTGTCTCTGCCTACGCCCCACCACTTCCCTTGCCCATTCCCTCCTTCCCTCCCTTAGCTCTTCCCCTTTGGTTTTGTCCATGAGTCCTTGCTGTATGTTTTACATTCATTTTTTAAATGCCTAATTCCTTTCTCCATAGTCATGTGTGGTATGTAAAAGATGGCCATTAATTCTTTAATATGCCTCCTTTTTAGTAAAGGAGTTTATATTCTCTCCTCTTATAGGCTATGTGGCTGCTTTGTTTCAATCTATTATAGCTGAAGTGACGTTGTCCAGTTTTTAAGCTCAGGCTTTTTCAGTTCCTATCTCTTGAGACACTGTTCCTGGGAGCCCTGGGCTGCCTCAGAAGACACTCACAGCCTCCAGACTGCCGTGCTGGAGAGCCCAGCCTTCAACTTACCATCGTGCCACACCTGTGAGTAAAGTCAAGTTGGACCCTCCAGATCAGCCTGTCTGCCAGCTGAATACACAGAATGACCTCAGTCAACACCACATGCAAAAGAATTGCCCAGCTGAGCTCTGCCTGAATCTCTGATCCATAAAATCATCAGGTACTAAGTTTAAAGCTACTAAGTTTTAGGGTGATTCGCTACACTGTGACAAAACATCATGTGAAAGGCAGTGACTTCCTGTGAGAGAACAGACTTTCCTGCCCCATGGACCTCAGGTTGGAATGTGACTTGTTTTGGCCATTGGTACCGAGTAGACAGGGCATATGCCCAGTCCACACAGAAACTTAGCCATTGTTCCTGCAGCTCTTTTGCATTCCCTGTACCATGAGAATGTCATGTCCCTGACAGGGCCACTCCTTCAGCCAGGTCCTGCAGCATAAAGTCATGCAGTTGCAACTGACTCACAGCCAATAGCATAGATACAGTGTAAACAAGAAATAAACTTGCTGTTGTAAGCCACAGTCACACTTAGAGTGATGCACTACACAGCTATTATTTCTCTCTCCTTTCATCATTACTGATAAAGCCCATTTCCCACAATAATGTCAATGAAAGAACATCCACAGCCGTAGAAATGTTTTATAAGAGCTTATCTGAGCCAAGTTTCTAAGGATATGCCTGGAAGCAAGATCTCAACAGATTGAGAAAATGCTCCAGAAAATGGCAGTTTTGCAGTTCCTTTTATGCATTAGAATCAAAGGAAACATCATAAGGAAAGTTACATGAACCCCATTGGTGGCAGATTAAGGAGGCAGGAAGAAGCTAAGTGGGGAAATCTTTAGGAATAAATAAAAATCTAAATGGAGAAACACATACTTTTACATTGGTGAGTACAAGGCAGTTAATTAACATTGGCAACACGTAGAGATGGTATTTGGGGAACATAATAACAATGAGGAGCTCTATGGTCTTGTGCTTTGGTGCTGATGGTAATGTTTCTAAGGGGCCTGGAAAAGAAAATTACTCTGACATTTCAAAGGTATGTTATCTTAGATGCATAAGAACAGTCCACGAGTTCATCAAAGGTAAAGACCGATCTTTGCTAAAGAAGCTATGGGCCGGGGACATGACTGCCTGCCACGGCCTGGCCAGTTAGGAATTTTTATGTTCAGACCATTCTATACTGTTACTTTTGGTCACTTAGTTTGTTAGCTCTGCCATGCAGACCCCCCTGAGCTTGTCCGATTTCATATATGCCCCCCTTTTTCATTTTCATTTTCACAATAGAGTCTGAAAATGTCAGATATTCATTTTTCCAGCCTCCTTGATAGCTAGAGGTGTTCCTATACTTACCACAGCAAGCCTTTGAGGGGGGTATACTTTGGGGGAAGATTTTCCTCAATGATCAGAATAGAGGGTCATAAAAGGAGTTATCTTTAGACACCGTTTCTATGAGGATGTCATGCCTAGGGCTACAGCAGCTATCTTGTAACCATGAATCAAAAACCTGAGAATTATTGTAAAAGCCAAAATATAATGAATGAAAGGTAAAAAAGATCTTTGATCCTTAAAATTGCTGAACCTCTCAAAAACTCTAGGACTACCTTCCACCAAAAAAGTATTATAATGTGAGATAATTGTCTTAATTGTTTAAGCCACTATTAGTTGGTAATTCTGCTATTTGCAGCCCAAACCAAACAAACTAGTATATAGTTATCTGTTGATTTTGCCTGCCCAGTATACAGCCCTCTTCTTCTGGTAAAAACATTCTGATTTTTCTTTAGGGAACCAATGCACTAAATACACACACACGCACACACACAATACATCTGGTTCAAATCAGATTGTGAGATTGCATTCTTCAGTTCCTGGGGTGAAAATGTGACCAGGCTGGCGAATCAGAGTGGTACATCCACCTGGCTACAGTGAGTAGGCTAAGGTTTGCTTCTGGAGTTTTGCAGAACTGTTTGGAGGGAGAGGCTCTCTTTTTATTGAGATCACTGCTTAAGAATGAAACCAACGCAAAGAAAAACGGAGTTGAGATAGAAAAAGACTTCTATCTGGTGACATCATTGAGCCTTAAGGACTCAAATTTGCCTAGTCTACCTCTGGACTTTTCTTTCAGTTAAATAAACTAATAAATTTTTATTCTTTCATAAGATGGCTAACAAGAAAGAATCCTAGCTATTACAGACCAGAGTCCTAGTTTACAGATAAGGCCAAGGGGCCTCAGCTGAAGTAAAGCAGGGGTGGGGATGGTGAGGTTAAGAGAAGGACAAGATATAACAACTCTGCCAGGTGCCTGTCTCTGTCACAGGTGGTAGAGGCCGAGTCGTTGAAGGGCACAGTGGCTGACCCAAAGTTGTATGGAGAGTAATTAAAAGGGCCCAGACTCAATTTCAGGCCTAACAACACTCCAAAACTCAAGTTACTTCTACTGAATTGCACCAATTCTCAGAGCAGGTCTATTGTAGGAATTAAGTCTGTACATTGCCTCTTAAACATCAGGAGAGTTTTATTGGTATTGCCTGGGTGGGGCTGAGAACAACTCAGTTTCCTTCTACTTGAGAGTCAAGTTCAGAATTCTGTACTATTTTCCTGGTCAGTTAGAAAGAGTCAATTGTAGCCATCAGCAGATCTACCCAATGTCATTACTTAGGTCCTTCTACTTGCTTCTCTCCCCACACTTGCTTCCTTGCAGACACTGTCTCAGGTTCAATCACCTTGGCAAGGAAAAGGACTGCCTGGAATTCCCACCTTCTCTTCAGAATATGTAGATGATTTCTTTCAGAAAATGACAGATCAGCTAATGCCCTTCCCAACAGTTCTGGTGGACCAAGCTGGGACAACTCAGGGGCCCCTCCCACATCACTCTTGGAAACCCCTCTCAAGTGAGGATCCAGGGCACAGGCCTACAGTTCCCTCCAGCCCCTCCCCTGAGGACTCTGTCGTCTGAGCCAAGCATGTGGGCCAGTTCAAAGCCCACTTCCTCCTACCTCCCCCTACTGCCCCCCAGGTCTCCAAGTTTATAGGTCTAGACACAAATGTCAGCAGAAGACAGGTGTTTTTAACATTTTCACCTCCATAATAAAGCATCTGCCATAATGCTCTGCCATTTGTTCCTGGACCTGACTTGATGAGGGGATATCATTTTGGCAGCCAGCCTGAGGGTCAGGATGTCCAGCCCCCTGATGGTCCCCGCAGGATGCAGACTTCACCCAGGACCACTTCCTCACATCTCCCCTCAGCCACCAGTTCCCACTCATGTACACAGATGATTTTTTGGTAGTAACCCCACAGCTTTCAATCACACTGAATCACACAGTGAAAAGGTTGTTCCCTTCTCAATTCTTTTGCCATCCTCCAGGTCACCAGAGAGAAGCTCTGTTCAGAACAGCTTAGTCTTTTACAACTCTTTAACGGTAGCTAATCTCCCTTTTGACATTTGTGGAGGGGGGTTCTTTGTATTTATATTTGTATAATTATTTTATTTTTGGCAGTCAGAGCTGTTCTCTAATGTGCAGGGGTGATATTCAGTTTCCTTGATAAACCCAAATATATAAATTTTAAATGTGTCCATTCATAGATAAATAATAAGGAAATAATGGTACAGATCATAGAAACTGAATGGTAACAATAATGAGGGTGGTAAACAAATCACTGAAATTTGGCAACTGTTGCTCACAGCACAGGGCCTCCCCACTAGTGTCATAGGCATAAGGTCCCCTGGGACAAATCCACAAACAGCTCTGGATTTGACATCCAGAGAGTGAGGGTCAAGCAGCTTATGCTTCAGTGGCCAGACTGCTGCCTCTCTCTCTGCCTGACAGGCTATAACCTCTCAAGTTTGCATGGGGTATGGGGCTTTCATGCAGTTTGTCCCTCATATACCAGAGCAGCAGCAGAGTCTTGGGGATCCTCCAGGCCCTCCACTAACCCTTATTAAGTCAGGAGCACTAGTCATTGGCACAGAGCAATTGCGGGCAGGAGTGGGTGGCAGACCCTTCCTGAGAGCCTGGGGGCCAGGGTTATGCCCAGAGCTTTGTGGATGTTGGAGAACGTCTTATAAGCAGTGTCACTAGGAGCCTGGCTGGAAGCTTTAGGTCAGTGTTTCTAAAAGTTTGGTCTTTGTGTGTCCAACATCAGAATCTCTTATTTAAAATGTAGATTTTCCTGAATACCCAAGGAGTTCTCAAATGGGGCCAAGGGTCTGAAGTTTTTAATCATGATATTTACCATCAACAAAATCTGAGAAATGCTATAATGGAAATATAGGCCAGTTTTCACTTCCGGTCAAGATGGCAGCATTGGTAAACATGGCTTGCTTCCTCTCACAACCACATCAAAATTACAACTAAAATATAGAACCACCATCATTCAGAACCATCAGAAATCCAGCTGAATACAAGTCTGACAACTATAAAATTAAAGAAACCACATCCGTCCAGACTGATAGGAGGGGCGGAGACATGGAAAGAGCTGGTCCCACATACATGTGTGCAGGATAAAAATTGAGGAGGTATATCTCGGGAGCAAGGAGTCCCAACCCCACACCAGGCCCCCTTCCCAGAGTTACAGTGCCAGGAAGATAAGTCCCCATAACTTCTGACTTCTGGGAATTGAGTCAGTGGAAGAAATTTCCAGAATACCAAGTGGTTCCCATTAAAGAACCCACACACAGACTTACTCAGATTCACTCCCTCTGAGCTCCAGCGCTACAGTAGCATCTTGAAAGGCACCAGTGGCATACATGGAGGAACTGAAGTGTCTGACATCAAGGTAGGAGCTGGGGGATAATTTTCTCTCAGAAAGAAAGGTGGGCAGAGACCACTGTCCCTCTTCTATGTCCTCACCCCACAGAGTCAGCAGGTGGGGACCATATCTGAGACTCCATCAACTTGGTCAGCACTGTTTGCCCCACCCTGGAGATCCCCTGAAGCTCCATTACACCCTACTTATGGGCCCACCCAAACTGTTAACCATGATTTTCCATATGAATGGCTGGTCTTGGTTCATGCTTCACAGCATCCTAAATCCTAACAAACAAGCAACAGCCAGCTTCAGTGAGGCCCTAGCCCCCTGTACCTTTTGCTAAGCAGCGCCTGGCCTGGAACTAGGAGCAGCCAGCCTGGATTCACAGCTTGGCTTTGCCTGGGAATCTCCAAGCCAAGCACAAGTAGCAGCCATCTCAGGTTGCTCTATAGCTCAGGAAGGGTGGCCATGGGCAGAACACAGGTTGGGGTTGGCCTTGGTCTGCACCACCCAGGAAACCCCAGTGTCTGTGCACCCAGTGGACAGCTACAGGCCACGATGGAGTACCACCACCCTGCCCTTGCACAACTGATCTTTCAAAGAGGGCAGAGGTTAGTGGTCAGTGGTCACAGCCAGTCTTTGCAGCTGACTGGCCTGGGTAAATCCCTCCCTTTGACCTGCCAACAGCAATCAAGGCTCAACACAAGAGGAGGGTGTACTCAGCCCACATGGACGGTACACCTCAAGTATCCAGCTTGGGTGATAGGGGAGGCTGTGCCACTGGACCCTACAAGACACCTATTACATTAGGCCATGCTACCATGACTGGGGGTCATAGCTGCTCTACCTAATACATAGAAACAAACATAGGGAGGCTGCCAAAATAATTTGAAAAAGATACATGACCCAAATGAAAGAACAGATCAAAACTCCAGAAAAACAACTACACAAAATGGAGACAAGCAATCTACCAGATGCAAAATTCAAAACACTGGTTATAAGGATGCTCAAGGAACTTAGTGAGGACCTCAACGGCATAAAAAAGATCCAGTGAGAAACAAAGGATACTAATTGAAATAAAGAACAATTTACAGGGAAACAGTAAAGTGGATAAAGTCAAGAATCAAATCAATGATTTGGAACATAAGGAAGCAAAAACAACCAATTAGGACAAGAGGAAGAAAAAAGAATCCAAAAAAATGTGGATAGTGTAAGGAGCCTTTAGGACAACCTTAAGCATTCCCACATTCACATCATATGGGTGCCAGAAGGAGAAGAGAAAGAGCAAGGAACTGGAAATCTATTTGAAAAAATAATGAAAGGAAATATTTCCTAATTTGGTGAAGGAAATAGACATGGTCCAGGAAGTACAGAGTCCCACACAAGATGGGTGCAAAGAGCCTCACTGCAAGACACATCATAATAAAAATGCCAAAGGTTAAAGAGAAGGAGAGAATCTTAAAAGCCACAAGAGAAAGCAATTAGTTACCTACGGGGGAGTTCCCATAAGACTGTCAGCCGATTTCTCAAAAGAAACTTTGCAGGCTAGAAGGGAATGGCAAGAAATATTCAAAGTAATGAAAAGCAGGGACCTACAGCCAAGGTTGCTCTGCCCAGCAAAAATATCATTTAGAAATAAAGGGCAGATAAAGAGCTTCCCAGACAAGAAAAAACTAAAGGAGTTCAACATCAAGAAACAATTATTATATGAAATGTTAAAGGGACTTATTTAAGAAAAAGACCATAACTATGAACAATAAAATGGCAAAAATACATATGTATCAACAATTGAATCTAAAAAACAAATTATACAAACAAGAAGGACAGAGACAGAATCATGAATACAGAGAGTGTTTTGATGAATGCCAGATGGGAGGCAGGTGTGGGAGAATGAGTGAAGAGGTATGAAGAGGTAAGGGTATTAAATACAAATATGTAGTTACAGAATATCCATGGGGCTGTACAGTATAGTATAGGAAGTGGAGTAGCCAAAGAACTTATACAGATGGTCCATGGACCACCGTTTATGGTGTGGAGAATGCCTGAGGGAGTGGGAGGTGCTGGATGGAGGGGGCAAAGGGAGAAAATTGGGACAATTGTAATAGCATAATTGATAAAATATAATATGAGAAAAATAGACCAGTTTTAAAGAAAGTCAGCCTTTATCTGTCTATCATCTCTCTATCTCTCTGTCTCTCTATCTCTATTTCTATTTCTCTTTCCTCTATTTCTTTCTCTATACAAATCTTCCTCCACACTACTTGGAAAAAATAGCCACTCACCAAGTTTTATACAATCCCTCCCCCCCAAACACACACATACACACACCTTTAATAGACCTAGAGATTAAACAAACATCCCTCAATCACAAAGTCTTTGTTCATGTGACAATCCTCTAACAAAACTCACAAAGTTCCCTCAGAAATCAAATATCCTCTTTGTTTCCTCTTCTCACCTATGAGACTCATCTGTCAGAATCATGCTGCAATGAAAATGCTAAAGTTGAAATGGGGTTAATACTCCATCCCAGACAATACCTAGAACTCCAAAGGTGCGCAGTCTCTATCCATATGACCTCAGACTCTCCAACGTCAGGAAATGCCAAGAGTTATTCAATTACCCAACACAGTGCTTCCTCAAAGAATCCCACTGAGTGCCCACAACCACAGGGAGTGTAAACTCATCTTCTGGAAGATCTAATACCTCAGAAGTTGAGTTTCTCCAGAAGTTCCCTGAGACAAGGATTTAAGAACAATTGTTTATTTGTGAAGAGACCCAGGAAGTACTGACTGGAGTGTGAAAGTGAGACAGGAACAAAAAGGGGCCAACCAATGGGGCTTTAACAAGCAGGGTAACCCTGAAGGCAAATAAGGTCCTCACCTGCTGGAGAATTATGAGACTGGAGTGAACATGCTTCCAAATTGTCCCACCTGATGCATGAAGAAACTGAGTATCCACAATTTCCATCTGTCATTGGTTGAAAGCTGTTCCAAGGGTCATGAACACCCTGGTGCTTGCACCTGCCCCTCACACAGGCTGAGTACATGCAGATGTCTGGCAAAGGTCCCAGGGCAGAGTAGCACCCAGGCTTGTGTGAAGGAGCCATGGAGGTTCTCAAAAAACTAAAATAGGACTACCATATGATCCAGCAGTCCCACAAAATGAATTCAACATCTTGAAGAGATATCTGTACCTTCATGTTCCTTGCAGCATCATTCACAATAACCAAGATATGAAAACAACCCAAATGTCCATCAACAGATATATGTGGTATATATATATATATATATATATATATATATATATATATATATAATGGAATATTATTCAGTTTTTAATAAGATGGAAATCCTCCCCTTTCTGACAACATGTACGGACCTGGAAGCATTATGCTAAGTGAAATAAGACAGCCACAGAAAGAAATACAGCTTGGTTCCTGTTATGAGGCATTTGGAATAGTTAAATGTATGGAAATCAATCAGCAATATTCAACTTGTGTACAGCAACACACTGGTGTGCTGCAAGTGTTTTTAAAACATGCAATACCTGACTATTTAGTCAGAGGCATTGACATCTTTTCTTTTAGATTGTCAAATAAAAAAATGACAACAGCCAACACAACATCCACCCAGTATAAATGAATCAAAGTTATGCCTCTTTTTGTCAGGTCGGTGAAGAATATATTTTTTGGTGTGACACCAAATTTTAGTAATTAGTTTATGTGTGCCATGAGATGAAAAGGGTTGAAAAATCACTGATGTATACAACAGAACAGAGGTTACCATGGGATGGGGGAGGGTGATATGGGAAACTGCTGCTCAGTGGTTATAAAGTTATAATTATACAAGGTAAGTTCCAGGGCTCTGCTGTACAACATAGTGCCTATAGTTAACAATAAGGAGCTTGACTTCTGGCCAAGATGGAGGCATAGGTAGATACACTTTGCCTCCTCACACAACTAATAGAAGGACAACAACAAATATAAAAACAGAAAACTACCAGAACTACCAGAAAATAGAACTGTATAGAAGCCTGACAACCAAGGAGTTAAAGAAGAAACATTCATCCAAACTGGTAGGAGGAGCAGAGATTGGCAGCCTGGCCGGAGAGGATGCGTGACAAGGTGGCTGCTGGTGGTCTTACATTTGCATGAACCAAGAGGGACTGGGGAGCAAGACAGACCACGCAGCCCAGGTTCAGCATGGGAAAAGAAAGCCTCAAAATCTCTGGCTGTAAAAATCTGTGGAGGTTGCAATGGCAGGAGAAACTCCCAGCCTCATAGGAGAGTTCATTAGAGGGGCCTATTGGGTCCTAGAATGTACACAAACCCACCCACCCGGGAATCAGCACTAGAAGGGCCCAATTTGCTTGTGGGTAGCTAGGGAAGTGACTGAAAACCAGCCAAGAGCCAAGCAAGCAGCATTCTTCCCTCTCAGACCCCTCCCCCACAGAGAGCATTGCAACTCAGCGACCTGGGTTGCCTCACCCTGGCAAATACCTAAGGCTCCACCCCTTCCAACAGGTGCACTGAGACAAAGAAATATGGCCCAAATGAAAGAACAGATTAAAGCTCCAAAAATAGAACTAAGCAATAAAGATATAGCCAACCTATCAGACGCATAGTTCAAAACACTGGTAATCGGGATGCTCACTGAATTGGTTGAGTATGGTTGCAAAATGGAGGAAAAAGTGGAGGCTATGCAAAGAGAAATAAAGAAAAATATACAGGGAACCAACAGTAAAGGGAAGGATACTGGGACTCAAATCAATGATTTGGAGCAGAAGAGAGAAACATTCAACCAGAACAGAATGAAAAAACAAGAATTCAAAAAAATGAGAAGAGGTTGAGGAACCTCTGGGACAACTTTAAACATTCCAATATCCAAATTATAGGGGTTCCAGAAGGAGAAGAGGAAGAGCAAGAAATTGAAAACTTATTTGAACAAATAGTGAAGGAGAACTTCCCCAATCTGGCCAAGGAAATAGACTTCCAGGAGATCCAGGAAGCTCAGAGAGTCCCAAAGAAGTTGGGCCCAAGGGAACACATACCAAGGCACATCATAATTAAGTTACCCAAGATTAAAGCTAAGGAGAGAATCTTAAAAACAGCCAGAGAAAAGGAGACAGTTACCTACAAAGGAGTTCCCATAAGACCATCAGCATATTTCTCAAAAGAAACCTTGCAGGCAAGAAGGGGCTGGAAAGAAGTATTCAAAGTCATGAAAGGCAAGGACGTCCATCCAAGATTACTCTCTCCAGCAAAGTTATATTTAGAATGGAAGGGCAGATACAGTGCTTCCCAGATAAAGTCAAATTAAAGGAGTTCATCATCACCAAACCCTTATTATATGAAATGTTATAGGGACTTATCTAAGAAAAAGAAGAAGATAAAAACTAGGAACAGTAAAATGACAACAAATTCACAAGTATCACCAAAAGAACCTAAAAAAAAAAAATAATAAAATAAGCAAACAACTAGAACAGGAACAGAATCACAGAAAGGGAGATCACATGGAGAGCTATAAGCAGGGAGGGGAAGGAGAGGGAATGGGGGAAAAGTTACAGGGAATAAGAAGCCTAAATAGTAGGTACAAAATAGACAGGGGGAGGTTAAGAATAGTGTAGGAAATGGAGAAGCCAAAGGACTTATATGAACGACTCATGGACGTGAACTAAAGTAAGGAGGGGGGATGCTAGTGGGAGGGAGGTTGCAGGGTGGAGGGGAATAAAGGGGAGAAAAAATGGGACAGCTGTAATAGCATTATCAATAAAATCTACTTTAAAAAATAAGGTATTATGCACTTAAAAATTTGTTAAGCAGGAAGATTTCATGTTAAGTGTGCTTAATAAACACTCATAAAACAAAAAAGCAAACTAAAGGGAAGCCTGACTGGCATGGCTTAGTGGGTTGAGCATTGTCCCACAAAATAAAAGGTCATCCATTCGATTCCAGGTCAGGGTACATGTTTGGGTTGTGGACCTGGTCCCCAGTTGGGATGTGCGTGAGAGGCAACCAGTCGATGTTTCTCTCATACATCAATACTTCTCTCCCTCTCTTTCTCCTTCCCTTTCCCTCTCTAAAAGTACATAAGTAAAAACTTTTTTTAAAAACACTAAAAAACAAAGGGATAAATTTTGGGAGATGATAGACATGTTTATTACCTTGACTATATACAAACTCATCAAATTGTGTATGCTAATTATGTGCAGTTTTTGCATACCAATTACACCTCACTTAAGCTGGGGGTCGGGAGCCGCTGGCATATGAGTATGTGGTAATAGTGAAGCCTGGCAGCTGGTGTGCTAATAAAGGTTTAACAGGCTCTCCTATGCAGAAAAGTCCTGCCTATTGCATTTGCCAGGACCTCTAGTGTATATTCCCACCACAGCCAATTTCAAGGTGCCAGTGTGACATCACTGAAAGCAGAGTTAGGAAGATATGATCACAGCTGGCTCTCATGTGCTGATACAAGACAACTCCAGCGCAGTCCTGGGAAAGGACATGGGCAGGGCACTGACACACCTCCCATAGGTACAGCCAAAGTGCTTTGCTCCAGATCTAGAATCTCATGGTTTTATATGACTTTCACACTCTTTCTGTGATGTATCAACATTTGAACATCTTACCATCAAAAAAATGAAATTACTCTCCAAAACTTTGAATTATTTCATACTATAGGAAGGCATGTCTTGTTTATTATTTTGATGTCACCTCTCTCCCCTCCTTCACCCAGATCACACCAGCATGCACCCATGGGATCAAGTGAAAACCCATGTAAGAGGACTTCATGAATCCGTCCATTTGGTCAACTTAACAGTAATGGATATCTCTCATTTTGTCTGACTGACATCATTCCCCTTCTTCTGATAATAGCACTTCATTGTCCTTTAAGGCTTAAAATTTAAGCAACCATCCCTTACCCCATTTGAGTTCTCAGTACCTATTTCCTGGCTATAGCAGTTAGCACATGACACACACGCACCTGGCCAATCAGAACATTCCATTCCCCTGAAGAAGGGACAGGCCCCAGTGAGCTGATGACACTCTTTGCTTGAATTTATTGAAAAAGAAAATCTGTTCCCACTGGGTTACTGAGGAAGCCTGGAGCTGATGGTGGCCATCCTCCACCATGGGGAAAGACCCCTTCTAGAATGAAGCCAACACATACAAAATATCTGAGTGAGAGATGGAGAATAACCGAGTCCAGATAGCATCATCTGAGCTCTTGGATCCAGCTGTACCCAAAGACACTTCCCCACTTTTATGAGTCCACCAAATCCCTTTTTAACTGAAGTCCTTTTGATTTAGCACTTTAGTTACTTGCAACCAAAAAATTGTTGGCCAATTTGCAGATCAGAAATCAAATGAGTTAGACTTTAGTACACACCTATCCAGCTTTGTCTCCTTGACTCTAAATAGAGTTCAGTGTAGATGTAAGAATGCAGTTTATTGGAGCCCATTCCTTCATGGAGGCTGAGGATGAACCCCAGGCAGAACTGGTCTTTTCAAGCTGGCCAGACACACATAGAAGGTCACTTCAGGATCCGGATGCTCATCTTCTGCTCAATGTTCATCTTCTCCAAGGACTAGTGAAGATGGGTCGTAGTCAAGACGACTTGAATTACAATCCTCTATTCTTCCAACCTCCTCTTCCATCCCCAAGGTCCCACCATTTCCTGGGAACCCCTGTCTTCTGCCCTCCTCCTTCAAGCTTCATTTCCCATGTCCATCTGTCCTAGGGACTCATGCTTTCAACTCCTCAGGACCCAGGGGCATTCTGACCTTGGTAAACTCCAGGAAGGACACAGCCCCATCTCCATCTTCATCAGCCTCCTGCACCGTGCGGTCAGCAATGCTCTCCAACTGCTCTTCTGTCACCTGTACCCCGACCATCAGACGGAGTACCTGGTAGGTGGAGGAAGAGACAACTATGAAGAGGAGGCACAGAAACAACTAATACCATCCCCCAACCTTATCCATATCACCAAAAAAGTTATTAACAATTTCAAAATCCATCCCTCGTCCATTGTTCACCTCATTCCAATCACTTCCCACTATATGCATCAGGTCCCGCTATTGCTTTACCATGCAAACCCCTATCTGTCCTTCACTATCCCACACTCACCTCAACAGTATGCCCAGGCTCATTACTCAACTAATCTCAGAACCCAGCCTCCATCCATCCCCCACCCCACTCCCCACCTCATCCTCTAACCATTCCCAAATTCTACTTCATCACATCCATCCCAGTATTTTTCAGTCTCAGCACCATTGATATTTGGGGCCAGATAATTCCTTATGGGGGAAGGGGCCTATCTTGCATATTATATATTTAGTAGTATTCTTGACCTCCACCCACTAGGTGCCAGTTGCCCCACCCCCTCCCCAGCTGTGTCAACCAAAAATGTCTCCAGATAGTGGCAATGTCATTCAGGGGGCAAAATCACCCCCAGCTGAGAACCACTGATTTATCCCCAACCTCATACCCCACTGTGTCATCCTCCACATCTCTCAACTAACCCGCACTCCAACCGCATCCATTCCCATTGCCCACCCAGCACTCGGATCATCTGCATCCCCGACCCATGAACTATCCACCCGGGCCCCACAACCATTCCATTCAACCATCCCACCCAGCACAGACTTCACGTATGTTCTTGTGTTCTTCCAACCTGTAGCATCTCATGCCTGGAAATCTTTCCATCTCGATCCAGATCGTAAAGTTGAAATGCAACTGCGGAGAGAGTAGAGGGGGAAAATGAAGGTGGGTCTTCCCTGGTTCTCTTCCAGCAGGTCATCCTAGCCAGTAGGGAGGTAATCAATAGGCTCAGGAAGGGAGTGGAAGGTGCCTGGGGCCACTCACTGTTGCTGTAAATCTAGGGTCTCACTTGGGGAGATCCTACCAACTCACAGCGAAGTTTGTTCATTCTGCTGTTGAGGGGTTCAGGTTCATTGGGGTCCCGGGTTCCTGTGTCCTCCTCATCTACAGGTCGGAAATGAGCCAGGACTCTGACAAAGTCTGGGAAATCCACTCGTAGACTCCTGGGAGGGGTGGTGGTGGAATGGAGCAGAGGCAGCGGTCACCTTGGCTCTCTTGCCTCTGTCCCTAAACTTCCCCCACCCTTCCATGTAAGATTTTTCCTCCATCTCTTCATGCCCAGCGATACTCACCCATCAGGGAAGAAGCTGTCTATAATGCGATCCCCCAAGGGGTTCACAGCCAGCGCCCCTATCTGCTGCAGGTCCACGCGGCTGGAAAAGAAGTTCAAAACGGGTAGGGCAGAGACCCAGAAGATGAAGGGTCAAAGAGCGAGATAGGCACACAGACACAGAGGAGGGATCACAGGTCAGCTCCCCCCTCACCTCAGGTAGCCCTTCTTATTCCTGTCCAGGGCCCGAAACCGGTGGTAGAGGCGGAGCAGGCTGGACTGAGAGACTGTGGGAGGGAAGGCGGAAGGGTGACGCCCCAGCGGCGCGGGAGGTGGCGAGGGTCGGAGGCGGGCCGGAGGGTGAGTTTTGCCTGGGACCTGGGGCCATCTGGAAGCTGGAAAGGGCGTGACGAGACCCGAGGAGGCTCTCTGCCCCCTCGACCTCCCCTCTGAGAGACCAAGGGACCAAAGCCAACCCCTTCCATCCGAGCTGGAGAACCCCTGGGTGTCCCCAGGCTCGGGAACCCGGCTCCGCCTCAAACCTGGACGCCAGGCCCCAGGACTTCCGCGCCCCCGGACCAGCGATCACTGTTCGGACCTCCTGGGCTCCCGCATCCCCTCCACCCAGCCCTCCTTAGGACCCCACAGGAGCCCCGGGCGCCCGGCTCACAGCCCGTCTCCCGCCGAATGCTGTCCGCGTCGGGGATCTGCGCCGCGCTGGAGCCTCCGGAGCCCATGGCCGCGCTACAACCGACCCGGGCGATCTGTCCTCCCGCCCAAGCGCGGCTGCCTGGTGGCCCGGGGACCGAAGGCCACGGGCCTGGCGGGGATCCAACTTCCTAAACCCGGGCGTTCCTCGCCTCCCACCCGCGACCCGGGCGAATAGAAAGCAACGCCCTGAGTGGAGGGGTCAGAGGGCGGCGCGAACAACGGGCTGTTTCTTTCCAAGTGCCGAGGTCAGCGCAGGGAGAGGCTGGGCGAGGCCGGGTGCCGCCCGCCGCGTGCCCTCCCTGGGTCCGCGTTCCCACACTCGGCCCAGGCGCCTGGCCAACTCCTTCTGCAGGCCCAGCCCTCCCAGCCGGACTCTCCTGGTGCCCGCGAGTAAGGCTGGGGAGCTCCCGACCTTCTGCATCTGCAGACAGAATCCAGGTCCTTCTGGAAAGGGGGTGACGGGTGTTGGGGCGGGACGGGGGGAGCTGGCTGCGTTGGTTCCTATCCGGAATGGCCCCAACCTCAGCCCCCTCCCCAAGCAGAAGGGCCAGAGGGAGAGGAGTTAAGGAGTCCCCAAATAAAGTGAATTGGGGAGGGTCCTGAGGCACAGGGTGGGCTCTGGGTTAAGTGGAAAGAGCACTGCATTGGGGGACTTCATAACATTATTGTTGTTTAATTGAGTGAATGCTTACAAGTCAGGGGACTGAACCAAACATCCAGATTCCCAGATTCTCCCGAGAACCAGAAGTCTGACATCACTAGGCACTGGCAGCTGCCTGGCGCCATGCCTGGCACCACTGGGCTGTAGCCCAGGAGCAGCTGCCATGTTTAAATTGAGCGTGGTGGGCTGTCCTGGTGCCACAGCCCCAGTCCAGCCCAACTCACTCCCTTATGAGCCCCAAGGGTCTCTGGTAGAAGCTCCAGGCTAGGAATGACCCAGACCTCTGACCAGCCCTCAAGGATGATGGGAGTCCACAGCCTGAGAGAGGGCTGCAAATGTCACTGTGATCCATGAAAGAATAATAATGGTGACAACATGGGCTCTCATTTTTCAGACACATTCCATGGGCCAGGTACTTTGCTAAGCGCTTGATTGCATTAGTTCACACACTCCACAGTACCTGCTGAACTGCCTTCTTTCTGCTTTTATGTGGCAGAGGCTGCCAAGGGGACCAGGTGTGAACTATTGTAAAACATGAGTAGGGATCACATGGCCCCCAAGATGGCAAAAATATATATATTTATGTATCAAGCACAGATATATATACAGTCCATGGACAGGTATATAGTATATCAGTAGTAGTAAAATTTCATAGGAGATGGGTAATTAGAGGGGAAGAATCTAGAAATGCTCCTTATGTGGGGATGATAATGAAAAAAAAAAAAGGTTTAGAAACTTTATTGTAAAGAAACAAACACTCCAAGTGTCCAGTTGTAAATTTATCATTTCCCCCTTTTCCCCCATCATAGTCACACATACACACAAATTTCCCAGGGAAAAAAGTGCAAGCCATTCATTACAAGGGTTCAAATTCATATCCACCCTGGAGAGAGAAACTGGAGAAACAGTTGATGCTCCAGCCCCAGGCAGAGGCCTGCGTCAGATAAGCCTTGAAACTACTGATCTAAGAAATGTTTGCTTCTCTTTCTGATACTCCAAAGATTAAGCAACTGACATGCTTGGCTGCCTTTCATGCACACACCCCTCCCCAAGGACTAAAGCTTTCGGGAAAGCACACTGCTCCCTAACAAAGCCCAGCACCACTCCAGTCCATAGCTAAGAGTCAGGCTGTGCATGCAGTGTGGGTTATGTTCTGAACCCAGGCCGGGGGGCGGGGCTGCAGAGGGGATTCATGACTCTGGGACATTGCAATAATCACCTCAGTCTAGTGCAGGATGCTGATCTCAGAAAGAGCTTCTACAGCCCTAATTTCTGAGTCATTGCTACTGTTAAGTAATTCAGGCCAGAGAGTAATTAACTATTTCCATCCACAAGCCTACAGGAAAGCATTGCTGAAACCCACTGCTGCTTCATATACACAAGTAGGGTTTAAATCAACTTCACAATATTCATGGCCACATCTTTTCAGGGCATCTAAAGTGGAGATGTTTTGGGGAGGATTTCATCTGCAGAATAAAATGGACTAGATTCAGGCCAAACATTTGTTTCTTTGCTTTTAAGCTACATAAAATTTGCTAGCCATTTCTGATGAAGCAATACTGAGATTCAACTGGAAAAAAATGCAGATGCAAGAATAGTCAGGAAAATATAGAAATCTTACAACTCCATAGCAAACAAGACAAATAACATGATTTTTTAAAATGCTTTCATTGTTTTGTTTTTTTTAAATATTAGTCCACTGGGAACATTATAAATGTTATGATTCAATGCAAGGCAAAATTATATAAATCTCATACATTACTTAAGCAAACATTAATACAAACCTATCAAAAAGAACTTTAAAGCTTTAAGAGATTTGAAAGTTCCTTAAAGTTTAATTTCTAGAAATATAGCAAAATAAACATTTCCTTATAAAACTTTGAAGAGTTTGACTGAATTGTGAAATATTCATAGTGTGGTAATGTGGATTGAAGAGGCAGAAACTAAAATGATATGACTTTGTTTTTTAACATAAATGATGTCAACAAGGAAAAATGTAAATTATTGAGTGTCTTATAGTATACACTTTTACCTAGTTCTCACCTGGTATGTTATAAAAATGGTAAATTCCAAAAATTATTATATGCAGAGAGCAAGCTTTTTCTAACACTTTATGTCCATATATTCCCATGAATATCAACATTAAGAGTTTACTGCCTTGAGCTCAATCAATGCATGGCATGACTTTAATCTGAACCCTTCATTATCATGTAAGGTCATGGCATTGACTGATTTTATGTAGAATGGGTAGTTTTGATTTCCTAACTAGGTGCTCTGCTCTTTCTCTTCCATGCTGAGTGAAGTATGAACAGTTACTCCTTTGACTTGCAATGACCAGCCTCCCTCCACTTCCAGATGCCCTCTAGGAAAAGAAGCAGAATGGCTGCCTGGGGATGTATGATACCTGATATTCATCATCCAGTCAAAGAACACCTGTGAATGGCATGACTTAAAGAACCTTCTCCTTGGAACACTCTCACCTGGACATTGGAGAGCAACAGTGACTACTTTTTCAGTTCTCCCAGGAGGTTCTTCAGGTAAATCATGAATCTCCTGAGAGATCTGTTCAGCAGGTAGTGACACTTTGGTCGAAGGCTTAGGCAAGTTCCATCTCTTTGCTGCTTCTCTACCATATGTGTCAAAGAGGCCTGACTCTAATTTTCAAGCACCAGATCTTCATTACCTTGAAGTTTATGACAACTGCCTGACTTCTGGGTTTTACCCACCATCTGATAAAAGAGCATTTCCAGTTTTTTCTATTTCATTTCCTGGTGAGGTATAAGAACATTCTGTGTGCATCTGCTGCCCTTTTCACCCTGGGCCTCTTGTTTTATTTTTCACAAGCTTTTGCCTTTTATCATTCTTCTCTTTTTCTTTTTTCAGATAAACTTGGGAATATGTAAATGAGTTAAGCCACGAACTAGTCACAGAAACAATTAAAGAACAGCAAGCAGTAAGAAAATCCAGCCACACAGCAAAATTATCTTTAATTCCTAGATCCAGGATCCCTCTGAGGCTCCAGAGAAGAGGGGGGCAGCAGAGAGGAGAAGAATTCCATTGCTCCCACAAATGCCATGGTAGCATCCAGGTGGAAGGAACCACATTTTTAAATGAGCAAAAAAACTTGAATAGATATTTTTCCAAAGAAGGTATACAAATGACAGATGAGCGCGCGCGCGCGCGCGCGCGCACACACACACACACACACACACACACACACAAAGTGTGCTCAATGTCATTAGTCATCAGGGAATACAAATAAAACCACACAGATATAGCGCTTTCCACCCACTAGACTGGCTAGAAATGAAAACAAAACAGAGACTTGAAGATGGGTGAGGAGTGAGTGAAAGTCACACTGACCTCCTCCCAGGATCAATCTGGAGTTACAACTAAAATGTGCAGAAATCACCTGGAAAACAACTGAACAATAGTGAGAAAGGAGACTTAAAACCTCGGACGGACAGAGGAATCAGCTTTAGCACAACCTAACTGGTAAGGAGTGCAGTAGAGACTAGAGAAGGCAGGCTGGGTGCCAACAGGCAGCAGTTCAAAAGGATAATTAAACGAACAAGTGGATTCTCCTGAGAAGAGTGGGGATCCCCCTGAATAGGTGGGGATCTCCAGCCAACAGCACCAGAGACCATTAAAAATTCAGATAACAGCCAGCTGTGTAAAGCAGCAGGGTTGCTCTCTGCCAAAGATGGGCAGCTGGAGACACAAAGAGCTGTTTAAAGAGCCAACACATAAATTTGTTTTCACAGCCACTTACCCTGGGCTCAAACAAAAGTAGGGACAGAATTGACTAGAGCCACTTGATGAGAGATTGGGGAAGGATGCTTTGGGGGAAGAACTGAGAGAGTAGCCAGCAGTGTCCCGGTGCTGACTCTTCCCTCATTCAGCAACTGCCATCTTGCTCAGGCAGACCACTCCCCTGAGGGGCAGAGGCATGAGAGGACACTATAATCCTGCACCCAGGAGGGACTCTGTCTCATCCTGTGGTGCCTAAGCCTGACTGCTGAGTGCAGAGTGACTATATTAACAGCTTAAGGTGAGAGCCACAGACAGTAGATTCCCAGAAGTTTCTAAAAGACTACCTAAGGTCAGTCAGGGTGAACATCTGACATCATCAAAGGCAGATCCAGAAAGAAGGTGGGGGGAAAGAGTGGTCTCCTAACCATAAAAGTTCACACCACAATGTCAGGAAGTCAACACATATCAATTTAAAAAGCAGAAGCCAAAAAGAGGAGTCTCCCAAAACTGGGAAGACAAAGAAACAGCCCCCAATCTAAGGGAAAGGAGGAATCCCCACAAAGAGAACTAAATGAAATAGAGGCGAGGAAACTTTCAGATATTGAGTTCAAAACAATGATTCTAAAGAAGTGAGCTCACGGAGAATTACCAAAAACTGCACAGAAACTATGAGAAACTTATTACAAACTATATCAGCATGAAAAAAGACACAGAAACTATCAATAAGAGGCAAGAGGAAATGAAGAATACAATTTCTGACTTGAAGAACATGGTAGAAGGAATGAAAAGCAGGCTAGATGAAGCGGAGGATCGAATCAGCGATCTGGAGGACAAAGCAGAGAAAAGTTCGCAGAAAAAGCAGCAAATGAAAAAAGAATAAAAAAGAATGAAGAGACATTTAAGGAAATTCGGGACAACCTGAAACATAATAATATCTTATAATAGGGACACCAGAAGGAGAAGAAGAGGAGGAAGGTATAGAAAACCTGTTTGAAAAAGTAATGAGGGAAAACTTCCCTAATTGAAGAAGAGAAAATGTCACACAAGTCCAGGAAGCACATAGGGTCCCAAACAAGATAAACCCAATTAGACCCACTCCAAGACACATCATAATTAACTGGCAAGCATCAAAGACAAAGAGAGAATCCTAAAGGCAACAAGGGAGAAACAGGTAATAACATACAAGGTAGCCCCAATAAGGCTAGCAGCTGATTTCTCTGTTGAGAAACACTACAAGCCAGAAGGGAATGGCGAGAAATATTCCAAGTCATGAAAAGCAAAGACCTGCAACCAAGACAGCGCTACCCAGCAGCGATCGCAATAAAAATGGAAGGCAAAATAAGGAGTTCTGCAGAAAGAAGGCTAAAAGAATATACCTCCACCAAACCAGCACTGAAAGATATGCTAAAGGGACTGCTTTAAAAAGAAGAAGAAAAAGAGTGAGAAACAGAGGAACACAGGTACAAAGGGAAAAAATTAGTAAATGCCTATCAATAATACCTTTAAATGTAAATGGATTAAATGCTCCCATCAAAAGACATGGGGTAGTTGAGTAGATAAGAAAACATGACTCACTCATATGCTGCCTGCAAGAGACCCACCTCAGAACAAAAGACCTACACAGACTGAGAGTAAAGGGATGGAAAAAAATATTCCAAGCAAATGGACAGGGAAAAAAACCAGGGGAGCAATGCTTATATCAGACAAATTAGGTTTCCAAATGAAGGTCATAAAAAGAGACCCAGAAGGACACTTGATAATATCAAAGGAAGAATCCATCAAGAAGACATAAACATTGAAAACCTATATGCACCCAACATAGCAGAACCCAAATATATAGGGAAAATCTTGGAGGACTTCAAGAAAGATATAGACAGCAACACACTGACAGTAGGAGATTTTAACACCCCACTGTGAGCGATGGATGGATCTTCCAAACAAAACATCAGCAAGGATATTGTGGAACTGAACAACGCATTAGGTCAAATGGACTTAACTGACCTATATAGAGCCTTTCATCCCAAAGAAGCAAGATACACATTCTTCTCAAATACACATGCAACATTTTCAAAGATAGATCACATGATATGACACAAAACAAGCCTCAACAAATTCAAGAAAAATGAAATCGTAACAAGCACTTTCTTGGACCACAAGGGCTTGAAACTAGAAGACAATCTCAAGGGAAAAATGCAAAACCATTCAAACTCATGGGGACTGAACAGCATGCTATTAAACAACGAATGGGTCAATACTGAGATCCAAGAAGAAATCAAAAAGTTTCTGGAAACAAATGAAAATGAACACACAACAGTCCAAAACCTATGGGACACAGCAAAGGCAGTCCTGAGAGGGAAGTTCATAGCAACCCAGGCTTACCTAGAAAAGATAGAAACATTTCAAGTAAACGACCTAAGTCTCCAGCTTCAAGAACTGGAGAAACAACAACGAGCAAAGCCCAGAGTGAGTAGAAGAAAGGAAATAATCAAGATCAGAGCAGAATTGAATGACACAGGGACTAAAAGAACAACGCAAAGGTTCAACCAATCCGGGAGCTGGTTCTTTGAAAAGATAAACAAAATCGACAAGCCTTTAAGCAGACTCATCAAGAAAAAAGGGAGAGGACCCAAATAAATAATATCAGAAATGAAAGAGGAGAAATTACAGCTGATACCACAGGAAAACAAAGGATTGTAAGGAGTTACTATGAACAATTACATGCCAAGAAATTTGAAAACCTGGGTGAGATGGACAAATTTCTAGAAAAATATAACCTTCCAACACTGAATGCAGAAGAAGCAGAAAGCCTGAACAGAGCCATAACAGCTGGTGAAACTGAAGCAGTACTCCAAAAACTCCAGGCACACAGAAGCCCTGGGCTGGATGGTTTCACAGGAGAAATTTGCAAAACATTTAAGGAAGCACTAACCCCTGTCCTTCTCAGGCTATTCCAAAAAATCCAAGAAGAGGGAAGACTCCCAAACACTTTTTAGGACGCCAGCATCATCCTAGTCCCAAAACCAGACAAAGACACAACAAAGAAAGACAACTACAGGCCAATATCGCTGGTGAACATAGACGCTAAAATCCTCAACAAAATATTGGCCATCTGCATCCAGCAATGTATTAAAAAGACCATACACCATGATCGAGTGGGATTCATCCCAGGGTCCCAAGGATGGCTCGATACTCACAAATCAATAAACGTAATACATCACGTAAACAAAAGGAAAGACAAAAACCACATGATCATATCAATAGATGTGGAAAAAGCATTTGGTAAGGTACAGCGCCCATTGATGATAAAAACACTCAACAAAGTGGGAATAAGGGGGGCATACCTCAACATAATAAAGGCCATATAGGAAAGGCCTACAGCCGCCCTCATACTCAACGGGCAAAAACTAAAAGCTTTCCCACCAAGATCGGGAACAAGACAAGGATGTCCGCTTTCACCACTTCTATCCACTGTAGTGTTGGAAGTCCTAGCCACAGTGATCAGACAAGAAAAGGAAATAAAAGGCATCCATTTTGGAAAGGAGGAAATAAAACTACCATTGTTTGCAGATGACATGATAGTGTACATAGAAAACCCCCAGGACTCCACCAAAAAACTACTAAGCCTAATAAGTGAATTGGGCAAAACAGCATGATACAAAGTCAATATTCAGAAATCGAAGGCATTTTTGTACACCAAAAATGAAATATCAGAATTTGAAATCAGGAAAAATCCCCTTTGCTATAGCACCAGGAAAATAAATTACCTAGGAACAAACTTAACCAAGGAGGTAAAAGACCTGTACGCAGAAAATGTACGACACTGAAGAAAAAAATTAAGGAAGACACAAATTAATGGAAGCATATACCATTTTCATGGATTGGAAGAATTAGCATCATCAAAATGTCCATACTACCCAAAGCAATTTACAGATTCAATGCAATCTCTATTAAAATACCAATGATGTATTTAACAGACATAGAACAAACATTTAAAAAATTTATGTGGAACCAAAAATGCTGCAGCAATTTTGAGAAAGAAAAACGAAGTGGAGGGATCACAATACCTGGCATCAAACTATATTATAAGGTCACTGTAATCAAAACAGGCTGGTATTGGCATAAGAACAGACACATAGATCAATGGAACAGAATAGAGAGCCCAGAATTAAACTCATGTTTCTATGATCAATTAATATTTGACAAAGGGAGCAAAAGCATACAATGGAGTAAAAATAGCCTCTTCAACAAATGGTGTTAGGAGAGCTGGACAGCTGCATGCAAAAAAAGTGAAATTCAACCACCAAGTTACACCATACACAAAAATAAGCTCAAGATGGGTAAAAGACTTAAATACAAGTTGTGACACCATAAAAGTCCTAGAGAACATAGATAGGAAACTCTCAGATATTCCACGCATCAATATTTTCACAGATACGTCCCCTAGTGCAAGGGATGTGAAGGAAAGAATAAGCAAATGGGACTCCATCAAAAGAAGCTTCTGCATGGCTAAAGAAAACATCAGCAAAATGAAAAGAGATAAAAACCTATGAGAAAATATATTTGACAATGATACCTCAGACAAGGGTTTGATCTCCAAAATCTATGAAGAACTCACACGACTCCATTCCATGAAGACAATCAATCCAATGAAAAAAATGGGCAAAGGACCTGAACAGACACTTCTCCAAGGAGAACACTCAGAGAGCCCAGAGACATATGAAAGGATGCTCAGCATCACTAGCCATCAGAGAAATGCAAATTAAAGCCACAACGAGATACCACTTCACACTGGTCAGAATGGCCATCATAAACAAATCAACAAACAAGTGCTGGCGAGGTTGTGGAGAAAAGGGAACCCTACTACACTGTTGGTGGGAATGCAGACTGGTGTAGCCACTGTCGAAAGCAGTTTGGAATTTCCTCAAAAAGCTAAAAATGGAACTGCCTTTTGACCCAGCGATTCCACTGCTGGGATTATACCCTAAGAATCCCAAAACATCAATTCAAAAGAACCTATGCATCCCAATGTTCATAGTAACACAATTTACAATAGCCAAATGTCGAGAGCAACCTAAGTGCCCATCGGTAAAACATGGATCAAAAAACTATGGTACATTTGCACAATGGAATACTATGCAGCAGAAAGAAGGAAAGAAAGAAAAGAAAGAAAGAAAGAAAGAAAGAAAGAAAGAAAGAAAGAAAGAAAGAAAGAAAGAAAGAAAGAGAGAGAGAGAGAGAGAGAAAGAAAGAAAGAAAGAAAGAAAGAAAGAAAGAAAGAAAGAAAGAAAGGAAGGAAGGAAGGAAGGAAGGAAGGAAGAAAGAAAGAAAGAAAGAAAGAAAGAAAGAAAGAAAGAAAGAAAGAAAGAAAGAAAGAAAGAAAGAAAGAAAAGAAAAGAAAGAAAGAAAGAAAGAAAGAAAGAAAGAAAGAAAGAAAGAAAGAAAGAAAGAAAGAAAGAAACTACTACCCATCACAACAGAATGTATAGAACTGGAGAGCATTATGTTAAGTGAAATAAACCAGCAGGTGAGAGGCAAATACCACATGATCTCACCTATAAGTGGGACCTAATCAGCAAAGCAAGCAGGCAAGTAAAATATGACCAGCAACATTGAAAGAAAGAAGAAACCAACCGAGACAGGAGGGAGGGAAGAAGAGAGGGGCCTAGCAGGTAGGAGAAGGGGAAGGGAAAGGGTCAGATTAAGGAACAGATATGAAGGACGCATGGATGAAGCCAAGGTGCAGAAGGATTGAGGGAGGAGAGAGGAGGTGGGTTGGACAGGAATGTGGTGACAAATGGAGACAAATGTATCTGAAAAATTAAAAAAATTAATTTAAGAAAAACAAGAAAAAGAGCTGGAATCCCAAATGGTTCTGTGGAGCTGCCACACCAGTTCTAGTCTTTTATATCAGAGAAAAATCCCTAAATTGTTTAATCCACAGTAACTGGGTCTCAGTTACTAGTAGCTGAACGCAATTCCTATCTGATACCGTGTCAATGCTAGAAAAAAACTATTTCCCTATAATTTCCAAAATTTGTGCCTTAATTTTCATCCTCCTCCAAGCAGAGTATTGGAAATGTTGCCTAGAAAGAGTTTATCCATAATCCGTAAACCAGTGGATTAAAAAATATGTCCTGAACTGGATTTTGGCCCACTATCCCTAACCAACATATGTCAGCAACAAAAAACAAGCACTAGTATTTTTAATGTGTCATTTTTGTGCAGTCTCCTGAATTCGATGTTTTACGCGTCATGCCCTTGATATTAGCTAAGGGCGATAACATTGAAGAGATGGACTGTGGTTCTCTGGGTGCCAAGAATTATATTGGGTTCTGTCCCCCAGCTGAGGACATAGATCCTTCAGTGCAGATGGACACATCGTTGAGTCCTCTAGATGTATTTCTTACATCCGTAATAGAAAGTCTGGTAGGAAGTGAACAGTGAATTATTTTCTGAAACTCTAAAAATAGCCACTTGAAGAATTACAAATCATACATGTAACTACTTTCATACAGAACACCCAAGAAACTGTTAATACTGGTTACTTCTGAGCAGTGGGAATGGGGTCAGGGGAGGGGAGACTTTTAATTTCTAGGTTATACCTTAATGAATTTTTAAAAACAAAGAGAGACATTTCTGGAGAACAGAATGTAAGGGTTTGAATCCAATTTCACTACTTCCTGGCTCAGTGTCCCTGGGAAAGTTTATTTACTTTGTTTATCAGATGCTTATGTATACCAGGCACTATTCTGAGCACTGCAAAAACCATAGTTCATTTAAGTATCAGAACAACCTCATGGAAGAGGAAATATTATTATCCCTATTTCACAGATGAGGAAACCAAGGGGCATGACAGATTGATAACCTTGCCCAAAGATGTGTAGCTCGTGGAAATGATTGGGGCAGGATTCTATCCCTAACATCCTGGCACCTAGACTGCAAGGATGAACTCAGCTGCTATGCCAGAGTGTTGAGTCTGTCTGTGCCTCACTTCTCTTTAAAATAACAACAACACCTACCTTGTAGTGTTATAATAAAGATTAAATGATGTCTTTTCCGACATTGTACTAGGGTTGGTCTCTGGTGACCTAAGGAAAGTTTAGTTCCAAGATTAGCATATGAGACATCAAAGCTTCTATCTTGGTCTCTGTCCCCTGTCTGATTATTCACTCTGGGAGAAGTTGGTGCCATATGGTGAGCAACTCTGTGGAGAGGCCTACAGGGCACGTAACTGAGGACTCCTGCGGCCCTGTGGGTGAGTAAGTTCTTCTGCCCCTGCTGAGCCTTCATAAATGACTGTAGCCTCACGGAAGACTGATCCAGAAACATCTTCCTGATTTTTGACCCTTAGAAATGGTGTGAGATAATAAATGTTCGTTGTTTTAAGCAGCTAACATTTGGGGGTAATTTATTACACAGAACTAGCTAATTGATATAAGCTCCCACCTGGGCGGTTCCCTGTCTTCTTGCTTAAGTCTCAACAAGCTCTAGTTCATCCCCACTGGGGATCCCTTCCACCCTCATTCTAGGGATTCTCTTTCCTTTTTCCTAGACATCTGCTTTCCTACCTATAGTTTAATTTCTCATTTTGGTAGAACGTGCTGTCTAGTAGCATCCTAAGAAAGAATACATTGCTGAAAAATGTTTTGAGGGCTAACATGATTGATAATGTCTTATTCTGCCCTTACATTTGATTATAAGATATCAGGTTCTAGAATTTTAGGTTTAAAATGTTTTCACTCAAAAACTTATTTTAATAAATAGATATAATTTTCTTCCTAACTTCCTATGTTGTTATTGAAGAGTATGAACATTGTTATGTGGCTACTTTTTGTTTTTGTTTTCCCTTTATGAAAACTTCTAAGAAATATTGTAATGGTGGTTAAAAATGTAGAGTCTAGAACCAGACTTCTTCGGTTTAAATTTTAACCCCAACAATTAATTGGCTACGAGACTGGGAAATTTGTTTAACCCTGCTGTGCTTCAGTTTCCTTAGGTATAAAGTGGGAGTGATGATAATAGTACCTACCTCATAGGGTTGTTGTGTTGTTGCCTTACACCCATTGACATAGCTCTTTCTGAGATGGGTCAGTGCCACGGACCATTTCTGGAGGAAGGTCTAGACCAGAGGTCAGCAAGCTTTAACTGTAAAGGAGTAGGTAGTAAATATTTTTGCTTTCTGGGCTATAAGCTCTCTGTCACAACTCTCGATTCTGCCATTGCAGTGCAAAAGTTGTCAAAGACAAAAGGTAAAAAAAATGGGCATGGCTGTTTCCAGTATATCTTTATTTGCGTGGTGACAGGCTGATTTGATCCACTGAGCACGGGTTGGGGATCTCTGCTGGAGAAAATGCTGTTCCTTCCCTTTGGTGCTCTAAGGGGTCTAGAGATGCCCTCTAGTGGACTTATTTCATACTAGAAAGTCTCACTACATTGTAACCTCTCCACAGTGCTGTAAGTGACTTCAAAGACCCAATTGTATAAAGTACATTAATGAAATAACCTGTGTGAAACTTTTGTGCTGATGGGAGCCAGCTGTCAATCATGTTAGATCTGAATTTGCATTGTCATGGGCCATATATCCACAAAGATTCAGTGTGCTTGCACCTATTGGGGAAAATACTTAACTCTTCACAGTATTTTAATATAAATAAAACAACAATGTGATAGCATCTTCATCAATTCATTCCAGGTCAAATCAACTAGTTGGAATGTAAACATGAAAGTTACTATCTTACTCTCATGATCTGAGAAGCAAGCAATTTAGACAGTGCTACCTGTGCCACCGTGAAGTCCTTTTTGCCAAACAGGTTATTAAAGACTAAAAAAACAGATAAAAAATACAATCATTGCCTGTAAGGAAGTGATGAAAAAGGCACTCTGTAGATTTCTGATGTCAGGTGAACTGTAACACGGTTTGGCTAAATGAATACTGTTCAGCTACCTCCATCCAGCCTCTGTTTTCTGCTTTGGGTTCTTTCTTGGATGTGTGTCTCACCTTGTGGGTGGGTATGGGTAGGTGGGGAGTAACTTCCTTATTACTTCCTATTGTATTTCCACCAGCCTGACAACCACAACCCCTTACTCAGTTACTGGATCAAGTCACCTCTTACCACACATCTATCCACACTCTCTGTCCATCCTTAGTCCTCACCCTGTTAAATCCCCATCTGTCATCAACAACCCCCAGCTCATTTTCTTTCCCCTTTCCATTGTCGGGGATACTGGTTCCTTCTTCCAACATCATTATGCTAGTATTAATTAACACGTAGCTTTTTTAATTTACTGTCCTCATTTAAACTTTTAAATGCATTATGATCTTTGTAGAAATTAAAGTAATTCAAAAGCAAATAAATAATAATAAAAAATAATAATTCAGAAGCATAAGAAGTAAAAATGTGGGTCCCTTCTTCACTCAACTCAGGTGGTCCTCAGAGAATAACCCCTGTGAGTACTTTATTCTTCCAAAACTATATTTCAAAATGCACTTTAGACTAATGGAGTTTTAGTACAAATGTGCATAAATGATATAAAACAGCGGATTAAAGGAATCATAGCTCTGGAAATTGGGCTGATTTCCGCCGTTTCTTATATGACTTTGAAGCCTTTGAACATGACCACAGCTTTTGAAACATGGTTCCTCATAGACTTGCTGGTGGCCACTCCCTGTCTGCTCTTTCTCACGTCCTTGGAGGTCTACTCTCACCTGCTTTAAGGTTGCTGTTCTTCTGGCCTCTGTTCTTTCTCTGAGTTGATGGGACACAGAGCATATTACCTTCTTAGAAACTCACTCCTGCTGTTGAAATATGTGCTGAGCTAGTGCTGAGCAGGAACCAAGTGTGACGGGAAGTCCAACTTAAGATGTGTGAGCAAATTTGAACCTTGTTCCAAAAAAAGGTCAAGATCCACTCAGAAGACAACTACTAGGATCACTGCTGTATGTACTGTAGAATTGTTTAAATTTTGGGGTGGATGGGTGGGGTATATAACACATATATAGAAAAGTGTATAATACATAAATGAACAGCATAAAAATTTGTAGATAGCAAATACCTATGTAACTAATCACCATCTAGATCAAGAAATAGAACACCACCAGCTTCCCAGGCCCTCCAGTACTTTCAAAACCCTTTCCTCCCCACCCCCAAAGGGAAAAAATGCCCCTGAGTGCTTGGTAGTCACACTCTTGATTTCTTCATAATTTTTATCATCTTAGAATGCATTTCTGAACTATGCCATTTAATTTTGTCTGTTTCTGAAATTTATGTAGATTTATTAAAATACTTTTTTTGTTCACTCAACTTTATATTTCTGAAATTCATGCATGTCATGTTGTGGAGTGTTTGCACATTTTCACTATTCTGTGGTATTCCATTTCATTGCATGAATAAACCACATTTCTTCTTTTAACCCCTTCTACAGCGGAAGGACATTTGGGTTGGTCCCAATGTTTGGCTTTTACAAACATGCCATCTGTAGAACTGTTTTGATGAGAGCTCTTGCGGTTGTAGGGGAAGCAAGCATGTTGCAGGGATGTGGCAATGAGAACAAGCCAGTTCCACACAGAAGCCACCTCTCTGAGGGGAATCCTGAGAATGGGTCACTTTGCAAACGTTTGTAGGTGGCACCTTCATACCAGCACAGACATCTTCACAAGGGATACTCAGGTAGTACTTCCATTTAATGGCTTCCTGTACCTCATTCTGAAGTCAGAGAGAGAAATAACTTGGCAAGTTTTGGGTTGTCAGGCTGCAGTGGAAAGCCAGTGTTGAGTGTATGTGAGGTTGCTCTTAGGACATAGGAATGGGGTGTGTGTGGGAGGCTCAGAGGCACTGTAATTTGGGCATAAATGTAACTGTTCTTTATGGGAATCTGCTATAGCCAAGATTTTTTTTTTAGACCTGCTGACTAGTGGAGAAGGAGCTCTTGTCAGACCACCTGGGTAGGGCAATGTTAATGTCCCATTGGTCAAAGTGGGATGTTACTCACTGGGTCTGAGATGGGCAGTGGCAGGTTTTCACAGGTGGCATGGGAATAGAAGGGCCTGCCCCTTTCCCACTGGCTGACTCTGCAGATGTGGCTCAGCAAGGTGGTACTGGGATGAGGCACTCAATCTATGCAGATCAGCAGTGACTGGTGCTCCTCTTGCAGGGTCCCTAAGAGCCACCCATCGTAGAGAACCAGTCCTGTTCAGTGGCTAAAATAAGCAGAGTTGCTTTTCTTGCTCCCTCTGCTTCAGTGGAATTCAAGGAGGGTTCCAGTATCCTGGTTTCCCAGATCCCATGATGTGATCAATATTGATTAAATAAAGCACTTTATATGCATATGCATTTAAGGCTCAAACATCACCTGAGTGAGGAAATGTGTATCAGTCAGGTTTTGCTGTATAACATACCTTCTCCAAATGTAATGTCTCAAAACAACTACCATTTATTATTTCTCACAGTTATGCAGTATTCCTGGGAATTTATTTTGATTTGGGCTGGCTTGGCTAGAGCTAACTGAATAGTAGACGACAGACTCACTCACATGTCTGGCAATTGGTCTAATGTCAGCTAGGGTGACAGCACATATCTCTCATCATCCAGCCATGTTTGCCCACATGCTGGCGAGGAAGGTTCTCAGCAGCAAGAGACAGGAAGCCCTAATGTGCCAGCATGTCTTCAGCCTCTGCCTGCATCACATTTGCTACTGTCACATTGGGCAAAGCAAGTCACATGGCTAAAACTAGATTAGGTATCAAAGTAAGTATAGATATGGGGCGGGAGAGGATGATGGTAGCCATCTCATAAGTAATCCACTGCATACTTATCATTCCCATTTTACTGAAGAGGAAACTGATGCTTAGAGAAGTTAAGGAGCTTGGGGCAGGTCACACAGTTCTTACTTATTGGGTAGAGCTCAGCTTCAAATCCAGGTCTACATGGTGGTTAAGTCTGTGCTTTTAGTCCTGTGAGGTATATATTGCTCCCTCTCTTGCTCCTGAGCCATTGTGTGTCAGGGCACCAGCTCCAGGAGAAGAGAGATGAACTCACTTACCCAGTGGGCCACTCAGTCACAGAGTCTGGCCATTGCCTACTTAGCCAGCTGGGCTTAGCAGCCTCTCCAGCTCTGAAGAAAATTATCTGCATGAATCGAACAGTTCAGTTATTGCACTGGGTTGCATATCCTCAGACTAGTCTCGGAAGGGTGCACTCCACAGACTGCATGAAATAGACAGAAAGAAAAGATGGCAGCAGAAATGGGCCATTATGCTGCACATAAATGTAGTAGCTCAATGGGGCAATCATTGAACACCTACTGTGTCTGAGCCAGATCCTGATTGTTTAGGAGAAGTGCCGGCAAGGGAACAGTTATTCTCTGAGCACGTTTTTAACAATGCATTAAGACAAGAGTCCCAAAATGGAGTCACTTACGCTAAGCCCCACGTCACCAAACTGAGACTTACTTACAGTTTAAGCTTTCCCAGAAATGGAATCTTAAACTGGTCAGTCAGGAATCACCTGATTTGCTCTAGTTAAGCGATTTGCCTTTAAGGGAATTAACTTCTTAATAACCAATCTTTTTTTTTTTAATTTTTTTTACTTGCCCAACTTCCTTGTTTCTGCCTATAAAATTTCTTGCCTTGTATGGCTCTTTTATCTGCTAGATTAGATGCTGCCTGATTCATGAATTGTTAAATAAAGCCAATAAGATTTGAAAATTTACTCAGTTAAATTTTGTTTTTTACAGGGGATATTAAGAGTAGGATGAAAGTCTCTTAGTCTCAGAAGCTGTGAGATAGTAAGGCCTTGAGATTCACAGAGAAGAAAAGGAGGGCTACCTTCCAGCTAATAGTGATGCACTGTGTTCCTACTAATAAGCACTGATTGGCACCGCATTCAGAGGTAATCTGGATCCTTGTTTCTTATCAATAAGCTTCTTTTTTTTTTTTAAAGGCAAGCCTTGGAAGACTCATAGTTTCAGCTTGATTGCAAAGGTAACTGAGTTTTTATATTTTTATTCCTTCAATTTCTAACCCAAATCTGCCTGCTCACCCCATTTTCTCACAGTCACCCAAAAATGTTCTTTTGGAGTAAACCTTAGATATAAAAGAGATGGTGGGAGGGAAGGCTCAAAACTGGTTAGAAGTGGGTGCAGGTTCTAAGAACCTGATGAGAGGGAATAGTGTCACCCTCCTACCGTCTGTGGCTACTGTTGCAAGAACGTGCTGTCTGGAGCTTGAGCAGCCATTTTGTGGCCGTGAGGGGACTCAAAAGTCAAGAATGGCAGAATGGAAAAGCAGAAATAAATTGGTCTTTACTGATATAATTAAGTTGCCAATTCAACTAGCTATGAAGCTACCTTATTTTATTGTGTCAGGTAACATTTCCTTAATGTTTAAAACCAGGTGAATTGGAAGATTCTATTTCTTGCTGCTCAGTTTCCCTAAAAAGAGAGATGAACATGTATGTGGCCAGAGAAAGGAGGCACTGAGAATAGGGAGAAACTGAGGCCAGAACAGGTAGGCTAGGGACTGAAGTGTATTTCTAAAGAGAGCCCCTGTGAGTCGCCTGACCTTCAGCACAACAAAGGGGCTAAAATTGGGGACTGTGGAATATGAGCCTGGATTCAAATTCCATGTCTACCTCTCACTAGCTGTGTCACTTTGGGCAAGTTCTTTAACCTCAGTTTCCTCATCTGTAAAACAGGATAGTAAATAGCACTGCTTCATATGATTTAAGAGGTTAAATTAGTAATGTGAAGCACTGAGCAGTACCTATGAGCAATAACTATGGGTACTACCTAGCTCATAGGAAGTCTATAAAAGTGTTAGCTCTGAGGTAGGTAATAGTCAAAAAGTTTCATTTTCTCCTTTATATGTTGTAATTCCCCCTTTGTACAAAAAACTTCTTACTTTGAGATAATTGTACATTTTTATGCAGTTGCTAGAAATAAAATAGAGAGAGATCCCACACACCATTACTCTGTTTCTCCCAATAGTAACATCTTGCAGCACTGTAGCACAATAGCACAACCAGGATAGCGACATCACTACAGGTAAGATACGGAACGTTTCATCGCCACAAGGCTCCCTCATGTTGCCTTTTAATAGCCACAGCTTTTTTCTCCCTCCTCCACCCTCCCCCTTAAATCATAGCATTTCTATAATTTTGTCCTTTCAAGAATGTTATGTAAGTGGAATCATATAGAATATAACCTCTAGGGATTGGCTTGTTTTTACTCAGCACGATTCTCCGGGGAGTCACCCAGGTGTGTTGAATGTACCAATTGTTTGTTCCTTTTTGTAATCCATGGTGAGGATAGTCCACAATTTGTTAGCCATTTATCCAGTGAGGGACATCTGGTTGCTTCCAGCTTTTGGCTGTTATGAATAAAGCTGCAGTAAACATTCATATAGAGATTGCCTTGTGAACATACATTTTCACTTCTCTGGGATGAATGGCCAAAAGTACAGTTTCTGGGGCTGCATCGCAGTTGCATATTTAGTTTTAGAAACCGCCAAACTGTTTCTCAAAGCAGACTTAACATTTTACATTCTCACTAGTGATATATGTTTCTTCACTTCCTTGCTGACATTTGGTGTTGTGGCGATTTCTTATTTTCATCATTCTGATAGGTGTGAGGTGATAGCTTCCTATTATTTAATTTGTATTTCCCTCATGAATAATGATATTAAACAATATTAAACATCTTTTTACATGCTTGTTTGCCCTCTGCATACACTTTTCAGTAAAGTAGTTCTTCATATCCATTTGCTAATTGGATTGTTTATAAATTTTTTTTCTTTTACTTTTCAGTTTTGAGAGTTCTTTCTGTATTCTGGATACTAGTCCTTTGTTGTATATGTGGTTTGCAAATATTTTCTCTCAGTCTGTAGTCTGTCTTTTCATATTTTTAACAGGGTCTTAAGATTTCACTCAAATATTTCAGAGAAAGATGGTTCTTGAAAGAGAAGAGAAGAAACTGGAAATTGAGTTTTGGATAATAAGACTTTAATAAATGATATGCTTTCATAATAACACATGTGAGCCAGGAATGCATGGTAGAAAGAGAGAATGCAGTGAAAGGAGGCATTTGTCTTCTCCCTGGCTCTAAGGACACAGAATGGGGATTATCCCTAGTGAACGCTCCCAGTTGAGAGAGCTGAGAGGAACTGCCCTTGGGAGAACCCATGTCCTGGCAGCAGCCAAGAAAGGGACAAAAGTAAAATGGGGCTAAGGCAGGACCCAAATTCAGCAGGATTAGGAAAACTACCAAGAGAAGAGCAGGATGTTGTCCTTGCCATTCAATAGTAAGGACTCTTAGGATCTTAAATAACAAGAATTACAGTAGACAGCTCTGGATTTGTTCAGGAAGACAGACGATGGGGAATCTCAAGACGGAAAACCAAGCTTGGGAAAGTAGACTCTTTCCCTTGTAGTCATTCACTTCAAGTGTTCTTGGGTCAAAGAAAAATAGGAGAGGCTGGAACATGCTGGAAGAAGAAATGAAAAAATTTAAATTAGCCCTGATGGAACTAGAGGGAAGAAGGTTATGTTGGGAAACATCTAGTGACTTGAGGGATCATTCTTGCAAACTGGAAAACCTAGCTTCTTAGCTGTGATGCTGACGATGTCTCTCTGCAAAATAAGCATTTTTATAAAGTGGGGAGAGTGATTATTCACCTACATAACAATGTCACATTTCACCTCTTTTTCTTCTTCCAACGATCATTTGTTTTCTTATTGTAAAAATAGGGCACATTACTTAAGGACAATGTAGAAACTAATTAACAAAAATCACTCCAAATTATGCTACTTTAGTGAAGCTATTCTTTACATTGGTTATATGATGTAACATTATTTCAAAAAACATGATACAAAGCTTGAAATTTGTAATCTGCTTTCAATTTTCCCCCTTGCATTATATTATGAATAGTTTTCCTTGTTATTATAATCAATATAATTTTTAATGCTGCTTATTAATATATCAAGTGGCTGTAATGGAATTTCCTGACTAAATCTTTCCCATTACTTGGACAAAATTACCTTGTTTTCAGTTTTTGTCTATTAAAATTAGTGCTTTGGTGAAAGCTGCTATGAGAATACCCACAGCCACTGAGCACTCACTGGGCCAAGTGCTTAACATTCTACATGTACTGGATCTTCACGACAACCCAACCTGGCAGGTGAAGTTGTGGTTTATCTGCCTTCTTTGTATTATTAGATTATAAAAACAAAATATAGCAATTCAAACAGAACTAAAGGGATCTTTGGGAAAGACTGCACCCCCCGCCCCAGCCCTCCAATTTCACAATCCCACTTCTCAGAGATAATCCTGTCACATTTCTGGTGCATCCATCCAGAAATTTCCTGTACACACCCAAACACATTTACTGTGGCACATATTTTACTCTGAAGCTTCCTATTTCTTTGAGCAACCTACCTCAAACGTCTTTCTGTGTTAGGGTATATTAGTCTCAAAGACATCTATTTGCAGTTTACACTTGAAGAAACTGAGGACTAGGAGGTGATAAAACATGCTGATATTGGCTGAATTATGTCCCTCAGACACAAAAAATATGTTGAAGTCCTATCCCCCAGGACCTCAGAATGTGACCTTATTTGAAAATAGGGTTATTGTAGAGAAGGATAACAGCTGGGGAGGGGGAGGCAGGATTAGGGGATGGAGGGATTGAGCAAACAGGGAAAAGGACTCATGGGCATGGACAATAGTGTGGTGATTGCTGAAGGCTGAGGGGTATAAGGGGACTAAATAGTAATGGAAAAAAATACAATAAAGGTTAAATAAAAAAAGAAACTAGGGTAATTGTAGATGTAATTAATTAAGATAAGGCCTTAGAGGAATAGGGTGGGCACTAATCCAATATGACTGGTGTTTATTGAAAGGGGCAATGTGCGCATAGACAGACGTGTGTCAAGGGAAGACAATATGAAGACACAGAGAGTTCACCATGTGGAGACGGCGGATTGCAGAGATGTGTCTCCAGCAAAGGAACACCAAGTGTTGCAGGGAAATCTCTAGGAACTAGAAAGAAGCAAGGAAGGAGTCCTACAGATTTCAGAGGGAGGATGGTCTTGCTAATGCCTCAGTTTCAGACTTCTAGCCTCCAGAACTGTGAAATAATACATTTATGGGTTTTAAAATAAATTATTTATTTACTTATTATATTTTTATAAAGCCACCCAGCCTGTGGTAGTTTGTTTCAGCAGCCCTAGGAAACTGATACTCATGTCAAAGCTTTTGAACTAGTATGTTGCAGAACTGGAACTTGAACTCAGGAAGGTGTAACCCTGGGGCAAATGCTTTTAATCAAACAGGATGTTTTTAAAAGCACTCACCTATGTAGTTTTTCACCTGTGCCAGACTCTGTTCTTGAAGCAGGCCTCCCCTCCCTGCCCCGATTTCCTCCCGGAGGTGGTCCAGTGGCTGCCGCCAGGGGGCAGGCTTGCACTCTTGTGGACAGAAAGGAAGGCAGTCAGGAAGCTAACTTTCTTGTAAGTTCTCTCTGCACAAATCGCCTATAGTTTTGGTCCACCAAAGCAAGAACTACATCAAAAGAAGCAGAGTGATTGGCGTGGAAGAGTGAGGGCCAAGAAACTGCCAGCTGCTCCCAAGGGCAGAGAACCACGCCTCTGGGCCACGAGTAGTCTGGTCTACAAAGCTGCATCACGGGCTAGGGGACATGTCATGTTTTTCATCCAAAAAATCCATTCTCACTTAACATCTTCTAATGAAGAAAAAAAATAAGGTTTGTGTTAAAGATCCCAGTTGTATATCATGGCTGTCCAGCAATTCCCTTTTCTTGGGAATTGTCTCAGCAGCCATGTCGATACCACATGGCCCTATACCTCTGACCCAACCGCAGCTTGAGGTTTTGATGTGAGGCTGCAAAGGCTGCACTATTGGGAGGAAGTCTGCATTCTTGCTGCTGAGTCTCACAGATGTCCTGGCTCCTGACCCTGCTGGGCCCTTGGCTGCTCAACCTGTCTGCATTCTGTAACATAGTCAGTCAACACATTTTTAAAAACACTTCCCCATTCGTTTAAAGCTTGTCCAAGCTAGTTTCTGTCACCTGCAAAAAACCTGAATTAAAAAATATGAATTAGGAAGGCTTCTGTGGATAGAAAAAAAAATGAATCATCAAGTCTATTATTTAAAACAATAATAGCAAAGAAAGGATAAAACTAATACAGTCATACAATGAGCACATAGAAAAAAAGAGCCTACTGTATGTAGGTTCTTAATAAATATTTATTGACTGCAGAAATTAGCTAAAAATATCACAAAATTGAGGAAACAGGAAAGGGGAAAGTGAAGTGGAGCTGAATTTTACTTCTTTCGTAGCAATGGAGACAACGCAGCCTCAAGCCAATAAATCAAGACATAGAGGTATAATAATGTTATCTAGAATTATAGCATTAATGCCACAGGTAAAACAAGAAAAGGTTTTCTGAGGAGTGGGAGAGGGTTTGCTTTCCTTTCTAAACACTGGGTATTCTGGACCATTTTAATATTTTGTCGAGGGATCCAGGTCTGTTTGCAGAAGGTCCAGGCTGGAGATAAAAAGGACTGTTATTCCGGATTCACCCAAGTCACCTGTCAGCAGGCGATTCTGCCCAGAAGAGGGCGCCCTTTTCTCACCTGCACAAAGACACCCTCAGGTTAGCATCCACCTTGCTTGCCAGCCGATAAGATGCCATCTCATTATTGTTTTAATTGGCATTTGAGATCGAATGCTTACTCCTCTGTTTGTAAACCGTTCTTGCATTGTCTTTTCTGTGAATTGCCTTTTCACGCCCTTCCCACTAACAGAAAGTCCTTTTCTTATCTGATCGCATTATTACTCAGCTCCCTCCTCCAGTGTATTTTTAGCAAACCAGATCTGCTCTAAGTTCTCCTTTCCTTCGAGCTGCTCTCCTCCTCTCTTCCTCTACTAATTTGAATTTGCAGATGACTTTTAATAACCCTAACACTCATGCTTTGTCTTGTTCCTTGGGAGGAAGATCATACATGTCTATGATGGTAATACTTTGTACCAGTGTAAACTATTACATAAAATAAACTACTTTTTCTTTTTCAGTTCCTTTTAATTCCTGAAAACATTTTTTTCTCCCTTCTAAATCTTCTGCAAACCCTCTACATTCTCCTGTGGGCTTAGATTTTTGTAGCAAAAGCCAAGAAGTCTTGCTTTTTAGACCTGCTCCAAACCTCCTCCAGGGCAAGAACTTTCCCAGCTGGCTGGCTGCTTGCTTGGGAAAAGGAAAGACAGTGGGGAGAGGGAGAGTATAAAAATCCATGACTAAAAGTGGTGGGGGGTAGGCAGAGACAAATGTATTTGAAAAAAATTTAAATTAAAAAAAGGAAAAAAACATCCATGACTTAAAGCAAAAATTTGACTTAACCACATTTTTATAAACATAGAAACAGCTCTGAAAGAAGCTGAATCCAAAACTTGTCAGTAGTTAGCTTGGAGAGGGAATTTTTTTTTAACTGAAAAAAGTTTTATTGTATTTTTTTCCCATTACCATTTAGTCCCTTTATACCTCCTTCCCCGCCCCCCCGCAGTCACCACACTGTTGTCCATATCTGTGAGACTTTTCTCCTTTTTGCTCAATCCTTCCACTCCCTACCCTCCCGCCTTAGCTGTCATCTTGCGCTCTATCTCTGAGTCTGTCTCTATTTTGTTTGTTTAGTTCAGTTGGTTCATTAGATTCCACCTGTGAGTGAAATTATGTGGTATTTGTCTTTCTCTGACTGGCTTATTTCACTTAACATAATGTTCTCCAGATGCATCCGTTCTGTTGCAAAGGGTAAAGTTTCTTCTTTTTTTGTGGCTGAGTAGTATTCTATTGTGCAACTATCCCATAGTTGTTTTATCTGCCAGTATACTGATGGACACTTGGGCTGCTTGGCAATTGTAAATAATGCTGCAATGAACATAAGGGTGCTTATGTTCTTTCAAATTAGTGTTTTGGGTTCCTTTGGATAAATTCCCGGAAGTGGAATTGCTGGGCCAAAAGGCAGATCCATTTTTAATTTTTTGAAGAATCTCCATACTGCTGGTGAGGGGATTTTGTTATTTTACTTTGAAAAAATTCTTCTAAAGTTAAGATTATGAGTGGCCTTTACTTTCTTTTCCTGCTCTCAGGCATCTCCATCCTCTTAATATTTTGTCATTAAAAGTTTTATATTAAAATGATAACATGGTAAAATTCAAAGAGTAAATATATATATATATATATATATATATATATATATATATGAAATGAAAATAAAGTTTCTCTTTTACCTGCATCCCCAGAGGTAGTTATTACCACCACCTTCTTATATAAGTTTCCAGACATGTTCTGTGTATAGTCTCCTCTGTCTGTCTCTCTCTTTCTCTATCTCTGATCTCTCTCTCTCTCTCTCTCTCACCCTTGACTCTTTTTTACACTAGTGGGTGTATAACGCTCAGACTTTTATGCCCCTAACAGTGTCTCTTGGAAATTTGTTAATATCAGAGCTCATAAAAATCAACCTCATTTAAAAAAATGGCTTTGTAATATTCTTATATGGAAGGTCTGTAATACAATGAATCCTTTACCATTGACCAGAGAAAATTATTTCCCATTTTTTGCTACTACAAACAATAACAAAAAAAAAACTCTTGAGCAAACATTTTACTCAGATTTGAGACTGTGTCCATGACCAATTCTTGAAACTAGAGATCCTGGGTCAAAGGTTTATTTTTTTCTTTTACATTTTAAATTTTAGATCACTGTTTCATAATTTTCTTTAAAAGAAATTATACCAACACGTGCTCATGCTAACAATGTATGCAGATGTCTGTGTTTATACTTCCTTTTAAAGCTACTGTCTTGTCAAGCTTCTTAATCTTCGTTGGTCTGATGAAAGGACAGTGATATCTCACTGTGTTTCTTTAATAAATGGTGAGGTTGAGCATCTCTTTATGTTTATAAACCACTTGAATTTTGTTTCTTTAAACTACTTATTTTTGTCCTTTGTTAACTTTGTTTTGCTGTTGGATTGTTGGGCTTTCTCATATTCTTATTTAAGAGGTGTTTTTACACTAGGAAAAGTAGTCAATGCTTTGCTACACCTGTTGTGAATATTCTTCCTAATTTATAACTTGTCTTTTGATTTTGTATCCTTTTTTCTCTTGTGGAAATTTAAATTTCTTTACTATAAAAATTTATCAATCTTTCCTCTTATCATTTATCAGATTTCTGTTTCTCTTAGAAAGCCTTCCCTTTTTAAGATTAAAACATCTCCCCCCACTTTCTAATATAATTGTTTAATTTCTTTTGTTTTATTTCTTTTTTAACATTATCATTTTTGCTCTATCTGGAATTAATTTGATATAAGGAATGAGGTAGGAGCCCAACCTTTAACATTTGATCTCCTAAAACCATTTATTGATGCATCCATCTTCTCTCCACTTATTTGAAATAACTCTCTCATCTCATATAGTGGTGCAGTGATATGAATCCAGCAGATGGTCTTGGCTAACCAAATGCTGAGATTCTGGCCAGTTCTTCATTTTACTTGCTGCTGTTGTTGCCTTTCAGAAGAGAGAGGAAGTAGCTAGAGGAACCATAACCTTGGCCCAATTCTGGCCAACCAGGCAGAACAAACTGGAGAGGGGAAGTGACAAGAAGCTTGGTAGAAAGTGACTGTGCCATTCTAGATAGCCTGTCTACTCTATCACTTTGGTTAACCCTCCAGCTCCATACAGCCCAGTTGGGAACATCCCTTGTGGTCAGTATCCCTGACAACCTGGCTTTGTCACAACCAACAGGAAGACTGATGAGCCATTTCCCAAATATGCTGTACCTCTCTCTTGCCTCCACTTCTCTGCATATGCTCTTCCCTTTGCCTGCTGCACGTTCTCACTTCTTTGCCTAGCTAACTCTTTGTCCTTCACATCTCAGTTTAGAGGTTCCCTCCAGTGGGAAGCCTTCCCTAACATCCTAAGCTAGAGGCTCTGTAGTGCCTCCTATTCCCATCATAGTTTTTATCCAAGACTGATGGGATAGGGATGGGAAAGCCACACACATTCCAGGGGACTGATGGTCTGGAAAGAGGCCTGGGGTAGATTCCAAGCACAGATTTCTTGAAGTCTATCTTTCTCACAGGACCAGAACTGGATGCATAATTTTTGGGGCCCAGAGAAAAATAAAATTGAGGAGTCCCTTGTTCAATAGTTACAAATTTTAACATGATGACAGCAGAGCATTAAACCAAGTTCAGGGCCCTTCTGAGAGACCTGAGTCTTTTGAGATTGCATAGGGTGCATGAGCATTGAAATGAGTATAGAATATTGTCCTTCCCCCAAAAGATATGTCCATGTCTTAATACAGGATCCCTGTGAGTGTGCCCTTATTTGGAAAGAGGATCTTTACAGATTAAACTAAGTTAAAGATCTTGACATGAAGGGATCGCCTGGATTATATGGGGCGGGGGGGGGGGACTCAAAATTAAAGGACACACGTCCTTCTAAGAGAAATAGGGGAGATGAGACTGATAGAAGAGGAGAAGGCAATGTGAGATGGAGGCAGAGATGGGAGTGATGTGGCTACCAATCAGGGAAGCCAAGGAATGCTGACAGCCCCCAGAGTCTGGGACAAGTGAGGACGGGCTCTCTCACCTGCAGGCTCCAGAGGAAATAATGTTCTGTCAGCACACTGGCTTGAACCTTCTGGCCTCCAGGACTATGAGAGAATAAACTTCCATTATTTTAGCCACCCAGTTGTGGTGACTAGTTATGGCAGCCACAAGAGACTAACACATACGGAGCCAGTTCTGCTAGGACATTTGTTGAAACCACGGGGAAAGGCAAGGCTCCATTTTTGGGAGATCTACTGAGCCAGTAATACTGTTCTCTGAGCCGCTATATGGGCACAGCCTGGTTTCAAATGAAACCAGCCCCGGAAAGAAGAGCCAAGAGATGAAAAAGACAGTGATTTCTAAAGACTTTGTTGGAGAATGTGGATCAAACTGTGCCTGAAGATGGACAGATCTAGCCCCAGATATTTCAGTTACATGAGTCTAAAAATTCTGAAAAAATAAAACACTTCCTTAATTCAGTTTAAATCCAGCTTTTGTCACTTGCAACGGAAAGAGCCCTAGCTACTACTCAAATTTCAGACACTTCAAGAAAAAAGTTATCCAGAATTTCACATAATGAGCTTAGAAAGGAAGCTAGCTCAAGAAGTTTAAGAAATGTTTACAATCACAGGTAAGAATAAAGAAGAGGAGGCACTCAATGAAGGACGATGACTATACAAGGGGCTCTCCAGTAAGGACGTGTCTGAAAGATAAAGAGAAGGACAAGCAACCAACGACCCAAATGAGGCAATACGTAAATCGCTAACAGCAGTGCCAGGGACTCTAAAGTAATCTCAGAGCTTACGCTGCTCACAGCCAAGGGCCACAAGAACTCCTTGTTTATGTCAGAATGCAATGTCAAAGAAAAGGAAGACTGCTTTATGCTCTGTTGTATGGATGGTGGAAGGCAGTGAACATGACTACTTAAACACGCCTCACATTAGTGGAATCACCCAGTATTTGTTGTTTTGTGACTGGCTTACTTCCCTTGTCCTCAAGGTTCATCCGTGTTGTAGCATGTATTAGGATTTCCTTCCTTTTTAAACCTGAGTAATGGTCTACTGTTTGTATGTAACACATTTTGCTTATCCATTCATCTATTGATGAACATTTGGGTTGCCTCCACTTCTTTAAAAAAAATTTTTTTTTATTGTTGTTCAACTTCTTAAATTTTTTAAAAATTGTTGTCCAACCCACTTCTTGACTATTGTGAATATGGCTGTGCAAAATATCACCTTGAGACCCTGTTTTCAATTCTTTTGGATGCATGCTCAGATGTATGATTTCTGGGTCACAGAGTAATTCTATTTTTAATTTTAAAGGAAATTTCATGCTGTTTTCCACAGTGGCTGCACCATTCTGCATTCCCACCAACAGAGAACAAGGCTTCCAATTTCTCCACATCTTCACCAACACTTGTTATTTTCTGTTTGTTTGTTTTTTTAAATAATGGCTATCCTACAGGATGTAAGACAATATTTCATTGTGCTTTTGATTTGCATTCATCTGATGATTAGTGATGTTGAGCATCTTTTCATAGGCTTATTGGTTATTTGTATGTAATTTTCAGAGAAATGTCTATTCAGGTCTTTTTTCCATTCTTAAATTCAGTTTTTTGATTATTTATGGTTGAGCTATAGTGGTTTTATTAAAAAAATATTCTGGATACTAACTCCTTATCAGGTAGATGATTTGCAAACATTTTCTCCTACCCTGTAGGTTGCCTTTTCACTCTATTGATTGTGTCCTTCAATACACAGAAGTTTTCAAGTTTAATGCAGTCCCAGACATATTTAGTTTTGCAAAAAACTGCTATCCCCTTTTCCAGAGTGGCTATACCATTTTACATGCCCACCAGCAATGTACGGATGAGCCTGTTCATCTCCATTCTTACGAACATTTGGTGTTATCACTGTATTTAAACTTCAGCCATTCTGTTAGGTGTGTGGTAATATATAATTCTGGTTTTAATTAGCATTTTCCTCATGGCTAATGAGAATATTTTCTTGTGCTTATTTGTCATGTGTACATCCTCTTCTATGAAATGTCTGTTGATGTCTTTTGCTCATTTTCTAATTGGGTTGTTTGTTTTTTTATTGTTGAGTTTTGAGTGTTTTTAAAATAATATATTCTAGACACTAGTCCTTTATGGGTTATGTGGTTTGCAAATATCTTCTCCCAGTCTATAATTTGTAGTTTCAAACTTTTAACAAGGTCTTTCACATTTTAAATTTTCATGAGGTCCAAATTTATCAAATTTTCTTGCTTTTTGTGTCATCACAAAAAGCTCTAATAGCTCTATCATACACTCCCTCCCATTTTTTCTTGTTTTAGACAATTGTCACTTCCATCATTTCATAAAAATCTTGTTCAGTCTGTGGGGTTTGTTGGAATGGTGACTAACAAGGGTATGACTTCTCAGAAAGCTCTGTCTCCTGGGCAGAGTGATTGGTTCAGGGACTATCCATTTTCTTGAGCTCAATCATCAGTGTCCTTCCTGAGACATTTGCAAGAACATCCTTAGAGAAGGATGTTGTTTACTTCTCCATGTGGAGAGAGACTTTCTGAGAAGATGAGCAGAACTAAGCGATGGAGAGAGAGAAAGGGTTTCAGGCAAGTGTGAGCCCTGAATGCAGGAGTGTCGGAAGCCAGCTCCCTTTTGATATTTCATTGATAAGGGTCATGAACTCTGCACCTCCCTTCACCCCCACCAGGCTGGTTTAAATTGGAATCATGAGACATCTAATCACAAAAGTCCTAGGTAATATCATAGTCTATATGTATTAGTCCTCCCTTCTCTTATTCGTTTCGCTCTTCAGTTCACCATAGGCTACTGTTCACCCTAATACACCCCTGACACTGCTCTTGCTAAAATGACCATTAACAAAATTTCATGGTCTCCTTTTAGTCCTTCCTGTTCTGAACCTCTGTGCCATATTTGACATTAAGTAAAACACTTCCTTCTTCATATTCCTATGACACCTTTGTCTTCTTTTTCTTTCTTGTGTCCCTAAGGACTGTAACACTAGATAATGACTTTTACACATCAGAACCCATGAAAGTCACAATCACACAAGTTATATCATTACGTGGAGCTTAAACCTTACATCTTCTTCACATACTGGGTTTTTAATATGTTCTCCTTAACTATTTGGATTTTTGGACTCCAGAACTGAGCAATGCTTGTCCTTTAATAAAACCTACATTATATTAAAGATGCTCAAGCTTGCATTTGAATTTTGGGTAGTAGTCACCCCTCACAGTTGGCTCATATTAGGCAAGCAATTGGTCAGGACTTCTCCCCAAAAACTTTTTTTATACCCAACCAATTTGGGATGTCTGGCTGTGGATGAGCCATCTTTTGTTGTCTGAGAACTAATCTGTCCTCCCCTAATGCCTCAATTGATATGCAAAGGTAATGTAATGCCAATTTGACTATCTTAAACAGAAAGGAAAATTAATTACCTCACATAACAAGAAATTCCAAGGCAGAAGCTCTTCAGAGTTAGCAAATTCACTGGTTCAATGTCACCATTGAGAATCCTTCTCATCTGCCATCCTTAAGCTAACATTCCTCATGGTCTCATCATGGCTAGAGTATTAGGTATCACTGTGATAGGTTGCAAAGATGGCTACACTATTTTTATTTTAGGCTACTCCCATTAAAAGATATAGTCATTTCTCCACTTAATCAGGGCTTAGTCATATGACTTGCTTTGGTCAATGGGACAATAGTAATTTAATACATGAAGACACCTGAAAAGTGCTTGCACATTGGAATTTTTCTCCCTCTTGCTGTTTGGAACTTGAAACACAAGTTTATGAAGCTTGGACTAGCTTGCTGATAGAATAGAAATGAGCCTCCCTCACCCACCCCCAGCTAACTCCCTCTAGACGAACTAGCTTGTCAATTGTGAGCTGTGTGAATGAGGCTAATCTAGACCGTCCATCTCTAGCTGAGTTAGCCCATATCAGAAGAACCACAAGGCCACAATATCTCAATAAATAACGAGCGATTCTGTATTAAGTCACTAGATTTGGGGGTGGCTTGTTATGCCACAAGCTAATTGATAGAAACACATACAGACACAGGAACATATGGTAACAGGAGAGTGGCTATCTTGACACTGTATTTGTTTTTAGCTCTGATAAATGTTTCCTTATGTATCATTGGTTAGAACTGCACCAGTATCTATTCCTAAACTGTTCATGTTTGGCTTGGAAAAGCCCCAAGGCCATGCAGAGAAGAGTAGACTTCTGTCTCCCAAATGGGGCTTTGCCGAAAAACTAGAGGCCTTCTGTCTTTTTGGCAGAGCCCCATGTGGAGGAGGGGCAATGACTAAAGGAGCAATGGGTTTTTGGTAGGCATCTAGCAGACATCTACTATAGGTGGGTCCCCAGCAATTGCATTTCCTGATTTTCCTCATCTTCCCCACTTTCAGTATGACTGCTTAGACTATGGATACACTGGGGAAAAGACTAGTCAATGAGAATCTCTTTCCAGGTGTTTATAAGATGTGCTAACACCTGTAGGGGATGGAAACTGTATCAAGTACACTGTGGGGGAGGCTCTTTTTACAAGTGTATGTGGAGGGGTGGGGAATGGAGATGGGGAGAGGGAGAGAATGACGGGGGGGGGAGAGAGAGAGAGAGAGAGAGAAAGAATGAATCTAGTTAACATTTTCCTGTTTTCTAGACCTAGTCTCTCCTGGGGCCTGGCTATACTGCTGCTCTTGGCTGCATGAGCCGCTTCTGTAATTCGTAAAGTAATTTTTCCTTCATTTGCTTGAGTTAGCCCTAATGAGCTCTGTTACTCACAGGAAATGTGTTTTTTAACACATTGTTCTCATGCAAAGATGCCCAATGTTACTCATAATAAGGTAAATGCAAATTGAAATTACACTCAGATAACATTGATTGATCACTTACCAGACTGGCAAAAAGAGAAAGGTTTACCAGCTTCATTGGTAAGGCTGTGGGGAACAGGCACCCGCATCGTGACTGGTGGAGGGCAAGAGGTTGCACAGCCCCTTTGGAGGGCAAGCTGGCAACATCCATCAACCTCAGAAATGCACTTACTCTTTGACCTCACAGTTCTTAGGGCTGGGATTTATTCTACAGATATACTACTGTGGGGAGAAAATGATGCACGTACAAGATCATTTACTGCAGCACTATTGTCTTAGTGAAAGTTTGGAAACAACCCGTGTTCACCCCTGAGGCATTGGTGTAACTGCCTAGATACATCCCCACTCAGAATACAATGCAGCTGTAAAAATTAATGTAGTTCTCTGTGCTCTAATATGGAAAGACTTCCAGAGATATTGTTAAGTAAAAAATAAAAGGAAGAATATTGTACATAGTATTATATCTATTGTGTAAGAAAGGGGAAAAATAAGAATATATAAGAATAGGTATTCTCATTTTCTTATATTTATACAGGTAAATTTAATTAAGAAAACATGAAAAGACAGACAAGAAACTAAGAAGTGAATAAACATCGTTATTTCCATAGGGTGGAGGAAATGGCTGGAGTGGGAGGTACATGTCTCAACAATGATCTTTTTATATGACTTTGACCCTTGAAAATATGAACATATTAACTGTTATTAAAATAAGCATAAGTAAAAAGTCATTTTTAGTCAAAATATTGTACCATTCTATTCTACCTTGTTGTCTGAAGAATTCAGGGCAGCAGGAAGAAAACATGTTATGTTGATAACCTTGACACTTGTTTTAAAAAACCCAGCTGTCGGAGGGGAGGGAGTTGGGGGGCTGGATAAAAAAGGTGAAGGGATTAAGCAAAAAAAAAAAAACAACACAAAAAACTTCATAGACACAGACAATAGTATGGTGATTACCAGAAGGAAAGGGGGCTGGAGGGAAGGGGAAGAGGATAAAGCAGGGATAAATGGTGATGGAAGGAGACTTGACTTGGGGTGGTGAACATGCAATGCAATATACCAATGATGCATTATAGAACTGTATGCCTGAAGCCTATGTAATTTTATTGATGAATGTTGCCTCAGTAAATTCAATAAAACATTTTAAAAAATACCCAAATGTGGAACATACCGATAAAATTTCCAAAGCAGAGAAGGTATTCAATAAATATGCCATTGAATGAATAGCTGTGTGTGCTCTCTCCATTGAGCACTGTGGTTGCTGTTAGGCCCTCCCCTGCTCAGGCTGCACTGACTCTGGAAGCACAGTTTTATGGGTGGGTATTCTGCTTGGCCCACTCAAGATTAAGCTGATCAGCCAAACATATAAAAGAATTTCAGGACAAAAGAGACTTGTTATAGTAAAGATTTCTTTTTAATCTGCAAGGATCAGGTGGCCTCTCAGAGAAATGGCAAAATCTATTTTCCTTATATGTTCTTACCGATGGCACTCTCTGGTTATGAGAGGGAGCTGGTGTGCGTGAGGGGTATTGAGCTGGCACCTTCTCACAAATGTGGGCAGCAGGGACCTGGTAGTTAGGGGGCCGAGTCTCATTTAGTGCTTAGTAGTCATTTCTGGGGTCAGACTAAAGGGGCAGAACATAGCTCTTTCATTCAGTGATTGAGTGATCTCAGGCACACTCTGCCTCTGTTTCCGTGAAAGAGGGATAGTGCTATTTCCTCTCTATATGATGATTATGAGGACTAAATGAGTTAATACATGAAAAGGTTTGAACAATGCTTAGCACATATCAAGTCCCCAGTTAATGTTACCACTAAAAGAAATAATAATCATAATTTTATTATTACATGACTTAGGGCTAAATAGGAACTTAGGCAGGCATGTAAAAGATTGCTGTGCCCTCCTCTCCCACTCCAAACCCATTGGGTACAATCCCATTAAAGAAGGATTGAGAAGGGGTCTCTGGACAACAATTTGTACTCATACAAAATAATAAATATTGTTTCAGTAGCTATTATGTAGCAGGCACTGTGCCCCAAAAAGGATACATTGGTAAGCCAGATACTTCTGCCTCTACTCTCACAGACATCATGGGCTACCAGGGGAGATAAAAAAGTAAACAGATGACACAATGCTGGGTAGGTGCACTAATAAGGTTAGCTCAGGATGTCAGAGGGTCATGGGTGAGGAATACCTGATTTAAAGTTCAAAAATTGGGAAAGCTTATTAAAGGCAGATCCCCACTACACCCAGTGATAAAACAACCCTCTTCTGGAGCAAAAAGTGCAATAGCTGTAGTAGTTGTAATACTAGTAGTAGTAGTAGTAGTAGTAATTAAAATATATCAATGCCTCGTTTTTAAAATTTTTAAAAATTTTTCAATTATAGTTGACACATAATATTATATTAGTTCCAGGTGTACAACCATAGTGACTAGACATTTATGTAACTTATGAAGTGATCCCCCGCATAAGTCTGGTATCACCTGGCACCATACATGGCTATTAAAATATTTCTTAAAAAGGTTGTGTTTATTTTATTTTTTAGAGAGAGGGGAAAGGAGAAAAGGAGGGAAAGAAACACTGATAGGAGAGAGAAAAATTGACTGGATGCCTCTCGCATGTGCCTCTACCAGGGATTGAATCCACCACCCAGGCATGTGCCCTTGACAGGGAATCAGCTGGAGACCTTTCACCTTGTGGAACGATGTCCAACCCACAGAGCCACACTGGTCAGGGCTCAAATATTATTGACACTATGCTCTGGGCTATACTTAACATCTTCATGAATATTAAAAAAAATCACAAATAGTATTTTTTTATTTGTCACCATTAAATGTCTGAATTTTAAACAGATTCTTGGACTGGGGGGCTCATATCCATCAGCTCATTCACCCTTAGCACCCGTTTCATCCTCAGTAACTTTTACAAAAGTGCAGACTTCACTGTGAAACTCCATGAGTTTTCCCAATTCAAACCTGGGCTTCAGCATTTTGAATTTTCCAAAATCATGGAGCAGATACGTAGACTGGCAAGCCTTTTCTATGTGTTTTCCAGTACTATCTGGAATCAATTAATTGACAACTTCTTTCAAGGCATTCGTCTGCACCTCTCAGGTCATAATTTCCACAATCTTCTGGATTTGAAGGACCTGCTGATGCTTAGCACAAAAGGTTTTCTGAATCTGATTGTTATGTCTCTTAGTAAAACCAACACAGAATAGATGAAACAAATAACTGTCGGTAGTTTTGGCATCAACATGAGCTTTAGTCATGGTCATTTTTGACCATGAGCACATTTTGTCATGGATGAGATCCCGCCTTGGAAATTAGGTAGTTTGTGCCCCTAATGTCCTCAGTAATTAGCTTGTTTTCCTTCTCCTTTCTTTTCTTTTTTTGGCAAGTACTTGTTTATTTTTAAAATTTTTTAATTGAAAATTTATTTTATTTAAAAAAACTTTTTTATTGTTGTTCAATTACAGTTGTCCCCATTTCTCCCCCACTACTCTCCCCTGATCTATCCACCCTCCACTTCCCACATTCAATCCATTTCCCACCCTGTTGTCTTTGTCTGTGAGTCCTTTATACACGTTCCTTGACGTTACCCTGTCAGTTTGTCCTTTATTTCCATGTCTCTGGTTCTATTTTGTTTGTTTGTTTGTTTTGTTGATTAGGTTCCACTCATAGGTGAGATCCTATGGTATTTCTTTGTCACCACCAGGTTTATTTCGCTTCGCGTAATGCTCTCCAGTTCCATCCATGCTGTCATGATGGGTCATAGCTCTTTCTTTCTTCTGCTGCATAATATTCCATTGCCTAAATGTACCATTGTTTTTTGATCCACTCATTTATTGATGGGCACTTAAGTTGCGTTAAGCACTTGGCTATTGTTAATTGTGCTGCTGTGTACATTGCGGTGCATAGGTTCTTTTGAATTGATGTTTTATGATTCTTAGGATATAATCCCAGCAGTGGAATTGCCAGGTCAAAAGACATTTCCATTTTTAGCTTTTTGAGAAAATTGTAAACTGTTTCCCACAGTGGCTGCATCAGTTTGCATTCCCACCAACCATGTACTAGGGTTCCTTTTTTTCCCACAACCTCGCTAGCACTTTTTATTTGTTGATATGTTTATGATAGCCATTCTGACTGATGTGAAGTGGTATGTCATTGTGGTTTTAATTTGCATTTCTCTGATGCCTAGTGATGCTAAACATCCTTTCATATGTCTCTGGGTCCTGTGTATGTACTCCTTGGAGAAGTGTCTGTTCAGGTCCTTTGCCCATTTTTTAATTGGATGGTTTGTCTTCCTGTAGTGGAATCACATGAGTTCTTTTTCTATTTCGGAGATCAAACCCTTGTCTGAGGTATCATTGGCAAAAATATTTTCCCCTAGGTTTTCATCCCTTTTTATTTTGCTGATATTTTCTTTAGCCATGTAGAAGCTTCTTATTTTCATGAAGTCCCGTTTGTATATTCTTTCCTTTATGTCCCTTGCTGTAGGGGACATATTGGTGAAAATATTGCTGTATGCAATATCTGAGAATTTCCTGCCTATGTTCTCCTCTGGGTTTGTTAATCCTTGGAATTGTTCTTTTGCTTTCTATGTCATTCAATTCTGCTCTGATCTTGATTATTTCATTCCTTCTACTCACTCTGGGCTTTGTTTCTTGTTGTTTTTCCAGTCCTTGAAGATGTAGGGTTAGGTCGTTTATCTGAAATGTTTCTATCTTTTTGAGGTAGCCCTGTATTGCTATGAACTTCCCTCTCAGGACTGCCTTCGCTGTGTCTTATAGGTTTTGGACTGTTGTGTGTTTATTTTCATTTGTTTCCAGAAAATTTCTGATTTTGTCCTTGATCTTATTATTGACCAATTCATTGTTTAATAGCATGCTATTCAGTCTCCATGAGTTTGAATGTTCTTGAATCTTTTCCTTGAGGTTGGTTTCTAGTTTCAAGCCCTTGTGGTCCGAGAAAATGCTTGTTATGATTTTGATTTTCCTGAATTTGTTCAGGCTCGTTTTGTGTCATATCATGTGGTCTATCTTTGAAAATATTCCATGTGCATTTTAAAAAATGTGTATTTTGTTTCTTTGGGATGAAAGCTTCTACATATGTCGGTTAATTCCATTTGATCTAATGTGTCACTCAGTTCCATAATATCCTTGCTGATGTTTTGTTTGGAAGATCTATCCATTTTTGACAGTGGGGTGCTAAAATCCCCTACTGTCAGTGTGTTGTTATCTATATCTTTCTTGAGGTCCTTCAGGATTTTCCTTACATATTAGGGTGCTCCTATGTTGGGTGCATATAGGTTACAATGTTTATGTCTCTCTTTTTTTTTTACATGAATGTTTTTTGCAGATTTACTTGTATTAACCCTGACTTGTAACCAAAACCTAGATGTCCATCAATAGGTGAATGGTTAGACAAACTGAGGTACAATCATATCATGAAATACTCAGGAGAAAAAAATAAAGGAACATATTATCAATACATACAACCTCAATGAATCTCCAGAGAATAATGCTACTGAAAAAAATCAGTTCCAAAAGAGTATACACTGTATGATTCCATTCATATAATATTCTTGAAATGACAAAGTTATAGAAGAGCAGAACAAGTTTTCAGGGATTAAAGAGGCAAAGAGAGTGAGAGAGAAGTGGGTGTAGCTATGTAAGGACAACAGGAGAGGTCTATGTTATCATGTAAATTTCTATATTACTTTTTTAATTTTACATTAATTATTTTTCCAAATACATTTGTCTCCACCTCCCCCTCACCACTTTCCCCTGCCCCCCCTCCCCTCCCTCCCTCAATCCACCTTTACATAATGGAATACCATGCACCAGAAAGAAAAAAACTACTTCGCGATAGCATGGATGGAACTAGAGAGCATTATGCTAAGCAAAATAAGCCAGGGGTCTAAAGACAAATACCATATGATCTCACCTATAAGCAGAACCTAATCAACAAAACAAAGATGCAAGGAAAGTAAGACCAGCAACACTGAAAGAAAAAGAAACCAACAGAGACAAGAGGGAAAGAGGGAGGGGTGGGCGGGGGTAAAGGAAGGGAAGGGGCAAGTCAAGGAACATATACAAGGACTCATGTTTATGTCTTTTTGATGGATTCTTCCTCTGAGTATCATAAAGTGTCCTTTGGGGTCTCTTTTTATAGCCCTTTGTTTTGAAATCTATTTTGTCTGATATAAGTATTGTTACCCCAGCTTTTTTTCCCTGCCCATTTGCTTGGAATATTTTTTCCATCCCTTTACTTTCAATCTGTGTAGGTCTTTTGCTCTGAGGTGGGTCTCTTGTAGGCAGCAAATGTGGGAGTCAGGTTTTCTTATCCATTCAGCTACTCTATGACTTTTGATTGGAGCATTTATCCACTTACATTTAAAGTTATTATTCACAGGTGCTTATTTATTTTTTCCCTTTATACCTGTGTTATTCTCTTTCTCACTCTTTTTCCTTCCTCTTCTTAAAGCAGTCCCTTTAACATATTTTGCAGTGCTGGTTTGGTGGAGGTGTATTCTTTTAGTCTTCTTTTGTCTGGGAAACTCCTTATTTCCCCTTCCATTTTATTTTATTTTTTACCTTTTTAAAAAAATTTATAAATCAGGTTTATTCTATTACAGTTGTCTCAATTTTTATCTCTTTACCCTCCTCCACCCATCCCATCCCTACCCCCGGCTCCCACAGTCAATTCCCACTCTGTTGTCCATGTCCATGGGTCATTCATACATGTTCTTTGTCTAGTCCCTTCTCCTTTTCACCATTGTCCTCTTTCCCCTTCCCCTCTGGTCACTTTCAGTCTGCTCCATGTTTCCATGCCTGTGGTTTATTTCGTTCGTTAGTTTATTTTGTTGAATAGAGTCCACTTATAGGTGAGATCTTATGGTATTTGTCTTTCATCAACTGGCTTATTTCACTTAGCTTAATATTCTCCAGTTCCATCCACATTGTCGCAAAAAGAAAGAGTTCCATCTTTCTCTCTTTCTTTCTTTCTTAAATGCAGATTGATTTTATTTATATTTTTAGATGTCAAAGTTAATTATAAAATATTAAACACATTTAAAAACATTATAAAGTCTCAGCAATTAAACCAACATGATATCAGCACAGAAATAGTCAAGTAGATCAATGAGCATTCTAGAGACAAATGCATATATCTAACAATATAATATATGATTAACTTGATATTTCAAATCAATGGGTAAATTAAGGCTTATTCAACAAATAAGGTGCATGGACCACTATTACTTGAAATAAAACAAATATAGAGCCCTATTTCACCCATTATACAAGAAATATTCAGGTGAGTTAAAAATCAATATGTAGAATCTAAGGAGTTTTAGAAGAAAATAGAACTAATATTTCTCATGACCTGAAGTAAAATATTCAAACCCAGAATTTATAGAGTAAATTTTAACTATATAGTAATAAACATATAAAAAAAGTTAAAGGACAAGGAATAGAATATAAAAGTATTTGCAAGATATCTAAAACATGGTTAATAGGGCTTTTTTTGTTTTGTGTTTTTTTTTAGGGAAAAAAGTTCTACAAACCTTTAATCAATAATGGATAAAGAATACTGAAAAGTCATTTAAAGCTTTTTTTAAAAAAATAGACATAGGCAAGGAATATACAAAAACAGGTTTAGTTTCATCAAATAGTAAAGGAACAATTAAAATAACATCATTGTCACAATCAGATTAATGAGTACTAAAAATATTGGCAATATCAAGTATTCGCAACTCTGAAAGGAACTGGGTATTCATAGAAACTTTTTCTTCATCTTAAAGCAGTCCCTTTAACGTATTTTACAGTGCTGGTTTGGTGGAGGTGCATTCTTTTAGCCTTCTTTTGTCTGCGAAACTCCTGATTTCACCTTCTATTTTAACTGAGAGCCTTGTTGGGTTGCGCACTCTTGGTTGCAGGTCTTTGTTTTTCAATCCTTGGGATATTTCTTGCCATTCCTTTCTTGTTTGTAGTATTTTCGTTGAGAAGTCAGCTGCTAGCTTTATTGGCGCTCCCTTGTATGTTTCTTCCTGTTTCTCTCTTGTTGCATTTAAGATTCCCTCTTTGCCTTTGAATTTTGCCATTTTAATTATCATGTGTCTTGGAGTGGGCCTCTTTGGGTTTATCTTGATTGGGACCCTCTGTGCTTCCTGGACTTGTGTGTCTTTTTCTCTCCTCAAATTAGGGAAGTTTTCCATAATTAATTTTTCAAACAGGTTTTCTAACCCTTGTTCCTCCTCTTCTTCTTCTGGTACCCCTATTATATGGATATTATTACAGTTCATTTTATCCTACAGTTCCCTTAACCTGTCTTTCTTCTTTTTGAGTCGTTTTTCCTTTTCTTGCTCTTTCTGGGAATTTTTTTCTAACTTGTCCTCCTGCTTGCTGATTTGATCCAGTGCTTCATCTAGCCTGCTTTTGATTCCTGCTACCATGTTCTTCAGTTCAGAAATTGTATTCTTCATTTTCTCCTGGCTCTTTTTTAATAGTTACTATGTCTTTTTTCATGCTGATGTTATTCACAGTAAGTTCCTTGTAGCTTCCCTGTACTTTTTTGTAATTCTCACTGAGCTCATTGAGCTTCCTTATAACCATTGTTTTGAATTCAATATCTGATAGTTTACTTGCCTCTATTTCATTCAGCACTCTTTTAGGGATTCCTTCATTCTTTTCAATTATGGGTTGTTTCTTTGTCTTTCCATTTTTTCTGAACACTCTTCTTGTTTGCTTCTGTTTCTTAAATTGATCTGTTTTGTCTTGCTGTCTTTGTGGTGTGAACTTTTATGGTAGAAGACCTATGTGATTCAATGGTACAGCCTCCTTGATCTCCTGAACTTAATGCCCTTGGGATGACCTTTATGCTGTTTATGCTGGCTCTCTGAATATAATTGGGTTTTGATTGTTGTTTGGTCATTCTTTGGTGGGTCCTTTTCTCCAGGTGGTTGACTGAGTGTCACTCCACCCACCACGTCTTGTCTGCCGTTGTGCATGTGCTGCCAGAACAGAACTGCAAAGCCCAGGAAACAAACCCACACCAGCAAAAATAACTCTCACCTACAATCCCATTATCAACAGCAAATGAACCAGTATTAAAAAGGGTGTAAAGAGATTAAGACAATTATAAGAAAAGAGAGTGAAGACCTGGCTGGTGTTGCTCAGTGGATTGATCACCAGCATGAGAATGAAAGGTTCACTGGTTTGACTCCCAGTCTAGGGCACATGCCTGGGTTATGGTCCAGGTTCCTGGTATGGGGTGCTCGAGAGGCAACCACACATTGATGTTTCTCTCTCTCCCTTTCTCCCTCTGTTTTCCTCTCTAAAAATGAATAAATAAAATCTTTTTCTTTTAAAAAAGAGAGTGAATATTAGATGACCTATTGAAAAAAATGATTTTGAGAGGGCAGAGCGAGGGACACTAGTAAGAGTAGGGAATTGGAGCAGTGTGGAGAGAGAAAGTAAAATTTACATCATAAATAAAAAAGTGAATGAAGAAGGTATAATGGAGTAAGATAAGGGAAGAGTAGAGTATTAGGTTTGAATAGAAAATAAAATAAAATAAAGTGAGAGGAATAAATAAAAAGGAGGAAAAATTAAATAAATAATAAAAAATAGGAACCAAATTGGAGAGAAAGATCCACCACAGCACTATCAACAACAAATGAGCTTAAATTAATACAGGTGGAATGGGAATAAGAGGGGAAAAAAAGAAAGAGAGAAAAGCTTAAGAGATTTCTAGAGGAAAGGGAAGTGATTTTGAGATGATAGAAGGAGAGGGACTAGTAAGAGTAAGGAACAGAAACCAGGTTAAAACAGGGGAAAATTAAAATTTGAGACAAAGAGAAAAAGAACAAAAAATAAAAAAAAAGGAAAAAACCTGGCAGAATTAAAGAGAAAAAAAATAATAAAAACAGGCTAAGACAGGCCAAAATGAAAATTTGAGACAAAAAAAGAGGAGAGGGGAACAGTAAAATTTGAGATTTGAAATACAAAGCTAGTGAAGATCTAGGGATAAAATTGAAAAAAAAATGCAACAACACCTACATTATCCACAACCACTGAGCAAAAATTGCTAAACGTAGAGGGAGAACTTGGGTAGTTTAAGAGCAGGAAAATGAATGTGAGATGACCATTGACAAGAAAATTGGTTTTGAGAGGCTGGATGGGGGGAAATAGTAAGAGTATGAAATGGAAACAAAATGTAGCAAGAGAGAAAACAAAATGTAAAATGAAAATAATAAGAGGAAAGTAGAAGATAAAATGGGGTAAGAGAGAGGAGGGGCAAAAAATGTGAATTGAAATAAACTATAGTATAAAATCTAGTGACTTAATAAGCACAAACTTGAAGGACAAGAAATGAATGTTAAAAAACTATGCAGGAAAGAAAATATCACAAATCATGGAGAAGACCATGGTGGATTTTCTCTTGGTAGTATGTACTATTTACCACTATTTTTTTCCCCTGGATCTGCCACTGGTGATGTCAGATGGTAACCCTGTCTGACCTTAGGCAGCCTGTTCAAGACTATCAGGGATCTACTGTCTGTGGATGACTCCTTTGGTTGTTAATGTAGTCACTCTGCACTCAGTAGTCAGGCTTAAGCACCGCAGTGTGGGGCAGAATTCCCCCTGGAGTTGGGGCTATTGTTTCCCCTCAGGCTGCTGCCACTCAGGGCAGCGGTCTCTGCCTGAGCAGAATGGCTGCTGCTGCATGGGGGATGACTACGCACTGGGATCCCAGAGGCTATTCTCTCAGTTCTCTCCCCAAAGCCTCCATCCCCAGTCTCTCTTCAAGCATCTCTAGTCCACTCTGCTTCACTGCCCTTCGCTGGAGCCAAGGGTAAGTGGCTGCAAATGAGAATTTTTGCGTTGGCCCTTTAAATGGCTCTTTGCGTCTCTAGCCGTCTGTCCCTGGAAGAGAGCAACCCTGCCACTTTTCACAACTGGACGTAGTCTTTGTACTTTTCTGGCTCTGGTGCTGTAGGTTGGGGATCCCAGCTTGGGGTTTAGACCCCATTCTTCTCAGGGGGATCCAACCGGCAGCTTAAATATCCCTCCAGCACTTCAGCTGCTGCCTGTAGGTGCCCAGCCAGCCTTCTTGAGTCTTCACCGCACTCTCTACCAGTTAGATTGTGCTGAAGCTGATTCTTCTGTCTGTCTGTGGTTACAAGGCTTTTCTCTCACCATTGTTCAGTTGTTTGTTTCAGGTGATTTCTCCGCAATTTACTTGTAATCCCAGATTGGTCTTGGGAGGAGGTTAGAGTGACTTGCACTCCTCTACCATCTTGGATCTGCCTAGCTTGAATTTTCTAAATGCACCTTCCTCATTCTGAAGATCAGTGAGGCTCACTTCAAAAACATATCCTTTGAGGCCTTCAGATGCAATTTTGGTTCTTTTGAGTTCTTGTGACTGGTGTTTCCCAAAATTTATATTGAACATAGCTGGTGCTTTCACATCACACCATTCTCCCCTAGAAAATTGATCAACTACTTTCTTTTTGGCACCATTTTTGCTGCTCTTTGTAAGGTGCTTGTTCTTGCCACCCACCATGGTGCCACTCAGAGAGCCAAAAGGCTATCCATGAATATTTTGTAACTACTGTTTGTACTTCTTAATACTTTCACATTTTCACCCTCTCCTTCAACCCCTACCCACTCTGGCAACTATCATATTGTTCTCCATATTTGTGAGTTTGTTGCTATTTTATTTGTTTATTTATTTTGTTCTTTTAGATTCCATGTATAGGTGAAATCGTGTGGTATTTGTCTTTCTCTATCTGATGTATTTCACTTAGCATAATACTCTCTAGGTCCATCCATGTTGTTACAAAAGGTAAGATTTCATTCTTTTATTATAGCTGGGTAATATTTCATTGTAGATATGAACCACCAATTTCTTCTCTACTTATCTGTTGATGGGCACTTAGGTTGCTTCTATATCATGGCTATTGTAAGTAATGCTGCAATGAACATAGAGGTGCATATATCTTTTCAAATTAGTGTGTTATATTTCCTCATATAAATACCCAGAAGTGGGATTATTGGATCATATGTTATTTCTATATTTTTTCTTTAAATCTTCACCCGAGGATATGTTTTTATTGATTTTAGAGAGAGGTGGGTGGAGAGAGACAGAGAGATAACATCAATGTGAGAGAGAAACATTGATTAGTTGCTGCCTGTATGCATCCTGACTTGGTTGCTTCCTTAATGTACCCTGCCCAGGATCAAACCCACAGCCTAAATATGTGCCCTAACCTGGGATCAAACCCTTAACCTTTTTAGTATATGGGATGATGTTCCAACTAACTGAGCTGTCTGGCCAGGACTATTTTTCATTTTTTGAGTAACCTCCTTATTATTTTCCATACTGGCTGCACCAATCCACCTTCTCACTAACAGTGCATGAGGGCTCCCTATTGCTAGCTTGTCCCAAGCACATTACATGCATTAGCTCATTTAATCCTAACTATTTCTTTGCAGATTAACTCTGTACTTACATGGCTCAGCCTCACTTACCCTAACTCCAGCCATCAGATCCTACCTTTGTTTAAAAAGTTTTATTTTTTCATCATCATGTTGTTTTCGTTAGTTTTGATGTTTAAATATATTACATTAAACTATTAGTAATCTTGCTTACTGATTTCTTGGTGCCCTTTAATTTGGGGGCTCAAGGTGAGTGCCTCACTCTACTCACCCTCATCTGAGGAGGAGAGCAGACTCTGTCCTGCAGAGTACGCTCCAGGTCGTCACGGATGGGGAAATAAAATAAGTTTTCCTAGACACTTTTCTCTGGGTCTGCCAGGGGAAGGGGTGGCAGTTTCCTTTCTAGTGGAGAAGGCCCCGAGCCCTTCTCTTGAAGTGTTTTTTATTGAGAACAGTATGCGCAGGGGTATACAGCATGGATGCAAAGCTCATCAATCAATGTCAAAAGGCTATTGATTGAACAAAGAGAGATCATAGATAACAATTGAAGGAACAGAAGAGATTTGCCCCAGGTCAGGGTGGTGCCCATTCAGTCCTGAAATCTGGGAAACTGCTCATGTTCTGTGCTCAACTCCAAACATCAGTACTCATTAACTGCAGGGCATTTTAGCAAAGTAAGTTTCATAGGATTTAATGCATTCTTTTTCCAGACCTAATTGTCCCCAGGAACTGCCTGATCCAGTTTAGGGCTGTACCTGCCTTTAGTATTGTTTCAAGCCTGAGCCAGGTGGGTGGAGCAGAGCTGCCAAGAGATAAGGAGACTTCTTTCAGATAGAATGAGAACTCCAGTCATATAAAAGCCGAGGGGTAATGGTCTTTTCCCCCTTCTCTGTGTCCCCCAAGTCCTTCCCTGATGGTCCCTATGTGACTGTGCATGTCTTAAGTTGCCACTGCCATTGAGGGGTCTTACCCGTCATTGACTAACCAGCCATCCTCCAGGGCCAAGCAGGGTGATGTGAGGGAGGCAGAGGCGCAGCCTCTGCCTGGGGGACAGGTTTTGTGTCCTCAGTGGCCTATTTTCCCAAGGCCTCCTTGCTCAGCTTCAGCTTTAGGGCCCCCTTGCCTGTTGGCTAGGCTGTAGTCCCTGAAACCAGGCAGGACAGTTCCCAACACTCATCCTGGCCCTATTGATGAATGTCAAGTGAAATACACTTAAGTGAGAGCTGACTGTCTCACCCAATTCAGGCTTTCTATGCAGAAAGCATTCCCAGTTTCTCCTTCCACACAGCATCATGGTGGGAAAGAGAGAGAAAATATTCCCTATTTCATTATCCCTTAGCATCCTGAGACCCAAAATAGGTACCGTGAAATGACTTCTAGTGTTGCTTTAACATGGCATGAAATCTCATAGAATCCCATAAGGAGAATCATTCCTCATTTAACTTGCTTTCAATTATTCTGAAAAGTCTAGGAGAAAGTCTCAGATGAATGTTAGTGGATTTTCAACTCTTCTCTGACACTTGCTAGCAACAAATGAGCAGGCCACTATAGCCCCTGCAGTGGGGAAGTGGTGGGCCTGCAGCCCCACAGTGGCAAGTCTGCCCTTGGATCTGAACTACACTCATTGTCCTATTATTGCTGGGAGGACCAGGGGACCGTAATGGGAACACAGCCCCAGTCTGGATGCTTGACTTTTCCATTTGTGCCCTCATGGCTTTATTTTTTTCAGTTTCTTTTTCTAGAATCAGTAAATTAAAAACAAAGCAAAACAACTTTCCCTGACCCGAATGTTGGGTTTAATTGTGCTGTGTTCATTATTACACATTGTAATTAACCACAATTACTTCCTGTTTGTTGCTGGGCTCAGAGAACCCACCTAGGTACTGGAGGCCCTAGGATGAGTGAAGGAGAAGATGGAGACACAGCTTACTTCCTGAAGGAGACCTCAGATGAGAGAGTGGAGCAGACACACAACCACATGGCAACATGACAACAACTAGCTCCAGCTGCTTGGAGTTAGGCTAAAGGACTTAAAGTAGCTAGCTGGTTGTAGAAATTTTACTTGCAGGTATTTATCCAAGAGAAATGAATGCATTTGTTCATAAGAGACATATATAAAAACATTCATAGGGGAGTTTTCTAAAATAGTCCCAAACTGGATATTACTCAAATGGTCATTGACTTTGACTGGATAACCAAATGGTGCTATATTTGTGCAGAGCAATAAAAATAAGAATGAACACTAACATACACAAAAAAAAACCATGGATGAATCTACAGACATGCAAAGTAAAAAAATTCAGAAACTGTATGATTCATATTTATATGAACTCGAATAGGCAAAATCAATCTATGATCTTAGCTTTAAAAAAAGGAAGGAAATTCACACGCTGCAATAGGGATGAAACTTGACAGCATTGTTTGAAGTGAAATAAGCCCCTCTCCATTTATCTGTTGAAGCCCCCATCCCCAATGTGTTGATAGATGGAGGCTGGACCTTTAGGAAATAATTAGGTTCAGACGAGGTCATGAGGGTGGAGCCCTTATGATGAGATTAATGACATTTAAAAATAAAAACACCAAAGAGGCACAAGATCTCTGCCTCTCTCTCTTTCCAAAGAAAGGCCACATGATGATATGAGCAAAGAGATCTCATCAAGAACCTGACTGTATTGGCATCCTGATCTTAGATTTCTAGCCTCCAGACCATGAAAAACAAATTGTTGTTTAAGTCATCCTGTCTGTGGTAAGTTGTTCTAGCAGCCTGAACTAAGACCACCAATCACAAAAAAAGAAATCCTTTATGATTCAACTCACATGAATTACGTAGAGTAGTCAAATTCATAAAGACAATGTAGAAAGGTAGTAGCCAAAGATTGGGGGCAGTGGAGAATGGGGTGTTGTTTAATGGGTAGAGAGTTTCAGTTTTGCAAGATGAAAAGAATTCTGGATGTGGGTTGCACAGCAGTGGGAGTGTACTTAACAGAACTGTGCTTAACCACAATGAGATGTTACCTCACTCCTGTTAGAATGGCTGTCATAAAAAATGCAAGAGATAAAAAGCATTGATGAGGATGTAGAGAAAAGGGAACCCTTGTGCACTGTTGAAGGGAATACAAATTGGTGCAGCCACTATGAAAAGAGTATGGAGGTTTCTAAATAAATTAAAAACAGAACTACCTTATGATACAGGAATCCCACTTCTGGGAATATATACAAAGGAAATGAAATCACTGTCTGGAAGAGATATCTGCACCTCCATGTTCATTGTAGCATTATTTACAATAGCCAAGATATGGAAGGAACCTAAGTGTCTACTAATGGATGAATGGATAAATAAAATGTGGTACATATATAAAATGGCATATTAGCCATAAAAAGAAGGGAATGCTGTCATTTGTGACAACATGGATGGACCTTGAGGGTATTATGCTGAGTGAAATAAGTCAACAAATATTGTGTGATCTCACTTACATGTGGAGTCTAAAAAAGCCAAACTTGTAGAAGCAGAGAATAGATTAGTGGTTACCAGGGGCTGGGCCGGTTGAGGGGTGGTTGCTGAGTGAAATGGATGAAGGTGGTCAAAGGTACAAACTTCCAGTTATAAGATAAATTCTGGGGATGTAATGTATTTATGTGTTATATGATGGTTACCAATACTATATTGTGTATTTAAAAGTTGCTAGGAGAGTAGATCTTAAAAATTATCATCAAAAAAAAAATTGAAACTATGTGAGGTGAGATTAACTAAACTTATTGTGGTAATCATTTTGTAATATATGCACATATCAAATAATTATGTTGTACACCTTAAAGTAATACAATGTTTTAGTCAATTATATCTCAATAAAACTGCTTAACATGGTCAATTTTGTTACATATATTGTTACACATATTTTATTACATATTTTTGTTACAAGTACCATGCCACAATTAAAAAAATTGTCACATATGTTATTACATATATACGCATAAGTGACATATTATATAACATTTGATATAAATTTTATGTTGTATATTATGCCACAATTTAATTTTAAAAAAATAAATAAACCTTATCTATGATGATAGAAATTAGACACTGTTTTCCTCTTGAGAGAATATTTTCTGGGAAGGGGTAAAAGAGAATTTTCTGGGGAGCTAGAACTTTTCTATATTTTGATCTGGTAGAGGTTATATAGATGTATACATATGTAAAAACATTCTACTGTAGGCTTAAAATTAATCTATCTTATTGTATATATGTTATACTGCAAACAACAACAACAACAAAATGAAAGGTAGCTGGTTATCTTTTCTGGTAGAGTTTTCCTATGTAGAAGTGTCCAATCCTTACTAGAATATGTTTCCCAGGGAGCATCATAAAAAAGCTATAGTGTGTGCTGGACTCAGAAGACCTAGGTTCAAGTCATAGTGCTGCCAGTTTCTAATATGGAAACTTGAAAAAGTTATTTATCCTCATTATAACTTAGTTTCCTCATCTGTGTATGACATAGGAATCATACAGTAGAGACATCGATGCATGGAAAAGGTTTAGCACAGGATCTGGTCCAGTGTTAGTGTCCAATCAATAGTAGTTTTTTTTCATTGAATTTTTATTGACATATAGTATATAAAACATAAAATTTACCATTTTAATGTCCCCCATTTTAACCTGTACAGTTCAGCATCATGAAATGCATTCACATTGTTGTACAACCATCACAACCATCCATCTCCAGACCTCTTTTCATTTTGCAAAACTGAAACTCAGCATCCTTTAAACCATAACTCCTTACTCATCCCAACTACTGTTTTACTTTCTGTCTCTATCAACTTGAATATTCTAGATACCTCATATAAGTGGAATCATACAAGTTTTGTCTTTTTGTAACTGGCTAATTTCACTTGCATAATGTTCTCAAAGTTCATCCATGTTGTAGCATATGTAAGAATATCCTTCCTTTTAAGGATTGTATACATATACTTACTATCTTTTGCTTATACATTCATCTGTTGATGGTCACTTGGGCTGCTTCCACATTTTAACTCCTGTTAATAATGCTGCTATGACATTGGTGTACAAATATTTCTTCAAGATCCTGCTTTCATCATCCTTTCATTTTCAAACTACTTGTGTCTTTGGATCTAACTGATTCTCTTATAGCCAGCATGTAGTTGGATCATAGTTTTGAAAATTCATTCTGCCAATTTCTGTCTATGATTGGAGAGTTTACAATTAAAGTAATTACTAAGCCCTGGCTGGTGTGGCTCAGTGGATTGGGTTGCGGGCCAGGATCCCAGAAGGGGATGTGTGAGAGGCAACTTGGTGCTTCTCTCGTACATCAATGTTTCTCTCCCTCTCTTTATCCCTTCTTTCTTTTTTTCTCCCTCCCTCCTTTTTTTATTTAAGACAAATAAAATCTTTAAAAAATAAAGTAATTATAGTAAGGGGAGACTTTCATCATTTTGCTATTTGCTTTCTTTATGCCATTGGCTTTTTTCCCCTAATTTCCTGCGTTACTGTCTTCTTTTGTGTTTACCTGATTTTTTTTTTTTTTGTAGAGAAACACTTTAATTATCTAATCATTTCCTCTTGTGAATTGTCTATATTTTCTTTGTGGTTACCATAGGCATTACATTAAACACCCTAAAGTTAAAACATTCTAATTTAAATATGTACTAGCTTAACTAGCATGTACTACATACTAAACTGCTCCTATACAGTTCTGTCCCCACCTCCTTTAGCAATGGATGCTACAAAATGACATCTTATACATTATGTCTTCAAAAACAAACTAATGGGAACTTCCGGCCAAGATGGAGGTGTAGGTAGACATACTTCACCTCCTTGCACAGCCATAAGAAGGATCACAACTAAACTCAAAACAAAAAATACCCAAAACTGCCATAAAATTGAACTATATAGAAATTTGAAAAGTGAAGATTTAAAAAGCCATATTCATCCAGACATGTAGGAGGGGTGGAGCCGGGGAGCCAGGGCAGAGAGGACACAGTGTGGTGGCGGTGAGGTGGCTATGGTGAGGTGACAGTAGCAGCAGCTGGTGGAACGGGCAGCCCCATATTCACATGTGGTGGATAAAAATCAGGAGTGATACCTGGGGTGTGAATAATCCCTCTCCCAGGCCAGACCACACAGCCCAGAGTTTCAGTGCTGGGAAAATAAAGCCTCATAACCTCTCACTGTAAAAACTAGTGGGGGTTGAGGTGGCACGGGAAACTGCTGGTCTCTCAGGAGAGTTCGTTTAAAGGGCCTGTATGGTCCTAGAACGTATCCCACCCACTCTTGGAACCACCACAAAGGCAACAGCTAGAAGAATGCCAGTTGCACGCAGGAAGTGGGTGGAGTGACTGGAAATGGGGTGAGTGAAGAGCAAGCTTCCAGCAGCCAGGCAGCAGCATTGTCCCCTTTCCAACCCCTCACCCACATACAGAGGCACAATGAGGTGAAGTGGGTTGCCTTACCCTGGTGAATACCTAAGGTTCTGCCTCACACAACTTAATAGGTGTGCCAAGACAGAGAGTCAAAGCGGTTCTACCTAATACACAGAAACAAACACAGGGAGGCTGCCAAATTGAGGAGACAAAGAAATAATGGCTCAAATGAAAGAAGAGAACACAGCGCCAGAAAAGAACTAAAAGAAATGGAGATAGTCAACCTCTCAGTTGCAGAGTTCAAAACACTGTTGATAAGGATGCTCAGAGAATTCATTGAGTATGGCAAAAGCATAAGGGAAGAAATGAAGACTACAATAAGTGAAATAAAGGAAAATATACAGGAAACCAACATTGAAGGGAAGGAATCTGAGCTTGAAATCAACAATATGGAACAGAAGGAAGAAATGAAGAGTCAACCAGAACAGAGTGAAGAAACAAGAATTCAAAAAAAAAAAAATAAGGAGAGAATAAGAAGACTCTGGGACATCTCCAAAATTGTCAATATCTGAATTATAAGGGTGCTAGGAGAAGAAGAGGAAGAGCAGTAAATGAAAACTTATTTGAGAAAATAATGATGGAGAAATTCCCCAAACTGGTGAAGGAAATAGACTTCCAGGAGATCCAGGAAGCTCAGAGTCCCAAAGAAGTTGAACCCAGGGAAGCACACAACACACAATTACACTATCCAGTATCAAAGATAAGGGGAGAATCTTAAAAGCAGCAAGAGAAAAGGAAATAGTTACGTACAAAGGAGTTTCCAAGGGACTATCAGCTGATTTCTCAAAAGAAACCTTGCAGGAAAGAAGGGGCTGGAAAGAAGTATTCAAAGTCATGAAAAGCAAGGACATACATCCAAGATTACTCTATCCAGCAAAGCTTTATTTAGAATGGAAGGGCAAATAAAGTGCTTCCCAAATAAGGACAAATTAAAGGAGTTCATCATCACCAAGCCCTTATTATATGAAATGTTAAAGGAACTTATCTAAGGAGAAGAATAATATCAAAACTAGGAACAGTAAACTGACAACAAACTCACAACTATCAACAACTAAATCTAAAAAATAAAAACAAACAACTAGAACAAGAACAGAACCATAGATATGTAAATCATTTGGAGGGTCATCAGTGGGGAGGGGGAAGAGGAGGAATGGGGGAAAAAGTACAAGGAATAAGAAGTATAATTGGTCCATGCAAAATAGACAGGGGGAGGTTAAGAATAGTATAGGAAATGGAGAGGCCAAAGAACTTATATGTACAACTCATGGAGATGAACGAAGCGGGGGAATGCTGGGGGCGGGGGCTGGGCAGAGCGGAGGGGGAGAATGTTGAGAAAAAAATGGGAAAACTGTAATAGCATAATCAATCAATAAAATATACTTAAAAAGACAAATGTTAAAGGGACTTATTTAATAAAAAGAAGATCAAAACTATGAACAATAAATTGGCAATAAATACATACCTGTCAACAGTTGACTATAAAAAAATATACTAAGCAAACAAGAACAGAGACAGAATCATAGATACAGAGAACATTTTGATGGTTGTCAGATGGGAGGGGAGTGGGGGGGTGGGTGAAGAGAGGGGGGTTTAAGAAGTACAAATAAGTAGTTACAGAATAACCATGGAGCTGTAAAGTACAGTATAGGAAATGGAATAGCCAAAGAACATATGCATGACCCATGGACATGGATGTGTAGGGATTGCCTGAAGGAGTGAGGAGTGCTGGGTGGAGGGGGGCCAAGGAGGAAAAATTGGGACAACTGTATTAGCATAATCAATAAAATATAATAAAATGAATTAAAAAAAGAAATTGTAAGTGAGAAATTGAGATATTTCCAGATAAAAGTTAAGGACTGATTTGGCTAGGCGGCTCAGTGGGTTGGAGGATCTTCCTGTTCACCAGAGTGTTATGGGTTTGGTTTCCCATCAGGACAATGATGGCTGCATGTTTGATCCCTGGTCAGGGTGCAGAGGGAAGCAACCGACCGATCAATGTTTCTCTCTGTCTCTGTCTCTGTCTCTGTCTGTCTGTCTATCTCTCTCCCTTCCTCTCTCTCTCTAAGATAAATAAGCATATAGGTAGGTAAGGATTTAAAAAAAATGTTTAGGAGCTTTTTTTACCACTAGAATTTCCCTGCAAGAAATGCTATAGGGAGTCCTTTAGGTTGAAATGAAAGTAACTAGACAGTAACTCAAAACCATATGAAGAAATAAAGGTCTCAGTGAAGGTAAATATGGGCAATTATGAAAGCCAGTGCTATTACAGAAATGGTTTAATCCCCCCCTTTTTTTCTACATGATAAGAGACTATAACATTTTTTTACAAAAGAATTATCAGCCTAAAAACTAGTGTTATTGTAACTTTGGCTTGTAACTCTACATTTTGTTTTCTACATAATTTAAGAGACTAATGTGTCATAAAAATAAAAGCATTAGTTTGTTTTTAAGTATATTTTATTGATTATGCTATTACAGTTGTCCCAATTTTTCCCCCTTTGCCTCCCTCCATCCAGTACCCCCTCCCTCCAGGAATCCCCCCCCCCCCGGGCTTAGATCATATCCATGGTTCATACATATAAGTTCTTTGGCTCCTCCTTTCCCTATACTATTCTTAACCTCCCCCTATCTATTTTGTACTTACCATTTATGCTTATTAGCCCCTGTAACTTTTCCTCCATTCTTCCCCCTTCCCCTTGCTGCTTATAACCCTCCATGTGATCTCCATTTCTGTGATTCTGTTCCTGTCCTAGTTGTTTGCTTAGTTTTCTTATGTTTTTGTTTTTTTGGCTCAGTTGTTGATAGTTGTGAGTTTGTTGTCATTTTACTGTTCCTAGTATTTATCTTCTTTTTCTTAGATAAGTTCCTTTAACATTTCATATAATAAGGGCTTGGTGATGATGAACTCCTTTAATTTGTCCTTATTTGGGAAGCACTTTATTTGCCCTTCCATTCTAAATAAAGCTTTGCTGGATAGAGTAATCTTGGATGTATGTCCTTGCTTTTCATGACTTTGAATACTTCTTTCCAGCCCCTTCTTTCCTGCAAGGTTTCTTTTGAGAAATCAGCTGATAGTCCCTTGGAAACTCCTTTGTACGTAACTATTTCCTTTTCTCTTGCTGCTTTTAAGATTCTCCCCTTATCTTTGATACTGGATAGTGTAATTGTGTGTTGTGTGCTTCCCTGGGTTCAACTTCTTTGGGACTCTGAGCTTCCTGGATCTCCTGGAAGTCTATTTCCTTCACCAGTTTGGGGAATTTCTCCATCATTATTTTCTCAAATAAGTTTTCATTTACTTGCTCTTCCTCTTCTCCTTCTGGCACCCCTTATGATTCAGATGTTGGATTGTTTAAAGTTGTCCCAGAGGTTCCTAAGCCTCTTCTCAATTTTTTGAATTCTTGTTTCTTCATTCTGATCTGGTTGAATGTTTTTCTCTTCCTTCTGCTCCAAATTGTTGATTTGAATTCTGGTTTCCTTCATTTACTGTTGGTTCCCTGTATATTTTTCTTTTTTTCACTTTGCATAACCTTCACTTTTTCTTCCATTTTGTGACCATACTGAACCATTTCTGTGAGCATCCTTATCAACAGTGTTTTGAACTCTGCATCTGATAGTTGGCTATCTCTTCATCACCTAGTTCTATTTTTGGAGCTTTGATCTGTTCTTTCATTTGGGACATATTTCTTTGTCTCAGAGCTCCTGTTAACGTTGAAAGCGGTGGAGCCGTAAGTATTTGCCAGGGCGGGGCAACACAGGTCACTGCGTTGTGATACTATATGTGGGGGAGGGGTCTTGAGAGGGAACAGTGCCACTTGCTGGGCTCTTGGCAGGCTCTCAGTCACTCTCTCCGCTACCCACAAGCCAATTGGGCCCTTTTAGTGCTGATTCCCCAGGTAGGTGGGTTTGTGTACGTTCTAGGAGCCTGTGGGCCTCTCCAATGAACAGTCCTGTGAGGCTGGGAATTTCTCCCACTGCCTCATCTCTCACAGGTTTTTACAGTCAGAGATTTTGAGGCTTTAGTTTTCCATACTGGAATGCTGGGTTGCATGGTCTGTCTCACTCTCCAGCTTTTCCTCTGGTTTATCCGCATGCAAATGTGGGACTGCCCAGTCTGCCAACTGCTGCCTCAACTGCCTGATCCTCCAGCTGCTGCCTTACCAAGTGTCTTCTCCACCCCGGCTGCCTGACTCCACCCCTCATCCTGGTCTGGATGAATGTTTCTTGTTTAACTCCTTGGTTGTAAGGCTTCATACAATTTGATTTTCTGGAACTTCTGGCTATTTTTAATTTTTAAATTTGTTATTGTCCTTCTTTTGGTTGTGTGAGGAGTCAAAGTGTATCTACCTACACCTCATCTTGGCCCAAAGTCCAATTATGGCTTCTTAATCCTTTTACCTTTTCTTCCATTCTTTGCCTTCTCCCTCCCTGCTGATAACCTTCCAAATGATTTCCATATTTATGATTCTGTTCCTGTTCTAGTTAGGTAGAGCTGCTATGACTCCCTGTATTGATAGCATGGCCAGATGTAGTAGTAGGGTCCAGTGGCACTGCCTCTTCTATCCCCCAACGTGGGTACTCGAGTTGCTCCCTCCATGTGGGCTGAATTCACCCTCCTCTTGAAGTTGAGCTCTGTTTACTATTGACAGGTCAATGGGAGGATTTACCCAGGCCAGTCAGCTGCAAGGGCTGGCTATGACCACTCACCACCTACCTCTGCTCTCCGTGGAGGATCAGTTGTGTAGGGGTAGGATGGTGGTGCTTTGACATGGTCTTTAGCTGTTCACTGGGTGAGCACAGGCTCTGGGGTCCTGGATGGTGCAGACGAAGGTCAGCCCCACCTATGTTTTTCCCAGGGTCACCGTGCCTGAGCTATAAAACAACGTGAGATGGCTGCTACTTGTGTTGGGCTTGTAGGCTCCCAGGCAAAGCCAAGCTGTGAATCTAGGTTGGCTTAGGCTAGTGCTGGGCCTGGGGCCACTTAGAAAGAGGTACAGGAACTGGGGTGTCACTGAAGTCAGCTATTGCTTAGTTGAGAGAATTTAGGAAGTTGTGAAGCATGAGCCAAGATCAGATGTTCAAATGGAAAAGCAACTATTAGCAGCTTGGATGGGCCTGTATTGGTGGAACAGAGCCTGCCTGCCGGGCCTGTGGCTTTGTGTGAGGAGCATTTAGAAAGTGACAATGACCTCTGTCTGCCTTTCTGTCTGGGAGGAAGCTGTCCCCCAGCTCTCTCCTTGATGCCAGACACTTCAGTTCCTCCCCATATGCCACTGGTGACTTTCAAGATGCTACCCTGGTGCTGGAGCTCAGAGGGAGTGAGTCTGAGTAAGTCCACATGTGGATTATTTAAGAGGAAATGCTTTGGATTCCAGAAACTTCTTCCACTGACTCCACCCCTGCTGGTTTTTGCAGCCAGAAGTTATGGGGACTCATCTTCCTGGCACTGGAACTCTGGGCTATAATGATCACAGCTTGCCATAATGAGTTACCAGACCTACACAAGGTTGTAACCTGCAAGTATCTGACATCCATCTAGCTCCTGATGCTTATCATTATTAAACACCTACTGGACATGAATGGTGATAAGGGGTGCTCTCCTTCAACTGTCCATTGACTCATTTGTTCACACAGTTACTCATTCAACCAATACTTTTTGAACTCTTAGGAGTTGTCAGGCACTAAGCTTGGCGCTGGGTGACACAAAGGTGAGCAGTGACTACTTTCAGAGCCCAGGTCTAGGGAAGGAATTAGTAGTCTAGTGCAGCGTTGCCTTCCAAGTGTGAGGCACAGTGCATTACTCAGCTAGACAACTATTACTCTTTTGTTTACCTTCCATCCTCCCATCCAGGAGAGAGCCCTAGTTGGATGTTAGCGTGCCTTCAACATCTCTCTAACGTTATTTGTCAGTCTCCTTTCTTAACAAATGAAAGAAGGCCCAAGTGCAGCTGTTCTGGGCAGGTGGCAGCATTTGGGGAGATTTAATAGTACAAATACCTCTTGCTATTCAAACTGAGAAACCAGCTGGACTTCCCCCCCACCCCCATATAGTACACAAATATGACTAGCATTTATGAAGATGGGTCAGGAATAAATGAAGTTGAGGAAATACTGACCTATTAAATCTCTCTTCCCCATTAGCCCATTTTACTGTTGAGGAAACTGAGTCTCTTTGTGGAAGGGATGGACAGAAGGTAGGGCGTTCTCTTCTAACTTGCCAGGCAAGCAAAGCCAAAAATTCTCTTTGTGATGAAGTTAGATATGTGTGTGTGTGTGTGTGTGTGTGTGTGTGTGTGTATGTATATATATACATATATATATATATAACCTAAAGATTGCTCCTCCCCTACCTCTGCAGTTCATATGTGCGCGGGTGGAGCTACAGGCCTTCCAGAAATGAGTGACAGCGAGAACCTATCCCTCCGAGAGACGCATGAAGAATGACCAATGGGATGGATGGGGGGTGGGTGGGTGAATGGGTCTGAAGAGGTTGGGATGGAATCCATCGCGCCTCGCCATCCACCCCCATTCGCAGCCTCCTTTAGTCCTTCCGCTCTTTCTCCCCTCTGGTAGCACTCAAGGTGCTCACCTCCTTAATTCCACCCCGGGCCGAGGATGAGTTAGGAGCTAGGCTGGAGTCTGATGACCGCAGAGCTGCGTCTGGGAAAGCTTTCCCCAGACGCCCGCAGCCGTTGGGTGCCAATATGTAAAGCAGCTAGCGGGGCGGGGCCTGCGCGCGATGCAAATGAGGGGGCGTGTCAGCCCTGGGCTCCGCCTCCCACCCCCGCAGCTGGGGCCAGCGGTGCCGAGCGCATCTGGACAAGCGGCGGCAGCTGGGCGAGTGACAGCCGCAGCTCCGGGCGCGCGGCAGCCAGAGCGGCGCAGGGAAGCGCCCCGGCCCCGCGACTGCAGCGGCCGCCTTCCCCGCGCTTCCCGGCTACAGCCGGGGCCCCACGCCCCGGGCCACTCATCGCGGGCTCCCGCGCCCCGCGCGCAAGATGGCTGACCCGGCTGCGGGGCCGCCGCCGGCCGAGGGCGAGGAGAGCACCGTGCGCTTCGCCCGCAAAGGCGCCCTCCGGCAGAAGAACGTGCACGAGGTGAAGAACCACAAATTCACCGCCCGCTTCTTCAAGCAGCCAACCTTCTGCAGCCACTGCACCGACTTCATCTGGTGAGGGCGCGCGCAGGGCGCCTTGCCGGTCCCGAGGGCAGCGCCGCGCGTGGGGACCTTCCGCGCCCGGGAGGGACAAGCAGCCCAGCCGACCCGCGTCCCTGGTGTCCCGCTCCTACCCTCTGGCCCGGACTTCCAGGTGGCCAGCCTCTGCCCAGGCTCCAGACGGCCGGCCGCCCGGCGTCCGCTGTCCTCTCTCTCCCAGCTGCCTCCGGAGCGCCCCGGGGCCGCTCAGACCATGGGGTCTCTTCCTCCTCGGGAGTGCCCTCTCGCCCTGGGTTCCCTGTCTCGTTACCTCTTTCCGGGCTGCAGGCGCCCGCACCTCCACCCCTCCTTTCTGGAGGCAGAGCCCTGGGTATCATCTCTCTCTCTCTCTTCGGGCACGGGGCATCCTTTTCTGTTCCTGGGTCTCCCGGGGCTGCGCCCGGTGCTATTTCTCGTTGCGCCTCCGTGAAGGCCTGGGTTCCCCTTTCCACTTCCTAGATCCCCCCTCACAACCCTGCCGGCCTTTTTCTTCTCCCTGCTCTTCTAGGCATGGGGAGTCCTCTCTCCATTCCTAGGCCCCCCGGAAGCATCACCGCCGCGGGGACTCTCATCCTTGGGCTCCTTGCGCCTTTATCTCTTCTCTTTCCCCGAGGGTACTCGGGCATCTCTGAGAACAGATCTCCCGCCTACCCTCCGCTCCCCCGCCCCACCACCGAAACGCCACCTGGTGGTCGCAGCCGCCTGTCTCCTGCCTTGTGAGGGGAGGTGGGGGGATACCACCGAGTCCCCCACCCCCCCCCACTCCGCCTCCCCCGCCTCTCGCCTTCAAAGGCGGAAGACTCTTGGGCACCGGTCTGTGGCTGGGAGGTTGCACCTGGGGTAGAGGGGCGTAGGAAAGGGGGGTGACCTTGGTGCCTGGGCCCTTCCAGCTGCCTGATTTGCCTCCTTCTGCCTTTGCAGGGGCTTCGGGAAGCAAGGATTCCAGTGCCAAGGTAGGTTGTGGGGCTTTGGGGATTCTTTTTTTGGGAAGAGGTGGTGAAAAGAACTTTCTAGAAGTGACTGAATTAGGCAGAGTGAAGGAATCACCTCTGTCAGAGTGACTTCCCAAGCCAGGATTCATCACTACAGAAGGGTCCTTTTAAGGGATATATTTATATGAGGCAGGTGATGTTCCATCCAGGGAAGGCCGGTGGAGCCGGGAGGCTTCACCTGCCAAGGAGTGAATACCCTCTACCCCTTCTTCATTCCCAGCACCAGAAGTTTTAAAACGAGTCTCTTGAACCTACCCTGCCTGGTCAGTCCTGCTTCCCGAGGACTCCTCCTCCCTAATTGCGGCCCACTTGCCCTTCCTCATCTGACAGAGTGAGGTTCTGTCTCTTTTCCTGCCTCACAGAGGCCTCCGCAGGTGGCTGCCACTTCTGCAGATGGCGCAGTCCCGTAGAATGGTGATGGTGGTTGTCCTCTGAGCCTCCTGAAAGAGGTGGTTCGGGATGGGATGCCTCTCAGACCTTGGTTTAAATTGTCCTTTCTATCTTCTGGCCAGATATGGAAGGGCTCCAAGTGGGGCCTTGCATCTGGTTTGAGATCCTTGACCCAAGCCAGGAAGGCCCCACCTGGCAGTGTTTTTTAATCCTGTACAGGGTGGCCTCAGTGGTCTCTGGCTGCAAATTTACTCTCCAGGGCCAAATCACCTGTTGCTGTGTTGAGCCCTTAGGGTGTCAAACATTTTTTTGAATTTATTTTTTTATTTAAAAATTATTATTGTATTTTTCATTCCTATTTAGCCCCATTATACCCCCCTGACCCCCCAAACTTTTTTGAATTTAATATGAAAATTTTAGAACTGGGAGATTTCACATACATGTGTGAATTTCCACCTTCAAGTGTGCTGAGAATTGGCCCTACTTTCTTGTGAGAACAATCATTTGGACCTGAGAGTGGCTGTTTGTACAGAGGGTTGCATACTCACCACTTTGTCAGTCCCAACCATGCAGGCTTCAATTCATTGCTGGCCTCTGCAGGCATTTGAGTTGGTAACTTCTGGTCTGGAAGGACTCCTCCCAACCCCCAAATTTTAGGCTAGATGTGGTTGAGTTTGGTGAGGAATGTCACATTTCTGAGGTGTGTATTTGGGGCACATTAACCACCCTGGTGAACTGGGTTTACATCAGGAGAGGAAAGCATTTAAGTGTTAAAGAGCCAGAGATGCGACTTAGCCCTGATTGGCAGTTTGGTTGTAGCACCTCTACCTTCCAGGAAAAAGTAAGGTGAGTAGCATTGTCAGTTGCACAGAATGCTGTCTTCTGAGACCCCTGTGTCCTCTTACCTGAAGCCTGGGGCATAGCCAGCTCAGCCCTTGACTCTTGTACACCCACCAAGCCTCTCTGACAAGATTGCAACCCCCAGTTTCATGCACTGCACTGGAGGACTTCCCAAATCCCAACAACTGAGGTACTAGTGCAAACAGTGGGCTGTTTTCTAAAACTCTGACCCTTCAAGCAAAATACCCATGGTGTCTTGGTGCTAGAATGCGTAGAAGATCTTTGAGGTTACTGTTCATTTCCATGAGTCAGTTTCTGTCTTTATCTCATGCTGAGGTCATTTTTACTGCTGCTACCCTGTCCTACCTGCTCTGCAGTTATTAATTGTTGGAAAGGTCACTTTAGAATGTGTAGGTGATGACACATCTGAAGCAGGATAACATGGTAGGAAGTTTCTGGTGTGGTGAGAGTGAAGCAGAATTAAGATTTCGAATGAAATGTGGCTCCTTTCGAATAGGAGTGCCTGTTTTTTAGTTTCATTGCCTTTCTTTTTCTCCTCTCCCTGAAAAGCGGCATAGGGTAATGGGCCTGTTTCATAGGCTGTCAGGCAGGTCCCTGTGAGTTTGAATCCCAGCCATGTTGTTTAGCCTCTTTGTACCCGGGGTTCTTCATCTATAAAATGAGTCCAATAACAGTATCTGCCTTAAAAAGTTGCTGAGTGGCTCAAAGTGGTTGCAGTATGTAAGATGCTTGGAGCAGAGCTTAGACATAGTAAGCACTCAGAAAATGTCAGCTCTTATGGTTGTCCCCAACTGACCCCAATGGTGGGGCAGCTGGTGTGAGAGAAGACTGCCTCTGCAGGGGTTGCTTTGTTATGGAATCAGCTGCCAGGTGAGCATCAGAATGCAGGTGTGAGCATCTGGTCACCCCGTGTCACTCTTTTGGCAGTGTATTCCATTTAGGCTGGAGACAGAAGAAGCCAGAGAGGGGATGGGGCCAATTGGCAGCCCCTGAAATTGAGATGCTTAGGATGGGGACATCCAGGAAGGAGAAAGATTATTCTCTGATACGCTTAGAGTTACCTGGGACTAATTTGCAAATCATAGAGGAGTTCCTTACCTGGGTATTTTTGGTACCACATATTTCCTCTTAAAGTCCATCTAATTAAAATGGGATCAACAATTTATAGAAAATACATAAAATTTTATTCTCACCTTGAAGTCCAGAGTCCAGAGCCCAGGGCCTTAGGTTCATGTCAGTTTTCTGCTCCGCCATCCCAGGAGTGACAATGATCATATGGAACAAGAAGGATGCTAGACTATTCAGTCATCACATCCAATTTCAGTCAGCTGGAAGGAAAGGTTAAAGAAAGGCGCTGTCACTATAGAAGTTGCCATAAGATACTTTGGCCTCGACGCTTTTAGCTAGAAGTTAATGACACACCCATGCTGTGCTGCAGAGGAGTAAGTAGCCGTGTTCCTTGCTAAAAACAAGGGTGTGTGTGTGAGTGGGGTGTTCCATTTTGAAAGTAGAAGGGGAGAGAGGATACACTCTCTGTCATTCTTGGCTGGGAGGTGTGTAGGATGATCATAAGGCAAGGAAACTACTAAGCCTCTGTGCTCCATTGTGCTGCCATGGAAACTGGGGATGCTGGGATGGGGTGAGAAGATGGACGCCAAGTCCATAAACCATGGGAAGTTATGGATTTCAGCATGCTTGGGAGCTTAAGAACAGATTTTCTTGCTTTTGTATCATGAGAGGACAAAACTCTGGACAGATTGCCATGTAATTTCTCCCTTTGTGTTTTCACTCTGTTTTTTTAATTTAAAAGGTAGTTTAAGGATGTCTCTGTTGACAGGGGACTGGGGCTCAGGATCCTCATTAGGAACCTGCTTCATTTCTGGAGTAGAAGCAGGACCCCTCAGATGAGCAAAGCAGAGTTCTCTCTAGGGTATTCTTTAGAGGAGCCTAAAAGCTGCATTTGTGCTTTAATTGTGATTAAGATGAGCCTTTGGGTGGAATTAGACTCTTACCCCAATACAGTTTTGCACTTCGGGGGAGAAAAAAATGTTTTTTTAAAGGAAGTCACTTCAGCTCTGGCTGGTGTGGCTCAGTTAGAGTGTTGCCCCATAGTCTGAAAAGTTGTGGGTTCTATCCCCAGTCAGGGTGCATATGAGAAGGCAAGCCAATCAATGCTCCTCTCACATAGATGTTTCTTTTTTTCTTTCTCTCACTCTTGAAGCAATAAAAATAAAATGTCCTTGGGTGAGGATAAAAAAAAAAACAAACTAAAAATGCAATCACTTAGTCACTTCAGGAGAAATAGGGAAGCAAGAAAATACAGAGATTCAAGATTCGGTATTTGTAACGTGGGGCTGGAATGAGATCGAACTGTGTTGAATATCTGTTGTGCTACCTACTCATTGTGTGGCCTTGGCAAGTCATCCACCTGTAGGGGCCTCAATTTTCTCATCTGTAACATGAGGCTAGTAATACCTACCTTACAGGGTTATGGTGAGGAGTACTGAGGTGATGCAAGAGAAAAATTCACACTAAATGGCAGTGAATCCAAGTGAGATGATCATTATTAATTAGCTGCAGGAAACCGTGGGACAGAGTTTGTTCTGGAACTCATTAGATGACTATGTCTCTTTCGTGTATGTAGATGGGTTTTCTTCTCAGGTATGTTTCTTTATAGGCTTTGGGTAACACCGGGGAGTGCACAGCTCAGTGCCTGGACCCAGACAGCCAGGCTTGTTAAGAGTATCTTTTCTCACGCCTGACCTTGTGTGAAAGATCTAAACTTGCCGTGGACTCTATAGAAAAACCCAGTGCACTAATTTCATGACTGTGAAGAAAGACATTGATGATTATAATGAGTAAACCAGCTCTTCCCTTTTGTGTGTGGACTAGAAAAGATGTCGTTAGCCTTCTAATAGAAATTATTCTTAAAAAACCCCCAAGTATTGCATGAACCCAACCATTGCTATTTCATCAACATCCGCTCTATAGAATCCAAGTTCATTTTCATCTGTAGTTAACACATATGGATTAGAAGATTCACTTTTTTAAAAACATCGATTAAAGGTGAATCAAAGGTTAATTTTATTTTTGGTCTTGTTTTTCCTATGGACTTACCTGGTATCCTGCAAGCCAGGTTGAATTTTCTCAGTCAAAGCATAAAGAGGGCGTGTTTGTGCATGTGTGTGTGCAGTTACCACGTCAGGTTGCATGTTGCTGGAGCTTGCTTCGGTAATTCTCCTTCTCTCCCTTCCAGAAGCAGATTGCAGAGGCCTGCGCCTCACTTTTTGGCTTATTCTGAATGTGTTCTGGGAGTTTTATGTGGATAAAAGACAGAGGCTTTGGACTTTGTATTTGATGTTTTGACTTTTTAGTTTTTCCCACCTGAGGTGGGATTTCAGGCCCTAAGTCTGACTCAACTGAAATAAAAATCTGTGGGTGGGTTAATGTTGTGTCTTGAAAAGGAGGACCCATTTGTTGGAGAAACAACGGTAAATTAATTTAGAGTTGTGGAGCACTCAAGGCAAGTCTGAAACTTTGTCACCGGGCAGTAGATTTCCTTTCTAAGTAAATATGGAAATTATGACTTTGGAAAATCTAGTTGATATAAGTTTTTTTGAAAGTTAATTTAAAAATATATGTTGTTTCTGAGAATTAATAATACTCTGGGTATTGCCCAGAACCTGCTACAGCATGTTTATGATGTGTATTAGTCAATAGAAGAAAAGATATAGAGAAGGTAATGGGTCAAAAGATAAACTGAAGGTTTGAGAATAATATGTACACATTCTTGCTGTTGGAGTCTCTTTCCTCTCCCTACCCCTGCAATCCTGGCACATGTGCATATACACACTCATTCGTAAATAGATCAATGTTCAGTTTTGAGAATATGCCTCTTATTTGGATGCTTTTTAGTTACAGGTTGTTAAATTACCAAATACAATTTGAAAATCATTCTCTGTTTTTTTGACTCTGCAGTCCAGCAAATTCTTGGGTGGGTAGGGAGATCAGCTGAACAGCTTATCTCTAGCTGATGTATTTAAAAGTTTTGTTTCTTATTTTGACATTTGATCTAATATGGATTATTTGACCTCACTCATCTAATCTCTCCATTGAAATTGTGTGACTCCATAGATTGACTGTTGGCCTTCTCATAGAGCATATGAATTTTATTATATGGTATTTGAAGGTGTGATGGCTATTTGAATATCTGATAGGCAATTTGTATATTTATGACATACATCTGCTTTTCTTTCCCTCCTCCCTCCTTCCCTCCTTCCCTCCTTCCCTCCCTTTCTTCCTTCTCTCCCTCCCTCATTAAATTCTGTGTGTCAGGTACTATTTTAGGTGGTGGGAATACAATGGTGAATGACATTGAGACAGTCCTTATGGTCGTGGAGTTTACAATGTAATGCGGAGGAGACATGACATTCTGTACATCATTGCACCATATTTATTTCGTGCTTGTTAAGTACTTTGAAGGAAATGTACAGGGTGCTATGGGACTGTATAATGGGATGCTAACCTATATAATGGTTGGGGTGGAGTCAGGGAATTCTTTGGTCTGAGAATGAAAACAAAAACCAAACGTCCCATTCTCTGAGGTAGCTGGACAAAGTCTGAATTGTCAAGGAGCCAGAATTAAAAGTACCCATATCCTGGATAAAGATACGCAGGAGGGCTTATCTCTAACACCTAGAGGAGAAGCCCTAACTCGTTAGCTGTGCCATAGTTGCAAGTAAGATGAACATTTAGTAGAATTACATGGTTACTTTAAGATGGTTCTCTCTCCATTTGACAAAGAACTTCATCTCCTTTCAGCTAGTAGCTCAGATAATGAGCTGACTTCCTTTTTTGTTCTGGGGTTGCAGTTGAGGTAGCTGCTCTAAAGCAGAAAAATCAGACCATTTCAGAGGTGGGGGGTCAAGTCTGAGATAATATATTGAGGATCCATAAAAAGGGAGAGCAAAGCATTACAGTGAAAGACACAGGATTAGTTGCATTGTGTCTCAACTCCTTCCTCACCTTGGATCCAGGTTTAATATCTATAACTGTTCATTCCTTTTCCTTAAGCAGTATTTTCTCTCATTTGCAAAACAGTTTTAAGAAGTTTTGTAATAAGCAGCATTAATTACACACAAATAGACAAAAATTCTTTGTCAACTCTTTCTATCCCTCTGATTTCACCCAGGAGAAAGTCTCAATTTGGTGCTAAGATGTTTTTAAAATCTAATACATGTACAGGCCCTTAGTAAATGTTCTTTTTTTATTTTAAAGGAACTGCAGGGAATTATGAGAACATGAAGATATATTAATTTCTACCTGTAAACCTCTCTCCCACTTCCCCTTTACCTACTGTTGAGCCTGGTTCTCTTCAACCTCTGGGCTTAATTTCATGCTGCTATTCCTCCTTGTGAATAGGGAAGGAGAATTCTGTGTCTTTCCTGGAAATGTTTTGTGTTGGGAGGAAGCTCAGTGTTGTAGAGGATTGAAAAACACAGTAACTACAGGCTCTGGCAGGGTCTGGAGAAGATGGTAGCTTTTATTCAGGAGTGTCAATCTTTTTTTATTACTATTGTTATTGTTGCTGTTGTTCATGGTACCTTTTACTTATACTTTGTCCTGCTTGTCTGTGCCTCCTGTGTATCTTCTTTTCTCCCAGCCCACATGCAGAAAGCCACCCTACTGAGTAAAGGGGACTTCAGACCCGGACCAGAAGGATTCTCATCCCCTCCTGTTGAGTCTTGGCATTTGCTAAGTAGATGGACATTAACTTAGCTCAACAATAACCATGTTCTTGGGAAGAATTCTAGACTCTTTGTTCCTTCACCTTGCCACTGCCCAGTGGACAGACTGTGGGCTTCTAGATATGCAGTATAAATTGGGCTTGAGTGTGCAGGCTCAAAAATCAAACAAATCTGATTTCAAATCCTGACTGTCTCTCCATGACTCCATGACTTTGGGTTGGTGAAATGTGATCCTGCTTTATCCACCTTTCCATGTATCCACTCACTCACCCATCATCCATTCATTATCCATCCATCCACACATCCATCCATTCATCCAGTTATCCATCTGTCTGTCATCCACCCATCATCCATTCGTTTATTCATTTCCCTATCCATGTAGCCATCTGTCATCTCTTCATTTATTCAGTGAATATTTATTGAGTGCCTATGAGCAAGACAGAGTCCCTGCCCTCATGGAACTTACATTGTAGTTGAAGGAGAACAACAATTAATAAATAACTTAGAAAAAATATATTGTATACTGTCCTGTTGCAATATGGGCTTTGTTTGAAAAAGAAGAGGATGAGATGCATTTTAAAACAATAATTTCAGTGACTTAGATTCTGAAATTCCAAGCTTATGGGGTTGGAGGTTATGTCAGGGAAACGGAAATGGCCATTTGGAAGCATTGGGGTGTTACCAGAGAATCTGGGGGCTCTTGCCATTTTTATATCCTAAAGAGACATTGGATTTTCCTGTCAGTCATATTGTTGATGGTTCAATTTTGGGAGGTGGTTACTGGTTTTTTTTATGGTTCTGACAGTAAGAGTATCTCTCTTCACAGAGGGCCACAGAACTTCTTTTTCCTCTGAAAGCATCCTCCCCTCCTTTGCTCCCTCTCTGCTGCTGGCAGGGATCCAGCACGTGATTTTGAGCATGTGCTGCAATGCTGGGAAAGGGCTTTTGCTTTGGAGACAGAAAGGCATTGGTTTAAATTTTGGCTTCTTGTTATGGGACCTCAATCATGTTACTTAAACTCTCTGAGCTTTGTGTCTTCAGAGATAAATGGCAGTAATGAAGTATCTCATTTAGAGGGCACAGGTCAAGTGTTTCCTTGGCACCCGGCATGGAGGGAACACTTGATAAATAGCATCTGTTTCCATTACTCCTAAGGCTGGACACAGTCTTGTGCTTACCTAGATTATAATCTTGTTGAGGAGGCAAGAGGAATGCTTCTGTATCAAGGAGATGATGCAAGAATGGGTGTGCTTACATGTCATGATCAGGAGTGTTGGGTGCACCTCATCGTGGCTCTGAGCGAGGAGTGCCTGACTGGGGGGTTGACAGGTGATTTGAACAGGGGAGAGTGCAGTGCTTTCCATGCAATTGTTTTCTGGCGTTTGATGCTTTAATGTGTGAGAAACATCAGAAAGCTGAATTGAAATCTGTGACTGCCCCATCTGCTGCCTCATTTTGAAAATACATTGATGGCATTTCAACTTTAAATAGATTTCTGACCATTTCATCTTTTAAATTTAAAATTTTAAATTCTTCATCTTTTGGATGCAATGTTTATGGGTTCTCTTGGGTTGAAGAAGAAGCTGGCAAGCAGTGTGGGTAAAGGTGGAGAATGAGGTTGGCAGGACACCTCTTGTCTTGTGATGGTAGGATAGCCCTCTAATTGGAGGTCTTCATTCTCTCCCTAATGATGGGGATCATTTTTATAGTTTTGGCAAATGTGGATTTTGATAGTTAACTGGGTTATTTTGTGTGTGGCAAAATGTATGGTTGGTGGTGTTGATAGTTCTATCTGGGTTAAAGATTGCACTTAGAGGAGCAGGATTAGCACATGGAGTGGTGAGGGACCTCCTGTTTTCTGGTAGATATCCAGGTGGCCAGCTTTCTGTTCTTCCTAGGTTTAAGTCCAGAATCCTTAACACGAGTTACAGGTCTTTGCCTGATCTGGGCCTTTCCTTGTACCACCCTTCCACTCACTTTTCATCTTCTACTTGAAGACCAACTGGTCTTCTTCAATCATGACGCACCTCTGCCCACCACAGGGCGCTGCACATGTTCTGTCTTCAGCTTGAATCACTCCTCCCTCCCTTGTTCACCTCCTGCCTACCCTTCAGAACTTAACTCAAGTGATCCTTTTTCAAAGATGCCTTCCGTGATCTTCCAAATCAGGTTCCCCCTTTGAACAATCTCATAACCGCTTGTTATTTTTATATTTTCTAATCGTATAATTATTTGAGTGTTTAGTATCTGTCTTCTCCACCAAAGTGTAAGTTTCATGAGAGTGGGGACCACATCTTTCTAATTTCCCATTGTTTCTGGAGTACCTAGCTCCATACTTGGTTCATAGTATGTACTATGTGTGAATAGTTATACGTCAGTGAAAGTATAGGGGAGAAATGACTCAACAGGGGGAGTCATTTGATTTGGGTTTTGGTATTAGTTTTGTATAGCTTTATCTGTGATTTTTATAAAAAGTGTATCACTTCTAGTTTACAAGTTCTGATCATTTTTTGTTTGAATCAAAAATATTTGCCCTCATGAGAGTCTGTTGGGAAGTGATTTTTAGAAGGACGTGAACACTGCCATCTTAACTTGGACAGAACCTCAGTCCCTGTCCAGTTTCTCCGTGAAGATCAACAGTTTCTCCCCTGAAGTCCCTGCCTTCATTCATCATGGACACTGGTAGACCAGAGTGAAAAGAATTTTGTTTAGCATGATATAAACTGGAAGCTACCTAAACACCCATCAGTGGTGGAGAAGTGGGTGCACAGCAATGAAAATCAACAAGGTACACAACATAGATGACTCTCCCAAACAGTGTGTGCTAAAAATGGCAGACACAAAAAAGTACATTGTGTGTGATTGCATGAACTTGAAGTTCAGAAACTGGTGAAAGTCATATAGGCAATAGTGTTAGGACGGTGATAACCCTTGGGGAAGGGGGCATTGGTGGGGACTAAGAGGGGCTCCTTGGGTGGCGGCCATGTTCTGTTTCTTGATCTGGGTGCTGGTTCCATGGTGTGTTCAGATTATAAAAGTTCATTGAGCTCTATGCTTGTGCCCATATTTCTGTTATGTATATTATATTTTACTGAAAATATTTAAAAAGTACAGAGTTTTAAATCACTAAGGCTGAATCTGAGGAATGTCAGTTGGGATTTTCATTTTGCACACAGAAGTGAAATCTGTCTGGAGTCACCCATTGAGGGACAGTGCCATGTGCCTTCTTGGGGGACATCTGCATCCCATTCTAGTTTTGCCCATCCATTGCGAACTGTGGAAAAAGAAAGCCAGGACATTGTGACAGTTTCTCCACCCAATAATTAAACTCTGTTAATACCTGGAAAACTTTCATTCATAAGCTATGATTAGGGCTTGCATTTTAAAAGTTCTGTATTAGCTAAGGTATTAGGAAGAATCTGTGAGAGCTGTTGTAACAGGTAAGTCCTGACAACTCTGACTTGGCAGAAAGGGATTTATTTTTCCCTCACAGTACAGACCCCTGCCAGTGACCCTGGTCAGGTCAGTCGTCCGCACAGCTATCCAGGTTCTTTTCCATCAGGCTGCTGGGGGCAGGGGGAAGGGAAGATGAAGAAGCACACTCATCCCACAACCACTACAGCCTGGAGGGATGTATATTCAGCTCACATTCTTTGGCCACAACTAAGGCACAGAGCCATGTCAACTGCGAGAGGTCCTGGGACATGGCTACCAGCCCTGTGTCCAGGAGGAAAAGAAAACAGTTATTAGTGAGCCCAGTGAGCCTTGCTCCAGTCCCCAAAGCCATGGTTTTCTTTTACTTCCTTTGGGGTAGTGTATTCAATTTTATCTTTCACTTGATTTCAGTAGAACTGAGGTGTGAAACTCTAGACCCCTTTATCTTATCAAACATATGAGGGTATGTTTCAAGGAGGGGATGGTCTGTTTGTGTTACTAAGAAAGAAATAAAGAGGCTCTCTTCTTGCTTTTGCTATGAGAACAATCTGGTTCTTGTCAGAATTTCCAGTTTCCAACCAGTCAGAATTCTCATCTCTTCTGGTTGCTGGTGCACACTGTAAACACTTCTTTTTGAGTGAGGGATAGCATCACCCAGTTAGTTCTTTCCTGTTGCTTATTTGCCATCTCTGATAGAAGAATCCTTTGGTGGTTCTACTTTTGGGTATTTGACTGGACACTTAACAACCCAGTTATCTATTGTATAACAAACCACCTCGAACCTTAGTGGCTTAAAATAACCACTATTTTATTTAGCCCCAGTATTTTTTGGGTCAGTAATTTGGGATGGGCTCAGCAGTGGTCCTTCTGGTCTAGGCAGGGATTGGCTGTTCTTGGCCAGGCTCACATATCTGGAGCCTTAGAGGGGGTGCTTGGGACAACTGGGGCCTTTCTCCAGGTGGCAGCTCACCTTGTAGCAGGCTCGCCCGAGCTTGGCCTCATGGTGGTGGATGTATTCCCCAGTGCATGAGCAGAGGCTGTAGAGCCCCTTGCAGCTGGGTCTTAGGACTTGCGCAGCGTTTCTTCTGCCATGTTCTATTAGTGAGAACAGACCACAGGCCTTCTCAGAAACAAGGAAGAAACAAAGGGGAACACATTCTTCTCTGGGGATGGGAGAAGTGCACATTACGTGTGGCATTTTGGAACTTACCAGGCCAGTTTTAGCGAGGCCCTCATGACTGCCCAGCTCTTTAAAACATGCTAAGGTAAAGTGTGCCACTGTGGAACTGCATGTGAATCTATGGCAGCTTCCAAGTCAATGCTCACTGATTAAGCCTAATCAGAAGAGCTATCTCATAGGGAAGTGGCAGGATAAATTGAGATGCTGTATAAAGGGCACAGTGAGGGGTTTAGTTCACATGAAACTTCCACCATTGCCACTGAACACTCCCACTTCTGCAACTGAACACTCCCACCTCTGCTACTGAGCACTATAACTACTGCCTCCAAACACTGCCACCGACACTTCCACGTCTGCTACTGAACACAACAAGCATTACTGCCATTAATATCATTGGGTTAAATAAGTGCATTAATATCATGCACTTGGAATTCTACTAAGAGCTAAGGTTCAGAACACAAGGCTTCTGCCCTTGAGGAGGGAGGCATCCGAGGAAGAGACAGATATGTGGGTGAATCTGGGTAATCCACTGTGGCAAATGTATGATCACAGAGCTGAGGTGGAGTGGGATGAGGTCAAGGGCATGAGTTCAAAACTAATCTACATTGATCACGTGCGAGGTCTTGGGTACCTTTCTTAACTTCTTTAATCTTCAGTTTCTTCCTTTCTGAGATGAAGGTAATAACACAGAACCTACCTCCTTGGGTGCCATGTGGACCGAATGAGGTGGGGCAGAGAAAGAGCATGTGATTGATCATTAAATGTTAGTTCTGAGAAAAAAATTTCTTAAAACTGTCCTTGAAAAATATCCTAAAGGCACCATTCTCACTTAGTTCTCTGCCCATTTTTCTGACCAGTGTCATTGCTGCTTAGTCTTTAAAAGATGAAGATTTGTACACAGGTGGTTTATTGGGAGAGCAGCTCTTGAGAACACCTACACGGGATTGAGGTTAGCAGGGAAAGGGAGAGGTTGAATTGTGGTGCACTAGTTGTAATAGAGGCCACAGCCAATCCCGTGTCTGGGTCTGTCGTGGCCTTTGGAACTGGAACAGTGGGGACCTACACCAAGTGGGCTGCTCTTGAGAAGGTCGCATTACCTTGGGTAAGGCAGCTTCCTTCTTTAAGGGAGGGCTCCCAGCAACGACGCAGCTGTGAGATGTTGGGTTTCAACTCTCCTAGATGCTGAGGGTGAATGTCCTGGCCCTGCAGGTGTGAGGAGGGTCTTGGGGGATGCACCATGGGGTCCATTGTGTGCCTCCAGGTCGCTCTTAAAGATACATTCCAAACTTTGCCTCCTTGACCATCAGTAAGCCTGTGGAGCTTCATTGGTCCCTTCACAGAGCGGATTTAGATGCCATCTATATTCATAGGCTGTATCTTGCCAGAACTAGAAAACCATTCACAGGGAGCCTTGATCCAAGTAGGCCTGAGGACATTGGAATGGGTTTCCTAAGATCCTCCAGCTACCAGGAGGGAGATCATACTACCTTACTTCCCTTAGATCATACTCTTCTGAGTCAGGGTAGATTCCAACCTGTATTCTAAACCTGGACTCCATGGCTTTAATTCCTTTATTGCCCTTAATCCTTAAAATATATTGCAGTTCCTCTCTGGGATGGATTTTCTTGAATTCCTCTAAATGTGTTTTTTTAAATTGTGGATCATCATTCATTAGAGGGTCATAAAATCAACTTAGTAGGTGATGACCACCATGAAAAGACAGAATGGAAGATACAGGAATGCATCAGACTCACAAAGTGTAGGTATTGTTGCATAAAACTTTATTTCATGTACGTATGCCTAGGTATGTGTGAACTGGGTCACATGTAAAATGTGTTTTTCACTGTGGGTAATGGTCAGTACAGTTTGAAAATCATTGTGGAAAGTATGGACAAGAGGCACTGGAGGCTCATGAAATTGGCCTGTGGACTGTTGAGGCTTCATTTATTTTTTAGAAATGATATAAATGCATTGTTTTGAATTCCTTATAGTTAGTTGTTTTATTCTCACTCCATCACAACATCCCAAGGTTGTTTTGCTTATACTCTTTGAGCTTTACCAGAACACAAATGAAAGTTATTTTTTCCAAATAGAATTCTAAGTGTGGGATAAGAGTGTTTAAATGGAATTGTTGGCTTTGGTGGATTAACCTGTCACTTGGGTGAAGTGTCGAGTGCTGCATTGAGTGCCAGGAGAGATGAGCTGGTTATCCTAGGGGATAATGTGGGCTGAGAAAGAAGTATTTTATGAACAGAATCAACACAGAGGGAGGGAGGAAGAAGAGGTGTTCAGGGGCTGCACAGAGCCACCGGGAGAGGTGGGAACAGTGCGGGGCGGAGTGGGGGGGTCTTGTCCCTATAGTTGCACTCTGTTGAGGGCAGCCTCCTTCTGGGACTTCCAAGGGCAGTGACTGTGTATGTTTATATTCTCTGGTTTCCCTAATAGATGGGGGTATGTTTATATTCTCTGGTTTCCACAACAGATGGGGGCCCAAATGACAACTGACCTCATTGTGTTTCTTTTGGCCTTCTCTGATTTGGAGCCCAAGGCCCACAGTGTATCCAAGGATCTTCCGATGGGACAAAAAAGTCAGGTTCAAGAAAACAAATGAAATCAGAGCTACATGTATCCCTGCTTGAGTGTATATGTATGTTCTTCTCTAGTCCCTGAGAGGATCTTTATGAACTGGGAGATCAGGGAATTTTTTATTTCTTGGACATCTTCAGAGAAGGCTTCTAAATGTTGCTGACTCTGATGTGCTGAGCTTGATCGAGTTTTTAGTATGTGCCTGGCATTCTCCTAAGTGCTTTACATGCATTAACTGGATCCCCACCTGCGATGTTGCTACTATTAGTGTTTCCATTTAATGCTGGGAAAATGAGGCACAAAGAGTTAGGACATTTTTCTGAAGTTACACAGAGGTAGGACTCAAGAACAGATAGAGGTAGGATTCAAGTACAGACCTGAGGTCAGTATTGTATAAAAGGCATGTAGATCTATGGAACTGATGATGTGGATGGATGGTGATGATGACGATGATGATAATTGTGACAACGATGACAAAGGCAGCTAATATTTGGGGCTTGCAGCGAGCTGGGCATTTTCCAGACTTCAGGTCCTTGACCTTCTCCCTCCACTAAGACTTTCTGTTATTATTATTCTCATTCACTGAAAAGGAAATAGGCTTAGCGAGGATAAAGCATTTGCTCGAGACTTGCAGAGGCTCAACTGAATTCAGGTCCAACTGAATCAGACTCTGAAGGGCTTGGGAGGTAGAGCACTATGGTGGGGGCGCCCTGGCAAAGGGAGGCAGGACAGCAGCCAGGTGGGCTGTGGGGTGCACAGTGCCATCTGGGGACAGGAGAGCATGCTTGCCACAGCAGTGGGAGAAACTGGACAATTTGACTGACTGGAAATTCTTAGTAGGAGAAAATATTTCCATTAAATTGTTTTAATTTAGTGAGGGAGTTTGCATATCTGTAGATTTTTATCCATAACCCTGAATAAGGAATTCAAAAAGTGGCTTCTGGTCTCAAGTCTTTCAGTGTCGTGTGACCCCAGTCAGCTGATTTCTTTGATCTCCTGGGCTGGGAGGACAGGGTGAGAACTATGAAAATCCTTGCAACCCTTGGGAGAAAGGGGTCACATACAGCAGATGTGTCTGTGGCACAGTCATACTTCTCCCAAGGGCTGTGCTAGTTTATTGAGGCACCAAGCTGAGTACTTTACACATGATTTCATTTAATGTCTGTAGCACCCCTAGGAGGAAAGTCTCATTTTAATTCCATGAAGAAACTAAGTGTCAGGGATGTTAAGGAACTGGTCCTAGGTCCTGAAGCTAAGAAGTATTTGAAGAGGGAGACAAACCCAGGCCATCTGATTGTGAAGCTTGTGGTTCAAGTACTCTGCCAGGAGGCGTGATTGGCCTTTGCATAGGGCACGAAGGTGGTATATCAAGGTGTGGCTTACATCCTATGTATCATTTTCAAAATCCACTCAGAGGAGGGTAATATAAAAGAAATAGCACAGTGTGGCCCACATAGCATTTGTGGCTACCCCTCATGTACAGGGGAAGTATCGGGAAATAAGGCTTGTTTCTGCCCTCCAGCAGCCCTCAGTCTCATAGGAAAGACCCATAAACCAAACGTTCATAACACAGTGAGATAATGTGCTATAATAATGGTGCAGGTGAGGACACTAGGAGCAGCTCGCTTCCCAGGGCCCTGGGGAGGCTGCCCTGGAGCCTAAGTTCCAAGTTGAGTTTTAAGGAAGCAGAAGCAGGGAAAGAGCGAGGAAGAGCATCAGTGAGGTGGGTGGAGCAAGAGAGAGAGAAGGGACCTGTGTTTCGAGGAAGTAGTTGTGTACCCAGAATAGTAAACCTGGAGAAGAAATTTGGAGGGGGCAGAGAGAAGGCAGGAGAACTTTGAAAGTAGGAGAGAAAGACCTGCAGGATTCAAAAATGAGCATGACTCTTGTCAAGGTGGTGGGGTCAACAGTCTTGAGTTCTGAGGAAAACGTGGTCAAGTAAGGCAAGGACCAAAGATGACATCTTCAGGGGAAGTGGAAGGGGAGAGTGTGGTGGGAAAGAAGAGAAGGGAAAATGGGTGAGAATTAAAATAAGTTTAGAGGCCAGTTGAGGAATTCTTGCCTGATGGTCTCTGTTTGCTTTGTGCAGCAGGATAACAGAAATTAGACAGATCTGGGTTCAGATCCTGCGGCCCCAGGCAAACTTCTTATCCTTAGCTTCCTCATTTTTAAAAAGGAGTAAATGATAAGGACAGTACCTTCCTCACAGAGTTGTGAGAATCAAATATGATAGTGTTTGTGTGGGGCATAGCATCATTCTGCCTGGCACTGGCACAAAAACAAGTAGTGTGAACATTGTTGCTATTGAGGGAGGTCTTGTTTTGTGTACCTTAAAGAATAAGGGTAGTATAATGCGAAGTAGAAAATTCTAGAAGAGGAGAGAGCTTGGAGGTGAAGATTGTGAATTCTGCATTGGCTGCATTGAGTTTGAGATACCTGTGGTATATCCAGGTGTAGATGTCCAAATGGCAATTGGGAATAATGAGAAGTCAGGGATGGTGGTAAAGACTTATTAATATATATTAATACATATGGGTTGTATTTTTCAAAATACCTAAAACATATTACTGGTGCTACTCAAAGATTTTAATGGTATATGACAATAAACAGCATGGAATTGCATAGTTTCATTTTCTTCAGTTTGCTTTTAATTTTTCTGGTTGTTAAGGAGACTGTCTCAGTGCCATGCTATTACATCTTAAATATCTTTCTAAAGCATGCTAATCTCCCTTTCAAAGAAAAAGACTAAAAGAACATTAGGCTATGTGGCTGCCAGAATATAATAATTTTAATTTTCTTTGTGTTTTTTAATGCTTGCCTTCTATTTAGAGCAAATGTTACTAGCTTTCCAGTTCTGGTGGTTTTTCAGATAGCATGCGTTGGTTGTTAATCGCAGAACAACTTAACAAGCTGTGTGGAGGTAGGTGCGATACAGGCATTCCCGGGACCCAGGGACTGGAAGGTCCACGAAGCACTGTGGGTTCTTGGCTTCGCACAACAAAAAATTCACACTTGAGCCAGCATCGAGTTTAAAGTAAAACTGAGTTTATTAGTGAAGCAGTGAGGCAGAGAGGGAGCTACTCCACAGAAAGAGCAGCCCTTCCCTAATGGGGTTTACTTCTTTTATTGAGGCTTATTTAATTGAGGGGTAGGGTAGTCAGTAAGGGGGAGGAATAATCAGGATTTTCCGGGAATGGGATGGAGACCTCTCAGAAGACCTCTGTTGGCCATTTTGTGTCCATGGCGGCTCCCAGTGTGTGGTTTAGTATGCTAATGTTTTACAGTGAACGTATAGTGGAGATTACCACATTATCTCTATGGTAATAAGGTGAATTATTCGCCATCTCGGATCGATCTGATCTCTGCTGGTAGTAGGCCATAAATCTCTTGGGGGTTGGTCTAACTAGCTCCATGACAGTTCTTGTATCCTTTGTTGGTTATAGCTGGTTTGCCACATACCCTATCTCAGGTAGTTTTAGGGTGAGTGTAATCAGAGGCTTAACAGGGTCATAAAAGACTGGGGAGCTTCCCAGTTAGTCCTCTGCCATCCTCCAAGTGTTATCGGTATCTACCCTCTTGGTCCCAAGAAGGCTGTGGCAAGCTCCAAGAGTCACATTCTCACAGGACAGCATACAAAGCAGGAAGGAAGGGGACGCAGGACAAAACATTTGTCTTCAGGCACCTCATGTCATACCTTGGAACTGTGGCTGCTATCTTTTGACCGTGAGGGACAAGGTTGCTGTGCTGTGAATGGCAGTGTGGAAAGATGGAGAGGAACTGTGTCCTTCATGAAGCCATTGAATAAGTGAATAACTAACCTTGAAATAGCTGTCTCCGGGAATTTTGTTTTGTTAGATAATAAATTCTCTTACTGCTTAAACCATTTCAAGATGGGGTTTCTATTACATGCAGCTGAATGCATTGCATCTCATACAATTTCAGATTATTGCTCCCACCTAGTGGAAATTGTTCCTCTCTTTTTTCCTTGGTTGGTTAGACTTTCTCTTGAGATTGGGTCATATTTTTCTGGTTTTTCTTTCATGTGTCAAGTAATTTCAGATTATATTCTGTACAGTGTTGAGTGTTACATTATAGAGACTCTGGGTTCTGATGTGTGTCTGAAGAGTGTTGATATTTTTGTCTTGGTAAGCGATTGGCTTGGTTAAACAGTAAATTGTCTCTTGGGCATCAGCTCAGATGTCAGTTGTGGTTATTTTGCCTTTGAGGCTGCCTCATGCACGCAGGTTTCAGGAGCCTGCTAGATACTCGGGTAGAGTTTGTACAGAATTTGGAGCTCCTCCTCCTTGGCTTTCTCTATTCTTGGATTCCTTCCTCAGTTCCCAGCAGCTGTGATTGACCTGAAGTCTGTCTCCTGGCTCTGCAAGCAGAAAAACTTTTTGTATTGGAGTTTTAGCTACTGCTCCAGTCAGTGCAGACTGCTGTATGCGTCAAGGCTTTACAATGGGCATCGTTTTCTTTCAAGTTTCAGCCTGTGCTTCCTCCAGTATCTGCCTTCTTTTGTTTACTTGCCATTGCTTTCAGGTCAGACAAAACAAAATTAAAAAAAAAATTTGCCCTGAGTTTTGTCACCTGCAGAAAGGTTGGGTCCATTTGGAATTTGCTTGACCATACCAGAAACACAAGCCTTCTTTCTTTCTAACAGATGGGAAAACTCTTGCCCAGAGAAGTGAAGCCACTTCCCCAGCGTCACAGAGCTAACTAGGTGGGAGAGCCTGGACCCACAGTCAGGTTGCTGCACCTGGTATTCAGCTTCCTTCAGGAAATCTGGCTGTAGATTTGTGCCTCTGAATAGTCTGCCTCTTTGGGCTCAGTTTCACTTTGGCATGGAAAGTGCCTGTCCTGTGAGTGGGGCTGTGGCAGCCGCAAAGCTGAGCTGGGCAGTTTTGTGGCAGCCTCAGGTCAGCTTTTTCCTTTCCCATCAGGATCCCTGGATTGTCTCCCTTGAAAGGCTGACATCAGAGGCAATGCTCCAGGCAGGGTTTTGGAGAGAAACTGTCAACACCAATGAGGTGCCTGATTATTATGTATTTGCCAATCATTTTACCAAAGTAAGTCAGTAGTAAGTTGTGGTTAAAAGAGAGGAAGTTCAGAGTTCAGTAAGTATTTTTCCTCTCTCTCTCTCTCTTTTTTTAAATAAAAGCGGAAGTGACTGATCTTATTTTTGTACCAGTTTTGCCACTAATGGATGTGGAGTGAAATCTTCCTTAAGCTGAGGGTCAAACTTTGAATGTTTGGAATGAAGGTCTCTCTTTCTCCTCTCTAGGGCCAATTCCAGGAAGTTTTGAATGTTTAAACAATCCACAGAGCCACAGAAAGGAATCTGCATTTAAATCTATGATGTTATGCCCTTTGCATTGGGAACAGAAGTGGTCCCCTCCAAAAACAGTCATCACCAGTTCTTTCTCATAACCCCTCTCTGCTCAGTGATCTCTCTTATCCCACAGGTACCATGTTTTAGGTTTCTTGCTCAATTTCTGGAAGTATCTCCACCTTCAATTAAAAATACTTAATGAGTAACTACTATGTGTGTGAGATACTGGGGACACAGTAGTGAACAAACAGGGAAATTCTTTGCTTCTGTCGGTGAGGGGTTGAGGAGAATTACCATCCTACCCTTCTTGAATTCTTATGGCTGGACTAATATGAAAATTGACACGAGATCAGATTAACAGGAGAACAACCAATTTAGTAGGTGTGCACAAGAGATCGTCATGAATGATGCTCAGAGAAATGACGACCAGCCAAAGAAGCAAATTTATGAAGAATTGGCAAGACAAATAAACTTAGGTTTGGGAGCTCATTTAGTGAGGAGTCTAAACAAGGTTTGAGCTTGGACAGTAAATTAGTAAGAAGTAAAAAGTTTTGTTTATCCAGGCTTTTTGACCCTGGGTTTCTTATTTTAGCAATCAGGGTGTCTCTCTTAGCTCCCCTGGAGCAAGGAGGGCACCTTCACAAGGGAGACTTATTTCCTGCATTCACGGAGACCTGGGAGGGCCAACTATCCACTGCTTGTGAAATAACTAATTCAGAGTAATCAACATGCCCTTGGGTATCTGGAGGCTACCTGTCCTGGGCCCCCGAAACTCCTCATGTAACATATATTCTAGGTGAAGCAGTCGAAACAAGTAAACAAGAGAAGAGAGATCTTTGTAGATTATGGTAAGTGCTGGAAATGACAAAGAATATACAGAGTTATTAAAACAGAAACCTATTTTTCAGGATTGTTGTGATAAAACACAAGTCAATGCCTTCTCAATTCCTCCACCCCTAGTGGAGATAGGATATTTCTTATGACTTGGGCTTCTGAGGTGTCTTAATGCAAGAAACGGGGTGGATTGGAATGGGTTCTTTTTGGGCTGGTCACTGTGTTTCATTTGGTCTGTTACTCCCCTCCATTGTCATATGTCTTACCTTTTACACTTGGCACATGTTCTGCCGCTCTGGCTAGATGGAGCTGAGCGAAGGTTCTGAAAAGGTGGTTTTACACCCAGATTATGAAAGACTGGGTGTCACTAAAAAATCTGCTTTTTAGACTTTATATTCACTCTCCACCCGATTCTTTTTGAGATCAGCACCTCTACCTGACCAAATTGCTTCCAGGTTCTGTAGATTCCTGTTGAATTCAATCCCTTGCTCTTCCTTCACTGCTCAAGTATTTCCCTTCTTTTCACACCTAAGTGTAAGTGCTTAAGAGCTTCAGTTATTAACTTGATTGATTGTAAAGTGTCTGCATCGAAAATGTTAGTTATCACCCCAGGGGAAGGATTAAGTCTGTAGCTCTTAGGGTTTTAGAATTGCAAAAAGCCAGGTGTGCCTGGCTTCCTGTTTCTCAGAGTAAAGAGAAAGTTTCAGGGGAGACAGAAGTCTCAGTCATGTGGTAATAATTATGGCCGTATTTATCTCCACAACGTATCTGCTGTTGATTCTGGAGTTGGCTAGATTTAATTTCCCACCATGGATGATGCAGTAAGGGTGACCTGCTGTGTAAAAAAAAAAAAGTCCATAGGAACAGCGTAAGTACAAGCTCATGAAGATAAATATGATAGATAAGGTGAAAGACCTTTTTGGCTCTTTAGACTCTTTAAAAAAGATTTTATTTATGTATTTTTAGAGAGAGAGGGGAAGGGAGGGAGAAAGAGAGGGAGAGAAATACCGATTGGCTGCCCCTCCTGCTTGCCCTGACCAGGGACCAGCCCACAACCAAGACAAGCCCTGGCCAAGAATTAAATGAGCAACTTTTTGCTTTGCAGGGACGATGGTGCACAACCAACTGGGCCACACTGGCCAGGACTCTTTTGACACCTTACTCTAGGTCGCCTCTCCCTTCCCCAGAGGTCACCATTGGTGTCTCCATGTAGAATTTTCCCTATGTTCATATTTGTATCTATATAGGTTATATGGTAGAGTTTGTGTTTGTGTGTTTTGCCAAATGGTGTCATACAGCACACACCATCCTGCAACTTGCTTTTTCACTTAGCAGTGTCTTGAAGAGTAGTCTTTGGTGTTAGCTTTGAACTATTCTGTAGTATTCACAGAATGAACTTCCTCCCACGTTGTGGTTAGGGAGGAAGAATTTTCCTTCTGCCCTTTTACGTTCTTTGGCTGGTAATAATCAAATTAACATGAGAAAAAATTTGACTTCATACATACGGGGGTACTTTAAGAATATGGAGACCCACAGGCAGCCAAGGAATTGTGGCTTATATGACATGTGGGAGCTAAGGAGAAGGGGTAGGAGTCTGGGACTTCAAAGGTGAGAAAGACAATTTCCATGGAGATGGAAAAGCAAATGTTTGTCATACCATGCAGAGACAATAGGACACAGAGAGGGCTTTGGTTTCCAAGCCCTGTGTAGTTCCCATTACCATGCCTAGCCTTTGTTCTTTGTAGCTATCTGGTGACAATGCTCTTCCTGGACCAGGACCTCCATCTAAGTTCTTTTAGGTGGTTAAAGAGGTGGGAAAATGCCCGTCCTGAGGCTTTTGAGTTAGTTGTTTTCAGCTTGATACAGGGTGGGACATTCCAGGGAGACTTGTTCTGAACCTGTCCAGTGGCCATTCCGCTGTTGGGGAGCATTTAGATTCTTTTCTTTAGGGGTGGTTATTGCAAACAGTTCTTCAACTGGCTTTCTACACATCTGACACACATGCAATTATTTCTCCAGTTACTGAGAAGTAGAATGGCTTGGCCGTGGGATATACATGATTCACAGTTTAATAGATATTGCCCAGTGTTCTGCAAAGTGTGCACTCCCACCAGCAGTGTCAAGCTTTCTTTTTTCAATTTGATGGGAGAAAAATGGCATTTAATTTTAATAGGCACTTTCTTGATTACTAGTGAGGTTGAGCATCTTTTTACATATTTATTGGATGGTTGTATTTCATCTCCTATGAATTGCACCCCCCTTTTTTTACATTTTCTTATTTTGTTGGAATTTTTTTTTCAATCTACTGGTCGTTAGTCCTTAACTAGTTATTTGTGTTTGTGTTTTTTTGGTTTACTTTCATCAAGTCTTGAGTCTTGTGTCACAGGTGTCTGGAATGATAGACTCCCTTAAATTGCTTCAGCTCTTGAAGCCTAACAAAGCATTTCAAGGCAATTCATTATTCTCACTTTAAAGGTGAGAAAACTGAGGCTTAGAGAGATTGAATGATTAACTCAGGGTCACAAGTTGTTCCATCCTGGGTAAACTTTGAAAGCTTGATCAGACTCAGAAATAGACCAAACTGCTGTGAGCCACAGGGAGGTTTGGCTGTAACCCTTCACTATTAGCTAGACACTCCCATTTGGTATCTCAAGGGAGAGGTTAGTTTAATTATTCATCTCCTTTCCAAGTAATTGGTGACAAGTCCTCTAGCTAGAAGATGGAACAAGCTTTGCTGCTAAAACACTCACCACACATAAAACAGATGATCCATCTCCAAAAAATAGGAAATGGAGATCCTTTCTTGGTGGTGGTGGTGGTGGTGGTGGTGGTGGTGGTCGTGGTGGTGGTGGTGGTGGTGCTGGTGCTGGTGCTGGGGTCCTGTTTCATTAGAGTCTTTTTGTATACTGGCGACAGCCTTTGGCTGACATGCTGTTTGAATTAGAAGGTTGGGGAAACCGATGTCATGGTCCATATCCATTTATCACGTTCAGGAATGACCTCTGCAACTTTTATTTCTTTAGTTTCTTTAAAAAGAATTGAAAATCCTTTATAGATAGAGGCAAGATCAGGGCATCACTGCAGGATTCCCAAGGAGCAGTGCACTGTCTTCTATTATAGAATGGGAAACAAAAGTTGAACTCAGACTTACACAACTGGTATAAGCAAGGACTTCTCTGTACTGGACGCAAAAGGCTGATTTGAAATGTTAATACATGAACATGTATACTATGGGACATGTTCCAGCATTAATAAGTTTCTATTTATTGAACATTTATTTGGGTTAAGCACAGTAATACGTCATACATGTTGATTATCCCATTTAATTTTCACAGTAACTCCTGACTTAAATATTGTCCCAATTTTATTGATAACCTGAGGCTCAAGTATTTACCTTGTTTAAGGACATATAGCAAGTAAGTTGCAGAGCCAAATTCAACTTCTAAAATGCATGCTCTTAATCACACTAATGTTATCATGCCAATTAATTGAACCATTCCCTTTCATTTTCTCTTTAGCTCCAGACCTGCCACTTGCCTAACAAGATTTCCATAATGTGGTGACATGAGTGGCTTAGAGTGGACCGGGGCTGATTTGTGAGGGGAGTGCACCCATTTCACATGAAGAATCCAGTCCACTTGGGTTTGCTTTTGGCTGGTTACAGATCTCAGACCAAATGTGTAACTACAACTGGTCTACCAAGGTTTTTCTAAATTTGGTTTGAGCTGCCATGAATGAATCTCAGAAGATGGGACTGGGGAGGGAACTCATATTTGTTGAGTTTGACTCTGAAGCAGATATTCTCATTTCACAGATGGAGAAATAGAAGTGAGATGACGTGCCCAAGGTCACTGTGGTAGATTATATTACTGAATCCATTATTTGCTTTCTCCCTGTAAGAGGATTATACATCCCTGTTCAGTGCTATGTGACCTACAGTGTCTACTTAGAGGAGGGATGTACTTTCCTGGTTATTGATGTGGAGCTTGGCCATGTGACACACATTGGCCAGTGGAATTGGAGCAGACATGATACACTCCACTTTTAAATGTACCTAAGCAGAGGCTTTAAGAGCTAAGGTTTGTCCATTGCTCTTTCCCCCTCTGCCAAAAGACCAAGTGAGAGCCCTTTCCTTGGCTTATATTTTGGGATATGAAAGACATAGGAGCAAAGCCACAGAATTGGAACACTGTCACCTCTGTTGGATTCTGCCAGCCCAAAACAAGTCAAAGGCCATTGCAGACTCAAGGCGTGGGAGAATAGGACCTACCCTCTGGAGGAGAGAAGCTGTAAGGTTATGTCACAAAGAGTGTAAACACAGGTAGGAATGAAGAACTGGCCACTTTTGAAACCTGCCACACTGACTTCTTAGTTAGCCTCTGAGTTGTACATGAGCCCAGGGCCTGAAGTGTGGATGCCTTTCTTTCCGTATGTCTGGCACACAAAGGTGCCCAAATAGATATCATGGAGTGAATGTGCTTTCCAACCATGTGCCTTCTTTCTGTTCCCTGAGTTTGCCAAGCTTCCCACCCCAGTGCCTCTCTTTGACTCCACATTGGGATCATGGCTTTTCTCATCATTTTTGTTTCAGCTCAGTCGTCACCTCTAAGAACCCTTCTTCAACTACCCTGTCTAAAGAATCCCTTTCAACACTCTCTTATCATGTTAATTTTGCTTTGCTTTCATGACATCTACAAGTACAGTAGCTTTCCCCCTTATCTATGCCTTCACTTCCAGTTTCAGTTAATCTGTGGTTAACCATTGTCTGAAAATATTGAAAATTTCAGAAGAAAAATTCATAAATTTTAAATTGTTGCATCATCTGAGTATTGTGATGAAACCTCATGCTGTCCTGCTTTGTCCCACCTGGGACGTGAACCATCCGTTTGTCTAACATGTCCACGCTGTATGCTCTGCCCACCTGTTAGTCCCTTTAGTAGCCATCTCGGTTGCCAGATCCACTGTGGTGGTATCAGAGTGCTAGTGTTCAAGTCACCCTTGTAGTAGCTTAGTGCTCGGTCCCAATGCCTGCATCATTCACTCACTCCATCTCATCATGCAGGCATTGTGTCATGTCACATCACCACAAGAAGAAGGATGAATGCAGTGCAATAAGATATTTTGAGAGAGACCACATTCACATAACTTCAATTATAGTACATTGTCATAATTGTTCTATTTTGTGATTAGTTGTTCATTTCCTTCTGTGCCTAATTTTGTAAATTAAACTTGATCATAGATACACATACGTAGGAAAAAACAGTATATATAGGGTCCAGTACTATCTGTGGTTTCAGGCATCCACTTGGAATGGTTAAGAGGGACTGTTAAATTTAAAATGATTAGTATATCTTCCTCTTCTAGAAAGTAAGCTTTGGGAGAGGAGAGCCCTTGCCTGCCTTGTGCTCTGCTGTTTTCCTGGCACCTAGAACTATACTTGGCACATAGTGGGTGCTCAAGACATATTTGTCAGGCATGTGAATGGCTTCCCCATGGCTCTTCCCTGGGGCCGGCAGCCACCCTAGATGCAGGAAATAGTCTTTTGCTGGCCAACTTAGCAAGAAGAACTGGCAGGGCTCCCATGACAGCACCTTCCAGGTGGCTGCTTTTCTGCAAGTCCATGTGGCTTCTCTGTGTCTCAGGCAGGGCTTTTTGGGTCATGAGTGATGGAAATTCACTCAAAAAAATTTAGGCCAAGAGGTAGATTAGCTAATGGCTAAATGCAAGGCCTCTGGAGCCATACTGTTTGGATTCAGATTTTGGTTCTGCTACTTCCTACCTGAGCAACCTTAGCGATCTTAAACATCTGTGTCTCAGTTTCCTCATCTACAAATAAAGTGGGGCAGGGGGAATAATATTAGCTGCCTTGTAGGGTTTTCAGGAAGATTAAATGATTTCCTAATGTGTAAAGCACTTACTGTTGTGAGGATGGGAGGGTCTCTGAGTGTGAACTGCTGCCTTTAGCATCATTTTAGGCTCTCATGTGTGTTAAAGGGCACCCTAAGTGACTGCACAGAACTGGAAAACCACTGGGAGCACAGGCAGTGAGGCTCTTTCTGTCTCTTTTTGTCTCTGGGCCATGGGTTCCTTTGTTCTACATGGCTGCCTATTTTCCTTTCTCTGTCTTTCCTGGCCTGTGTTTGTACTGGATCAACCATGATCTTTTTGGCCACATTCATACTTTTTCCACTGGAGCAGATAGGTTCTCTGAGGTCTAATCCCAAGTTTCTGGGATAATCTGATTGTCCCTCTTTGGGTATGGTGCCCACCCTGACCGTTGAGCAGTGGTGGGAGGTATGGACATGGAAGGCACTATAGCTGGGGTACCACTGCTCAAGGTTTCAGAGAAGTTTGCCAGAGACGGGCAGAGCCCTCAGGAGGAGAGGTTAGCTAGAGGCAGCTGCTCTCAGTGTATCTGTGGGAAGGCTGCCCCTCTGCCTGCTTTTCCAGGCTCTCAAACCTCTACTCCCACTCAGTCTCACCCAAATTACTACTTTCAAATACTCCCTAGCAAACTTACCTCTAATTATACTAGATGCTTGCTGTCTGCCTCTGTAAATCACTTGGTCATTTCCTGATCTTCTGTTTGGCTGTTATGAGTGTGGAAACTCCCAGAATCTCTAAATTTCTAGGTTGTACAAAAACTGCTCTTCTATGCTTGTAACAAATACACACCTACACCCACATACTCATATATTACATATATATTAAAATAGTATTAGGCTAAGCATTCAGTTCCACAACTTTCTGATGTCATCAACAATATCTATCTTTCCATGTCAAAACATATAGACATTAAAAAAAATGACAGCTTGGAATTCTATCATATGCACAAACTGAAAGTTCTTGAGCCTGTCCTCAATTTCCCAGCTTGTCCATGTACTTTATGAATAGTGGATCTGAAAATCCTTGAAACACTTCAGCTAGATTCTCCCTCTGAAGTATTATCTGTGAATCTGTGACTTCTAATCTAGAGCATGAGAGATGGTGCTTTATCTCCATTCAGTGATAGGGAGCTGGTGATGGGGAACCCAAGGAGTGGTGGTTCCTGCAGCAAAAGAAGTGGGAGCATGTCCTACCTCAAAGGGGTGGCCATTACTCTGCTCAAGCCAAGTTGTTGCCAGTGTGGAAACATAGGCCTAGTCTTGCTACAATCTTCATTTTTTTCTTTTTTAAAGAGATCTAGGAAATCAGAGTATTTATAAGAAATTTTCTAATTTCAGAGTATTAGTAATTTATTTTTTAAAACTTAAAAACAACTTGCAGGCCAAACAATACGTGGGCCACCAATTTGCAATCACCAATGCAGAGAATATATTTTAATTAGTCTAAAATCATTAACTATTTTTTGGCAGCCCTCTCACACTGCCGACTCACTGAGTATTTTGTCTAATGAAATCCTTAAGTGATTCATAACTGCTTACTCCAAAAACCTCTTAATCCAAGTTGCATCCCTGGACTTCTAAATTAAGTTTCTGAACTTTATGTTTGCTCATGTTAAATACATTCTGTTATGTATAAGATCCTGCTTCCAGCATGACCACTAGCTTTCTCAGCTACGTGATGTTTTTGCAACTTGCCTCATGTGATCTTTTCTCTAAGTCTTACGACAAAAATGCTAAGTGAGACAGGACTGGGATGAAGAGCCAGGGTCTCTCTTTATCAGAGCTCACTGGCGATGTCCAAAGACTGAATCTTACCCTAGATGTGTCTTGCTTCAACTGAAAGAGTTAAAATGTTAAAAAAAAAACCCCTAATAACCTATATTTAAAAATTGGATTTCACCATACTATAATGTTTGGGTACCTTTTGAAAGATCATGATCTCCTTGGGTGGATATAGCTTCTCCAGTCTCTCCATTTGCCTCACTGTTCATGACCAGCCTGGCTCTGTAGGCACTTATACTTGTAATTCTTGTACAGATCTCTCACCAGGTTGACATACATTCATTGATTTATCCATTCATGCATGCAGTAGTATTTTGAGGCCCTATCTGTGTGACAGGCACAATGCTAGGTGTGGGAGATATCATGGTGCCCAAGATGGATGCTATTCCTTCATTTGTGGATTACATAATCTATGGGGAAGGTCGGTATGAAACCATTATATAAATAATTATATTTACAAGCGCCACAAAAGCAAATCATAATACCATTTGCACTGAGTTTCACCTGAGAAGACTGAACACACCTTTCTGACTCTCTGAAAAGACTCCCATGAGCACAGTGAGGAAAGGCTTGCTAAAGTCCAGGGACATAGTCCATATCACACTTCCCTTGCCCACCAGATTAGCAACTGTCCAAATACAAAACGAAACAAAACTCACACAAAAGGTAATTAAGGTGAGTCTGATAAGGCTCACTCCTTATGCTGGTTCTCTTGTCTGCAGAATCCACTCTCTTTCCCTTTTTTGAAAAACAGAATAACATTTGTGTACCTTTTAGTGTTTTTCTGGTTCTCCAGGATTCTTCTGGGATCCAAGCAGTGGTTTGGTGATTTAATGTGTGATATTTCTTGGAACCCTGGTATGCAATTTATCTGGGTTGAAGAACTGAGCTCATTTAAGAGCATCTGAGTGTTTATAGATATATTTGCTCTGTTCTCTTCCCTCCAGATACCACCACTGAGAGTAAAGTGTTCAGCTGGGGAAAGTGGTCGGCTTTGGAGTTTCCTTTATTCTGAGGCTCTACATCATGGGGAAGGGTAGATGGAGAAAAGTTTTTCCTTGAACATTCCTGTCCTAGCTAGGGTCCTTTGGTGATGAGGAACAAAAAATGGACTCATTAACATAAGCAAAAATGAATTTATTGAAAAGATATGGGAGAAGTAAGACAGGTGAAGAAAAAGATGAAGAATTAGGCTTTAGAAAGTTCTAGAACCAGAGAAATTCCAGGGTTCTAGGAAGCAGGACTTAATGGTCCATTGTAAATGCAAAGTTCAGGGAGGGAGTTTCTGGCTGGCCTACCTTTAGTCACACTGTTACCTGGCCCTGAGCAGGTCTGCCTAGGGCCAGCTAATACTGTGTAGGTTCTTGACTTTATGTAGGAAAGATTTCACAACATGAGTTCAGCTGACAATGAAGGTACATTTATTAAAGCTGGGGATGGTAAAACAAGGAAGGGCTTAATATACAAGAAGCAATAGGAGAGCTTAGGCTGGGCTGCATTACCTCACTGAAAAGTCAGCAAAAAGGGGGCTTTGGGGGCAGGTTCAGGTAATTAGCCGATGACAAGCTGCCACTGCCCACTGCTCCTTTGGTTGCAAGTCTTGTGAGGTCCCTTAGAGTTTAGGAGATCCGTGTCTGTGGGAGAAGAAGTGAGAGAAGAAGAGAGGAAAGGGAATGGCATGAGCTACTCCCCAAGTGCTGGGTCCTTTGTCTTGAGACTTTTATCTCTCTCTTGCAGGTGGGAAACTTAGGGAAGGTCTCAGGGGATGGTTTAAGTAGAATATTCATCAGTTTTCCAGGGGTGTCCTTTCAGGGTCATGGTCTCCACTGATTGGTCAGTGACAGGACAGGGGTTCATTAGTCATTGCAGCTGGTCCTGGCTTTGCCCACCTGCTTTTGCAGCTTTTCTGGGTCTGGAGCTGAAATAAAACTGAGACCTAGATGTTATCTCTAGGGAGGTGGCCTCCTATATGTGGCTGTAAGTTGCTCAGCCATTGGGCTCAGCTACCTGTCTCAGTTTCTCTATTCCAGTTGCCAAGGAATTTTCCTAGCTTCTCACTATCCTGTCTCAACACGACCACCTCTGACTCACTGACTCAATGAAGACCCCTTGTAATACTCGCCAAGGAAGACGAAGGGGCATGGATCCTAAGCATGTGAACTACATGGATAGTCCCTGGAGTCTTCTTTCCTCATCCAAAAGCAAGTTATTGACTCTGCCCTCATCACCAATAATGTGCCATACCATCAAAGCTCTTTTTCTAAGTATTTATTTGAGCCACTCAATTGTCCCATTCAATTTCAGGTCAAGTTAAGAATGCTAGTTGCTCTGTGTGGGGCCGCAGTTCTCTCTCTCGCTTTAAAAAAAATGATATGTTATTGATTATGCTATTAGTTGTTCTTATTCCACCCCCTAGTCCCTCAGCCAACATCCCCCCCACCATTGTTCATGTTCATGGTCCATGCATATATTTCATCTCAGTCTTTAAATTAAACATTATTACAAATGGTAATGGAGAATGCCTACATAGCACTTAGTATTGTCAAAGCACTATGCTATTTGCCTGCTAGTGGTATCAGCTCATTTAAGACCGAAAGTACTGCGAGGTATAGTCAGTTCTGTTATTTGCATTAGTTCTGTAAAGTCACAGCAAATACTGGATTAGTGAATGCTCAACCTTTGCTCTCAGGGAAAATACAGGGTTAGGTGCCTTTGAGCCTTTTGCCATGACATTTTTGTCAACATATATTTGTGTTTTTATTCAAAGACACTTCATTTAATATCTTTTGTTGACTTGTTGACATTGAACTCATGGCCAGCAGCACTACAGCACATGCCTGAGTGAAGCTTATCTAACACACATAGTTCAGACACTTCACAGCTTTCTTGCTCTGAAGAATGCACCCTGAGTGGGGCAGGGGGCATTTTAGACAGCTACATTTTCAACAAAAAGCAAACAAAACACAAACAAAAACAACAAAACATGGTGCTCAACATACCGCGAAAAGAATACTCATTTACAGCATGAAAATGGAAAACAGGACAGATCATTGTGTGGTCAAACAGCTGGGAATGCGTCTGTTGGCTCACTCAAGTTTTTGTTGCTCTGCATGTGTCTGACAGTCACAAAAGTACCGTGAGTATTGATTTAGGGGGTTAAGTGAATTTTAGCAAGTCAGCAAATTTGCAAAAACAAAATCTGTGAGTAATGAGACTTTAATACTGTTACCTCTCTTTTTCAGCCGGGGGATGGAGGTGTAGAGAGAGGTTAGCTAGCTGTCCACAGTTCATACCTCTGGGGAGTGTAGAGGAGGTCTGGCCTGCCACTCTGCTACAGACTCTGTTCTTAAGAGGGAGTGCAGTGTGGCCCTGCTGAGAGCCCTGTTTTGTGGATGTTCAGGACATAGAGAATACTGTGGGTCAGGCACCAAAATAGTGGGTGGTGCTGGTGGGAAAGTGGTTTTCCCCCAGTGAGCTTAGGCTGTTTTCATAGCCTGTGATGAAGTGCAATGATGTTCGACCCTGAGGTGTTTTTTTTTGTAACTTCTCCTGGAGATGAATCTCCTACAAACAGATGTCAGAGTAATCTGGGAAAAATACTTGGTTGTGGTTTTTTGGATTTCCAAGAGAGAATTGCATAGTGGTTCAGAGCATAGACTCTGGAGCCCCAGCTCCCTGGGCTTGAATCCTGGCTTTGCTTTTATTAGTTTTTTGATCTTGGGCAAGTTACTTAACCTCTCTGAGCTTCAGTTTTCTCATCTATAAAATGGGGATGATAATAATAACGCTGTCAGAGTCGATGAGAAAATTAGAATGTGTATATATAATATTTAGAACAGTGCCTGGCATCTAAGCTATGCTTTAAAACCACTCTGTTATTATTTGTCACCAGCTCTGAGAGTCACATGGCTAGACATCCTTGTGTGTACATATCGCCACCCCCAGTTCAGCAGTCATTGCGGAAGCTGGGTCCACTGGGTCTTTCCATTCTACTAGAGGGGCCTGCCTGACTCAGCCCTTGAGCTCACACAGACAGCTGAATAGAACTTTTTCCTCTCAGTATTAGCTTAATTATAGGGGGTCCCTAGAAGGGGTTGTGGGGAGTGTACTTAAAGATTCCCCCTGCACCCCTCCTCTGCCCTGACACAAAGCTGGCACTGGTACCTGAAGGAGTTAGGACACTGTTTCCTGCCTTCTCTTTCTTACACTCACCTTTGTCTCTGTGATTCTACATGCCAACCTTTCATCTCTGGATGGGTCCTATTACTTTTGTGTGTTTTCTCTGCCCTGGTTTGAGTTCCAAAAGGCCTCTTTGGGTCTTTGTGGGTGTCTGGCAGCCTCTGCAGGCCTTTCTGAATTACATAACTGTGAAGTTTAAATTTTCTATTCCTTATTAGGGGTTCTTTCTGAACTATAATTCATTTGACTATTAGGATACTAGAATTTTGGGGGGAATCCTCTAGTGTTTCCTTACAAACATTTTTTATGCCCTATTTTCTTCTTTAAAATGATTCTTTCTCATTGCTAAAACAGTACATATTTGTTACAGAACATTACAAAATAAAGGGCCAACAAATAATCTCAGCAATAGCTCCTCCTCTGTTTCACACATACAAATGGGATCACGATGACAGATGAGATTACCCTTTTGTTGATTAGATGTCTTCATTGTTTTTTCATGTGATTCTGTAGTCTTCCTAATGTGCCTTGACCACTCTTTCCTAACCGGTGCCCCGAAGATGGCCACATTATTATAAACAACGCTCTGAGTAGCATCCTGTGCCTGCCTGCATTCCTAGTTAGGTCCTCAGAGCAGATTTCTAGAAGTCTTCAGTAGTAATGCTAAAAGAAGTGTTTGCCTCTCCTTTCGACTCCCCCTGATGCTCATGGGGCCCCAGGCCTGTGACTCTCTGTGTCCATTTCCCAAGGTGCAGGCCAGCGACTGGACAGGGCAGCTAATGGGGCCCTATGTTAATTCTTCTTCTCCTGGCTCTTCCCACCATTCAAGTTGTTTTTTTCCCCCTCCTCCTTTAGCTGATTTGGCTACAGCTTTCTACTCTGCTCCCTGTGATAGGTAGACATTTTATTGTTTTAAAACATATTTAAAAAATATTAAAAGTTATGGTAAAAACATAAAATTTACCATCATAACCATTTTAATTGTACAGTACAGTTGTGTTGAGTATATTCATGTTGTGTAGCGGAGCTCCAGAGCTTTTCCATCTTGCAAATCTGAAACTCTGTCCCTCTTGGAAACAACGCCCCATTCGCCTCCCCCAGCTGCTGGCAAGCACCACTCTACTTTCTGTCTCTATGAGTTTGACTACTTTAGATAACCCATGTAACATGGAGTCATATAGTACTCACCTTTTTGTGACTGGCTTATTTCACTGAGCATAATGTCTTCAAGGCTCATCCATATTGTAGAATGTGTCAGCATTTCCTTCCTTTTTAAGACTGATTAATGTTCCATTTTAGTTATATACTACATTTTGCTTATCCATTTGTCTGTTCTGTTGATGGGCACTTGTGTTGCTTCTGCTTGAGGCAGTTGTGAATTATGCTGCTGTGAACATGGGTGTACAGGTATCTCTTAGAGACCCTGCTTTAAGTTCTTGTGGATATAGACCTAAAGGAGGAATGGGTGGAGTGGAAGCTTCTTGGGCAGACTGTTCTGGGGACCTGGCCTCTAATTCCTGCTCAGGTCCAGCTGACAGATCCGTTCTCTTACTTGGCTTTTATTGGGCACCATCCATGTTCCAGTCACCAAGCGAGGCTGTGGAGATAGAAGGTCTAAGGCAGGCCCCTGCTCTCATGGAACAAGGAGACAGATGGTACCCAAATAAGCAAATTGAAAAAAACAGAAATTCAATTTGTGATAAATGTCATGAAGAGACTGAATCAGAAGAAGGCAACAGTGATGTGGTGAGTAGCTACCTTAGATAGGGAAGACCTTTCTAACCAAGTGACATGTGACCTGAGACTACAAAATGAGAAGGAGCCAGCCATGGAGAATTGGAGGAAATAATGTTCTGGGCCCTGGAATGAATGATATGAAGGCTGTGAGGTGGAAACCAGTGTGGCATGGCCATGTAGCTAGGATGTAGTGGACATGGGATGGAGAAGAGGTGGGTGGGACCAGATCACAGAGGGACTCTAAGCCAGATAAACTTCTGTGCTGAGTGCAGTGGGAGGCCATTGGAGGGTTTTTTGTAGGGATGGGAAGAATCAGATGTGTATTTAAAACACCTCCCATTGCTTGCTGAGTGAAGAATAGATTGTCACGTGGCTGGAATGGAAGTAGGAAGGTGAGTCAAAAGACAACTGCAGACATCCAAGTGAGAGAAGATGAGAGAGACGTGATATATTTGGAGAGACATGAGCAAATTTAAAAGTTGAAAGGACTTGCTGGTAGATCATATGTAAGGTGGGGGAGGGAAATGAACACAAAACTGGATGCCTAGTACTGTTTACAAATGACGTCTTCTTTGAACTTCATATGAACCTTCTAACAACATTTTGTAGACTGGTGCTGTCCAGAGGAAATGCAACATGACCCATAAACACAAATATAACACAGGACACATACGTACTTTAAAATTGTCTAAGTAATCCCATTTAAAAAAATCAAAAGAAACAGGGGAAGTTAATTTTGACCATGTTTCTTTTACCCCATATATCCCAAATATTATCATGTCAACATGCAATCAATATAAAATTATTAATGAAATGTTTTTTTTTTATTCCAACTCTTGAAAATTAGGTATGCATTTTATACTTACAACATGTCTCTATTTGAACTAACCACATTACTAAAAAGCTACATGTGGCTAGTGGCTATCATATCAGCAGCAGTTACAAATGAGGAAACAGAGGCTCAGAGAATGTAAGTTCCTTATATCAAGGTTACAGACTTGGGATTGAACCCCTCCTTGACTCTAGCACCCATGCTGTGCTTGTGGCGTTGTGTCCACCTGCAGTGGCCTAAGGCCTTCTCCACAGAAGCAAATCTCACCAGAAGTTTCATATACTTTTTCCACCTCATACATGTAGACCCAGGAACTAGTGTTTGTCATGTATTTACACTTTCCTTTCCAAAGCAAATCAACCTCAAGTTGCTTCCTTTCACCCAAGCTCCTCTTTGCGCGCATGACTTTATATGAAAAATGTGAACATTTTCTTTGTCTTCTTCCCCTTTTGGCTTTCTGTTTGACCATATATCCTGAGGGCCCTGGATATCCTTTTTCGGGGAGATGTTCAAGTTCTAGCAGCCCTTTTGTCTACAGGGGCACTCATTTGCGTCACTCATTCCTTCAATGAATATTGATAGCTGGGTAGAGATTTGGTGGAATCCCATGTTCAGTAGATGGATGATCTTGGGCAAGTTACTTAATTTCTCTGGATTCCAGCTTCCTGATTAGCAAACTAAAGATAATAATAATACCTGTCTTTTAGGGGTTGCTGTGAAGATTATGTGAGATAATATGTATAAAGGAATCAATAATCACAACAATAGTAACATCAACAAGAATAATTATTATAATTATTTGTTGTCAATGTTGTTTATTGGAGCCTCCTCTTTGCCAGGCACTATCCCAGTGCTGTTAACCTTCCCTCTCTTTACTCTCATTATTTCTTTAGGAGTGAAATTTATCTGCTTTTTCAAATTAACCCAGTCATTCCTGTGTTTCTTGAACAGGAGACGTTGAGGCTTATTTATTGCTTTCCTCAGTTCCTTTCTTAAAAAAAAATACTTTACACTCCTGGTAGGCCCTCAGTTCTGCTGCCCATGCTACCTACTCCTCTCTCTACTGTGAATGTTGTGTCTGCATGAGGATTATTTTCATTTTTTTATATTTTTAGGTCACACAGCTATTTATCTAGTGACAGAGCAAGTACTGTATTTCAGAGTCTCCTGAATATTAGCCAGATGCTATTCTAAAAAAACTTTATTGAGGGATATTTTACATATCATATAATTCTCCCATTTCAAGTATATGATTCAGTGCTTTTTAGTAAACTTATCAAGTTGTGCAATTATCACCATGAACCCATTTAAAATATTTTTATCACACCACTTAGATCTCACATGCCAATTTATTCTATTTTTTTCTGTCTCTTTATAACTTTATTTTTGTGGATTTGACCTTAAAATTTTTTTTGTATTTGTTTTATGTGTACAGCATAGTAGTTAGACATTTATATAATTTACAAAGTGATCCCCCTGATAAGTCTAGTACCCACTTGGCACCATACATAATTATTACACTATTAGGATTATATTCTCTATGCTGTACTTTACATCCCCATTGACTATTGTGTAACTTCTTACTCACTTTACCTTTTTTCATCCACCCTTCCACCCTCTCCCATCTCTGGCAGCCCTAAGTTTGTTCACTGTATTTTTGAATCTGTTTTTGTTTTGTTTGGTTATTTTGTTCTCTAGACTCCATATACAAGTAAAACCATAAGGTATTTGTCTTTCTCTGTCTTACCTGTTTCACTTAGCCACCATCCAGGTCCATCCATGTTGTTGCAAATGGTATGATCCCATTCTTTTTATAGCCAAGTAATGTTCCATTGTATACATGAACCACATCTTCTTTATCTAATTGCCTACTGATAGGCCCTTGGGTTGCTTCCACATCTTGATTGTTGTAAATAATGCTGCATTAAATATAGGGGTGCACATATCTTTTGAATTAGTGTTTTGGATTTCTTCAGGTATTCCCAGAAGTGGAATTGCTGAGTTATAAGGTAGTTCTATTTTTAAGCTTTTGATGAACTTCCATACTGTTTTCCATAGGAGCAGCACCAATTTGCATTCCCACTAACTGTGCTTGATGGTTCCCTTTTTTTCACATCCTTGCTAGCATTTTCTGGTTGTTGGTTTATTGACGATGGCCATTCTGACAGATGTAAAGTGATATCTCATTGTGGTTTTAATTTGCATTTCTCTGATGATTAGTGAAGGTGAGCATCTTTTCATATGTCTATTGGCCATCTGTAGGTCCACTTTGGAGAAGTGTCTATTCAGATCCTTTTCTCATTTTTAAGTTAGATTGTTTGTTTTTTTAGTTTTAAGTTGTATGAGTTCTTTATAAATTTTGCGTATTAGCCCCTTATTGGCTATGTCATTAGTGAGTATTTTCTTCCATTTGGTAGGTTGTCTTTCATTTTGTTTATGGTTTTCTTTGTTGTAGAAAAACTTTTTAGTTTGATGTAGTCTCATTTGTTTATTTTTTCTTTTATTTCCTTTACCTGAGAAGATAGATCAGAAAAAGATATTACTAAGAGCAATGTCAGAGAGTTTACTGCTTATGTTTTCTTCTAGAAGTTTTATGGTTTTGAGTCTTATATTTAAGCCTTTAATCCATTTTGAGTTTATTCTTGTGTATGGTGTAAGAAGGTAGTTTAGTTTCATTTATTTGCATGGATCTGTCTAACTTTCCCAATACCATTTATTTACGCCATTGTATATTCTTGCCTTCTTTGTCATATATTAATTGACCATGTGGGTGTTGGTTTATTTCTGGGCTCTCTATTCTGTTGCGTTGGTGTATGTGGCTGTTTTTATGCCAGCACCATGCAGTTTTGATTACTATAGCTGTGTAGTAAAGTTTGATACCTGCAGTTTTGTTCTTTCTCAAGATTGCTGTAGCTATTCAGGGTCTTTGGTGGTTCCATATAAATTTTAAGATTATTTGTTATAGTTCTGTGAAAAATGCCATTGGTATTATTTTTTTGGGGGGGGGTTTGAACATTTTTTTTATTGTTCAAGTACAGTTGTCTCCATTTTCCTGCCACCATTTCCCCCCAACCCACTCCTACTTACCACCCTCAATCCTACCCCGCTTTGGCTTTGGCCATGGGTCCTTTATACATGTTCCTTGACAACCCTTCCCCTTCTTTTCCCCATTATCCTCTCCCCCCCCCCCCCCCGCCCCGCTCTGGTACTGTCATTTTGTTCTTTATTTCAATGTCTCTGGTTATATTTTGATTGTTTGTTTGTTTTGTTGATTAGGATCCACTTAGAAGTGAGATCATGTGGTATTTGTCTTTCACTGCCTGGCTTATTTCACTTAGCATAATGCTCTCCAGTTCCATCCATGCTGTCTCAAAGGGTAGGACCCCCTTCTTTCTTTCTGCTGCATAGTATTCCATTGTGTAAATGTACCATAGTTTTTGGATCCACTCATTTTGATGGGCACTTATGTTGTTCCCAGCACTTGGCTATTGTAAACTGTGCTGCTGTGAACATTGGGGTACATAGATCCTTTGAATTGGTTTTTCAGGATTTTTAGGTATAATCCCAGCAGTGGAATTGCCAGATCAAAAGGCAATTCCATTTTTAGTTTTTTTGAGGAAATTGAATACTATTATCCATCATTGGAATTTTGTTAGTGACTGTATTGAATCTATAGATTGCTTTGGGTAGTATGGACATTTTAACAATGTTAATTCTCTCTACCTATGAGCACAGCATACCATTTATTTGTATCTTCTTCAGTGACTGTTTTCAGTGTCTTATAATTTTCTGAGTATAGGTCTTTTAAACCTCCTTGGTTGAATTTATTTCTAGGTATTTTTTTGATGTAATTATAAATGGGGCTATTTTCTTAATTTCTCTTTGTTATTGGTGTATAAAACTGCAACTGATGTGTGAATACTAATTTTGTTTCCTGCTACTTTACTAAATTCATTTATCAGTTTTAGTAGTTTTTTTGGTGAAAGCTTTAGGGCTCTCCATCTATAATATTATGTCATCTGCAAATAATGACAGTTTTACTTTTTCCTTTCTAATTTGGATGCTTTTTATTTCTTCTTACTGTCTGATTGCTGTGGCTAGAACTTTTAGTACTATGCTGAATAAAAGTGGTGAAGGTGGACATCCTTGTCTTGTTCCTGATCCTAAGGAAAATGCTTTTAGCTTTCCCTTATTGACTATGATGTTAGCTGTGGTTTTGTCATAAGTGGTCTTTATTATATTATTATTATTATTCCCACTCTGTTGAGAATTTTTATCATAAATGGATGCTGGACTTTTTCAAATTATTGTCTTCATTTATTGATATGATCATATGATTTATTCTTTATTTTTTTAATGTGGTGTATCATATTAATTGATTTGAGGATGTTGAGCCAACCTTGCATTTCAGGAATACATCCCACTTGATCATAGTACATGATCTTTTAAATGTATTTCTGAATTTGGTTTTTTATCTGTGTTCATCAGGGATATTGGCCTATAGTTTTGTTTTTTTGTGTAATATTTTTGTTTGGTTTTGGAATCAGAGTAATGCTGGGCTTGTTAAATGGGCCTTGGAGTCATTCCTCCTCCTGAGTTTTTTGGAATTGTCTGAGAAGAATAGGTGTTAGTTTTTATTTGAATGTTTAGTAAAATTTACCTGTGAAGCAATTGGTCCAGGACTTTTGTTTGTTGGAAATTTTTTGATTACTGAATTGATATTGCTGTTTGTAATTTGTCTGCTCAAGTTTTCTGTTTCTTCTTGATTCAGTCTTGAAAGATTGTATGTTTCTAGGAATTTATCTATTTCTTCCAAATTGTTCAATTTCTTGACATATAGTTGTTTGTAGTATTTTCTATACTCTTTTGAATTTCTCTGGTGTCAGTTTTCATTTCTCTTTTATTTCTGATTTTACTTATTTGGGTCCTCTCTCTCTTTTTCTTAATGAGTCAGGTGAATGTTCTATCAGTTTTATTTTTTTCAAAGAACTAACTCTTGCTTTCATTGATTTTTTTGTATTTTGGCTCTCTTTTGTTTATTTCCAGTCTAATATTTATTATTTCTTTTTTTCTATCACTTTGGGTTTTCTGTGTTGTTCTTTTTCTAGTTTCTTTAGGTATAAGGTTAGATTTTTTATTTGATATTTTTCTTGGTTTTTGAACAAGACAGACAGAGCAAGAGAAGTCCTAAGAGGGAACCCTCTTAGGACTTCTCTTGCTCTGTCTGTCTTATAGATTTTGGGTTGTTGTGATTTTACTTTCATTTGTCTCAAGGTATCATTTGATTTCCCTCCTCCCTCCTTCCCTTCCTCTTCTCTTTACCTGAGGACATTTTTTGATGCTTTTAGAGAGAGGGGAAGGGGGGTAGAGAGAGAGAAACATCCATTGGTTGCCCTTCACAGGTTCTCTGACTGGGGATCAAACCTGCGACCTAGGCATGTGTCCTGACCAGGATTTAAACCTGCAACCTTCAGTGTAAGGGGCGATGATCTAACCACCTAAGCCATACTGGCCAGGGCTGATTTCTTTTTTGACCTCATTGTTGACCCATTCATTGTTTACTAACATGTTATTTAGCCTCCATGAGTTTGCTTTTCAGTTCTCTTGTGATTGACTTTTAGTTTCATACCATTGTGGTCAGAGATGATATTATATTTTTAAAAATTTATTATATTGTTTTGTGGTCTCTTATGTAGTCTATTCTGGAAAATATTCCATGTACACTTGGAAAGAATGTATATTATGCTGCTTCAAGGTGAAATGCTTTAAAAATATCAATTAAATTCATCTAGTCTAAATGGGTCATTTAAAGCTCCTGTTTCCTTGTTGACTTTCTGTCTGGAAGATCTATCTATTGAAGTCATGGGGTATTAAAGTCTTGTAGGTAGCTTATTTTTAAATTAAAATGAAAGCTGCCTGTGCTGGGAAATGCACATTTCAGACAATAGGAAGCTGGTAAAAAATATTTTTTTGGATGCCTTTCTAGACCCCTTAAACTCCTGTGAGCTCTCACCAAATTGAGCTTGTAATACCATGGCTCTGGTCTCAGTGTATTTCTTTTTAATTCTGTATGGGGCACCAGCAGGTCTGAGGGGCACACTAGCAACATTAATCCCAGTTAACTGTCATTGATTGCTGTGTGCTGGCACTGTACTACTAATATTGCATCTATTTTCTCTTTTAATCTGCAGAGCAACTCTTTGGGACAATTAGGCTATTATTTCTGAATTAAAGCTGTAGAAACTGATATCCTAAGAGGCTGATAGATTTGCTTAGGATCACCGAGCTAGGATTTTCACTTAAGCCTTTTACCACAAAGTGCCCCTAACCACAGTCTTTGCTGTTGGTTGGCATTTGACTAACTCTGCTAAGGAGGTTCACCTTGACTTGTTGATGGACCAAGTCTTCTCTTGCTTGGTTCTCTTTCTTGCTTTTGTTATTCTAGGAAACTCAGCTCTGGAATATCACACAGTAAGGATTAAATCCCAGCTTGTGAGACTTTGCAAAAGGTAGTCAACCTGAACTTACTGCTTAGATTCATTGTGAGAGTTGGAATACAGTATGTTAAGAGTATTCTCAGCCTCAACAGGTGTTCAGTGAAGGGTTATCATTATTATTGCAACTATTTTCTCCTTCTGTGCCTCATGTTGCATCATTCTGCTTCTTCTATGCTTATAGCACTCCCCAAAGATGGTCTCCTTTCTTTTGGTTCATGCTTCTCCTTTCCACACTCCTACACTTCAGCCTCAGTTCTCCACCTGTCATGTTGGACTTTAGGAAAGGAAGTTCTGTCTTCACCTGGGGCCACTGGGGCTGTGGATGTTCTCCTAGTCCACTCCCTTCCCAAAGATGGCTCTGGGTCTAACCTCCAAATTCCAGAGCTAGTCAGAGCTCTCCAGAGCACTGCATAGGCTCTCTCAGTGGCTGGAAGGCAGTAGTATTCATATGGCTAGCAGTTGTGTGGCTTTGGCCCTTTTCTCCCCAGCTGGATTCCAGGCATCTTCCAGGGTCTGTTTCTTTCTTGAGTACACCTGGATCCTCCAGCTAACTCCACAAATCTGACTTGCTTTACTTTGCTTTCCTCCTTTTTTCTATAGGGCAGCTCCCCACTTCGTTTTTCCATTTTCCCAGCCTGGTGGTGGCAAGGCCTAACTAGAGAAGAACTCCAGGCAAATCCTTTTTCTTTGATTGACCACTGTGGCCTCACCAATAAATTGATCTCTCTCTTGACTCAGCCTGCCTCCTTGGACAGATGCTGAATCTGAGTGACTTTTTAGGATTTTTAAGATCTATCTATTGAAGTCAGTGGGGTATTAAAGGAAATTTTAATTGTTGAGTTAAAAGTATGATTCTTGTTGAGTTGGTGAGACACTGGGCTGAGCAGTGGAAGGCACAGCTTGGCTCAGCTAAAGGAAGTGCCGTAAACGCTCTTTGGGTGGGCCTGGTGGCTTCATGAGTTGGCAGATTATCCTCCTTCGGGAGACGATGGGTCCTCATGGGCTGTAGCAAGACCCATGTTCCTGGAGTGGAATGTCCAAGGCTATCTTCTTTGCTGTCTTCCTGTATTCTCTTCATCCTGGAAGCTGAATGCTGTTAGCAAGCAAAGTGCTACGTGGTAACTGTTTTCCATTTTAAGTATGTGCTGGTGCCAGAGAAGGGGAAATCCTCAAAACCCACTGATTGTGACTCAGGCGCCACTGGTTTTGCCATAACCACCAGGTTGGCCTCCTTCCCTCACCACCGTAGTCATGTCTGCTTTTTCTCAACCACAGCCTGTCTGGCCATCTATGGGATGGCATGGGCTTGCCTGTGGTTATCTGTAAGGAGTTATTCCTTCCTACTTGCCAAGAGTGGGCCTCTGTGTGGGGACAGGGTGACTGGAAGGGTTTCACTGGCAAACACGTACTACATCTCTGTCAGCTTCTGGCCTTCTGCTTAGCACCCTGTGATAGCTTTTCCACAGCGGGAGCCATCGAGAATATAAGTGGTGATGTAGCTGGATGATCAAGACAAGTGGACAAATGTGAGACCTGGTGGACTATGAGTCAAGCTCTCTTATTTTCCTAGTAAATGCTATAGTTGCTGGTCAACATGACTGGTCATCCATCCATCCATCCATCCATCCATCCATCCATATTCAACATAGTGTACTAGATAAGAATGTAGACCTTGGAGTAATCCTGCCTAGGTTGGAATCCCAACTTTGTTACTCACCAAGCATGTGATATTAGTTAGGTTTTTTAGCCTCTCCTTGCCTCAGCCTCATTAGCTATAAAATGATATTGATGTTGAAAGTAACAATAGAACCTACCTTCTGGCATTGTTATGAGGGTTATGTTAAGTCAGTATGTGTAAGGTGCTATTACCGTTACATCTATCTATTTAGCCATCATCTTTTATAATCACTAATACTCTTCACTAAATATTTCTGGGTTTTGGCTTTGCAGGCCAAAGGTTAGATTACACTTCCAGGCTCCCTTGTGGGTGAGTTGGGCCGTATGAGTATTCTGGCCAATGAGTTGCAACCCAAAGTGATGTGTGACTCTGCTATGCCGGAGCCTTGCAATACTGATTTTAGACTCTCCAGAGCAATCTTTGAGGTAAGTCTTCTCTAACAGCCTGATCCTGGAGACATAGAACAGATCCCTGAGCTGATCTAGCCTGAACATGTAGTATGAGACAAAAAGGAATCTTTGCCTATTTGGGTGTGGCTTATTACTGCAATATAAACCAGCTATCCTGACCAATTCTTTCTTATGTACCACCTGTCCATGTACAATAACACCCCAGTCTTAGTTTACTTCTTTTCTTATTTTCTTTATAGCACTTACTCCTAGCAGGTATTTTATTATATATTGATTTGTTTATTCCTGTCTGTAGTTCAACATTTAGAATGGTGCCTTGCACATAGTAGACACTTGATACGTATTCTTTAAATGAATAAATCAGTGAATGAATGGAACTATTTAACTTTTAGGAAGTTCTAATGGATCCTACATTCTACAACTCTCTTGAAAATCTATATGGAGGTAGCTGGTTTTTGAGAAGGAACATATTGACCTTTCATTCTCCTGTTTTATTGCCTGAATCAAGAAAAAAAAAATTCCCTGAGTTTGACCTCATTGTCTCTTTGTAAACTTCCTAACATCCTCGTCTATTGCAAAAGATGTCCTGAACCCGGTGAGATAGTCCTTGCCCGGATCAAGGCTCTGTTTTCTTGATCTGAATCCTATAGGGGCCTTTGCCCTGTCTGTTACAGCTATCACCAGAACAGAATGCCTGTGTAAGCCAAGAGATATCTTTTGCCAGTTTTTTGAAACTAGGAGAGACATTCAGCAGGACCCTTAACTATTTCTGGGAGCAAAATGATCTGTGTCCCATGGGAGACAGGAGGCTGGTCTCTCAGCCATGTTTTCCGTCTTTGTCATTCTCAGTCATAGGCTCCAGTCCCAGTGCTGTCACCTGCTTCATACCTGGCTCCTTGCTTTCTTGATCCCCTTGTTGATTCTTTCCTTTGTGCCCTCCAGCCTTGCTTCTCGAACATTTTCTCTTCCTTCTGCCTGAAGAGAAACCTGACTTTGCTTTAGGAAAATTATTCCACTCAGGAGCAACAGCTCTTCTAGAGTCAGGAGTTTACTTTCTTTTTGTTCTTTATTGTTGCTTCCTGGGGGGCTTGTTTAAGAGCTCACCTTTAAGGCTTACATTAAATGACCATTTTGCCTTCCTGCTTTTTCCCCACTTATATCTGATGAACACCAGTTACTCCTTCTATTTATTGACATTAGGACCTGATTTATAATCTTTCTTCCCATACCAGTGTCTACCATACTTTTAGGATTATTTTTCAATATCCACAAAGGCATACCTTTCAGCAACCTAGCCTTATATTTTTTGTACTTTTTTACTTAAATTATCTTCACTGCCAGAGTCCCTTTAGGAAACAGAGATGCTCTAAAGATATATGCTAGGAAAGCCATCATGCTGCTATTTATACCAGAAAATAATTGTAAATATTCAAATTATCCAACAGGCAAATAATGTTAAAACATGTGATAGACTATTATATTGTCATAAAAAATACTTGTCTTTAGAGAAATGGTCATGATACATGACAAGGTAGGAAAAAAAATCAGGTTGTGGATAGGATGTTTATCATTATGTGTATGTATATATCTAAGAAAAAACTAAAGGAACATAAGATGTTCTTATATGTTTTATATGTGCTTATCGTTGGTAAAGTTATGAGTGCTATTGTGTGTATTCATATGTGTGCATTTATGTGTATATGCTTGCAGGTGCATCTATTGGTATTCTCCAGTTTTTTTCCCTTTGAACATGTGCTAATAAATATTAGTTTTGAAAATAATAAAAATTATAACCAAAGGTCAGGTGTTCTTGGGGCACTTCTTTTTTTCTTAATATGTGCAAAAAAAACTATTTAGTTTTTAAAAAATATTTATTTATTTACTTTTTACATTCAATATGTGATTTAAATATATTTCTTATCCTCACCCAAGGACATTTCTTTATTGTTTTTAAAGAGAGAGGAAGGGAGAGAGGAAGAGAGAGAAACAGCAATGTGAGAGAGAAGCTTCCCTTATGTGCCGAGACTGGGGATCAAACCCGCTACCCAGGCACGTGCCCTGACCGAGAATCAAATGCAAAACCCCTTAGCTACGGGATGACTCTCTAATGAACTGAGCCACACTGGCTAGGACTCAATATTTTTTTATATTAGTTCCAGGGGTACAGCATAGTGATTAGACAATCATATACTTTATGAAGTGTTCCTCCTGGTATTTCCAGTACCCACCTGGCACCACATATAGTTATTATAATATTATTGATTTAATAATTATTGAATATTATTATAATATTATATGTACTTCACATCCCTGTGACTATTTTGTAACTGCTAATTTCTACTCTTTAGTCTCTCACTTTTTACACCCAGTCCCCGAATCCCCTACCCTCATCAGCCTGTTCTCTTGTATCTATGAATCTGTTTCTATTTTGTTTGTTCTTTCATTTTGTTCTTTAGATTGCACAAATAAGTCAAATGATCTGACTTATTTTCACTTAGCATAATATCCTCTAGGTACATCCATGTTATCACAAATGGTAAGATTTCATTCTTTTTTATGGCTGAGTAATATCCTACCGTATGTATGTACCAAAGCCTTTTTTTTTTTTTTTAAAGATTTTATTTACTTACCTTTAGAGAGAGGGAAAGGGAGGGAGAAAGAGAGGGAGAGAAACATCGGTGCAAGAGAGAAACATTGATTGGTTGCTTCTCGTACTTGCTCCAGCTGGGGACCGAACCCGCAGCCTAGGCATATGCCCTGATTGGGAATCGAACTGGCGACCTTTTACTTTGCAGGGTGATGCCCAACCAACTGAGTCAAACAGGTCAGGGCACCACAGCTTTTTTAATCCATGCAGCTATTGATGGGCACTTTGGTTGCTTCCATATCTTGGCTATTGTGTGTAACGTTGCAATGAGCATAGACGTGTATATATTCTTTTGAATTAGTGTTTTGGGTTTCTTTGGATATATATACCCAGAAGTGGAATCTCTGGGTCATAAGGCAATTCCATTTTTTTATTTTTATTTTTTGAGGAACCACTACTTTTCCATAGTGGCTGTAACCAATCCGCATTCCCACCAGTAGCGTATGAGGGTTCCCTTTCTCCACATCCTTGCCAACACTCAGTTGTTGATTTATTGATGATAGATAGCTATTCTGACAGGTGTTAAGTAATATCTCATTGTGGTTTTAATTTGCATTTCTCTGATGATTAGTAACGCTGAGCATCTTTTCATATGTCTGTTGGTCTTCTGTGTGTCCTCTTTGGAGAAGTGTCCATTTAGGTCCTCTGTCTCTTGGGATATTTCTTAAGGTATGTTGCCCGATTTCCTATATTGGGCGTATCTCCAAGAAGTACAAGAGTTTGTCAGGAGTTATTATTACATTTTTCCTAGAATCCCCACTTCAGCAAAGAAAGATGAAGCATGAGTTCTTACTATTTTCTTTTTATCCTCGCCCAAGGACATGCTTTTTAATTTTAGAGAGAGGGGAAGGGAAGGAGAGAGAGAGGAAGAGAAACATAGATGTGAGAGAGAAACATCGATTGGTTGCTTCTTGCATGCACCCCAAGTGAGGACTGAACTCACAACCTAGGTATGTGCCCTGACTAGGAATCGAACCTGTGGCGTCTTGGTTTTGGGGCGATGCTCCAACCAACTGAGCTGCACTGGCCAGGGAAAGGCATGAGTTTTTAATTAATGAAACCAGTTAGTTGTGATTTCAGCCCTAGATCCAACACCCTGTTGCAAGGGGCTGTGTTACTCTGAATGACCTGGGTAGTTTGATTCAGAATCTTAATGAAGACATTTGTGAAAGAAGGTGCCACGAGTCTGCCTGGCACATTGACCCAGGGAAGGAGCTCTCACCAGAACAACGCAGAAATGGTGCAGTCTCTGACCAGAAGGGAATTTGTCAGTGTTTAGCTTGGCTGGCATCCCACAACCTACCTTCTTGTGCAGTTAGAATCCTTTTCAGTGTAATGTGTGAAAAATCATAGGGCCCCCTGCCCACGCCCTCCCAGAGCTGTGTCACCAACAGCTTTCAAGTGTGTGCAAATTGGGAGATGGCTGGATCCCACATCTCCCTGTGACATTTGCTGAAGCAATGCCTGCTAATAAGTGGCATGATTTCCCTTGGTCTCAGTGATAAAGATGTACCGGTTATAGGGAGCCCCAGAGAGGTCTTTGGCAGGTGCCTCAACACAACATTTTAATTGGTGGTAGGCAGATGTGCTGGGAAAACTCACTTTTTTTCCAATCCATTTCAGTAAGAATGTTGTAGAATAGCACCCCTTTTGCCCTTCTGTGCCTTACAGCCTGCCTTTAAAGATTGACGACATGGTTGGTGAAAACAGCTCTGTTGCTTCAGCAGTGTCTGCTGATTGGATGGATTAAATTGTTTTAAGGTCATGAGGTTTAATTCTTACTTAAGTGATTCTCAAACCTTGTTTTGCAAAGCCCCAGAGCTTTTCTGTCAACAGATGAGCGTGTTATTTCCAAGACAATGTGATTTCTGTTTCATGTTAGTAAAAAACATTAAAATATATGTCATTTTTGTAATGTGATTTATACAGTCAAAGCACTCACATTCCCCTTTATCTGTTCTTCACACAAATCCCTCTCTGAGTAGATAGGTAGTTTTATTTTTTTCAACATACATGTATTGAGTGCCTATGGGTATACAGTACTGAACATATGAGGCAAATATCAGTTCTTATGGGAACTTACCAGTCTAAGGGGATGTATTGGACCCATTTTGCAGAGGAAGAAAAGATGGCATGGAGAGTGAATTTGTAGGTTCCTTGTTAAGTTAGCAAAACTAGACTGTTATCCAAGTCATCTGACTCAGATCCTATCTCCTTGAGTGAAACCAGCTTATTAACATGGTGGAGGGTGAGTCATTATCCTTGCAGCAGAATTGGAAATCTACTTCCCTTTGTCACTCAATCTATTGGATGAGCTTGGAATGGTGTCTTGTGCTTCTTCATGAACTACAAGGATGGTCTCATGGTGTATAAGGGAAGCCATGCCATGACCTTGGATGTGCTTAATCTTGGCACCTCCCCTCCTGTCCCTGACCTGAATCCCTTCCCTTTCCCTTAAAAGGTCTCTGAGAAAATCTATGTGGAAAGTAAACAGAAGGAATAGTAAGAAGGGAATATGAGATGGAGAAGATGGAGAGGAGAATGAGGCTCAAGGTTTAGAAGGGAGAGGCCAGGAAACCGGCTGGACTTGGAATCAGTAACTTGGCCATGGTGTGAAGACCTTTGCCAGCAACATGACTGTTCTAGCTTGTTTTTTCTTTTATTTTCCCAGCTGTGCTGTCAGGCACCATGCTTAGGTTGGTTTAGCAGTGATTAACCTAGAAGAATTTGCTAACATCCATGCCTGGATTGCCTCTTAGCTGATTTTTCAGCAGTGGCCTTCTGTGGGCTCAGGTTCAGTTCCCTCAGCAGTTCCTCCACTGTTTGCAAGCCTTGACATACGAGCAACGCAGAAGTACGAAAAGTGTAGGGAAAAAACTAAAGGAAAAAAACCATCGCGTTAAAAGACTGACACTTTTAACATTTTTATATCATTCCAATTTTTTCATGCACTTTTAAAAATAAAAATAGTTTCATACCATGTTTCATAGCCTTCTTTTGTATTTTGCCACATCAAATTGTTTTCTATAAGGGATTTTTAATAGTTTTATATTTCCATTGGCTGGAAATACCAAAATTTACCTGAGCAACCCCTAAAATTTAGCCTAATTTGCCACTGTTATAAATAACACCTTTGTATACTTGTGTTTATGGATGGCTATTTCTGAATATTTCCTAAGCATAGGTTCATGTATTAGTTAGCTTTCCCTGTATAACAAACCATCCCACCACTCAGTGGTATAGAGAGTAACTATTTATTTAGCTTTGCAGGTTAGCATTTCGGCTAGGCAGTTCTTTTGGTCTGGGCTGGAATCAGTGGATACAGTTAAGGCTCACTTAAGCATTGCAATCATCTGATGGACTCCTTGGGATGATCATGATGTCTCATCTTCCAGGTGGCTGGCCAGCCTTGATTACATAGGCATAGAGCTGCAAGAAGGTCCCTGATGTACACATACTTTTTTCAACTTTGTTTTGTGTCAAGTTTGCTTCTGTCTCATAAGTCAAAGCATGTGATGTGGCCAACCACAGAGCTAGTTTCAGAGAATATTATCAAAGGGCATGGCTGCAGGAGGCATAAAAAAATTGAGACTGTTATTGTAGTCAACCTATTACATTTCCCAAAATTGGAATTTCGGAGCCAAAGAGTATGGCCATTTAAAAGGCTTTTGTTGCCAGATTGCTCTCCAGAGAAATTGTAACTAATTTATATACTAGAATATATACATTGCAAAATTCTCTTGGTCACTGGGTGTAATAATTATTGTTTAATTTTCCCCACAAAATAATATTGTTGAGTTTGAAAAATACATGCTTATTGTAAAACACCAAAACAAAATATGATCTTTATGACATTCATTGTTACTAATTCATTCTGGCATTGTTATATTACTGTTATTGGAATAAACTTATTTACATTATATGTAGGATATTTGAGTCTATATCATTAGTGATATTTGAGCCAATTTCATTAGTGAAATTGGTCTGCAGTTTACTTTTTTTGGTCTATCTTTTGGGCTATCTTTTACAGGTTTTTGCTGTTTTCTTAAAAACATCTGGGAAACCTTCTGTTTTTTCTCCTCCTCCTTCTTAACTTAGAAAGTGTCCAAGTGGCAAAGGACTTATAATGTTCTCTAAAGCTTTGAGCAAACTTCACACATCCCCAGATAAACCAACTTTTTTGGCCTAGTGGCTTTTCTAGGATTAGTTATTTGGCAATTTTTTTTTGAATTGATTCCATGATCAATATTGGTATGCTTTCAAATATATTACATTATATTTTCCCAAGGATTATCAATTTAATTGAATTTCTAATTTATTAACATAGTATTGTATATATTATTCTGTATTGGTTTGAAAAATTCTCCTTGCCATCTGGAGTTCTTTCTTATTTTCTTAAGTTCCTATTTTTTTTTGAAATTTTTCCTGATGAACTTTGCCAAAATTAATTTTTTCCCCTCAAATAATCACCCTTTAAATTTATCCGTCAATTCTTTGTCTTGATATATGAATTCCTGCTTTATCCTTCATTCTTTTTGCAGTTAGTTTTATGACTTCTCCCTAAAGGCATTGAACTAAATGCTTTTATACAGTTTTAATTGTTTCTGTTGATTTATGAAAGATTGTATAGTTTGCTAGTTTCCCACTATGATAGTGACTTTTCAACACATCTTTATATTTTTTTAAAACAAATTTTGTTTTATGTATTTTGACTGTATTTTTATGTTGTAGGAGTCAGAGTTTCATGATTCTCCAGTCTTCAGTGTGAAGTTAGACAGATCTGAGCTCAAATTCTTCTTGGCTGCTCTTAGCAGATGATGGGCCAGTTTTATATTTTCCTAAAATTGTGGTGATAATGCTAGTGTACTCTTTTTCAGATACTTAAATTATGTGATATAATCAATGTAAAGTGCTTGACTTAATGCCAGGCACATGAAATGCACATCGCTGATGGTTTTGTTGTTATTGATGTTCTTTTTATGACTATAAACACCTAACTTTGTCCCGTGTAAGATTTTCATACCCTAAATTTTAGTCTGATATTAATATTTTGACTCATGACAGGTTTCACATTTCTTCATTTTGATTTTGTGTCATTTTATTCTCGCAAGTCTCCTGTGAACCACATGTATTTGAATTTTGATTTTTTCTCTAAATGATGAATCTTTATCTTTGATATATGTCTTTTATATGGGGATAATTCACCCCATTCACATTCAACTCATTTACACAAGGCAAAGGATTTTGCGAGCTCCTGTTTCTTCCCTGTCTCAATCTACTCTCCTGCCTTTAAAAATTTTAGAGCCAGAATTTTATTAAAAAACCTAAATATATTTGATTTCATATGAATTGTTATTGTGATTTGCATTACGTCACAGAATTCAAGAAGACTTTGTGGGATGTGACTCCTTAACATTTACTTGTTTCATTATCCACCTTTCATTTTGTAGACCCATTTCCACCTTTAAATTAATTGATTGATCCAGTAATTTAATCAACAGATCTTAATTGAACATATGCTATTTGCAAGCACTCTGCTAGGTGCTGGGGGAAAAGTGTGCAATGTAGAGCTAGTCTGTGTCTGTATCAATCCTGCATTTAGAGGATGAGAGACAAAAAGAAGTTAACAGAAAAATAGACTGCAAGTTAAAACAAATGTAAAGGAAATATTTAAGAGGCTTAAGAAGGGAATAGTGAGCATGGGTAGGGCTAGCTATTTAATAAGTTTAAATGGGAGCTTCTTGTACTGCTGATATTTATGCTGGCATCTTTTTTAAAAGATTTGATGAAAGCATTTTATTTATTAATTTTTAAAAACAGTCTTGTTTTTGGAGAGAGGGAAAGGGAGGGAAAAAGAGAGGGAAAGAAACATCAATGTGAGAGAGAATCATCAATTGGTTGTCTTTCATAGGCACCCCGATCGGGGACCAAACCCGCAACCTAGTCATGTGTCTTGCCTGGTAACTGAACCGGCAGCCTTTTGGTTTGCAGGACAACACCGCTCAACCAAATGAGCCACACTGGCTGGGGCTGTGCTGACATCTTAAGGAAGAGGTGGAATTATTTATGTGAAGAGAGGAAGAAGGACATTCCAAGCAGTAGGACTAGCATGTGCAAAGGCTCTGAGAGAGCAAACAGCCTTATTCTAATCTTGCTTCCATTAAATTATTTTTTTAGTATTCAGCAATTAACTTTTGAATGGAAAGGATGCATGTAGGCATAGCCAATCTTTTCCAGGCCACCAAATGAAGGGTTGGAGGACAAGGCACCTAAGGGCCAGGTGGAATGCTCTTCATCCATCTACCCATTCATCCAATAAACATAGTTGGAGTGCCTGCTATGTGCCATGTGTTGACCATATACATAATATAAGCACCCTTGGGGTGTACAGTGTAGGTATGTAGAAAGGCTGGAGGGCTCACACAAGATAAAGTTTGGAGTGTCTGTTGGAGTGGAATGGACCAATGGGTGGGGGAGGACATGTGATGAGCTCTACAGAGCCCTGAGGAGGAAGGGAGATGGCAGGAAAGAGTTGAGAACACTCTTGCCAGATGGCTTCCCTCACCACGCCCCCATACCCTCCTCCCACCCCTGAGGGAAGTGGGGACTTCATGTTGCGATATGATACGCAAGAACAGTGTTTCCTGTGGGTTTGCAAGGGCATTTTGAATCTAAAGACTGTAGCTCGTTGATGTGTGAAATACCTTTTTTTTTTTTTTTTGCTTTTTCAGACTTTGTGAAAGGATAATTAGTCCAATTTTATTAACCTGGAAAAAGGTACTTGGAATGAATTCAAAGGTACACATCATATTGAGGGGAAGCTCTAATCAAATGCGGATATCACCTGTTAGGGGTTTTCCTAGAGCCAGAATTTTATTAAAAATTTTAAATATATTTGATTTCATATTAATTGAAATCATATGCTGTTGGTTCATCAGCTGTCACCTGGAAGCTTGTGTTTTCCAGTTCTCGGAACTGACCAGATTCTCATACTGAATTTTGTCTGACTTGCCCCTAACCTCCATAAACCTTACTGTCTTCAATCGTAAAATGAGGAGGGGATTGGGTTACTTGATCTCTTAAAAGACCCTGCCTATCTTTAAAGTTCAGTCATTGTTTTTTTTTTAAAGATTTTATTTATTTATTTTTATAGAGAGGGGAAAGGAGGGAGCAAGAGGGAGAGAAACATCAGTGTGTGGTTGCTTCTCATGCGCCCCCTCCTGGGGACCTGGTCCACAACCCAGGCATGTGCCCTGACTGGGAATCGAACCAGCGACTCTTTGGTTCGCAGGCCAGCACTCAATCCACTGAGCCACACCAGCCAGGGCTAAAGTTCAGTCATTGTTTATTCACCTACCTTCCTTCCCTTCTGCCCTCCCTTCCTTCCTCCCCTCCTTCCCTTTCTTCCTTTCATCCATGGATCCATCCAGTAGTTCATTGAGTGCCTGTTGTGTGCCAGTAGGTGCTCACCCAATGGTGAGTAAATCAGACACAGTCTCTACCTCATGGTGCTTACCAGTTAAAAGGGGATACAGATAAGCAAATAATTAATATGATAATTATTATAATATATGATAAAACATTTATATAATATGTATATTATATAAAAAAATATATAATTAGTATAAGTGCTATAAATAAGAATAGGGTGGATGAGAATGTCTGTCAAGGTGACCTGTGTTATTTTGGGATCAGAGAAGTCTTTCTTCACAAGGTGAAATTTAAACAAAAATGAGGTGAATATTGCTTGAAAAGCATTCCTGGCAGAGGGCACAGCCTGTGCAAAGGTCCTGACAAGATGAAGGAGGATAAAAAGTCATAATAAGATAATAATACAAGTAACAATAGTAACTATTACTAAAATTCAAAGAAGAAATGTCAGTGGTGTTCTTAGCACTATGCCTGGACCATAGTAAGTGTTCAGAAGATAGTAGTTGTTACTCTTCGTTTTATGAATGGTGATGGCACTGAGAGAGGGTCCTCTCTGAGGCTCAGGGCTTGCCCTTGGTCATATTGCCGGTTCCTTTGTTGGGGGTTCCTCCTGGAGTTTCTGCAGAAGTAGAAATCTGTCACTCAGCACTGCCAAGTCTGTGAAGCAACTCCCTCTCCTTCTGCTCCCTGGGAAGGAGGGGGCGGCGATGTCAGCTGTGGGTGGCCTTCAGGCAGCAGGGGTATTAGGGGTTGTCTGCTGGCATTTGCAGGATTGGCATTGCAGAGGGCATGGAAGATTAGGGGGTAATAATTATCAAAGAACAGAGAGTACATTCCATTTCTTATCTATTGGTAAAACCAATAAATACATCCCCTGTTCTTTCACTGTTGGGAAGACATTTTCTTCAGTTCTCTCTGCTGAGAATCAGGGACATTTCTCTGGTTACAAGTATCAAATATCAACTTAACTTTGATAAACAGAATGATGGGTGTGCCTTCTCAGGATTTAGACAATGCCAGTGTCAAGCTCTTGTGTGTATGTAAATATTTGAAACAAGTCTTGTAAATTACTTTTGTTCACTTATAATTATTTATTCATTTGTATTGTATTTAATATGGGAAGAGAAAAAGAAGGCACAGTTATATTGCTCCTTAGGACCCCATGCTGTAATTCGGGCGGTTCGCTCCCCGGGGACAGTTGGCCATGCCTGGAGACATGGGATTGTCAAAGCTGGAGCGGGTGGTTGCTGCTGATGAACAGAGAGGCCAGGGATGCTGCTAAACATCTTACAGTGCACTGGACAGCCTTAAACAAACTGTCCAGTCCAAAATGTTAGTGTGCTACAGTTAAGAAACCTGTCTCACTCATTAAATTACCAGTTTGTAAAGCCAGTTAGGAGGTGTAAATTGCTACTCATTATAAGGAATTACTTGTGTGTGTATGCATGTATTGATTGTAATTGATTCAATCTTATCTTTCCTAGGCATTTTTATTTATTATTATTTTTCTATTTTCCTTTAAAATAGTTTGTTTAGAATATGCAATGCAAAGTTTGAAATCCTACAGGTATAACCAAGTATACAAGGTATACTGTAGCAACAGGACATACAGAAACGACAAGTTATACAGTGGCAGAAAAGCGTTCCTCCACTCCTGTCCCCAGGCCCTTGAGTTCCTTCTCTGATGGACACCATTGTTGCTAGTTTTGCATGATTTAGTAAAGAGATAGTTCATGTACAAATCTTTTTGGTGCCCTTAGCACCATTAGCACATATTTTAGCTTGCAGCTAAGATCTCAGAGCACATCTAGAGCTGCCTTGTTCATTTTAACAGCCAAACAGCATGCCCTTCCACGGACGTCCCATCCAGTCTCCTGGTGTGTGGGCTATTTCCAGACTTTTGCAGCATCAAACAATGCTTCAGTGAATATCCTTGGGTCTAACCGAAGACCCAAGGGAGCACATCTGTAGCCCCAAATTCTGCAAGTGGACTTGCTGGGTAAAAGGTCTGTGCGTTCCAGATTTGACAGTGGTATCTGATCTGTGTGCCATGTGTTCATGTTCCCGTTTCTAGTCCTCCATGACCTTGCCCTCTCCTATGGGTTCCCGAGCTGAGAGAGGCACCTCTGCCTTCCCTTCAGTGGGAACTGATTTCTCTAATATGCCAGATTGACACTTTTTTCCTAATCAAAATGCAATTCCTAAGAGTGGTGTGGGAATATAAATTATGCCTGTCATTCAGAGGCTCTGCGCATATGAGGATTTTGGGTATGATTTTTCCAAACTGCTCATGGTTCACACTGAGCAGCAAGAGCCCCTCTCTCTGCAGCCAGTCCTTTATGATCATTGCCACCACCCCTTCCCAATGTGATTTCTCCTCAGGGTAAAGAGAAGGTATGGGTTCTCTTGCTTATAAAAGCCCTTAGCTCCACAGGGGCACCTGCTGCGTCATTGCCAGCTCCTGGACGTTTAAAGCTTGCTGGCTGCAATCTCGCTATGAAGACTGGGAGTTGTGGGGTGGTTTATCTGCAGGAAACAGCTCAGAGCGGAAGGGGAGTGAACATGGAGGGACAGATGGGACAATTAGAAGAGGAGGAAGCCTTGGGAGAAATGTCTTCTTTTAAGGACAGGCATGGCAGTTTTCTCGTGCCACTTGCTTTAGAACTCCACATAAGAATTAAATGGGAAGTTGGGTTGCTTCTGCCAAACCCGCCCAGGAAGCAGCCTGTTGGGTTCCTGAGGTTGCCGACTGTGGTCTGAGCTTTGCGAGGGTACCCCTGCAGTCTCTCTTGCAGGAACTTGAATCTTCTGGCACCAGCACCTTCTCTGAGGTCCCAGAAATTCAAGGGGCGCCACCAGAAAGAAACCTCTTCCCAGCTTTGGAGGCCACAAAAGAACTCTGGTCTGGAAAACACATTCTCTAAGTCACTGGGGTTGGCTGTGTGTGCAGAGGGTACCGGGCACACGGGAGGTACTCAATAAATATTCCTTGAAAAAAGACAAAACTTCATGGTGAATCGAGGTCTGAGCCTGTTGGGATTTTTACCCCTGGGGAGAGACTTGGTTTTAACTGACAGCCGGTGGATGTACAGCTTCACGGAACAGAGGGAGGGCTGTGTGGGAGGTTGGGGTTCTTATCTGTGTGGACAATGTTATGTCCTTTCTGAAGCCTGGATTTTGCAACTGATGAGGAGGCAAACTTGAAGAGTCAGTGAGAAAATATTTGCCTCTTCCTTTAAAAAAAACTTTTTTTTATTTTGGATTACTTTTATATTTTCAGAAAAGTCACAAAAAAGAGGGTTCTTTTATGCCCCTCACATAATTTCCCTGTTGCCAATCTCATGTGACTGTGCCAATTTGCTTCTGCTGTTTAGTAGGAGAATCAGAAATCCTTTTAGAATTCACCTTTGATTTGGATCTTAGTAATAACAATGAAATGATAATAATAGTACTGGGAGTAGTAGAGGTTAGCAATTAAGATAGTACTTACTCTGCACCATTCCAATAAGCCTTTTCCCGGCTGTAGTAAATCATTTGACCCTATAGGGTCCTGGGAGGTATAGGCACTATCATAACAGTGCCTATTTTACATATGGAGAAGCTGAGGCAGAGCAGTTTGAGCAGAGAGGTCACACAGCTAACCTCCAGCCAGTGCTGGAAACTTAAGTTGTCTAGCTCCAGATTCTTATTCTTCACTGGTATTTTTTGCGTAGGAACAAGAAGAGCTGTCATCTCCTTATGACGATGTGCTCAGGACCTGGACTTAGAGTTTATCACGCATTATTCGTATTTCTAAACCCTCCTTCTCACTGAGAGGGTTGTACTGAAGAGTACTGATGTTGGCGTGCTTCGAATAAAAATATGTGGCCTCTAGATTTTGTGAGTGGGGGAAGGATGCGAACCTGTGTGTGTGTGTGTGTGTGTGTGTGCGCGCACGCGAGAGAGAGAGAGAGAGAGAGAGAGAGAGAGAGAGAGAGAGAGAGAGAGAGAGAGAGAGAAGCGAAGGCAGAGAGGTGGAACAGGAGAGACTTGGCGATTCTGCAGGGTTTTGTCCTGGTTACGGTATTTTCCATTTCTGTTTGGACATGTCTGCTCTGTGTAGCCGGGCTTTGGGAATGCCACATCATTGCTTTCTCAAAGTTTGGTCGGAGTGCCTTCATTTTGAGAGTTAAAAAAAAATGGTAACAAGTTAATCAGCAAGCATGTGCTTTGGGTTTAGAAGAGGTGAAACTGTTTCTGCCTTGGATCTTGCAGGCCTCTGGGAGGGGAGCTCAGCAGAGAAGCTAAGTTTGAAGTCTGGCTTTTGGACTGGAGGAGAACATTGGACCAGGGGAGCTGTGGAAGGGTTCCTGGGGCTGGGGATAAACTTGAACTCATTTCCACCCAGGATCTTTGCACTTTTGGTCCTTCTGCCTGGAATGCTTTTCAAATGCTGAGCTCTCTTCTCTTGATCAGAGCTTAAATGTCACCTCCTAAGACTTTTGCTGACATCTTGTCTAAAATTCCTCCTGGATGTTTACTAGACCATGAACTTCATGAGGCTGAGGATCTATTTGTCCTGTTCGCAGCCTCATCCTGTAGTTCCTAGAACAGTGCCAGGAGCATATTAGGCCCTTATTAAATATTTGTGAATAAATGCATCAGTGGTGTCTTTCCCATGCTAATTTGTGTCTTGTAGAACTTAGCACTGTTTGCTGGTCTGTATCCTTGTGGAGGGTAGCATGCCCTCAGGAACCCTGAGCTCCCTGAGGGCAGAGTTATGTCTGTCTTGTTCACTATTCAGTGCCTAGCCAGTAGTGAAGGGTGTGTGCTCTGGGGTCAGATTATATGGGTTCAAATCCCAGGTCTTCTAAGTATCAGCTATGTGATCTTCATTAGTTACTAAGCCTCTCTGTGCCTCAGTTTCCATCTATGTATAAGAGGGATAATAATAGTGTCTCTCATGGGGTTGTTGAGATAATTAAATGAGTTAATATTGATTAAAATTCTTAGAAGAGGGCCTGGCACGTGGTAAAGTATTTCATAAATATTATTTATTGGTAGTGCTCAAAAATATTTGGGACATAAAGGTTGCAGGATCTCTACATAAAATGCACTTTCCCTCCTGGAGTGGTAAAATCTCCCCTAAGAAAGAGGTAAGGGCAGATGGAGCTGATCTGAGAAGCCCAAGAGATCCCTAAAACCAGGCTCTTTAAGAAACATGACATTTTATTTCTCTTATTCTCTTGGAAAAGGCGAGTTTCTAGCAGGCCCTGTGTTGTTTTCTCCACTGCTTTTTACGCTTTTTTCTTTGCATTGGTCCTATTTAAAAAAAAAAAAATAACACAGCTCATCATCTTGCTGCTGGGGTGTGGGACAGAGCATTCCCAAGTAGAGAAGCGGCAGCCCTGGAACGTGCTGGGTGCTGGGCTGACTCGGGCCCAGCGGGCCAGGAATTGTAGCTCACGTGGAGTTGAGCCTCAGGTCCATGGAATTTCTTCTCCTTACTCCTTTGTGTCCGTTTTAAAAATAATAAGAAAAGCAATACAGACCCCTGATGAATCTGAGGTTAGCATAAGTATGTCCTCAGTACTGTGTAGGACAAACTTATCCTACAAAATTATCTACTATCTATATTAAACTCAAATATAGGGTATCCTATATTTTTATTTGCCAAATTTGATAACTCAGAACCTCCCCTGTGATGAGTTTCCTGTATTTCCAGCCTTGGGCAACCGACACATGTTGGAACAGGCTCACTCCTGGTGGAATCCTGGCACCCAGAACAGAGCCTGGCACATTGGGGTACTTAATAAATATTCGTGGACTGAGGACTGAAAATGCACCCAACCCATTTTTTCTGTACACAATTGGAAATGTATTATGTAATCCCATTTCGTACGTTACTTTTCCTTTTAATAATGTCTCATGGGGATCAACCCATAGATCTGCCTCATTTATTGTTTTTAATTTTCAATTTTTTTAAACAAGTATATATTTATGGTGACTTGATTCCCAGTGGACAGCAGCTTCTCTGCGGGATCTGGAGATAAGTCCGGCTAACCAAAACCTGTAAAGCTGCTGCCCTTCTACATTATAACCAGAAGCAGGTCCTACAGCTGTAGGTGCCTCATTTATTTTTAAGAATTTTGGAGTTTCTCCTCTTGTGTATGCATGATAATGTATTTATTAATCATCCCTCGGATGATGGGCACTGGCATTGTTGAGTCTTCTGCTGTTACAAACAATATGACACCGGACAGTATGGTAATGAATTTACCTCTGTGGGTTTGGCTACATGGGCAAGAAGGGCAGCAGCATTGGGGTCTGTTTGCATTTCCTTCAGACAGCTTGTTCCCATATCATTGCCAGCACAAAATATTATCAAACTTTTTTATTTTGCCAGCCTCATCAGTGAAAAATTGGTCTCTCACTGGGGTATCTCATCTTAATTTGCCTTTCTTTGCTTATGAGGACTTCTGTGTTTGAGAATTCTTTGTATTTCTCTTTCTGTGAACTGTCTCTTAACTTTTTGAAACTGGAAAAGTCGGTGTCCGTGCTGCCTGTCATGACCAGAACCAGCAAGTGGGGAGCAGGATTGAATCTTTATGGGCACTTTATTCAGAGAGCCTGCAATCTAAGAAGACGGTGGGTTATGTACTGTAAAGACCATACATTTTATTTCATTTTATATTTTATTTCAAGCTGACCTTTTGCATAAGGAGAAAAAAAGTGTAGGTAAGGAGTTGGGAATCAAGAAAAAGTAGGTAAGGTTTGAAATTCAGGGAAAAGGTTCATCAGACAAAAGCTGCAGCCCAGCAGTTTTCCTAGGACTCTTCCATCTGTTGACCAGTAGTTCTTTATCTGTGTCCTTGGCAGTCAGGAGTCTCGCCCTGGAGCACAATGGCTCTGATACCATCTCGATTGCTTGCAGTCCTCCTGGGGCACAGAAGTCAAATTGCTTGTGATCTCTTGGAGTTAGGGTGGACCATACCTTCAGTTCCTGAAGCAGTAGATTTTTATATACATTAATTACTAAGCTTGTTACTTATAACTTAACACTAAAAATTTTCCAACTCTTGAGTTCCCCCACCATTTTGTCTATTTTTTTTACTTTCTTATTGATTTTAACAGGGTTTTATTTACTAAAGAACATGTCTCTTAGCCAGCATATGTTTTATATATAATATGATTAATATAATATAAAAAATTGGTTTTTAACATTAAAAATGTTAATTTTTTACTCTGTAGATATTTAAATATTCTTATATAGTCAGATTTATGAACCTTTTCTTTCATGTATCCTACATTTCGAATCTTGCTTAAAAAGGCAACTCCCCCCCCCGCTCCCCCCGCCATGAGATTATAGAGCAGTTCTCCCATATTTTCTTTCACTAGTTTAACTTTTTTTCCCTGCACTTAAATCTTTAATCCATCTGGAACTTATTTTGGTTTTAGGAGGGAGGTGAGGATCTAGCTTTATTTTCTACCAGATGGCCAGCCAGTTGTCCCAATACCATTTATTGAATAATCCATTGCTTTACTCAGAATTGAAATGCCGCCTTTATCATATATTAAATCATGGAGGATGGATACTGTACTCATTTTCTGAAAGCCTCCAGAGTCAGCTAGGCAGCAAGGATTTTGTGGGGTTCAGCTGAGTAGAGGAAGAGCCCCCGACCTCAAGGAGGACGTGGAACCACAGCGCCCGTGATTCATCCAGCCACAAATACTGTGTGCACAGGCAGAGGGTTGCCTGGGTGGGGAATGGGCTGTGGGGAGAGGAGAGTGAGTTCCCAGTGCTGGGAGGGGTTTAGTTAGAGCGAGACTTCTCAACCTTGGCACCACTATATTGACATTTTGGGCTGGGCAAGTCTTTCTTGGGGACTGTCCTGTGTATTGTAGGGTGTTTCTCAACATTCTTGGCCACGGCCCACCAGACACCAGTATCAATGCTCAGTACACATCAGGAGAACCAACAATGCCTCCAGACGTTGCTGAAATGTCCCCGGGGCAGGGGTCTCAGATTTGGTTGAGAACCACTACTTAATCAGGCCACTTATCACTATTTATCACTACTTATTAAGAGTTGAGCAGACTTTTGATTACGTGCACTGGAAGCCCTTTCTCGTTTTGAGATTCTGTCATTCACAACATCACAGGCTGCAAGCACGTAGGAGCCAGGAAGTGAGCTACCTTTTTATCTGAGACCAGAGGCCCCAGATTTGTGAGTGTGGAGTATGTCTGGACAGGTGGGAAACAGTAAGAGGAAGAGGGGTTCCCACCAGGTCCTACAGAAGAGAATCTTCCAAAACTTCCAAAACTCCCTCAGTTGTAGCCTCAGGCATTTCCCCTGCCGGCCACACCCCCAAGGCCTAAGAACCTCACCGGGCCATGGACCCAGGAGCAGTGACTCAGACCTCAGGTGGCTGAAGTTTTGTGATTTAACAGTATGTCAGTTTATTGTCCCCTTTCCCTTAGGAATAAAGCAGTCTGTGAGCTTGTCTTTGGGGGCAGCACAGAAGCATGTGTGTTCAGGAGACTGGGGGTGGCAGGCGGGGAGAGAAATCCCATACAGAAAAGGCATGGGGATGAAACTGAAGAAAGAGAAGTGGGTGGAATCCGTGGGGCCTGGGAGAAGGAAGAAGCAACGGGGACCTGACTGAAGGTTGACCAGTGACTGGAGATGAACCGGTTATAGCCAGGCTGGGGTTACTCAGGACAAGGCGCTGCCCAGGAGAGGCCATTGTTGCTGAGTGGGATGGAGGTGGGCAGGAGTGATTTGAAGAAGTGAGACCCGTGGGGAAGGTGTCTTGATATGCCAGGCAGAGAATGTGCGGAGGACTGACTTCTCTGGCAGAAGAACAGCTTTTGTGGAGCGTGTTGGACCACCGCGGGTCCTTGACAGCTGTGGCTCTACCACAGGAAGTGGCTCATGAAGGGAGGCTGGGAGCAAGAACTCAGAAGTGCCTCGGATGCCGTGCCAAGGGGTTTGAGCTTTCCTTTATTTTGCAACACCCATCACCTACTCAGTATAGAAAAAAACATATCAATGCATAGCAGGACGACAGTGAGAAACAGCAGAGTGTCACCCACTGGGTGACTACCCCTGTAAGTCCCTCCCATTCCTCCTGCCCATTATCAGCATGCCCACCTCACACCCACTAGAACATATGCCCCCCAAAGGCAGGAGTTTGTTGCATTTGTGTACAGTGCTCAGAACAGCGTCTGACACACAGTGGGCACTCTTTCTATTTGAGGAATGAATGAATCCAGACTACAAACCTGATGTCACTTGGCCTTTGCACTTCATAGATCATGATACACTTTGTGTCAGTAGATACCCTTTGTGACACAGGTCTTTCTGGTGCAGACTGTTGTACTTTGCTGATGGGCCATGTATCACTCGACCAAGCTCTCCTGCTGTGTATGAGTTTCTTACTCTAGACATGAGATGGAAGATGACATCCCATATCTGCCTCATGTCTATCCCCTGCATCTCAGCGTCCATTCTAAAGGCCATGAAAGAATCTTATTGTCTCAGCTTAGATCTGGTAGCCAATGATGTGGAGTGAGGGGTGGGATCATAGTAGCATAGGTGAGGGAGGCAGTCAGTCAAGGCTGGGATCTATGGTTGCTGAGGCTCTCCTCAGTGGTGCTCGTTAATTGAGTGAAGAGGCAGATCTGGAGCCAGAAACCCCAGTGTCTCCTTCCTGAGGCTTTAGAGAAGTCGCTTGTGAGTGGGCAAAGGGCATGATGTGACAAAAACAGTTACCATCAGACTTGCTGACCTTGAAAGCTCTTTAGGGACAGCTTAGGAGAGGGAGAGTAAGCATCTGCTCCCACTGCTGGGGAAGGAAGCTGTTCACTTTCCTGGCTCAGTGCAGGGAGGCTGTGAGTATCTTAGGATCTCCAGGCTCCCTCTCTCTGTCCTTCATCTCATAATTCCTGGTCTGGTGATTTTGGCTCTGGGCACTGTGAAATGAAAAGATAACTTTGTTCCCTGCTTCTGGAGGCTATTGCCATTCCTCTGGGTTTCCTTAGTTAGAGTTGTGTCGCCTTTATGTCACTTGTCTGGGGGCAGAGGATGGCATGCTCTCCATTCTTGTCTTGAGCGTGAGAATGCTTCCCAGTATGTGGAAATATTTTCAGGCCTTCAAGCCTAAGTCACTTGCATAATGGGACAGATGCAGCCTATCACTGGCATTTGTGGATTTGACACTTGTGGTTACCTGGAAGACCCTTGACACAGGGTCATGGGTCATGAACTTAAAGGTCTGGTTTGAATCAGATGCTTGGCAAGATTGGGGAGAAGCAGAATGGTGTTGTGACCAAGATCGTGAGCTTTGGAGTGAGACTTACTTCTGAGTCTGGACCCTCCCCCTTTGCTGGGTGACCTTGGGCAAATTATTTCTATATGCTTCATTTTCTCTTTTATTTTTTATTTCATCGCAATTATACATTTATTACATTCAGTATTATTTTGTGTCAGTTGCAAGTGTACAGCATAGTGGTTAGACAATCATATACTTCACAAAGTGTCCCTGCCTGATGTTTCCAGTACCCACCTGGCACCACACATAGTTATTACAATATTATTGGCTATATTCTCTATGCTGTAATTTACATCTCCATGAATATGTCTCATTTTCTTAACCAAGAAATGGGGATAGTAATAGGACCTGGATTTAAATGAGTTAAAACATGTATAGCCAGTCCTTAGAACAGTAAGCCTTACAGTACATGCTGGCCACAACCCTTCTATTAGGTGGGTTTCACTTGATTAGTTTATGTCTGGCCTCTAGGGGAAGGGGAGAAGCCTATGATGTCTACTTTGTGGTCCAGTCCCTCTCTGCATGGGACCCTGCTAGTGATGCCCACCAGGCCTAAACTTCGGGGCGTCCACGTTCCTTCAGAACCGTTTAGCGGGACAGGTTGGAGCCAGGCAAGTCAGATATTAGAGGTCCTGGCTGCTTCCCTTATTTCAGTCTCTGTTTACTTCTATGGGTAATGAGAGCCATGAAGCCCCGGTGGGTGGCCCTTCTCTGGCTGTGATGGGTTTTTAGACTGTTTGCATTGGGCTGGAAAATGGCAGGTTCTGGCCTTTTTCCCCATTTCTCTTCCTCCTCCTCAATGCCCCCCATCTCCCCTCAGCCCTGATCTCTGGGGGCTCTTCAGACTAGTGCAGTTTTAATGAATATGCAGTTTACAGGGCTGAAATGAGAGCCTGGCTGCTTATTTTATGTGGAGGTTTATGGCTCTGCCTTTTAAAATCCTGCCTCCCTTGCTCTGCTTCTGGACACAGGATGTTTCCTGGATGCTCTTCTGCTGTCTCTCCAAATGAGGCCTTCCCTGCGAGGTTCTGCGCCTCGGGCCACTGCCTTGCCTGGGGGCGGTACAGTGGATGGGACTGAAGTCTAAGATGGAATCTTTATATTTTTAATTAGAAAACATGTTTAAGTACAAATTGGCAGTTACAGGATAGTCACAAGTATGTAAAGTACAATCAGTACAATACAGTACAGAATATAGTCAGTCATTTTGTAATAACCGTGTATGGTGCCCGGTAGGTGCTAGACTTGTCTGGCTGACCACTTCGTAAGGTATATAAGTGTCTAATCACTATGTTGTACACCTGAATCTAATATAATATTGTGTGTCAACTGTAATTGAAAAATAAATTTTAAAACAGTATAAAAAATGTTAAAAAATTTCCAAATGCTTGCCTATTGTAGAACCATTAGAAAATAAAGATAAATGAAGAGACGATAATAAAATCCACCCACAATCCACTACTCAGGAAGACGCCAGCCATTAACATTCTGGCTGATAATCTTACAGTTTTTAATCAACTCTGATAGGTATTTTAAGTTAGAATTAGAAACTAAAATTAAAACGCCTTATTCTGAAATCTGCTTATCATTAATGAATGGTGAATATCTTTCAAGTTGGGAAATATAAGCGAGGGGCATTTTATCAAGACATTTGTGTCCTGTTCCATGGCTCTACATATCTCTGTGCTCTCTCATTGAATTTCCAATAGTTGTACACATGTGCTGTTCAAAATGGAAAAGGTACAAAAGGGTTCACCTTCAGAGGTCTCTCCTAGCCTAGACTCTATTTATCTCCCTTTAGACAGCCACTGTGAGCAGTCTCTCTGTGTACTTCTGGAAGCAAACCATCATATACATGCAGCATATACAATATTTTTCTCCCCAGACACAGAAATTCAGATGTTAGCTTGCCTTGCCTTTTTTACTTAACAGAATACCTTGGGGTTTGTTTTATTTTATGACTGCATCGTGGCCCATGATATGGCCATTTCTGATGTGTTTTTAAAATTGGGACATTCTGACTCTAGAGCAACCTTTCCTGTGGCTTTCAAGCTCTCTGTCCATATGGCCTGTCCAGGAGCAGCTAAAGAAAGGCTGCCCATTCAGGGACTAGGCGGGACTGCAGGTCCAGATTATGAATGGGATTGGTCTGCACAGATTTGAGTGACAGAGACAAAGAGCAGAGCTGGTGAGCCACTTGCCAGGTGGTGGTCACTGGCAAAAGGCTCTGACTTATCTGCAGTTGTCCAGATGGACTACATCTAAAACAGAGGCACTGACCTTCACTTATGCTTGGTTGAGAAGGCACTTCAGAGTCTCAGTGAGAGGATCAGGTATTTCTTACACTTTCTGGCAAGAGGTCGAGGGGTGTCAGATGGTAAGTGTCTCCTAAAGCCAGTTCAAAGCGAGAAAGAATTCTGTGTCTGCCTTGGAAATATTCACCTGCGTCTAACTTGAAGGCTTCTGATGGACTAATTAAAGCATTTCGCATGTGATTTCTTTGTGTTTCCTGGTGGCCTTGAATTACTGGCCCAGAATGTTTTCAATAGGTTAAAGAAAAACTTCCAAGTTAGTATAGTGAGAGGAATATACAAGGTCTTAATGAATGGGGATTGTCGGCCAGGACTGTGAAAGACCTCTTAGAGCATGAGAGACCGATTTGGATGAGTAAATGAGCTTTGGACAAGTATTGTAAATGAACGTTGCGACTCTTTAAACAAGAAGGGTGATTTGACTTGGGGTGGGGGATTTCTCACACTTGGAGAGCTAGGAGGGAGCCCAGGGGATATAAAGGAAAAGGGAGTGGTGTTGATGGAGAAGCTGAGAGGGTTTCTGTGGAAGTAGCTCTTGGGTCCTCTAGAAGACACTTACTTTATACTTTCCCCTAAATTTTAGGTAACTCCACAGAACCAAGTTCCCATTATTAGAATCAGGTCAGGAATAAAGACTCTTTCTTTATTATATTACCAATTTTGTGAGAGATGGGATGAAACAGATATCTAACCAAACTTAACATTAAGCAATTAAAAATTACATTATTAAATAACTATTGTATCAAATAGGACTCAAAACTACAAAATCAGCATCCCTCCTCTACCATGTGCAGTGTGGCTGCTTGGGGGGGTGGGTGGGGGAGCTGCAGGTGTTCCCATGAGATTTCTGACCTTCAGTCAGAGACTCATTGGGATTAGCAATTGGCTCCAAAAAATTGCAGAGAGGCTAAAATGAAGAAAAATAGATTATTAAGTAAATGAACCTATCATGGCTTGAAAATATTTTCAGTATACCTCTTTAGGAGTTCCACTCAGCCCCAGTTTTCTTTACTAATCTTTCTAAGGTGAATATTTTGAAGGTGAAACAGTCATTTTTTTTTTTGTTATATTTACATGTGTGTGTTTACAACGTCATGTAACTATATTATGCATCAAATATATCTTTAAGCCTCAATCACATTGTGATGTAAGAGATATAAATTGTTGAAGATACACAGGGAAAGTTGTTTCTGAAAGAAACTATAGCTCTCTTACTTGGAGAATGTTCCTTAGAATACACCCAGAACCAAACTGAATAACATGACTTGTAAAACACATCAGAAAAGATACTATGTGAAGGTGCTTTGAATACTGAGGTTCCTGTTAGAACCCAGCCATGAAATAATTTGGAAAAAATAATCTTTGAAGTCTGATAAAAATACCGGATAGAGTTCCTGAATATATTTTCATGATCTCTGCTATGCAACTAGATATTTATATACTTCAAAATGAGGTAGGTATTATAAGTTTTTCTTTTTACATAAAAGCAACATACATCATTGCAGAAATAAGAAAATGGGATCAAGCAAAAAGAAAAAAAAAAAGACAAGTAAGAGTGTAAGTGAACCAGAACGTGTAGAAAAGATAAATAATGTCATTAAGGACTTAGGCTCCTTTGTTCTTGCTCCACCAGTGTTAGCAAATTTTTTTTTCTCCTCATGGTCACAGAATGGTTGGAGAACCTTCAAGCATTTACTCTGCATTCTAGGCATGAAGAATATGGAATGGACAAAACTCTTCCTTGCAGAGCTTTGTCTTTTTCGCTTGAGAAGAGATAGTGATACCCTTTCCAGGGAATCCATCTATGTCTTTATTGGCTGTGACTGAAAGTGAAGCTGGGAGTTAGAATATTTTTATCTGGGAATATTGAATAATATTTTTTTGTAAGAAGGAAGGGGAAGGGATGGTCTTTGTTTGGGTTGCAACTTACAGATATGCCACAGAATGGCCCCCTTCTTAGTCTTCATCGGAGTGACAGATTTGTTTCCTTCATAGCATTTTTTGCACATTGTAGTTTAATAATTATTAATTTTTACCAGATAAAATTTACTAGTTTTTGCCTGTTTTCTCCATCAGACAGGGATCATGTCTTACTTGTAATTGGAGATAATAAACACTGTTGAGTGAATGTATGTACAAAGGGATTTTCCTTTTTCTTGTTTCTTGTAGAGATGGTCCATGTTTGTCCAATATTGACCATTGAGATGGGTTTTGCTAGAATTTGGGCATTTCTCTTTTTACCATTTTCAGTTTCTGGCTAAAGGAGAAGGAAAAGTTGAGGTCTCTAAAAATTAGCTTTGGCAGCTTAGATTCCCATAAGTGGTAGGGGATATAGTTCAGATGGAAGGGAGCAGCCTTATCTTCCTGCTTTCCGTCATCAGTCTCCCTTAAGCCATCCCTCCCACTCTGTCCTTGAAGTTCAAAGCCACTGGATCTGCCAGTCAGGTGTGATGTTTCTTAGCTGTACCTCTGCAGCAATCAGCATCCCTCCTCTACCATGTGCAGTGTGGCCGCTTGGGGGGGTGGGTGAGGGAGCTGCAGGCGTTCCCATGAGATTTCTGACCTTCAGTCAGAGACTCATTGGGATTAGCAATTGGCTCCAAACAACTGGTCTCCAGCCCTTCTTCCACAACAGCCCAAACTCTTTGCCCTCCACAGGCCTTTGCTCCCGAGATCCTTTCTGGATTGTACCATTTTATCATAAAGAAAGGATATGTATTGACTTCCATGATTTCTAAGAAATATTTTATTTATTTTTAGGGAGAGGAAGGGATGGAGAAAGAGAGGGAGAGACACATCAATGTGTGGGTGCCCCTCACACGCCCCCTCCTGGGGACCTGGCCTACAACCCAGGAGTGTGCCCTAGACTGGGAATTGAACTGGTGACCCCCCTTTGGTTTTCAGGCTGGCACTCAGTCCGTTGAGCCACACCAGCCAAGGCTGACTGCCATGATTTTTAAAAATTGTGATAATATACATAACATAAAGTTTACCATCTTAATCATTTCTAAGTGTACACCCAGGAGTGTTAAGTACATTCATACGGTTGTGCAACCCACCTCCAGAATTCGTTTTATCTTGCAGAACTGAAACTCTACTCATTAAATAACAACTTTTCATTCCTCCCTCCTCCCACCCACTAGCAAACACTATTCTACTTTCTGTCTCTGTGATTTTGACTACTCTACATGCCTCATATAAGTGTTTGTATTTTTATGGCTGTCTTATTTCACTGAGTATAATGTCTGTAAGGTTCACCCATGTTGTAGCATGTGTCAGAATTTACTTCCTTTTTTAAGACTGCATAATATTCTATTGTGTGTATACACCACATTTTGTTTCTCCATTCATACATTTTTTATTTTTATTTTTATTTTTGTATTGTTCTATTACAGTTGCCCAGTCCCCCCTTTACCGTCCCCCCACCCCCACCTTCACTGCTCTCCATTCATCTATTGATAAATACTTGGGTTGCTTCTGAAATCTTTTGGCTATTGTGAATAATGCTGCTATGAACATGGGTACACAGATACCTCTTTAAGTCTGCTTTTAATTATTTTGAATGCATACCCAGAAGTGGAATTGCTGGATTACATGGCAGCTTTACTTGTAAATTTCTGAGGAAGCTCCATATAGTTTTGCATAGTGGCTGCACCATTTTGCATTTTAGCCAGTGGTCTATAAGGGCGCTGATTTTTCTACATCATCATCTATACTTGGTATTTTCTGTTTTGTTTTGTTTTGTTTTGTTTTTGATAGTAGCCATCTCAATGGGTGTGAGGTGGTGTCTCATTGTGGTTTTCATTTGCATTTCCATACTGGTGAGTATGTTGAGCATCTTTTTATGTGCTTATTGGCCCTTTGTGTATCATCTTTGAAGAAATGTCTATTCACGTTGACTTCCATGATTTTACATTAGTACATCTGTATTGATTCGGGCAAGCCAACTGGGAAAAACTCTTGGCATTTAGACTGATTTTGTGGTTTTCTGCAAATAAATTCTGCCCCCAAATAACCTCTCACTTTCTGGAAGCAGTCAGCATGAGCACAGTTCTGAAGATAACTTTCTTTCAAAAGGGAAATTCATAAAGTATCATGCATCTTCCTTTTTTTGACACTAATGGAACAATTTAATATAATTTCCGAGGGAAGCAGAGCTGCTGGAAAGGCTCATGTGATGAGGGAAGGTTACCCAGCTCCACCATCAGGCAGCATGTGGGAGCAGAGAATGGGGTTCTCTGCGGTTCTGGCTTTTGGGGACAGATGTGGGTGAGACAGCCCATGGCAAGCCCCTTAGGGCTTGGGGCAGAGCCTGGGGAAAGGGGATGTAGGAAGGGAAAGGCAGTGCTTCAAGAGTCCTGCAGAAACAGGAAGTGTCCTCTACTGCCCTACAGATTCTATTGCTTCTAAGTACAGGGTAGCAGAGGCAGTGTACTCAGGTCGCATAGGAGTTAGGAAAACCACTCTTGGACTTGGAGTCTCTTTAAGACTCATTGTTCTCATCTTTCAAGCAGAGACATTAATAGGACCTACCTCATAGGGATTGTGGTGAGGTTTAAAGAAGAAAGACAGGAAAAATGCTGGCACCTAGTGAGTGATTAAGTGATTGTTAAGGTGCTGGAGTCTTTGTCCTGAGAGCCCTTGGTCTTATGAGGAAACAACCTGGTCCCTTCAAAATTGCAATACAAAGTTGGAAGAAAAAGAGTTAAGATGTGCTATGCCCTCGCTTTATGAGAATGGTTGGAAATGAGCATTTGTTCTGAACCAGGATTCTTGGGTTGGCATCAGGCTGGTTTTCCAAGAAGAAGGCATTTGAATTGACTCTTGTAGACTCAGCTGGGTGCCAGTCAGCAAAGGTGTAGGGACTGGGGAAAGCAGGCAAATGAAACAGTGTGAGCAAAGCCTTGGGGGCCTAACAGTTTGTGGTTAATCACCAGCTGAGATGTTTGGTATTGTGGTACATGGAACACTCTTGGAACATCATAAAAACATTGAAATCCAATGTTTAAAAAAGACATCGGTTGATTAAAATGACATTTTCCAAATTTATCTGTGGACATATATGTAAGTGTAAAAGGACTGTAAATCCAAATCCTGAAGAATCCAGACAGGAGACCTAAACGAGTGACGTGAGTTGAGTGTAAAACACTGATGGTGGTGGGGCCCATGTTGAACTGGAGGGTAGCTGCCTTGGTAAAAGGGGCATCTAATAGTAAGCTCTGCTTTGTTGCACTCTAAAGGCAGGGCTTCTGGCTTTTCGAGCTTTTCAAGAGAATCCAGGAATCAGGATTTTATGTAAAAGTTTATTTTTTGAGAAAAGATATGTTATGGGCCAAACAAAAGATGTCTGTAGGCTAGCACCCTGCAATCCCTCATCTAAACTCTATTAGAATTTTTAAAAGGGTAGTACAAACTTTACTTAGTAGAGCTACTTAGTTAAGTTTTTGTGTGGTACTAGCCTTTGAAAGGGCGATGACACCTTCGGAATGAGTCAGTATTGCAGGACAAACATTGACTGTGGTCATTACAGCAAAATCTCTAAATGACATATTAGCTTTGACAACACATTTCAAAAAGAACAGCAAACCACCCCTCTCACCGGGTTTTAGCTCCCCCAGCTTTCTACCACCATTACCCAATACTGCACCATATGATGGATTGGAGATGTGTTTGGATTTACAGTTATGGCTATGCTGCTGGAATGGCGGCTAATGTCTTTGCGAGCTGCATCCACTGGCTAACATACAGGGGGCAGCCATTTATGTTAGATGGCCAATATAGGCAGACATGGTTTAGATTTGTATAAACCTGTGTAATCTTATAGGGTTTGCCTGCTACTTAGAATAGTATATTTTTTCCTTCTAGCTAACTATGTCTTTTAATGCTGAGGGTATGTACGTAATGCAGACATTCGAATCTTAAACCTCAGGGTGGGATGGAACCTTAAAATTCATTCATGCTACCTACCCTTTCTGTGAGGTAGGAATCTTGGTTATAGGTGGCAGAAAACTCAAACTGGCTTAATTTAGACGGGCGTTTTTTGCTGCATGTAACCAAAAAGTTTAAGGGTTTACATGCCTTTAGATATAGTTTGATTCAGGGGCTCGTTACGTTACCAGGACAGTTTCTCCCACTTTTTCTCTCTTGGCTCCATTGTCAGATACGAGAGCCTCCCCTCTCAATGGCAAGATGTCTGTGGAAGCCCTATCTGCATTTCTTTCCTCTACCTTCAGATTCATGCAAGGAAGAGCACCTCCAACTCTGTGGTTGAATCTCACTGGGTCTGAATTAGGTACCAGGGTCAGTGAGAAAACAGTGCTCTGATTGGCCAGCCATGTGTATTCTCAGAAGTCTTCATGTATACACTTATTGAAGTATTTATTGAATACCTGCTGTGCCAGGTGGTGGCAGGGGTATCTGACAGTGAACATGATTGGCCCAGTCCCTGCCGTTACAAAAGCCTTATCTAGTAAATAATACAGACAAATAAGTAGGCAGGTGCTGACACAGTGCCTACTTGCCATGACTGCTGTGTGGGATTCTGAGGTGTGCAGCATTGGTGCACCTAGCTGAAGGCTTCTGGACCGCTTCTGGGACTAAATGATTTCAAAGTCCAGCCTCAAAGATGATGGGTTTACCTAACTAAAGGAGAGTGTGGAAAGAAGGAGAAGGGGGATCCAGGAAGAGGGAATAGCATACACAAAGGCACAGGAGGACTGAGGAACCAAAATTTGTTTGCCTTGCTGGCACAGAGTGTCTGTTATATATTTACGGGGTGGGGGATGTGGTTAGGGAAAAGAAGGATAGGAACCCTATTGTGAAGGGCTCACCATGTCCAGTTTAAGAGTAGGTCCCCCCCCTGCCACGGTACAGATATTTTTTTTTTTTTAATAAAGCATTACATGATTAGATTTACCTTTTAGATACCACTGTGGCTGTGGTTGAAAAATGAATTTCTAGGTGGCAAGGCTGGAGGAATGGACGTGGGTTGAGATGCAGTTGTAGGAATTAAGCAGGATTTGAGGTCGCCTGGGTTGCAGTGAAGAGGGAGGTTGCTGGAGGATTGGAGAGATGTTTAGGGAGTGTCACTGAGAGATCTTGGTGACTGATTGGGTATGGGCGGAGTGTGGGAGAGGGAGGAGTCATGGTTGGTTTCCAGGCTTCAGCTTGGGGATTAGGTGGGTTGGTGGTGCTGTCCCCAGAGATGGGGACTATGGGAAGAGGACTGTGTTTTGAGGAAATCATGGAATTTCAAATGGCACAGACTGGTTGGCATGTGGATATTCAGACCTGGGACTTAGGGCATGGATCTGGGCTCAGGACAGAGATGTGGGTCTTGATTGAATATCAATGGTAATTACAATCATGGAAGTTGATGAGCTTTCTGAAAGAGCTCCTGTAGTCTCTGGTGAGAAGAGAAGTGAGCCCCAGGCTGGGGACGTTGGCTTTGGAAATATTGTTGAAATGTGTAGAAATGAGAGCACAGATAGAGTTATTTCAGCAAACATTTATTGAGCAAGAGCCTGTGCAAGGTGCTGTGGAATATGGGGTACCCTCAGATGCCTGGAACTTGGACATTGTGTTAGGGGCAGAGATACTATCTATAGATGCCCATCATGTAAAAGACATTGTGCTAAGGGCTGGGACAAGGTAGGCTGGGAAACAGAGTTCTGTCAGGGAGACTGAGAGGGCTTCCTGGAGAAGGTAGCTTGTTTATTTTTTTAAACCTAGAAAAATAACCTCAATACATGATTTTAGTTTGGTACTCTGGCCTGGCATTGGATGTCAATTTTATATAGTAGTTGCTCTTTTCTCATAAGTAAAACAAAGATGGTGACTTTTGCATTGAGTATTCAAAGAGATCTTCTGTTGTCAGATAGGGCTGAAGTTTCAGAATGGAAGAGAATGGGGGACGGATCAGTGAGAAGATGCTGCATAAATGATGGCTCAAGGGGAGAGGAAAAGATAGTCCTTCACCATGGCAGGAATCAAGGTGGCTTAAAGGCATTTGTGGGAAATCCTAACAGAAAATAGTAGGGAGGGTTTAAATGCCATGCTTCAGAGCTTAGGGCCCATGATGGAGGCACAGGGGACTTAATGAGCAATAAGAAGCTGGAGGCTGATGTGGCCTCCATAGCTACCGGCTAAAGTGTGAACTTTTTAACCAGGCAGACCTGGGGTTGGATTTGAACTCTGCTGCTTCCTAGCTGTGTGGTCTTGGCTGGATTATTTACCTCTCTGATCCTCAGTTTTCTCTTCTGTCAGATAGGAATGAAATACCTCATGAAGTTATGAGGAATGAAGTATGATAATGTACAGGAAGCACTCAGCAGTGTCTGGAATAGAGAAATTCTCCAATCCATATTAACATGATACTTTTATACATAATCAGACCCTCAAACACATGGAGACTATTGTATCATCTTAACGACCTGTTCCATTGTGTAGCACTCAGAGCCTGGCACGTAGAAGATGATCAGAAAATTTTTCTTGGCTAAAAAATGGATTGCACCAGTTTCTTTTTTCCTTTTTGGGAAACACCTGCTTTTTCCAAAGGGAAAAACACTTTGATACTCTGACAAAAACTACGGGAGAAGGTGAAGTTCCTTTTCTTCAGGTGCCTATGTTTTCACAGACATGAGGCTGACTGTTCTGCAAAGTAGGAGAGGGTTTGTGGGTTCCTAAAGCCATGCTGAGGCGGCAGTAAGGAGGAAAAACCTGAAGTGGTGGTAGGGGACAGTGTTCTGTGACATGTGACTCCCCCTGTGGGACCCCTTGAAACCTTCTGTGACATTTTGCATCAGTAATGCTTCCCTCTACCATTTGCTGTGGTTGAAGTGGGATTTGTAGTTTCATGTGATTGTCAGACCTCCTAGTAACTCTCCTTCTACAGGAAGGCAGCTGTCTCTGAGCCAGCTGGTGTCTTTTGGATGTGGGAAGCTTTCATCTGGGGGAAGATAACAGCTTGAGGAAAGATGGAAGGAAGTGTGTGTGGGGGGAGATGGATGGGTCCAGTCTTTCTAACGTCCGAGGCGGCCTCCCTGTGTGTGGATGGCCAGCTGTTCAAGGTGGATGCTTTCTTCCCACTTGAAATTATGGAGTAGCTCTTTTGAAGGGCATTTCGATGACTTGTCTGCAGATTCTAGGAAAGAAATTAAATTTGGTTTTCACTGTCTGTCTTTGAAGCTTTCTTTCTTCTCACTTGTTGTTGTTATGTCTCTAAATGGAAGCATTTAGTGCTTATTATGGGCCTCATAGGGTTGTTATGAATGAGTATATGCAAAACTCTTACGCAGTACCCAATACATATAAAACATTTATTATTATTATTGGTTAGCACCAAGTCCATTTAAGTCTTGCAACATCAGGTGGTGGGTGTCATGTAAATATTAAAAACACACTTTAACAATATCATTCTCCTACTTTGAAACAATAACAGATGCTTAGTCACATCTGAAGGCATCTGTAGCTCATAGGAAGATGACTGGCTCAGGATCATTCAGAAAGCAAAGGGCAGAGCTGATTGCCATGGCGTAACCATTGCCAAGCATCAGTGCCCAAGGATGGATTGACTTGAGGATTCCAGTCTGTTATTGGCTATTCCCCCATGACACTGAGGGTGTCTGCTCAGAAAAATAAAGGAAGCCATCAATCCTTTCTTTTATAATTTTTACTGAATTTTTTTTTGGTGACATTGGTTAATAAAATTATATAGATTTCAGGTGTACAATTCTGTAATACAACATCATCTGTATATTGTATTATGTATTCACCACCCCAAGTCAAGTGTCCTTCCATTACTATTTATCCCCCTGTACGTTCTTGTACCTCCCCCTAACTCCCTTTCTCTCTGGCAATCACCATGCTGTTGTCTGTCTGAGTTTTTTTTTTTTTCATTGCTTAATCCCTTTACCTTTTTCACCCATCTCCCTACTGCTTCCCCTCTGACAGCTGTCAGTCCATTGTCTGTATATATCTTTGAGTTTGTTTCTATTCCGTTATTTTGTTCATTAGTTTCCACATATAAGTGAAATCATATGGTGCTTGTCTACTTGTCTTTCTCTGACTAGCTTATTTCACTGAGCATAATATTCTCCAGGTCCATCCATGCTGTGGCAAAAGGTAAGCTTTCCTTCTTTTTTATGGCTGAGTAGTATTCCATTGTGTAAATGCACCCCAGCTTTTTTACTCACTCATTTACTGATGAGCATTTGGGCTGCTTTCAAATCTTGGTTACTGTAAATAACACTGCAGTGAACACAGAAGTACTATGTTCTTTTGAATCAGTGTTTCAGGTTTCTTTGGATATATCCCCGGAAGTGGAATTGCTGAGTTATTAGGCAGTTCCGTTTTTTAATTTTTGAGGAAAATCCACACTGTTTTCCATAGTGGATGCATTCCCACCAACAGTGCGGAGGGTTCCCTTTTCTCCACATCCTTGCTAACACTTATGGTTTGTTGATTTATTGATGACAGCCATTCTAACAGGTATGAGGTGATAATACTGCATTGTGGTTTTAATTTGCATTTCTCTGAAGATTAGTGCCATTGAGCATCTTTTCTTATGTTTATTGACCATTCTCTTTAGAGAAGTGTCTGTTCAGGTCCCTTGCCCATTTTTTAAATTGGATTTTTTATTTTGGTGTTGAGTTTTATAAGTTCTTTATAAATTTTATATGATTCCCCACTAGGGTTAGGATCAGCGAAGATGCCATCAGAGACCTACTGTCACTGTTATCTTATTCTCTAAATCTTTTATCTTTTACTTTGGTGCTCTCAACAGCCCCAAGGCCTAACCAAGAGGGAGTTTTCTCTGTCACCTATGGGGAGGATGCCTTGGTTGTCCCAGTGCTCTGAGCTAATGGTGAGACCTTGACCAGACATCAATTTCTGTGTTTCCACATTCAGTTATATTCTCTGCTCAGTAGACCACGAGGCCTCCAGACAAGACAGATGGCAGACAACTACAGGAGTTTAAAATAGACCGAGCTTACTTCTGAGGTAGACATGTGCGTGGAAAGTGAGCTGGAAGACAGTGACCCCTTTGTGGGAAAGCATCTTGGCGAAGAGGAGCCCAGAGTGGAGCACTGAATGTGAGGATGAGTATAGTTAGGTGGGTGTAAGGGTGTGAGAAGGGGCCTGGGTAGGAGCCAATCTGAGGCAGGGCAGGGAGGAAGGAAGAGAGAGTAGCTGCTAGGAAAGATGTTATGTGTATCGATATAGTTTCTTCCCTCCTTTCCACCTCTGCACAGCCGGTTGTGCTACCTGCTGAGAGATGAGAAGGCTCGAGTGGTCATTCTGGGATGACTGCTGTTTTTTCCTGCCCATTTTTCTGGCCTGCTAGGTCTTGGAGGCTGATGTCCAAGAAGCTCCTTCAAAGAAAGCTGTACAACCTTTTTAGGACTTCAAGGCCTTCGCATGCCTTATATTTTGGAAAATAGACCAAGAGGTGGTCCCTAGCTTCCACATTTGTACTATGTAACCTGGCATTCCTGCCTGTGGCTGGTAGATCAAGTATAGCTCCTGATTCTTTCTCTGGAGACTTGGACTTAACATTGAGATGCCAGCTAGCCTCCATCAATGCCAGACTGGAAGGGTGTGCTATCTCAGGGACTCTGTGATATGCATCAAGTAGCAGAGAAAGATGAACTGCAGAGAGACAGAGGAGTGGGGCAGGCTCAGAGGCTCAGAGGTCATGTGGACTAGAAATGGAAGTGGCTGCCTTGGTTCCTGGTGATCCTGCATAGAAGGCAAGCTATAGTTACTACCCCTGGTTTCTGTGAGATAGCTTGTTTTCTTACAACAGACTTCTTTCTTTATTCAAGCTACTATTAGTGGGGTTCTGTCACTTGCAATCCTGAGTAAGAGACTGAGGAGATGAAGGTGGAAAACTTGTTTGCAAAGGTATTGAGGTTATTGGAATCTCTCTGGAGGGTACATTATGGGAATTATTAGGTTGCAGTTCTGACTGGAGGGGGTCTTGTAGCTATCTGGGGATTTAAAAGTGGCAACAGAAGATGATGTTTGCCCATCCAATAGCCATCCCTCTTTAGTTTCTAGTTTTGTTTAATGAAAATGTACCCAAGGGACAAAATATGAGTGATCCATGATGATTCTATATCCCTTCTCAGTGATTGGTCTAATAGTGGTTATGGGACCCAGTTTTAGCCAATGTGAGATAGGGGAACTTGTTTTTCATCCTAACCCCTTCCAAAGATGTGTCACATAAGAAAATCATGGGTGACTGACTACCTTTAGACTAAACAGATGCCAAGAATTGCAGTGACACTGACCTGGAGTGCTGACATCCTTGAGTCACTGATACAGCCCCAGGAACCTTTTGTTTCAAACTGTGTGTGTGTGTGTGTGTGGTGTAAGATTATTGATATGCCCCTTTTGTTTAAGCAGCAACTTAGTTGGATATTCTCTGCAGACATACCCTGGTCCTTTCCAGCCAGCAAAGCCATGCTATTTAATTGAGCCATAAGCATCTTAGTTGATTCAGTTAGGGTTCATGATTTGGAGACTTAGGAAGACAGCAAGGTGAAATGGCACATATAGTTGGGGATAAAATATTTTAAAGAAGAAAGTTAATACTTTTCCTCATAAACCAGGCATAATAGAGCTCTGACTTTGAAAGTTGTATGAACAGGTATACTTGTTTACCCATCCACCCATCCATCCATCAATCATCTACCTGTCCATCTGTGCATCCATCATCTGCCCATCCATTCATCTACCAATCCATCTGTCCACCTGTTATCTGCCCATTCCTTTATTTTCCATCCATCCATCCATCCATCCGTCCATCCTTCATTTGACCATTTGTTCATACCTCTGTCCCTCCTTCCATTTGACTTTCTTTTTATGGAACTTTGCCCTTGAGCAATGGAGAATCTTCTTCTTGGCCTTGCTTGATTCTGTCTGTTATCATTTCTGTATAAACACTTTTCTTTTTCCAATTAGGTCTTGTGTAGAGAAATGGGATTTAGGTGGTCATAGAAGGGTGTGAAGGAAATTCTGCCACAGCCTCTCTCTAGGGAAACCTTGACGTCCAGGTGTCTGCCATTTAAGAGAAGTGTTGATTTTTAGACATTGGGGAAAAAAGTGTTTCTTCAGTTTTTAGGACATTAAAAGCTCCTACTCCTCCTTGTTTTACTCCCTGGAGCTTTGTCAAACTTATTCAAGCACTGTCAGCTTCAGTCATGGCTTTGCTGGCCAGAAAGGACAAGGTTATGTCTGCGGATAAATCTTGTGGAATTGCCTCAGGAGTGCCTCCTTCAGGGAACAAGTGCTATTCTAACGGCAATTTTAAGAGGAAGGTAATCTTTTTTTTTTTATTCTTACAAACTCATGTGCGTTTTCATGTAAATGTGCTGATCTTTGTTACAATAGTCAAATCTAGAAAATATTTCCAGTTTATAAAATTTTCACCCATCTTGGGCCCTTATCCTCTTCAGGTTAGAAATGGGAACTGTTTGTACATGTGCTTTCTCCCTCTTGATCTTTGTTACTGCAGTGGCGGAGCGGGTACTAGAGGGTGTGCACTGATAGCATGTCACTGTGATTTCTTTTTTTGTTTCCTCACTGCCTTTGATCAGGTTTTTATCAAAATTGGCTGTCCACAGTGATTTGACCTTTACAGAATAAACAAATTTAAGTTTATACTGCAGGCTTCTTCTCTTCTGTGGTGGGTTTATTTTTTGCGGGCTGCTTCTCAGCTGCTGGGTTCTCAGTAGCTGCAGGCTTTTTTTGCACCTAGGGCTTATTCTGCTTCTTAAGGTCAATACCTTCTTTTCCTTCTCTACTCCAGACTTCTTGCCTGGAACCCCTCTTCTCATCTCATGTGGCTTCTAATGCTGCTGCTGCTCTGCCCACCCAGAGTTTGTGGTTCTGGCCTGGTGAAGAAAGGTGTTCCGATGCATGCATGGTCTTTTCATGTGGGTTTAGCTTCAACATGACTCTCAGATATTTCAGTGGATTCTTCTTCAGGACTCTGCAGTGGGTCTTCTTGTGTGGTGCTTGGAGGGCTCTTTGGATCTCTGGGCTTTTCAAAATTCTGCTAAGGTCTGTACTGAGTATGTTGTGAGCATGTTGTATAATTAATCTTGAGGGAGGCAGCTTTTGCCAAGTGCCATATAGGTCATTTGACCTGTGGAAAGCACTTCCAGTTCCCATGCAGAAATGGCCCACCAGGAGCAAGTTTTAAAAGTTCAGTTTGCTTACATTAAGCAGAGTTAATTCCAGGGATGTTTCTGAATGCTTTGATGATATCATTGTGCTCATTATAGATGATGCAAGGTCCTCTGCACTGGATACGGTGACAGTTTCCCATTTATCCCTTGCCAGCTCTCATTCACTGAGAGGCATAGGCCTTTCTGATATCATTACAGGCCTCAAGTTTTTTAAGAAGCAAAGCAAGCCTCCTTGATATTCTTGTAACCTTCAAATTTATCTTCGACCACCCAAGCAGGGGTGTCCAACCTGTGGCCCACAGGTTGCATGTGGCTCAGAATGGCTATGAATCCAGCCCAACACAAAATTGTAAATTTACTTAAAACATTAGGAGATTTTGTTGTTTTTTTAAACTTCTTTTTATTGTCATTCAAGTACAGTTGTCTCCATTTTCCTGCCACCATTTTTCCTGCCCCCGCATCCCCACCTTCCACCCTCAATCCTACCCCCCTTTGGCTTTGCCATGTTGCAATGTATTTAATGTATGGCCGAAGACAACTCTTCTTCTTCCAGTGTGACCCGGAGATGCCAAAAGGTTGGACATGCCTGCACTAAAGGAAGTTCTGGAACTTCCTCAGACATGACCGGTGCTGGTATGGCCGAGGCAGTCAGGTCAGAGCAGATGGCATATCGCTTCTGTGTTGTGTCCACTCTGTGATGCCAAGAGCACTAGGTTTTTGTTGGTTCAAACATGCGGGCCCCATGACATGGATTTCCAAAAGCACCCTGGTTAGAATGATGAGTCTTACCACATTGAACTTGGAGAATTTGAGCCACAGCTCTGCCAGTACCCTAAGACTAGGCACTGTTTTGATGACCTGCCAATTCACTGACAGCACAGGACTGTCTGCTGTTTCTGTGCAAGTTGGTGTGAACAAGCTTGATATTTGGTCGAATGGGAGTCTTGAACATAGCAGGCAAAGTGACATTGTTGCCAGGTGATTCCCCTTTTCAGAGTACACTGATATCAGTGGATGCGCACACGCCATGTCATGAAGAGGCGGAGGCCACGCTCTCCTCAACACAGGAGAAGTGGCAGTGTGACTCCTGACTGAGGCCCTTGGGTTTGTGTGTGGGGAGGAAAGAGGAGGAGGAAGAACCTGGGGTGGTAGGAGTGTGAGCCATACTCTCAGTAGTAATTGACTGCATTTAGAAAATGGAATTCTTATTTCCTGAACAAAGTTGGCTTCTTTTTTCTGTACGTGGTCTTTGCAAGTGCTTGAGTCCCTGCTGGAGTGTGGTGAAGGCTGGGAAGAGGAGGGGTTTGTTTTGGAACCGCTGGTCACAAACCTGGCTGAACAGTCACCTGCAGGATCTGTTTATACATCAGATTTGGAAACCTCACTTCTTCAGAACTGCCAGATCAAGCGATTGTCACTTGTGGCTGCATGTTAGGTTGACCTGGGGAGCTTTGAAAAGTCCCTGTGCCCTGGCCTTAGTTCAAACCAATGAAATCAGAAGAGCTGGAGGTGGGACCCAAGCAGCAGCCCTTATTAAAGGCTCCTCAGGTGATTATAATGAACAGCGAGGCTTGAGAGCCCCTGTGGAGGTAATCAGTTCTTTCTATAAAGCCTGACCAGGCAGTCTTCTGAACATCACTGATATAGACAAGGCAGGCTCACCCACCTTTCTTACTGCAGCAAACTGTTTACAAATGGGCAGATTGGAGGTATACCAGCCACAGGGACCCAAAAGAAATATAAGATTCAAATTAAACCCTGGCTGGTGTGGCTCAGTGGATTGAGTGCCAGCCTGCGAATCAAAAGGTTGCTGTTTCAATTCCCTGCCAGGGCACATGCTTGGGTTGCAGGCCAGGTCGCCAGTTGGGGGTTGTGAGAGGCAACCAAATGATGTTTCACACATCGATATTTCTCTCTCTCTTTCTCCCTCCCTCTCCTCTCTCTAAAAATAAATAAAATTGAAATTAAAAAATAAACAAATTAAATTATACCAGCCTTGGGTATACATATCCCTCCTCCACATCAAAAGTCTCTTTAAAAAATTTAGTGTTTTAAAATGAAATTTTTTTTTGTAATATAGTCACATGGTTCAAAAAATATAAGAAAGTATATTGTTTTAAAGTCTCTTCATGCAGTTGTGTCCTCTATCCACCCGCATTCCACCCTTGCTTTGGGTATCTTTCCAGAGGTTTTTTTTCCCTCCAACTCTCATTGTTTTCATGGGAAAAGGAAGCATACTACAACCTATAGTCTACACTTTGTTTTCTTCTAATGTTTGGTTAGTAGGCTCTGGTGTGGTGTAATGGCTGATATTCTCATTTGTTGGGTATCCTCACCGAGTGGCAGGAGCTCATGCCATACCAAACTTAACATATTTGAATTATTCCCTCCTACCCCCTCACCCTGCATCTTGGAGATCTTTCTATATAAGCACAAAGAGAGCTTCCTTATGCTTAAAAAATAGATGCAAAGTATTTTGTTGGATGGACAATTTGTAATTTATTAAACCAGTCCTCTGGTGATGGACTGTATATTATTTCCAATTTGGGGCCATTTCAAACAATATTATTAAGGATAGTGTGGTAAATATAAATGTATAATTTCCGATGGGAGGAAATCCATCTGTAGAACTTCCATAAGTGCTGTTTCCTGGTGAAAGGGCATTTGGTGGAGTCTAACTAGCCATGAGAAATTTTGGGAAGATGTCACATTATCTACAGTTGCTGTACCAGGCAGCTCTTCTCCAGCGATTGTGGCAGGTGTAGAATTATATTTGCTTCTCTCCATGTGTGACTTTGGGGAACCAGCTGAAAGATTTATGTCTGGTGGTTTTAGAGGAGATGCTTCTGGTGCTACGATTCTCTAAGGGTTGTTGTTGGAGCACCTGAATGAATCCCTGGTGTCTGATAAAAATGCAGACCCTGGACTCCATCAGAATTTTGGGGGTGGAGCCTTATCAATTTTTAATAAGTTCCCCAGTTGATGCTTATTAAAGTTACACTGAACTTTGAGAATCACTACTTTAGAATCACTATTGTAGAGCAATGTCCTAGGACCACACTGGATCATCCAGGTCAGGATCTGTGACTGCCATCAACATCAAAAGCTCCATGACTCCAAGGAAAGACTTATTTTTGGCATAGGTTGACAATTACATTTGGTTATTAGTCCCTAAGGCAGTATTTCCAACTTTGCCTTCATATACTTGAGATAATAAAAAATAGGAGGAACACTGTTGAGAACACTGAAAATAGTTGTTGGCATCTCAGTGAAATCTTCATTAACTGTGAGACAGATGGGACAGAATTGGGTCCACTCACTCCAAGCATCACTTGTGAAACAAAGACCAAGTGGAAATAGCAGAAAGATCTTTTTCTCTCTCTCACTGTCCTATCCCTAGACTAGGAGACCTAAGTTTGTACCAAATACAAAGTCAGCCCTCTCCTGCTCCAGAATCCCTTTTGGAAATGACCAGAGGCTTCCTACCACCCCTTATCTTCATACATGCTTTCAGAGAGGAAGGCGAGGGAGGCAGTTTACTTTTGCACTTGTCTCTGTAGGGAACTGTTGATGGTGAATGGAACCTTGAGTGTCAAGGCTTGCACAGGTGAGGTGTGTAGGAAAGACCAATGGAGCTATGGTGGGAGTGCGCCTGAGGTTCCGAGAACAAGGTAGTGGAGGGGAGAGGAGTCTGTTTTAGGTCAGCAGAGCTGCTGGAAATCTGGAACCATGCACATTATGCTGCCCTCAGACTTGGCTTGAGAAAGGGGAGTTGGCCATCACCAAAGTGGAAAGAGCAGGACCAAGGATAATCTACACAATCTATCTTCTGGCAAAGACAGGGCCTGGCTATATATTTGCAGTGAGTATTGTAGTACTTCAGACAATGCAACTTCATCTACAGAGTTTTGAGGGGAGTGTTATAATCTACATATTTAATTCTCAGTCAAGCTGTCATTAGTGTGTGAAGGCAACAGAAAAACAGTTTTCAGATATAAAAAGACTGGAAATCTACAAATGAGTTATTTGAAGATGTCCTCTGATTGAGAGAATATCCAATATTAGAAGTGTAAGTATGGGAGATGTGATGGCATAGAGGAACTGGGTAAACACGTTGAGTATTTAAACATAGCATTGAGTTCAAGTAATGTCTGTAAGTCTCATATTGAAATAGATGGCAGAAGGTCCATCACTTGTAACAAAATATACCACTCTGGTAGGAGACATTGATAATAAGGGAGGCTGTGCCTATATGGGGGCAGGAGGTATATGGGAAATGCCCCTATTGGTCCCTCAATTTTCCTGTGAACTTTAAGCTGCTCTAAAAATAAAGTCTTGGCACCCTCTGGGGGGAACATGCCATGCTAGGATAAAAATAAAGTCTTAATAATAAAGTAAAATAGATTATTTGTGAATGAAAGGTAATATGATATAAAAATAACTTTAATCTATTTGAGTCTAAAATACTAGCTTATGTTAATGGAGACTGGAAAGTAGAGAGTAGGTGACTGAGGATAAGGAACTCTTACTTAATTTATTGTCTTTTATGTGAAAGACTTAATTATAAAATATGCCATTGACTTTCTTTGATTAAAATGAAATAAAACTAGAAGTTAATAACAAAGGTTGTAAAATTCCAGGACTTAAAAATAAAACACTTTATTTAATAACCCCGGGATTTTTCAAATTAGTGCTGGATGTTTTAGCCAGTTCTAAACATTGTAATAAGGCAAGAAAAGGAAATAAAAGGCATACAGTTAAGAAAGGAAGAAATAAAACTGTTCTTATTTGCAGATGACCTGATTGTCTCTAAAGAAAATTTCAAGGAATCTACAATTAAAAAAAACTTATCTAAAACTAATAAATGAATTGGGCAAGGTTGTAGGAGACAAGAATAAACATACAAAAATAATTTATACTTCTATATACTAGCAATGAACATGGAAGACCCAGCATAGTAGAGATGCCAGTTCTCCCGAAACTGATAGACACATTTGATGCAATTCCTATCAAAATCTCAACAAAAATATTTTGTAATTTACATAAAAAGGCAAAGGAGCTAGACTAGCTAAAACAGTTGTGAAAAAGACTAAAGTGGGAGAAAACAGTCTTATAGATACAGTGATCGAGACTCTGTGATATTGGTGGAGGAACATTGACTAACGGAACGAAATAGAGAACCCAGGAGGAGACCCACTCAATGCTGCCCAGTTGATTTTTTTGTTAGTCATCACTCCAGGATATGCCCATTGGTTTTACTTTATTTTATTTATTATTTTTATTATATGTATTGGTTACGCTATTACAGTTATCCCAATTTTTTCCCCTTAGCCTCCCAAGCCTCCCCCACCCTCTCAGGCAATCCTCACACCACTGTTCGTATTGATGGGTTGTCTGTATAAGTTCTTTGGCTACTCCTTTCCTATACTGTACTTTACATCCCCATGGCTATTCTGTAACTACTTATTTTTGCTTCGTAATCCCCTCACCATTTCACCCATTCCCCCACTCTCCCCTCCCATCAGGTGACCATCAAAATGCTGTCCATATCCATGATTCTCTGCTCTTGTTTGCTTAGTTTGTTTTGTAGATTCAGTTGTTGACAGGTATGTATTTATTGCTATTTTATTGTTCATAATTTTTATCTTTTTCTTAAATAAGTCCCTTTAATATTTCATATAATAATGGTTTGGTGGTGATGAACTCCTTTAGTTTTTTTCTTGTCTGGGAAGCTCTTTTTCTGCCCTACAATTCTAAATGATATCCTGTTGGGTAGAGCAATCTTGGCTGCAGGTCCCTGTTTTTCTTTGAATATTTCTTGCCAGTCCCTTCTAGTCTGCAAAGTTTCTTTTGAGAAATCAGCTGACAGTCTTGTGGGAACTCCCCTGTAGGTAACTGACTGCTTTTCTCTTGCTGCTTTTAAGATTCTCTCTTTATCTTTAACCTTTGACATTTTAATTAAATTTATCTTGGAGTGGGCCTCTTTGCATCCATCTAGTTTGGGACTCTCTGTGCTTCCTGGAGTTGCATGTCTAATTCCTTCACCAAATTAGGGAAGTTTTCTTATATTATTTTTTTAAAATAGATTTCTAATTCTTCACTCTTTCTCTTCTCCTTCTGACACCCCTATGATGTGAATGTTGGGATGCTTGAAGTTGTTACAAGGGCTCCTTATACTGTCCTCTTTTTTTGGATTCTTTTTTTCTTCTTTTCATTCTGATTGGTTGTTCAAATCATTGATTTGATTCTCTGTTTCATCCATTCTACTGTTGTTTCTCTGTAAATTGTTCTTTATTTCAATTACTGTATCCTTTGTTTCTGTCTGGATCTTTTTTATGCTGTCGAGGTCCTAAGTTCCTTGAGCATCTTTATAACCAGTGTTTTGAACTTGCATCTAATAGATTGCTTGTCTCCATTTTGTTTAGTTCTTTTTCTGGAGTTTTGATATGTTCTTTCACCTGGGTCGTGTTTTTTTTGTCTTTTCATTTTGGTAGCTTCCCTGTGTTTGTTTCTCTGTATTAGGTAGAGCTGCTATGACTCCCTGTCTTGGTATTGTGGCCTAATGTAGTAGGTGTCCTGTAAGGTCCAGTGTCATAGCATCCCCTATCACCCAAGCTGTGTACTCAAGGTGTGCCTTCCATGTGGACACGGTATACCTTCCTCTTGTTGTTGAGCCTTGGTTGCTATTGGCAGATCAATGGAAGGGATTTACTCAAGGTAGTCAACTGCAAGGATTGGCTGTGACCACTTACCACCACCATCTGCCCTCTGTGGAGGATCAGCTGTGCAGGGGCAGGGTGATGGTGCTCTGACATGATGTGTAGCTGTCCAGTGGGTGCGCAGGCTCCTGGGTTTCCTGGGTGGTACAAGACAAGGTCAGCCCCCATCTGTGTTTTGCCTGGGGCACCCTGCCTGAGCTATAGAACAGGGGTCCCCAACACCAGGACAGTGGACTGGAACCAGGCCACGAGCGAAGCTTGTCTGAGCTCTGCCTCCTGTCTCCTGTCTGTGGAAAAATTGTCTTCCATGAAACTGGTTCCTAGTGTCAGAAAGGTTGGGGACTGCTGCTATAGAACAATCTGAGATGGCTGCTACTTGTGCTGGGTTTGGGTATTCCCAGGTGAAGCCAAGCTTTGACTTTAGTTAGGTTGCTGCTTGTGCCATGACTGGGGCCATGTAGCAAGAGGTATGGGGGCTGGGGGTGCACTGAGGCCAGCTATCGCTTGTTTGAAAGGATTTAGAAAAATGTGAAGCTTAGCCAAGACCAGCTGTTCATATGGAAAAGCTCCTGTTAACAGCTGTAAGTTGGGTAGGATGGAGTCTCCAGGGCAGGGCAAACAGTGTTAGCCAGGTTGATGGAGGCTCAGATATAGTACTGCCTGTTGTCTCTGTGGCTCTGCCCACCTTTCGTCTGGGAGAAAGCTGTCCCCCAGCTCTGGCCTTGATGTCAGTTACTTCACTTCCTCCCTGTATGCCACTGGTGCCTTTCAAGCTGCTATCCTGATGCTGGAGCTCAGAGGGGCTTAGTTTGAGTAAGTTTGTGTGTGGGTTCTTTAAGAGGAACTGCTTGGGACTCTTGAAGATCCTCCACCGACTCAATCCCTGCTGGTTTTTGGAGCCAGAAGTTATGGGGACTTATTTTCCTGGCACTGGTACCCTGTGCTGGGGGGCCTGGTGTGCTGCTGGGACTCCTCGCTCCTGAGATGTCCCTCCTGATTTTTTTTATCACCATACGTGTATGTGGGAGCAGCCTATTCCATGTCTCCACCCTTCTAACCAGCCTGGCTGGGTGTGGTTTCTTTAATTCTGTAGTTGTCAGACTTCCATTCAAGTCGATTTCTAGTGGTTTGAGTGATGGTTGTTCTGTAATTTAGTTGTAATTTTGATGTGGTTGTGCGAGGAGTTGAACTGTGTTTACCTATGCCTCCATCTTGATGCCCATTGATTTTAGAGAGGGGGCAGGAGAGAAACATCAATTGGTCGCCTCTCATAGGTGCTGGGACTGGGAACTGAACCCACAGCCCAGGCATGTGCTCTGTTGGGACAACGTTCCAACCAACTGAGCCACACCAGCCAGGGCCCTCGTTGATTTTTGACATGATAAAAAAACAATTCAATTGAGGAAATGAATTTTTAACCAGTAGTGCTGGGGCAGTTGTACACCAGTGGACAAAAAAATAAACCTTGGCCTTAGTTTCACATCTAATACAAAAATTAACTGAAAATAGATAATGGATTTTAATGTAAAACATAAAACTATGAAGCCTTTAGAAGAAAGTGTTGGAGAAAAATTATTAGAATCTAAGGCCAAAGAGTTCTTAGACTTGACACCAAAAGCAGGAATCATAAAAGGAGGAGCCGATAAATTGGACCACATCCAAATAGAAAACTATTGGTCTGTGAAAGGCCCTGTTAACAGAACGAAAAGGTAAACCACAGACTGGGACCAAATATTTGTAAACCACATCTCTGCAAAGACTATCTAGAATATATAAGGAACTCTCAGAACTCAACTAAACAACTCAATTAGAAAATAGGCAAAAGATACAGATAGACATTTCACTGAAGAGGTGATATAGGTGGCAAATAGGCATATACGAAGACAGTCAAAGTCACACAAGCACCCACAGCCCACAATGAGATATTATTGCACACTTAACAGAACGGCTAAAATAAAAAATAATGACAACACTAAATGCTAGTGAAGATGTGGAGCAACTGGATCTCTCTAAGAAACTTTTGGTGGAAATACACAATAGGACAGCTGCTCTGGGAAATAGTTTGGCAGTTTCTTAAAAAACTAAACATATGACCCAGGAATCAAACTCTTGGGTATTTATCCACAAGAAATGAAAACTAATGTTTATACAAAAATTTCCCTGAAAGTGTTCACAGCAGCTTTATTAATAATAGCCAAAAGCTGGAAACAACCCAAATGCAGTTCAGTAGGTAAATGGGTAAATAAATCGTGTTATGTCCATACCACAGAGTACTAGTCAGTAATAAAAAGGAATGAACTATTGATACATGCAGCACCTGAATGAATCACCAGAGAATTACACCAAGTGAAAAAAGGCCAGTCTCTAAAGGTTATATACTGTATGATTATGATTACAATTACATAACATTTTTGAAATGTCAAAATTACAGAAATGGAAAACAGTTAGTGATTGCCAGGAGTGAAGAGAGGGTGGGGGCAGAGAGAAGTGGGTGTGACTATAAAAGGGCCACATGAGGGATCCTTGTGAAATGTTCTGTATCTTAACTGTATCAAAGTCAGTATCCTGGCAGGAATATTGTGGTATAGTGTTGCAAGATGTTACCTTTGTAAGAATCTGGGTAAAGGATATATGGGATATCTATTTTTTTTTTTAACTGCATGAAAATTTACAATGATCTCAAAATTAAAAGTTTAATAAAAGAACAAAAATATTTATTTTAGGTTATTTACTATAGTTGTTGATAAACTGCAGATCACAACTTATGAAATACTGTCTAATCAATATCTCAAATTCATGGTCTTAAATACTTTTAAAAATATTAACCAATAAAGAAAGACTATAAATTAAATAAGCATTCCACTCACAAGGTAATGGGGGAAAAAAAGCTCTGCAAAGAAACCTAAGGAAAGCAGGAGTAAAAGTGTTGAATTAAAATATAGTATTAGAGTATGTAATATTTTGTGTTCTAATGCAGCATATACTTGCATTAGAATACATAAAAAGCATTGTGTTGATGACTCTAAGACTGAGTCCTAGAAAACAGGACAAAGCAAAACAAAAGATCAAATCACATATAAAAATGAATATATAATAAATATGTATAAATGAATATATAACACAGTTTATAATATTTATAAAATAACTATAATGCAAATTAGGAATTAGAAAGGACATAAATACAGAGATACAAAAATTATCAGACAACAAGATGTGATACTACAATGGTGTTCAAAGCAGGTACATGTGGATTTATGTCATAGGTTTTCCACTATCACCTCCTGACTTTGGACGGGTAGTTTCATCTCTCAGCTTCAAGCTCCTCCACTGTAAAATGGGAATTATAATACAGTGATTGTGTGGGTTCAGTGAAATAACCCATGGAAAGAGCTCAGCCAATTGCTCAGCCAAATTGCAACAGCTACCACCCAATTGTACAACTTAGGTGGTAGCTGTTGTTAATTTTTAGTATTAAATTTGAAAGTGTGAGAAAACAGAAATGCTGCAATTGTCCACCATAAAGAAAGTCAGGGATCAGAAAGTTTCTTTTCTTTTTTGTAAGGGCCAGTTAGTAAACATTTTAGGTTTGTGGAGCTTTCTGTAGCAACGACTCAGCTCTGCCATTGCCGCATGAAAGCAGCCAGAGAGATTTCTCAAGAAGCTTGCAGGGCTGTGTTCCAGTAAGACTGCTTGTAGAAACAGCTGGCAGGTCTGCAGGCTGTGGTTTGTTGGGTCCTGGTCTAGACCAAGAGCAAAGAAGGAAATCATGAAAGTTTTCAAACGCATTAGCAAAACCTCCAGGGCAAATGATCTTTTTGATTTTTTAAAAAAAACTCTTAAACTGTAGACAAGAAGAAAACTGTCTCAGGTCTTTCCTCTGACCAAGCATCATATGGACGTAAAGTCCGACAAATGTAACACACACAAAATAGTCATAATCTAATCTCACTTATAAACACAGAGGAAATAATCCTAAATAAAACCTCGACGAGTTGAATCAGTTGGATGTTAAAAGAACAATGCATCATGATCAAGAAAGGTTCATTCTAAAAAGACATTATGGCCTATTATTAGGAAGTCTATTAATAAATCTCATCAAAATGTTAAAGGAAAAATAGGATCATCTTCACAGATGTCAAGAAAGCATTTATTAAAATTTCAATATTCATTTTCAGTGAAAACTCTTAGAAAGAACTAAGAATAAAAATGTACTTTCTCAGCATAATAAAGACTGTCTATGGCCAACCAGTAGCCAAAAATATGCTTAATTTTGTGATACTTAAGGCATTAAAGTCAAGAATAAATGAAGGATGGCTGCTGGTAACACTGTTATTTGTAATTGTTTTGGCTGTTGTAGTCAGTGAAACAAGAAAAGAAACAGACATAACTAGTAATTACATATTGGAAAAAAGATTGCCATTATTTACAGGTTACATTATTATTTATTCTGGGAATCAATTGAAAAACTGTTAGTACTAATGGGAAAGTTGGGTCCGGGGGATGGTTACAAAACATACAGACAAAAATCAATGAACTTTCTTCGAGAGCAGCCCTAACTAGTTGGATGACATAATGGAAAAATTATTCCTTTTGGTCTTCAGCTGCCACCTCCCTGCCTGCTGGCAACTTTTCCTCCTCTGCATGCTTGGCAGAAAGGCAGAGGAGAGGGCTGTGGCCCTCTGTGGCAGGGGGAATGTGGGAGCCTCGAGTATTTACAACAGATTGACAGAGTCACTTCTGCTATGTGTCTGCAGGAAAGTGGTTATTACGAAAAAGTCACACTCAGCACACCACATCTCAGAAGCCATCAGAGCAATAGTTGGCATGTATGTAGTGTTAGGTTCTCACCTGTTGGTGTGTTTTTTCCATAGACATGTGTCACCGTGGAGCTTGGAGAATGGAGTTGGAGACATGGTTTGATGAGGGCACTGGAAAGAATATGGAGGGCAATTACATTCAAATTTCACTCTTGCCTTCTTTTCCAATTTTGTATTCTTCAACCAGTAACTCAACTTCTTTGAGCTTCTGTTGCCTTGCCTAACATAATGAGGATAAGCAAACCTCGCCTCCAGGGTATTGTAGCATTAACTACTTTTTGGGAGGGGGAGGAGGAAGGAAGTAAAAGATAGCACCTGAACAAACTGTTCATTAAAAGTTAATTCCCTTTCTGCTGCCTTCCTGGGATTGGCTAATTCCCTTGTCCCTTTAAAAACACCAGGAAGCCTTGCTTTTACCTCGTTTTTGGAAACCAAACATAGATTCTAGAATTTCAGGAGTCTTTACTTATGCTCCCCATCCCGGCTCAACTTCCACCTGCTTCTGAGCTTTGCTCTCATCCTTTCAGGAAAGGAGGAAAATTATTCACAATGATCATATCCTGGGGGGCAGTGGCTGTTTCGTCCACCTTCTTGTTTCATCTGGAGAAGCCAGGGCAATTCTGGGAATAGGAATATAGAGATAAAGACAGACAAAGAAGGACAGAAACGAGAGAGGTTGTGGTGAGGAGGAAAGATCATGGATTTGGACGTCATGAATATTGCCTTTCAAGGCCTTGCTCTACTATCTACCAGTGTGGTTGCATGGGAAACTGTTAAAACACTCAAGCTGTAAAATGAGAAAAATGATCTACCTTCGGGCATTGTTATAAAGACTGTAACATGTGAATATGTTTTATTTAAATATGTATGTACAAATCCTGTGTATCAATAGCTTATGTAAAGATTATATGCCTTTAAAAATGTAAAGTTTTCTGTGATGCATGACACCTCAGAAACAGAGAATGTGTCTTTATAGGAAAAGTTATTGAATGCAGTGCTTTAAATTTTTTCCACCCAGCCACACAGCACTTGCATGAGATAGTGATAGGCACAAACACTAGTCAGCTGGGAATGTGGTTCTAGCTCCCCCTAACCCCACTGGATTTTATTATCTTTTACATCTTCACCATGAATACCATCAAACCCAACATTTGTTGTGGGCTTTCTATATGCCAGCCAATGTTCTAGGACCTTGTAAATGAATGAATTCACTTTTTCACAACATGGAAGGAAGGAATCACATGGAGGAGGCGATGGGTTCTAGGATTTTTTTCCCCGGGTCACTTCTGGTGCTTTTTGAGGTGACAGTTTGGTTCCATGTGGATTTACAAACTCATGGTGGGTTTGGTCTGGTCTCAACTCCCATCTCCAGATATTTTCATGAAATAATCTTATTGTGGAAGAAAAATTAGGAGTGAACACTGAACCTGAAGAGCTCTAATTTTGCCTGAGGTCTCTACTTACTTTCATTTTTCCAAGTAATCTTTGAGAGGGGCTTTTAGTATATCCAGAAGATGGGATACTAACATAGTATCAACATATTGTGAAAAATTTGTAAGTGTATCCAGAAGAGTTGCCTGAAACTTCTATTGCCTCAAAGTCTATATAATTAGAACTCCATGAAGTCATCTTTGAGCTTTAATATAGCTTAAAATTATCCTTCTGTAGGTTGTTTCTTTCTGAAACATTTTAAATTTAGAAAATTGACTTGTTAAACTTTTTTTTTAAAAGTTAAAGCTTTAGATTTTTAAATGCACCGTGCTGTGGGGGAGTTGGAATGACAAATGCTTGAGTCATTGAAGTCAAATGTTAGGGCACTCTGGCCATCCTGCGGGAAACCAAGGTCTCCATGGCCTCACATGGTTCTCTTTCGCCAACATTTCATCTGGCAGGGCTGTGGGGGTGCAGGTGGGCTCCAACGTGTGTGCCTCACTCAAGTCAGGCTCTCGTCTTGCTGATACCTGCATTGGATGGCTGGCGGGAGGGCCACAAAGGGTGACAATGTTCAGGGGTCAGAGACAGGTCTTGTTGGACCAGATTTTGGAAGTTGAGTAATTTTCCTCCATCACCACTCATGAACTCTCATGGGGTTCTGCTTCATGGTCAGCTCTAGGCCAATCTTCTAAAAGCCAGTTCACTGAAATTAATGTGAGTTGACGAGTTGCACATCAGCATCTTAAGGGATGTCTGATTGGTCTCCTTCCCTACTCCCTGTTTTTGTAGGCTGAGAAGCAGTGAGAGGAGAAAACAAGAGGCTGAGAGGGAGGAGGAGAGTGAGGGGTCAATGAGAGAATGCTGATGAGAAGGGACTGAAGGGCAGAGGGGAGGTGACTAAGGGAGATGAAAGGACTGGGGGAAGACCAAGTAGCTTGGTGGGGTTGTGGGGCAGAGAGTGGGATTCTGAGGGGGCGTGGGCCAGCAGCTCCATCATAACAGTGACTGTATCTCCAAGACTTTTGACTGTGCAGACACCCCAGGGGAATTCTGACAGTTCTGGTAGTGAGAACATGAAAGACTCGGTCTTTATTTCACACAATTCGTGCTGCATGTGGTGAGTGTGCGCAAATCTGGGGGGAGGTTATCCTGTTGCCAGGAGGTAATTTATCATTGATCCGGGATGATACAGAAATGATGTATGTGATCCTTCCCCTGCCACCTTTGGGACTTACTAATTTTCTCCCTCCACTATCACAGCTGTGAAGACTCTTTTTCTGATGTGATGGATGACAGGCAGCAGGGCACCTGCTATTCTCATGGAGGATGGTAGGCTGTACGTGAACGTAATAGGTGTCTAGGAGGTATTGGTTAAATTGAGTAAGTGAGGAGTCTATTCTGAACTTTCTTTGGGGCAGGGCAGTTACAGAGTGATCTCTTGGCTTTCTGGAAGTCATAGAAGCCATAGAATTTTAGTGTGGGGAGGTCCTACTGATCTGTGAATCAGGAATGAAGAAAGGGCATGTTGATAAACATTTAATAACTGGCTCTCTATAAAAGAGCAGAAGCACAACCCTGGTAAGAAATGCTTGCTGGTTGCTGATTTCCATAGTGTAAATTTCTTACCATGGTCAGTGGCTCCCACTGATTCTAGCTCCCCATTGGAGGATGGAGTATGTACAGGGTAGAGGTGAGTGGCAATAAAACTCACCCTGCTCTGTTCCCAGCATGACTCCACGTGAGTGACATGCACCTTATCATGGAATCTAGAATCCATTTCCCCCTCTTATTAATCAGGCATCTGAGAATCAGAGGGGTTAAATGTTGCATCTGTTATTGTAATCAGCAGCAGTGTTGATTTGAAGGCCCATGTCCTGTCTGCTCACCTTACTGGGCTATCCAAGTTCAAGAGATCAGTTTCATAAGGCACCAAAGAATAACAGGGCTGGCTAATGCTACCAGTACAGCATTGGAGAGGGGCATTATTCAGGGGCAGCTTTGCTAAAGAGGTTACCTAAAAGGCCACCCAAAGAATGAGTAGAGGTATGTTACCAGGTGGATCCAGTGATGAAGGGTAAGTTACATCTCTTGTCTCATCCTCAGTTTCCTCACCTGTATAATGGGGCCCTGAAAGTCTACTTTAAAGAATTATTAAGAGGATTCAATGATATAGGTATATAAAGCACTAAGCATAGTCTGGCACATAACAGAGTGACATCAATGCTGACTCTCAGCAGCCTTTTCCCTCTTTAGTTCTTTATACTGGGATGGAGTAGGGCAGCATTTGTCGAACTTTAATGTGCATGGGAATCTCCTGGGGATCTGTGATTCAGCCGAGTTTGGGAGGGGCCCGAGGTTCTGGATTCTAACTTTCCAGGTGATGCTGATGCTGCTGGTCCGTGGACCACACCTTGAATAGCAGGGGCTGGGACACCCTGACGGAGCATTGTGGTGCCTGCTGCTAAAACTCTGCCGCCTCTCCCCATGGCCTCCAAGACTGTCATTCACAAGGCAGTATCCTTTCTGACTGGAGCACCCAGCCCCCTGCTCAGCCCTGCTAAGGGCATCTGGCTGCGGGGCACACTAGCCCAGTGGGCAGTTTGGACACAGGTTTTTTTCTCCCTTTCATTTTCCTTGATCTTAGTGTTGGTTCTCCCAGAACTTTGCTGTGCAACCTTTGTGAAGTTCTTTCCCCTCTTTAGGAATCAGTTTCTAAATTAGCAAAATAAGACAGGAGGACAGAGTGGCTTTTCCTTAGGGGCATTCTGAAGTTCTGCGAATCTGTGATTCCAGCTGGTTGGCGTATTCTCCCCCAGATCATAAGGAGTCCTTGGCTCCATTGCTGGGCACTAGTTTATGGGGGAGTCTCTGAAGGCACATGGAGGAAGAGAGTCAGGATGGACGAGGACTAATGGGAAGGAGTTAATACAACCTTTTGGAAAGATAACAGGTGAGCCCAGAAAGGTGAAGAGGAATTTGGGAGCAGTAACTACTTATTGAGTGTGTCCTGGCCTCATACTCTCGAATACCATTTTTATGTTTGGGAATTTTCCATCTCATCAATCCCTGCCTCCATAACGTAGAATTCAGAAACCCACTTGCCCAGCCTCCTTGAAGCTAGAGCATAGACGTGTGACATGGGATCTGCTGATCGGATGCATCGTGCAAGATTTTGAATTGGTTGCTAGTGAAGAAAGGAACAGATCCATTCTGGAGGGATCCATTCTGTGTGATCCATTCCAGAGGGGAGGGCAGTAGATAGACCCAAGCGACAGAGTCAGCTGTGGAAAGGCTCCTAGCAGTATTTGTCCCACGTGAGTCTGTGGTGCAGACTGCCTCGTCTGGACCCATGCGTGGTGGCAGTGCTTCCTCTCCTGGACAGGTTCTGTGCTGTGGTTTTGATGTTCCTCCCAGCTGTGTGGCCTCCTCACCAGGTTTGCTAGGCCTCCCCAAGATTAAATGCCTTTCCTCCTTAAATTGGTTAGAGTGGGTTTCTGTTGTTTATAAGTCAGAATCTTGACTGCTTACAACACTTTATGTGCATCATCTCATTTAATTCTCACAGTTACCCAGTGAGGTAGGTGTTACTCTACTCTTGTTACAACAGGAGACACTGAGGTATGAATAGGGGAACTAACTTCCCCAGGGTTACACAGCTGGTAAGTGGAGCAGCCAAGATTTGAATCCGGATCATCTGGCACATATTTTAAAAGCACATATTTGAACCACCACATATCTTGTGTGAGAGACGGTGAGCATGGAACGATCCTTGCCTACTGTTCGTCAGTGGTGCAGGCTTCATTGGATACAGGTCTTGGTAGGCCTGCCCTGGGTTTTTACTGATAATACACTTTTTTCCTGAGGAAGGGTAACTGAGGGAGCTGTTCTAGTAACGGAGATTCAGCTGTAAACACTGAGCTTTGACCCAGACGGGGCACCGTGTGAGGCCATAGATGAGCACTAGAAGGTTTGCACTTTCCTGGAGTCTACAGGTGGGTGCTGGACGAAAAGGAGTGAGATTGAAGCTCAGAGGAGAAAGAAAGAACTGTCCTTAGAAAAGGAAGTAAAAGAAGCTTTGACTCAAGCCCAGAGACCAGTCAGAAAATGAGACGGCCACCACCTACTGATCACAGCACTCAGTCCTGTTAACTGGGACAAAGCAGCTAATATTCTTTTGGACAAACCTCCAAGGGAGGCAGATTGGCAAACTGGTCAACCACAGCTGCTTCTCATGGGCTGGAAAACTTCCCAGGGGTCCAACTTTCTTCCTTCCACTCTTTCTTTACCTTCTTTCATTTCTTCTTACCATGCCTCTTTTTTTTTCCTTCAACGAATATTTTTGAGCACATGAAATTTGATGATTCAACCAAGAGATGTTGAATGTGTACTGTGTGCCTCATGGTTCTAAGTGCTGGTGATATGGCAATGAAGCAGGCAGACAACTTAGTGGCAGGGGTGTGGTCCAGTGGGTCAAAGTCAATTTAAGTGGTGGCATCTCCACCCTCACCTCCAGTCCCAACTGCACTCCCTGTGAATATACCATTCTACTCCCATTTAACAGATGTAGGAACTGAGGCCTCAGGGTTTGAGTCAACTGCCAGAGGTCTCATGGTTAGACCCAGAGCTCTGTGAGGTCTAGAAGTTGAGTCAGAGCCAAATGGGTCCAGCTAAACCTGGCTCTGGGCTGTAACCCAGCCTGGGATGGAACCCAGAACCCCTCCTTCCTTTCTCACCTGGGCCCAGGGACCAGCCCCCAGTATTGCCACCACCCATGTGCCCCATGGAGCCTGGCTGCGGGGCGGATGTGGTCTCCCAGGCTGCCCACTTCCTCGATACTTCACCAGCAGCAGCTTCAGGCTGTCTCATTAGAATATTTTTTTCTTGTTGATCCCCCTAGAGGAAACAGATGTGGGTGGGAGGATGGTGGAGCATATCCACACTCACCTAAGCTTGGAAGTAACCCAGGTTCCTGCCTCTTTGTGCCCCAAATGGTAATAGTGACTCCCTTATGGGACACCTGGCCTGCTGACTCCCCTAGCTGTTCTGCTTTTTCATAGGGCTGTGGGGGGAGGGGATAAACTTCCTGTCCCAACCCACTGCTGGGCAGGACTTCCTCTGTGAGAGTTGACTTACTAGTACTGGGCCAGCTAAAACCAAGTGGTGTGATGAAGAATAGGGGATCCTGGATTCAGATACACCTAGGTTCAAATCCCAGTGCTGTGTAGCCTCAAGTAAGCTGATTAACCTCTCTGAATTCCTTTGTAAGACAAGCATGAGAATACTGCCTCAGAGGACTATAGAGATATGGCAAAGGTCTTAGCTCAGAACCTAGCACACAGCAAGCAATGTGCTGGCTATTTCCATTATTGGGTAGAACAGGAAGGGCCTCCCAGTGTCTGTGGGCTCCTCGGGCCTGGTGCCCCTTTTCTAAGGCTTGGCCCTGCTTTCCAGGGCGGCACTTTCCTGCAGTTTCACTTGAGCAAAGGCTCTCCTTGCTCTACGTACCGCCTTTCATCTCTTGATCTGTTTTCCCCCTGTTCTCTAGTGAACAATCACATGAAAACCTCCCTTTTCTCTAATCCCCATTTTTGTCTGCAAAGGAAAGAAATGCCTGTGCACCCCTGATTTGCCTCTGGTAAGGACAGCAGTGGCCATCACCAAAGGAGCAGTTTGATCCCTGGGTAGCAAGTTCTGTCCCCACTTCCTGCTCCCAGACCCATTAGCCTACTTGCAATCACTGCCCTTCCCCTCTGCCACCCCCCTCCCCAATATCCCAGAGCCTTAGTGAAAGTGGTTGGAATAATAAAAGTCCTATGCTCAGGTATGTAGCAGTACCTTCCCCTGTTTAACTTGATTCTACAGAGGGTTGCTGAGTGTTGTCTATCGTGTGCAAAGTGCACTGGAGGAGGGTGATTGATCTCAGAAGTAGAACGATCATTCCCTCACTTAGGAAGTGCTTAATTTGTATTTTCCTGACAGCAAAGCTGGACATATCTTTATATATGTGCTGCCCATTTTTTATTTCTTTCTTGGGGAATTCCTCCTTCATATTTCTTTGTTTCTCCATTTTTCTTATGGGCTTTTTCTTATTGACTAATAGTTACTCTCTTTATATGTGGTGGATACTAATCCCTCATTTGTGACATATGTTGAAAATAAACCCTCTGGTCTGTCCTGTGTCTTTCCTTTTTTTTTTAAATGAATTCTTTTATAATACAGACACATCATACTTTTTACAGTTACATGTTTCAGTCTTCTCAATGGCTCTGGATTCACCTTCCCTCTGGCAGCACTTATCACATGAATCAATATTCATGGTCACTGTCTGTCTGAGGTGGAGAAACTTAAGGGCAGGCACTGCATTTTATTCTCCACTGTCCCTTCTGGGACTAGTGCAAGGCTGGGCACAGGGTTTTGTGCCTGAATGAGTTCTTTTTTTACTGAGAACAGGTTTTGTGCCTGAATGAGGGAGTGAATGAAAAAGCTGTGTGCAGCCCTCCAAGCGGAGATGGGGTCTGTTGCAGAGATGGGAGTGAGTCAGGGTGTGAATCACAAGCTCTTCTCTAAGGTGACATTTCAGAAGCTCCTGGAGAAGCCTTCCTCATTCTAGGGGAGCTTCCCCTTTCCTAAGCAGGCAGTGAGGCTGTGCTGGTTATCAAACTGTGTGTGTGTGCACGTGTGCACTTGTGTGTGTGTGTGTGTAGGGAGTTATTTTTTAAAACTCTCAGAGGTATCGTGTTCTGTGTATGTGTGACCAAGGCTTTAAAAATCTCAGAGAGGACCAATGTATGTGTGGGTGTTAGGGACTGAGTAGAGAGAGAGAGAGGGATGAAGGGTGTTAAGAATCTTTGCAAGTGTTGCATTTGCTGTGGGGAGGGTGGGCTGCTGCAGGGAGTTGAGCACTGGGAGGGGGCATCCTTGTGAACTGAGCTTCCTGGAGTCTCTTGATCTGTGGCCACGTGATGCTGTTGTGCGTTCCTGCTGCTGAAGGCACTTCGGCTTAGTTCCCGTAGGCTTGGCTTCTCCATTGTCATTTTCTAAAGCAGAGGAGGAGGGTGCCAGTTAGATTATTAGACCCAAATAACCTGAAGTGTGTGAAAAATAGTAAATATTGACAGTCCATTTTGTGGAGCAGGTTATTGCCATGGAAATGCTGTGTACACGAATCTGTGTAAAGGAGGAAGCTGGCACAGGAGCCAGGAAGTGTTGGGCTGTGGTGCTGCCTGAGTTGGCAGGTTTAGGAGTGAGCGCCATTGGTTTAGAATCTCAGTGCAGTCGGGTGAGGCTGTAAACCTGGGTTCCTAATCAGCCCATACCAAGAGAGCATTTAGTTATTGCTTACTGCATGCACGGTCCTGCGCTGAGCATTTTGTGTGTGTTATTGCATTCATCATCGCGCCAACCCTGTGAGATGCCATTATCCTCCTGGTTCACTGAGGCACAGAGTTTGAACAACTTGCTCAAAGGTACTCAGGTAGTAAATGGCAGAGCCCTGTGATTGGCTCTGCAGAGCTTGATTCTTCACCGCTCAGCCATTTCTGTCACCGTGATCTACTACAGAGAAAGCTAACCAGTTGAATTTGTGGCTGATGTTTAGAAACCACAGATAATTTCCAGCTTCTTTGGAAAATGTGGATGATCTGGCTACTGACTGGGTAGGGGCTTCCCTTTCCTGGTGGCTGTGCCCTGGCCACTTCCAGGCCACTGGGCACAACCCCCTGCTGTCCTTCTGAGAAAGTGCTGGGCATCATACTCAGAATCTGTTTGAATTAATTGAGAATTGTCTACTAAGAGCTCCTCATCCTGTTAGAAATTACATTAGTTTTAGCTGTTGTATTCACTTGCTGATTAGTGCTTTTGAGGTTATTTGATATTCTTTCTGTGGCCTCAAGAATTTGTGGATGGTTGGGTAAAGATCTTCATGGCAGGCAAGGAAGGTTGCAGCAGAAGATGTACTGTCAGTGCATGCATGCATGCATGCATTCATTCATTCATTTGTTTGTTCGTTTGTTCACTTGTTCAACATATCCATTGAACATTAGGTGCTGGGGTTGCAGCAATGAATGATATTTAGTCTTTCTTTTAAGAAGCTCATGACATAACTGGGGACACAGGCATAGACAACCATTACCAAGCAAAGCGGAGATGCCACAGTTGGGGTATGCCCAGGCAATTCCAAGAGTACGAAAGATGACCTCTGTTCAAGTCTTGGGGATAGGTCAGGGAGGCCTTCCAGGAAAAGGTGATATTTATTGAGATCTAAGGATAATTGAATATAGTTGGCACGGCAAAAAGTAATTGGGGGAACGATGTTTCAGGCTGAGGAATGGCTCTGGGGTCCCTTTCTTATCTCCATCTCCAACAGAGAGCAGTGCCTTAGGCTGTCCCAGTGTTCTGTATCTGAGAATATGTGTTTGTTATGATGTGTGGAGTTATTCTCTGTGGAATTACAGCCCTAATGGTTCAAGTAGCCTATAATATCACATAAGCAAATGGAGAGATAAGGTGCAGGCCCCTGGTTCTCCAATGCTGGAGAAGAAGTTCCAAGGTCAGCCGGTCTGCTCACCTGCACGGTGTGCTGCTGAAGGCTCTCACAAGGACCCAGTGAGGCATTCGTCTCTCTCAGCATAGGCAAGGGCTTGGAGGTGTCATCTCATCTCTCCCTTTGTCACCTCTGCCCTGAACTGCCCATGAGTGACCTGGGGCTTCTCCTGGAAAGAACATGGTAGATGTGGGATGGTCAGGACCAAGCAGCTGGGGCCAGACCAGGGGTGGGTTTGATTCTTGCTGCAGAGAGGGCCAAAGTGGTCTCTGCACCATAGGACAGCAAAGCACTTTCCTTCTAGTTTGACCTTTGTTCCTACATTGACTTCTTATGCCATACCTCTTCATCCATTAAATGGGAAATTAAGAGTCTCACCTTGATTCCTAGGCTGTTTTCTGCATTTCTGGTTTTGTATTTTTTAAAAATATAGTTTATTGATTTTGCTATTACGGTTGTCCCAATTTTTCCCTCTTTGCTCTCCTCTTCCCAGTACTTCCATTTCCTTAGTTCATGTCAATGTGTCATGCATATAAGTTTTTTTTTTTAAGAATAATTTATTTAAAGATTTTGTTTATTTATTTTTAGAGAAAAGGGAAGGGAGGTAGAAAGAGAGGGAGAGAAACATGAGTGTGTGGTTGCCTCTCATGCAGTCCCCACTGGGGACCTGGCCCACAACCCAGGCATGTGCCCTGACTGGGAATCGAACCAGCAACCCTTTGGTTTGCAGGCTGTCACTTAATCCACTGAGCCACACCAGCCAGGACCATGCATGTAAGTTCTTGGACTTCTCCATTTCCTATACTGTTCTTAACATCCCCCTGTCTACTTTGTACCTACCAATTATGCTTCTTAATCCCTGCACCTTTTCTCCTACTCTCCCCTTTCTACCTCCCAGCTGATAAGCCTCCAAATGATCTCTGTATCTCTGATTCTGTTCTGTTCTGCTTGTTTGCTTAGTTTATTTTTCTAGATTCAGTTGTTGGTTGTTGTGAATTTGTTGTCATTTTAATGTTCATAGTTTTAATCTTTTTCAAATAAGTCCGTTTAACATTTCATGTGATAATGGCTTGTTAAAGATGAGTTTCTTTTGCTTTACGTTGTCTGGGAAGCACTTTGTCTTCCCTTTCATTCTAAATGATAGCTTTGCTGGGTGTAATCTTGGTTGTAGGCCTTTGCTTTTCATCACTTTGAATACTTCTTGCCAGTCCCTTGTTGCCTGCAAAGTTTCTCTTGAGAAATTGGCTGATAGTCTTATGGGAACTCCTTTGTAGGTAACTCTGCTTTACTCTTTCTGCTGTTAAGATTCTCTCTTTATCTTTACCCTTTGGCATTTTAATTATGATGTGTCTTGGTGTGGTCCTCTTTGGGTCCAACTTGTTTGGGATTCTCTGTGCTTCCTGGACTTGTATGTCTATTTCCTTCACCAAACTGTGGAAGTTTTCTTTCACTATTTTTTCAAATATGTTTTCAGTTTCTTGCTCTTCCTCTTCTTCTTCTGTTATCCCTATGATTTGAATGATGGCACTTTTGGAGATGGCCCAGAGTCTTCTTATTCTTCTTGTTTTTTTGAATTCTTGTTTCTTTTCTCTGTTCTGGTTCAATGTTTATTTCTTCTTATGTTCCAAATCGTTGATTTGAATCCTGGCTTCCTTCTCTGCACTCTTGTGCAGAAAAATCCCTGTGGATTTTTCTTTATTTCACTTAATGTAACCTTCATTTCTTTCTGCATCTTTTTTATGTTGTTGTTCTACTCATAAGTTCTACTCTTGAGTTCCTTGAACATGATGATCACTAGTGTTTTGAACTGCGTATCTGATAGGTTGATTATCTCTGTTTCATTTAGTTCTTTTTCTGGGGTTTTGTTCTCTTCTTTCATTTGGGCCATATTTCTTTGTCTCCTCAATTTGGCAGCCTCCCTGTGCTTGTTCCTGTGTATTAGGTAGAGCTGCTTTGACTCTCTGTGTTAGTAGCATGGCTTGTTGTAGAAAAGGTATCTATCTGGGTGAATGTGGCTTCTTTAAATCCTTGGGTGTTGGACTTCCATACAGCTCAATTTTCTGACGGTTCTGGGTGTTATTTGTTTTGAGATCTAGTTGTAATTCTTTCAGTGGTTGTACAAGGAGGTGAAGCGTATTTACTTTTGCCACTATCTTGACCAGTATTTTTGAATCACCAAATATATATATATGTCACTAAAGAAACACTTATTATAAAAGAATGTAACAGTGTATAACTATGTAATGTAGAAAGTTTGTACCTTTTAGAAACTACAGATTTAACATTTGGGTGTATTATCCTGTGAATTTTTTAATTTGGATATATAAACATATGTAACCAATTAACAAAAATGAAATCAGATCTTATATACACTTTTTATAACATACCTTTTTTTAATCTGTTAAATCTTGGACTTTTTTCCCTGTATTGTACCTTATGTAGATCTACTTTATTTTTAAATGCATTTCACAATATGGTAGCCATCATATTATGTATTTAGGTTATATTTATACTTATTATTTGACCAGTATTCTATTGATGGACATTTGGATTACTTCCTTTTAAAAAAAAATCATGAGCAATGCAGCAATGAACATTCTTGGGCATGTCAGTGAGGATTTCAGTTGCACAATTCTTAGAAGTAGGGTTTTTAGGACTAAGGAAGTGAACATTTTCTGTTGTAGTAGGTGTTGTTAAATTGCTCTCCAAAAGGCTGGGCCAATTTATGCACCCACCAGCAGTGCATGAAAGTGCCTCTTACAAATGTCTTTTAAAAGATAAAATACCTAATGTTAAGCTATGAAATGCATTTCAAATAATTGCTGAAATTCTTTCAGCTGTGGCATAAGAAGCTAGAATCCCAAAGGGGACTGAATGGGTCTTGGGAAGTGTAGGAACTTAAATGTATTAAAAGGTGACATTTTTGGACCCGTGGGAAAAGAGTGATTTATTTAATAAATGGTGCGGGTATAATTGGGTGGCCATGTGGATGGATGCCACATTTGATTCCTAACTCACATCTTAGACAAAAATAAATCACAAATGGGTAAATTACAGAGTAAAGATTTAAAAGTGAAAATAATAAAGAATATTAGAGGAAATGTTAGGAACATAGTCCTACATGCTTTGAGTGAGGGAAACCCAGAAGCTCTAAAGGAACAGGTTGGACATTTTTTTGTGTTATGTAAAAACAATTTAACCTTTTGAAAGGAGAATGTATGCATCGGTTGGTTATTTAATTAAGAAATACTATTAAAAACAAACCCAGTGGAGCCCTGGCTGGTGTGGCTCAGTGGATTGAGTGCCAGCCTGTGAACCAAAGGGTTGCTGCTTTGATTCCCAGTCAGGGCACATGCCTGGGTTGCAGGCCAGGTCCCCAGTGGGAGGCTCAAGAGGCAACCACACATTGATGTTTCTCTCCCTCTCTTTCTCCCTCACTTACCCTCTTTCTAAAAATGAATAAATAAAATCTTTTAAAAAACATAAAAAAACCAGACCCATTAGAAAATGTACAATGGTTTCCAATATGAATAAAATGGAAGTCAATAAAGAAAAAAGTTTAGATGTACATGTATCAGGAGACTATGGTTAGGGCTGAGATTCTGCAGCTTTTACTCTAAGTAGAGTTGAATGACGAACTAGTAAATGGGTGGCCTCTAAACCTAGTAAGCTCTGGATGAATAGAGAAAAGGGAAGGAAATGTTGTTTTCTGTTTCTTTATTTTTTATTGTTTTGAGAGAATTGAGTACCCACCCAAAGCCTCAGGTGTCCCAGGAGAGAGGAGACAAAAACACACCATCAAAACAAAATCTTTGGCCACAAGTTCTAGTACTGGGCACAGTGTGGTGCTCAGTGCCTCCACGCCTCCACCTGCTGAAGCACTGGCCTCTCTGGCCGTCTCTCGAAAGTTTGAGTCTCTCAGACTGTTCCGGGGGGTTTGAGCAAAACTTCTCTCCCCACCCTTCACTTCACGATTTGTGCCACCCTCTGGATTAGCTCCAAGTCACCCCTTTGTACTTTTCCTTCACCTGGCCATCGCCAGGGAACTGTGGCCAGTGAAAGGGAGTGCATGGCTCCACTCGCTCTAAAGTCAAAGCTCCATTATTCTGCACCTGCAGGGTCACTTCTCCTAAGTTTAGTAGTACAGGCTCTGGAGTCGGGCAGACCTGGCTTCAAATACTAGCTCTCCTACTTTCTAGTTTAATAATCTCTCACAAATTCTAAGCCTCAATTTCTTCATCTGTAAAATGGTACTACTTCCTAGCATTGATCTGATTGTTGTTAATATTATTACTAGAATAGCACTTGGCATTTAGGGAATGCTCAGTAAATGTTAGCTATTATTGGCTACTGCTATTTCTCCTCCTTCTCCTTCCTCTTTACTTCCTCCTTCCTCCCCTTCTCTTCTGCCTCCACCTCCTTCTTGGCTATTTTAAGTGTTGTCTTACCAATGCCCACAGAAATAGACTGATCTACTGTCAGGGTTTAGAGGCACTCAAGTTCACTCATTCATTGCCCTAGAGGTAGCAGAGCGGTGGTTCAAAGCCAGACATCAGACCATATCTGCCTTTGTTCAGAACCAGGCTTTGCCACTTACTGCTGTGTGCATCTTGGGCAACTTTCTTAACATCTCTGTGCTTTATTTTCTTCATTTCCAAAATGAGGATAACAATGGAACCTACCTTACATGGTAGTTATAAGGATTAAGTAAGTTAATGTTTATAAAGAAGATAAAGAGTGTCTGGCTCTTTGTAGGTGCTATATAAATGTTTGTTAAAATAGTCACTAAATAAACAGTCTCACTTAGACATATCACTTACTCCCTGTGGATTGTGGCAAAGATGAAGGAAACAATACTCTGAAAACCCTGGTGTGCTGTGTGTGTATGAGAAGTATTATGGTGATTCATCATTGTTTGCCTGGCCACAGTCCATCTTCCTTTTATTTATTTTTATTTTTTTCATCTTCACCCAAGGACATGCTTATTGATTTTAGAGAGAGGGGAAGGGAGGGAGGGAGAGAGGGAGAGAAACATCAATGAGAGAGAAGCATCATTTGGTTTCCTCTCCTATGCACCCTGATCAGGGGCTGAACCCACAGCCTAGATATGTGCCCCAACCAGGAATCAAACCTGTGACCTTTTGGTTTACGGGAGGATGCTTACTGAGCCACACTGGCCAGGGCCATTTTCCTTTTAGAATCAACCCTGGCCCATATTTAAGGAGAAGCTCTGAAAGTCAAGAAACTGACACCATGTGGGCAATTTCTGAGCTTCTTTACCTTCTTAAATTTTTCACTGATGCAACTCTCGGGTAGGACCAAAGAAATGGAGTGAATATCCTGTTGCTGTATTGTTTCCAATAGTGGGAGTGACTGATGTTTTTACAAAGGGATGGGTGGAAAGGCAGCACCTAGCAGGAAAGACTTTTTTTTTTTTTTCCTTAAATCGAAGACTCTTGCACACAAGTAGACACAAGCTTGCTTGCTGTTGAAATAGACTATTAGCGATTATCATTCATCCAGCACGGAGTCTCCTGGGTTTGGTGCTCCTTCAGATTAATGGTCTTCATTCTCTGTGCCACTAGCTCACTAGTTCTGTTTTTCATAACCCTGTATAGACATTGCTCCCCCAAAGGCCACCAAAAGTAAAAATATTGGCCTGTGTTTATTAGCACTATCTGCAGGTGCTGGGCTGAGGATTGACATGGATTTATCATCATTTAATCTTCACGTAAGTTCTAGGTGTTTCCCCCCATTTCACAGATGGGGACACTGAGGTGCAGAGCAATGAAGCACCATTCTGTAGCTGATGCTATTGGTGATCTGCTCATTGTCTGACTCCCACCTGGCAGCACCTGTGTCTGTTCGCTTGTGACTTGCTCTGGCCATTGGCTCACTCTATCCACATGCATCTTAGGCTGGAAATGTGAGGAGCAGAAAACTTAATGCCCCTGCCCCAGGAGCAGCCATCAACCAGTAACTGATGGGAGTTGGAGGATAAATATCTCTGGGGCTTGTGTTTCCTAGTGTCCCCAGCAGGATTAAGATCCAGTTGCCCAAAGTAGTATCGTGCTTGAAAACTCATCCCTTATAGGCTTCCTTCCCTTCCTTGTCTTATCTCTCCGCTGGTGTTCCTGGAATCACCTTGTCCTTTAGTCATCCTCTTAGGATCTGCTTCTGGGGTATCCTAAACAGGACAGTTGCCCAAGGGCCTAACTAAATTTCATAGCCTTTATGTCTTCATCCTCCTCGTGGCACTTGACACTATTGATGGCTGTCCGGCCTTAGGACTCTTTCTCTTTTGGGTTTCTGTGACGCCTGGTGTGATTCTCTTTCTACTTTTGATGGCTGCTTTTCTTTCTTGTTCACTGGTTATTTTCCTTTCTTTGGTTGCCCAATTTTAGGCATCCCCAGTGTCTCAGTATTTCATTGGTAAATGACAGAAAACCCAATTCAAACTAGTTTCAATAAAAAATAAATTATTGGATCACATACTTGGGAACCTTTGTGTGCACTGGCTTCACGTAAGGTGTGATCCAGGTATTCAGATGGTTATCAGCCATCTGACTCTGTCTGCATCATGATTCTGCTTTCCTCTGCATTGCTTCATCTCTGGATTCTCTGGCAGGTTCTTCTCTGAAGAGACCATGGCAACTGGTGGGCCCAAGTTTATCCGCCATTAGTTTAGCTTCATCAGTGGAGTGGGAATGCCTGTTCACTGAGAATCCCAGGAAAAGTGTTCAGTATCATTCTCATTGGCCTGTCTTGGCCATGTGAAACATCTCTAAACCAACCCCAGTGGCCAGGAGGAGGTAGTATTCTTGTTGGCCTGCCTGGACCATATCATCAACCTTGGAGCCAAGATTAGGACTGAGAGTGGGTAGAAGTGGTTTTGCAAAGAAAAACTTAAGTACTGTTATATGCTGGATGGATGCTGGATGGGCAGAAACAACAGATGTCCATCCCTAAGGTCTCTGGGCTCAGCACGCTGCTCTTCTTTCTCTCTCTGTCTCCTTATTTCTGCTTTTCCCTACCTAGGCAGGACTGAACTCCCATTACCAGCCTTGACTTCATTTTTGAGCTGTAACCTCAGTTTCCGCATCCTCAAGAGTTAGGAGTTTCCATTTGGTTGTGCCACCAAAATGTGAAACTTAGCACACCTCAACCCTGGCCACTTCTCACCTCATTCTTCCCCCTATCCCTGTTCTTATACTTGGTGACACTCAGGTTCCCATCCCTCTCTCTCCCTTCCTCCAGCCTGGCTTCCAGGCACATTGTGCCTCTTTTGGTTCCTTGAATGTGCCACACAGTCTCTCTGGACCTTCAGTGTGCTTTTACTAAACTGGAACTCTCTTTGGCATACTCTTTGGTTGGTGGACTGCTACCCACCATTTGGACCTCAGGTCAGAAGTCACTTTTTCTGGGACTTCCACCCTGATCACTCTTCTTTGCCAAGTCCAGTTAGATTTCCATACTGTGTTCCACTGTGCTTCTAACTCAGACTCTAATGACCCGTTCCATTCTCTGTCTTCCCCATCAGCACAGGGTCACCTCTGTACTGTTCATCATTGTGTCTTCAGCAGTCCGCACTTAGGATTATGAGTGTGGGCCAGTGTGTGACAACTTGGGGTTTGAATCCAGACTGCACCTCTCCTGAGCTGTGAGAATGTGGGCAAGCTCCTTCACCTCTCTGAGTCTCAGTTTTCTCATTTCCAAAATGGGGATAATGACAGTCCCTTCCTTACTGAGCTGCTGTGAGGAGGTAGTGGTATTCTCTCATGGGCAGTACTCAGCATGGTGCCTGGCACATGGTGAGCACTCAATGAGTACAAACGATGATTATGTCTGCTTGCTATTAATATTAGTTTACTTTATCTAGGGTCCAACACACAGTACACTTCCGGTAGACCATAACTCTTGTAATTAGCCAAGAACAGAATCTGAAACAGAGGCTCATTAGATAATTGAAACTTTCATGTTGAAAATTAAAAACAAAAAGAGCCATTGCTGTTTCCTTTGTTGTCTGTCCATCAATTAAGAGTAGTGAGCTTATTGCTCCCCTTGAGGTGGGAGGGGGCAGTTTCAGGTGGGGGCTGAAGGCCATGCCCTTTGTGGTGCAAAGTGGCCTTTTCTGGTGTCCCTGGGGTGCCCAGGTAGGTGGAGTGTTACTGGCACTTGTTTGCCTGCCAGATCTAAGGAGGGTGGCTTTGCCCCTCCTGGGGAAGAGCTTCCTTAAGGTTAGTGAGAGGTTTGTTTCTGAGCAGCTCCAAAGGCTGCCTGGGGCTACCTTCGGAGGTGGTGCCCCCATCCTCATCTTGCCTCAATTAGATGTTGTTGATCTCTACATGATGTTTCTCCCTCTTGCTAGCCACAGAAATAGGTCATCCTCGGGTGTCTCCTTTGGCTTGAGCACAGCCATCATCCCTGTCACTGTCACTGTAGACAACAACAGTATCTTCTAGTGACGGGGTGTTACCGAACAAAAGGACCCGTGAGGGGGGCGGGTGGCCAGATGCTATTACCGAAACAACAACACCCTCCTTCCCTGGGACCCCTTGATTGTAGGTCCTTTGCCCGCTGCCCTTGGAATTATGGCTCTGAATGGCAGAATTTGGTGAAAAGGAAAAGGAACTATTTATTCAAAAGTTATACAGGTTTGATTAATGGCTAAATGTCACCCTTAAACCTCAAAATCCCTTCAAAACAACCACCAGCACACACTGTCCTGCCTTCCCCCCTTTGCCCAGTTAGGCCAGTCAGGGTACCGTCCTTCAGAAGAAAAAAAGAACAGAAGTCCGGGGCTCGGCTAGGCAGGCCTCTCACGGGTCTCAGCACCTTCCACTGCGTCGCCGCGATCTCTAGCTCTTAATCCATAACCATGTGGCACCTTCTCATGGCCCACTAGCAAGTGTCCTTTCTCCCCTCTTTCTTCCCACGTGGTCTTCACACTGTTCCCCAGAGTCTGTGTCCCTTTGTCTCTCCTGCAGGCTCCCGTCTCTCCTTCCTCTCTCCCAGTTACATTCTGTATAAAGTCTTTGAAACCTTTCTGATTAGCTTTGGTGATATGCAAAATAACCCTCTTTGCATATGAGGAATGAGGCTATCCTGTTATTGACAAACAAAATGACTCTCAACGGCCCTGCTCAAGGCTCCCATCCCCCATGGCAGCCTGCCCTGGGGTGGGGAGGGTATATTTTTCTTGGACACCCCAATCTCTGGACCCCGTTACAAATACCCTTTGGGGGGGCCCTGGCTGTGCCTGTTACAGGGGTGCTGGTGTTTTGTGACTCTAGGGCTGCTGTGAGGGGAGAATGAGTTATAAGCTTCAATACCCGAATTATGTGATATCATAGCCACAAACCACACAAGGCTACTTAAATTTAAATTTTAACTAATACCAAATGAAATGAAAAAATTCAGTTTCTCAGTTCCACTAGCCACAGTTCAAGTGAACTGTGCAGTTATAGAATGTTTCTGTCATCTCAGAAAATTCTCATGGACGGTGCTGGTCTAGGACAGGAGTCGGGCAGCTAGGGTTCATGGCTCCGCTGACTGAGTCTGTAAACAGAATTATATGGGAACGCAGCCTCGACTGCTGGTTTGTTTGTGGTCTGTCGGTGCTTTTGTGCCACAGGAATAGAACCCAGTAGTTGTGACTGAGACGCTGTGGCTGGCAGAACCTGAAATACTTACTCTCATGTTTTTAAGAAAAAGTCCACTTCTGGTCCAGAGCATTGCCTGGTACTGGATCAGTTCAGTAAGTGCTTGCTAATTTCTATTCATATGAAAATAACATAACTGTAATTTTTCAATAACCTTCAAAGTCAGTATTGTTATCATCATTCTAGAGATAAGAAAGCGGGGACTAGGTGCTATAACATAACTTCCAAGAGAGCAGAGACCTCCAGTCTTGTTCACCACTTACTGTTATATCTGGGGAAGCACCTGCACAGAATACACATTTAGCACACGTTTGGTGAGCAAGAAATGGATAAATGGACAAATGACTTTAGGAACAAATATAAAGGTTTGATTGGCCCCCTTGTACAGATGAGGGAACAGAGGCCCTTTGGAAGGGAATTGCTTCTTCAGAAGGCAGCGCATAGCTGGCGAACATGTGGAGCTGGGACTCCTGCTGCAGCGGCCTGTGTGTTTCCTGACCTTCCTCTCCGCCCACTCTGGAAGCTGCCAGAAAGCAGAGCGGTGCCTCTCCTCTCCCCACTGCAGCCAGATGTTTGTTTAGCTCGTGGGCGCCCCCCTTCTCCAGCACTCTCTCTGCAGCACTCTTGGATTTGACACCCCCACCCCCCGCCCCCTTGTCACCCCAGACCTCTGCTACTGAGGCATTTATTTGGTCCAAGTAGGTCAGCCAGTTTGAGTGATCTCTCCCTTGGCCACTGCAGCCCATGTAGTTTGAATGGAGACCAACTGTGATTTGACACAAGTATTACAACAAAACTAAGAGGGCTTGGGCGTATCTTTGGCCAGTAAGCTGGAGGCGAAGTGAGACTATGCCCTTGAAGCACATTCCAGATGGCTACTCGTGGCATCTCTTCAAAGTGGCTTTCCACTGGAGTAGCCTAAGGTGCATTAAAGGAATCCAGTCCGTCCCGGCCTCCAACTGCAAAGTCATGGAACAGAGTTCCACGTTTAGCCCTGGGAATGGCTTCTTCAGGGCTCTGAGGACTAGAGACCAAGGGCTTTCGAGGCCTGGCATTTCCCTCCTGCATCACCACATGGTTATTTTTTATGCGCTCTGGGGCTAGACTGCCTGCATTTGACTCCTGCTTTGCCCACTTGATGCTGTGCAGTCTTGGACAAGTTGCTTGCTCTCCCTCTGCCTAACCTTCCTTTTCTGCACAGAAAGAATTATAACAGGACCTCCCACATGGCTGTGGTGAGGACTAAAGGAGCTAATATATGGAAAACATTTAGAACAGTGCTTGGCACATAGTACCTGCTCTGTGATTATTACTGTTGTTATTATTATAATTTTTCTCCTCTAATCTTTCATGTCTGTTGAGCAGGGGCCATGTCTTGCCTGCTTTTAAATCTCACACTGTTAAGTTGAGAGGGTCTTAAACTCAACCATCCACAAGGGCCCAGAAGGGAATCTGAGTGAGTGAGTTGAGCCAGGTGGGGATTGCTATGAAATGGAGAATGCAAACTCACCTGAAAGAGGAAGCTATTGCTCACTCTTCAGCACATATTTATTGAGAACCTTCTATGTGCCAAGCACTGTTCTAGGCACAGGATACAGCAGTGAATGAGAATGAAACTCCCTGCCCTCATGGAGTTGACATTTTAGTAGTGAATGCCAGGCCAGTTGCTCTCTCACCACGTGTGAATATGGACCCATTGTTGCTATAACTTCTGATTTTGGACTTTTAAAAACCATGAACTCCCCTACCTTAAATATTGGCAATGGTTTCATATTGCTTTATGAAACACAATGCGGGTTGATCCAGGAGCCCAAGGGCCACCAGTTTGCAGCCCCTGCTGTCAGATGCTCCTCGAATAGCTCTGGGAGAGGGGGTGTCTCTGCCCTGCACACTGGCAGCTGGTCCAATTTCAAGGTTATGTGTGCAGAGGGTGCCTCCTCCTCCTGTGTGGAGGTTCTGGTGGCTTTTGCTACCCACAGTGCCGATGACACTGCTGCAGACTCTGGCACAGACTTCTCTGCAGACTGCAGGCAGTGAGTTCAAGCGTTCCTTCTCTCACTGCCCTCCCCCCCCCCCCCCACCTCTTTGGGCAAGAGCTGCGGCTGGGTTCCCAGCCCTCAAGAGGATGGAAGTAGCTTCCTTATAGTCTTTGGTAGGAGGAGTCAGGTGGTGGCTGAGACGTGGAGAAAATGGAGTGGGTCAGGGAATCAGCCTCTGAAGCAGAGAATTAATTATCTTTCTTGCCTGCGTCTTTTAAAAGTGGAGAACTGATCTAAAAGCCTGTGTAGGAAGGATTGGGAAGAGATTGAGGGGAAAAGACATTCAGGACACTCACAGGAACAATTCCTAGCAGCAGGAGGTTTTTGGAGAGTTGAGTGGTAAGGTTCCCGGGAAGATGTGATTGCACCTGTCAGGATCCCAGCAGGAATCAGAAATCCCTCGTGTGGCTTCACTGAAGAAAGCTTAATGAAGGCATTATTTAACACCTCCAGGGAGGAAGAGCAAGTAGAGGAAATAGGGTGGAGAGCTCAGGAAGAAGGGACTGCTGGCACAGCGGTGGTGGTCCTGGAGGGATGCAGCTGCTTCCCCAATGGCAACATCCAGGCAAGGAGGAAGGGGAAGAACTACCCCAGCCTCTGTCCATCCGGTTGGCTGAGCCCAGTGGAAACCAGGAGGCACTGAGGACTGGGTGATTAATTCTGCAGGGGGTAGCCGCCTGGGGCTCAGATCACAGTAGTCACATGAAGAATGGGCCTGGGAGTGGGGGGTGGGCAGAGACAAGAGACAACCACCACACTGATACTTAGTTTCTCTATCTTGAAAGTAGAGGGTAATATGGCAGCCTACCTCAAAAGGTTACTGGAGGCTAATACTACTCACTCAGTAAGTGGTCCATAAATGCTGAGACTCTGTAGGTCTCAAGTTGTTCCTAGGGGATAAGGGTCCAGAGGAAAAGGTTCTGTGCATTGTCTCTCCAGACAGTTTTATGATCAAGAGAGATTGTCCTCCCTCTGCTGCAGTGGGGGCCTGGGATGAGTGCTATTTTGGGGGGAGTATGAGGTGGAGGTGTAGCAGTTAAGGGCACAAACTCTGGAGCCATCTAGCTTGCTTTCAGCCTGTTACTTGCCGTCAAGTTACTTAACTTCACGTGCCTCATTTTTCTCATCTGTAAAATGGGGATAATAGTAATTTCTACCTCATATGGTTGTGAGGATTAAATGGGTTGATCTGTATGGAGAGCTTAGAATCATGCCTGGCACATAACAGGCAATATATCAATATTGTTAGCTCTTGTTGCTCCTGCCATCCATGGATGCTAGCTGTTATGGTTTTTGCCACCATCTCCTCTTCTTCCTCTTTCTTCTTCACCATCATTTATACCTCAGTGGGTTAGCCTGTTGTCAATAGAAAAATCCCACCAGTCCTCTCAGGAGCTTCATTGATCATACCATTATCTTCTTGTCCTCCTACAGACAGGATATTTCAGGGAGTGATTGATGGCTCTCTCTCTCTGTGTGTGTGTGTGTGTGTGTGTGTGTGTGTGTGGTGAAGGGTGGGCTTGTGTCTGACTCTGGGGACACAGTGCTTTGCTATGCAAAATAGCTTGCTTGTCATCCCACTACAGGCCCCTTCCTTGAAAAGTTCCAGGCTATTTTTGAAGCCCTCATGGCTCACATGTTCCTTTCTACATCATGTCAATGCCAGCACAGGAAAAATTGGAACCTTTTGGCAGAGTACAAAGCAAAAGAGATTTCAAAGTGCATTGAGGATGAGTGTTCCTCAAATGACAGGGTATTAAGACGTGATGAGAATGCTGAGTTTCAAGACTGGAGGCTGCTTGTATGTTTGTATTTAGACCTTGTTGGATTTCTTGGGAAATTAGTGAGGTGCCGAAGGCTAATGTTGGCTCTGAGAAGGCACCGAAGAGTAGAAACGCCTTTTGGTACCCCCACATACATACACTCTAGAAGATCAGTGAAGGGTGCTGGGAGTTGAGTGGGTGGTTTCTCCAGGGCAACAGCTGGGCTCTGGGGTGCAGTGTTCTGCAGGTGGAAGTGCTTGATGAGGGAGGGAAGGTCATTGGTGCTGGCTGCCTGGGAGCTTTGTGGCTTTGCTGCTGACGTGAAGCCACACCCAGAGCTAAACGGCAAGTGTGCAAAAATGTAGACCTAAGAGTGAGGGCGCCAAACCACGTTTTGTACGTTTAATTACCCTTCCTGTTTTTTCCCTGAAAGGCAGAGTATGGCTTTGGTGATAGGTAGACCTGAGTTTAAATCCCTCCTCTGCCTTTTCCTGGTTCTTTAATCTTTGGCAAGTGCTTTATGATTTAGTGAGTCTTTCTGAGCCACCAGTTCCTTATTTGAAAGGCAATGTTGTAGCCCTTACAAAGTTAGAGATCATGGTGGTACAAGACTACTGGGGCTCAAAACAATGTATGCTGACCTATTGTGTTAAATTCTCACAATAATCTCAAGGGGAAGACAAGCATTTAACATTATTTTACAAATGAGAAGACTGAGGCACAGGTGGCTTGTCCTTGAGGCACAGGGCTGAGCATTGAGGCCTGCATCCTCTGAAGGAGCAACGTGGAGGAGTGGTTAGGGCTTGACCAACCTCTGGAGTCACTTGGGCAGATTTCTGATCCTCTGTAAGTCTCAGCCTTTCTTAGACATAAAATGGGGAATAATAATAGACTTTCTTTCTATGGTTGTTGTGAAGGTTACATGAGATAATTCAACGCCTGTTTAGTCAGTGCTTGGGATATACTGTAGTCTCCCTTTATCTGTGGTTTCACTTTCCACAGCTTCACTTACCTGCAGTCCACTGTGGTCTGAAAATATTAAGTGGAAAATTTCAGAAATAAACAATTCACAAGCTTAGCTTTTGCACCGTTCTGAGTGGTGCGATGCAATCTCACGAGTCCTGTCGGTCCCGCCCAGGGCGCGAATCGTCCCTGCGTCCAGCGTGCCCCCAGTGTAGACTCTCCTGCCCTTTACTCATGTAATAGCTGCCGCAGTCATCAGATCGACTGTCATGGTGTCTCAGTGCTTGTGTTCCATTCACCCTTATTTTTCTTAGTGATGGCTCCAAAGCTCAAGAAGTGAAGCTGGCAATTTGGATATGACAAAGATGCCCTACAGTGCTTCCTTTAAGTGAAAAGTGTATGTGTAGGAAAAAACATAATATATACAGGTTCCCCCTCCCTGCAGAAGTAGAGTTCCTATGAAACTTTTTAAAGAAAAAATGTCATAAAGTGAAGAATATACTTTGCTTTCTAAAGTTGACATTACTGAAAAAAATCCAAAGAAGATTTTTGCTTTTATCCCCAAAGTTATCACCACACTAATACAGGTCTTTCATAAAAGCAAAGTGGCATAATGTGAACTTTCAGAAAGCAAGGGATACCTGTGTAGGGTTTGGTATATATCTGTGGTTTTAGGCATCTGCTGGGGGTCTTGGAGCGTATGCCCTGTGGATAAGGGAACTCCTGTAGCAAGCAGTCAATAAAGTATTTGCTGCTGCTGTGAATTCAATAGTATTAGTATGGAAGCAGTATTAGTGGTTGTTTTGTTGCACTTGTAATAGTCGAAGTAATAGTAATAGCATTGTTCCATTACCCAAGACTCATGTTGCTCTGGGTGTTGACTTTGGGAACACTGCAGATCTTCTTTTTGTCCTTTTTCTCTCCTCCTCTGAGGACGGACAACATCTATTCTCTATCTGATGCCTTGTCTAGGATCACCATTCTCCACCTTCTCAGCCCTGCCCTGTGCCACAGGGATAGACCCCTGTGCACTGCACTGCCTGGCTACCCTTACAGCTGATGTGAGTCTGAGTTAGGCCTGTGAGCAGCCAGAGACCAGAGGTCAGGAGGAGAGAGGTCTCAGAATATTCTGCCCTCAACTCCCTCTCTGCATCTCTGGCCCCCTCTGCAATGGCAGCTCCTGGCAGGTGGTCCCTCTTCTTTGGTTCCAGTTCTCTGAATGCTCTTGTGACATTATTTCACAAATTATACCTGGAGTCCTATGTATGGTAACAGTTTCCCCACAGTTATTAGTTGTTAGTGTCTTTAACTGAACATCCAGGGTGAATTGCATTTCCTGCTGAGACTCCAACAGACATATAAACCTATTAAAAATAACATAGTGGATTGGTTTCATTCTAAAAAAATTAAGTGGTACAACCACTTTGGAAAACAGTGGCAGTTTCTTTTAAAATTAAATGCAGAGTTAATGTATGACACAGCCGTTTTACTTCTAGGTATTTACTAATATAAGTTAAATTATATGCCCACACAAAGACATAAATAAATGCTCATGGCAGTTTTATTTTAATAGCATAAACACCTGGGAAAACCCAAAAATTGATCAACATGTGAATGGATAAACAAACTTCAGGATGATCATATATTGAAATACCTACCACTGAGCAGTAAAAACAAACTAATTACTGATACTTTCAACTGCAATCAGTAATTAATCTGAGTGAAAGAAGGCAGACACAAAATATACATAGCATGGGTGCATTAATCTATAGTAACAGAGAGCAGGTTAGTGGTTGCCAAGGACTGGGAGTGGGGCAAAGGGATTGATTGTAAAAGGCTGTGAGAGATCTATTGGGGTGATGCAAAGGGTCCGTATCTTGACTGTGGTGGTAATTACACAGGTGGAATACCCCTGTCAAAACTCACCGAACTGTACACCTAAAATTGTATTTTTTTGTATTAAATTATACCCCATGGCTTGATTAAAGTTTGTTTGCTTTATTATTTTAAAATATTAGGGAAATACAGAATTATAAAAAGAAGAACAAAACCCTCGAGTTCTTGTAACCAGAGATAATCATCACCACTTTCAACATTTCATGTAGTTCCTTTCATTTTTTCTTTGTACTTAAATTTTCCATCCTCAACTGTCTTATTCAAATAAAAAAGAAAGCAAGTGGAAAGTCTCCATCATGAGGGCACTTTTGCTATGACTTTACTGTGCCTCAGGGCAGTTAGGAGGATATTGAGAAGACTTTGTCCTATATACTCAAATATATTGGGAGGGCATGAAAATGTTTGGTGTGGTGAGGGGACATATTGGAGAAATGGGTGGGAGCGCATGGTTGTTGGCTTCAAACCTTCACCAACCAGTCAGTTAAATATTGAGATCCTGTAATGTGCCAGCACTGGGGATACGGTAGTGAACAGAACATATGGTTCTGCTGCTTAAATGGAATTAACAGTCTGGGAATGAGAGCTATTATTATTAGTAGTAAAACAATAACAAAATCAATAGCTAATATTTATGATGAACTGACTTTGTGCCAGTTAGTGTTGTTGGGCTTACTTTTCTTGTTAACATTTTAAATACCTGTTGCATTTAATCCCCCAGCAACTCTATGAGGAGAAAATCTTTTTTTTTAAATTTATTTTTTTAAATTTAAGTATAATTTTTATATGATCTTAAAATTGGTTATGTTAGTTTCAGGTTACAGTATAGTGATTCAACACTTTTATGACTTATAATGTGATTACCAATAATTCTAGTTATCATCTGGCAGTATGTAAACTTATTACAATATTATTAACTCTATCGCCTTCCCCATTTTTACCCATGTCCTCACCTCTTCCTCTGGAAATCTACCCTTGGGTTTCTGTTTCTATGAGTCTGTTTTTGTTTTGTTTTGTTTTGTTTTTAGATTCCATATATACATGAAATCATACGGTGTTTGTCTTTCTCTGCCTGACTTACTTTACTTAGCATAATATCCTCTAGGCCCATCCATGTTGTTGCAAATGGCAAGCTTTTGTTCTTTCTATTGCTGTGTAATATTCCATTGTATATATGAACCATATCTTCTTTATTCATCTATCAGTGGACAACTATATTGCTTAGTTGGGAACTCTTTTCATCCACATTTTTTAAAAAAGATTTTATTTATTTGTTTTTAGAAAGAGGGTGAGGAAGAGAAACATCAATGTGTGGTTGCCTCTTGAGCCCCCAACTGGGGACCTGGCCTGCAACCCAGGCATGTGCCCTGACTAGGAATAGAACCAGCGACCCTTTGGTTTACAGGCTGGTACTCAATCCAGTGAGCCACACCAGCCAGGGCTCATCCACATTTTATTATTGAAAAAAAAAATAAAGTAGCTTGGAGAGGTTAATGCAAATGGGAATGTACCTAGTCTACTTAGATTGTTGGGTCAAGGAAGACTTTCTGAGGAAATGACATTTAACTTGAGATCCGAGGGATGACAAGTGTTTGGAAAACAAAATGCCAGCCTCAGAGAACACAGGCAGTGGCTGGTTTTTAATTTTTTTTTTAACTGAGGGCAGTTGGCTGGTTTTGAGTGATAATTTGGGGTTGGCTTCGACTGTATTGGTGATTGGAAGTGGCAGCGGTGGTGAGGGAAGAGTCAGGGGTGGCTCTTCCAGGGAGAGCAATGCAGGCACATGCTGAGGGAGGAAACACCATAAGTGAAGAAGAAGAACAAGGACTTGGTTCAGTTTGATGTTCAAATGTGGGTGCTGAGGTACTAGCTGGCTAGATGGGTGTGGGGCTCAGAGGAGAGGTACAAATGTGGGAGTCCCCAGCATGAACAAGAGTTTTATCTTGTGGATTGACAAGATGGCCTAGGAGAGGGTGTCCACAGGATAGAGATCAGCACCTGGGACAGAGCCTTGAGGAATTTCAGTAGGTGAGGAGTGGAGGGAAGAGGAGGAGGAGCCAGGGAAGCAGGGAAAGGGGCCACAGAGGAAGGATCAGGACGTTACAGGGAGAGGGACTTGCATGCAGACTAAAGAACTTTTCTAATGTTAGGTTGCTCTTAAGAGGTGAAGAGCTCCTTGCCCTGAAGTGGGCAGTGAGAAACTTGGTGACTATCTCCCAGGGATGTGGTAGAAAGGATGCTTGTATCAGTATAGGGTAAGATTAGAGTTTTTAAATTGGTTGGGGTTGTTTGATTCTTTGTAAGTAACAGAAACTGAGTCTGATTGTCTTAAAAAATCAATTGGAAGTGTATGGGGTACTGTTCATGTGGTGATAGGCTTTAAAAAATACAGGGTCTGGAGTAGATCGTAGATCAAGATGGCAGGAACTAATGGGCCACCTTCACCTGGTGACATCATTGATTCAGGAATCAAATTCACAGGAGATCTTGGATAATATGCCCACCTCTTGGCTAGGGGAGAGTTGTAAACCTTGATTGACAGCCCTACCAAGACCGAATATGATGGAGGAGGGCTGGTCTCCTGAAGGAGAATAAACATGCCAGTTACCAGAAGAAGGGGGAGTGGATGCTGGGCAGGCAAGGCCAGTAGAAGCCCTCTGTAATCTCCATAGCCCTGTCTTTGATTAGGTGATCTTTATAATATTCACATAGCATACTGTTCCTCCCTGCACAGTTATAAGCCTGTCACACGACTAAGCTTTCTCTGTTTGCTTTTTAGAGTGAGTTGGGGGACTGAGATTGACATGAATTTATCTCTGGGCTTTAAGCCACCTAGCTTCAGAGGAACAAGTTGGTGGATATAACTCATTGTCATGTCAAGAAAGGTCTTGGCCTTGTGTCTATTTGGCCCTGCTTTCACGAGGAAGAGTAGGAGCCGGGAGTACCAGATGGTGTAAACAACTCCCACCTTGCAAAATAGATGTGCCCATCTTACTGAACAGAAGCCCAAGGAACATGTGCCTGTGGATCTAGGAGACCTGTCAAACCTTTTATCTTCTTGGGCTTTCTCTTACCTGAGCAGACTCATCTTCATCAAGGCCTGTGATATCTAGAGGAATTGAGGAAATGTGAGTCACTGTATCCCAGCTTTCCTCAGTTCACCAACACTGGTTGAATTGAGTGCTCTTTTATGTTTAACCAAAGCTCTATTTAGAAAAAGAAAAGGTTTATTTATTTGTAGGAATACATGAAACACAGGAGAAAATAGGGACCCTCACTGCCAAATCTTCAACTTCTCACCTTTGGTTTATTAGTCAGAAGTCTTTTGGTCTCAAGAAACAAAAATTCCATTCAAGTCGGTTCACTTCAAGAAGGATTTGTTGATGTATATATAAAAGTTGAGGAGTTTGCCCTTCAGGCATAGTTGGATCCAGGAGCTCATAAGTGGTCATCAGACATCTCTTGGCTCTGCTTTTCTCTTCGTTGGCTTCATTCTCAGAAGAGCTTTTCCTTTATGATAATAGAGATGGCAGACTCAGACTCATGTCCCTACCAGCTTAACAATACTACTGGGAAATAAGACCTCTTTCCTGATAATCTAGCAAAAGTCCTGAAACTGATTCTCATGGGGAGGCTTGAATCACATGCCCACCCCTGAATTCACACTGTGGCCTTGGTCCTATGTCAGGTGAGTCTGAGGGCAAGAGCAGCCTTAGCTGGCTCACAGGAACGGGGGCTCAGAGAGGGCGATCCCCAAAGGAGAAGCACAAAGGGTGGAGGCTGGTCAGGGAGAAACAAGGGGTGTCCACCAAACTGGGTTTTGGGACCAGGTCTTCTGGTTCAAGTGCTCTGGATCTGGAAATGGCTGGATATGGCTGGTGAATGAAGGGACATTGGTGTTTCCTCTTAGGTGGTGTCATTATGTCCTGCTGCTCCCACCTTTGGGTCCTGATCAAAAGGGGGAGGCCATGGGGTCAGGAACAGTCTCCATGGGATGTCCAAATCAGCAGGATGTTCCCAGTAGCTGTCCTGTCCAGGGCTGTCTCCTCAGGGTTGGTATAGTAGAAGGTGGTAGTGGGGGGTGGCTTTCATCTTATGGGTTTATTTATTTCTGGGGACTTCTTCACCTCTTGTTGGCTCCACTGCTTTATTTTTCTTAATTGGATAAATTTGGGAATATTATAAATAAAAACATTCCTGTGGTTGCTGACCCCGCAAGGTTATTGCTTTAGCTTCTGAGTTCCCTCTGTAGGGCTTGGTTGTTGATAAACAAATGAAGTTTGTTGTCTTCCTCCTCTCCTACAGGAGGAAATGAACGTCCTCAGAACTTTAAGGATTCCCTGTAAGACTGGGTGATCAGAAGGTAGCCTGCTCATACAACCAAGTAACATGCAGTTGTAGAAACATAAGGGATTGTTCTCTACGTGTGAGATGGAACGGGCTCCCAGATGTGTTAGTTTGGGGGAAAGCATGGGTGGGGTGTGCAGATTAGCAATGCTCTTCAATATTTGATCACCTGGGGAGCTTTTAAAAGCACCTGACCTCAGCCTCCCCCTCACCCAAATGAATCAGAGTCTATGGAGGTGGGACAAAAGCACTCGTTTGTTTTAAAAACTCAAGGTGACTCAGTGTGCAGCCAGGGCTGAGAACCAGTGGTGTTGAATTGTATCATGTGGGACATAGATAAAAACCAAAAAGAAAAAAGAGAATGTTCCAGTTCATGCATATAGGTATAGATGCACATATGTGCTCACATACATGTAGAGACTATCTTTAGAAGGATCCATAAAAAAACTGGAGAGAATAGTTTCCTCCAATAATGGAGTGGAGCAGTGATTCTCAACTGCATACTCATTTGTGATGTTCAAATTTTAAATCATAAGCATGGTTCACTGTTTTAAAAAGAAATTCTCACTACACACCCAAATCCAGCCACCCAGGGCTATGACATGACCTCTTGGGCTCACACAGCTTGGCCTTTCTTTCAGATCCTCCATGGTGAGTGATTTCTGAGTGTGGCATGACAAAAGAGTCTAGTAAATCATTGTTAATACATTCATTCATATTTTTATTAAGAATTAAATATGAGACAGGCACACACCAGGCACATCAGTCTGCTCTCATCCTCACAATGATATGTGAAATAGGTAGTCCTGTCCCCATTCTGTGGATGGGGATATTTTAGCTCAGAGATTATATGTAACCAAGGTGGGAGTATATGAATCAGGATGTCCAGCTAAAATTGAGCTTCTGAACTGATGGGGCTCAGATGTCTTCAGATGGCCTGCACAGAGCTTTAAAAAATTCCTGTCTGGCAACAGTGGGCCAGTGATCCCTGGGTTACCATTGGATGGAGCTGAGTGTCCTTGGGACAGGCATGTGCTCCTGTTCAGCCCACCTGCCACCCTTCCTGGCTATATCACACCAGGCTTGCATCACTTAGTCACAAGGCCTGGCCTCTGTAAGAGTTTGTAACCCCTGCATTAAGGTAGGTGGGATGAGTCAACTATTATCTGTCCTATGCGCTACTGAGTTGCATTATCCTATGGAATATGCTATTTCTATTCCAGTCTGGCTTTAGTCTGCTAGTTGGAGAACTGAGCTCCTCTGCCTTAAATTCCCTTTATGGTCTGCATGTGATAGGCTGTTGACATTCATATGTTTGGGAGCAAATTCACACACTAGGGGATGAGTAAAATACAGTATAGAAAGAGACAGTCACCCAGCCTGGCAGGAGTGTGGGGCTGTTGAGTGAGTGATGAGACTGTAGTAAGATGGTGGTCATACTGTGGTTCGATGCCAGCCACAAATTTTGCACTACAGAGTATGGCACAAATAATGCCCCTTTTTAATTACAAAACCTTTTATTACAAAATCATAAGCATGTAATTCTGTAACATAACAATATCACACTCAAGCACACCATATGACATTTTAGGTGAAATGTTCAAATTAAAACTATAAATTACTGCACCCATTTTATTACCCTACCATCCACACTCAAACAGGCGTTACTTCTGCAGGACCCTGTAGATTCTTTAGGCCAGAGCTGTCCAGTAACCTTCCTGTGATAGGCGTCCAATATGGTAGTTTCTAGCTACATGTGGCTGTTAAGCACTTGCAATGGAACTAGTGTTAATGAGGAACTAAATTTTATTTAATTAATTTGAATTGGCATAGCGCCATGTGGCTAGTGGCTACTACATTGGATAGTGCAGCTTTAGGCGATGGGCAGCCAGTGATTGTGTTAGAAGCAGTCTCAAAGCTGAGTTTTCAGAGGATGAACTTTCCACGAGTGTGTAGGCTGCATGGAGTGGAGGGAAGGAGGTAGAAATAACATGGACAAAACTTAACATCCATTAGGTACTTGCTATGTTCACACACTGTGCTAAGATTAGCCCATTCAGTCCTCATAACAACTCTATGTGAAAAGTCCTACTATTATTTCTACTTCACAGACTAGGAAACTGAGACACAGCAAGGTCTATGGACTTATTCAAGGTCTCAGAGCTAATAAATAGTGGTACCTGGTGTGGAATCCAGGCAGCTTGGCTGCAGAGCTTGTGCCATGAACCCCTCCATTCTGGATGGAAGTATATGAGCCTCACTGAGAGCTGACTTTTTACCTGCTGCTCTGTGTTCATACATGACACATATTTCATAACAAGCGTGGGACATTGGTGGACTTATATTCCTCGTGGTTATGGAAATTTGGTTCATGGAGATGAGTGCTCAAGGTGGACACATCACTTTCTAGGGAGGACAGTTAGGCTTTATTGCAAAATGCCATGTCTGAGTTGTTGAGGGTAGTCAGGGTGGAATCAGTGGGGAAGGCACAGGAGGAGACAGCATGAAAGATGTTGCAGAGGATGAATCAGTGAGATTTTAGCAACTGATTGGATGGCGGGGGTGAGGAACGCGGGGGAGGATTTCTTCTGGAACAGTGAGCTGAATGACAAACATAAATGCAACTACATTGTGAAAGTTGAGAGCTCTAGAGGAAGACAAATCTGGTTTCCAATATAAATGTGGCCGCTAGGTAGCTGGATCCTTTGGGCAAATCGCTTCTCTGTGAGCATCAGCATCCCTGTTAATGCAATGAGGATCCTACCTATCACTTTCCTCCCTTGGCTGTGATGCAGTGCATGTGAAATAGATACGAAAGCCCTTTGCAGATGCAAGTGGCGTGGCCATGTGAGTCAGTCTGAATGCCAGTCAGGCCAGGTGTTGGGTGGAAATGGTGACTAGCTTTTCTACCTTTGATCGTGGAGATGGTTCAGCAAAGCATTTGAGGAAGCATTGCCTCATCTTGGACACCAGGCAGAATTTCATGCCCATAGTCAGCTTTGACCTGGGAGAAAAAAGGGATTCTCCCCAGATATTGTAAAGCACAATTTGCATTCTGGTGGCTCCAACTCAAATGCTCTGCTGGCAAGCACTTTGCATGTGATGTCTCATTTGAGCTTCACAACAACCTTTTAAGAGTAGGTACCATTGTTATTCCCACTTTGGAGAAGGAAACTGAGAGTCAGAGAGGTGTAATAATTGGGCTAATGCCTTTCAGCTTAGAGGTGGTAAAATGAGGGTTCAGACTGAGGTCCATCTGACTGTGAAGGCTGGGCCTGTAACTCTTGCAGATGAAAGACTTTTCCCTTGAGAACTGGTTGTCATGGGGCTTCCTGAGAGCGACATGAGCTCAGGAAAGTGCTGAGGGCCCTTCTCCTTGCCCTCCCACCACAGATAACCTGGAACTAGCGCTGGAAATTGTCTCAGGTTGTGGATTTAGAGGCCAGGATTGCTTCCCAAAGATGTCGGTTTTCCACTAACATCCCAGTGAGAATAGGGTGGAAGAGGTTCATCAACTCCAAAAACAACAACAACAAAATAATTTTGATGACTTGATTTAGTCCTCTCTGGAATGCCATGGGTACATATAGTCATTGGTTGGGAATTTGGGGGTGGGGTGCAGTGTGAAGCAGAGTTTAGGTCCCAGTGCTTTCTTGGGGCAGATACTGCAGAGAGGTCCCCTGAAGTTGTGACTCTAGTTTTCTTCTGGGGTCAACCAGGTTTTTCTGATCCTTGGGGTCAACCAGGTGTTTCTGATAGTTTCATATGGTTGCTGTAACAGATGACCACAGACTGGATAGCTTCAAATGACACAGATTAATGATCTTACAGTTCTGGAGGTCAAAAGTCTGAAAATGGGTCTTACAGGGCTAAAATCAAGGTGTCAGCAGGGCCGCGTTCCTCCTGGAGGTCCTAGGAGACAATCTGTTTCTTGCCTTTCTAGATTCTAGAGGTCACTCACGTTCCTTTCTAGCAATGGCAGCTCTTCAGCCACTGCCTCACACCTCCCCTCGCCTTGACCCCCCTGCTTCTGCTGATAAGGGCCCACCAGAACAGTCCAGGATAATCCCCCATCTCATGGTCATTAATTGAATCACACCTGCAAAGTCCATTTGGCCATGCAAGGTAACATAATCACAAGTTCCAGAGATTAGGATGTAGACATTGCTGGCGAGGGGTCGGGGAAAAGCACCATTTTACCTACCAAGCTGGCCTGTAATCTTCATGTATCTCATTCTCTGCCTGGATCTGAGTAGTAATTTCCCCCTTTAAACAAATCATGCATGCATTCTCCTTCCTGAGCTCTGGGCATTTGAGTTTGAGACCCCACTGTGTAGTCCAAATAAAGCATGGCTGCTGGCTGGATTCAGAGGGCTGTAGGCTGCAAGCGTTCTGCCTCCCTAAAGCAAGGAGGTATTGAACAAACCTGGAAGCGTCCAGGACTTCTTGGCTCTTACTGGGTACCTATTTGTAAGGACAACCTGGTACATGTTTCAGCAGCTCAGTAAATGCTGCCTCTTACTTAAGAAAAGCTGGTCTTACACTGAATTTGCCAAACAGAAAGGAGGGGGTGTTATTTTTATCACAAAAGAGTTTAGTTTGTTTCTTTAAACAGCCAGCCAGCCCTACTACTTCTCTTTAAAGTGTTTTAAGTTAATGGGAAAGTTGATTCAGAGACACGTCATGTAAAGGAAGTACCTGCACCAAAGGCTCATCGATTTTCTGAAGTCTGTTCCCAACTTCTCTGTAGAATGTGCTGGAGTATGGTCAAGTTCCTTGGTGTGTTGATCCATCTTGGTGGGGATGGATGGTTCCTTTCTACAGTTAATGGGAGCGCTGCCTAAAGAGAACTTGTCAGCGGCTTGTGTGCTGCTGCCAGGACCACGGTGGGGAAAGGTGGACAGCCATCCAGGAAATACATCTACCACGAAGTTGGTTAGGCTTTCTTCCTTTTCTTTGGCTGATGATATTCATTTTTTTTTGTTCATTCATTCACCAAACATTTATTTACAACATATCAGTTATGTACCAAGAGTTGTGGTAGATACCAGTTAGCTAGAGATGAGCCCCCTTCCCTCCCTCAAAGAGAGTAAGGGTGAATAAGAGCATGACTGATTTTTTGAAGAAACACTGAGACTAAAGTGACTACTTATAAATGGGGGAATGGTCAGAGAGGGAGAAACAGCTTTCCAAAATAGTTCTGTGTCGATGAGGAACTTAAAACCAAAATAGACCAATTAGAAACTTAAAACAAGAATTTATACCTTAATCAGTAAGTAATACAAGTAATACAAATAAAAGAAGGAGGACAGGTGGAGGAGGGCAAAGAGGGAAATACTGAGAAAACTGTAATAGAATAACAATAAAGTATTTAAAAAAGGAGGACAAATAAAATTAGTAGGAGAAATAAAAGTAAAATGACAATTAATAAAGTAGGAAAAAACCAGTAGCACTCATATATAACATATTTAGGTATAGTTATCTGCGCGCGCGCGCACACACACGCACACACACACGTTTGTCAAAGTATCCAGCCTCGTAATGTGAAAAATAGAGACATTTATTGAAGAAGATACAAAATACAGGAAACATGGTACATAGGAAAATGCCCCCACAGTTCCCTTCAAAGTTGGCACCTTGGGACCCCACACACTGGTCCCAGCATCTCTTCTACTGTTCAAAATAGTCTTCAAAATCCTTTGTTGGAATCACCATCAGCTGCCCAGTCATATTTTCCTGAATCTCATCAATGGTCTGAAATCCCTTCCCTTTTAAAGGTGACATTAGTTTTGGGAAAAGCCGGGAGTCACAGGGCACCAAATCTGGACTGCAGAGGGGCTGAGTCACCTTGGTGATTTGATGTTTCACCAAAAACTCTGCATGAGGTGTGATGCATGAGCAGGCACGTTGTCACGATGAAGCTGCCGATCACCAGTTGCCCATAGCTGTGGTCTTTTGAATCATTCAGATAGTTTCCACAGAGGCATGTTCAAGTTTAACACAAAATTTGATGCAGATTCATTGCTCTACTTATTCACTTTGAATGTGATGGCCACACAGTACATGTGCTCATTCAGTGGCATCTACTGCCCCTGCTGACTAGTACAGTGAAGTTGTCATTTTTCATGCATGCACATTCTAGTCTCATATATATAATGATTTGCTTCTTTAAAATGATAACATAATAAAATAAACAATAAAGAAGACAGTCCTCTGGGAGAGACTAACAATACAACAGAGGACACCATAGACAATTTTCAAAGAAAAATACAAATTCTGAAACTTAGTTTAAGAAGACAGAGAGGGACAAGTGGAGCTGGTGAAAGCTCAGAACGGGACAGGACTATCTGCTGTAGTCTATTTCATTCCATGTTGTTCAGAAAGTTCTAAGTGTAAAAATAAGGATAAAAAAGAAGCATACCTATCAGAATGGAAAAAAAATATTGTTTTGGGGAATAATGTGATACTCTATGTGGAAAACTCAAAGGACACTGAAAACCCACAAAAACTGTTATGAGTTTAAAAAATACTTACAAAATAAGTATAAAGTACTGCAAATGCATTGTTTTCCTATTTGTAAACAATAACCACTTTTCCACAAAACAAAGTGGAAAAAATGTTAAAATCACAATAGCATAAAAAGGAAGATCCTTCAGATAATACTTACTGAGAAATGTGTAGCACCTATTGAGAAAATGAAAGGCTTTTTTTAGGAGACGTAAAATAAGATTTTAACAAGGAGGCATCCTATTCCTGATAGAAAGACTCTTTATGAAAGTGTCACTTTTCTTAAATTTAATTTATAAATTTTAAGACAATTTCATTCAAAGTTCCAATAAATTTCTTGAGGCTGGTGATTAACTAAATATATTTCCAGTAAAAATTCCTTTGGTATTTTTAAAACCTTGATCAGCTGATTCCAAAGTTCACTTGGAACAATAAACATGCAGTGATTGCCAAGAAAATGTTGAAAATAAGGATAATGAGGGAGGACTTGCCCTGCCAAGACTAATATATTATAAAGCTGCTATAATTAAAACTTATATTGCTGTATTACAAGACAAATCAGTGGAACAGAAGGCACAGAGACAGACTCCAGTGTGTATGATTATTTAGCATATAATAATGTTGGCATTTGAAGTCAGTGGGGAAGGAATGAATTATTCAGTGAAAGATGCTGGAACAACTGATTATCTATTTGGAAAAACTCTAGCAAATTAGATTCCTATACTACATCGGATACCAAGAAATTACAGAGGATTAAAGAGTTTAAAATGCAAGTGATGCCATATAAAAGTTAAAAAAAGAATAATATTTATATGAAATTGGGGCATAAGGGGACTCTATTAAATTGTAGCTGGATTAAGTTTTCTTTGTCCAGTTTTATCTTTTAGTGGTCCGCAAGTTATACATAATCTTTCTATTCTTAATTTGTTCACACATATTCAGGCCGATAATGTCCTATGTGCATTTTCTTAATATCTGTAATCTCTTGGGGAATAAGACAAGACTCAGCATATTTCAGTTTTATATCTCTCTCCCACCCCCATTTCTTATGACTGAGGTTACCCCCTCCACTCTCCCTATATCTTTTTGTTTTCCTACCACTACTTTTTATACCTCTTTTATTCACTTCTTGATTTTTTTTTGTAGGGTCCATATGCTCTATACTTATTTTATACGAAGGGAAATTTCTAAGTTTCTGTACTCTGGAAATGTCTTTATTTTATACTTTTACTTGATGGGCTTTGTTTGAGGTTTTAAGGTCAAAATGAATTTTCCTAAACCTTTGAAGATATTGTTCTATCCTATTCTAGCATTCAAAACTGCTGAGGAGAAAAATTATGTTAAAATTATTTTTCTCCCTTGTTGGTAACCTTTCCCCTTCCTTTTTCCTCCCCCTGCTAGACTCTTTACAGTGATGTCTGAGCCTTAGTGTTCTTACCATATGTCTTTTTTTCATTCATACCTATTGACACTTGATAGTTTCTTTCAGTTTAATGACTCAAATTCTTCTTAATCCTTAGGGAATTTTTTTCTTCCATTTTATTTGATTATACCTTCTCTACCATTCTCTCTGCTTTTTTCCTGAATGTCCTTTTAGATGCATATTAGAATTTGTGGATCTATCCCAATACATGTTTTGTATCATTTTCTTTATTTTTCTTGCACTTTTTGCAGAATGTTGGAAAAATAATCCCTTAGTGATTTCTGGTTTGCTAAGTTCCTCTTTAGATGTGTGCATTCTGTTATCAGCCCCACTGTTGAGTTTCTCATTCTGGCAATCATGATTTTCATTCTCTGATCTGTTTCTCTTTAACTGTGTTGTTTCAAAGTAAGCTTATAGAAAGTAGGCTCATTTTCTTGATTATAACAAATATACTCATTGTAAAGATTTCTAACTATAGAAAAATATAAGTTTGAGCTGAGAGCTAATATTCACTGGCCTTTGTTAACCACTGCTCATGTATTTACTCAGTATTCACAGAGGGACCAGGCACACACCCACACACGCCACATTATTTGATACTAGCACCTTTATACAAAGTAACATCTTTATACAAAGCATGTATTACCTATAAATACAACAAATATTAAGATATAAAAGGGATAAAGTAAAAGAGAAAAGGAATTAGCCCCTTTGGAACAATTCTTGGTTCCCAATCATGAAAGTATTAAAATTTTTATATTATGGAATATTTCAAACATATAGAAAAGTACACAAATTATGATATTTAGAGAAGAAATCAAGATGGCAGAGGAGTGATTGGAAGTCACACTGACCTCCTCCCAGGACCAACCTGGAATTACAACTAAATTGTGGAGAAATCCACAATTTATAAAGGAAAATATTGACAATATTTACAATATTGACAAGCTTTTTAGATGTGTTGCAAATACTTTCCTATTCTATTACTTGTCCTTTAACTTTTTAACCTGAAACAAACAACTGAATAACATCGAGAGAAGAGCCTTATAACCTGGACAGACAGAAGAATTAGCTTTAGCACAACCTGACTGGTAAGGAGTACAGTAGAGACTTGAGAAGGTGGGTGGGGTGCCCATGGGCGGCAGCACCAGAAGGATATTGAAATGGCCAATTGGATCCCCCTGAGTAAAGCAGAGTCTAAAGCATAAGTGGGGATCTCTGGCCTACAGCACCAGAGCCCAAAAAGTACACAGATAACAGCCAGCTGAGAAAATTTCTGTCTGCCAGAGATAGGAGGCTAGAGATGCAAAGAACCATTTAAAGGGCCAGCACATAAATTTTTATTTGCAGCCACTTATCCTAGGCTCCAGCAAAGGCAGGGACAGAGTGGGCTAGAGATGCCTGAGGAGAGACTGGGGATGGAGGCTTTGGGGAGAGAACTGAGGGAGTAGTGGATAGGATCCCAGTGCTGAGTCATCCCCTAAATGGCAGCAGGCATCTTGCTTGGGCAGACCACTCCCCTGAGCAGCAGCACCATGAGAGGACCCTATAACTTCGCCCCCAGGGTTGTCTCTGAACCACCCTGTGGTGTCTCTAAGCCTAACTGCTGAGTGCAGAGTGAATAGATTAACAGCTGAAGGAAACAGCCATGGACAGTAGATTCCTGGAAGTCTTGAACAGACTGCCTAAGGTCAGACAGGGTAAACATCTGACATCATCAGAAGCAGATCCAGAAAGAAAAAACAATAGTCTCTGATCATAGAGGTTCATACCACAAAGCCAGGAAATCAAAACAGATCAATTTAAGAAGCAAAAGCAAAAAAGAAGAGTTTCACAAATAATTGGAAGACAAAGAAACACCCCCCAGTCGAAGGGAAAGGAGGAATCCCCAGAAAGAACTAAATGAAATAGAGGCAAGGAAACTATCAGATATTGAGTTCAAAACAACGGTTCTCAGGAAGCTCAATGAGCTCAGTGAGCTCAGAAAGAACTAACTACAGGGAAACTATGAGGAACTTGCTGCAAACTATATCAACATTAAGAAGGACATAGAAACTATCAGTAAGAGACAAGAAGAAATGAAGAATACAATTTCTGAATTGAAAAACACAGAAGGAATCAAAAGCAGGCTAGATGAAGCAGAGGAACTAATCAGTGAGCTGGAAGACAAGGTAGGAAAAAGCTCGCAGAAACAGCAAGAAAATGAAAAAAGATTCAAAAAGAATGAAGAGGCATTGAGGGAAATGCAGGACAACCTGAAAGGTGAATATATCCATATAATAGGGATGTCAAAAGGAGAAGAGGAGGAGGAAGGGATAAAGAACCTGTTTGAAAAAGTAATGATGGAAAACTGCCCCAATTGGAGGAAAGAAAAAGTCACACAAGTCCAGCACAGAGGGTCCCATTCAAAAGGAACCCAATGAGGCCCACTCCAAGACACATCATTATTAAAATGGCAAATATCAAAGACAAAGAGAGAATCCTAAAGGAAACAAGGGAGAAAGAGGTAGTAAAATATAAGGGAGACCTGATACGGCTAGAAGCTGACTTCTTGACAGAAACACTGCAAGCCAGAAGGGACTAGCAAGAAATATTCCAAGTCATGGAAAAGCAAAGGCCTGCAACCAAGAATGCTCTACCCAGCAAGGCTCTCAATTAAAATGGAAGGCAAAGTAAGGAGTTTCCCAGACAAAAGAAGGATAAAAGAGTACACCTCCACTAAACCAGCATTGCAAAATGCACTAAAGGGACTGCTTTAAGAAGATGAAGAAAGAGAATCTATGAATACCCAGTTCCTTTCACAGTCACCAATACTTGATATACCAGTGTTTTTAAATATGTATTAATCTGTGACAATGATGTTATTTTAATTGTTACTTTATTATTTGTTGAAAATAAACCTGTTTTTGTATATTTTTGCCTATTTCTATTATTTTTAAAAAGCTTTAAATGACTTTTTGGTATTCGTTATCCATTTTTTTGATTAAATGTTTGAAGATTTTTTTCCCTGAAAAACAAAAAAACTATTTACCCTTTTTAGATGTGTTGCAAATACTTTCCTATTCTATTACTTGTCCTTTAACTTTTTAAATATGTATATTACTGTACAGTCTTAAATGTTTAATATAGTCATATTGTCAATATTTTACTTTATAGCTTCTGGGTTTGAATATTTTACTTCAAAGAAAAATATTCAAAAGAAACGGTAAGAAAAATATTATTTTGTATTTTCTCCAAAAACTCCTTAGATTTTACATATTGATTTTTAACTCACCTGGGTATTTTTTGTATAATGTGTGAAATAACAGTCTCTATTTGTTTTATTTCAAGTAATAGTAGCCCATGCACATTATTTATTGAATAAGCCTTATTTTCCCCATTAATTTGAGATACCAATTTAATCATTTATCACATTGTTAGAAAGATATATACGTTTGTTTCTAGAATGCTCATTTTATTTCATTGATCTACTTGATTAATTCTGTGCTGGTGTCATGTTGTTTTAATTTCCGAGACTTTATAATAGATACAAATTTTTAAATATTAAAAAAATATATTTTATAGTATTTTAAATGGGTCTTGCCATTTAAAAAAATAAATAAAATCAAGCTGCATTTAAAAAAAGAAAGAAGGAACTCCTACCTTTTGCAACAACATGGGTGGAACTGGAGAATATTATGCTAAGTGAAATAAGCCAGTTGGTGAAAGACCAATACCATGTAATCTCAACTATAAGTGGAATCTATTCAACAAACTAAACTAAGGAACAGAATAAACCACAGGCAAGGAAACATGGAGCAGACTGAAAGAGACCAGAGAGGATGGGGAAGGAGGACAGTGGTGGAGAGAAGAAGAAGGAACTAAACAAAGAACATGTATGAATGACCCATGGACATGGACAACAGAGTGGGAATTGACTGTGGGGAAGGGGGGTGGGGTAGGATGGGTGGAGGAGGTCAAAGGGAGAAAAATTGAGACAACTGTAATGGAATAAACATGATTTAAAAATAGAGAAAGAAAAAAGTTACATTAAAGAAAAGTACACAAATTTATATCATGGGTCTGCATGTGTCTGTAATCCAGGTTACATAATGATCGGTCATGACTTCATTTTTTCCATCTATAACCCTCCCCTTTCTATCCATTTTTTGTCTTATTGAATTATATTGAACTAAATTATATTCATAAAGATTTCGAGCACATCCTCAAAGATAAGGATTCTTTAATAAAAAATAACCACAATACCATTGTCATACCCTCAAATTATAATTCCCTAATATCAATAAAAACTCTTTCATATCATCAAAGTGAGTTATAATTATTTCCCTGACATTATCTCACAATTTTTTGAACCAGTTGTTGATTTTAATTAGGATCCAAAGTCCACATAATTGCGATTAGTTGATATGTTTCTTAAATCTCTTTGAATATGTAAGTTTCTCCTCTGCCTCTACTTTTTTCTTGCAGTTTTTATAAAAATAAATAGCTCATTTATTTTTATTTACTTTAAATAATTTTTATCTCTCAATTATAATTGACATACAATATTATATTAGCTTCAGATGTATACCCCAATGGTTAGACATTTATATGACTTATTAAGTGATTATCCTGATAAATCTTGTACCTGACACCATACATAGTTATTAGAATATTATTGACTATATTCCCTATGCTGTAGTTTACATCCCCATGACTATTCTGTAACTACCAGTTTGTACTTAATCTCCACACTTATTTCACCCATCCCCCCAATCCTCCTCCTATCTGGCAACTGTGAAAATGTTCTCTGCATCTATGAGTCTGTTTCTGTACTGCTTGTTTGTTTACTTTGTTTTTTGGATTCAATTGTTGATAGATATGTATTTATTGCCATTTTATTATTCATATTTTTTATCTTTTTTTTCTTATTCTTCTTAAAGGAGACCCTTTAATGTTTCATGTAATACTGGTTTGATGGTGATGAACTCTTTTAGCTTTTTCTTGTCTGGGAAGCTCTTTATATGTCTTCAATTCTACATGATCTCTTTGCTGAGTAGAGTGATCTTGGTTTTAGGTGCTTGCTTTTCTTCTCTTTTATTTTTTATTTTTAATCCTCACCTGAGGATATGTTCATTGATTTTAGAGAGAGAGAGGAAGGCAGGGAGACCCTGAGGAACGGTCGGGGGAGAGAGAGAGAGAGACAGACATTGATGTGAGAGAGAATCATTGATCTGTTGCCTCTTGTATGTGCCCTGACCAGGGATTGAACTTGCACCCTAGGAATGTGTCCTGACTGGGAATTGAACCCACAAGCCGTTTGGTATACGGGATGATGCTTCAACCAACCAGGCCATCAGCCAGGGCTGTAGGTCCTTGCATTTCATCACTTTGAATATTTCGCCAGCAAGCCCCTTCTGACCTGCAGAGTTTCTGTTGAGAAATAGCTGCTTTTAAGGTTCTCTCTTTTTCTTTAACCTTTGGCATTTTAATTGATGTGTCTTGGTGTGGACCTCTTTGGGCTCATATTGTTTGGGATTCTCTGCACTTCCTGAACCTGTATGTCTCCTTCACCAGGTTAGGGAAGTTTTCCATCAATATTTTTTTACATAGGTTTTTAATTTCTTTCTCTTTTCCTTCTGGCACCCCCATGATGCAAATGCTGTTATGCTTGAAGTTGTCCCAGAGTCTCCTTATACTATCCTCATTTTTTTTTTGGATTCTTTTTTCTTTGTGCTGTCCTGATTGGTTATTTTCTGCTTCCTTATCTTCCAAATCTCTGATTGCATTCTCTGCTTCACTTATTCCAGTGTTGATTACCTGTAACATTCATTTTAGCTACTGTTTTGTTCATTTCTGAGTAGTTCTTTTTTTATGTTTTCTCGTTCAGTTTTTATAGTTCCTATGTCTTTGTTGAAGTTCTCACTAAGTTCATCTATTCTTCCCCTAAGTTCATTGAACATCCTTACTACCAGTATTTTGAACTCTGCATCTAGTAGATTGTTTGCCTTCATTTTGTTTAGTTCTTTTCTGGAGTTTTGTCCTGTTCTTTAATTTGGGACATGTTTCTTTGTCTCCTCGTTTGGCAACCTTCCTGTATTTGTTTCTATGTATTGGGTAGAGCTGCTATGTCTCCTGGGCTTGGGAGAGTGACTTTAGTCCAGTAGCTGTCCTGTAGGGTTCAGTGGCACAGCCTTATTGTTCACCTGTGCTTGTCATTCCAGGTGCACCTCCTGTTGTAGTTGAGCCTTGATTGCTGTAAGCATGTCTGTGGGAGGGATTTAACCCCAGGCCAATTGGCTGCAAGGACTTAGGGCCCACCCAATGGAGAAGGACTTACTTTAGCAGGACTCTGGTACCTGCTGAGTCTACCCCTTGAATGCATTGCTTGTGAGGCAGTTGGGTGGTGCTTCAGGATGGTCTGAAGTAGTCCACCAGGTGTGCTGGTTCTGGGACCTCCTGGGAGGTGCAGGACAAGGTCAGCTGCTGTCTGTGCCCTTCCCAGGGCCAACTGGCATGAGGTAAAAAGTGATCTGCAATTGGTTACTACTTGTGCTGGGCTTGGAGGTGCCCAGGCGAAGCCAAACTGAACCAAATGAATTCTCTGCTAGCAATGGGCCTGGGGTCACTTAGTGAGAAGTACAGGGCACACTGAGGCCAGATGCTGTTTGTTTGAGAAATTTTAGGCAAGACTAAAAGCATGAACCAAGGGAGGCCATTTGTGTGGAAAAGCTGCAATTAGAGAAGTCAGCATTTGTTCTGCCTCTCATGACCAGAACCAATGACTGGAGACAAGGATTGAATCTTTATGAGTGCTTTACTCAGATGCCAGTGATCTGAGAAGACAGCGGGTTATGTACCCTAAAAACCGTCTCAAGCTGACCTTTTTATAAAGAGAAGAAAATGATGTGACGGGTTTGGAAAAAGGGTTAATTAGGTAAGAGTTACAGTTAGGGGGTGATATTCTTAGTATTTTTTATCTGGTGATCAACAATTCTTTATCTCTATCTTGGAGGTTCCCTCCTTGGAAGCCAATGGCTCAGATACCATCTTGATTACTTGTAGGCCCCCTGGGGCACAAAGTTGAATTGCTTTTCAAACTCCTGGAGTTATGTAGGTCAGACATTCCAGTTCCTGGAATAACAGCTTTCCACATGCATTAATCACTTAAGCCTACCAACTATAACTAAGGCTAAAGTCTTTAACTCTTTAGTTCCTCTTTAAAAGCCACTGGAAACAGTTTGGGTGGGCCCACAAGTTGGGTGGGATAGCGTCTCAGGGAATCACCACAGCTAGGTGAGCAGTGATAGCTAGGTTGATGGAATCTCAGATATGGTATCTGCCTGCTAAGTTCATGGGTAGGAGGGCCCGTCAAAGGAATGATGGCCTCTGCCAGCATTTCTGTCTGGAAGAAGCCGACCCTGTAGTTTTTGGCGTGATGCCAGACAATTTATTTCCTCCCTGTATGTCCCTGGTGCCTTTTTAGCTGCTGCCCCAGCACTGGAGTACAGAGCCAATGAGTCTGAGTCTGTGTGTGGGCTCTCTAAGAGGAATGCCAGGGACTCTGGAAACCTCAGTCTCACTCAGTCACAGCTCCGCTGTTTTTGTGGCCAGAAGTTATGGGGATTTCTCCTCCTTGCACTGGAACTCTGGGCTGGAAGGCATGGTTTGGGCCTGGGACCCCTAGCTCCTCAGAGGGGATCTCTGCAGCAGCCAAGATATCCCGCTCGATTTTTGTCCACCACGGGTGTAGGACTAGCTCATTCTGAATCTCTATCCCTCCTACCAGTCTTAATGTGGTTTCTTTCTTTCTTTCCTATTTGTTTATTTATTTATTTATTTACTTATTTATTTCTCACTTGAGGATATGTTTCTATTGATTTTAGAGAGAGGGAAAGGGAGGGAGGGAGTGAGGGAAGAAGGACTCTCTCTCTCTCTCTCTAATGTGAGAGAGAAACACTGATCTGTTGCCTCTTGTACGTACCCTGACCAGGGATTGAACTCATGGTATGTGCCCTGACTGGGAATGAAGATGCAGCCTTTTAATGCATGGGATGATACTCCAACCAGCTGAGCCACATCTTCTTTATATCCTTAATTGCAGGACTTCTCTTCAGCTAGATTTTTGGCAGTTCTGAATGACAGTTGTTCTGTAGTGTAGTTGTAATTTTGATGTGGTCGTGAGAGGATGTGAGTACTGCATTTACCTACCTGCCATCTTACTGGAAGCTGCAGTATTTTTGTTTTAATTTTTGTTGTTGTTTTCTTTTTTGAGCAGTTTTAGGTTTGCAGAAAATTTAATTAGAAAGTATAGAGTTCCAGTATTACTCTCTTAACCCCATTCCCATCCCAGTCAATATCGATGCATTATTGTTAACTGAAAACCTTTGTTTATATCAAGGGTTCACTCTTTATGTTGTACATTTTATAAATATATACTGTAAAAGTCTCTCCAATCCTCTTGCAGTTTATTTGTTGAAGAAACTATTTGGTTATCTTGCAGTTTTCCACTTTCTTATGCATTTTTCCCCTCATTGCCTTACTATGGTGTCATTTAATATGTGCCTCTGTTACTTGTATTTTCTGTAGATTGGAAGTTGGATTAAAATGCTTGAATTGATTCAGGTTTGATTATTTTGGCAAGAGTGCTACGTAGGTGGTGAGTCCTTTGCAGTACTGCCTCCAGGAGGCAGGTGGTGTGTTTTTGTGATGTTCACAGCCACTGAGGATTGCTGTCTAGACCCATCATACCACTAGGGGCTGCTTTGAGGTTTCCTGCACCGTTTTCATTTACTGTGACCTTTAGAAAGATACTGTTTCAGGTGCACAGCAAAGGGGTTAGACAGCCACATACTTTACAAAGTGTTTCCCTGATATTTCCTGTACGTGTCTGGCACCACAGATAGTTATTACGATATTGTTGACTACATTCCCTGTACTGTACTTTACATCCCAGTGACTGTTTTGTCTGCCAATCTGTACTGCTTAATCCCGTCACTGTTTTCACTTAGTCCCCCAATCTCCCTCCTCTCTGGCAACCATCAGTGCACATGAAACTAATACAAAATAATATTGAATTAAACTCTTATTGAAAAATAAAATGAAAAGAAAAGAAGGATGCTGTTCCTGCTCTGTGTCAACTGTCCTCCAGGAACCCATAATCTAGAGTTTGTTTAAGGTGATCTGAACAACAAAAGTGTAGAAGAAGATTTTGAACAAAAAAATCAGTTTTATTTGGTATACATTCTCTGACTGTCCCTTTAACCAAGTGAAACAGTCCCCAAGTTGTATGGCCATGTCTAGATACACTTAACTTAAACAAATTCAAATACAGTATAAGTATGAATGTATTTGGTTGCAAACTACTGATGTAACAATGTAAACATTGCAGCTTATTTATTCCACTTTTCCACTTACTGGACGTTGCTCTTGGGTAAGGTGGGGGCGTGGGTCTGTCTTTCCTGTTCATTCTGTTTCTCTGTGCTCTTCATTTTATCTACATGTCTCAGACTGTGATTCTAGTGTTTAAGTATACATATTTCTTATGCATTATCAATCTAAACACAAGCCAACTACTTCACCGGGTGCCCAGTCTAAGAAACAACATTCTGTTCCAAAACAGGGCAACTTAAGTGAACTTTGAGGGAGTATAGTTTTGAGTACATGTGATCTTTGGAACCCTAGTTACTTGAGAAACTTAACTAGTTTGCAAGATGGAACATTGGTATATCCAAGAGTTTGACTTCAACTAAGGACACACATAGAAGCTGAAGGCATTGTTTATCTTGGTATAAAACCTTTAGTTGTTGTGAAGTCCGGGTTCTAACAATCTTTTTCTCCCCTTTTCTCTCCTCCTCCTCTACACTTTCCTTCTTCCTTTCCTCCTTCCTTTCCTCCTACTTTTGTTTTCTCTTTTGCAGTCTGCTGTTTTGTTGTGCACAAGCGTTGCCATGAATTTGTCACTTTTTCCTGCCCAGGCGCTGACAAGGGTCCAGCCTCTGATGTAAGTAACACACACTGGTCACTTCTCTCTGTCTACAATCAGTGCATCCTTTTGGGTAAATGTGAGTGAGAATCCAGAAATGAAAAAGTTTGGGTGGTCTCATTCCAAGGCATGCAGTGGTCCTTGTAGCCTCTGAAACATTTTTCATTTTAATGGAAAAAAGAAAATACATTTTGAGGAGGGAGAATTATCATGCAGGAAACCAGCTGGTTCTCCTACTATGATTTTGCTAAATGTCTTTAAAAATTTTTTAAGTTAAATTTACTGAGGTGACATTGATTGATGAGATTATATAAGTTTCCTAAATGTCTTCTCATCTTGACAGCTGAGACATGGAGAGTGGTGGGCAGGGGCTAAATTGTTATCACTACCAGGAAGAGGTTGTTAGAATAATACCTTCCCATGAATGCACTTTATAGCTCTTTGTTAGGGAATTCTTGATACCAGGGCCCAAGAATTAGGAGGAAATGAATTTTACCCTGTTACTATGCATCCCCCAGTATGACTACTGTGGGTGGGACAAGGGATGCTTCTTGGTAAAACAGGCAAATAATTTCCGTTTTACTCATTATGAATTTATTTTAACATGGATTGGAAAAATGTATCTAGTAGTGGTTTTTGCATTTAGGGTAAGGATGTAAAATTTCTTACCTAAATAAAGGCATTTAGGATAAACCAAAAAAATATATAAGGAAACTATTAAGTGAATGCTGGAATGGACACTATGAGGTTATGGCAAAACTCTTGGTATGAGTTTGTCGGAAGTTTGGGGTACATGTTGATTGTCTACCCGACAGCCACTCCTGACTCTCAGTCTCTTCTTTCTGGCAGAGACCCTCTTTCATGCTAGAAGTTGAAAATGCCTGGTAACTAGCTTTCCCATGCTCCTGTGTAGCCTGTGAGTGAGCATGTGACCGAGTTCTGCTCAGTGGGACTTGAGCAGAAGCCTGGGAATAGCTTTTAGGAAAGACTTTCCTTTCTGATAATACATATCTTTCTTTGTCCTGCCTGAGGTTGTAACAGCCCTTTTGGGACAGTGAGGGAGACATGCTGACCATGGCAGAGTGGAAGAGTTGGCAGAACCAGAGTCACTGTTGACATGATCAGCTGCTGAGCCTATTCTGAGTTTACTTTGCCAGAGTACGTGAGATGGGAAACTGGGTAACAGGACTTAGTCAAGTGTCGCTGTTTGAGGTGTTCTTTTCCATGCAGCTGAAACTTTCCTAGGAGGACTTTGCACCATGTACCCTCTTCAATTGCCTGGTAATGACTATGTTCAGGAACCCTATGTGCAGCTGTCACCCTAGTCTTATTTTGTTCCTGTTTTGGTTCATCTTCTTGGAATGTTCTACAAGGATTTTGTCCATTACTGGCTCCATTCTTATCCACTTAGACTTGATAGCTGCCCTCAGAGTGGTGACTACTTTGTGTCATTGAATTTGTTTGACTCTTGCTGACCTTTTATGAATGGTCATTTGCCATGTCCTTGCAAGTCAGGGGCATATCTGTTGCCACAGCAACACGAACACTCTGGAGCTCATGCCACAGTTACTTTGCTTGGAAACTAGTACTTGGGGTTGAGTACTCCAAGCAACACAGAACCAGCACAGTCCTTACCGGCCTGTGTGCAGAGGTGAAGACAGGACCGTTTGCCATGTTCTCTCAGGTCATACTTTTCAGCCTTTTGAGTGCAATTCCTCCTCTCATCCATATGAAAACAAGCAGGGAAGTTTGGGGGACAGCCTGGCTCTGCATATCCTTGCAGACAGAGGCTGAGTGCTCAAGGAGCAGCCAAGAGGATGGTGTTTCCCCGACCCTGTCTGTACAGGGCAGGCAAAAGTAGGTTTACAGTGTGAGTACATGAAACAGTTTACTCTTGTATTATTATTTATTAATTATTGTATTGTTTTCCACATGAGCAACTGTAAACCTACTTTGCCCCATCCTATATTTGTTGACTTTTGCTGTCGCCTAAGATAAAAACTCAACTTTAACAGGTTTATGTGAAAAGGGAAATTCTGGTCCCTGAAACTGAAAAGCATCAGACCACTGAATCAGGGTGCAGAATTGAGGTCCTCAGGAATCTTTCTCCATGTCTTGGCTCAGTCTTGGTTTCAGTTTTGGGAAGATGTTTTTGCCACGGAGCTTGATGGCTGCAGCACTGTTAGCCGTATATAGTATCATGGCTGCAGCTCCAGTGAGAAGAGCTAACATCATTGGACCCCAGGTCACATGTAGCCAGAAGGATGGTTATACGATTGGCCAGACCTAGACATGTACCTGCTTCTGCAAAGGGGGACCCGTGTACTTACCCCATAATTTGAGAGTAGGGGAGAGGTGGTCCCAAAGAAGGAAACTAGGGAATAAATATTAAATCACAGACCATGGAGCCAGCATTTTCAGGTGCAAATATGTGTGACCTTTGGGAAATCACTTAAATCTCTTTGTGCCTTAGATTCCACAGCTGAAAATGGATAAAATAATAGCACCTCCCTTAAAGCATTGTTATGAGTATCCATTGTGTAATAAATATCTGTAAAAGCCCCAAGTACAGTGTCTGGTACCTGGTGAGAGCTATTTATGTGAAGATGGTGATAATGATAATGAATAACAGTGACTACATATTGGACAGGAAGTGAAGGACATATGTCTGTGGAGTAAGTCTGAAGAATGAGCAGGTTCTCTTCCTGCCACCTGGCAGGCCTTCCCAGCAGTTGTAGGCTCCATAAACGGTAGGAGACCCCTTACTCTATGAATGGAGCTGTGCGGCTGTCCTTTGCCTTGGGCATGGGGAGAGCAAGGATGCACCCCCTGCAGCCAGCATGTATGGGATTTGGCAGCGTACCTGGGATGATCTTGTCTCTGGACTCAGTTCCAGAAGGTTTCTTGGCACCAAGGATGATGAATTAGTCCAGACAACTGAATTAGCTTCACAGTTCATCTGCCCATCGTTGGAGGCATGATTAAAGACTTGTCCACACCTGCTCCCCAACATGGCTGGGCCCTTTTTTGGCTGCCTCTGAGGCTCATGAAGGTTTGGAGAGTGCCCTCCTCCTGGGTGACCTTGGAGGAGCTGTGGGCAGGCTCATGGAGCAGTAAAGCACAGTCTCCATCTGTGAAAAAGGAACGTGCTGGGTTCTATCCTCCACCCTCTGCTAGTCCATGCCCATTATGAACTAGGGAATGCGCTGGATATTAGAACTCCGTCTTCTACAGATTGTTAGTCCATGAACTGGGAACTGTCCCAGTGAACTGAACTACTGACCCAGTAGACATATGGGCACCCACCGTCATGGGAAGACCTCCAATGGCAGAGTTCCTGGCTGGTACTTCTGGTCACCTGCAGGTATCCTCCTGCTTCTTGGTCTTTTCCTTGGTTGGGAACTCAACTCTACTTTCGTGGACCATTTCAAGTATTATGTATGGACATTATAGTTACCGTCACTTACAATGCTGACCATATACACAACCTCTTGAGAGAGCTTCTCAGAACAAGAAAGAGGAATTGTCTCTGAGGGCTGGGACTAGGGTGAATCCAATGAGGTACTTGCCCTGGGCACAAAATTTAAAGAGTTCTCACCTGTGTCTGTGGATACCTGTGGCTGGATGATCTACGATGGCCCTACTCACATAACTGGCAGTGAGCAAGTGGTTGGCCTGGAAGCCTTGCTTCTCTTCCATGTGGCCTTCATCAGCTCTGGTTTGTTCACATTGTAGTTTCAGTGTTCCAAGAAGAGCAAAAAAGCATGTCCCAATGCATAAGTGCTTTTTTAGCCTATACATCGTCTTTGACGATGTCCCATTGGATAAAGTAGTCTGTTGGCCAAGCTCAGATGGTAGAGAAACAGACTTCACTCTTCATGGATGGGGGAGAATCTCTGGTAAATCTGCTGCAGATCTTGTTGACTCAAAAGGCCACTGACAGCAGGATCTCGGGAGACCATCACACTGGACTTCATAAAGGACCCACAGGTCTTGGTGTCATTCAGAAGGGCACACAGATGGCCTCATCAAGAAGGCACACCTCATTTATCTCCTGCCCCAGGTCCTTGGTTGACCTAGCCACTTCCAGCTACAAATGGGAAGTTAGGCAATTTACTAATCATGCTCAAAGATGATGGTGGGTATGGACTTTACTAATCATGCTCAAAGATGATGATGGGTATGGACTACTCTGGAGTCAGACTCAGGTTCAGGGCTGACTCTGCCACTAGGGCACCTAGGGGGCCCCACTTTCCTCTCTGTGGCTCAGTTTCCTTATTTATAAGTTGGAATATTAGTACCAACCACATAAGTTTGTTGTAATAATGTTCTAATTCTTAAAATGAAACAGAGTAAATAAATAAATAAATAAATGGATCAACAAGCAAAAGGATTAAAAACCCATAGCATGAAAGTGCTGAGCACAGTGCCTGTCACTTAGTAAACCCTTGATACAAGCAGCTAATGGCACTTCAGTTGCTCCACCTATCTCCCTAAAAATGAATGTACTGATAATTCTCTGCCTCACCCTACTCAGAGCATGCTTGTACAGGTAATCGCTTTACCCTAAACCTCAGATTCTGTGGTGCAATGCTAAGACAAGAACCTGGACTTTGGGGCCAGAGAACTTGCTCTCAGATTCCAGCATTGCCATTTACTGCTCCAGTGATCTTGGGAAAATAATTAGTTTTGTGACACTCAGTTTATGTCTTTATAGTGGGGGAAATAATACCTAAATCATACTTTTTTTGGTGGGTATCCCATGAGAGACTGATGGAGCTACATCTAGAATAGTGGCTGGCACAAAGAAGTCACTCAATAAATGGTTTCTAAATTATTATTAATACCTGGAGGAGTCTCTCTTAGCTCCAGGAAGGCTAGGGGTTACCCTCTGACCTGGCAATGAATAATAGCCAATAATAATATTTATTGCACTGGTTGGGCCGTGGGTTTGATTGTCAGGGCATATGCCTAGGTTGCAGGTTTGATCCCAGGTCAGGGATGTACAGCAGGCAACCAATTGATGTTTCTCTCTCACATTGATTTTTTTTCCCTTCTTTCTCTAAAAATCAATAAACATATTCTTGGGTTATGATTTATATCTATCTATCTATCTATCTATCTATCTATAGAGAGAGAGAGAGAAATATTTATTGTGTGGGGTCTCTGTGCCAGGCGGTACAAAAGGATTCTTTAGCAGGGTATCTAAAACTACTTTCTTCAAAATTTTATGGTCTTGGAAATAATTTATTTATAATTGAAACACTGAGTAAAATCCACTGTCAGTGAATGCCCTGTGCCCTCCAGATTCCATTACTGAGTCAGGTTAGTCGGCAGTAATAGGCATTCATGTTGAGTGTGCCATTTGCATTTCTCAATCAAATCATACTTAATGAAGAAATATTTAAAAATGCTAAAGTGTGCATTAAAGATTGAAAATTTAATAGAGGGAAAATTAAAGGAAATTTAGGAGGACTATGTTATATTTATATATTAAAAGACATGTAGATAAATGCTAATGTGTTTGAAAATCTGGTAGAAATAGATGGTTTTCTAGGGAATTTTAAATTGCCAGTTATGTCTGAAGAAGAAATTGAAAATAAGAATAGGGGAATAACCAAAAGAGAAATGAGAATGTTGCCCAAGAAATATTTCTTCTCCCAAAGCCCCAGCCAAAAAAGCTTCATGGGGAAATTTTTTTAAGCTCTAGAGGAATGGATTTTTGTTCATTTTAAATGGTATTGGATGATGGAGAAAAAGTAAAGCTTCATGATTTTTTAAATTGAAAGTGAGTGAAATCCAAGTCAGATTAACAATAGAAAAAGAGACTGGCTCATGGAAAGGACATTGGGGATTGAATGTGAGCTTCAGGGACAAGGGCCTCAGACACTGGAACTGAGGCTCTAACACCAGCAAGGTGCTTTCTCACTGTTGGTTGTATCAGCTGGCTTTGCTGTGTAACAGACCATCCCAAAATTTAGCGGCTTAAAGGAGCAATCATTTATTATTTCTCATGGTTCTGTGTGCTGCTTGGGTGATTCTTCTGACCTGTGCCTGTTTATCCAGTCTCTCCTGGGCTCTGCCGTGTGTCCTGGTTAGCTACTGACTTGGCTGGTGCTGGGATCTGGTACCTCTTCTAGTGGGGGAGGGTGGGTGTCCTCATAGCACCAAGCAATTCTTCGACATCTTTGGGTGTCCTGTAATTCAATTCAATTCTGACACTGTCTACCTGCAGATAACATCAGATTCCACGGGTAAGGGTTCAGTCCCTCCACTCCGTCAGATGCCCATTACAAGCCCAGATACCTGTGCTTTTGATTGATCAGCTATAAATTAAAGGTCCCAACTACTCCCTCCAACTCAGGATATCAATTCCAAGTCTAAGGGTGTCACCTGAACTTCTGATGGACTGGCTATGAATCAGAGGTTCTCATGACCTTATCCTTGGGTTTGATTAATTTGCAAGAGCAGCTCACAGAACTCAGGAAACCCATTTACTTACGAGGTTACCAGTATATTATGAAAGAACATAACTCAGAACAGCCAGATGGGAGAGATGTATAAGGCAAGGTATATGGGAAGGGGCAAAGAGCTTCCACATTCTCTCCAGGTACTGCTCTCCCCACACCTCCATGGGTCCACCAATCCAGAAGCTCTCCAGATGCTGTCCTCTGGGGTTTTTATGGTGGTTTCATCACATCAGCACAATTTATTTAAATTATTGGTCATTGGTGATTGAACTCAATCTTTAGGCCCTCTCCACTCCACAGGTCAGGGATGGGACTGAAACTTCCAACCCTGTAGTCACCTGGTTGATTGCTCTGACAACCAGCCCCATCAAAGTGTACTTTCTAAAAGTAACATCATTAACGTGACCAAAGACACCTTTATCACTGTTACCAAAGGAAATCCCAAGGGTTTTAGGAGCTCTGTGCCAGAAATGAGATGAAAACCAAACATCTATTTCTTATTATTAACCACAGTATCACAGTCTCCTAGAATAGCCTCCCTAGTATGACTGACATTTGGCAGGCTGTTGGCACTTCAGTTCTCCTTGTGGTCTCTTTTCCTCTACTAGGCTACCTGAAGCTCATCAATATACTGGTCTCAGGGTGGCAAGTACAGCAAGAGAGGGAAATCCCCAAAGTCCAGGTGTTTTTTAAGCCTTTATTTGTGTGTCACTGGTTATGGCCTAGACCAGACACAGGGGTGGAGAAATAGATTCCACCTCTGGAAGGGAGGAGCTACAAAGTCACATTGCAAAGATGCATACGGGAATGGGAGGAATGTCTCAGCTCCCACACTGGTCATCACCCACTGTGCCAGCTGTTTTGTTAGCCTTTCGAGAACCACTCTGCTTTTTCCTTTTGAGACTGGCCTGCGTGTAAGGACTACATCAGTTGGGATTGCCTGACTTCTGGTTGGGCTCTAGGGGAGACACTAATAGGAGATTGGAGGGTGAGAAGAGGGAGCCCAGGGAATATACCATGGAGTCATCTTGGTTCCACCCTCTGACTGAAGGTCACTTCCTCCAAAGGCAGGCATCTCTACAGTCCTCTCCCTTTGGGTCCCATGGACCACTCTCTTCCCTTGTCCCTTTGCTCTTCTAGCCCCTAGTTCCTGGTTTCCCTACACCATGCCCATACCTCTGTAAATAGTCCTTCCATGGAAACTTTCTTAAATTCTTAGTTTGAGTGTGCCTTCTGTTTCCTGCTGGGACTCTGATTTGTTCTTGCCTCATTTGCTTCTGCTGTAAACAAGATGTACCTGCAAATATGTCTATCAATGTGGTTATTGTCGACCCTTTGGAAAGATAAATATCCTAGTGGTAGAAATGGGCTTCTTACTCCCCTCTTTATCGAGACTGAACCTTTATCATTTATCAGGCCTGGATCATGCAGCATTCTTATCTCAGAGATCAGTGCATGTTATAAGAAGAGGGATGGAAAACTTTGATGAGCTGATAAGATCAATATCTACCACAGTTTATTATTGTAAGCTAACTTGACCACAGACATCAGCATAACCTAATAAAGTTGGCATAAAAAAGTAAACTATAGTAAACTATGCACCTAGATCAGCGATTTTCATCTTTTTCCATCTCATGGCACACCTAAACAAATTACTAAAATTCTGTGGCACAGCAAAAACCATACTATATTTTTTTGGAGATCTGACAAAAAAATATCAGTATAATTTTGATTCATTCACATCAGATGGCTATCGTTGTGTTGGCTGTTCTCATTTTCTTTTTAAACCTGACAGACTAAGGGAAAAGAAATCAGTGCCTCTTGTCTAAATAGTCAGGTATTGCATGTTTTAAAAATTCTTGTGGCACACTGGCAGAAAGTTGCTGATCTAGATGAACAATTCCTAAATAAAATATTTAATACTATTTAATCATTGGCATAGATATTTAGTTTAAATACTTTATTTTTTAATGTGAAGGAAACAACTCAGATAAAAGTAACAAAGAAAATTTTAATCAATGTAACACAATAAAGGAATGAAGACAGAAATAAACCAGCGAGGAACAATGAAATCTGGAAAGTATAAATTAAGATGGTAAAAATGATAGTCAAGTATCTGTTGCCTAATGTAGATGAGTTAGAATTCTCTACTAAGAGAGGCAAAGACTACCAGATTGGATAAACAATGTATAGTTCCAGGCAAAGTTTAAGAGGAACTTAGAACATAGGTTAAAAATAAAAGGGACAAAGATATACCTCAAAACACACATAAATATAAAACACGGTCTTAGTAATAATACCAAAAGAAATGGGACTAAAACCAAAAGTATACACAGTTGGAAGGGGAAGAAAAATGCACTCTAAAATATTACTGGTGAGTGTGCAAATTAGTGTAATCTTTTTGAAAACAAAATTACTAATACATATCAAAAGCCTTAATGACCTTTTTGACCAGATAATTCCTAAACCTAATCCTTTTTTGACTTAAGAATTACAACTTAGGAATTTTTGCTGAGGAATTATTTAAGTGTATGTGCATTTATTTAGCTAAAGTGGTATTCATTGCATCAGTATTCATACTAGTAAAAATTTGGAAACAACCTGAATGCTGCCAATCAGAGCTTCTGTCAGTAAAATGTATCCATCTGATGGGGTGCTGTGCAGTGATTAAAATGTCACAGTGTCTAGGGTGGTGGAAATGTCTAGATCTTGATTGGGATGGTGCCTGTACAGGTGCACACATTTTTCAAAACTCATGAAATTGCTCTACCACACTGGTGGTTCTTTGGCTAATTAGTGTTGCTTGGTTGCATGCTCCAGAAACCTCCTTTGCTTAGCTTAAATTAGGAAGGAATTTGTTGGAAAGGGTATGATGAACTCCAGAGAACTGGAGGAAAACCGAATCACCACACCAGCTATATCTGATGTGGGTTCTTATGCTGCTTTGGTCCAAAATTCAAATTCCAGGAGAGAGATGATTTGGCTGACCCCTGGTCAGCTAACCAATCCTTGGTTGGATTTTTAAGTTGTTCCCTCCAAGACTAAACACAGTGGGAGTGTGTTGGATTTTTGAAGGGGAATTGGGGCACCCCTACCAAAGAGGAAGGAAAGAGGTTGAACAGATCAATACAGCACATGTGCACTGCAATTTCTAAATACTCCTTTTCAAAATGAAGACAGATTGACTGCTTAAGAATTATTTGGGTGGTCTGCTAAAAACAGACCTCATCTGAAGAGAAACAGACAAGGGCCTGGGAATCTGTATTTTAAGGTCCTTTAGGTAATTCTGATGGGTGGCTGAGTTTGGAAACCAACGTAAGGCAAAGCTGTGTAGTGGCTCTTAATTAAACTAGAATGGTTGGGTTTGAATTCCAGGTGTGCCACCAACTAGCTGAATAATCTTGGGCTAGTTACCTGCTCTTTCTGCCTCAGTTTTCTCAACTGTCAAAATAGGATAAAATAGCAAGCACCCTCCTCAGTGGGGTCAGGTGAGGATTAAATGAATCAATCCACTGGAAAGGCTTTGTGCTTTGCTTGGCACATAGTATGTGCTGACTCATATTATTACCACCAATGGTCCTTTCAAGTCTTAGAGTGTAAGTTTCCAAAATCGAGCCTTATCTTTGGTACAGCACGAGTCCATCTTGCTTGCCACAGAATGGAAAGACAGAGTCAGTCCCTTCCTGTGGGCTGGTGGGGGGAAAAGTCTAATAAAATGATGGTAAGCTGATAAAATGCAATTCTTTGGACTGTGAGATGAATTCCACGTGATCTGCTCCCGTCTGCCATGTGCCAGCGATGGCTTGTGCACTGTAGGGCAGCATGCACAGGGCAGCATGGATTGCTTTTCGCTTCTCCTTTGTTACGCACTGTCACAAAGAGGCAGAGCTTCATGCTGTGGAGGAAGAAGCAAATCCATGATGTGCAACAACTGGAGGACAGAAACCAACAGTTTCTGCTGAGCAGAAAGAGGAGAGCTGCTGGGACTCGAAAGAGGTGGAGATCTCCTTTCTAATGAATTATTTTGGCTTCTCCTAGTTGGGTGTGGGAGCAGCCTTAGAGCCTGACAAGGACAATTTCCCAGAAGACCTTAGCCTGTGGGTCCTACAGATGTGGAAGAATAGAGACTCAAAAGACAGTTGACCCTGGAGAGAGGCATCCTGGAAGGATGTGGAAGGCACTGGTCCTGAAGTCACAAGCCCTCACTCATCTTCCTTCCATCTCTGACTTTTTCATTCCCGGAGTTCCTTCCACTTCTACTCGTTTGGGATTCTAGGATTGTCAAGCTGGGTTTTTTTTTTTCCTCCTGTTTTAAGCACCTCACATAAAATAATTTTATTCTTCATTACATTCTATGAGGTAAGTACCATTGCTACCACCCCCAATTTATAAATAAGGAAACTGAGGCACTCAGAGACTAAGGAGCTTGCCCACGACTGCATGACCAGTGAGTGGTAGAGCCAGGATTCAAACCTAAACAGCCTGGCCCCCAGGTGTATGTTCTTACTCTGTACTGTGAACTGTCTTACAACCTCAGCCCTGTCCACCTGCACAAATCTAACTGAAGCAGACAACCGTTTTCCCTGAGAACTGCCTCTGCAGATACACAACCCCAGAAGCTCTGTGACCACACAGCCTTAGCTCCATTGGGTTGATGCGTATAGACATCTGCCCCAAGCCTGAATGACCAGACTCCGTCTTCTAGGAATTTAGGATTTGGATTTAAAGTTTCTGGTTCTGGTCACATAGCTTTTGAAACTCATTTTTGTACATCAGAAGTGCCCATCTTGACGAATTCTCATATAGTGAACATTTCTCTCTAACCAGAACCTAGAAGCCCTTCTTTGTTCCCTTCTAGTTCCTATACCTCTAAACTTGTCCTTCGAGGTCAGCAATAGTTTACCTGCTTTTGTTTCTTTTCCCATTGAGCTATTTATTTTTGTTTTATTTGGGAAAGAACATGTAACATGAGATCTGCCCCCTTTACACATTTTTAAGTGCACAGTAGTTTTGTTGACTGTAGGCACAGCGTTGAACAGCAGACCTCTAGAACTTAATGCATCTTGCTTAATTGAAACTTTATGCCCATTGAGTAGTAACTCCCCTTTTCCCTCTCCCCCCAGCTCCTGGCACCCACAATTTCACTCTTTGATTCTGTGAGTTTGGCTATTTTAGATACCTTATGTAAATGGAATCACACAGTCTTTCTGTGACTGGTTTATTTCACATAGTACAATGTCCTCCAAGTCCATTCATGTTGGCCCATATAGGAAAATTTCCTTCTTTTTAAAACTTGAATGATATTCTGCTGTATATACATACCCCATTTTCTTTATCCATTCATTTGTTGGTGGATATTTAAGTTGTTCCCACACCTTGGATATTGTGAATAATGCTGCTTCAGTGAACATGGGAGTACTAAAATCTCATTGAGATCCTGATTTCAACTCTTTTGGATATATATCCAGAAATGGGATTGCTGGATTATATGGTAGTTCCATTTTTTTATTTTTTGAGGAACCTCAAAATGGGCTAGGGTCTTGAATAGATATTTCTCCAAAGAAGACATGCAAATCACCAACAGGTATATGAAAAAATGCTCAATGTCACTAATTATCAGGGAATGTGAATTAAATCCCTGATATCACCTCACGCTTGTTTGGATGACTATTTAAAAGACAGCTCTAAAGGACAACAGGTGTTGGCATGCTTGTGGAGGAGTTGGAACCCTTGCAAACTTGGTGGGAAGCAGAATGGCATAGCCACTATGGAAAACAGTGTGCCTGCTTTTGAACTCTGTACAGATGGAATTATATTGTTGACCCTCTCTTGTGCTTGGCTGCTTTCCCCAATATTGTTTGTGGCCAGATGACTTTGAAATGATGTGTAACATACCATTTTTCCAGGCTGTCCATCTTCAAAGCCAGGCAGGTAAAGATATTGGTCAAGTGTGCGCTAACAGGGAGTGTCCATCTAGTGCGTGTGCCCCAGTCCAAAAGGGGCAGCCACTTACTCATCTCCATTTCTTTTATTCCTGCTATTTTAAAGGACTAAGACCCGGCCCTGGACGGATGGCTCAGTTGGTTGGAACATTATCCCGTGCACCAAAAAGGTTGCAGGTTCAATCTCTGATCTCTGGCCAGGTCTCCTGTGGGAGGCAACTGATTGATGTTTCTCTGTCTTTCTCTCCCCCCACCCCCCACCTCTCTTCTTCTCTCTCTAAAAGCAGTAAGTATATTCTTGGGTGAGGATTTAAAAAAATAAAATAAAGAACCAAGGTCCAGATTGTCCAATTTTTCAAGAGAAGCCTGAATCTCTTAATTTTAGACATTGACAAATAATTTGCAAATTACAACTGGTGTATTTGAAGCACAGTTATGGACTAGATTGATTGTGTGCATCACCAGTTTTCAACCTCTGCATTAGTAGGTTGGGACTGTCAGCAGAAGGACTCCATACTCCCTATGAAGGGAGAAGAGAAAATGTAGATTTAGTCAAATAAACCTTCTTTGGGCAGTAGGGAGGGAGCAAGAGTCCAAAATGGGGAGGTGTGAAAGCATGAAGAGGTCCCTTTTCCTAGGCAGAGTGGATGAACTTGACATTGGCAGGGCTTGCACCCATTTTTCCAACCCTGGGCTCAGCGCTGGTTAGGAACCATAGGCCTCAGCGCCCCCTGCTGGATTTAGCACCGTCCATGTCGGGTGGGATCTGCACGTGGGTTGCCTTCTCCCGAAGTCTTTGAGAGGAGGTCATTTACTGTTCTGCATATTTGTTAAGTGCCTGCTGCTGACAGGGACTGCAGAGGCACCTGCAAAGATTTACCTTGGCTTTTTGTGTTTGGTCAGTCACCCGTGTCACAGTTCGACGTTGCCACATTAATTCTTTTAAATTGGGAGAATCAGGCCAGGTTGCCTTTCCCTCAATCCAAGCCTCAGCTTTTCTATACATTGAAAAATATTTGAAGCATTCTGGCATTTACTTGGCACCTGTCCAGGTTTCTGGGCTGAGATAGATTCTCCTATTTTTGCACAGTTCTTTCTGGTACTTTCAGTGGTTGTGTCGGGGTGAGGGCAGAATGAAATGTGCAGGCTCAGGTCAGTGGTCTTGCATGGTGATTAAGAGTATACCACCCGGGTTCAGATCTGAACTTGGCTACTTACTAGCTTTATGACTTTGGATAAGTCACTTAACTTCTCTGTGTCCCTGTTTCTTCATTTTCAAGATGAGGGTGATAATACACCTACTTCATAGGGATGCTGTGAGTATTAAATGAGTTAACGTATGCAAAGGGCTTAAAACAGTGCCTGGCACATTATGTAAATATTTGCTTGACCCAAAATCATGGATCTGTTTTTGCCTTTAATCTTGGCCTTCAAGTCTTGATTCTGTTTCTTAATTCTGCATGTAAGCCCTTCCTCATGCAACTTTCTGTCTTTGATCCCTTTCACCCTGTAACTGTGGATTCCAAAGTCCCACTGAGCAATGGTGAATTCTTGGGGTCTCCTCCTCCATGCGCCCAGACTTTCCCTACTTTTATATCTCTCCATTGCCAAATCCTATTGTACCTCCAACATAATTATAACTAACACATGGCACCTGTCATAAACTAGCTGCTGTTTTAAGTGACTTATATACACTAACTCATGGCATCCTCACCCTATGAGAAATATGGTCTCTTATGCCCATTTTATAGAGGAGGAAGCTGAGGCTGGGAAATTATTCAACTTGCTAAGTCACATGACTAATAAGCAGAGTCTGGATTTGAACTTAATCTGGCCCTGCAGTCTGCTCTTAACCACCACGATATGCTGCTACCCACTTTTTCATCCTCATGGAGAGAGCCCTGGTCTAGACCCTGGAACAGTAGCGTCCTGTCCTGATTTCCTGACTCCTCTCTGTCTCACCAGCCTGTCATTTCCCCACTGCTATGGAGTCATCTTTCTGAAAACCAGATGTGAGCATGCCATTGTCCTTGCTGAAAACAGATCAGTAGTTTCCCATTGCTCTTGGGACAAAGTCAGTACTTGCTGGAGTGTGGTGCTGCCTCTGGCTAGACCAGCTCCAGCTGAAGGAGAAGTGAGGTAAGGAAAAAAGTCTCTGACGGTAGCTCAGACAGAGCAGACTGCCAGCAAATCCACTCGTAGTAAAGCACTGAGGAAGCAAGTGGCTTGAAAGAGTGAGCCCTCTACTGGAGGGGTGAAGAAATCTCATTGTTACAGGCCTGGCACCGTGGCTGTTTGTGAACTCAGACATCATCAGAAGTCCACTGAACTTCTGATTCACAAACTTCCCTTCCAGCATCTGGTGCAAGAAATTTCTCAGGACTTCTAAACAGATCTGCATGTCCTGAATGCAGCTATTGGTGCTTTGCAGGAGGCAAGTGAATCCTGTCTGGTTGGCCTTTTGGAAGACACCAACCTGTGTGCTGTGCGTGCCAAATGTGTAACAGTTATGGCAAAAGACATTCAGCTAGCACGCCGCATATGTGGATACCATGCTTAAGAATCCACTAGGATGGGAAACATTTCATTCTTTTAAAAAAAAATTACTTGAGGATATGTTTATCGATTTTAGGGAGGAGGGAGAAGGAGAGGAAGAGGGGAAAAGAGGAAAATAGGAAAGGGGGAGGGGAGAGATGTTGATGTGAGAGAGAAACATTGATCTGTAGCCTCCCGTATGCGCCCCGACCAGAGATTGGACCTGTAGCCTGGGTATGTGCCCTGGCCAGGAACTGAAGCAGCAGTGTTTTGGTGTATAGGACAAAGCTCGAACAAGCTGACCCGCCCGGCCAGCGCCCAACATTTCATTCCTTAAAAAAGAAAAAAATTTTATCTTCTTCCTACTATTGGTAGTTCTGAATGTTAGATATTTTCCCATAGGTTCAAAAGGTACCTAAGTACATGATTGCAAGTGGAAATTAGGGGGTAGATATCAGGTATTGGCAGTTTTTCCATTTTCACTTGTGTGTGAATTGTTATAATATGAATGCAGGGACATAGAGCATTAATGCAAGTCAAAATGTCTCAGTGAATAAGTTTCAGCAGTTCAACTTTATGACAATATAAATAAACCTGTCAAATTTTTCTAGATAGTTCCAACATTTTGGTTTTTTTTTTAAATCAGTAAATTTCTTATTGATGGCGACTAAATGGTGTTTGTAGCATTTTTATCATACAGTAGATTCTATCCATTCAGTGTACTTTTTTAGCTGAGTTGTCCTATGTGCAAGTACATGTTTTTAATGTTGTCTGTCTTCTGTGCTGTTCCTGTAAGTTTGCTATTAAAATACATTAAATTATATATTAGAGAAATACTCCTTGGCATGGCTTATGAGCAGGGCTATCATACATCTCTCTTTGCCATGCTTGCCCATGAGCAGACCTGGCTCCTCATTGCATTGGGATCCCAAAGCATTCATGCCTGCGTCCTTCTCAAGAGTCCGCTTTGGAAGATAGATGATACGGTCGCCCCACTCACGAGGCCCTGCGTGCTGTGGGCCTGTTCATCCCGCAGCCTCTTTTGGACCGCTCCCCTTCCCACCCTCCGCGCCTTCCTCTTTCACTCTTTTGTGCTTCAGCAGCCCTCCCACCACCAGGCATGTGCACATGCTGCCCCACTGCTGGGCCACTCCTCTCTTCCTGCATCCCCTTGAGTTAGTGAATCTCAGTCCTGGCTGTATATCTGAATCATTTGTGAAACTTCATAGCCAAATATGGGTGCCTGAGCCCAACAGAGACAAACCAAAGTCTCTGGCTGATTCCCAGCCACCCAGTGTGTTTCAGTGTGCAGCCCTGATTAAGAACCCTGTTGACCACCCCTTATCCCCTTATCGCGGGCTGCAGCTCAGCATCTTCTTCCCGGGAAGCCCTCTCTGAACAAGGTCAGTCCTGCTGTTTTGCACCCCTAGAGCACCACATACCTTTACTTGCTGTCACACATCATAGTGGTGTGACATGGTGACAAAGAGCCCAGATTCTGGATCCAGATCACTGTGTGGCTTTGGGCAACTTACTTAACTTCTCTGCACCCCAGTTTTCTCCTGGGAAATGAAAATAATAATAAACCTAACTCAAATGAGTTAACTAAATGTAAAGTTCTTAGTGCCTGGTCTGAGTTAGCTGTTACTATAATAATAATTACCAGCATTATTATCCACCATTGGCATTACAGATCCCTAAGGGTGGGATTGGTGTCTGCTGTTTGACTACTTCACACCTACAGTGTGGATGGTGCACAGCACATGGTAACTCTTCAGTAACTTTGTTGAGCACAGTGGTGTCCCAGTGGTGTTCTTGGCAAAGGGTGCTGAGTGGATGTGCACAGAACTCGTCTTCCTCAGTTGGGCTCCTTGTTTCTGTGGATCTTGTGTCCCCAGAGTTTAGGACCGTTAGGATCAGAACCTGTATGGGCTGGTGGCGTCCAGAGTCCCAGGTGCTGATGGCGGCCCTGCAGCTTCCTTCCTGTCCTTCTACATGAAGGTTCTTCCTGCTCTTCTGAAATGGAGATTTGGGTGTGCGAGGGCTTCCCAAGACAGAGGGAGCTGTCAGGAAGCTGGTCACTGTGCTGCATCCAGAAACCAAGCCGACAGCATCTGTGCAAGTTGAGTAACCCTGGGCCCTGGTCTTGCATTTGGGGAATCCCCACTCAGCAGGTAGAGAGAAATGCTCAGATCATGACCCTTGTCCCTTAGCTGACTGATGTGCTGTGGGGAAAGGAGGGGCAGCCAGGGGGAAGGGGTGGGGGTGCTTCTTTTGTGGGTGATGGGAGGATTCACTTATAACTCGAGGATGTGACCTGTTGCAGTGTGATTGCTCCTTGAACCTCCTGCTGTACACTCTGAGCAACATATTCACATTGTGGCCTCCACAGGAAAAGGCAGGGCTGCCCTGTGAACAGCTTGGACCACCCAGGTTGTCAGAACTTGAAAGCCCCTTGGGGAATGCCCAGCTTAACCCCCTTGTTTTCTGAAGGGGGAACTGAGACCAGAGCATGGGAGTGACTTACCCAAGATCACAGATGTAGTTTTTCTTCTAGTTAAAATTTATCAGGTGCATACTACATGCCAGTCACTATGCTAATAAGCACAATGTAATCATGATTTCATTAATCTTTGCATATTGAGAAAGCAGAAACATTTATTTATTATATTCAGCAAGCACTTGCATAGTGTTTTACTAAGTGCCAGGCACAGTGCTGAGACCTTTACAACTATTAACTCATTAAATTCTCATAATCCTATGAGGATTTAGTGCTATTATTATTGTTACTTTAGAGATGAGGAAACTGAAGCACAGAGAGGTTAGGTATCCTGCCCAAAGTCACACAGCTAGGAAATTATTGAGTTCGGATTCAATCCCACGCAGCCTGGCCTTGCAATGCAAGCTACTCTTCTGTAGTGTCTTATCACATGACAGTTCTGATCTCCATTTTAAAGGTGAGAAAACCAAGGCTCATCTGGCTTAAATAACTTGCTTAAGGCTGCATGACTGGGAAGCAATAGAGCCAGGATTGAATTTGGACAGTTTAGCTTTCGAGTCTGACGCATGAGCTCCCTACTACATTTCTTCCCATGGGGGCTGAGGTCTCATGGCTGCGGGGTCTGAGCTGGGGACAGGGAATAGGGGCTGAGGCAGAAGTGGGAGCCAGGCCTTTGGAGGGGGGACGTGGGTGGGTGGAGGGGGGGTGGTGTCGGCCAGTCCACCTAGGTTGAAGCAGGACCCCATGAAGCTGTATTGCACAGAGCCCCAGCCAGGTGGCTTCACCCCCAGTTACACTCCCTCATCCTTCATATTGTAGCTCAAACCACTTCCACAAGGAGGGCTCCCAGATCTCTCTGTCCAGCTGAATCCCTCCCTATAAACTGTTACGCCCCTCAAGCTTCTCCTTTCCAATGCTTGAAAACATATATTTATTTGTGGTTTTTTTGTTTGTTTGTTTTTTTTTTTACTACTGTCTCCTTCCAGCTAGGGTGGGAGCCCAGGAAGGGCAGACCATATACCTGATTTCACTCATCCAGCACCTGACACATGCAAGGTGCTTGACAAATATTTGGTGACTAAATGGATATACCAATGAATGACTCGTCGCTTTAGTGGGGGAAATTGGTACAGGAAATCCAGACTGAAGTTCAAGAAGCAGGAACATACATGGGGTTTACTGGGAGCAGTTACAACTCAGTAGACCTAGGAATGCTCTGATCAGCAATAATCGTAATTAATAACAACAGCTGAGTGCCTGCTATTTATTGAGTGCCAGCTCTGTGGCAGGCAACTATTGTAGAGGTTTTGAGTAATTCAGTCACCATCACAATCCCAGGGAGTCAATATTGTTATCACTAGTTAATAGAAGAGGAAACTGAAGTATGGAGAGTTTAGTCAGGAATGTGGCCAAGGGATAGAGCTAGTAAGTGGTGGAGCTGGCATTTGAATCCAGACAACCTGACCTGGAGCCTCCCCTTTTAAATGCCCAACTGACCACCTCTTCACAGGGCACTGAATCCAGTATTAGGCTGAGGGCCCCCTGACCAGTCCAGGTCTCACCTGCTGGAAAGGATGTGGCTTCCCATACCTTGGTGACCCAGGCACCAAGTTGGGAGTGAATCTGCAGGTCCAATGCGTGATGCCTTGACACCACTTAGAGATGGGCTGGCTTGTATATGCATCCTTCCAGAAGAAAACTCCTGTTTGCTGTGAGAATGAGGACTCCCCCTTCTACCGGAGGGTGGGTCTTCACTGCCTTCAGAGGCACAGTGAATGGATGCAACTGCTGTTGACTCCGGTCTCCCTTGGCTATGTTAGGAGTTACAAACTCAGATGCCTGCATGGGCCAGGCAGTGTCCAGCAGGCTGGTTGGGAACTGTGGTGACTTGCAGAATATAAGTCGCACCCAAAGGGGGTGGCCAGGACTCAGCTCCAGCCAAGGGCTGCCTTTGGGAGAGCTGGCTCCGTGTTGCCAGTTCTTAGCTCTTCACCAGTGTTCTGTATAAGCTAGGGAGCACAACAGTCCCATAAAACTGTGGCTCCCCACTGCTGTGAGTCCTACCCAGGGGCCTGGAAATACAGCTCTGCAAGAGACTGGCATGTATGCCAGGGAGGATGGCGTAACCGGTTAAGAATACCTGACCTAGCTAATGAATTGAGATCACTGGTTGAAATAACATCCTGGAAAGGTAAAGATGAGCTTTACATTAATGGCAACTAAGAAGAGTTTAGGAAAAAAAGTTTCCTAGAGGGATATAAAGGAAAGCTCCACGTGGGATATCTCTCTGTCTCTGGTTCTCTCAGTCTCTATGTCTATCTTTTCTGTCTCTGTCTCTGTCTCTATCTCATCTCTATCTCTGCTTTCTGGGCTGTCAGCCCCCCCGATTCTGTGTGTTACCCCCCCACCCTCTTCCCCCATTTAGCTCAGCTGTAGCACCCAGCCCAGCACAGTTCCTTGTTCTGAATTCTGATTGGCCTAGTTCTTCCTTTATAAATTGCATGTCACTGACCAGATCTTGGACCATTCAGCCGCGGTGGCATGAAGTCAGGTGCTCTACTGCCCACTGCGCTGGTGCTGTAGGTGGGGACTTTTCTTAAAGGGACAATAAGTAAGTTTGGCTAAAGTTGACATTTCCAATATATTCTGGAAGAATATGTGGGTGAGAATAATTATGGAAGTTTTGAAAGCAGACAGTAAGGCTGCAGAGGGGTAGGTGGGTATAAAATGCATGTTTCTAGATGATATTATAAACCTATGATATCTTAAAAGAGTATGGTACTGAGGCAGAAATAAAGAGATCAGTGAAGCATAAGAGAAAATTTAAAAATGGACGAAGGATACATGAGAAATTAGTATATGATAAAAGAGGCATTTCAGATCAGCAGGGAGAAGAACATTCTATACATTTTTGTTGTTGTTACAGCCAGCTGTGCACTAAGAAAAAAATTAAAGGTCTTTGCTCAGAGCTCCTGCTAAAATGAATTGCAAGGGAAATAATGATTTCTGTATAAAAGTATACAGAAACAACTATAAGAGAATGAAGAAGATTCTGGGGAGGACCTTCTAGATACAGCAGCAGGAACAGACCTAAAGGAAGGGGAACAAATTGGGAATTTGTTACCAATCATTGAGAAAGAAACAAACTTTCTCAATGGCATGAAATGCTTATTCCACCAGTGACTGCTAGGCAGTGTGCATGCAGGGGTTCTTCAACTCTGTCAGCGTCTTAGGAATTAGGGGCTGTTATTATCATCACTCCATTTTTGGATGAAGAAACTAAAATTTGAAAGTGTTAAGTGACTTGCCCCAGAGTTGAAAAGCTAGACTGCCAGAGCTGGGCGTTAAATTTGAACATGGCTATTACTTAACCCCTGATACTGACATTGACTCCAGTGCAGATCCTGACCCAGGAAATCATATTTAAAATTCTGCCAGAGTTTACCTGTGAGACACTTGTCCTTCAAATCAAATAATTAGTTCTTTGCCAAAGGGGTGTGGGCTAGAAGAAGGCACTGTGTATAAGATGCTGGAGCAGACAGTCACCAGGCGCATGCGTTTACACAGCAGTATCAGTTCTGTTCCCTCTCTAGGAACAAAATGAGAGCTCTTCATCAAATCACAGTATAATCACAGCTTCTAACATATGTATTTCATGTTAGAACATCTCAGTCCACATGGTCCCAAGTAAGGCTTTCCTGCTTCCTTGTGTCTTGGGAGTTTTGGCCTCTTATTTGGACTTTGGGGCCTGGCATACTGTTGTGTTTCCCAGCGTGGTGGGACCTGCTGGGAGATTTTTGTGGTCCCCAGGAACACAGTAAAATATGCTACTTGACATCTAATCTATACAAAAGCATGTCCTACTCCCTGCCCACTTTGCTCCCTCCTGCCTCCACAGAAACACACTTTTATTGGGCCCTCTTATACTGTACTCTTTCACTGTTTCTTCATGCCGCTGGGAGTAACTTTGTATCCCTTCTGACTTTCTCCTAAAAAAATGCTAACATGTGACCTACACTCTTCTGCATCTTGGGTTTCTCTTTCCTTTTTCAGTTTCACTTAAAAATGTGCCCTTGAGATCGTTCCATATCAGTTCTGAATGCTTTCTCCTTTATATCTGAATAGTCTTCCATTGTGTAGCTGTACTAAAGTCTATTTTAAGCAGCCCCCTTGCTTTCACACTTGGCTTGTTTGAAACCTTTTGCTCTTATAACCACTACTTCAAGGAACAACTGTATACGTATATTATTTCCTTTGAAGGAGGGATGACCTCAGCATAAATTCCCAGAAGTGGGATGACCACGTCCAAAGAGAAATACCATTTGTAACTTTGATAGATAGTGCCAAGTGGCTCCCGTAGGGTTGGCCTGCCCACCAGGAATGTATATATCTGTCTCCATAGTTTCTCAACAGAGACTGTTGGGTTGAACATTTTACCCTTTCATTTTGAGAGTTGTCTGTTTTATTTAAAGGTGTAGTATGAAGAAGAACATAATTTGCACATTGACCCCCCGAGTTCACACTGTTACAGAGTTTTGTTTTAAAGTAGGTTTATTTAAGTAAAAATGGCATGTTGAGTTAAAGCACAGTGACAAGTAAATTATATTGTATTGATCAGTAGTATATAGACACACAAAATTATCATGGCTCATGACTGAAGCTTGAGAAGTATCACCATGATTATTTTTTCTCTTTTATAAAATCAACGGCTTGTTCTTCCTGTGTGCAGAGCACTGTGCTGGGGGTGTTAATGTCACAACAAATCTATGAAATGGGTACTGTTTTTAATCTCCATTTTATGGACAAGGAACCAGAGACTCAGAGAGGTTAAGTCACTTGCCTGAGGTCACACAGCTAACTCCAGAGCGTGTGCTTATAACCTTCCTTCTATCATGAGATTATTTCCAACTCAGATCTTCATTTTCACCTTGCCTGTCTACCTCCTGGGAAATGGGCCTTCAAGGGCTTTTTGTGGCCTATAAACGGCTAGGAGGACACAGCCTGAATTCACAAGCTGCTTTTACTTCCTCCCCGACTGATGCTGTGGGTGTGCTTTCTTGACTTTCTGCTTCGACTCAGCTTCCTTATTCCTATAGCTTTGCCTCAGCTCAGGCAGATTTCGGCCCACCTGTGAGCAAAGCCACACAGCCCAATCAGACCGACAAAGGCTATTTGAGGTTTTGACTTACAGGTTTAAAGATTTTTTGTTTCTGATCTGTGCTTCCTTCCTTTTTAGCTGCCTATGCCTGGAGTCTGACATTGAACTGAAGATTCTCCGCTGGGATGTGTCTGTCCTTCAGTCCTGGGGGTTGGGTGCTTACAGTGAAGACTCTGTTTTTGGGGTGGGTGTAGGGGACCTCAAGTGGCTTGCCACTGACTGGTGCTGCATTTGTGAGATGAAGGTTGTCATCATCTATAAACCCCTGTCATGTGGGGGACCCTCTGGGGAGGCTGAGGAGCAGGGAGGCAGCCAGGTGACACTCAGGTGTTCCCACTCAGATGCTCCCCTCTCTGGAGCCTGACAGACTTGGATTCCAATCCTGTCTCTCCCATTTTCTTGCTTTGTGACCTTGGACAAGTTACTTTTCTAAGCCTCAGTTGGTCATCTGGAAATCCTGAATAATAATAACTACCCCCTCATTGGCTCTCATGTGGTTTGAAAGACATGGTATGGAACAACCCACACAGTGCTTTGCAGATAGTCAGTGCTCAGTTCCTGGTGACAGTAGAAGTTACAATAATTGATTATCATTTTATGGTTATTTATCAGTCTCTTGGATCAGGATCAGAAGTGGAAGGAGACTTGGAAATCTAAGCTTGCCTAGTACAAAGCTTGGGGGGCTTGAACTACATGAACCAGTAGGGACAGGAATCACATCAGAATCTATGGAAACCTGATTCCTGGGGGTGGGAGAGATGACCAGAGACTGAGGAGCACGTGGGGATGTTGTGACAGGGATACGGTATTTTCAACCCTATTTCTGAAAGCCCTTGGCCCTGAGGAAATGTGCTCACATGTGGTTGGATCCCAGCCTGTGGGCGATAGGGACTGAGGAAGGGACACCTGGCAGAAGTCACAAACCCACACTCCTGCAGGGACCGGGTGGGAAGGGAAAGAGTGAAGCCGGTGTGGTGTGAGACGACAGGAAATGGTGGGAACTGTGGAGAACTGGATAGTGTATCCATTATCTGAAGGGGACAGCCATTGCTCAGCCTGTAGCAATGTGGGTACAGTGTTGCCACCACTTGCAATTTTTCAAAAGGAACCAGAAATTTACATATCAGCTGATATTTCATGATTTTTAAATATTTTCAAATCAACTAATTCAAATTTACAAGCTTGGTTTGTGAGCAGGGACTCCAGATTGTGACCTCGGAGCATGAAGGAGGACCCAGGCCAGGGACGGAGAGAGGCTGCAGAGGGCCCTGCCAGTGTGGCTTGGGGTGGGGCTGGTCTGACTGTGAAACAAGATGAAGGGAGGGATTGAGAGAGGTGGGCACTGCACCTTTGAATGGAATTAAAATAAGACCACAGGGAGAGTTCCAAGTTAGGGGCTATGAGGGGAGACCCAAAAAACCCCCAGACCTTATTTATAAAAAATTGTGCATTTATTCTTACATGTTTATACTTCAGTCACCTTCAAAGGACTCTCCATTTGATGCAATACACCGATCAAAACATTTTTTCCACTGCTCAAAAGTTTTTGAACGCATCAATTTTGATACCTTTTAGTGCTTCTGCTGTTTTTTGTTTCACCTCTTCGACATCGGCAAAATGTTTCCCTTCAAGGACTTTTTTAATCTGGGGAAACAAAAAACATAACTAGGGGTGAGGTCAGGTGAACAGGTAAGGTGGGGCCCAGGGGTCATACTGTTTTGGGGTCAAAGACTGCTGAATACTCAGCATGGTGTGGGTAGGTGTGCTTGTAAATCACCCGTGATGAAATGGGCAAATGCACTGAGAAAGTTGTCAAAAAACCTCACTGAAGCTGAATGTAGCCTCTCACAGCTCCACCAGCTGGCACACTGATACACATGGGTTCCTAGGACACTCACCTGGGTGGGAGAAGCCTGTACCACAAGGGGCCCGCCCTCCAGAAGATAATTCCACTTTTGGGGGGTCCCCCTTGTATGTGAATCCCCAAGCTCATTCCAGAGCGGCTCAGTATCTTCAGCCTCATAGTCTGGGAAGGGAATGCATTTTGGTTAAAGACAGAGCTGACGTGTAAGTGGTACCCACTGGCACTACTGTACCAGTTATGAAAGTATTGAAATACTGTTAACCCAGTTGGTAAATAGCCACTGGACCTGCTGAGTCTCCTCCTCATACCTCCCATCTATCCTCCTCCCCTTGCCATGGAGCTAGTAGCTTCTCCCCACCCCATCTCACTATGACCTGGCAATGTAAGAGTTAGCTCCCAACACAGCTAGGCCCTGTGGTCCATTCTGACGGGTCAGTGGGCAGTGCCTGAACCAAAGTGGTTGTCGGGATCAACCTCTCCACCGTCACTGCCGGTAGCACATGCCTACCTGGATTGGCTTAAGCACAAAGGAGAAGAATTTTTAGAGGACATGGGAGTCAGATGGAACTGGAGGGCAGGGCACCAGGTTCCTGAGGGACTGGAACTAGGAGCTCCGTCCCTGAGGTCATGTGAGCTTTGTCTTTGTTCTTCTCTGTTCCTTGGAGCCCACTGTAAAAAATAGCAACGTCAGTCCTGGGGCTGCATGTCTCCGGCACCTGCATCCCAGCCACTAAATATGTGAGACATTTGAACCAAATATCCACCTCTCTGCCAGTCACGTATGTCCAGGGGGAGTGGACATCTCAAAGTGCCAGCAGGCCCATCCCCAAGATGGCACTGGCCAGGGAGAGGCACAGAAAGGCACCCTGAAGGATTCCCCTGAGGATCATGGAGTCACGAGGACCCCAGTGTGGCTTTATTCCCGGCTGCCTTGGGTGGTAAGAGGTGAGGGGCAGAACTGATCACGGGACGACCTGCTTGGTCTGGGTGGTCTGAGGGGTTGGGGCAGTGGGTCAACGAGATTGACACTTACAGGTGTGGGGCCTCCTGAAAGCTGAGGCAGGGAGTAAGGCTGGAGGAGCCTGCAGCAGCCACTATGTAAACCATTAAAGAAAAGAACTTTCCCTGCTACTTGCTGGCCTTCCTCTCTCCTGGCTGGCTCTAAGTGGTCACGCACAGCTCTCTCCAAGTCATTTTCTTAAACACATGTACTTTCAGGGATGGTCAGTGGTTAGCAGTGTGATTGCAGCGCGCCCCCCGCCCCCTCTCCGCCAACACACACACATCCATCACAACTCACTGACCTCTTCTTCCGGCCGGCCACTGTGGGCAGTGCTGTGCTTGCCGAGGCGGGGAGCGCTGGGCAAGTCCCTGCACCTCTGGTCTCTCGGTTTCCTCATCCATAAAGTGGGGACAGTAAGTGGAATGTACTTCATGGGGCTATTTGAGGATTAAATAAGTTAATGACCGATTAATCCCTGGAATAGCTCCTGGCGTGAGTCAATGCTCAAGAAATGTTAACATTTACTCATTAAATATTTACTGAGCTCTTCCTATATGCCAAATACAATATATGCCCTGGGATATGATGGTGAGCAAAATTCCCTCATGATGCCTGCAATGATTGTCAGTTAGGGAATGTGTAAGATGCTATAATAAATAGCCCTTAAATACAGTGACTTAAATAAGACAGAAGGTAGGTTTTTCTCTCAAATGTCTGTCCAAAAGGATGAAATCCAAGGCTAGTTAGGATGGTTTTATTCTTTCCACACCTGACTCCAACTTTGGGTCCAAAGTGGTCACTTCCAGTTCTCATCATCTTCCAGCTAGTGTGAAGGGAAAAAGGGGGTGGGGGATGTTTATACATTCTTTTAGAGAAATTGATCCCACAGCACACATATCCCATTGGCCAGAACTCAGTCACTGGGGCACACCAGCTGCAAGGGAGGCTGGGAAGTGTGGTCTCTAACTGGGCAACTGTGCTCTCTACTAAAACTCAAGGATTCTATTATTAAAGGGAAGACTGGATATTGGTGAAAATCTACCAGTCTCTGCCGCAACCTATGGACTATTTATTGGACTTTGAACTCTGTTCTCTAGGAGATGAGGTACTAGCAAATGGCCCCATGCCCAGACTTGGGTTTTAGATCACTCCAGAAGCTTCCTCAGAGCATAAAAGGGGGAGGAAATAGAGCAAGTGGACTTGTTTAACTGCTGCGCCTGTCTGTTGCTTTGATTTGCTGTTGCTGGAGTCCTTGCTGCAGGCAGGAGCCAGTTGGCTGGGTTCTCAGATGGAGGCCTTGTAGGAACAGTGAGTGCTGGGGCTGGAATGGGAGCCACCCGCTTCTTATTCATCCATTCAACCAGGGTTTATCAGGCACCGTGTCTGGGCACAGGGCTCCAGTGATGGCCCTGACAGGTGTGATGAGCGCTGGGGGCCAAGTTCAGTTCTGGGTGCATTCTCCGGTGACACCCAGTACAGGGTGAATGCTGGCATGCCACACTGACCCTGGCCTCTTCTGTCTGCTTCTCTTGGCCTTAGGACCCCCGGAGCAAACACAAGTTTAAGATCCATACCTACTCCAGCCCCACATTCTGTGACCACTGTGGGTCCCTGCTGTATGGACTCATCCACCAGGGGATGAAATGTGACAGTAAGTACATTTGCTCTTTGACAGCTGGGCTGCTTCCTCCTGGTTTGGGGTCCAAGTCTGAAGAATGTTCTCTCAAGACCTGAGTAGGCTGGTGTGCCGATTGTATGTTGCTGAGTAACGATCCTCTCACCCCAAAATACAGTGGCTGAAAACAGGAACTATTTATTTAGCCCATGATTCTGCAAGGCAGTCCTTTGGGTCTGGGCCCGGCTTACTCATGCAAGTGTGGAGGGTTAACAAGTTGGCTGGGGGGCTGTCTTGGCCTGGATGGCTTTGCCCATCTGTCCAGAAGGCTGGCCGTCATTTGGGTGATGGGGATGTTGGGGCCACATGTCTTTCCTCCTGAGTAGGCTAGCCTGGGCTTGCTCACACAGAGTTTGCAAGGTCTCAAAGCCTTTAAGGGAGAAAGTCCCATTGATTGAAGCAGGCCACAGGGCAAGGTTCATAGTCAGTGTGGGAGGGGACAGTTCCCGGATGTGGACACAGGGAGGGGTGGACAGATCAGGGCCATTGCAGGGCTCTTGCATTCTGGGGGGGGTAGTGTGACAGCTGGAGAAGCCTTTTCATCATGATGTGTAGGTTCCATGACCTCTCTGCATGGAGAAGACCTGCCCCCCCTCGACATGCATAGGTTCATGCTAGAAGAGGATAGAGACTGATTCTCTGCCAGGCTGAGGTGGGAAAAGGCGGGTGAGGGCAGGGCTGCTCTTTATTAAGCAAAGGACTGAACGGCTGGTGCGGGGGGGTGAGCGGACTTTGAGAGCATTGGCTGCAAAGGGACAGGGGACTCAGTGTGCCGATGGCTCCCAAAGTCCTGTTGGCCTGCAGCAGGCTGAACTGTCACGGGGCCCTGAGATGCCAATGACAGAAGATGTTCACAGGGGCAGAGTGACAGGGAAGAGTGCGAGCATGGGTGGGCTGGAAGACAGAGACAGAGAGACACGCGCTCCAGCATGCACAGGCAGGTGCAGGGGATGGACAGCACACACGCGCTGAGGTGCAGGGAGAAATGGGGCGAAAGCTACAGAGGGCTCAGCGAGAGAGAGACTTAAGCAAGAGGAGGGACAGGCAGAGTAACGGACAAAATTACTGGGAGTGACACAGGCTCATGCAGGGGCACAGAGGCGGAGAGAGACCAGGAGGAGGCAGAGACAGGGTCCCTGAATCATATAACACATGTGACAGCAACTGGTTAGATTCCGTGTAAAGACATGTTTCATTCCTCTTGCCTGCATCTACATATTCCCTTGTAACTGGTTATATGAATACTATGGGGGCTCCACTCAGATCCTCTTCCGGGCTCTTTCTCCCCCATCTTGCACCCCGCTGCGGTGGGTTCACGCCTGCACCCCTCATGGGAATGGCCCTGGGGTCTCTTCCAAGATGGTGCCCCTCCCAGGGGGTGGTTCGTGGCCAAAGCTGGCTGATGTGGGCATACAAAGGCCCAGCTCTCTTGTCCCAACTGGGGACAACTCTGGAGGGTCATCTGAGCCCAGGACCCCCTTAGGGTCAGCCTCGGTGCATCCTCAGCTCCTCCCTCCTGGGGCACGCGCCATAAACTTGCTCAGAGCTCCCCTTCTCAGACTCTTTCTAGGGAACTCAACCTATTAGGTATCAATATTTGAAAATCAGGATATGTCACATGCAAATCAGGGTTCCCATTTATCTTCACAAGTAGGAAGCCCTGGCTGCCTAGGCCACACACCTCCCACAGCGGAGCCTGAGTTGGGTAGCTGGGTTGTCAGGTCAGCCAAGTCCTGCCACACGCACATCTTCCCTCACTTGTGTCACCTGCGACCTGGCATTGAAGTTGGTGATTCTGGCTTTAGAGCCCATGGGGATGTGTGGGGTGCACCCTTCACCTTTGATAGGATGGACACGTCCCACTTCCTCTGCCCTTCAGGGCCTGGGGGCAGGGGGATAGTTGGAGAAGGCTTTCAGATGTAACCTGGGTAGGCAGGCTTGTTTTGGCCAAATTTGGGGGTCTCAGGTGCCTGGAGGGGAAGGAGGGGAAGAGAGGGTCCCAACCTGCCTGAGTGGGGGCAGAGACCGGTGGCATCAGCCCTGCCAACTGAGCCTTGCCCTCTCTGCCCTCCAGCCTGCATGATGAACGTCCACAAGCGCTGTGTGATGAACGTCCCCAGCCTGTGCGGCACAGACCACACGGAACGCCGAGGCCGCATCTACATCCAGGCACACATCGAGAGGGACGTCCTCATCGTGGTTGGTAAGTGGCCCCGTGTCAGGCGAGGGGAGGCTGGCGGAGGGATGAGACTGTGTGATGCTGCCTCCGGCTCCTGCATTACAGCCCTTCCCTGCTGCAGGCAGCCCTAGAAAGGCTCTGGGCACCTCAAGGTGGCTGAGCTGAGAACTCCCCCCCGCCCACTCCTCCCCTTCCTTTCCTATTCCTTTCAGTATCTTAGGAGCATGCAGTTCTAGTTCCTTTATTAAGATAGCAGAGAAGGGATGCTGGGTTCTTTCCCAAATGGTTCCAGTGGGAAGAATAGAATCTTGATGAGAAACGCCTAATTTGGGAGAGTGTTGCCCCCCTGGGGAGGAGGACAGTGCAGTGTGCACCCCTGGGAACTTTCCGTGTATTTGAAGTATTTCTTTCTTGCACCTGATGGTGCCTACACTGGTCCCTGGTATAGTATTCTCTATACTTTTGGTACTTGTGAAATGTTTTGTAATAAGAAGAAGGGATGCTATGGCCTGCTGGAGAGGTGCAGTGAGACTGGGGAGTGGAGGGCAGCGTGGTGTCTGCCATTCACCATGCTGGGCCGTTCCAGAAGCTCCTGCCTCTGACCTAGGAGCTCGGGCAAAGTGGAAAGCCAGCTGCAGTGCACTGCTAAATATGCTGCTGTAAAGCTGAGGCCGAACTTAACATTGAACTGGCTGAGAATGAGATATTATAGCTAATTAACATAATTAAGGTTTTATGACTTTTGGTAACTTAGAAAATTGATCATGGAAGGGATTGATTTGCAAAAACTGGTCTGTTTCTGGGCCCAAAAGTGGTTCTGCAGCTCTGATTTGCTCAGCCCTGTGCTGGGAGGGGCCTTACCTGAAATGCATGGAAGTTAAAAAAATATCCCCGTAAAAATATAATCCCTGTTTTAAATTGAGGTTTGTGACACCCAGTGAGCATTCGTTGAATTGCTTTTTCCTCTAAAAGGAAGGCACGTGGCTGACGTCCTCCCACCGGGATACTTGGAAGTTCTGGGAGAGAATCCTTCAGTCACTTGTTCAAAAGTAGCTGGTTTTCCCCATTGACTAGGCATTCAGGTGCTGAAGGGGCAAACATGAGACCCTTCTGCCATCTACTGTCATATTCTAGGAACTACACAGGCTCAAATGTGTTACTGGAACCTTTCTGCAGGCCATCGTTTGTTGCGGTAGTCTGCATTGATGGAACTCACTGAATGAACAGTGCTCCAAACCATGCTTATCATGACATCCTCAAGGTTCATCCATTGTTCCCACTGCAGAAAAGAAATGATAATTATGGGACATGATGGATGGCAGCAATCATATTGCAATCTATAAATGTATCAAATTCATACATTGTACACCTTACACATGTACACAATGTTATGTGTCAACTTTAAAAAGCATACATGTTATCTTTTCCATTACCCACAACAATCTTGTGAAATATCTGTTATGCTCATTTTATGAAGCTACTGAGGCTCAGGTTAGTTATGCTTCCAGGAGCTTACTCCAATAATAATAACAATAATACAACAGCCAACCTTTGAGTTCTTAACGTGTACAAAGCACTTACAAGCAGTCTCTTTCAGTGTTTTTCAGTAACTCTGCTGAGCTAAGGAGTAGTATTCTTCTACCCTTCAGGAAGCAGGCTCAGAGAGTCACACACTTGGTCATGCAGGTCTGTTTGGCCCTTAAGTATAATACACTAGGTTACTGTTTAGTTTAGGTCCCTAAACGGACACACACGCCATCCCTTATTTACCCCCTTTGTGGTCTAGCTAAGTTACCTCTTATGGATATTCCTTGGGGAGTCTTAGTTCCATCTGGTGCAATACAATGTTCCTTCAGTTTCAAGGTCAAAGTCTTCCCCTTCATCACATATATGCTCTGGCTGCTGGTCCTCAAGCAGTCCTAGTATATGCCTATGAATATTCATTTCCTGATGCTGTGCTAACAAAATACAAACCAGATGGTTTAAAAGAACAGGTATCTATTCTCTAAGTGTTCTGGAGGCTAGAAGTCTGAAATCAAAGTGTTGGCAAGGCTGGTTCCTTTTGGAGGGCTCTGAGGAAGAGTCTGGTTCATGCCCCTCTCTTAGCCTGGTGGTTACCACCAGTCTCTGGTGTTCTCCAGTCTCTCCCTGCATCATCATGTGATAGTCTTTCGTGCATGTCTCTGTGTCCAAATTTCTTCTTATAAGGGCACCAGTCATTGGATTAGGGACCCACCCTTACCTAGTATGACCCTATCTTAACTTGATTACACCTGCAAAGACCCTGTTCCAAAATAAGGCCATATTTATAAGTGCTGGGGTTAGGACTTGAAGTGAGGGGCATAATATCTTCATGCTCAGAATTTTTGATAGCATTAATTGATAGCTGTAAGCATTGTAATCACACTTTGTAGTTCTCTAAGTACTTTGACGTTGGAACATCCAATAGAGGTCATGTGTTGCCATCTCATGGAAGGGGAAACTAAGACTCGGTGAGGCTGAACAACTTACCTGGTGTCACATGCAGCACCTGGGCTTCCTGACTGCAGGTCACTGTGCCCTGCTATTGCTCCTTCACCAGGCTGAGCACAGTCAGTACTTGGCACAGGCTTGTTGATTGATTGATGATGGAAGAACCTCATGATTTGACTGTTGTTCTCTAAAAATAGAGCCAAGATGGACATTTTTGTCCCAAGTGATTTATTGGGCCTGCTCCTGGGGGGAAGAAGAGGGAGGACAGAGCAGGGAGAGGCAAAGTGAGAGTATGATTTCTGCTGAAGACTGGCCTTAGCCTGGTGCCATGGAGGTCTGGGCCCAGCATCCAGCACAGAGTCTGCCCCTCCTGAAGGCCAGAGGGCCGTTCCATGAGGATCAGTCAGTGCTGTGGACTGAATTCTGTCTCCCCAAGTCACATGTTGAAGCTCCACCCCCTGTGAAATGGTATTTGGAGATGGGGCCTTTGGGAGGTAATTAGGGTTAGATGGGGGCTCTCATGATGAGATGAATAAGTAGCTTTATAAGAAAAGGAAGAGAAAGAGATTCTCTCTCTGACATGTGAGGGCATAGCAAGAGCCAGAAAGCAGGTTCTTACCAGGAACCAAGTTAGCCCGCACCTTGATCTTATTTTTTATTTACTGATTTTAGGCAGAGAGAAAAGAGAGGAAGGGGGATGCGGAGAGAGAGACAGACAGACATCCATTTGTTCCACTTATGTATGCACTCATTGGTTGATTGTTGTATGTGCCCTGACTGGGGATTGAACCTGCAACCCTGGAATGCTAGGGCACGCTCTAACCAATAGAGCATACCTAGCTACCCTGACAGGACCTGCACCTTGGTCTTAGCCTTTCAGCCTCCAGAACTGTGAGAGACAGAAGTCTGTTGTTTAAGCCTCCTAGTTCATGGTATTTTGTTACAGCACCCTGAGGTGACAAAGACAGTCAGTCTGCGCTGCAGGTTGCTGGGGTTAGAGGTGGGAGGGTGGGGTTACCTCTCAGGCCACGTGGCTTCTGTGTGAGTGAGAGCGATTATCTGGACCTGGGAGCAACCATGAACTATTAACATCCAGCAGTCAGAGCACGCAGGGGATGTGTTCATCGGCTGGCGGGGAGGGAGCTGGGCAGGGCGCAAGACACCTGGCTATCCCTTTGATCTCCCATACGTACTTCTGGCTCCGTGGCTGGGACTTCAGGTCCCTCCTCCTTGATCTCAGCCAGACAGATCAGAGAGCTAAAGACTAAACGGGATCCTTCCCAGCAGTTCCAGGCCAGAAGTGGCCTGTAGTGTCTATTGAATCTCCTCCCTTCATGCAGATCTTACAGGCATGTTCATTGTTGAGACTTTCCACTCAACAGCCCAGGATACTTGGCCATTTGCTCTGAATGTATGTGCACCTTGGAAATGCCATCCCATCTAGACGCCGCAGCAGGCTGTAAGTGCTTCTGAAAGGTCTGCTGATTTTCTCAGATGTCCTGTGGCTACTGAAATCCAGGCTTTGTATCTGCTGTCAGGGGTCTTGCAGGTCAGCATTAGAGTTGTACTCTGATGAGCTCTTCTTTGAAAAATTCATGACTGGTTCTCATTGCCCCTAGGATGGTCGATCTGCTGTGGTGGTCTTATAGTCTAGTCTCTGTCTCTTCCCCTTTTTCTTCTAGTCCTTTATCCTCTGCTGCCCACCAGTGGGATGTCTCTTAGCCTGCTCCCTCAGTCTAGATGTTCATCTTTGCCCTCATGTTTCCTTCCAGCAGTCAACTCTGTCTCTTCCTTAGGCCTCAAACTCATTTTCACCACCAGGGAAGCTTCCCCCAGCCTTCCCTTACTGTAGGTGCTCATGGTGTCCTGAACTTCAACTGTGTCAGTCGTGTTTGTGTGTTGGGTTGGTTAGTGTCTGCTTCCCCCACTGGGCTGTAAGCACCGTGAGAGCAGGCCTGTGTCTGCTTCGGCTCACCACTCTTTCCCAGCACCTAGTATGAGGAGCATCATTGACTGTGGGTGATAGGTTTGTGCGAATGAAATACCACTTGAGGATACTGCTAGATACCACGACTCCACAAACGATCCCCAGATCACTGCCTTCTGAAGTGAGGAGCTGAAGTCCAGCAGATAAAATGTTTCACATCATTATTCTTACAGGAAGGAGACCATGCAGAAAATCTTACGGACTAGGTCCAAGATCAACATCAAATGTTAGTAGGATTAGGAGCCAGCCTCTGGAGCTATGACTACCCTTACTCCTCGGATAACGTAGAAAAGACACAGAGCAGTGGAACTTGTAGAACCGTAGGAAACCATATGGACATCATGAGGCCCAGTGGGATTATAAGAGCAGGCCACGTGGTGTCAGAAGCACAGGTCAAAGTTGTAAAGTTGATGAAGCCCATGGCCTTGCACATGTTACCCCCTTGCAATCCAGTGTCTCCTGTTAACATAGCAACTGGCATCCCATCATTCCCATTCCCATCTACATTACGGCCAGCTGCAAATCCTTAACCATAGCCATATTCATACCCGTAATTATATCTTACAAAAGCTGGGGCTGTTCTTTAAAATAAAGCTGAAGGAGCAATTTTTTTGAGGTTTCTCTTTGGGAGTTCCATTCAGTGTTCTTACCATTGTATTCTGCTATACAAAACCTTCTTAGATGGAAGCAGCGCCCAGAAAGATTTAGCTGCTCCCCAATATTGTGGTATTTATATCCTTTTCAAGATCTGACATTCACACATCAGAAGAAGAAAGCACCAAAGAGACATTATTCGTTACAGGCTGTTGGGGAAAGTTGAGGATCACATCTGCCCATACTTTAGGTTCCAAAAGAGATTTTAAAAGGGCTCTTAGGAGAAAGGAAACAGGTACTGAAGGCTCACACAAGACCCTCTTGCTATTTAAGGAGCTGTTTCAAGGTAGAGAAGGTTTTACCATCATGGGAACTCTAACAAGGAGAAAAGAATATAAGAAGGCCTTTGAGGGCCCATCACCTGGGTACCCACATGGGTACCTTTCTTCTAAAACCAATATGGTAGGACAACACCAGAATAGCAGAAGGCACCTGAGGGGTGAGGTGGGAGGTTGGGTGCGTTGGAGTGCTTAGGTCTTTACAGTGTGAGAAAGGTGGTGTGTTATAGGTAGCAGGGTAAAATGGGTTCAGTTAGCATGAGTGTTCATTCATCCATTCATTCATTCAGACCCAGTGGCAGTGAGACCTAGTCTCTGCCCTCGGGGAGCTTACAACTGAGTGGGACAGATAGACATGGATGATTATATTGCAAGTGGCAAGTATTGTGACGGTAACATGGGAGCTCCCAGAGGGTCAGCTGAACTTTCAGGAGGAAGCCATGGCTGAGCTGAGTCTGTAGGCAGTATGGCAGTTACCTGGATGGGGCAAACTGTGTCAGGGTAAGAAAAATAATGTTAGCTATGTTTATCAAGTACTTATTACATGCCAGGTGCTTTACATAGAGCGACACATTATTCATCTTAACAGTCCTCTGTCATAGGTATTACTATTATCCCCATTTTACATGTGAGGAACCAGGCACAGGGCCAGTTAACTTTCCAAGAGTCAAACAGTAAGTGTAGGTCTCAGGTGGAGCCCAGGCAGTTTGGCTCCACGGCCCACAGTCTTGCCACGATGCTGTGCTCCAGGCAGGGGCAGTAGGTGGCCCAAAGCATGGAAACCGGAAATGGTAGGGGGTGTGGCTGTTAGCCTTGAGTGTGGCTTCCTTTTCTCATGGTCTGGATAGAAGCTCCTCCTGAATCTACTCATTCACTCTCTCAGTCATCCACTCATTCATTCTACAATATTAATCGAGTTTCCAGTGTTTGTTGAGGATATTCTAGGCCCTTGGGATACTGCAGGGGACAGGTCTCTGCCTGGGCGCATGTCACAACCTGGGGTCTTGCCAATTCCCTGGGATCTTTGGGATCTTTTCTTATCTTTCTTCCTTTCTCAACCACAGGAAATCTCCTTCTTTCAGGTTAAAATTCACTGCCCTTTGAGTTTTTTTCAAGATCTCCTCCTTCAATATAGTTTCTTGTTGGACACCTCTGAGTTTTGGGAATTTGAAACACAAAGCTAGAATGACCTGAAGCCTGTTTTTGCTGTTTGTCCTTCCACATACTTCCCCTGAGCTGGCTCTCTGCTTTAAAGGGAAAGAGAAGACAGGAGAGAAAGGGAAATGTAATGAAGAAAGCTCCAGAGGTGTTATGATCTCAAAATATTACTCAGGCATGCATCAATTGCAGGGATGGAAAATATTCATAAATTAGGCTGCTGGGGCCCACCAGGGGGCAGTCTGTGCCTTCAAAGCCATTCCTTCCCAAAGACCTTGCACGAGGAAGCAAAATCACTTCACTGTCATTTCCATCATGGAAAGCACTGCAGAGGACAGTCCCAGCTGTTCCCCGAGGCCCAGGGAAAGGAGCTAACTCCTCAAGGCCACATGTCATAGAGCGGGGACAAGGCCCAGTTCTGGCGGATTCTCCTCCTCCTTTAGACATTACTGGTTAGTAGTCCCCACAACCTTTTATTATAAAAAGTGTCCAACATACAGCAAAGTTGAAAGATTCTTATTGTGAACACACATTTGTCCACCTCTAGATTTTGCCGTTACCTTTACTGTACTAGCTTAGCCAGTATCCATGTGTCTCACTCTCTATCCATTGGTCATCTTATTTTTGATATATTCCAGCGTTAAAGACATTAAGGCCCCCCTCAATACTTCAGCATCAACTAGAACTCAAAACTTATTTACAGCTTTGTTTTTGCTTTTGGGATGAAATATATATACAGTGAAGTGCACACATCTTAAGGTTACAGTGGCTAAGTATCGTCAGAGGTGTACTACTGTGTAACCCCAACCTCTGCTGCATTGAGCCTCTTTTTTTGCTGTCACAGCTGCCTCTGGGGCTCTGGGGAAAGTGGGGAGCACCATCCGAAGAGCAGTGCCCTGGGTGTGCAGACATGCATGTACCCCCATCCCCCCATGAGCTCTGGGAATTGGGGCACCATGGTACCCAAGATTCCTCAGACTACATCATACTTAAGAAAAGTTAGATTTTTTAAAAAGAAGTTGCAGTGCAGTAAAATTGGTTTTTGAAAACACTTTGTTGTGTACTGATTGGAGAGAAAATTCCCTAAAACAAACTCAGCAAGATCCTCATGTGGTTTTGTGTTTCTCTTCAGTGCATTTGTAATGAAGAAGCTGAGTTAAAATGTATCTTCATCTATGGCACGCTAACCTTCCCTCTCGGGGCACGGCAGATAGTTGTCTGCATAAGCCCTGGGGTCGGGACCAGAAGTCCCTGCCCACCCTTCCTTTGGAGCCTTTGGCTTGTGGTGAGATAGGTCGGTGTCCTGGGCACTGAAGGAGATGGAGTTGATGCGAGGAGATGAAGGGAGCTGAAGTCTTTATACTCAATGATCCTTCTTTTCTTCCCTGAATGCTGAAGGCTCATAAGAATAATCAAGCCCAGACCATTGCCCAAGAACCCTAAATGTTGGAATGTACTGGGTGTACGTGTTGTTCCTTACAATTCCTGCTGAATTGCATTGACGACGGCATTGCCAAGATATCTGCAGGGCCATGGCTTGTCACCAACTTTAGGGGAAGTGGCCCAGCAGGATTTATTAAAATATGTATGCAGATGCACACTTTGACTCTCATAAATTACACTCTGGGAGATTTAGCCTATTGAAATAAAACACAAGCAAGCAAGGAAATAAAGTCTAGAACAAGCATGCTTATTGATGTTTGGTTTGCGGTGGCAAAGAATTGGAATTGCCTTATTAGAGTGTTTCCATTTTATGGGATATTCTCACTCAGTTGTTGAGAACAGTGAATTAAAATGGTGTATGGGACTTCTATGGAGCTAGTCATGCTCTGTTTTTTGATAGGGAGCTGGTTACGCAGATATATTCACTTTCTGAAAATGTATCAAACTATATCATTATGATTTGTATACTTTTTATATGTATAGTGTACTTCACGTGCCACTTATATTATTTAAAAACTTAAATAATAAAAATTCTAAATATTTGAAAACCAAAACGAAACACCAAAAGGTCAGAGCTCTGGCTTAATGGCCTGGAGCAGGGGTTGGCAAATGATGGCCTATGGGCCAGATATGGCCCACTACTTGTTTCTGTAAATAAAAATTTTATGGGCACTCGGCTATACCCGTTCATTTCCATAATGTCTCTGGCTGCTTTGGTGATACAATGGTGAGTTCACTGAGTGGTTGTGGCAGAGCCTGTATGGTCTGCAAAGCCTAAAATACTTACTCTTTGGCCTTTACTGGAAAGCATTTGTCCACCGTGACCTGGAGGACCATCTCTGATGCATTATTAAGTGAGAGGATGTGGTTGCATAAAAAGATACTTAGTTTGATCTCATTTCAAAGAAATAAGCAGCCGCAACAGAGACTTTCTATGTGTGAAGTTAGGTTCGTATATTTTTGTAAGGGTGGGAAGCAGGGTGTGGAAGGCTACAGACCATGCCGTAAACATTGAGATTGGGGAGGGAGTGGGGGAGCGGGAATGGAGAGAGCTGGGTGGGGAAGGGGTTGGTGCCATATCCTTCTGTGTCTTAGGAATTATTTCTCTGATTGCAATAAACACGTCACTTTTGTCATTTTTGGAAAAAGACCCAGAAAATTCTGAATAGGAAAAACTGTTTTAAGTTAATGTTCCTACCAACGTAGCAGTGAAAAATCAAGTGGCTGGTACCAGTGACAGGGTGTCGGTGACGGCTGGGTGCTTCCCAGCTTGGGCAGAGCTGGGTTTTCACTGTCACAGCCGTGTGTCTTGTGAGATGGGCCTGCTCTCTGTCCCTCACAGCGTTTGCCTTTTGATGGCTTTTTGTAGCCCTTGTCACTAGCATCACCCTCACTGATGTCCTGGGAAGCATGTCTTCTCTGTTCTTTGCCTGGCTGCCTACACTAACACCCTCAACCTACCCCACCTCTAGGTCTAAAGTCTTTGACTTACAAAATTCAAATACTCTGGTGCTGTTCCCCACTGTGTAGACAGCCAAGGCCTCAGAGTTTCTTTTGGAGAGGTTCATGCTTCAAAATACGTTGGCCTTGGCTGCTCTAAGTGTCGTCTGTGGACCAGTGGCATCAGCGTCAACCTGGGAGCTGGTTAGAGATGCAGACTCTCTGGTTCCATCTGGACCAGCTCAGTCAGAATCCACATTTCAACAAAATCTCCAGGCGATTTGTGTGTGCTTTAAAGTGGCGTAAAATTCCTTGCTGCAGCCATAGCAATGGGGTAGAATGATGTGTCTCTCTACCCGGTGGCAGGCTTTACCCCTGTCCTGCTGCTGAAAGGAAGGGGCACTACCAGTGGATGTGCTTGGGGCTGTGTGAGCGTCCAGCCCCACCTTGACAATGGCACTTCAGCGATCATAAAGCTCTGGTGTCAGTACTCAGGGGCCAAAATCCCCTTTCCTCTGTAGCCTGAAACTACTCATGCCCCAGGATAAGACTCATGCAACCTGAGCCTCTTGCTCTAGCCTTTCTTGTAAAATGACACAGAGCCTCCCTCCCTTGCTTCATAGCTGCCTCCTACTACCACCCCGGAGGAGAAGGCATTACCTTCCAGTCAGCAGCCCGGGCCTGCTTTTCTCGTTGACAGGCTGCAAGCATACATTAACTGTAGGCTTATAGGCCAGCAGAGTCTGTGACCACAGGGCTTGAGCATGGGCTTTGGAGTCAGGCCTGAGTTTGAATCCTGGCTCCAGCCTACCCTTGTGAGCAAGCCAGCCAGGCACCTGCTCTTGTGGCTCCTGTGTTTTTTTTCTAATAAGCAAATGAACAATAGCAGGGTACCTTCAGATAGTGATAAAGGCCCTAAAGAAAGGAAGATAAAGCAGTCATGTGATTGAGGGTGGCCTGTGGTCATTGGCAGAGATGATGGCCCTTGGCTGAGACCTGAATGATGAGCAGGAGGGAGCCAGCTTGCTGAAAATCCAGGGCACAGCATGCCAGGGGAAGGGGACAGCACAGGCAAAAGCCCTGAGGGAAGGGAGGTGGGCCTGTGCAATGCAGGAATGGAGAGAAAGTGGAGTGGCTGGAGCGCTGTGATGGGGGTGAAGGGATGAGGCTGGTGGGCAGACAGGAGGCCAGGTAGGCCTTGTGAAGGAGCACTATGGGCTGGAGGTACCCTGGGTTGCTCCCTGGAGGAGGCAATATAGACACAAGATAGAAGGATGAGCTTTTATTACTGTACTGCAGACAAGGACAAGGACAACAAGAACACTTATGATAATGAGGGCCAGGCTCTAAGTAGAGCTGGTGGAATTGAGGGCATTCAGAAGACTTTCCCAGTCACCTCATGTAATCCTATCAACAACCCTTTGAGATAGTAACTAGTATCATCTCCATATTACAGACAAGGAAACCGAGGCAGAAAGGGAGGTTCAATAACTTGCCCAAGTCACACAGCTGGGAAGAGGAAGAGCTGGGACTTGAACCCAAGTATTGATTCCAGAGCACTGTGCTCTGGGATGCCCTTGATCCTGCCTCCATCCCTCATTGGTGGATTGGTGATGGTGGATATCAGCCACAAGCATCCCTGATAGAATCCTCCTCCCAGCTTCAGCTGTTAGGGCAGCTCTTTCTGTGCTGCAGAAGAGGAAACAGATGTGCAGGGCTAGTGCCTTGTGCTGACAGATTTTTTCAGAGGGCACTGTTCCCAACACTCCCGCATGCCTATTCTTCTCCCTTGGGCGTGTGGGAACCAAAAGTTCCTGGACTGTGAAGCTGACGATGATGCCATGTTGCCACATTGGCCTGCCTTTCTGCAGAAAGGCAGACTTCATTGGCCGAAAGATGCTTGCTAACTTTCTAGGCTGTGAGTAGTAGAGAGATGGAGAAGGTCTTTCCTCTAAACATTGCTATGGTAGGGCCAGGGGCTGGGTTATTGGATGCTGGCCATCCTATCTGCTTGGAACGTAAGGAATGCCTAGATAGCTTGGGAAGGTAAAATGAGGGCTGTGCCCACCTTATAGGGTTGTGGGGAGAATTCCACAGCTGGTGTATGTAAAAGGTTTAGAATACCACCTGCTACAGTGGACGCCAGGTGCTCTTGCTCTTATTCTGGTCAGATTGGTTTGCCCAGCCCTTTTTGAGTTTCGTGGCTGATTTTTGCCTGTTTTGCCAATGTGGAGTTTCCTGTTAGTGGCCTTTTTGTCTTCCCCCAAAGTGGCCATGCGAACACATGGTTTCCTGAGAGAGAAGTCCAGCTTCCCAGAGACCCTGCCAATACTGGACAGGTAGAGGGAGCCGTGGTCAGGGGCATCCTCCTTGGCCATGACATATCCTGGAGATCTTACAACATCTAAGATGTATCTTTTATAAAGCAATGAGGCATCTGGGGCTGCTCACAGGGGCTACGTGGCTCTACCAGTCATGGCCTGAGAGAGGGTATCTGCCCAGTTAGAGTATTCAAGGGATCTGGTTTCTAAGCCTGTTACTTACAGACACTGTTGCAATGATATCTGCAGCCAGCATTTACTGAGCACTTACTACATGTCCGTGCTTTAGGGGACCAACTCATATAATGCTTGCCTTGAGCCTTTAAAGTTTTACCCCCATTTTTTTTTTTTTCAGGAAAAGCTGCAGTGGGGAGAGGCTGAATAGCTCATTTAAAGTTGCACTGTTATAAAGTGGCAGATCTAGGATTCAAACCCTGGCTGCCTGATTCCAGGGCCCACGCGCCTACCAGCTACCCTGTCCTTGAGTACCCTGGGGCAGCTGCAGTGCAAGCTGGTGGAATTGGGGCATTCATCAGTTGAAGGGGAGAGAGACAGAAGAAAGTTTGCAGCTGTTCTTTTGAGAAAGCGTTCTCACAAATAAAAAGGCGCTCACTGGGTGTTCAGGTTATGCTGGGAAATGTCAGGACACTAAGTGGCTTGAGCATGGTGGAGGGGCAGGTCCTCAAGGGAGACCAGCTTCCTCCCCCGTATTATGGATGCTGGGCTTCTCAAGGCCCCTGTCCTCAGGGGAACCACTCTGAGGACCATGGAACAGTTTACTGGAGGAGTTAGACATTACACAGGCTTGGAGAAGCTGGGCACAGGAAGGTCTGAAAGGACAAGTCAAAAGGTCAGAGGAAGATCAGTCCAGGCAGACAGGGTGGAGTTGGTGGGGAATCCAATAAGCCAGACACTTCGAGCTGCTGAGGTCGATGCTAACTTTGTGAAACTTCTACTTTCTTCCTATGGTTCATGCAGTACAGGTGTGCCGACAGCCTTTTACTCATCTGAAGACAGTTCTTTGGTGCCCCAGAATCTCTCCGTTCCTAGGTGAAGCTGTCCCAACTCCTTTGGCCATAGGCTATCTAATCCCTAACCCACAACCCTCAGCTTCCAGCACCATGTGACATAGTTAAAGTATCCCCTCCCCATTTCCTCCTGGATAACCCTCCAGCTGGAGCAGCTCTCTTATCAAGTACAATGCCCTAGTTGAAAGGGAAGCTTCCTGGGTGGCAGGGCAGGGAGGGATTGATGCCTCTCTGATTCTAGATGAGTGGCTCTCAACCTTCCCTTCTGCAGCCTTCCACTCTGTTCTGTTCTGTTCACTTTCCTTTAAGGAATCCTTTGAGAAAAACCATCCTGACTCTTAGTTGATGTCACTGACCATGGATGAATATGTCGAGACCCACCATTTAAACACCACTATCCTAGACAGTGTAATTCTCTTTCTGCATCCTGAGATGACTTTATTCTTTTGGGGGGGCTTGAGGTAAGGCCAACCACATCACATTGTTGGTTTACTTTGGGTTTACAGTCAGTTAAACCTCATGCCTACCCCATCAGGTGCCGCTAACCTACATTTTCCACATCCTCATGCAGCACTTTGGGGGATTTTTCAGACTTAGGGATGAGCTGGATACATTCCGTCTTGTTGGATGTGGCCCTTTGCTCGAGGGCCATGCTGTGAACTTCTTGTATCTACTCAGTCTTGGCCAGTATCTTCTGGGTGTCACTTTGCCAATACTGTTCTTTGTATTGGGTCTGTGCCCTTTCTCCACTGCTCCCCATCTTTCCGGGGTTTTTTGTTTGTTTGTCTTTTTGAAAATGTAGGCCTTATTATTTGGGATGGGGAGACCAATAGATCAGGAGACTATGGCCACTGAAACAGTAGTTTGTCCCTCATGGTTCCCAGCAGGAGGGGAGCTGCACGCCACACTGGGCCTCATGGGGATGGATGGTCAGGAGGCAGAGGGAGTGGGAGGAAAATGTGAGCATGAGTCTTTCTTTTGGTTTCATGGGAGGAACGGTGAGGTGGTGTGCATAGCCTTAGGGCTGGCTGCTTTGAATAATTTCAGTGGGCTCTGGAGTGTCCTGGTGTCTCTAGTTGCCTGGTACCTGGTCCTGGCGCGATCAGTGCAGGAAATAGTGGCCCTGAGTATGGTAACGCCATAAAGGAGGGGCGTGGTGTGTGGGCTCTGGATGGGTTGGTTTGTATATGAAAGGTGCACTTACAGCTGAGTCTTCTGTTGTCTCTAGGATTTGGCCAGCCTTGGGCAGGGCAGTCTGTCTGAGATGAGCAAGGTCCCAGATGTCAAAGTATCAGAAATACAAAAAATTTAAAAGTTGTGATTAATACATTTAAACTATTTTTACTTAATGATATTATCAAACTAGTACATGTATAGAGGTAAAAAAAAAAAAAAAAAAAGGTATCTCAGGGTGCATTGAAAAGCTTATGATGAGAACCTATGATCCCTGCCCAACCTGAGTTCCGATCATTGGAGTAGTGCTTCTCCGGCTTGAGCAGGCATCAGAATCGCCTAGACAGTGTCTGAGAATTTGCATTTCTAACAAGTTCAATGGGACTGTGCTTTTTTGCTGGTACCTTGACTGTATTTTAATGACAGGTTCTGTCACTGTTTCAGTTCTCCACTCCATGGCTCTGACTTCCTGAGCAGGACTGAGCTGACTGGCACCATCCTTCCCCCACATACCCGTAGCACAGGTGTAGTGACATTTTAGTCCCTCATTCAGCAAATAGGATGACTGTTGAGCATCTTGTACGGGCCAGGCACTGACCTAGTCATGGAGAGTTGTCAGAGGACAAGACAGAGTCCTGCCCTCATGGAGTTGTTCTAGTTTGGGACTCCACAAGGTTTTCCTGTTAACCAGATAGACTCTGGAGCCATGTGGTTGCTGTCACAACTACTCAAATCTGTGACTGTGACTGTAACAAGAAAGTGCCAAAGACACTATGTAAATGAATGGGTGTGGCTGTGTTCCCAAGAAACTTTATTGACAAAAGCAAGGGTGAGCTGGACCTGGCCCCCTGGCTTCCTCTGCTGTGGTGTGAGACAGACAGTGAAGTAGGTAACTAACTAGAAAATACAATAGATTGGATGGTGAGTGTGAAGGAGAAAGTAAAGCAGAAGAGGAGGATAGGAAGTACAGGGGAAGGGGCAGGGACAAATTTAGATGTGGCGGAAAGGAAAGAGTCACTGAGATGGGGACATTGGAGTATGACTCTTGAAGGAGGGAGATAGGCAGCTGCCTGGCAGTAGAGCATTTCAGGCAGAGAAGCAGCCAGTGCAAAGGCCCTGTGGCAAGAGCATGCTCGATATGCTTGGGGAAGCAGCAGGGAGGCTTGGGTGTCTTTGTGGAGTGAGCCAGGAGGAGGGGAGTGGGAGAGGAGGTCAGAGGTGATGCAGAGGCAGCTGCTGAGGGCTTTGTTATGGCTCAAGTAGTTTTAATAGCACCTCTAAGTTACAAATGTACAACTGCATTTCTTGTTTTCTCAACAAGAAATGTTAAGCAGCATTCCCTGACTTTCTATTTTGTAAGAGGGACCGGGCACTTTTCCATGCATTATATCATTTAATTTGTCCGAGATAGATACTGATACTGCCTCACTCTGTACAGGAAGGAAATTGAAGCTCAGAAAGTTGAAGTGACTTGGCTAAAGTCACACAGCTAGCAAGCGCCAGAGCTGGGATTTGAATCCTGGTCTGCCTTCATATAGGGAGAGATCTTGGTGCCCACATTTTACTGAAAGGCAGCACTGTAATCCTTCAAGGATACTGAGGGAACCTGTGGTTTTTGAACAATACAATGTAAAACCTTGGCCAAGGAGTGGTGTGGGTGCATCAATCAAAGCAAACAGGAACTGTTCTGAGAGAGAGGAAAGGTTCTTTTCTGTAGGCACTCTGACCACACGCTGACAGCTCATTCCTCTGCTGCTGATGTATTTGGACACTCTTAGCACAAGACTTGCATGCAATTAGTCCAGATCATTTTAGCATAGTCTCTTGGAAATATTTGGAATTTTCTCTCTGTCTGGCCTTGTCTATGATGTAACCACAGCTTTATTTAGTTGGCCATCCATCCTGGAATATTGTGATCTCCATCTATTTACATCACTCTGGTCTGATTGGTCTTGTTTTCCTGGAGGGCACAGGCTGTTGTTGTGTGGGTTTGCCTCTTCCCCTGGGATACCCCCCACCTCCGAACAAGGTAACAGAGCTGGAGTCCTGGTCAGTATGTAATGCAAAGGAGATGCAAATGAGGGCCTGCATTGGCATGAGCCTGGAGGTCAGAGCTCTGGGGGCTTCAGTTTCCCTCTTCATGAGGAGGTTATTAAACCTGGCAGTTCCTTTAAGGATCCTTTCTGCCCACCAAAGCACTCTTAATGAGAGCAGAATCTGACTGCTCCTGCATCCTCTTCAGACACCTGGTGATCAGAGGCTGGAGAGAGAGCTAGCTGTCCATGGGTTGTCACAAGCCACTGAGTTATCATCAGCTGCCTGCTGGGCTCTGAGAAGTGCTGGAAAGGAAGGGAGGTGGCGGGTTCCTGCCCACTATTGTCTGTTCCTCCTCCTGCAGAGGCAGCTACGGATGGCTGGACTGGGGCTCTGGGGGCCTCTGTGTTCCTCACTGAGTGCCTGCTTCAGCTCAGAGAATGGATCTCCACAGGGACTTAAAAGAGTTAAGAGCTGACAGTCTGCTTCTACCTCCTCCCTCCAAGAGGAGGAGGAGGATCGATGATCCTTTGAGTTTATTTCTTCCAGTCTAACCCACTGTCCTCACCTGCAGCTGGAAAAATCCCAATTCAAGTGGACTTTTGAACTGAGAAAAGAAAAGTGACCCAAACTGCAGGAAATTATGGAATGGTTAGTGGAGAACTACACAGGGGCATACACATGGAGAGCCAGTGGATGCAAAAGATGCTTCCATAGCATTTTCTGCTTATCTGTCCTTGTTTTGTGGGGATGGGTACAGTGCAACTCCCTTGACAAAAGCATTGCAGTCTCTCTCTAAATATTAACATAAAATGCATGCAAACAAGGACCTCCTAGTGTTAGGCACAGTGTTGAACTCTTTCAGTGTATTAATGCATTTTATCTCCATGTACAGGTGGGAAAATGAGGCTCAGGGAGCTTAATTGACATTGACTTGCCTGAGGTCGTTTTGCTAGTAAGTAGTAGAATTGAGGTTGATACCAAGTTGTTTGGGCCCTTAGCCATGGTGGCAAATTGAGGATTTAGGGATTGAAATGGTGACTTAACTGAGGATGAGTGTGTTTCTGTTCAGCTTTGCAGCAGAAGCACAGCTGCCTTCCTCCCCTGTGTGTGGTCCTCCCTCACCCCAAAGGTGATTTCCCCAGCAGGGACAGTTTGAGGGAGGGGAGGGGACACAGGTGCTTTGTGGTCTTGTTAGATCTGCATGACAACCCTGTGAGATAATACCTATTCCATACCCACTACCATTCTGATTTTCCAGAGAGGCTAATGCAGCTCAGAGAGGTGACTTTACTTGCCACAAGTCCCACAGCTAGTGAGTGGTGGGGCTTGACTTATATCTAGATGTGAGTGATTCTATACCTAGGCCCTAATGTACAGCATTCCTGGGGAATACAAACATACTCCCCTTTAGACTCCATTCAATCCTTCCTTCATTTATTCTTGCCATTGTTCTTTGAGTGTCTCCCATGTGGCAGGCCATTTGTTAGACACTGTGAGGCGCTATGAAGGAGTATGACCTTTACACACAGACTCTTTCACAACCCACTAGGAGAGGGAGAGAAGGAGAGAACTCACTATAAAAGGGGCATGGGTGATGTGATAATCCAGTGTGTAGGGAAGTGCTGTGGAAAATGCCCAGAGATCACAAATGAATGCCAACCCATGGAGCCAGGAAAAGCTTCACAGAGTCAAAGGCAAGGAGTTAGTTCTGGACACTGGAGAAGAACTCACACCCCTGCTAAGACTCAGCTAGGTGCTTTGTCTGTTTTATACTTTGAAAGATGAATAGAAGCTTTCATGGGCTTTTGCCCTCAGAAGTCCATTCTTCACAATCAGCCAGGGCGAGGGATCATTGTAAAATGCAAATTGGACCATGTCACTCCTTTGCTTAAACTACTGGAAGGCTTGAGCTAAAAGGCTTCTCAGAGCTTTCAGTTGAAATCAGAACCCTCATTCCTGCTCTGAGATCCTGTAGGATCGGGCCTCTCCCAGACTCCCTCTCCAGACTCCTCTCTCTTTGTCCCCTTGCATGACGTCTTCGTTTCTGCCCTCTCATTTGACTTTTCTTCCTTCTTGCCTTTGCTCTTCCTTCTGCCCTTATTGTTTTCCCTTGAGTTCTACACATCCCGGTTTATACCTTCAGCTATCCACTTTAGTGTCACCTTCTCAGAAGGGCCACCCCGAACCTTACCGAAAGAAACCTCTTCCTGTCTCCCTCTATCCCACTCCCCTATCTAATACTGTCTTTGTATGTGACATGTATTTGACATGTTGTTTGTTTATTTGCCTCTTACCTGTTTTCCTACACTGGATGAAGGGAGAGAACCTGCCTTATTTTTCATTATATATTTGCATGCTAGTGTCTAAAACGTTGAATGACATGTGCATGTGAACAACAAATGTTTGCTGAATGAATGGTTAAGTAGCTGGAAAAGTGGGTTCAATAGGTGGGCTGTCAGGCTGAAGTAGCCACATGAAGGAAGGCCCAGGGGCTTGAAGGGAGAGTGGTTTTCTGCTGTGTTGAGGTTACAGAGTGAAGCTGTGAAGACTGATCAAGGCCAGGTCACAAAAGATCTTGCTTATGCAGTCTAGGGATTTTGGACATTATTTAGGGGTAGGTGAAACACTGGGAGTGGTCATAATTTGCTCTAGACAGCATTGGTGACAATGAAAAGGAAGGATGTCAGTAGGGTGGAGGAGATAATGCACATTTGAATTAAGGAAGCAACAACCAGCGTGGACAGATGAGAATACATTGATGTGGAGAATCAGGGAGAGGATGGAGGATTAAGCGAGATTTGTGGCTCAGAACGATGTGTGGGTAGTGGGTATGATGAACAATCAGGATTAGAAGTCAAAGCAGCTCGCTTGGAGCGTTTTGTGTGGGCTGAGTCTGAGATGTTGTGGGGTTACATGGGTGACTGACTTATGTCCAGTAGGTAGATGGAGATCCAGCTCTAGAAACAGAGCTAAGAATGTAGGTTCAGGCATTGGTAGCCTAAGAGTGGAAGTTGAAGCCTTTGGCATGTTGGGTACGAAAGAGTGGAGAGGTGGAAGAGCAGCATGGTTGGGACCCTGGGAAATGGAGCCACTTTGGAGTTGTGGAGAAAGAAAAGCTGGTAAAGGAGGCGAAAGAATGGTGTATGTAAAGGAGGAATGGGAACCAGAATAGTTGAGGGTCACAGGAGCCAAGGAAAGAGAGAGTTCAAGACATGGCCAGCCCATTGGATGCTATCAACCGGTAACAGTAGAGAGAACAGACTAAGAATTGAGACAGTCACTTGGTTTGATCATTTAACTTAAGGATTTGGACCATGCTTGGTCAATGGCAAGGTGAGCGGAAGAGCCAGGATGCCGGGTATAAAGGAGGTTCAGAAGTGGAAAGAGAAGTGTAGACAATGCTTAAGAGACTGTGGGTTATGAAAGAAGTGGCCAGGAGATGCAGCTTGAGAAAAAGTCATTCATGAGAGGAACTGGAGGAATGTACAGTGTGGATGGAAGAAAGTGTGGTGAGGGGAGGGCTCAAGATGAATGAGAAAAGGGACAGGCAGTAAATAGAAGGGGTCATAGGCCTTGTGGTCCCATAGTTAGGTGTTCTAATCCCAGCTCTGCCACATACAAACTGTGGGACTCGGAGCAAGTGAGTCAACCCCTGTGGGCCTCAGCTTCCTCACCTGGCTAATGGAGAGAACACACACCTCACAGAGTCGTGCAAGGCTGAAGGGGGAATGTGTGTCAGGGCCTAGCACTCGGTGCGTTTGGGTTTGAGCTAGTGAACTCTTACCAAGCTCCTTCGTACATACCATTTAGAAAAGACCACAGTGACACACACTAACCATTAGTGCAGGTTAAGTCCCTCCTGCTCTAAGCTCTGAACTTCCTCACTCCCAGCACATACCAGGTTTATCATGGTTCCTTGTGTAGTAGACACTGTATTGTGCCACCCAGACCCCGCTTTCAGGCCTGAGGCACTTCTGCTCCAAGCCGATCACTCACAGCTTAGTCCTTTTCCAGGATTGCCCCAGAGCTGCATTGTCCAAGCTGTTATGTGCCCTTCTGGGGGTACCCCATGCCCAGGGATTGATTGGTGTCTGGTGGGGGCTGGGAACAAAAGCCCAGCCCCTGTCTCATTTGGAGACATGTCTGGAGGGCCATCCCAAGCACAGGACTCTCTAATTGATTGGGTGAGGCTTTTGTTGGAACTGCATTGCTGTTTAACTCCTCTGTTTTATCCTGTTTCCTTCATTCCTCATAGGGCTCATTCCCAAGGATATTTTCTAAGCCCCCTGCACACACTTCTCAACATCAGAGTCTGTTTTCAGGGAACCCGATTTAATGTCTGTATTGTTTCCCTGTGTGATAAGCTTTTTGAAGGCACCAGCTATGTCTGGCTTGTTTATTGTCATATCACCAGGTCTAGGCACATAATAAATGCTCATTAATTATTTGTTGAATCAGTGAACAAACATGCTACCGAGATGTACACATATACAATTTCCCTGACATACATTCCCAGAGTTGTGAATTACAGGACAGATTGTCTAAAAGTACCTTTCTGTGGGCCTGCGAGCCTGCCAAGCCACCCATTATGAAGCCATCCATTCCTAGCAATGGCTCTGTGTCTTCCATGAGTGATTTCCAGGTCACAATCCGCAAACAGCAGTCACAGTTTGTGAAACATTCACATAAGAACATTTGGCTGCATTCTACATCATTTTAATACAGAGGGGTTGTTCCTTGGGGCCTTAATTTTCTGGCTCTCATTATTGGGGAGAGTAAAATGTATCACTTGCATTCTAAAATTGATTTTTATTTCCCGAAAAGAACCCATAAAAATAAATAACTTCCCAGGAGGGAAAAAAGAAAAGAACTCTCTATATTGGACAATTTGTTAAAAAAGAAAGGAATCCTGGAAGGGAAAATCAATCTAAACATTTAGATTGTGTTTCTCTCTCTCTTCCCCTCTTCTATTTCTTTTTTCTTTTTTTAACTTGAGGCTTACTGGACTTTGAAAACACCCATGCTTCTGAGAAGGCTAGCTTGGGACAGCTTCATGGGACGGGTGACTGGAGCATCCTCTGGATCATTCCCTCACAATTAATGAGAAGATGTATTGTTAGTTTCATGTTAGCAGTTTTAGCAATTTGCTGCATAACCAAATGTAGTGGGGGTAAAACAACAAACTTACTTTCTTTTTTGTGGGTCTGCTGGAAAGTTTTGTGAGGTGGGCTGGCTTCCCTGGGGCTGAATGGGCTGGGATGGCCTCAGTCTCATGCCTGGTACTAATGTAAGCTGAGTGACAGGGCCACAAATTTCCCAGTATCCAATAGGAGAACCCTAGTTTGCTCATGCCGTGTGCATGGGAGTCTCAAGAGCAGTAAGTGAGAGCAATTCAGTCCAAGCCTCAGTTCACTAGCACTTTTTAATTCAACAGATATTTATTGGTCATTTGAAGTGTGTCAGCCGCTTTCTGTGCACCTAAGATACTTTGGTGAACAAAACAGAAATTCCCTGTCTTTCTTAAACTTACATTTTAGTGGGGGAGACAATGAATGGAAAATACAATCAGGAAATTATGAAGGAGGTTCTAAATAGACAAGTACTATGGAAATATACATATTCGCAGACATATTTATATGCATTTCATCAGCGCTGCAGCGTCTGGTGTGGAGGTAACACATCTGAAGGCAGTCCTCAGGTGTGTCCTCAGGTGGCGGTACCATATCTGGCACACAGAACACACGTAGGGCTTCTCTCCTATGTGGATTCTCTAATGAGCCAGAAGGTTGGTTCTTGGCACATGTGCTGCATCCAAAAGGCTTCTCTCCTGCATGAATCTGCTGATGCACACGTAATTCAGATGCCTGGCAGAAGCCTTTGTCACATGCGGCACAAATAAACGTCCTCTCATTATTATGTCTTCTCTGATGGACTTTTAACCAAGAGAAATACCTAAAGATCTTGGAACGCTTGTCACATTGGTATGACTTTTGGGCTCCTTGGAATCTTGTTCCTCACATATGGCATTCTCCCCCTTGCTCTGGTGGGTTGGAACAGGCTCAGGGGTGGCCTGGTCTGGCCTAGAAGGAAATGCTGGTCCCCAAATGAGGACACCTTGATAAGAGAGTTCTTTCAGAGACCCTTCCTGGGACCTCAGGGTGCTTAGACTTGCTCTTCTGTGGCTGAGCAGATTCTCCAAAGGAACAACTTTCTCTTCTGGCCCGGGCAGTTCTCTCCCTGGATAGATTGGCTTAACTAGTAATCCTGTCCTCGAATAGTTTTCAAAGATGTATTGTCACCATTTTCTTCATCTCCTTGTCCTGCTTGCAGAGAAGTGTCTTGGGGAGTCCAGGCGGGTGTCCCCATGTTTGCCTCTGTTGGGGATGGTATTGTTAACTGTTTTGTTACATGAACACTTCTCCTAAGGGCATATTCTCAGAAATGTGGGCTTCTTGTTTCTGCACATGGACGTGGACCAAGCCTGGGGGCTTCATGCAATCATCACTCAGGTCTTTCATGAATGTCTCCAGGTTTCTGCCACTTGATCCCCAGTTCTCCTTCAATGTGGACCTGTCACTGCAGTGCCTATTGATCATAAGCTGTTCCAGGACCACTTGAAAAACAATTTCATCCTTGCTGTGCTTTTCTGGCTGCAGCCATGAGTGAAATGACTTATAGAGTCTTTGCAGTTCCTGCCTTGCACACAAGTTATTGCTGTCTTGAAATAAGCAGGATTGAGTGTTCTGGAACCCAGAGACCTTCCTCTGCCTTTTGAGAATAGGCCTTTGGGTTGGGTTTAATGTCCCTGTTTTCTAACCCACAGTCATCTGCGCATGATTCAGATAGAAATGAGGTTCTGAGGTCTAAATCCATTCTTAGCAATATTTCTCAGAGACTCAACTTCTGGATTCAACTCTTGAATTCCTGTATTGATAGTGGGGGATGCTTAGGAGATTGAACTTCGAACTGGGTAATCCTGGGCCATGGGTTGAGCTGCTGTGTGAGTGTCTGTCTGCACTGGGTGCATCTTCAAAAGTACTTTTTTAGGACTCTGTAGCACATTGGCTAATGTGCCAGTGGCTAAAGAAAGTCACATGACAAAGCACACATTCAGAGGATAGAGAAATAGACTTTCATTCTTAGCATTTCACTTTCTCAACCATAAAGAAGAGAAGGTAGGTAGTCTCATTTTATAGCTAATAAGCTGAGATCAGCGAGGTTGAGTAACTGGTCTAAGATTACACAGCAAGCCAAAAACTACGTGTGTAATCAACCCATTGTGGGTGAATGAGCTCACTGTGTTCTGTCATATTCTATCTGTCCTCTCTCATTCCCTTTGCCACTCTGGCATCCAAGACAGCTCCCTGTGGTGACTGTCAGCATGTGGTGACCCTCACTCAGCCCTAGAATTATGTTTGTCTTTTATCCGTAAGTATTCATCTGTGCTGAGGGAAGACTGCAGTTGTTTTGGGGGAGTCAAAAGTTATACATGGATTTTTGACTGCTCAAGATGTCAGTGCCTCTAATCCCGCATTGTCCAAGGGTAGTTCATGATCTGTCCATGTGGTGATATGATAGGCAGTTTAAAAAGGAGAGTTAGTCCCAAATGGACTGACATGGAAAAATAGAGTTAGGCAGGAAAAGCACTTTGCCAAGCCACATGTGTGGTTGATTACAATTTTGTAGAATCACTCTCTCAATCTATGTGTTTCTAGGTGATTGACTCAGCAAGCGGAAAGTTTGAAAACACCAAGGTGCAAATAATCAATGACCTAAATGCTGTCTGCCTCCTCAGCCCCTTCTCCAGGACCCCTTAGTTGTGATGCAGCAATGAAAAGGTTAATGTCTTGGCCAATGGGAGCCTTCAGATTCACCCCAGGACTTCAGCTGTGCCCATTCTGATGGGCAGCACTGAATGCAAAATATTTTGACTAACAGCCCTGCGGTGGAGGTTAGGATTGGAGTCTTTCTAGATGTAAGAGCCTTTGATAATCCAAATACTGCCTCCCATTGCTCATCCGTTTGCACCCCACCTGCTCTAAACAGTTTTACCATTTTTTAAATGTCTAAGTCTAAAGTTCAATATTCCCCGTCATGCTTTTTACACCCTGATGAATAATATGTGCCAAGTACACCTTCTGAGATGGAAGGATGCTATTTTGGGGAGAAATATGTTGATCACCCCCAAATGAACCCCGGATACCAGAAGGTGGCTTTTGCTTATTACAGGAGAATAAGTGATTGGTTTAAGACAGACCATTGTCACAGAACATGTGACTGTAGTTATAGGTTAAATAAGAGGCGTCCTCAGAGGGGAAAAGCCTGACCTATGTGGGCCTTCAGAGGCAGCGTGAGGTGATGCTCAAAGGTGCAGTCTATAGAGCCAGGGAACCTGAACTCACACCCTTGCTTTGCTGCTACCAGCTATGTGATCTTGGACAAATCACTTAACCTCCTCAGCTCTCGGTTTCCATACCAGTAACATGCAAGAAAACAGTAGTATTTACCTTTTAAAACTTTTGTGAGGATTACATGAGATAATAACATGTATAAAACTTAGAACAGTGCTTGGCTCATAGAAAGGGCTCATTTGCCCCTAGCTATTATTATTTAATCTTTATTTCCATCATATTGTGGAATAAATCATTTTTGGCTTCCTAGAAAAGAACAAAAAGAACATGGACTTAAATTCAGTAGGCAGTGGTGAGTCACTGAAGATTTTTTGAGAGTAGGACTGACATGATAAGATCTGTGCTTTAAGAAGATTAATTTGTCTGCAGCTCACAGGGGGACCTGGAAGGAGGAGAGGGCGAAGGTAGTGGGATCCATCAGAGGCTGACGCAGTTGTCCCAGCTGCTCTGTGCAATGTGGCAGCTTCTAGCCACACGTGGCTTTTCACACTCAAACTAATAAAAATTAATAAAATGAATAACAAGTCTTTAGACACAATGGCCACCTTTCAGATACTCTGTAGCCACATATGGCTAGTAGCTTCTGTATGGACAGCAAGCAATTTCATTAGCCAGGAAGTTCTACTGGGCAGCTCTGGTTGAGAGCAGTGGTTCTTATATCTGAGCATGCATCAGAATAACCTAGAAGGGGTGTTAAACACAGATCACCGGCTCCACCCCCAGAGTTTCTCATTCGGGAGGTCTGGGGTGAGGTCTGAGAATGGGCATTTCTGACAAGTTCCCAGGAGGTGCTGATGCTTCTGACCTGGACCACTTTGAGAACCACCTCTCTGGAACAGCACTACTCAGGTCACAGTGTGAAGGAGAAGGGAGTTGTTGAAAATCGTGTACAAGGTCTGTCCAGAAAGTATCTAGCCATGTACTATGAAAAATAGAGACATTTGTTGAAGAAGATACAAGAAACATTGTACATAGGACAATGATGCCTCAGATCCCTTCAAAGTTGGCACCTTGGGACCTCACACAGGTCTCCCAATTGCCATCAGTTGCCCCATTGTATTTTCCTGAATCTCATTGACGGTCTGAAGTCTCTTCCTTTTCAAAGGTGATTTTAGTTTTGGGAAAAGCCAGAAGTCTCAGGGTGCCAAATCTGAGCTGTAGAGGGGCTGAGTCACCTGAGTGATTTGATGTTTTGCCAACAAACTCTGCACGAGACGTGATACATGAGTGGGTGCATTGTTTTGATGAAGCTGTCAATCACCAGTTGCCCATAGCTGCGGCCTCTCAATCATTCAGATAATTTCTGTAGTGGGATGTTCAAGCTTAACACAAAATTTGATGCAGGTTTGTTGTTCTACCCACTCAGTCATTTTGAATGCGACAGCCACACAGTATACACACTCACTTAATGGCGTACACCGCCCCCACTGACTAGTACTGTGAAGTCATCATTGTTCATACACGCGTTTCCCGGTCCACTCTCATTGGCTGCCAGGTTACATTGAAGTCACACAAACTGTTCTCTTTATATTAATGATGGCTGGAGTTTTTCCAGATACACCTTGTATGTCTTATTTATATGCCTCAGTTAAGCCCATTTGGGAGTTGCTCTTAGTCTCTCTCTGGGACTGGCAAGCAGGGGACACCCCTGGGAGTCTCTTTCATGAGGGGATATGCACAAGAGCTGTGGCTTTTCTGGCTGAGGAAGAAGAAAGGTGGAGCCAATACAGTTTGAAGAACAGAGCGGGACAAATCAGGCAGTGAAGGAGAGTTAGCCCCTGATGCTTGTGCTCTCACTGCTGTCCTGGAGACAGAAGCTTTCAGAACTGACAAGCCAAGACTGCCTTTGTCCCTTGGTCATTCCTTGACAACTTTCCCCTGAGGCATGAATGACTCATGGCTAGCTGTACTGGTGGGGGAAGGGGGCAAGGCCTCAGGGTCTAGGTGACAGAATTCAATGATGTGCAAACAGGGACAAATCATCACTTAAAACCTTAACATATTACCAGCCACAAGAGTGCCTCCAGCTAATGGTTTGAAGTATAGGAAGGAGCATAATGGGGATTGTTCTCAGTGAGCTGGGTACAGCACCCCTGATGTCCCCAGACTGTTCACCTGTGCTGAGCTTGGACTTTCGGGCAGAGGCATAGGGTAGAAGTGTGATAGGTCCAAGTCATAAAACTCAGCACCCCAGCTGTGCATCCCATTCATAGATGGTCATCGGGTTTGCATGACTGTCTGAGTGCAGTTAAGACATTTTCCAGAACACACCAGCAATATTCTGCACTAGCTGGCAAATAGTTGTGACCCTCCTAAGATGGCTGTCTGCACTGCCTCTGCTGCTCTCTTGGGATCTTCTCTGGCCCTTCCCGCAGCCCAGCAACTGAGTTAGCAACTAATCACATCAAGGGGCCTCCAAAACTGTGTTTCACTGCTGAGGATGCCATCAGTGCTGGTTAGCTGGTACCTTGGTATTGGCATTTGGAAATATTTTGAATATTGCGTGTGTGTGCGCACGCACGCACACGTGTAAAGTGGTAAAGAGTAGGGGAATATGGAGAATATCCAGTAGGTGCTACAATTGCCTTGACATATGAATAGTTTGATAAAATTATAATTTAAAAAGTAGGAAGGATGACATTTTCCTTCAGAATCAGTAAAACTCATGACTTTAATCATCCATCTATCCTCCCTCCTTCCCTCTCTTCCTCTGTCCCTTTCTCCCTGTCTTCTTTTCTTCCTTCAGTCTATCTGTTTAGGATAAATGGATCCAGCAGGAAACCTCTTCCCTGTTCTCATGCTTCCATGCCATTGAGGCTGTCTGACAGTACATAAGGGGGAACATCCCTCTGTTGGGACTCCTTCTAACAGATGTGTTCTTTCTTCATTGCCCTTGAATGACAGTAGAAGAAACAGAAAGCTTATCTTCAAATGACAACCCTTTCCTCTGACTGCCTGGGGGATGTGGCATGAGAATGTGGCTGTCAGGTTTTTAAAAATCCGTAGCATTCCATGATTTAGTGAGGTGGTCAAAGCAGGGAGCCCATTGAAGAAATGAGGAAATATGTACTGCTTCTCTAGAGAAGGGAGGTAAGCTGCCTTGCTCAGGGCTGGGGAGACTTTTGTCCCAAGCCTCTGGAAATTAAACCCATCACTTACAGAGCAGACTGGGGGGCCCTGGTCCTTGCTGCTTGGGCTGTGTGGAGTGCTGACAGCTTTGACTGAATGTCCAAATTAAGCTGCCGAGTAGCAATTCTGTAGCTCCAGGGCCCCATGTTAGTATTTATGTCTCATCTTTAAAAATAATCACATCATGAAGCAGTGCCCAAAGCCTCAGCAGCCACTGCAGCTGAGGGTTTGAACACCACCTGCTTGGTACCTCTGCTGCATTCACTCAGCACAAGGTGTGGGCGGGGGACACAGCCACACTGTCATGGTTCCTGTCCTCAGGATGTGAGCAAAGAAGCTGTAAGCTTTGTCTTCTTGTTTTCTCTCAACTTGTGGCATGAGAGGGTCTCCAAACAAGAATAAAGCTAACCTGTTGGATGACTTACTCACAAACCGTCTATCCTACGCTTAAGGAGAGACCCCCAGGGCCAGCCCTGGGGAACAAATGTTCATTGGCAGGTTTATGTTTGTTTTCCAAGTTGGTCAGAAGAGCACTTTCTCTTTCTGCATCAAGCCCTGGATACTGTGCCTTACAGCCCAGTGGAAACCCAGCAGGGATGTTGCCCACACTGTAGGGTAGTACCACATGTTAGGAGACTTGGCCTGTGAGATGTCAAAGGGAGATTAACTTAGATCCTCCCAGTGGAGGTGAGCAGTCTCTGGACTTCCTGGGCTGAAGCTGTACAGAGTCACAATAAGTGTTTGCAGGACCCCGAGTGACCAGTGTAGAGAATGGATGACACTAAGCTGGGTTTAGTGAATTATAGAACACCCAACTTTCCAGGTGTATGGCTCCAAGGAAAACCCAGTTACAGAGCACAAAATTTGCATGATGTTTGCTGTGACTCACAGACTCGGAACTCAGGGGAATCAGGTGACTGAATCTTGGGGGCATGCATGTTATATCCAATTCTAGTTTGTTTGGAATAATGTGCACAAGACTGGTCTCCCAATACCCAAAGGATCCTTTCTCTCAGATTTAGAGGAAAATTTTTTTTCTAATTAAAAAAGTAATTCATGCTTAACTGAGCCTATGTATTTAACTTCTCCTTCTTCCAAATTTCCATTGCATGACTGGGAGTTAGAAATGGGAAAAATTTATCAGGGCTGCAAACTGGAAAGAGAATGTCAATCATGTGCCAGAACCATTGAGGACTTTCTTTAGGATACAGGTCACACAATGCCAGCTAATTTTCCAACATCTAAACCTCTTTAATACTTTTATTTTATGTAATTGCATTCGTTGGCACTTCCTGCTGATGTTAAATTATAATGGTAATGGTGGCATTCTTTCTTTTTTCTTTTTTTAATTTTTACCTGAGGATATGTTTATTGATTCTAGAGAGAGAGGAAGGGGGAGAGAGAAACATCAATGTAAGAGAGAAGTATTGATTTGATCAGTTGCCTCCCATACATGCCCAGACTGGGGATCAAACCCACAGCCTTTTGGTATACAGGGACGATGATCCAACCAATTGAACTACCCAACCAGGGTAATGGTGGCATTCTTAATTTGACTGGGGTCTTAATGGAACTAGAAATGCCTCTAGTTTTACCAGTAAGCATGGTGAAGGCCACGAAAAGCCTCCATCTATTCCTGTTTTTCAAAGAGTTAAGGGAATGATTATTAAATTCTGTCACTTGCCTTTTTGTAATTTTTTTAGATAATTACATGGCTTTTCTCCTTTGACCTAGTTTTATAGTGAATAATATTAATAAATTCTCTAAAACTGAGAAGGGTTTTGTTTAGAGAGGATGTGATCAGACCTATCAGACATCAGGACAAGGAATCTGGTGGAGAGGTGTATGTAATGTTCTAAAGCTCAGTAAAGAGTATTTAGGTAGAAGTTAAAATCATGATGGTAGAGCCCCTTGGAAAATGTGAAAATTAAAAACAATCTTCTAAATAATGCATGGTGCAAAGAGGATGTCTCAAGGAAAATTAGAAAATATTTTGAACCAGTGAAAGAAAATGAAAATACAATTTCTGTCTGGAAAAAGCCAAGCCATTGCTAATATAATGAGAAAGGTTTGTGCCGCATTGATGTAACCTGGCAACCAAGGAGAGTGGACTGGAATGCACATGCGTGAACAACAACTTCACTGTACTCGTCGGTGGGGGCAGTAGACACCCCTGAGTGAGCATGTGCACTGAGTGGCCATCACGTTCAAAATGACTGAGTTAGTAGAACAATGAATCTGCATCAGATTTTGCATTAAGCTTGAACATTCCTCAGCGGAAACTATTTGAATGATTTCAGAAAGCCGCAGCTATGGGCAACTTGTGATTGGCAGCTTCGTCACAACAATGCGCCTGCTCATGCATCATGTCTTGTACAGAGTTTATTGGTGAAACAACAGTCACTCAGGTGACTCAGCCCCACGGCAGCCCAGATTTGGCATCCTGTGACTTCTGGTTTTAACCAAAACTAAAATCACCTTGAAAGGGAAGAGATTTCAGACTGTTGATGAGGTTCCGGAAAATACGATTGGGCAACGGATAATGACTGGGAGAACTGTGTGAGGTCCCAAGGTGCCTACTTCATAGGGGACTGAGGCGTCATTGTCCTATGTACAATGTTTCCTTTATTTTGTATCTCCTTCAATAAATGATTCTTATTTTTCATATTACATGGCTGGACACCTTATGGACAGACCTCATACAGCACATCAAAATTTGTGGAATCCAGATAAAGAAGTGCTTGAAATGAAGTTTATATTATGGAATTCAACTAAACGTTTAAGGAAGAAATAACACCACGCTGGCTGGGTTGCTCTGTTGGTTTGACGGTCATCCCGTAACTGAAAGCTTGTGGGTTCAATCCCTGGTCTGGGTGTGTGCGGGAGGCACCAATCAATGTTTCTCTCTTACAGTGCTGTTTCTCTCCCTTTTTCTCTCTCTGGAGGCAATTAAGAAATGTCCTCTGGTTGGGATAAAAAAATAAATAAAAAGTAAAATAAAGAAGAAATAACACTGATGCTCAAAAAACAAAGAGGAACACTTTCTAACTTATGTGATGAGGCTAGCATTACCATGATACTAAAGCCAGAAAAAAAAAAAAAACTATAGAAGAGAACTATAGATAAATGTCCCTCATGAAAGTAAATATAAAAATCTGCAACAAAATATTAGCAAATCAAATCCAGAAATATGTAGAAAGAATAATATACTGCACGCAAATGAGTTTTATCCTGGGACTGCAAAGCTGGTTCAATAGTTAAAAAGTCAATCAGTGCAATCACTCTATTAATAACTTAAAGCAAAACCACAGAAATATTATGAATTGATCCAGAAAAGGTATTTGACAAAATTTAATATCCGTTTATGATGAATGTTCTGCACACTAGAGATAGAAAGGAACTTCCTTAACCTGATGGACATCTACAAACTTAACCCCCCCTGCCCCCCAAAAAACCTTCAACATACTCAGTAATGAAAGACTGCATGTTTTCCTCCTAGGCTGTGGAGTAAGACAAGGATGTCTACTCTCAACACTGTATTCAATATCATATAGGAATATGATGTGTAATAAAACAGTAAAAAGAAATAAAAAATTGGAAATACAGATTGGATAAGAAAATAAAACTCTCCCTATACACAGGAAGCATGATTGTCTATGTAGAAAATGCACAGGAATCTACAAAAAAACCCCACTTCTACTAATAAGTAACTTTAGATAGATTGCAGGATATAAAATCAACACACAAAAACCAATTTTATTTCTATGTATTAACAATTAGAAACCAAAATTTTAAAAGAGACCATTTACATTAAGTCCAAAAATGTAAAATATTTAGATGTAAATCTAACAAAATATGTCTAGGAATTGTATGCTGAAAATTACAAAACACTGCACAATATCAAGAACACCTAAATAATGAAAAGACACATCATATTCATGGAACAGAAGACTTAGAGGCTAATCTAAGATGCTAATTCTTACAGACTGATTTATAGACTTAATGAGATTCCAGTCAAAATCTCAGCAAAACTTTTTTGTTGGTATGGACAGAGTGAATCTAAAATTTCTATGTAAAGACAAACTAGAATGGCCAAAACATTTTTTTTTTAAAAGAAGAATAAATTTGAAGCCATCACAGTACTCAATCTTAAGACTTACTGTCTAAAGCTTCAGTAATAAATTGATGTGATTTTGGCAACAGGATAGATACAAAAATGAATGAAATGGTATAGAGAATCCAGATATATAATCACACAAATATGGCTGATTAATTTTTAAAAGGTGTTAAAAGCAATGAATTAATAAAGGATAGTCTTTTAACAAATAACGTGGGAGAGGTTGGATATCCAACCAAATAAACCTCAACCTCCACCTCATTTCTATACAAAAATTAACTCAAAATGGATCATAGATCTAAATATAAAGGTATACAACTTTAGAAAGCACAGGAGAACATCTTTATGAACTGGAATCAGACAAAGAACTCTTAGATAAGACACTAAAACCATGACTCATAAAAGGAAAATAAAACAGTAAATTGGACTTCATTAAAAGAAAAAGACTTTTCCTCTGCAAAAGGCACTGTTATTAAATGAAAAGTCAAGCTAGAAACTGGAGGAAAATATTTGCAAATCGCATATTTGACAAAGGACGTGTATCCACAGTAAAGAATTCCCAGGCTCATTAGTATGAAAACAACCCCATCAAAAGCATGGGCCCAAAACCTGAACGAACATATCACCAAGGGCAATATGAGGATGGCAAATACATTCATGAAAATATCTTCAATATTATTAGAAATTAGGGAAATGCAAATTAAAGCCACAATAAGATGCCACTACACACCTATTGGAATGGCTGCGTTAATGATGATGATAAATAATGTTAATGCCGTGTGCTTCCAAGGGTGCAGAACAAGAGGGCCTCTCAGTCATTGCGGTGGGAATTCAAAAGGGTACAGCTGCTGTGGAAACAAGTTTGGTGGTTTCTCATGAAATTGAACATGCACTTAGCATGTAAGTTAATGATCCAACTCTTAGGAATCTACTCTAGAAAAATAAATTTTATAGCAGCTCTATTCATAATCACCAAAAATTGGAGGCTACTCAAATGCCCTTCAACAGTGAATGGATAAATAAACTGGTGCATCCATACAGTGGAATACTACTCATCAATAAAAAGGAATGAACTATTCCTACATGTAACAAAGGCATTATCCTGAGTGAGAGAAACCAATCTCAAAAGATTTCATAGTGTATGATCCCATTTATAGAACATTCTTGAAAAGATAAAACTATAGTGGTTGCCAGGGGCTCAGACTGGGTGGAGTCTGTGACTACAGAGAGGCAGCACAAGTGATTCTTCTGGAGTGATGAAACTGTTCTGTATCCTGGTAGTGTGGTGGTTACCAGAATCTGTACATGGGTTAAAATTCAAAGGACTATACACTAAAATAAGAAGTCAATTTTACTCTATGTTAATTTGAAAATTAAATAAATTATATAAGCAGAAAATAAACAGAAGACAGAGAGAAGAAAAGAGGGAGGGAGGGACAGAGAGAATGAGAGAGATGTGGGCAGGAGGATAAGGTGTAGACTGAGATGAAAGAAAAAGCTGGACAATAGGAAGGCATAAGCAAGAAGGATATGTAATGATACTAGGAAGTAATTTAAAACAATAAAATAAATTAAAATGCATAGAAACAGTCAATAGAAGAATGGTTACTGCAGAAAATATAACCAGTAATATGGAAACAAGCTTAAGGAGTAATGGCAGTGGAAAGGGAATAAAGAAATGAATACAACATGAAAAAACTGATAGATGTAGAAGACAAAAAGCATTTACTCACAGATGTTCATGGAGAAAGGATCAGGTCAGACCTGGCTGGGTAGCTCAGTTGATTGGAGCATAGTCCCATGCACCAAAAGATCATGGGTTCAGTCCCCGGTTGGGGAGTACATGGAAGGCAACAGATCAATATTTCTCTCTGACATTGATGTTTCTCTCTTTCTCTCTCCCACACACTCTCTCTCTCTCCCCCATACTATCTCTCTAAAATCAGTAAACATATCTTCAGGTGAGGATTTAAAATAAAAAGACCAGGGCAAATGGAAAAGCACCTATATACAAAGGAGAATTCAAGGTAAACAGTAAACTGTATAAAAAGAACCTTTTAATTATGAAAGGTAAAAATCTAAGACTAAAACGTAGTCATGAACCTCAAATAACATGGAGTCAAAATACACAAAGTAAAAGCCACTATAAATAAAAGAAATGTTTGGAAATAACATAGCTAAGGGTTTTAAAAATCTTTTGTTTGTCTCTGACTGATAAGATTGCTAAAAATATGGATATAGGTAAGTTAAATAATATAATTAAAGTGGATACCAGCTATCTCTATCTTAAGCTTGAACCCTTCAGCAAGATAATCACCTTCTTCTTCAGTATCTACAAAACTGGTGATATACCTGTTAGCTTGCAAGAAAAACCTCATTAAATTCTTCTCCATTGCCCCAGAGGTTGCTCAGTCCATATTTTCTGATGAAAACAGCATAGAAGTAAAAATTCATGACACTAGCATGTAATATGAATGAGATGGAGGAGGAATCAGGTGGGAGCCTAAAAATGATGAGCTCTTGAAATTGCTTCTTAGGGAATAGGAGGGGGTGGTTAACTAGGGACACCACAAAGGTTGTCAGGAAGGGAGGAGGGCCACGCTATGGTTGGAGGCCATCAGTGGGTAATGGTATCAAGCTGCCATGTGTGACTTTCTTCTCCAAGTCATGTATCGTGGAGGACCAGAGGTATGCGGAGAGGGTGTTGAAAAGACAAGAGGGTAAAGACATTTAAGCCTCTGGCCAGAGGAGATTGGAGGGCTTTTCCATATGAGCAGGGTTAGGAAAGAAGTGATACAACAGCAGTGCACTGATGAACCAGAGGAAGGGAAGAGAGTTTAGGGATCAGGGGGTTTGATGAGGTTAAAAAAATTGGCATAAAGGGAGCAGGGAAATAAAAGGATAAAAGATCATTGAATTGTTTAACAAGTGTCGGTGAAGATGTGGAGGAAATGGAAGCTTCGTGCACTGTTGGTGAGATTGTAAATTGGTGCAGCCACGATGAAAAGCAGTATGTTGGTTCCTCAATAAATTAAAAATAAAACTACCATATGACCCAGAAATTTCACTTCTGGGTATTTATCCAAAGAAATCCAAAACACTAATTTGAAAAGAGATGTGCATTTCTATGTTAATTGCAGAATTATTTGCAATAGCCAAGATATGAAAACAACCTAAATGTCCATTGAGAGATGAATGGATGAAGAAAATGTACATTTACACAATTGGAATATTACTCAGCTGTAAAAAAAAAAATGAAATTTTGCCTTTTGCGATAGCATAGATGGACTTAGAGGATGTTATGCTAAGTGAAATAAGCCTGACACAGAATGATAAATACCATATGATTTCACTTGTATGTTGAACTTAAAAAACAAAATAAAGGAACAAACAAAATAGAAACAAACTCATAGATACAGAGAACAACTGATGGTTGCCAGATGGGAGGGGTTTGGGAGGCTGGATGAAAAAGGTGAAGGGATAAAGAAGTACAACTTGGCAATTACAAAATAGTCACAGGATGTAAAGTACAGCATAGGGAATATAGCGAATAATATTGTATTAACTATGTATGGTGACAGATGGGTACTTGAAATATCGGAGGAATCACTTTATATGATCGTCTAACCACTATGCTGTACACATGAAACAAATATAAAATAATATTGAATGTCAATTGTCATTGAAAAACAAAGGATTATTGGCTTGTTAGAGGAAGTGCTCTTGCAGGTGATACTCCAGGTGGCTGGACGGGAACGGAGGTAGGCCAGAATAAAAAGGGATGGATTTATCGCATTTGCCTTCAGGTTGTCTGTCATTCTCATATTACTCCTTCCAAATTCATTTTGTATGAATATCACATTGGCAGGGCCCTCTTTTAGCCCTGAAATTTATCTTGATAGTTACATAATTTGATGTAAAGTCTCTCAAAGGAGAAAGGAAATCTACATATGTTAAGCCTCTGCCATGTGCTTTACATTCTACTTTATCACTATTAACCTCTATAATTAGGGTAACTATGTAACTAATTGTCTAGACTGGGACTCTTTAAAAGGACAACACATACAGACTGCAGCTGTTGTCCTGGGCAAACTGGCTGCATGGTCATCAAGCAGTCCTCTGCGTTGTGTGTGATTTTATCAGCATTTCAGAGACAGGGGGACTGAGGCTCAGAGATGTCTTTTGACTAAGGTCACCCAGTTAGTGAGAGTCATGGCAGAGGCAGGATTCAAACCCAGGTCTCTCTGACTCCAGAGTCCAATTCTTGCTAATTCAGTTCTGCATTCATTTGTACCAGCTCTTCACAATCATTCCGCTTGCCTGGCTTGACAGGCTGTCTTCTAGACAGACGCTGTAACTTCCCCAGCTGGAAACCTGTCTCAGCACAGATAATTAAATGTGTGATAACTGTGCTACTGCCAGCAGTGACAGGGAGCCAGCTGTTCTAGGAACCTTTGGTCTCGACATGCTTGGGATGACTTCGATGCTGCAGGTGGGCTGCCCAGAGACCCCAGGTTTGCTCACTGCATCGTCAGAGACTATCAGATGAGGTCCTAGGGGACAGATAGTCAGAGGGGCTGGGAAGGAGATTCTGTTGGATCCAGTGCTCACAAAAGCCACAGCATCAGAGAACCTTGGGGTTAAGAGAAGTAATGAGTAATCAGGAATCAAGGGGACACAGATGGAGGAATAGGTTGTAGAGCAGAGAGCTAAAGAACCTTCCAACTTCAGAAGGTGTGGCAGGGCAGGAAGGATTTGGGGTTAACCAAAAGCTGGGTTAAATGGTCAGCCACAAGGTCACTGGAATAGAAGGTGAGGCGCAGGGTAGAATAGAAGGTGAGGATAGCAAAAACAGGTGGATGGCTATGAAAGTTTTCACCTGTTAGTCTCTCTCCCTCCAACCCTGCTTGATCCTGGAGTATGTGCTGAGGGTGTCCTACTGATCTCAGTGAGGTCATTTTGAGTCTGTGTTGTTCACCAAGGTTATTCTTTTCCTTCATCTTATACTTTATCTTTTCAATTGTCTCATTTCTTTATTTTTTAAAATATTTTATTGATTATGCTATTACAGTTGTCCCCCTTTCCCCTCTTTGTCCCCCTCCACCCAGACCGGCCCCACTTCCATAATCAGTCCCCTTATGAACCAAATAAACTGAGCAAAAGCGAATTTTCTCTATATCTACATCCATATATGACCTTGTAGAAAATTTTTTTTATTGTAACTTTCTTTTGAAGATTTGGAGGACCTTGTTTTTAAAAACTTTTTATTTTGACATAATCTTAAAATTAGAAAAAAGTTGCAAGACTAGTACAAGGAATATCTATTTACTCTTTACCTAATTTACTAATTGTTTATATTTTACCTAATTTGGTTTATCATTCTCTTCATTAAATATTTTTATATATGTGTATATATTTTTTCTGAGCCATTTGAATTAGAATAATGCTTCCTATTTACCCCTAAATACTTTAGTGTGTCTTTCCCAAGAACAAGGACGTTCTGTTACGTATGCTACATAGGATAAGTATGCAAATCAGGAGATGTAGCATCAACCCATGCTAGCATCGATTCCAGATCCAGATTCATCAGTTGAACCACTGATGTCCTCAGACCTTTTTCTTAAACAAAGATGCATTATATTGTAATCACCTGTCTTCATCTTGCTACTTTCTTCAACATGTTAGTGCATGTAGATAGCCCAAACTTATTAACATGTGCATAGTATTTGGCAGTATGTATATGCTGTAGATTATGCATCCATCCTCTGTTGATGGGCACTCAGGGTATGTCTCACTTCTTATCACTGCAGACATCCTCACACATACCTGAATGTTAATGGGTGTTGCTTCGAATAACTGTCCTGAGGACACATAGTGAGGACAAATAAAGACTCCTAATATACCTTCAAAAGGAATTAATAAAGAGAAGATCCTGGTACACAAAATGTGAGATAAAGACATTGAAGCAACATAATTAACAAGACTTTTCCCTGTAGTTGACATTTTGTGGGGTCGGGGAGACTAGAAAATTTCTTGGTGAACAGCAATTCTTAGGAAGATAGTTAACATTGGAGCTATCTGTTCATGGATTCAGCACCGTCTTAGGTAACTTTGACTGGAATGCAGAGGCCTCGCTTGCTGTAAAGACTCTTTGATAGAAACAGCCTGCCCTCACCTCCCTCCCACCCATCTTCACATCTGAAGCAAGCAGTGGTCTCTGGATCAGGTCACTTTTCTCTTGTACCTTTAGCAAACTACCACCAGTGGCGGGAGGAGGACAGGGAGAAGGTTGCTATTTCTGCTTTGTATGAAGCATTTTGTACCATCTGGGCTGGCTGGATTTCAGCCAAGATAGTAAAGAAACATTTATCAGGAAAAATCAGTCAGTCTTGCCAAGTGTGGTCTAGAGAGATGCTTCCTCGATACATTTGTGGCTCTCTTGCTGCAGGGAAACTGGACACTGAAAAGCTTTAGGAGGTACAGGCCTTTGGATCTTAGCCTTTAGTTACTGTCAGCCACTCAGGATACAGCCGTCATAGTAGCCACAGCTCTTGGAGATGTGAATGCCACCAGTCCCAGAACCAATTCTACTCCATTCCATTCCAAGAAATTTTTGGTCCTGGTAGAGGACAGACCCAAAAAAGACAGAAGTAGAGGAAAGGATCCATAAGGGTTGGGAGAGACATGGAGTCATGCCTCAGTTAGGGATCAGGGGAAGATTTGGTTCAGGAGAAGAAGCTGCCCAAGGAGAGGTCATTATAAACTTGGGTCATTAGTTGTGAGATTGGCTCAAGCATACAACACACTCTTATTGTGCAAAGAACAATGTGGAAGAGCTGTCTTAACTTGCAAGAGAATCGTGTTCTCCCCTGACTCTCCTTGTGGTATCAGTTCCTAAGACAGGGAAGAGATGTGACCTTAGCAGAGAAAAGGAAGATGAGCTGTTTCCATTTGCATATGTGTTGCCAATCAAACAGGCAAGTTCCCCATACTTCAGAGTGTCTCAGTTGTATGTGTATTTAGCCTACTGTGTGATAGGTGTGTCATTCTAAGATCTGAACCTAGAAACTGACGCATGGTAGTTTTCTTGGAAGGCTCAGAAAATGAGGTGGTATTCTGTGGCAGCAATCTTCAACCTTTTTTTTTCATGGCATACATAAAATAATTACTAAAATTCTGCGGCACACACACATAAATTATATTTTTTTTGCCTATTTAACAAAAAATATAGGTTTAAGTTTGATTCATTCACACCAGACAGCTACTGTGCTGGCTGTTGTCATTTTTTATTTGACAATTTAAGGGAAAAGAGGTAAGTGTCCCTTGCGTGTTTTAAAAATTCTTTTTTAAAAAGATTTTATTTATTTATTTTTAGAGAGAGGGGAAGGGAGGAAGAGAGGGAGAGTAACATTGATGTGTGAGAGAAACAGGTATCAGTTGCCTCTCCCATGCCCTCAACTGGGGACCTGGCCTGCAAGCCAGTAATGTGCCCTGACCAGGAATTGAACTGGTGACCTTTCAGTTTGAGGGAGATGTCCAACCCACTAAGCCATGCTAGCCAGGCCCATGTTGTGGTACTCCAGTGTGCCTGACCCAGCGCACTGGTTGAAAATTGCTGTTCTTTGGGGAAAATGCATGGATATCCTAAGAAATTTTATCATCTGGAAAAGCATTACTTAACATACTCTATGAGCATCACCTGGGAACTTGTTAGAAAAACAGATAAACAGGTCTCACTCTAGACTTACTGAACCAGAATCTGTGGGTGGGGGTGTGTCCCAGGAGTCTCTCTCACAGCCCTGTGGGTGACTTTCATGCGTGCTAGGGTTTAAAGGCACTCCTGGAAGGGTTCAAATGCAAAGGTCAGATGCATTATTCTCAAGAAGGGAAATCACCAGAGGTTCTGTTTGATATCAGTCCATCCGGAAATGGTTAAATCTTCATAATATACATGGACAAATGTAGTAAAAGAGGGCAGTGAGTAATAATAATAATAATAATAATAATAATAATGAAATAGCAATAATGTAGCTAGCATTTATTGACTATTCCTAGGTCTCAGGTTCTGTACCAAACATGTATATTCTTTTTTTTTTTATTTAAGATTTTATTTATTTTTAGAGAGAGGGGAAGGGAGGGAGAAAGAGAGAGAGAGAAACATTGTGTGGTTGCCTCTCACACACCCAGGCATGTGCTCTGACTGGGAATTGAACTGACACCCCTTCAGTTCTCTGGCCAGCACTCAGTCCACTGAGCCACACCAGCCAGGGCCAAGCATATTTATTCTTTATCTGATTGTACTTTTATAACAATCCAGTGAGTTATATATTATCTCCATTTTATCAGTCAAGAAATTGAGGTGCAAAAATATGAAGTAAGGATAGACAAGCTACAGACTCCTACGTCTTGTATCCCTGCATCCACACACTGTAAAATCTGGCTACTGTGTCATTAGAAATCAACTGTACTTAGACTAAATTGGTTTTATATCTTCCTTGGGACAGGATCAACATCTTATGTTGTCCTCTGTGTCTCCAGTGCCTATCAAAATGTGTTAACACTCAGTAGGGACCTCTGCTTATTGAACTTAACTGAATCGAAGGAAGCAGGCTTGCTTCCAGTGCAAGAATGAGACACAACCTGCAAGCTGAAATGGAGCATGAATTCAACCTGTGGATAAATGGAAGGAAGTGACATTATGCTACAGTGAAGAAAAATGTCAGTGCAGAGTAACTGACAGCTTGCATCTTCTGGTCCTTTGTCACTCATTTGACAGCTGCCCAGCTCTTTCTCACCTCATTTATTTAGTCCCACCCCTTACTAGCAGTATGATTGTAGGCAAGTCGGGTGGGCTTTTTTCCCCCTCCAGCATGGTAAGCTGTTTGAAAGTAGGAAAATAAAGGGAAGATATTTGAATTTAACTCGGGTTGGGGTTTTGTCAGAAAAATAAAATGGAAAGAAAGATGAGCAAGGGAATTTGAGGGTGTTTTCAAGGGAGTGATTGTAATGCACCATAACATCTAATCTGGGCTGAATGAAGTAGAGGCAAGAGGGAATGAGAGATGGAGGAAATTTATGGGGATCAATAGACTGATTGGTGGTAAAAGACTTATTGCTGTGGGGTACTAGAGTTAATGAACTGGAAAAATAGGAAGTGGTATAAGATCTTGGGATACATGAAATTGAACTGAGAAAGTGGTGTTGTTTTGGGGATAAGCTCAAGTAAGAGGTGATTGATGAATGTGGCACCAAAGGATGCAGGAAGTAAAGGGGTGCTCTACTCCCAACTATGCAATATTCTGTTTCTGTTGTTTTATTGCACTTATGGAACAATTAGAAACAATTTCCATAATTGCAGTGGTCATGTATATCTGTCTTATTCCTGAGTTTAATGGGATTTCATTTGTCATTAACCGTGGTGCTATTTCAGATAGCCTTTATCCTGTGAATGAAATTAGCTATTTTTAACTAATTGCAATGATCTTGACATTTTCTCCTTTGACCTATAAATATGATGACTATTTTAATAGTAGAAATACTAAGGTTGAACCATCTTTGCATTCCTGCTAGATGTCTTATATATTAGTCTTCTGGCAGATAGTTAGATTCAATCTGCTAATGCTATATTACTTTGAATTTTTCTATCGTAAGTGAGATGGTTAGCACAGCATCCTTAAGATCTGTACAACTTCCAGTTTCTCATCTCCTTCCCCTGGCTACTTATGTTGCTGGTTTTTGAATTGACTCCTAATTAACTTCTTCCTGTTTCTGCAGCCTAATGTCTTATTCCACCTTAATAAGGCCAGCATCTATGCTGCCGACCCTCTGCTTTCTTTCCTTCTCTAGGCTGGTCTTACAGCCTCTGTTAAGCAGAGTGTTCTTGATTGAGAGTGAAGCCAGTATTTGTCCAGCCTTCTCTCTATGGGCTGTTTGGATACTGGGTATGGGTGCTACGTAGATGATGGGTGGACCTGGTTGAGTGGACAGCTCTTTCTCTTTTGGCTTTTTCTTTTTGAATTGAGGTAAAATTCACATAATATAAAATTAACCATTTATGAGAGTCTAATTCAGTGGCATTTAGTACATTCGCAATGTGGTGCACAAAATCATCATCTCTCTCTAGATCTAATAAATTTTTATCACCTGTAAAGGAAACCACATACCTACTAAGTAGCCACTCTCCATCTCCTCCCCATCCTCAGCCTCTGGAAACTGCTAGTCTGCTTTCTGTTTATGAGCTTTACCTGTTCTGGATGTTTCCTGTCAGTGGAATAATATAATACATGACCTTTTGTGTCAGGCTACACAAATGTTCAGAGCAGCACTATTCACAATAGTGAAAAAGTGGAAACAACCCAAATGTTAATCAGCTGATGAATGAGTAAACAAAATTTATTTCCATATAATAGAATGTTAGTCAGTGAAGCACTGGCACATGCTACAATGTGAATGAAACTTTAAAACAATATGCTAAATGAAAGAAGCTGATCTTCTTTATAGCCTTTGTGGAAAACAAGTGTAGAGGGCTTACAGTTCATCTTGGCAGTGGAATAGGGAGAGCATTAAGAAAGTCAGAAATAAAATTTAAACCAACTTAAATCAGTTTTAAACCACATCTTGTCAATTTCTCTCACTTTGGATGCTTTTTAGCTATTGATGTTAATAAATTAAAATTCTCATTAACTAAGTGCGATGCCTTCAAGAACCCTTCCACAGGCTCTACAGCCATTATTGGTTGGTGCTGAAACGTTTGAGGCACTGTTAATGCCGAAACTGCTTTTTCTTTTTTCAGTAAGAGATGCTAAAAACCTTGTACCAATGGACCCCAATGGCTTGTCAGATCCCTACGTGAAACTGAAACTCATTCCTGACCCCAAGAGTGAGAGCAAACAGAAGACCAAAACGATCAAGTGCTCTCTCAACCCCGAGTGGAATGAGACATTCAGATTGTAAGTTGAAATTATTGCAGCCTAGCATGAGGGGTGGACCACCTGAGTTTTGGGAGTTCCTCTCCAGCCTCTGTTTCCTTCCCTCCGTCCCTCTTTTCCTCCCCTATTCTTCCTTCCTTCTTTCCCCGCTTCCATCTGCATTTTTGCATTGCAAACCAAGTAAACATTGGAGCCTATTTGTTTAATAGAGTTGAAAATGTCTGTGGTGTGAGGGAGTGGGTGGCATAGAAAATAGTATGATGCGTTGCTAGGTGAAGGCAAGTTGTGGGAAGAAGCTCAGGGTCTCCGCAAACCCATAGGGTGCAGTGATCACCTCTCTAAAGCTGAGTTTGTAGAAAATTCTAGGCCTGCTGGGAACTCCTGCCAGCCTCCCTGGAAGGTCTTGCCTGGCTGGTGCTCCAAAAACCTGGGAGTTGCTTTTTGATACACCTGGGCAACAAGTGTTAGTGATATCGGCTGATGTTCATTGAGCATATACTATGTGTAACAAGCACTGTATTAACTCATCTGGCTCCATTGGTCATGTCATCCCATTTTGCTAATGGGGCTTAGAGAATGTGCCCAAAGTCCCACAGCAAATACAGGGTAGAGTGAGAGTCAGCCTTTGACAGCCTGACTTGAGAGGCCACGGGCCAAAAGCATGATTCCTTGAAGGTAGCCTCCTCCTCTCTTTCCTCTCTCAAGGAAAATCTGGGAGCCCATTTCAGCCAGAAGCAAGAAGATGCCTCAGAACATACAATTTCCCCCAGACCAGCGCCAGTGAGGCTATCCTTTATCCGTTTCCCCAGCTTCACCTAACCCATGTGTGCAAACCCACATGGTTACATAATTACCATCCATATTTCTTAGAGTGAGAGTGTCTACAAGATTTCTAGAACACCATGAGCCCTATTAAGACATAAGGAAGGCAACAGAAGTAGCTGGAACCGCCCCTCTCAGAGCTGGCCTGGGCCTTCTGCCTGTTAAGCGATAGGCTGTCAAAAAGAAAATGCTCTTCCTCCCTGGGGAGAGCACCTGGGATGGAAACAGAATGTATTTCTTGCAAAAGCTTGTAATCTTTAAATATTCCTACCTTCAGGCCATGTCCTCTTATACGTTTCATCTGATTGAGAAATCACTGTAATCCCACTGACGTCTCCCTTTGTTCTTCCCCACAGCCAGCTGAAAGAATCGGACAAAGACAGGAGACTGTCTGTGGAGATTTGGGACTGGGATCTGACTAGCCGGAACGACTTCATGGGATCTCTGTCGTTTGGGATTTCTGAACTGCAGAAAGCTGGTGTTGATGGCTGGTAAGGAAGATTCCCCTTTGGAAGCTGTAATGCAGACAGCTGGGTCCATCCAACATGGGATCGAGACTGTCTTCCTTTTCCTCGTAAAGTACAATACTGACACAGAGTCACAAAGTGATGGCTGGTAGATTGGACTGGCCTCACAGATATGTTTTATTTGGTTCTTGTACTGAAAAGAAAAAAAATAATTGCCAATATTTAAAAAATCAGGTCATTTCCCATAAAAACTGAACTTCTCTCTTGAACAGCCAGAAAAATCTGAGCACACAATCAAATGAGAACAGTCGAAGAGTTAATGCCCCCTTAGGCAGGGTTTTGTATTTGCCGCAGTTCCCATCACTCCCTATTGTTTTATGCGGGCCCATCTTTACCCAATCACATGGTCTGACTGGCCCCATGGCCACTAGAGCTGCTCTCACAGTTTACCCAAAAGACATGTGCAATGCACTGCCAGATTTTAACTCTCTGTAGGAAAATTCTCCATCATTGTGACTGCTCCCAAGCCTGGCCAGATAAATGCTGGGGCTTGCTAGTAGGGTCAGCACACTGTCTCTCTTTTATTCTGGAGCTTTTGCCAAAAAAAAAAAAATTTTTGCCCAGCATTCCCAACAAAGAGGCTGAGTAAGCCTCCTTGGCAACCATTTGTTTTCTAGTTGTCTGAGTAAAGGAGTCAGAATGGACAGCCCATCATGGAACTGCTGGTTTCGCAGAGTCGGGGTTAGGGGCTGCTCTCTCTGATCTGTTTAAGAGAAGTTCTCTCATTTCTGAATGGTCTTACTCAGGACTTTTTCAGTTACAAGGGAAATTCAATCAAAATTAAACTTGTTTAGCAAGAAAGAAGAGATCACTGGAACCTCACACCCTTTCCATTGTTCACCTTGCAGATTCCTTGTCTCTCCGCTGTATTTATCAGGGACTTTTATTCAAATATGTACTGAGTGTCTAATCCATTCTTGTCACTAGAGATGTGTTGAGTATGAGGCAGATATGCTGTCCTGGAGCTGAGCTTCTAGAGGAGGCAGATAGGCCTTGAAGGAGAAATTATACAGATAACTAATCAATGATGCCATCAGAGATGTGAAGAGGACAGAAGCCCAGAGTACTACTACTACTGCTGCTACTAATATTGTGACTTAAAGCACAATTCATAAATGGTTAAAAATATAATTCTCATAAGATAAGAACTTGTCAAAGTTTTCCTTAGCTCCCAAGTGAGGAAAATAGGAAGAGCAGTGGCTGGTTCCAAACGTTTGTATGTCAGTAGACCATGGAATGCTGAAATAACTGCGAAGTTAGAGATAAAACCAGCTGCTAAACAGGGCAAAGAAATCACAGCCTTGGAGGTGAAGTGATCTGGCGGACTAGACGAACAAAATCTCACCTCAGTTTTCTAACCGTTAATATCCAGCTTTGCAGAGTTGGGAGGCCATCTGGGCTCTACTGGGTTAAGAATAAGTAATAGTACTGTGAGGAGGGTGAGAACTAATTAGGAAATGCTCTAGCATGGTATTAAAAGGTCCCACCATTACCTTTTTGCCTTTTCCCCAAGTCTTGGATAATTTTTCTTAGCATATGGGTGATTTAACATTGCATGCTCCACCGTTACCACTCACAGATTTCACGTTCCTTCCTCTTTAATTCTGGCATAAAGGGGTTAGGAGGAAGAATGCATGATCCCCACAGGGTGTAAGTGAGACAGGAGAGACTGCAATAATAATATTTAGAATAACAAGAGCTACCACTTACTGACTGTTACCAGATTGCTGGCACTAGGCTGATAACTTTCCAGGTTTCAGGAGGTGCATTGATACAGCACTAATCAGACAGATGGAAAAAACATAAGCTTCTTTATTTTCTATTATGGACCTTGTGCAGTTTCGTGACCTCATGGTGGCCGAGGACAAGGGGACTGGACCGGCACTGCATGTGGCGACTTCTGGCCTTCACTGCTGCAGGGGCTGATCCAGAGTTGGGGCACCATTCTGGCTTCATGCTAGAGTCCTGTCCTTAGCATGTTGCCTCTGGTCGGGGGGTCCCTCTACACTGTGTCTTTTCTGTCCCACCCCCAGACCCCTACCAGGCCCCACCGACTCAGCACTTCTGAGTCTCCTGCATGGAGAGCCAGGAGCATGGTTTCAGAGTCCTCCCTCTTTCTAACCTGCAGCTGCTGTTGCTGACACTCTGGCCTCTACATAGGTGTCTGCCCAGGGCCCCATGAGGAGGGAGGCAAAGCCCCTCTGCTTTGACCCTGTCCTCTCCCTTCTCCTGCCTGTGGTTCTCCAGGCTCCAAGGAGCAGGGCTGTCTCCACAGGTGCCACATCCTTCTCCCTGGCCCGATGCCTGGCTTTCTGCTCCCTTGAAGCAGACAGCGGAGTGCAGGGAGGACAAAATGGCTTAACGATGTGGGACAGCACATCAGGAGTAAGTCTGAAATATTACTGCATTTACACTTACGTCATCCTTTAGTTTTCTCAACAGTTCTGGGTGGAGTATTGTTCCTGGGATCAGAGTAGTTAAGGAATGTGCGAGGGACCCACGGCCCATAAGTGACAGAGCTGGAGTTCGGATCCAGGTCATTGCAATGTCAGAGCCTCTGCACATAACACATCCCATTCTGCCTCCTAATAACAAGGCAGAGGGTTGGAGGGCAGACAAGGAGATTCTGAGGTTGGCTTTCCTAAGTGTGTGGATGCTTTGTGACCTTCGGTGAATCACATCACCTATCTATACTATGGCCATATCTGCAGATAGGATTCCATTCATGCAGGATAATTACAGCACACCCTTCTCCTACCCCGGTCCACCTTTTAGGATATTGTGAGGATGGTGAAATCATAGTTTGGAGGGAACTTTTGCAAAATAAAAGCCCTCTTCAGATTTAGGGCCAAAATATCTGTGATGCTGTCTTAACTCTAAATGTGTCAAATTCTAGAAATTTGGATTCTTGTCCCAGGAATTCTTTTCACACTGTGTGATGTACAGTAAGTCACACATCCTGTCCGAGACTCACTTGCCCCATCTGGATGAGCCCTCCCAGCTCTTCTGTGTGCTGTGATGTGAGGCCTTGTGGCCGAGGCAGCAGAAGCAGCTGTGAAAGCTCCCAGATGTGGGGCACCAGCCTCAGGCCCCTCATCTGCCGCTTTGCCACTAGCTCTGTATCTGCTGTCAAATTCTCTTCTTCATTTCTAATTTGACTTACGATGTCTCCTTTCCCCTTGTTTTCCAGAGGTTTGTCTGTTTTATTGTTGTTTTTGGTACCTTTCCCCTAAAGAAACGGCTGTGGGATTTGTGTGTCAATTTTGTGTTTCTTCTTCCTTTCCTGTAGGTTCGTTTTGTGGTCGTCTTCGAGTTTCAGTTGAATGTTTTGCTGATTTGTTTTCCCTCTCTCAACTTCCTCTGCTTTTTAAAAATAATCACCAAGCATTGAGGGAATAAATATTTCCTTTAAGTTTTGAAATGTTACATTCTAGCTTTTGTTGCTTACTCAAGGCCTGCGGTTATATTTGTAATTTCCTTTCCAAGGAGCTTTTACAGTAGCCCCTCTTATTCGTAGATAAGCCCCCAGTGGGAACCCAAAACCCCAGATAGTTCCGAACCCTGTATATGCTATGTTTTTTCCTATGCGCATACCTTTTCACTTAAAGGAAGCACCTCATGGCTTCTCTTTGGCATATCCAAATTGCCAACTTCAGTACCCTTGTGCTTTAGGGCCATTCTTAAGTAAAATAAGGGTGACTTGAATATAAGCACTGCAATACTGGGACAGTTGATCTGATAACCAAGACAGCGTTTATAGTGTGGACACACTGGAGGAAGGGATGAGTCACAACCCAACCTGCTTGCTGACTTCCCATTTTAACAAGGAACGTGGGCACTGGTCTCAGAGCCTTGGGTAAGCTACACCGTTGACTTGGACTTGGGTAGCATTGAGTTGTATATGTTTATATTTTTACATTACTTTCTTCTTGTAACAAGTGATGTTGGCCTTCTTTATGAGACGTATCAAGTGTTCTTTCAGAGTGAATTTACTGTTTTAAAAAAAGAGGCAATTTAATGAAAAGCATTAGTCCGTGATATCCAGATTTAGCAAAACCCACAAAGGTAAATAAAGTTTGCCAAACACCACCCCATGTCCTTGTACTGTGACTTTAATTTGGGGAAATTTCCAGAAGTCCCTACTGTGTGGATAGCACCCTTCCTGACTTGTAGCAAAGATACAGATGTTCTCTTATTTTTTGTATATTTTTTGTAATTCCAGTGGGGATTTGGAAGGACAGAATTGAATATTAAATGTGGAGACTCAGATTGTCATCTCTACTTTGAATCACTGATTCCCTGTTTTTAGAAGCTGCCTAGGATGATTTGTGAATGGAGAACAAAATACTATCAAGTAGAGTCATGGAATTTGTCCTGGCCCTTGTCTCCCTTTAGGTTTAAGTTGCTGAGTCAGGAGGAGGGCGAGTACTTTAATGTGCCTGTACCACCAGAAGGAGGCGAAGGCAACGAGGAACTGCGGCAGAAATTCGAGGTGAGATGTCTTTCTTTCCGCATCAGTGGAAACTACTTGAATCTGCCTCAGTGCTGTTTTTCCTTGGGGTTTCTTACAAGGCCTTTCATGACTCTGTGTCTTGGCAATGTTCCGTCTCCCAGAAAACTCCTACTTATCCTTCAAGACCTCAATTAAGTGTTCCCTGCCTTGTGAAGACATTCCTGCCTCCCTGTCTCCATTGAGATTTAGACGTTTTCTTTAAAGTGCTCATTCACTGCCCAGGTCATTTTGGTGGTGGCTTGGACTGGGATGGTAGTGATGGTAAATAAAAGTGGACAGAATAGTGATATATTTTGTTGGCTGAGTCAACTAGGTTTGCTGAGGGATAGAATCTGGATTTGGATGTGTTGGTGGGATGGTGCTGTACTGTTGAAAAGTGGTTTATAGTGCTGGTGACTTCATGAAATTCCTGTAGGTGTATCTTTTGAGGAGTAAGAGCCCTGACCTTGGCTCTGACCTTTGGCTCTAGGGCTGGCTCTGCTTCTGTCTCAGATAAACTGCTTCCCTTCTGTGGGGCGAAATAGACACTATTTTTATCTTTTTGAGAGTAACTGGTGTGTAGGACACATCCTACTTTTACGAAGAAAGCATTTTGCGAAGAAGTGTTTTAGTTCTTTCATTACTTGTGTACTGACTGATTTTAAAGTTGTTTTATGATGGAACACATGATTTTCATGTAAACTCTATATACTGAGTCTGATGGGAAAATTACCAATTCTAGATAAGCAGTGATGGCCCACTGACTCTGAAAAAATTTATAAAATACCTACAGACAAAGTAGATTACCACCATTGTTATTCATCAAATAATCGCACAAGCAAAATATGTCCAGGTAATGTTCTGTGGAAGACAGGTCCATCGTACCTTAGAACATAGAGGGAAATGTAACTTGGAAAGCACAGGGATGATGTTATTGAGGAAACAACAATGGAAGTTAACCCAGGAAAGAAGGGGAGAAAGCATTCCATTCAGAGAAGACAGCATGTGCAAAGGCCCTGTGGTGGGGAGGTATAGCAGCTATGTGGGACTGACAGAAGGGCAGTTTGGGGAGAGCAGAGACAGCAAAAGGTGGGTACAAGTAAGGCTGGGAAAGGAGGAAGAGGTCTGAGCAGAAGGGCTGTGCTAGCTTCAGCAAGGATTTTTGCCATTTATTTCAAGAACCATGTTAGTTTCCCCCTGAGCTTGACAAAAATGTCACTTGAGTGTTGACCCTTGTCTTGAGCCTGTGCCCTCCATAGAACCTGGACTGTGGTGATGGTTCTGACCCAGTGGGATATCCCCTCCTGGAGACAAGTGGAATAAGCACTCTGGCCTTGAGCCTATGTTTGAGTCATTCTCCCCTGAACTTGGTGGCTGAGGGTCCTTCCTGTATACCTGGCTCGAGACCAAAGGAGTTGATAGAAGGACTTCTCACCCAGTAGAATTGAGAACTGGACACTTTAATAAAACAAGTCCTTCCAGAAAACATTTTCCATCTCTTTCCCCCACCTTCCTGATGACGTATCCATTTGCTGCTGTGTTAAAATGTATTACTGTGTGTAAAAAAAAACAAGGCCAATATTTTCTTGTACAAAATGACGTTTCAGTTGTGCAAAATGATTCCTTCTTTCCTAGGGGAGCTGAAGTGACATTTCAGAACACCAAGGAATACATTTCCTACATGAACAGAGCATTTGTCTGGGCTGGTTACTAGCTTGAAGTAAAGGGCTATTTTGTTTGCATGCAACAAAATGTGTCCCCTTTAATTGGAGCAAGAGCCCTCAGATGCTTGTTTATGTTGGACTGTAATTGCTCCTCACCATAGTTGTTGCTTTAAAAAAAAGTTTCCAACAGCCTGAAATTGTTCTCACATAGTGGAATTTCAGTTGACCTTGAACATGAGAAATGTAATCCCTGTGCAATAACCAATTAGCACCCAGAATTGCTTTCAAGTCTCTTATGTAGAGAAATTCTGAGTGATGGTAAAATTGAGCTGTTGGAATTGGGGTAAGAGAATTTCACAGTAGGGTGAGCGGGGTGCAGCTACTACGCATGATTTGTTTCCGAAGGTCGGAGTGAACTCTTCTGGGTTTTTTTTTTCCTGACTGTGGGCTTGCTGATGGGCCACAGAAGGGAAGGCACCATTTTAGATGGTTCAGAATGGGTTTTATGACTTTTTTCTTAAAAATTTCTTAGAATTTTTATTATTATTTAAGTACTTTAGGAATATTAACTCATTCAATTCAATCCTCATGACAACTGAATGGTAAATGCTATTAACATCCTAATTTTTCTTTTACCAGTGAGGAAACTGAGGTGCAGAGAGGTTAAGCCACTTTCTTACATCTCACTGCTGGTCATTGTCCTGCTTTGAGTGTCCCCAGCAGCAGACTAAGGATTCAAGTGCACGTGGCTTCTTTGGAGGAGATCCCAGGAGGCACCATAGGGTAGTGGGGAGTGGTGCAGGGAGAGGAAGGGAGCCAGAAAAGCATGTGTTGTCAAGCAAGTTACTACTCTGGGTAACTGGGGTTTCATCGCGCTGGGAGTTGAGTGCTACAGGGGTTCCCAATTGAGGGATCGGAAGCTGAAGTATCCACCTGCTCCCTTCTCTTGTGGCTGAGGTCTGCTTCCAGAGAAATTAACTTGCTAGCACTTCCAGCTTGTCCTGCTTGTGGGCTGTGCTTCTCATGCAACCAGGAGACAAGCCCACAGGCAGGGTCACAGGTGTCCTGGATAAGCAGCCCAGGTGTAGAGAGGAGTGTCCCACAGGTTGTCGGTGGGACACTTGGGGCTGCATCTGTACAGTGTAGCCTATTCTGTACCAGTGGTTTTAAAGTCAGGCTGCTTGGCTTTGAATCCCAGCTCTGCCCTCTCCTTACTGAGTGCTGTAGACAAGTTACTTGATATCTCTGAGCTTTTAATTCCCCATCTGTAAAATGGGGGATACGGTACTTCTTACCTCATAAAGTTGTCAGGATTGAATGAGATAGTGCATTTAGAACAGCATCTGGCATGTCCTAGCATTCAAACGTCAGGTTGTTGTTATCATCATCAGCTCCCTTTTGAAATAAATAAAGCTCAGGACATGCTCCTGAGCTTGGGAAGGGATGCTTGTGGGTCAGGGACTCCTAGCCCCCATGGCTAGGTACGGGGCAGGGGCTACGGGAGCTCCTTGAAGGGGTAGGGGTGGCAGAGGAGTCTAACTTAAGCCAGGACAAGCATTAATCATCTGAAACAAAGCCCTGGGGGCTGGCTGCTGAGGCACCTTCACTTTTCCCAGCACAGTCTGGAAGCAGGCAGAGGTGTCTGCTCAGAAGTGCAGCCTTATTTGCTTTCTCTTTGGACACTGGGTTCTAGGCCTCTAAATCACAGACATGAAAAGGCAACCAATACTGTGTTCCTGTTTCTCAAGACACATCCAAGCCAGCAAGACTGAGGATAATTTTAATTTGGGCCTCAGTTTTAAAATGTTCGATTTGATATAGAACCTGCTAGGCAGGAATTTACGGGTATCAGCTGATGGGTGTTGGTGCCAATTCAATGTCAATAGGAATCCCCAATTTGGGGTACGGTGAAGAATGAAACTATTTGGTGCAAATAGCTCAATAGTGATACAGTCTGCTTTGCTCCATGATGGTCTGCTCTGTACTGGTCTGTTTTGCTCTAGAAAGACATCTTTGGTGCTTCAGCTCTAGCCTGGGAAATGCAGTTTTTAGTCTTTGGTAGAAAGTCTGTTCTCTGAGTCAAAGGGAAGCCAGCTTATATACAGAAGTCCCCACCCCTGGTCCCTGATTGGTCCATCTAATGCCAGTTAGGACTCCACATCCTCGTAGTTTGTTTCAAAGGCACTGTCCTGATTGGTCTGAATAGAGCTTCTGTGATTGGTCAGAGCTGCACAGCTCCGACTGGATGGGGAATGACCTCCTTTCTGGGCTGGCTTAGATGGCAGGAACACAGTGCAGGCAGGCAGTTCCATTGTGGAGGCAGGAAGTTTACTGCAGATGCTCCTTCTTGAAGTGCAGTTTGTGTAAGAGGCTCCTGTGCAGAAGTGGCTGCCACCTTCTCCCTTTTTTTTTTTTTTCTAAGCTCATTTAGCCCCCAGGAGGCATTGTCACTTGTTGCCTTTTTTTTCCCCCCTTAGGGTTCACATTGGAAATCATGGGACTTTAAGAGGGACGGAGGACAGAGTTCTTGTCCCCCAGAGGCTCACAATATAAGGGTCACAAACCCAATTTTTTTCAGGAGCCAGGTAGATAGCAAGAAGGAAGAAAAACTTGATGTAAGAGAGTAGGGCATGGTGGGGACTCTGGTAAGCTAAGAGAGAGCATCTCTCATCCAGAGGCACCGTGCCTTACTGAATGAGGTTCTGTGTTGCCAGAACTACAGTAGTACCCCCATTATTTTGGGGGGATGTGTTCCAGTACCTCCAGTGGATACCTGAAACTGTGAATAGTACCAAACTATATATATACTGTGCTTTTTCCTATGCATACACACACTTTATGGCTTTTCATTGGTACCTCCAAACTGCCAGTATCCCTACTCTTGCACTTTGGGGCCATTATTAAGTAAAGTTAGGATTACTTGAACACAAGCACTGCAGCAGCGTGACAGTCAATCTGACGACTGAGGGTGCTACTAAGTGAGCAACCAGTTAGTAGTTTATACAACATGAAGATGCTAGACAATGGATGATTCACACCCCGGGTGGGACAGAGTGGGACTACGTGAGATTTCATCCCAGTGCTCAGAATGGTGTGTGATTTAAAACTTATGAATTGTGTATTTTTGGAATTTTGTATTTAATATTTTCAGACCACAGTTGACTGTGGATAACTGAAACCATGGAAAGCAAACTGCAGATAAGGGAGACTACTGTATTTCTTTATAAGAAGCTTGGGATTGGACTTTTAGAGGACATCTCCTGATTTTTAACAGTTTTCTACTTATTTAAATATTAAAACACCACCACCACTGTGCATGCCAGGCTGATAGAAATATTAAAATTCTGACCTAGAGCCTGGAAGCTTAGATAACATCCTGTGTTAGTGTGTTCAGGTTGCAGTAAAAAATACCATAGGCTGGGTGGCTTAAATAACAAACATTTATTATCTCACAGTTCTAGAGATCGGGAGGTCCAAGATCAAGGTGCTGGCAGATCAGTGTCTGGTGAGGGGCTTCCTGGTTCATAGACAGCCACTTTCTCATTTTTATTGCATGGTGGAAGGGACAAAGAAGCTCTCTTCAAGCTGCCCAGAGTCCCTGGAGGAGAGACCAGAAACAGGATTAACCGGAGAGTCCTAGAGCTGATTTCCTCCCATTTCCGTAGTCCCCATTTGGCGAGGGCAAGAAACGCACCCAAAGAGCCAAAAGCGGGGAAAACACACAATAGAAGAACCTAAACTGACCAGTGCCGCGAAGCTCGCGTGCCAGGGAGGCCAGATGAGTACGGGAGGTCCCGAATAAGCCCCCTGGTCTGGGGCAAGCACATGCGAGCCCAGGCAGGTGGGGGACCCTGCCACTCTGGGAACGCGCTCAAGGAGCCCGCATGAGAGCGCAGAGAGATCCCAAAAAATAGCCCAGCCCTGACCGAAGGGATCACAGAGCTGCTCCATGCAGGAGTCAGACACAGGCATTAGACTCCTGAAAGGCTCAAACAAACAACCCAAGGCCCTATAGGGTCAACAATTGACATCATCAGAGGCAAGCCCAGAAAGAAAAGTAAAGGACAAAAATACTTAACAGACTCTCACAAAAATGGGAAGAAAAAGAAGTTCCCCTCAAATGAGTGGAAAAGGGAACTCCCCACAGAGAGAGCTCAATGAAATAGAAGCAAGGGAACTATCAGATATGGAATTCAAAACAATGGTTCTAAGGAAGCTCAATGAGCTCAGCCAGCTCAAAGATAACTATGAGAAACTGCAGAGAAACTATCAGGATCTTACAGCAAACTATATCAGCCTGGAAAAAGACATAGAAACTATCAAGAAGACACAAGAGGATATGAAGAATACCATTTCTGAATTGAAGAACACAGTAGAAGGAATCCAAAGCAGGCTGGATGAAGCTGAGGATCGAATCAGTGAGATGGAGGACAAGGTAGAAAAAAGCTCCCAGAAAGAACAAGAAATGGAAAAACGGCTCAAAAAGAATGAAGAAGCATTTAGGGAAATGCAGGACAACCTGAAATGCAATAATATCTGTATAATAGGGATACCAGAAGGAGAAGAAGAGGAGCAAGGAATAGAGAACCTCCTCGAAAAAGTAATGATGGAAAATTTCCCTAATTTGAGGAGAGAAAGGCTCTCATGGATCCAGGAGGCACAGAGGACCCCACTCAAGAGGGACCCAAGGAGGTCCACTCCAAGACACATCATCATTAAAATGGCAAATGTCAAAGACAAAGAGAGAATCCTCAAGGCAGCAAGGGAGAAGGAGAAAGTAACATACAAGGGGGCCCCGATACGCCTAGGAGCTGACTTCTCAACAGAAACACTCCAAGCCAGAAGGGAATGGCAACAAATATTCCAAGCCATGAAAAGCAAGGGCCTACAGCCGAGGCTGCTCTACCCAGCTAGGCTCTCCATTAAAATAGAAGGAGAAATACGGAGTTTCCCAGACAAAAGAAAGCTAAAAGAATACATCTCTACCAAACCAGCACTCCAAGATATGCTAAGGGGACTGGTTTAAGCAGATGAAGGAAAAGAATGAGACAGAGAGGAACACAAGTACAAAGAGAAAAGATGAGTAAGTTTCTATCAGTAATATCTCTCAATGTGAATGGACTAAATGCCCCAATCAAGAGACACAGGGTAGCTGAATGGATAAGAAAACATGACCCACACATATGCTGCCTACAAGAGACCCACCTCAGAGCAAAAGACCTACACAGATTGAAAGTAAAGGGATGGAAAATAATATTCCAAGCAAATGGACATGAGAAAAAGGCTGGCGTTGCCATACTTGTATCAGACAAAGTCGATTTCAAAGCAAAGGCCATAAAGAGAGACCCAGAGGGGCACTTTATCATACTTAAAGGAAGAATCTCTCAAGAAGACATCAACATTGTAAACTTATATGCTCCCAATATAGGAGCCCCCAAGTTTATAAGGAAATTGTTGGATGACTTCAAAAAAGATATAGACAGCAACACACTGATAGTAGGGGATTTCAACACCCCACTGTCAAAAATGGACAGATCTTCCAAACAAAACATTAATAGACATATCGTGGCGCTGAATGACACACTGAATCAAAGAGACTTAACTGACATATATAGAACCTTACATCCCAAAGAAGAAAAATACACATTCTTTTCAAATGCTCATGGCAGTTTTTCAAAGACAGACCACATGATAGGACACAAAGCAAACCTCAGCAAATTCAGGAAAATTGAAATAATACCAAACTTTTTCTCAGACCACAAGGCCTTGAAACTCGAAATCAACCTCAAAGAGAAACTTCAAAAACTTGCAAACTCATGGAGACTGAACAGTACACTATTAAACAATGAATCGGTCAATAATGAGATAAGAGAAGAAATCAAAAAATTTCTGGAAACAAATGAAAATGAACAGACAACTGTCCAAAACCTATGGGACACAGCAAAGGCGGTCCTGAGAGGGAAGGTCATAGCAATACAGGCCTACCTTAAAAAGATAGAAACATTTCAAATAAAAGACCTAACACTACAACTTCAAGAAGTGGAGAAACAACAACAAATAAATCCCAGAGCAAGTAGAAGGAAGGAAATAGTCAAGATTAGAGCAGAACTGAATGACATAGAGACAAAAAGGACAATTCAGAGGATTAACCAATCCAGAAGCTGGTTCTTTGAAAAGATTAATAAAATTGACAAGCCTTTAAGCAGACTCATCAAGAAAAAGAGGGAGAGGACCCAAATTAATAATATCAGAAATGAAAGAGGAGAAATAACAACTGATACCACAGAAATACAAATGATCATCAGAAACTACTATGAACAATTATATGCCAAGAAATTTGAAAATCTTGATGAAATGGACAAATTTTTAGAAAAGTATAATCTTCCAACACTGAAGGAGGAAGAAACAGAAAGCTTGAACAGACCGGTGACAGCTGGGGAAATTGAAGCAGTCATCAAGAAACTCCCGGCACACAAAAGCCCTGGGCTGGACGGTTTCACAGGAGAATTTTACAAAACATTTAAGGAAGAGCTAACCCCTGTCCTTCTCAGACTATTCCAAAAAATCCAAGAGGAGGGAAGACTCCCAGGCTCCTTCTATGAGGCCAGCATCACCCTGATCCCAAAACCAGATAAAGACCCTACAAAGAAAGAAAACTACAGGCCAATTTCCCTGATGAACATAGATGCTAAAATCCTCAACAAAATATTGGCAAACCGCATCCAGCAATACATTCAAAACATTATCCACCACGATCAAGTGGGATTCATCCCAGGGATGCAGGGATGGTTCAATATACGCAAATCAGTAAACGTGATACATCACATAAATAAAAGAAAAGACAAAAACCACATGATCATCTCAATAGATGCAGAAAAAGCATTTGACAAGGTACAGCACCCATTTATGATCAAAACACTCAGCAAAGTGGGAATAAATGGGGCATTCCTCAATGTAATAAAGGCCATATATGAAAAACCTACAGCTAATATCATACTCAACGGGCAAAAACTGAAAGCTTTCCCACTAAGATCGGGAACACGACAAGGATGTCCGCTCTCACTGCTTCTTTTCAACATCATATTGGAAGTCCTAGCCACAGCGGTCACACAAGAGAAAGAGATAAAAGGCATCCAAATAGGAAAGGAGGAAGTAAAACTATCATTGTTTGCAGATGACATGATAGTGTACATAGAGAACCCTGTAGACTTTACCAAAAAACTCCTCAACCTAATAAGTGAATTTGGCAAAACAGCAGGATACAAAGTCAACATTCAGAAATCAAAGGCGTTTTTGTACACCAGCAATGCAATAGAAGAAGAAGAAATCAGAAAAAATATACCATTCGATATAGCACGAAAAAAGATAAAGTACCTAGGGATAAATTTAACCAAAGATACAAAAGACCTGTATGCAGAAAACTATTCAACATTGAAAAAAGAAATTAAGGAAGACACAAATAAATGGAAGCATATACCGTGCTCATGGATTGGAAGAATTAATAGCCTCAAAATGTCCATACTACCCAAAGCAATTTATAGATTCAATGCAATCCCTATTGAGATACCAATGACGTATTTCACAGAAATAGAACAGACATTTCAAAAACTTATAGGGAACCATAAATGACCCCGAATAGCTGCAGGAATTTTGGGAAAGGAAAACAAAGGAGGAGGGATCACAATACCAGACATCAAAGTATACTGCAAAGCCACTATACTCATAACAATTTGGTACTGGCACAAGAACAGACCCATAGACCAGTGGAACAGAATAGAAAGCCCAGAAATAAGCACAGGTCTCTATGGGCATCTAATATTTGACAAAGGGGGCAGAAGCATAAAATGGAGCAATAACAGCCTCTTCAACAAATGGTGTTGGGAGAGCTGGACGGCTACATGCAAAAAATTGAAATTCGATCATCAGCTGACACCATACACAAAAATAAACCCAAGATGGATAAAAGACTTAAATATAAGTCGCAACACCATCAAAGTCCTCGAGGAGAACATTGGCAGGAAACTCTCAGATATCCCACGCAGCAATTTTTTCACTGATATGTCTCCTAAAGCAAGGGACATAAAGGAAAGAATAAACAAATGGGACCTCATCAAAATAAGAAGCTTCTGCACGGCGAAAGAAAACATCAGCAAAATGAAAAGGGAGCCAACCGTATGGGAAAATATATTCGCTAATGATACATCAGATAGAGGTTTGATCTCCAAGATATATAAAGAACTCACTCGACTCTACTCCAAGAAGACAAACGATCCAATTAAAAAATGGGCAAAGGATCTGGGCAGATGCTTTTCTAAGGAGGAGATACAGAGGGCCCAGAGGCATTTGAAAGGATGCTCAGCATCACTAGCCATCAGAGAAATGCAGATCAAAACCACCATGAGGTACCACCTCACACCGGTCAGAATGGCCATCATAAACAGATCCACAAACAACAGGTGCTGGCGAGGCTGTGGAGAAAAGGGAACCCTAGTCCACTGTTGGTGGGAATGCAGACTGGTGCAGCCACTATGGAAAGCAGTGTGGAATTTCCTCAGAAAGCTGAAAATGGAACTGCCTTTTGATCCAGCGATTCCCCTGCTGGGACTATACCCTAAGAATCCCAAAACGCCAATTCAAAAGAACCTATGCACCCCAATGTTCATAGCAGCACAATTTACAATAGCCAAGTCTTGGAAGCAACCTAAATGCCCATTAGTAGATGATTGGATCAAAAAGTAATGGTACATATACACAATGGAATACTACGCAGCAGAAAGAAAAAAAGAAGTAGTAAACTTTGCGACAGCATGGATGGAACTGGAGAGCATCATGCTAAGCGAAATAAGCCAGGGGGCGAAAGACAAATACCATATGATCTCACCTATATGCGGAAGCTGACCAACAATGCAAAGATGCAAGGAAAATATGACCAGCAACACTGAAAGGAAAAGAAATCAACAGAGACAAGAGGGAAGGAGGGAGGGGGGGCAGGGAAAGGGAAGGGAAGGGGAAAGTCAAGGAACATATAGCAAGGACTCATGGACAAAACCAAAGGGGAAGAGCTGAGGGAGGGAAGGTGGGAGGGGGCAAGGGAAAGAGGTGGGGGGGAGGCAGAGACAAATGTATTTAAAAAGTAAATAAATTAAAAAAAAAAAAAGATTGCACATAAAAAAAAAAAGAAGCTCTCTTCAGAATCTATAAAAGGGCACTAATCCCACTCCTTAGGGCTCCACCCTCATGACCTCGTCACCTTGCAAAGACCATGTCTCTGAATACCATCACACTAGGGGTTAAGGTTTCAACACATACCTATGAGAAAAGACACAAAAGCAAATTGGGATGAAGTATGGAAAGAGGACTTTAGCATAAAATTCAGAGCAAAGAAGGTTACTTGCAGGACTAAGGGATGAAGCTATCGGTCACTCGCTGCTCCTTGAAGGACAGAAAAAAAATTTCTTTAAAGCAAAGTCAATTGGAGAAATTGGGACGATTGAGCTCTTCAGTCATGTTTCACTTGCAGGGTGTGCTGGGGCCTACAGGTGGTGGGCATGCAAACCTAAGGGCTGGAATGGGGACTGGGGACCAGGGGCAGCCAGGACTGGGATCTTCACAAGTTGAAAACAGAGTATGTGAATTGGTTGAATCCTGAATCAGGATTCAGAGAAGGGAGGAGACATTGTAATAAATCAAGGAGATGGCAGGGTGGGAAGGGAAGAACGTGTTTGGGTCAAGACAGCCTGGGCAGCAAAGTTCTGGGGGCTGGGAAGTAAGACTTCGAAGTGATGGGATGACATGGTCCAAAAAAGGCAACGCAACTTCTGTTTTAGGTTCTTCTCTTATTTGCATTCTCCCTTATGATCTCATGGTTTCAACTACCCACTCCATGCCAGTAATCCCCAAAACCCTGTCTCTGGTTCATGGATTGTTTCTTAACCTCAAGTCCACATAGACAAGTCCTTACTGGGTATGTACACTGGGTTGTCCCAGAGACACTTAAATCGCAACATATCTTACTATAAAATAACTTGACCAAGTATGTTCACAGTAGCCAAAAAGGGGATCAACACAAACAATGAACATGACACAGCAATACAAGGAACAAACTCCTGATTCATGCAACAAAAGGGATGAATTTCAACAATGTTACCATGAGCAAAAGAAACCAAATGAAAGACTGCCTCCTCTGATACTTCACTAAAGTTGTGGGGTTTTCACACCATGCAGTCCTCCCATTCTTTGCAGACACCATCCAGGTGTCCTACAGTTGAATTCAGTTACATCACTCACTACCCGGAGTTAGCACAGGCCCCACAGGTTAAGGGCTCAACCCCTCAAGACTGCCCCCATTTGAGACTCCAGTCACAAATAGTGGATCTCCAGGTCACCCATACTCTGTCTGACGTAGCTACAAATCAGGACTTCCCAGGACCCCCTCCTCAGGTTTAGTTTGCTCACAGGACTAAAGGAAGCACTTTCGTTATACTGGTTTATTCTGTGATAAAGGATACAGATGAACAACTATACAGGGCAAGGTCCAGAAGGGTCCCAAGTGCAAATGCTTCTGTTCCCATGGCATTGGGGTGCACCAGCCACCCTGCTTGTGGATGTGTCCACCATCCCAGAAGCTCTGCAAACCACATAGTTTATGGAATTTTATGAGACTTCATCATGTTGGCATGATCAATTATTAATCTCCAGCCCCAGAAGATAGGGGCTGAAAGCTCCAAGTTTCCAGTCATGGTTTGGTCCTCTGGGACCAGCCTCGATCCAGGAGACATTCTGGAGCCCACCAAGAGTCCCTTTTTAGGAAAAAAAAAAAAAAAAGGATGCTGCTATTACCTAGGAAATTCCAAGGGATTTAGGAGCTCCATTCTAGGAACAGAGAACCAAAACCAAACAGTAGAATAAAAGATGTTCCTAGCACTCCTGTCACCGAAGAAATTCCAAGGGTTTCAGGAGCTCTGTGTCAGCAAAACCAGGGACAGAGACCAAATATATACTGCTTATTGTGTCACATTCTGTGACTCCATTTAGGGAAAGTTCATGAACAAACAAAACTGACCTTTGAGGATGCTCAGAACAGAGATTCCCTGTGTGAGAGGAGGGTGGACTGGGAAGGGGCCCGAGGGAGCCTCCTGAGGGTGGTGGAACTGTGCTATATCTTGATTGGGGTTTGGGTTACTGGTGCATATACATTTGTCAACATTCATAGAACAGTACACCTAAGATTTATGCATTTCCCTGAATCCACCTCAACTTTTGAACACTAGTTACAAAAAGAAAACAATGGTGGATGTTTCAGTCAGCATGACAAATGGAACCTCATCATCAGGGAAGACATAAATCTTGCAGTTTTAAGCCACTATATATAGGGAAGGGGGACTTTCAATGACTCAGAAATCAGACTAGTCACTTCTTCTCACCTTGTGGCCCACACTTGCCCCATCTCCACTTTTCATCTCAGTGGAAAGCACCACTACCCTCCCAGATGCTCAAAACAGAGGTAGAGTTGTCCTTCGCTCCCGACCTCACCCAATCCATATCCAGTCTGTCTCCCAAATAAGCCCACTTCATTCCACCCGCACCGCAGACTTTAAGTTCAGGCTACACCATTTCTCACCTTAATGGCTGTGGTCACTTCATAATGGTTTCCAAACTCGTCTTCTCTAAATGGGTCTCTTCGCTAAACCCAGAGTGCTCTCCTCAATGTGATAGGATCACACTACAGCCTTGTGAAAACCTTGTGTGCTCAGAATCAGCCCAGACTTATTGATGGCATTTGCAAGGTCCTTCCAACCTTCTGGCTACATCCTAGGCTATATCTATCTGCCTTGCACTCCGTGCTTGGGCCCGATGGAACAGCATTTTAGTTCTTTGAATGTGTCTTGTTCTTTGGTCTGTAAAAACTGTTCATGCTGCTGACTCCAAATTCTTTTCCTGGGTAACTCCTAAATCCATTTTGAACACAGTACAGGGGACCCAGTTCCTGTTGGAATGCAAATTCTTTGACTAGTATCTGCTTGCCTCCCTGAAGGAACCTCTGAAAGTAGGGCAGTATCTGGCATGTAGCAGGAATTCAATTTATTGAATGAATGAATGAATGAATGAATGAATCTTCTATGATACTGAAAACCTGGAAAGTTTTTGTTGCCCCTTTGTCTTCAAAAATAAAAGTGAACAACACAACAATGATAATACCTACCATTCACTGAGCACGTACTAAGTGACAGGAATGGTGCTGAGAACTTTGTAATACATTATCTCATGTCATTAACTCACTTCCTTGAAAAGGGGACTAAAATTTAGAAAAGTTCATTCACCAAATGCAAGTAAGTGCCTCTCTGTACTGGGCAGCTCTCATGGAGTTTGTCTTCTAGTGTGCAGAGAAAGACTATAAATTAAGAAACAAGTAAATATCTGGTTTGTAAGGCGGTGACAAGAAATGGAGAAAATAAAGTAAATAAGGGGAGGGAGATTGCTGAGAACTGTTTCATACTGGGTGCTTTGTGAAGGGCTTGCGTATAGGTGAGGGAGTTCTCAGGAAAGAGCTCCAGGCACAGAAGACAGCAAAGGTCCTGGGGCATGAGTGTATGTGGTGCTTTCAGAGAACAACAATGAGGCCAGTGTGGTGGCAGCAAGGAGAAAGGGATGAAATCAGAGTGCAGAAGGGCCAGGTTACCTGTGGTCTTTGGCTGTTTCTCTGAGAAAGACAGGAAGGTCGTTGATGTTGGGTGAAGGAGCATTGTAAATTCAGGATAGTAACTCCAGAGTTGGAACTGTAAGCTGAGCTTTTAATGTCACAAGTTTGTTTCTCCTAGAAGCAAATCAATAACAAGGTCCTGGTAGCTACAGGTCTTAGTGGTCATCTCCCATTCTTTCCTCGTTTGGGAGCATTTGCTGCCATCTGAGTCACTGATCTGCTGCTCACATAAGCAGGTCTATCCGCATTGTACTGCGGACACACATGGGCCCATTCATTCATTTACCCATGGAGCCAGAAACTATATCAGTTGTCAGGGAAATTGTGGAGAATGAGACAGAGTCTGTGCCCTCACAGTTTTCAGTGCACTGGGGGAAATAAGTGAACAGACAATTATCATCCAATATAAATGGGAAATGAAATGGATAAAGGGAGCAAATAGGGACAACTAGTCCAGACACCTGGAATCAAGGAGGGCTTCCCTGAGGAAGTGAAACTGGGGGTAACTAAGTTGGTGAAGGAAGGCAAGAGAGTAGCTATCCACATGGCAGCAAGAGCACTTGCAAAGGCCCTGAACTGGGAGGTGAAAGAATGAAGCTGGGATGCAGGGAAGAAGGATCTAAGAAGTGATAAGATTGGAGAACTAGGGAGGGTCCTATCATCCTGTGCCATATTGGCCGGCAAAAGTCCGAAGTCTTTATCCTAAAAATAATAGATCACCACTGAAGCATTTTAAGCAAGTAGTGACTCAGTTGGCTGTGAGGAAGTGGAAGCTCACTCTGGCTGCATGTGAAGCCCAGTGTGGAGGGAACCAAGGTAGATTGTCCAGGTGAGAGGCGATGACAGGTGATGTTGGTGGAGATGGAAAGAAGATGAATTCTAGAGGCAGCTAGGAGGGAAAAGTGACTGTTCCTCGTGAGGACGTGAGGACTACGAGAGAATTGGGTGTGCCAAGGATGGGCTCCAGGTTTAGGCCTTGTAGAGTATGTTGGCCATGCTTTTCACAGGGATACAGGTGGGGCATGTGTGGCAGGAACTACAGCATGCAGTGTCTACATGTGTCTTCCTACAAAAGAATCCTCACACCCTAATGATGTATCTGTGTCCTTTCCCCTCCAGAGAGCCAAGATTGGCCAGGGAACCAAGGCTCCAGAAGAGAAGACGACCAGCACCATAGCCAAATTTGACAACAATGGGAACAGGGACCGGATGAAGCTGAGTGATTTTAACTTCCTGATGGTGCTTGGGAAAGGCAGCTTTGGCAAGGTATAGTGTGGCTGGGTGGCCATACCTGCTCCAGAAGAAATGATTAACAAGGCAACCACATTTGCTGCTCATGTGGGGCTTGCATTCCGGTGAGGTAGAAAGTAAAAAGTAAATAGGCCCACACTACAGTTTGTAGTGGGCACTATGAAGGAAATGAATAGAATGCTGTGCCACAGACAAATCAAGAGGGGATCCACTCTGATTGTCTAAGGAGATGACATACAAACTGAGATGTAAGGATGAGAATGAACCAGCCATGCATTCAAAGAGCTAGGCGAGAACATGTGCAAAGGTCCTGGGGTGGACAGGGCTTGGCACATTCTAGGCACATCAGAAGGTGTGGGGCCAAAATGTCATAAGCAAGGAAGGTAGTAGGATGCAAGATTGCACAGATGGGCCCTGATAATGCACAGCCTATGAGCTGTGATGGAGAGTTTGGATTTTATTCACAGTGCAATGGGGAGCCACTGAAAATTTTTAAGCAGAGAAATGACATGATCCGATTTGCCTTTTGGAAAAGATCATTCTTGCAGCCAAGAATGGAGACAGTTCCTTTCACATAGTAGCACAGTCGAAGGACGGCCGTGGGACTCATAGAGTCGTTCTGGGTGCTTTTATAGATACTGGGAGATGCTGTTTTACTGAAGTTGAGATGGTGTTATAAGTATTCCTGACTTGTTTAGTGTTGTTTTGAGCCTTTTAATCCCTTTGTGTGCCACAAATATGTCTAGTATAAATCTCATACCATGAACTCAGGTGTATAAAAATATAAATTTCTTTCCCATGTCTGTAGCTTAAGTAAAAATCTTGAGAGTTATCCTTGAGTCCTTCTCACCCTGCTCATACCCCATCATGTATAAACAATTGGTGAGTCCTGACACCTGCTTCTCCAAAGCATATCATGAACTAACTGACTTCTCTCTGTCGTCACTAATGAGACCCTAACCTAAACCATATATACCATCTGGATGCTGCAGAAGGTCCTACCTGGTTTCCTTGCTTCCACATTTGTGACCTATAGATAATATCCATTTTAGTTAGCAGCCATAGTAATTTTTAAAAATACTGCATTAGGTCAAGGCACATCTCTGCTTAAAACACTCCAATGATGTCTGTTCACAATTAGAATGACTTCTATACTATGTCCTTGGCTTACATTTTTCTTTATGATGACTCTTGATATAATTCCTGCTTGATGACTTTTTCTTCTCCGATTACCCAGTGTGCTTGGATCACAGTGGAAGTTCTTTGGATTTTGAAATGTACAAAGCTCCGTCCTCCCTTAGAACATTTGTGATGCACGGCTGGCTCCTCCTTGTAATTCCCATCTTAATTTAGATGCCATCTCTTTTGAGAATTCTTCCCAGACCACCTACTTAGAGAGCCACTCACTCATTCTTCATTATATTCAGCTCTTATAACACCCATCACCAGATGATACTTTGTTTGTTTATTGGTTTGTCTTTTTCCCTCCTTCTAAGATCTGACGTCCACAAGAGCAGGGACCTTTTCTGTCACGCTCACCACTGTACTTCCAGTGCCTATGGATTGAGTTCATTCAGAGCCAAGGCTGAATGCACAGATTTGTCCGAGGTCACAGGTCATCTGCTGAGATAGAGTCAGGGATCTGGACCATGGTTGGAAGAGCCTCCCATGGAGTGGGAATTGAGAGCAGGGATGCACAGTAAGGTTGCTGAGCAGCCGCGAGTACCAAATAAGCAGTTGGTAATAGTAATGGTCCACACCTCTTCATGCTTTTTGTTAGCAGCTTTGAGCAGTCTGGTGTGGAATGGAGATGTGGAAGATGGAGCTGAGCTAAGGGCAGGGCTTAGTGAATCAGTGAACCCGGAGATCACAGTAATAAGGGTAATAAGGGAGGTAAGGATTCTGGGATGAGGGATGCCCAGTGCAGATCCAATGGAGCCAAAGTTTTAAAAAATTATACTTTTTTAGTAAGCAATATATTCATGGTTCATAATTAAAATTACATTTAAAGGGTAAATATTGAGAAATCTTGCCCCCACCCAAGATCACATCTTTTTGTGCCCCCTCAGTGCTACTGCCCTCATACGTTAACGCTTTTGTTCATTTAATTTGCATCTTCCCACTGTCTCTACACTAATTTAACAAGTATAAATATACATTTTTATTCTTGGCCTTGTTACCTCAAAAGTTAACAAGGTGGGTTGGAGAGTTTTTGATTCAGGAATGGAAGCTCTGGAGGGCCTCATGGAGAGGGTTGTGCTTGGGGGCAGTGAGTGGAGAGGTGGGAGAGTGGGTCATTGGAGAAGAATGAGAGAATAAGAGAGAACAGATGATATGTTTCCATGAAAACTGTTAATAATAACTGAGAGTTCTGTTTCAGACTGGGGATGTGGCATCAAATAAATCACAGATGACAACGATGTATGTCATGAAAGCAACTAAGATGACAAAAACCTCTGTGATACTTTAAAACACAGTAATCCTTTGCCACTCTAGTTTTGCCAACTGTGGTTTCATGTTAACGTGACTTTATATTTGCATGCTCTTTTTTAACATTTTGCAGTCTTGTTAGGCAGATAGATCAATCCCGTTAAAGGGAAGACCACAGCAGGGTGGTTGCTGTCCCCTCCCAAAGGTGAGGCAGATGACCTGTGGAGCAATCTGTTCACACCTCCTCTCCCCCAGGTCTGCTGTGTCAGATCTGGCCCAGAAAAACATGCTCTGGAGCACCGTGATAATTGGTGAACTGACTGGAGAGTGACATAAGTATTTTGCTAAGACCTGTGGAAATGGAGAAAACAAATGTGAAAGCCATTGAGGGCCAAACAAGAAAGCCCTGTTTCAAAACTTAAAAAAAAAACAAAAACTGTCTTTGGAGAGGTTGCTTTCTTGAGAGGGTTACCCGGAGGGGTCATCTCTTGGCGTGTCTGGCTTACTTAGAGATACATGCCTTCTAGAATTGTTGTTACAGAATCGCCAGGTGTGTTATTCCTTTATTATTTAATATTCAGAAATTGATGGCATTCTTGTACACCAACGATGAAGTACCAGAAAGAGAAACTAAGAAAAAAAACCCATTTGCTCTAACAACAAGAAAAATAAAGTACCCGGGAATAAATTCAATCAAGGATGTAAAAGGCCTGTATTTGGAAAGCTATAGAACATTGAAGAAAAAAATTGTGGACGATATAAATAAATGGAAGCATATACCTTGTTCATGGATTGGGAGAATTAAGATCATTAAAATAGACCCAAAGCAATCTATAGATTCAATGCAATTTCAATTAAAATACCAATGACATATTTCACAAACCTAGAACAAATATTCCAAAAATTTATGTGGAACCAAAAAAAATCTGAATAGCCTCAGTGACCCTGACAAAGAAGAACAAAGTAGGAGGGATCACAATACCTGATATCAAACTATATTACAGGGCCACTATAATCAAGACAGCCTGGTACTGGCATAAGAACAGACACATAGATCAATGGAACACAATAGAGAGCCCAGAAATAAACCTATGTCTCTTTGGTCAATTAATATTTGACAAAGTGGGCAGGAGCATACAATGGAGTAAAAAGAGTCTCTTCAATAAATGGCATTGGGATGATTGGACTGGTACATGCCAAAAAAAGAAAGAAAGAAAGAAACTAGACCAGCAACATACACCAGAATAAATTCAAAATGGATAAATGACTTAAATATCAGCCATGATACCATAAAAGTTCTAGTGGAAAACATAGGCAGTAAAATTTCAGGCTTCCCACATAGCAATATTTTTGCTGATATATCTCCTAGGACAAGGAAAATAAAGGACAAAATAAACAAATGGGGCTACATCAAATTTAAAAATTTCTGCATGGCTAAAAAAAACCATCATCAAAATGAAAAAGGAACCAACTGTATGGGAGAACATATTTGCCAATGATACATTGGACAAGGATTTAATCTCCAAAATATATAAAGAACTCATACAACTCAACACCATGAAGAAAAACAACCCAATTTAAAAATGGGCAAAGGATCTGAATAGACACATCTCCAAAGATGACATAGAGACAGCCCATAGGCATATGAAAAAATGCTCAACATCACTAGCCATCAGAGAGATTCAAATTAAAAGCACAGTGAGCTCTCACCTTACATCTTTCAGAGTGGCTGTCATTAATAAATCAATAAACAAGTGCTGGTGAGGATGTGGAGAAAAGGGAACCCTAGTGCATTGTTGGTGGGAATGCAGAACAGTGCAGCCACTGTAGAAAACAGTATGGAATTTCCTCAAAAATTTAAAAATGGAACTGCTTTATGACCTATCAGTTCCACTGCTGGGAATTTACCCTAAGAATACTGAAACACCAATTCAGAAGAACTTATGTACCCCTATGTTCATAGCATGCTATTTACAAAAATAGCTAAGTGTTGGAAACAGCCCAATTGGCCATCAGTAGATGAGTGGATTAAAAAACTGTGGTACATTTACACAATGGAATGCTACACAGCAGAAAGAAGAAGGAAGTCCTACCTTTTATGACAGCATGGATGGAACTGGAGACTATTATGCTAAGCGAAAGACAAATACTATATGACATCATTTATAACTGGAATCTAATGAACAAACTGAACTGCTGAGAAAAATAGAAACAGAGACATGGAAACATGGAACAGACTGATAGCTGTAGGAAGCATGAAATGGTAGGAAGAAGGGGAAGGGACTAGTCAAAGAACATGTATGAATGACCCATGGACATGGATGACAGAGAGAGGATTGACTGTGGAAGAGGGAGGTGGGCTGGGCAAAGAGGGGCAAAAGGGGAAAAAAGAAATTGAGACAACTGTAATAGAATATACAATAAAAAAATAAAATAGTATTGTCCTTCATTCTCTGTTTTTTATGACTCCTTTGACTCCAGCTTTGCCAACCATGACACTTACCAGGAATTTAACCTCAGTGGTTGTTGAGTGATCCCTGCAGCTCAAATTGTGCTCCAAGTCTATAATTGGGCAGATATGTACTATCTGGGTTAATTATGTAATGTACTCATGGTTCCTAATCTCATTGAACTTTTCCCCCAACATTTTGTTATGAAAATACTTTTAGTTCAGTAAAGTTAGAAGAATTATATAATGAACATCCATAACACCCATTGCTTAGATTCTACAATTAACATGATACTGTACTGTATGTGCTTTATCACATATCTATTCATCTGTTTGTCCCCAGGATAATCCATTCCTAATGTGTTTCAAAGCAAGTTGCAGACATTGCTGCATTGTACCCCTAAACTCTTCAGTGAAGGGCGCAAATAAGTGTATCAACCTATGAATTTTGAAAAATGCATACTTTGAAACCTGGCAGGGGTGTACACATTAATCAAAAAATCACACAGATGTAAGTTCTACTGAGTTTGATGAGTACTGGGAGAGTGGGAGTGGCCCTTGTAGAAGGCAGTGATGGCTTCATTAACAAACTCTTGAGCCATACCTAAAGGACAAGTTATTTAGGCAAAGAGGGGAAGGCGTAAATGAAGATCTCAGAGTGTCTCCTCTTTCTGATCACACCTCAAGCCAGGAGTTGCATGGTCTGTGTGGTGACCAGGGCACCTAAGCTGCTCTGTTAGCTTGCATGCATTCAACTGCTGTAACACTCCCCCCCCCCCGCCAAATGTATACTGGCTCAGACACTGCAGAAGCCTCGTTTTCACTCATGTAACAGTACGAGGTGGGCGTTCCTGGCCTCACCCACTCTCTCCATATGGTGGTTGAGAGACCCAGGTTCCTTTCATCTTATGTGGCTCCATTAATTCCATGTCCTTGTTTTTGTCTACATTCAGAGTGTGGAGGGGGAAAGAGAGTACGTTGGAGGCACAGTTGCTTCTTAAAAGTTTTAGTTTGGAAGAGGCACCCATCACTTCTGCCTGCCCACTAATAGAGAGAATTTAGACACATGGCCAAACCTCAGTGCAAGGGAGGCTGGGAGAACAATTTTGGTGAAAAGCTAGTGGTCTCAGCCACACTCTACTTTCCAGCTGCAGTTGAAGTTTTTCTTAGGGACACAAAAGACCTTCTGACTTTCCCCTTTAGAACTCTCAACTTATGATGCCCCACAGAAGACTTCAAGTTCCTCCTCTTGGTGGTATTTCCATCTAGTGCTTGAGGGCCTGAGTGTCACTAAGGAGACCCCTGAGGATTAGGCTGTAGCTCCCTCCACTAAGGCCCTGCTAGACACGTAGCAATTGGGTGCTGCTCTCCAAGGTGCTGACTCCAGATCCTCTAACTCAAAATCCAGACTGCAACAGGGTTGAGTATAGCCTTGGCCAAATTTCCTAAATATTAGTTATTCATGCACCTTTTTATTTTGGCCATGTTTATACCTCCTTTATATTATATTAAATATTTTTTTTAAGTTGATTTAGTTCATTTTCTTTTCCTTAGCATTGCCTGAAGCAATAATGTATGTGAAGCCACAGGCTTGATCTGCTTGTTACATATTTTAATGTGTTTTTAGGATAATTTATTAGAAGAAAAGTAATTTTGTCTTTTTACTACTAATGGTACAGGTACCACATCTTGTGAAGAACTGTCTGAAGATCTTACATTCACAATGACATTTTAGTATTTCAATTACTATTGTGTTTCTAAGTACATGAAGTGTTTTTGCCAGATTTTTTTTGTTCCTATCTGGAAGGTACAGAAAGTCTCTGATCTTCCCTGTCCCCCATACCTGTTTCTTTAGATGAAGAGCATGCTCAACATTTCCTGTATCCTTAAAAATTTTTCCTGTGATCTTGACCCTTCCTTCTCTGTTCTTTATTCATTGAATATAGCCAGAGAATCAGACTGCTCTTTTGAGATTTGCTGCCTCCACTCCCTCCCCATGCAGCCATGCCTTATCCTTTTGCACTATGACTTCCATCCTCAGCAATTTCATAAATGGATGACTCTGAGGTTATCAGTGATCACCTAGCTCCTAACCAGATCTGCATACAGCTGCAGTGGCTGCTTATGACAGCAGAGGACAGACATGAGGGAAAGGAACTGGGACTAAGATTGGGCCCAATACTCCATTCCAGGGAGAAGTTAATCACTTTTGTAATAACTGCTTTCTGACAGGCATAATTAAGGAGTTCTTTTTAAGAAGTATTTATTGAGCATGTACTATGTGCCAGGCACTCTTCTAGGTGCAGAGGACATGAATATGAACAAAACAGAAATATTTGTCCTCATGGAATGTTTATTTAGTGGTGGTAGTGATAACAATAATGACGATGATAACACTTGACATTTTGGGTCCTTACTGTGTGTCAGGCTCTGTTGTAAGTGCTCTATACGCTTTGGCTTATACTTATAGTATAATGTAGCTACTATTATCCCCATCTTGCAGATGAAGAAATGAGATGCGGAAACTGGAAATAATTTACTAAAGTCGTACAGCTCATTAGCAGCATTTAACTGACCAGGTTTGGTTTAGATATGTATCTTGGGTTCTTGATTGCAGACACTAAATGCTTACATTCCTAGTCTGCACAGTGGTCCCCTCTACATACTGCAAACATATTTTGGGAGATTAACCATTTTATCCTCTTATTTTCTCATTTTCTCCCTAAGTGCTAAGCATAGTTTGCATGTCTTGGTTTTTCTATGAGCTTCTGCCATTAGACGCACTGCTTGCCCATAGTCACGATAGCTCCAGATTTTCTGTTCTTCCCTCATTACTCTGTGGCTGTCCATCACCCATCTCCATGCAAACACTCATTGAAACTGTGAGCCATCGGAAGGGATTCCTGGGAGGGCCCATGAGAATGGACCCCATTCATCTAGTCTCTCCTCTTTTTGCCTTCTCTTGCAGGCTTCAGCTTGTGGGGTCCTCCAAGTCTTGGAGACATCTCTAACATATGCAGTGACTCCTCAGCTGGTTTCTTCTCAACCCTTAGCCTCCATTTTTTTCTAACCCTCACCAACTCTATCTTCCATTTCACTCTCCCCACCTGCATTGCCTCCAGCTTTTGTTGAGCTCATACTAATTGCCAGGGACTGTGCTATGGATTCACAAATATTACATCATATTAATTCTCATCACAGCCCTTCAAGGTAGTTATTGATATTGATCCTATTATACCTCTATGGGAACTGTAAGTCAGAGAGGTTGAGTGACCTCCCGAAGACCACATAACTGGGAAGAGGCAGGACCAGGACTTGAAACTAAGTTTAATGATTCTAGTTGCCTCTTTCCATCACTAACAGCACTCTTCTCTACTTTGGGGTCCACTCATCTCCATCAAACTGCTAGTCTTTTCTTTTTTGAAATAGCAGTTTCAAAACTTCTACAGAGCCGCATAATGACATCTGTGGGTAACTCCTTCCACTTTGGAAAAAAAATGGTTTAAAATTGTATCTTGTGATTGCATTGTTATAAGGATGACTGTATTAATGTTGTATGTTAAAGCATTTTCTTCAACATAAAAATTTATTTCTTGTGATTTTAAAAGAAATTAAAACACTCCCATGAGCCCCTAAAAAGATTGTACCCCTCCCCTCCTCGCCCTGTGCTGAGTGTGTTTGGTGAAGTTGTCTGGTGCCAGCACCCCAACAGAGGGCTCCTCAGCAACCTCTGAGCTTGTCTCCTGAAAGCCACCTGGTTGGTAATGTGAGCTTTGGGTTTGGGCACAAGAGAGCCATCCAGAGCTCCAGCCCCAGAGGGCAGCACCTTCTGCTGGAACCAAGCACAACCCTGAATTTTGACAGGAAGAAACTTCCTGAGGAGATCAAAGCCAGTTTAGTTCAAACCATTAACAAAGGCCTTTTCTACAGTGTTGGCACTCCTGTGGTGGGAGTCTCTCCTAATTTTAATTTCAGTGGTGTGGATTCACATGCACACACACACACATACATACACTAGATCTGGTTATATAATCCTGCAGACAAAAGCACTTCCCTTTACTTCAACCAGCGAGGCTATCTTCCTGCACCATATGGTGAGCTCCTTTATCACATGGTTTGCAGATAGCTCGATCTTTGCTACCTGTTCCCTTAATCCTCTTCTGGAGAATCTCATGGCATTTGCTGTCTGATCTTGGTTTCCTGCTTTCTTTTGGTTCCACCCCAATTACTGCTCCTTCCTCCCAGCCCCCAGTCTTTCATATGCAATTCTGATTGCTGGGTATTTTTACCAGCTCATCTTCCCAAATCCTTATGAGGCTCTCTCACTTTCTGAATTCTTCCAAGTCTCTTCACGATGAAGTGATTGACTCTGTCTCTGTGGCCCCTTCATTCACTCCTCGAAGATAGTAAATGACAGAACAAGAAATTATAAGAGTCCATTTTCCCCAACAAAAATAATTATATTAAGGAAAATGAACTATCTGGAACTCAAGGTTTATAACACTCTGCCCTGCAGGAAGTAGGCTATCAAGTCAGGGTGAGTAAAGGGGCATTTGCTGGAAAGACTTGGCTTGTTTCTGTGCATTTCCCAGCACCCAAAGGCAGAAAGTGCAGGTGGAATGTGAAAGGTCCCAGGAACCCTACAGCCATTGTCTCCTTCCTGGGGCCTCCAGTCTGTCATCCTCCTTCTCGGGTGTGCATCACACTACCTTCCTCAGCTGCACGTCACTTCCCAATTCTTAATGTCTAATTCACAGATCAAGAATATCCCAGAATTTTTAAATCCCAGGAAAGAGAGGCTAATGGGTCAGTATGGCTCAGGGATTCATATGATTCGATTGGCTGTGGCCTGGGGGTGGGGGCCCTTTCCCATCCAGCCATCTGGGAGGATGACAGGACAGAGTCTGAAAAGCCAATGTGGAATACACAGTTTCCTTGAGAAAAGGAAGAAAACTCTGGTCTGTCTGATACAGAGGTCAAAGGGGGAATTTAAGTCTGTATATTCTTTAAAATGTTGCCTGACTCTTTGGGAAAAATAATACAAAATTAAATCTGGCTCTATTATTGAAGGGCCAGCTAGCGCCTATTAACATGGAAACTCTGTCTCAGGTGATAATTCATGGTCACTGGTCCAATTATTGTGCTGTCATAGTTCCTGCCACCCTCCGTATCCAACTCAACTGCAGCTTTCTGTGCTATTTCAGAAATTCACAGCTCTATTAAGATGAATTCCTGGTTAGTAATAGCATAACTCATAATCTAAAGCAAACTTGATAGCAGAAACCTGTAGGTTATAATCGTCCAACACCCATGGTAAATATTTTGGATGTACAAATACAGGTGGTTAGTATGATTAAATGTGCCTTATTTCATTTCCCCCTCACCCCATCCAGTTTCCCACTATGAATGGACCTCATTGAAAACCACTGCAGGGATAGTAATACATTTTGAGCATTGAGGACTTTTCTTAAGTGTTTTATATGCATTGTCATTTAATCTTCACAATGATTTTATGAAGTGGGTGCTGTTATTGTCTCCACTTTACAGATGAGGAGCCAGAAGATCAAGATAGTTGACAATGAAGAGTCACACAGCAGTAGATGCAGGTTCAAACCCAGGCAGTCTGGCTCCTGAATGTGTAACCACTAAGCAACACAGCCTCCACTTCACTTAATCTGTAACAGCATCAACAAGGGGAGGCTTGTGTGCACAGGGCTGATCAGATTAAAGAGAAACAGGCTTCCTTTGTGCAACCTAATTGTTGAAATGAATGATGGACCCTTAAGTGTTTCATTGTATTTTATTTTGGTAAAAGACATCGATTATCAGTCTTTTCCTGGGAACTGTCTAAAAACCAGTCAAATTAAATCTGCTTTTATTTTAACCATCCAGTTTTGTGTACTATAAGATATGTTTAAAAGAAAATTGACTAAGCACACATGTCAGCAACATTGATTTTAGCTCAAAAGAACACTTCAATAGCTGGAATTGATAGCTATCAATTCTATCATATCAATTCCACGATATCAATAGTTAGAAGTGATAGAGCCCAGAGCTTGAAACAGTAGTCCTTTTGTGTTTCCCAATCAAATAATGAAACACTATTAAAGTCCACTGAACATCTTTATTTGAAACACAAGGGCTCTGCATTTCAGGCTTAAATCTTCTTCCTCCGTACCCTCCCCCATCCCAACAGTCACTGTGAGTCATTCCTTCCAAGCGTGTAGTGACATTTGCTTAACAGTAGCAAGTCCGCAAGAGCCAGGGTTGACTAGGCTGAAAGAACCTCCATTCTAAACTTTATTTCACACTTCCATGGGCTTTCTTTTCTCTGCTCCTGGGCAAAAATTCAACTTGATTAAATCTAAGATGTGACCTGGCATCATTTAAGAAGATTTAAATTTTAATAACACCTGCCAACCTGACTTGTGATCTGAAAACTCAGTTTATCCATCACACAGATCCATGCCACCCCACTATCAACATCCCCCACCAGAGTGGTACGTTCATTACAATCCATGAACCTACATTGACACATCATCATCACCCAAAGTCCACAGTTTATGTTCATGTTTGCTGTTGATGATGTACATTCTATGGATTTGGACAAATATATAGTAACATGTATCCATCATTAGTGTCACACAGGGTATTTTCACTACCCAGGAAATCCTCTGTGCTCTGCCTATTCATTCCTCCATCCCTCCTGCCCCTTAGCAACCACTGACCTTTTTACTGTCTCCATGGTTTTGCCTTTTCCAGAATGTCATATAGATTGAATTATACAGTATGTAAGCATGTAAAGAGCTTTTCTTTTAGGTAGAGAAAGCCTTACATAATAAATCACAAACTAATCAGGTTGTATCCTCTGAGTATCACTGCATTGTGCTCTTATTTTTGTGTGGCCAACTTGAAGGTTGTATCCACACAATGATTCAGTCCTACCCAGATACACACTATTAATTCCCAATTAGCATCTTTACCCCACTCTACCACTTTTCAGTTTTTCCTGGAGTACTTCTTAAATTAGCCAGTCTACCCAGTTCCTGCTCCAAAACGAGTGATTAGAAGCCAGAAATCATTTCTAGGCTGCTAATTTGTTTGGTTGTACAGGCAAAGGCACTTGATTGCCCAAGCCACATGACTAACATTTGATTAGTGTGACCACCATTAAAAAATAAAATGTAAATGCATATATGTGTGGATATATAAGCTTAGAAAAGTTGTTTGGTAACAGCATACTTTGGAAAATTGAAATTATGGTCTTCAAGATAACTTAGATAAAAAATTACTTCACAAAATTGAAAAAAATAAAAGATGACTTAGAACATGTCAGGGCATCTTCATGATGGGTGAAAGTTAAAAGTTGGGAGAACCTCAAAAGGTGAAGAATTCATCAACTGTGAAGAATATGGTGTACCAAGTTCTTTCTCTGTGTTAATCTTTTAATATGCCTTATATCATTGAATCATCATGATGGCCCATGAACTAACAGGCTCCTGTCTAGATTTTACCGTCACATCCAGCATGCTACAAGAGCTCCTGCCCCTCATTCCAGGCCTCCGTTTCTCAAGGGTTGGGTGGCATAAGTCAACTCTTCATCCCTGGCCCAGTCTGAAGGAGGGCTTTGGCAAATCTCCATGCCAGAAAAGATGAGTCTGGAGGGCCTGGAAACCATATAGTCCCTTCTCCATTTGGAATTTTAGAAGTTGACAGGTGGTTTGCTGATTCCACAGGGAAGTCCTGTCTCTAAAGGGCATGCAGCTCCCTGTGGGTGTCCTCTTAGCCTCTCGAGGAGTGTGCGTGCCCAGCCCTGCCTCTGAGCACAGGCAGTATGACCTTGTCTTTCATTCTGGGCTGTGCATAGGAATTTCCTAAGGCAGATATACCAGAAATTTTGGTCTATGCTCTGGTTCACTATCTCCTCTCATCTGGAGAATGTGAGCGAGAACCATCACACCCACTGAAGGAGTTGGGCCATCCCTCTTAATCTTCATAATTATGCTTCCCCTTTAACAGCAGGGCTTGCTGTGTGCCAGGCACAGTGTTGTACCTGCATTATGCCACTTGCTCTCACATTAGAGATGAACTGTTGTCATGCCCCTTGTAAAGACTAGAGAACTGAGACTCAGAGAGGTTGAGTAATTTGCCAAGATCACACAGCAAGCACATGATAGAGTTAGGATTTGAACTCAGGATTCCAGACCTCAACTTGTACCTACTATAATTTTATGATTCTAAATAGATATAAACTTCCAGCTCATTAGACTCTGTCCATGTCATAATCTCAATCCTTCATTGAGAAGAAGGAATTCCTCATTTCTTCATTGAAGATCTTGTCAGGATACCTGTCATGTTGTGAAGAAGAGGATGCTGAAGCTACCCTCCCTTTTATAACATGGCTGCACCCAACTTTCTCTCAAAACCCCCCTCCTGAGTGGGTGAACGTCCTGGGAAGAACAGGTGGATGGTGTTTGCCTGGTGCCCTTTCTGCTGATTACAACACCATTCCCATAGCCTCTCGCCATCTCCCTGCCAGCCTTTCCCCAGGCAGCCAGGCCTGGCACAGGAGGCCCCATGTATTTAGAAGATTCTGATTTAATTGGTTTGGAGTGTGGGCTAAGCACCAGCTCCTCAAACCTCCTCAGGGATTATACTGTGCAGCCTGGAGGAACAGGCACTCAGTGTAAGTAGGCACAGCCAGCCCCCGGGAGAGGATGGGGAGGGGAGGACACCACATCTGCCCTGAAATATAATATTGAGCTGACCTAAATTACCCTGGACAGGTCTTCGAAGGGACTAGGTGGAACCCATGCAGGAGACAGCCTCAGAGAACAGCAGGCCCTCAAAGAGATGGAACCCAGAAATAGAGGGGGATACACTCCTACTAGCAGATCAGCACCCAGTCCTGCACCTGACCTTGTCCAAAAGCTACCCCCTAGTGTGGTGGGCCTGGGAGAGGAGGGGGGCAGTCCTCCTGCAGGCCCACAGTGGACACGTCTGGCTTTACCTTGCTTCTCTGTCTCCCTCCCATGCCAACCTCAGCTCAGGGCCCCTTGTTGATCATCTTCTCCAAAATTAGTGTTTGGGGACCTGATGATCCCCAAATGTCTGTCTGTCTGTCGGTCTATCAGTCTCTCTCTCTCTTAGATGCGCCATCTGAGTTTGTCAAGTTAGTATCCATTCCCAAGTCCTGTGTAAGTAGAGTTTGCAGGCCCTGGGTAATTTGGTCTCTGCTTCTCTCCTCCTCCTTTTCCAACCCTATTGTAGAGATGTGATTGAGAACATGATCCACTGTAGAACCACTGATTCAAAATCAAGCAGATATTTCAAGTAGACCTAAGTTTTTGGGAACGCTTGTTTTCTCTTCAGAAAGGGATTTCCTTATAGAAAATGTGAACTTTTGTTATGTTTCATGTATCTCTGGTTGCTTTGACTTCTAGGAAGCTGAGAGTATATAGGTGCACATACAGTATTTATACTGGGGTAGGCAAAAGTAGGTTAATAATGATAATAAATAATACAATAATGACACAAGAATAAACTTCTGTGTACTCATAACTGTAAACCTACTTTTGCCCACCGCTATATTTACCGGGTGGGGCTGCATACATGCATATACAAACATATATGCACAATATATGCTATGCAATCATTTTTAACCATCTTTATCGGTATAATTTATGCACCATAAAATCCACTTGTTTATGTTGTGTAACTTTGCCACCTCCACTTCTTTGTGAAACATGCTTTGGATATAGCCGTATATATTAAACAATATTGAGACCAAAGTAACCGAAGATCTTTAAAGACCTATATCTGGGTTTTTTAAAAATCACTTCTTCCACTCAAATATTTTCATTCATTCATTTATTCATTCAACAAATATTTATTGTCTACTATGTGCTAGAGGTTGAGGTGTAACAGTAAACAAGTCAAACAAAATAACTGCCATCATGGAGCTTACATTCTAGGGAGGGAAGAAAATAAACAGATTAATATAGTGTCAGGTATGGTAAGCACTGTGAAGAAAAACAAAGTAGAGGAAGGGGATGGGGAGCAACAAAGGGGGCTGCCATTAGAGAATGTGGTCAGGGAGGTCTTCTTCAGAAAGCTCACCTTGAACAAGGTGAGGGAGCCAACTCCTGAACATATCTGAGGGGAGAGTTCTGTAGGCAGGAGGGCAGAGTATGCATGGAGGTTGGGGGCAAGCAGAGTGGGAGCAGAGAACTAGTCAGAAGCAACTGCAGGAGAGCAGCTTAGAGATCATGGCAGCTTAGGTCAGGAACGAGGTTGGATGTGGCATGTATTTTGAATGGAGAGCTAACAATATTTGCTGATGCATTGCATAAAATACGTAAGAGAAGAACTGAGCAAGGCTGAACTTTTGGCAGGTGTCTGTTGACATTGGGGAAGTGGGCAGCATGCAGACGTATACACAGTTCCCTCAGGGAGAATCTCCTTAGCCAGTTGAGAACTGAAAATTGGTGCTGGTGTACAGGATCACAAGCAGCCCCGTTGGTTGCTCTCTGAAAGGATGAAGTTCATGATTACTATTGTAGTGGGTAGAATGGTCTTCCCCAATCCTCTGCCCCTGCTGAGATACATATTTAGGTCCTAACTGCCAGTACCTGTGCATGCAACCTTATTTGGACACGGGGTCTTGGCAAGTATAATCAAGTTAAGATGAGGTCATACTGGATTAGGGTGGGCCCTTATTCAGTGACTAGTGTTTTTATAAAGAGAGGCCATTGAGACATGGACACAAAGACACAGGGAAAGGTGCCCTGTGAAGACAGGGGCAGATTGGAATGATACATCTACAAGGAAAGGAGTGCCAAGGATTGCTTGCTGGTCCCTGCCAGAGCTGGGGGAGAGGCATGGAACAGGCTGTCCCTCAGAGCCTCTAGAAAGTCTGCCAACACCTTGATTTCAGACTTCTGGTCTCCAGAACTGAGAGAGAATAAATTCCCTTTGCTTCAGGCAGTTCTTTGTTACAGTTGGAAACTAGTACAACCACCAGGTATTAAGCACTCATCATTTTTTCCAGCATGGTGCACACATTATACCACAAAATCCCCTGAGTACCACCAAAAGCTAAGTATTGTGGGTGTCCCTGTTTTACAGATGAGGAAATTAAGGCTCAGGAAAGTTAAATGAACTTCCCAAGGTCAAGCACTGGGATGTGGTAGAACTTGAATATGTACCAGGTCTTCTCAGTGTAGAGTCTGCCTTAACCATCACGAACACTGACCCATGGTCAGGAGCCAAGATTCCAAGCACACTTCGCCATCTGCATTCACCAACAAACTTCCCAGCTGGAAATCCCTGTGCTCGCGCTCTCTCTCCATTTTATTTGCTGTCACTGGAGCTCTGCTGTCTATCATGTCTCTCCCAGAAGATGTGTGGGTAGCAGATGTGGCTTGGAATTTGATAAGAACTTCACTTCAACACATCCTTTCCATCTGCTTGGAATCCTCCCACTGGAGAAGAAGGACAGCTGAACAAACAGCCCACCCCCTCTCTGTTGGTATTGACTGAAGTAGAGATTCCTGAAACCATGAGATGATTACAAAAGGTCATTTCGACTTAAAGGAACATTTTAGAGCATGGCCATCACTGTTACCAGTGCTCTGGCTATTTTTCTGCCATCTTCTCCCATGCTAACTCTTCAGGGCACAAGGAGGAATGACGATCTTCTCAAGCCACATAATGCTTGGAATCAGGGCCATGTCTGTCCTGTTTGTAGGCATGTCACCAGAGCCTAGCATCATGCTGGGCACAAATTTCCCAATGAATTTGTGGGCTGGATGGAGGAATTGGAGTCATGACTGCAGCACACACTCAGATCAAGCTCATTGTGGGAAGTAAATGGTTAGTGGTTGTGTAAGAAATGGAGAAAAACAATGACTCTTCTGTCTGTGGCCATGAATTAGTTCACAGGGTCCCAAGTCTCAACAGAAGGCTGGGTAGGAAAAGGGCCAGGATCTGGAACCGAAATCTGAAACACCTCAGCAATAACTTGAAGACAGCAGCTTTACAACACAACCCTTGGCACTTAGGCTTCAGAGAATCAGAGAGGGGTGTGCTTAAGAGCATGATTTAGGAGAAAAGTGATGTAGGAAGTACCACTTCGTAGTGGAGTGACTTTGGACAAATCACCTAACTTTTCACCTATAAAAGTGGGGATAAGAGTAGCACCCACACTATGCATTTGTGTGGGAATTAAATGAGATAATGCAGAGTATAAGATGTGGGTTTGGTTATCTTTATAATCCCAGATTAGTCCCCTTCCTTCACATGCCAGCCCTCCCAACGTGGCATTGGCCGCACAAACATGGGGCCATTCCCTTTGCACAGCATCTGTTCCTTGTCCCGTCTCCCTACTTGGTGCCAGTGCCACTTTATCTGCTGGATGTCTCAGATTCTGCTGGAGACAATCATTTGCTGAATCTCAGAGAACTGGGAGTGGGAATCAGGAATGTGATTCTAGAACTTGAATGCTCACTTCTTACAGTGTATCCAGGCTGAAGTTTACAGATCTAGGTATCTGAATCTTAAGGTAGCATGGCTCTCTTCCCTTTGGCTGGAATGTGCCTCATCCATCTCTGCGTTGCTCGTCCTGGGTCTCCACTTAACTGTCACATCCCCAGAGAATCTTTTATTGACCCATCAAGTCAGGGTAAGTCCTTCATTTAAATACTCACAGAACACCACACAGTTCTTCATGGCTTTAATCACAATTGAAGTAGGTCATTATTTGAGCCAGAGTGTGAACTTTGTGAGGACAAGAACCTTGTCATTCTGCATCCCCACTGCTTCTCAGTGCCTGGCACATTCTAGACACTAGTTAATGTTGACTGAACAAAAGGATTACTTGGCCAAGCTTCCTGGTCCTGGAAAGACCAGGAAAGGTGACATGTTTAGAAGGCCGAGTGAATTCCATCTCTGGTGACTCACTCAATTGAAGCCTTTCAAAAAAATCGATTGAAAATAGTGTGCAAACCCAAACCTAAGAATGAAATAAACCAAGGTGACAGGGGCCACACCTGACAATGTTGGGTGGCATTAGTTCAGGTATGAACTTAGATGTCTATCGCTGCATTAACAGATCACTTCAAAACTCAGAGATTTAAACCAATAACAATCATCTATCATTTCTCAAGTCCCTGTGGGTTGGGAAATTGGGATGCTCAGTGATGGATCGTGGTTCAGGGTTTCTCTCAGTGGCAGGAGCTGGGATGTCTGGACCTGGAACACCTAGAGCACTGGAGCCATCTGGGCACTGGGTTCTTCATGCAGTGTCAGGGCCTCTCCATGCAGCATCATTCTGTGGCCTCACTAGCCTGGTACCCTCAGGCTGCAAAGGCTGGGTGTCCCAAGAGAAACTGACAGAAGCTGTTGCTTTAGAAGTCATGAAGGGTCATTTGCATGTTATTCTGTTCATTGAGGCCACCACAAAGTCCTACCCAGGTTTAAGGGGAGAGGTCAAGGTCATAGACTCTGCCTTTTGATAGAGTAATATCAAATATTTATAGGCATGTTTTAAAATTACCATGGAATATCAGTTCCTTTGTAACATGGGGAAAACTCTAGAAAGCTCTCCTAGAAGAGGCAGGGAGATTTCTACTCAAAAGGAAAGCTTTCTCTATGACTTATTTCACTTAATACTCTCTAGGTCCATCCATGTTACTGCAAATGGCAAAATTCCACTCTTTTTATTGCTGAGTAATATTCCTGCATGTGTGTGTCAACTTCTTTGAAAAAGTTGAAGGAGAATAAGAGGTACAGACTTCCAGTTATAAAGTAAATAAATAACAGGAATGTTAAGTACAGTGTAGGGAATATATCAATAATATCTTAATAACTTTGTATGCTGGCCGATGGGTACTAGACTTATCAGGCACCACATCGTAAGGTATATAAATGTTGATTTGTACACCTAAAACTAAAATAATACTGTATGTCAGCTATAATTTAATATAAAAAAGAGAGCTTGATTAGAATATTAAGGAGCAAAGAAAAATTCTCTTCTCGGGACTTCAAAATGGCAGAGGAGTGAATGAAAGTCACAATGACCTCCCAGGACCAATCTGGAATTACAACTAAATTCTGGAAAAATCACCTGGAACAAACAACTTAACAATAGTGAGAGAGGAGCCTTATAACCTTGGACAGACAGAGGAATCAGCTTTAGCACAACCTAACTGGTAAGGAGTGTGGTAGAGGCTCAAGAAAGTGGGCTGGGCACCACGGGCAGCAGCTCTAGAAGGGTATTTAAATGGCCAGTTGGATCCCTCTGAGAAGAGTGGGGATCAACAGCACCAGAGCCCAAAAAGTACACAGATAACAGCCAGCTGCAAAAAGCAGCAGGGTTGCTCTCTGCCAGAGATGGGCAGCTGGAGATGCAAAAAAGCCATCTAAAGGGCCAAATTAATAAATTTTTATTTGCAGCCACTTACCCTGGGCTCTGGCAAAGGTCAGGGCAGAGTGGGCTGGAGGAGCCTGAGGAGAGACTGGGAAAGGAGGCTTTGGGGAAAGAATTGAGAGAGTAGCCAGGGGGGTCCTGGTGCTGACTCCTCACCCATACGGCAGCATCCATCTTGCTCAGGTAGACCACTCTCCTAAGGGGCAGCAGTATGAGAGGACACAGAGCCCTGCTCCCAGGAGGCTCTGCCCTGGCCCAGTGGTGCATAAGCCTGATGGCTGAGTACAGAGTGGCAGTCACAGATAATAGAGCCCTGGCTAAAGGAGGCACAGAGTGGTCTAGGGACACTTGAGGAGAGACTGGAGATGGAGGTTTTGGGGAGAGAACTGAGAGAGCAGCTGGCGAGATCTGGTTGCTGACTCCTCCCCAGTATGGCAGTAGCCTCTTGCTCAGGCAGACCACTCCCTTGAGCGGCAGCAGCATGAGAGAACACAATAGCCCTGCCCCTAGGAGGGACTCTGCCCTGGCCTGGTGGCGCTTAAGCCTGACTGCTGAGTGCAAAGTGACTATTTTAACAACTGAAGGAGACAGCCACAGGCAGTAGATTCCTGGAAGTCTTAAACAGACTGGCTCAGGTCAGACAGGGTCAACATCTGACTTCATCAGAGGCAGATCCAGAAAGAAAAAACAGTGGTCTCCTACCATAGAAATTCATACCACAAAGTCAGGAAATCAAGACAGGATTGTTTTACTTATTGACACCTCCTAACCACTATATTAAAATGACTCAGTTTTGATAGCTCCTCAAGTGTTCCTCAAAACATCAAGTGATTAGATTCAAGAGGAGGGGAGGTTATTGTTAAAATACAGACTTTGGGTCACAGCCCAGAGTTTCTTCTGAATGAGAGGTAGTGCTTGGAATCTCTATTATAAACAAGTTCTCCCAGGGATTCTGATACAGGCAAGAGGCACTGTCCTTTAATAAAGAATGAATTTGCCTTGTTTTAAGTCATCTGATGATATTTGGCCTCCTGAAATTTTTATTTTCATTAATATTTGAGCTATTAAAGCAATAATTTTGTCTTATAGGATCTCTAAGAAACATAAATCCACTTTAATTTAATTTAAATCATAATGATAATTTTATTGGAGGTATATGGAGATTTCTAATGGGAAACAACCAAGCCTCCTGAGAGACTGGAACCCGGAGCTGGAAAGCAAGCAAGATCTCTGCTCATTCTCTGACCTCCTTTTTCTCCTTACACATCCATTTTATCTTCTTGGACTGCATGTGGTAAAAACGAACCTTTCTAAATAGATCTGTGCGTGTTCTCTGTTCAGGGCTCCAGAACTAATTACTTGGAGTATCCTAATTGCAAATTCTTAGGGTGAGAATCTGATTGGCTCCACTTAGGTCAGTTATCTACTAATCAGCTGTGGCCAAGTGGGTCCACTGACCAGTCAGAAGGTTCTTCCTAAGTGGCTACTTGGGAATGGTACCTGCTGGTCACAGTTCTCTCTGGCACAGTCATGACCGGTGAAAATAGTGAAGTATTGTGAGCCACATCAATTAACATGCTCTGACTGTGACCACAGCTGCATGGAAGGAGGCCCAGGACAATAGGGGAGGATGTTCAAATATTATATTAATTATCCCTCTAATTATGTCTGAAGTCTTTCTTCCTCTCTGCAGTGCAGAGTCAGAGAGTGTACCTGCTTGTTCATTGCTGTATCCCCAAATGCTTAACCAGGCTCTTAATGAATATTAAATAGTTGAATGAATAAGGGAACAATAGTCCTATATTCAGTTTTATGAGGAATCACCTCCTTCAACAAATATTTACTGAACATCTACTATGTGCGAGATACTAGTCCAGGGTCTTGGTTTACACCAGGGAACAAGACAGGCAAAGATACTTGCCCTCATGGAGTTTATATACTAGCCATTTTGCTGGGCATTGATCTATATCCTAAAGGGATCAATACTTGGTCATTGCTCTTGGAACCATCCTTTGTGATTGGGTTCAGCCACTGCAAGTGTAAGGTCTGTGGAAAACTTTATCTGTTGTTTTAGTATCAATGGAAGGCATGTGGACAAAGCCTGGAGAGAATTTGAATGAACATTAGCTACCCTGGCTTTCCCCAGGGGCTGCTTCCAACCACCCTGACCTGCTTGTTCTCTTTCCCAGGTCATGCTTTCAGAGCGCAAAGGCACAGATGAGCTCTATGCTGTGAAGATCCTGAAAAAAGATGTTGTGATCCAAGACGATGACGTGGAATGCACCATGGTGGAGAAGCGCGTGCTGGCCCTGCCTGGGAAGCCGCCATTCCTGACCCAGCTGCACTCCTGCTTCCAGACCATGGTAACATGTCTGGGGGCCCTGGCTCTTCCCCTCCAGAGTTTCACCAGGATTTGGCCAAAGATATCCCAAAGAGGCACCTGGGTCCTTCCCATAATAGCACAGGAAAATGTGGGGCCAGAGAAGGTTGCTGAGAATTTCTGAGGTGGCTGCTGAGAAGCACTCACCCTGATGCAGGTGCTGTTTCAACAAAGATAAAGGAACTCAGGCAATTGGTTTTATAACCAACAGAGCAGGACCTTTCTCTGACAGTAAGAGGTGACTTGGGGACAGGAACTCAGGACTTTCGGTTTCATGATATGAGATGTAATGCCAGGTGGGAATGAGGGTAAAGGTCCACACTTTGTGCCTTTAGGTGATTATAGGCAGCCCTCCAGACCCTTTGGCTAAGTGCTCCAATACATTCTGCAAGCTGCATGGACCTCCTTGGAGGAGTGGTTGCCTGGGAACACAGTCCTTGGAGGACTCCTAGGGTGTGGGGTACAGTGTCCTAGGCAGGGGCTAGTGAGATCAGAACTGTGGCTCCCAAGAGGGGGAAATTTGTATACTATCTGCTATTGACTGTGACTCCAACTCTGTGAAAGCAAGAGACATCCCTTTAAAAACCTCTTATACTTGTCGCTTTTTAAATTAGACCTTGGCATCTGTACCTAGGGAGAGGGAGGCCAGAGCCCCTATTGCAAAATGGGACAAAGTTAATTCTTGCCTTTAGGGCTTCTAAGGGCCGGTGGCCCCATGACATAAAGGTGCTTTCAGGGAGTTTTCAAGATGATTTAGACTCCATCCAGTTATTAACCTACATGCTAATTTTAGAGCCCAACCTCTGTGTGAAATACTACATATAATTTAAAGATTGGGACTTCCTCTCTTCTCCAGCATCACTGACTACCATGCGCTGCTAAGTTAGGTTCATCACATCCAGCTGAGAAAGACCCAGAACTGGATTTGGGGAGGTTTTCTCAGTGCAGACCATACACCAAGCACAGAACTGCCCTGTGTGAAAGGGGCCAGTGCCTTTTATCTTCTAAATGGTCTTCTGATACATTTTGAAGTCAGACCTGGGTTCAAATCTGGATCTGTTGCTTACTGAGTTGAATGACCTCAGGCAAATTATATAACCTCTTTGGGCTACAATTTTTTAAATCTGTAAAATGGATGAGATAATAGTAACTATATCCAAGGTTGTTGTGAGGAGAAAATGAGATTACACATGAGCAACATGTAACACAGCATTTGGTACCTGATAAATGCTCAATAGATGTTAGTTATTTATTTCACAAGTGTTGGCCTTGGCCTTGACCAAGTCCTGTTGTATAGAGCTGAGTAAGTGAGGTCCTGTTTTTAAGAAGTTTATGGTTTCAATAGCTAAAGCAATAGTTAAAGATAATGCAGTAAGGGCTATGATAACAAGACCTAGAGAGGTGGGTGGGTCTGCAGATTGTTGCCTGATCACCAGATGGTGTCTGCTTTTTGGGTGATGACATTATTTTCTTCTGAGGCCAGGTTCTCCAAATCCTGGATATCCTCCCTATCACAAGTAGTCAGGAGGGAGGACACATTTTATGCAAATGTGTATAGTATTCTCTGTGGGGGCTTTGATCCACCAGCCTCTTGTTGGGGTCTGCTAAGTGATGAGGGGTTACAAGAACACCCTACACTCCACTGCAAGCCAGACGAAGAGTCGGAATCATGTTTGCCACAGTATGGGGCAGGCTCCACTATGCAAAATGGCCCTGAGCAGTATGAAGGAGTTTTGGGTGGACTTTCAATTACACTCCCCTTTTCAGTTCACTTGAAGTTTTTCCAAGAACCTGAAGGAGAGTGTTTCTATTTGGTGTTACCGTGCTCACAGCATCTTCCTGACATTTGCCTTTTTAACAGAGAGTACCAGGCTTTAGGTTCTGGCTTTGGCAAATTGCAGTTTCTAGGTCATTGTTTTGTTTTTATTATTTTTTTCCACAGATTTCTTCCATTTATGACAGCACTATAACAACATTTAATTTTGAAATATTAGCAAAAAATACAGAAAACACACCAAATAGATGTTTAGTAATTAGTTATTATAAGGTTAAGTTCCTTATGCCACCACCCAGGTCAAGAGAGAGAACTTTGCAGCTGCTCTAGAAGTTTCTCTGCATTCTAATTTCAATGTCCCCCAATAGTAGCATGACTTCCTTGCATGTCTTTTATTTCTTTTTCTGAAGATTTGATTTACTTTTTATTTTTAAAGTATATTTCATTGACTCTGCTACTACAATTGTCCCATTTTTTCCTCCACTTTATTCCCCTCTGCCCTGCACCCCTCCTCCCACCAGCATTCTGCTCCCCGCTCCACCCCAGTTCATATCCATGGGTTGTACATAAAAGTTCTTTGGCTTCTCCATTTCCTATACTACTTTTAACCTCCCCCTGTCTATTTTGTACCTACAAATTATGCTTCTTAGTCCCTATACTTCCCCCGCCATTCTCCCTGTCACTCCCTGCTGATAACCCTCTATTTGATCGTCATTTCTGTGATTCTGTTCCTGTTCTAGTTGTTTGGTTAGTTTTGTTTTGTTTTTTGTTTTTTGTTTTTTTTTGCTTTTGTTTTTTAGGTTCAGTTGTTGATAGTTGTGAGTTTGTTGTCATTTTACTGTTCATAGTTTTGATCTTCTTTTTCTTAGATAAGTCCCTTTAACATTTCATATAATAACAGCTTGGAGATGATGAACTCCTTTAACTTTACCTTATCTGGGAAGCACTTTATCTGCCCTTCCATTCTAAATATAGCTTTGCTGGAGAGAGTAATCTTGGATGTAGGTCCTTGCCTCTCATGACTTTGAATACTTTCTTCTGGCCCCTTCTTGCCTGCAAGGTTTCTTTTGAGAAATATGCTGATAGTCTTATGAGAACTCCTTTGTAGGTAACTGTCTCCTTTGCTCTTGCTGCTTTTAAGATTCTCTCCTTATCTTTAATCTTGGATAACTTAATTATGATGTGCCTTGGTATGTGCTCCCTTGGGCCCAACTTCTTTGGGACTCTCTGAACTTCCTGGATCTCCTGGAAGTCTATTTCCTTGGCCAGATTGGGGAAGTTCTCCTTCATTATTTTTTCAAATTAAGTTTTCAATTTCTTGCTATTCCTCTTTTTCCTTCTGGCACCCCTATGATTCGGATGTTGGAACGTTTAAAGTTGTCCCAGAGGTTCCTCAGCCTCTCCTCATTTTTTTTAGTTCTTGTTTCTTCATTCTGTTCTGGTTGAATGTTTATCTCTTCCTTCTGCTCCAAATCATTGATTTGAGTCCTGGTTTCCTTCTCTTTACATTGGTTCCCTGTATATTTGTCTTTATTTCATTTTGCATAGCCTTCACTTTTTCTTTTATTTTATGACAATACTGAATCATTTCTGTGAGCATCCTGATTACCAGTGTTTTGAACTGTGCATCTGATAGGTTGGCTGTCTCTGTCGCTTAGTTCTTTTTTTTGAAATTTTGATCTGTTCTTTCATTTGAGCCATATTTCTTTGTCTCGGTGCACCTATTACGTTGTAAGGGGTGGAGCCATAGATATTTGCCAGGGTGGGGCAGCTCTAATTTCAGTGTCCCCCAATGGAAGCATGACTTACTTGCATGTCTTTTATTTATTTTTTTGAAGATTTTATTCATTTTTTAGAGAGAGGAGAAGGGAGAGACAGAGGGAGAAACACACTGATGTGCAAGAGAAACATCCCAGTTGCCCCTTGAAGACCTGCAAAAGGGGACTGGGCTGCAACCCAGGGATGTGCCCTGACCTGGAATTAAATAGGCAACCTTTCAGTTTGCAGGATGACACACAACCTACTGAGCCACAGCAGTCAGGGTTTCCTTGCATGTCTTTATTGTTTTATCTCTGTAGTTTAATCTTTCCTTTTTTAGAAATTGGATGTGTTTTATAAGTCTTTTAATATAGTGATTTTCTGCTCCATCCCTTTCTTTGATCTGTTCTTTTATCTGCTGATGATCTCTATTGGCTCCATAGAGTTTTCACAGTCTGGGTTTTGCCAGTTGCACAGTAATGGGACATCTCTACACATTTCCCTTGTCCTCCATGTTTCCAGAAGACTCCTGACTAGACTCAGGCTTGGTCAGACTGAGGTTAGATCCTCTTGGCAAGATCATAGGTGGTGGGTGTTATTTCTTCGGAAGGCAAATAATGTCCAGCTTCTTCTCTTTTTTGTGATGTTGGCAACCACTTGATTGGTGCCCAGGTCCAATAATTCATTAAGTATTGTGAGAATCTGATAACCTAATGCTAACATTCCCTTTTCATTTGTTATTTGGAATCCTTTAATAAAAAAGTACAAGATTTCCTCATCTAGTGCCTGGTGCTGTGGGGGTACAGTTCATATAGGAAAGGCAGGATAAGTGTTTGATTCCCATTATTTAACAATTTCCATGAATTGGTTCATTATTATGATCCAAAGGTAGCTAAAATTTGCTTTTAAAATAAGATTTTTGACTAAGAGAGTCAATGCAAAGAAAAATGTGAGGTGAGCAATAATTCACACCATCTAGGGACTTGGCAAGATGGGGAGGGTGTGCTTCTTGTCCAAGTCTGGGGAGTTAAGGCCTCAGAGTATTCAAGTGGGGGCTGAGACAGGATTAGACAAGACTCTCAAATCTCTAGACTTCCTCTTTCCCAGTCTTCTCTTGTTTCCATTGGTGGTCCCCAAATTGGCTCACCAGCATCAGCAGATGAAGGACAGTCTCAGTCTGGTAAATAGACTAGGAAGGAGATCTTTCTCTTGAGGCAGAGGCTGGGCTCAGAGAAGCAGGGTTTTCAATTTCATTTGGATGTGTTGAGATTGGAAGAAATTAGTCATCTGTGATTTGTTGAAGTTCAGTATTTTTGTTTGTAATTTACTGTTTTAAAAATGATAAATTAAGTTTGAAATTACTCCATGACTACCAAGCTGTCTCACTCACTCATGTTTCAGTATGTTTTTTGGAAGAAGAGAGGAAAGCCTGGGTGCTCATGAAAGTTGTGATGTGCTGGCCGCCCCCCACCCCGCCGCCAAAGAGCTGCCACACACCAGGGAAGAGATGAAAAGTCCAGAGAGAGTCCAGAGCGTGTGTGTGCACAACGCTTGTCCTGTGGGGGGTTGAAGCATCTGCTGGAGCTTGACACAGTCTCCAGGTGCAGTGAGGCCAGGAGTGAACAGACTGCTTTCCTGTTGGGAGGATCAGATCAAACAGTCACCGTGTCTCAAGAAGCTGTATTGTGCTGGGGGAGAGATGTGACTTTAAATATTAAGGGTTGTGCTTGGCTTGGAAGATGCGCTTCCTGAGAAGGTGAGGCCACTGAGGGAAGAACCAATGCTCCGCCCATGGTGCCTTCACTCAGTGTCACATGTTCATTGAGTGGAAAGCAGTTATTAAATTTTTTTCATTTATTTGGAATTTTTTTTGGCTAAGCACATTTATTTTAATTTTACATAAATTAAATTGACTTCAAAGACATCATAATGCCTACTATTTGTGAGGCACAGGGCTAATGATCATAAGCCACATGACAACCCTTGGATGGATACTGCCATCATCCCCATTTCACAGCTGAGGGGACTGAGGCCACATAGCTAGTATTGTAGGGCCAGGATTTGAACCCAGGCAGCTGAGCTCCAAAGGGCTTTACATTAACCTCTACTATGAGGTCTTTTGAGTGTGTTGAGTGTTAGATCTCCTGGTTTCCACTCACTGACATTTCTGGAGTGGGATCCCCAGTGCCAGCCTGTCTCTAGGCTCAGCGAGGGGCCTGGGCTCTAAGAGTCTTGCTCATCTCCCACCTGCTCAGTGCAGATATGTAGTGCTCTGTCCCTCAGCTTTCCCAACTTTGAGTGGAACTCACTTCCCACCTAAGTGTCTGCCATCCTGTGTACGCTCAAAACCTTTGTTTCTTTCTAGGCTCCCCAAAAGTACTAGGACAGCGGAAACTATCTGTCATCCCACTTTGCAGATGGAAGGACTGAAGATCTGGGATGTCAGGTAGTTTTCCCTAAAATAGCACAGGATCACGGGCCCACTGAACTCAGGCTTTTGTCAGTACATTTTGTTGAGTTGCCACCAACATGGCCTTAACAATAATGATAAAAAAATGATAAAATCACCAGTTAGCACTGCAGGTGCTTCAACAGAGTCAGGCACGTGCTTAGCTCTCTACAGGTCACCTCTCATGTTACCCTCCCAACATCTCTTTTGGAGGAGGGATGCTGTTACTATCCCCAGTTTATAATGGGTAAGGACACTGGTATTCAGAGAAGTTTGGCAACTCCTGCATTGTCACACAGGTAGTGGTGGACTGGGATTGGTTCTGCAAGAGTCTAGGATCCCAAACCCAAACACCTTGCCACCCTACCTCTTCCTTAACTTCAGATTCCTTTTTCTAGTTTACAAATTACTTTCACTTTCTGGATCCCTTCTCATTTTTACAAGACTATAAGCAACTACTGCCATTCACATTCTGCACAAAGGAAACAGGCCCTCAGAGAAATGAAAAGCTTAGGTTACACAATTGCTAAGTGGCAGGTGTCCTGATGCCCTTTCAGGTGTCCCTTCCACTATGAATGAGTTGCCCCACCTACTGACCTCACAAGAATATTGTAATGTTGGAAAGATCTATGTGGGAGTGATTTTAAAATGTGGGGAGCACTACATATAAATGAGCAAACCATTGTTAGAGTGGCTCAGATGAGCAGGAAGGTGACACCTCTTTTCAGAGAAGGCCTGTGAAGGTGGTCATCTGACTCATGCTCACCTTCTAGAATTGCATATTCTCTGCACCCCAGATTGGTGCCTAGGAGGAGGCAGACTGGGCTAAAAGTAGGCAGTGTCTGTAAGCCGGTGTCCTTAAAAGTCAGATCATTACTGCCAGTACACAAATGGTACTAATGCTTATTGATTCTGTCAGCAAATGTTTATTTGTTGATATAAATGTGTCAAGACCCAGCTGTATCACTGTGAGGGGTCCCTCAATGAACAAAAGAAAGTCCCTGTTCTAACAGGGGAGACAGATAATAAATAACAAAGGCAACAAAAAATAAAACAGATAGAGATGGATGGATTGGGATAGAGAGGTGCTATTTTTCATAGGATGACCAGGGAAGGTCTTTCTGATGATGATGATGATGATGGCATTTGAGCAGAGACCAGAGCAAGTGAGGGAGTGAAGTGTGTGAGTATCTGGGGGAAAGTGCTCTCGACAGCAGGGAGATGGAGTGTGGGAGCCCCAGGAGGGAACACACACAGGCGAGTTTGAGGAGCGGTGAAGAGGCCACTGTATAGCCTGCGTGGACTGTCATTTTGTATTTTGTGACCTGGGATTTCTTTATGAATCAGCTGCCTTTAAAAAAATGACAAATCTGGTATAACATGTTGCAAATTCGATATGTTTGTCTTGCCAGAGATTTGGAATTTTGAAGATAAAATAATCCTTAATAGGATAAAAAATAATCTCTAAGGTGGTCAAAATAAATAAAAGGGAAAAAAGAACCTACTAATATACAAAACAACTTTTGTCATTCTTAAAAGGATGCAAGTTTAATTTCTAAAAAATTGTTAGAAAATCACAGTTATATCAAATGTATTCTTAGACAATTGGATTTTAAAAACCTTTGTAAAATAGGCATGGCACAATTTTAACAGAAAGTGTAGGATATTAATTCTATTTAAGAGATTTTTTAAATGTGTTAAAATTGAATGTGCACATGAAAAAAAGTCAGGAAGAGACAGACATAGACCAATCAAAATATTGATTTGATTTAACAAGAGGAATGTGGATAAATGTCTTAACTTTGAAAAGTGTCTATACCAAAACAGTTTACAAAATGTTCATTGTGCCACGAGACAGCAAATGATAATACTCAGATGCAAAAGCCATCAGAAGGGGTTTGAATTTTTAGAAAATTGCTCAGTAGGTGAACTGGCCTTTGGTGAATGGGGTTTAGGGGAATTGCTCTAGAAGCACAAAGGGATAAGTATAAATGCCTCAGTTCAATTACTAGGCCTGTAATTACCAGCTCTGTGACCTCCAGGAAGTCACCTAATAGCTCTGAATCATCTTTAAAGTGGGCATAACATGTGAGGATTAAAAGAGATAATGTACAAAGTGCATGAGAAACATTAAAGGGAGGCTACCTACCTGCATTATCAGAGCTGGGCGGGAGGGCACTTAGCTGCATAGGCACAGAAGGATTATGTTTTTCACAGGGGCAGTTGTCAGCCCGGCACATTCATGCAATTTCCCAACTGCCAGTGGGTACAGACAGTTAAGTCTCCTTAGCAAAACATCTATTTTAAATGTTTTCTTTTCAATTGAACATATGCACTTCTTTTTTTAAAAAAAAATTGAATTAGACTTATGAGTCATTGAAGGACAGAAGTTACTTCCCAAATTTGCTGTGGTGGCCCAGCAAGAACTCAGTTGCAAGGCATGCTGGGAGGGACATCAATGCAGAATGCAGTAGGGGACAGGGAGGGAAATGACAATGATTGCATTTGTCGAGGTGGCCCCTGATGGCATGTCTGTTGAACACCAAGAGTGTCCAAGAAGTCCTGGTAACTTGGAGTCAACTCTGCGTTGACAGCAGTTTCCAAGGATATGGTCTGCTGTAAGGGTGTTGCTGTAGGAAGCTCTAGCAGTAATCTCTGTCAGGGATGGTTGGGTTGCAAGAAACAGAACAACCCCTCCTCCAAAGTTCTCAAGTTTGTTTGTTTTTTTTTTAAAGGATTTTAAAAAGGAATGAACCAACCAAAGGAGGACTTGTACCTGAGTCTCACAAAGAACTAAATTTTGTAACTGCAGAGCTTTCTGGAATAGATCTCCGTTTCTCCTTGTCTGTGTTTCTTCCTGGTCATGGTAACATGGCTTTTCTGGCCCCTTACAGATTGCCTGTCCACCAAATTCCCTGGGTTTCAACTCAATCTCACAGGAAAGAGAATCTGATTGGTTTAGTGCAGGCCAGATGTCTTATTCCTGGCACAATCAGCTGGTAATTGACTACTACTAACTCAAAAGGAAGGTTTAAGAAGGAATAATTGGTTCTCGTTTCAGGTGGGAGATGTCATCTTGAGTCCAAGGAAACCAACTTAGCTGGAGCAGGGCATAGCCTGCTGTAACAGTGCCAACATGACATTCAGTGAGGGATGGAAGGGGAAAGAGGAAGCTTTGCTGTGCCAGGGCTTTAGGGCAGCTAAAGCCATTCAGGGATCTTGGGTGCAAGAAAGGACCCAAGAATGCATCCAAGGCATGTAAATCTGATCTGGGTAGGAATAAACACAACCTGGTTCTCTCTGCCTTCTTGTTGGTGGCTTTGCATCTTCATTCAATAACCACAGGCCCATAGAATTCTAAAGAAGAGAGATGGTCCTAGCTCTTGAGAACTTTGCTCCCTATGTGGAAGGGCAAGGCCTTGAAAGTTGAAAAAAGTTAGAGGAGCATCAGCTACTTGATTCTGGCAGCAATCCTAAGGCTGTAGATTACAGAGGAAAGAAAAGACATGTGCAACCAACATCCTAGTGAGGCTCTTCGAGTTTGCATGGATTTGACGTGCATCCAATGATGTGTCTTTGCAACACCCCTATGAAGGAGAAGCTAGTATTATCCCCTTCAGGGAGGCAGGGGAGGTTTAAGTATCTGATGCAAGTTCTCAGAGTGGGTAGGCAGTATAACTGGGACTTGAACCCAACACTAGCTCGTGTTAACCACAGCACTGCATAGCTTTTCAAGAGAAACAGATGGATCTGAGTGATAAGCAGAACAGTTTATATACAGGATTAATTCATTGACCAGTATGGGAAATGATAAAAGATTGTTAAATAGGTAAACAGTACTGCAACCCATCTGAGAGCATGATACCTGCTCTTAGACTTGCCCACGTTGTTGATTTTATCTGTCCATGGTATCTTATTAAAAATGGCATGTTTCCCCCTGGGAATTGCATGGATATGATGTGACATCCCACTTTCAGCTATCTTGGAGGAGGAACGATTATTTCTTTGAATTCTCTGCCCTGTCTTGGGCCTCCCAGGTGAATGCTGCACATGCCATCCAGTCATCATTTTAAATCAGACTATCCTCATACTCATGCTCCAAATTTGGGAAATTCTGTGCAATTCTTTTGTATGATGCAGTGACAGATATTTAATATTATTTATTTACTAATTAAATGTGAGAGATGAAGGAGAAAGGAAATTTAAAATTAACCGAAGTCATTTCATGCGTAGGAGACTAGGGCAATGTGTACTGAAGAATAACAAGAATAACAATGACAATTGGAAAGAAGCACAGTTTAGCAGACTGGCTAGTTTGAAAAGAAAGATGGCGAACTTGATTTTCTGAGCGCTTAATTGCAGTTGACAGTGGAACACCCACATAGAGATGTCTTATAGCCAGCTGGAGCAGACTGGAGCTCGGAAGAAAGGAAAGGGATAGACACATAAGTCAAGATTCATCAGCCCAGAAGGATGAAAGTTGAAGTTTTGGACTGTGACAATTCCTCTTCAGAAAACTGAGCCAGCAGGAGAGACCAAAGCTGGGCCTTGAGTCGTTACTCAGTAAATGCTTTTTGATTTTCTTGTGGTACAAACACTAGGTCCTAATCAAAAACTACTGCATGTGACTATGAGAAAGATCTTTTGAGACCTTGGAATAACTTTATAGAAAGAATAAGGGATCAGTAACATTTCAGGGCACTGTGGAGGGTATTGTGTAAGGTTCAGAGGGAGTAGGGGGAAATTTTCAGTGGCCAGAGCCTCCAGAGCTCTTTCTTTGTGCCTCTCATGTAAGGTCTTTAGTCACATTTTATTTTAGATGATAGCTTGAATTTGTTGTGTATTTGTTTTAACCAAAATTCTGAAGGCAAAACCTGTATCTTATGCAACATGTTTGCCCCTTTTATGCCTAATGCATGACTTGCAAAAACAATTGCTCAATAAAAGTTCTAAAACTCACTTCTCTGGTCCATATCAGCTATAGGTGGCCTCTGCAGTGTGTTCCTGACTTTTGAGTTGGAGGTGAGCTTGGTGGGACACAGACAAACGACACTTGTAAAAATGAGTCATTTGGGGTATTGATGGACCAAGCAAAGCCAGACTGAATGTCCAGAGTTGAGAAACTCCACACATGTGTTTGTTTTGTACAGAAACAAAAAATTTCCATTTACGGCTTTCATATGAAGTTTTAAAACTTTTAAATAATTGTGTTTATGTTTTAAAAAAGCAAGTTAATAAAAATATTTTAAAATAAATGTATGTTTGTGGATGAGGCAGGTAAACAAGATGAAGACCTTGAATCCAGTATGGGAGCCAAGGGACGTGTGGGTGGATGGCTTTATACAGTTTATTGTCACTTGATCTCATCCTCCCTTTCTTCTCTTTTGTAACTCCATGCATCCTGTTCTCCGTGTCAGCATCAATAACCATAAAACCAGGGGCTTCAAGTGCTTGTTTTATTTTTCACAATACGCATTAAAATAAACACAAAACTATCAAGGTAATGACATGTATGTCCATAGCTTAACTAAAATTATTTCCTAACCCGTTTGGGGAAGCGTTGCTGCTGGGAAATGTGTCTGGTCTCCCCACTTGTCTGGGGAATCCCTCCCATCAGGTACCCAGTTATTCACAGCAACATCCTGGCAGTGGAATACCGCCTGGCATAGAGTGGGCATCATTAAGCGTTTGCTCAGAAAATGAAAAGACAGTGAGATGCCAGCTGTAATAGCCAGAGTGCTGGTACCAGAGCCAGACTCAGTGAAGTCCAAAGATGATGGGTCTCAGGCTTTCCCTGCAGCCACTCAGTGGTGGAAAAAGACCACAGAAAGTGGCATTCCCCACAGTGGAGCTCTGTCTCCTACACTGGGATTCTGACTAATGAGTTTAGGGGGCAAGCTGAGCTCTTCCAAACAGAAAGCAAGCAAGTGAAGTTTCTCCCTCACTTGTTTCTCTGTGGCCGATGCCATCTGCTAGTTTTAAAAATAATTTTTGAAAGCAAGTGTTTCGGTTCTTTTCAGCATGCAGCAAAGACAGATGCTATTTTTAGGCTTATTTCCTGTCAACCCCCTACCCCAAAAGAATGAGGATCTAGGTGTCAGCGGTTCTGGCTGATGTCCCCACTCCACTACTAAGTTGTATGTGACCATTTTGCAAATCTCATGTGCATTGAACAATGGGAACAGAAATGATAATTCTGCCTCCTTCTCTGCTCTTCATTAGAGGTGTTGAGAGAGTAAAGTAGTATTGGCCTGAGAAAGTCCTTCCACATTTCAAAAATAATTGATTAACCTTTACTCCTCCCCTGTGACCTGCCAGCTTCTCCACCTGCCTTCTCTCCCCACTGGACTGTACACCCTTTCAGGAGAGGACACACTCACACGTCCATGATGTGTCTAGCCAGAACCTTACCACAGGAGGGGTTGAAATCCTGAATCTGCAGCTTAACTACTGAGTGATCTTTGGCAGGTTTAACCTTATCTGAGCTTCACCATTCATGTCTTTAAAAGGGGGAGAATGGTAATACTGGTCATGTTGTTTAGAAAAATAACTGAGATCAAATATATGAAGCACTTAACTCAGTCACATAGTAAATGCTCACACAATGGTAGGTTTATTTCATGATTGCTGCCATTCTGATTATTAGACACTTAAAACACATTTGGCAAATGCTCGTGACATATATATGATGATGCATTATAAGAGGGCTTTTTAAAATGGTGGGTTAAACATTTGTTATATGGTCAATATCATGCTAGACATGTTCCATATGTCATCTTAGTACTTTATGGGGTAGGGTAAGTAACATCCACCTACAGGTGAAGAGGCAGCTGGAGGTTTGAGAAGTTAAGTGACTGCTCAATGTCACACAGCTAGGAAGGAGGGGAAGGAGACTTCCAGTCCTATATTGATTTCAAAAGTGGAAACTGCCCTGCACTTTACTTCACCCCCTGCCCCTGCTCCTGGTCTTACAGCCCCCCACAATAGCTTTGCAACTTTTGACAGCAAACCTTTTACATTGCAACCCAGCCATACTGACATATAAATATAACCTAAACATACATTTCATAAAATAACATTTATTCTATGCTGTAGGGCACTCTGATCATTTCCACTTCTTTCTTTCATTTTTAAGTCGATTGTGTAGTATAAAGGAGTGATTTGACCCAAGTGGAAGTCTCTAAGAAGAGGTGGAGTTATTCCTTCACGTAGCAAACACCCTTAGATGGAAGATGAGAAGGCAGGTCTCACGCAGGTGCTGCCCAAGGACCATAGCATGCATCTGTCTCGTCAGATCAAGCGATAATACTGGGGCTCCACTATTATCTCCATTTCCCAGATAAGGAGACCCAGGTATCTGATAACTTCTGCAGATACACCCAGCTCCCAGGGAGCAGAGCTGGGTTCCCAATAAAGTCTTTCTTGCACTACTCTCTGGGCATCTACTACATGCTGGTCATGGCACAGGAATGGGGCTTACACAGCTGAGTTGGACAGAGTGACTTGAAGTACTTCCCATCTCCCTTGAAAGATGTGTTGAAAAATTTCCCTGTATGTGGTATAGATTTCTTTCTGGCCCTAATTCTTTTACTTCTGGATATGTTCTCCTAAGGCTACTATTTTTCACACTTTAATCATTCTTATTTTCCCCATAGTCACTGTGTTATTTATTACTGCGCACCTGAAAACTCAGTGCCTTAAACATTTATTATCTCACAGCTTCTGTGGGCTGGGAGCTCAGGAATGGGTTCCTGGGGTGGTTCTGGCTTTGGGGCCTCAAATGAAAGTTGTATGTCTTCTTGGGAGAAGTGTCTTTTCAGGTCCTCTGCCCATTTTTAAATTGGACTGTTTGTTTTTGTTGTTGAGTTGTGTATGGCTTCTTCATGTATTTTGGATATTAGCTCCTTATAGGAGGTATTGTTTGCAAATATCTTCTCCCATTCAGTTGGTTGTCTTTTTGTTGTGTTGATAACATCTTTTGATATGCAGCTTTTTAGTTTAATTTATTTTTGCTTTTACTTTCTTTGCTTTTAAGTCAAATTCTTAGAATCCTCTCTGAGACCAAGGTCTGTTAAGTTTAGTACCTATACTTTCTTTAATATATTTTATTGTTTTAGGTCTTATAGTTAGGTCTTTATCATGCTAAGTGAAATAAGTAGACAGGAACAGACAAGAACCGTATGATTTCAGTAGGATATAAAAAAGGAAGCAACAAATGCAAAAACAAAACAAACAGACTCACAGATGCAGACAGTTTGGTGGTTACCAGAGGGGAAGGGAGTGGAGGAAGGATAAGGAGGGTAAAGGGGATCAAATACATGATGATGGAAGGAAACTAGACTATGGGTGACGAGCACATAATGCAATATACAGATAATGTATTATAGAATTCTACACTGCAACTTATGTAATGTTATTAACCAATGTCACTTCAGTAAATTTAATTAAAACATTGAAATCCATTTGCCAGCTGGTGTGTCAGTCATCTGAAGGTCTGGCTGGGGCTGGAGGATGTTTCCAAGGTGGGTCGCTCACGTGGCTGGGAGTTAGCACTGGCTGTTCGGCAGGAGGTCTTTGTTCTCTGCCACATGTACCATTCCACAGTGCTGCCTGAGTGTCCCCACAGCATGGTGCCACCTTCCTCCAGAGCAAGTGATTTAAGATGGAGCAAGATGGAATCTGTCATCTCTTTTATGACCCAGTCTTGAAAGTCATATAGTCATTTTTACTGTAAACTGTTGGTTACCAAGTCTGCCCTGCTCCTTGTGGGAAGGGCCTATGCAAGGATGTGAAAACCAGGAGGTGAAAAACCAAGGTGGGGGCATCATGAAGGTATCAGTAGGCCCACCTATAAACTGTAATAGGACCTACTTAATATTTTTCACTTTTTACTAAAATTAGCTTTATCCTAAATAATATCCATTAAGTCCCAAGACTCATGTGCTAATTATATTTTTCAGTACAAATTAATATAAACTTAGAGTTGTTAATTAAAAAGGAGATTACTGAACTACCTGTGCTCACCTGTATACTTCCAGTGGCCTAAAGGCTGCACATGGGGAAACAATGGACCTGGCAGCTAGAGGCCTGTCATAGAGTCCTGGTGGTCTTAGGTCATAAGTCCCAGCCATTCTCTGCTCTCCATTTGGAACCTGAGAAATGACAGATGTTGATGTTGTCATGTTGTCTTCCTCCAGGACCGCCTGTACTTCGTGATGGAATATGTGAACGGCGGTGACCTCATGTACCACATCCAGCAGGTTGGCCGGTTCAAGGAGCCTCATGCTGTGTAAGTGAGAACTTTGCTGTGCATTTCCCTTGGGATATGTGGGCAGGTTGTTAGTTCCTTTGGATTTGTAGCTGAATAGGGATTTTAAATATTTGGGGCTGCTTCTTCAAATGAGAAAGGTATGGCTAGGGGAGAAAAGCACTCTGCTCAATGTGGGATGCTTCTTTCTTCCTAACACCAGCTAAGAACTTGATGCCTGAAAACCGTAGCTGTTTCTTCATCTTAATTCTTCCTCCTGACTCCCAAGGAAAGATCTCTAGCTTCCTTAGAGAATGTCATTGTGAGTTTTGTTCATTCATTTGTCAATATTTAACGAGAGCTCACTATGTGCTTGGCCCAAACAGTTAATTGAAACTTGCTCAAGATCACAGAGCTAGTGTGAGGCAGATCCAGAATTCTGACCCAAATCTTAGCTCATGTTCTCTGTCCTGCACCATGGTCCCTTTACGTACCCCTACTCTGGGAGATGAGGACTGGCTGTTCTTTGTAGCTCCTGGTGTGGGGAGACTGGTCCAAGTCCATTCTGTTCCCTTCAGTCTATAAGGCAGCCCTCTCTCTCTTTTTTTTCATCAAATAATTTTTATTGTTTTTCTATTATAGTTGCACCAATTTTTCTCCCTTTGCCCTCCTCTGACCATCCCATCGCCCCCCTCACCCCGCTTCCACCATCAATTCCCAAACTAGTGCACATGTCCGTGGGTCATTTATGGATGTTCTTTGTCTAGTCCCTTCCCCTTCTTTCCACCATTATCCCCCTCCCCCACCCCCCATTCTGGTCACTTTCAGTCTGTTCCATGTTTCCATGCCTGTGGGTTTTTTTTGTCCATTAGATTCTTCTTCTAAGTGAGATCATATGGTATTTGTCTTTCACTGACTGGCTTATTTCACGTAGCATAATATTCTCCAGTTCCATCCATGCTGTTGCAAAAGGTAGGAGTTCCTTCATACTTTCTGCTGAGTGGTATTCCATTGTGTAAATGTTCCACAGTTTTTTGGTTCACTTATTTACTGATGGGCACTTAGGCTATTTTGAGCACTTGACTATTGCAAGTAGTACCACTATGAACAAAGGGGTGCGTAAGTTCTTTTGAATTGGTGATTTGGGATTCTTAGTGTATATTCCCAGCAGCAGAATATAATGTCATCATGTTTCTCCCCTGCTGTTGGTTAATAGGAGTATGGCAAGTCCTGGAGTGAGCCATGATAGCCTTACCTAGGGCATTTGCAAAGATCTTACGGTCCCTCAGCAAGTTCCCAGGACTGAGCTAGGGCCCCATCCTGTCGTTCCAGAGGCTTCTGTTCAGTGCAGCCTTGCCCGATCCTCCCACCTGCCAAGATTATGGTCGCTGTATTCTGGTAGGGTTTGCATTCTTGCACACGTACACAAAGGCACACATGTACATGCATGCATCCACACACATGCACACATGGGTACGCACACACAACATATATTATCAGGACACATAACATCGTGCCTAAAGCCCTGCCCAGCCCTTGTGGTATAACTGGGCTTTTTGGTTCTCTCCAAACCTTTTGCCTCCTGGGCCTTTAGTAAGAGATTTTCCATCCTGGCTGGGTCATTTATTAGCTGTATAACTTGGCCAAGTTATTTCATGTCACTAAGCCTCAGTTTTCTCATTTAAGGAGCAGAGATGTAATAATAGAAACCATATCATAGGATTGTTATTAAGATTAAATCAGATAATAACACAAAATGAAGCTAGGTAGTGGGCCAGTCTTCAGCAGATGGTAGCTGTCATTATTAAGATATTTTAACCTGGTATAATCTGAAACGATCATTCTCCATCTAGTCCATCATGTGCCATGGCCTCCTCCCCACTAAGTAATTGCTGAATGTCTGCCCACCCTGATTTGCTTTTAAGGCAGCCTCATAGCTCTCTAAACCCTGCTCATTCATCCACACTCCTCTAGTTTGTTTTATGAGATGAGGGGCTGACTATCCTTGGTGTGGCATTGATGCCCTACGCCCAGTTCAGTATTATATTGAATTCTGAGAGTTGCCAAGCATATGGTGTCCTTGCATTTCTCCATGACTTTTTTTAAATTTCAGATTTTACGCTGCAGAAATTGCCATCGGCCTGTTCTTCTTACAGAGCAAGGGTATCATTTACCGGTATGTGAGCACTGTTGTACTTTCCATCTTCTCATCTCCCTTTGCTCCTCCCTTCCCTGCCTCCTTCTTTAACTGTTTTTAAAATTAGACTCCGTGGTGGGGGAGGAATCCTCCAGTGCTAACTTGGGCATGTGTTCTACCAGGCAGCATCGCCCACTGCCCTGGCAGTTTGGCAGCTTTGTGTGGGGATAACGATCCCTGTGGACGCTGCCACCAGGGATGGTTTGGAGTCTCAAACCTGAGACCATTTGCTGTTAGAGGAGGAGGCTCACCAGTAGGGCCCAGCACTTCTTTCTCTTGCCCCTGGACCCCATATTTGGGAAACAAGCAAAGAATGTTGGCTGTCAGAATATGATAGATCATACTATTATGAAACAAATTGTGTTGTTTTATTGTGACCACTATTAGAAATGGATTTCCTAGTAGCTTGCCCTGAAAGACAGGATTAAGGTTGGGACTTGGCATTTGCCTGTTTCTGGAGGAACAAGTGTATGTCATAGCTGTGTGAGTCATACATTTAATGTTTCATACAAGGCAGACTGTTGAGCCCGAGGCTGCTATTTGTCAGTGAGTCTGGGGTGTGCAATTCTTCTTACACCACATGGATGCAAATAGCATAGACAGTGCTGGCCTGGGATGCTTTGTTAGACGAGAGATACAGGCAGGGTCACAGGGCCTCTGAAGGGCACTTGGCATGGGTCAGGGTCTGTTTAAGAGGCCATGATGAGCCACAGAAGTTCATTTCATTTTTCATTTGACAAACATTTATCTAAAGCCTAGTATGTGATAAGTGCTGTTCCAGGTGGTGAGGGTGCAGCTATGAGAAAAATAGGCAAAGCCACCTGCCTTTGTAGAACTTGTAGTGGTGGGAGACAGTTACATAAACTAAAATGTAACCTGTCAAGTAGTGATAAGAGCTATGGAGAAACATCAAGCAGTGGAGAGGGCTGATGTGTGCTGGGTGGTGCTAGGGTGCCCATCATTATGCAGACAACGTGGGATTAGGGACTGAAGAGTTAGGGTGGCCTTGGAGTCCTGGACCTTTTAAAGCAACTGAAGGATGCGGGACTACAAGGCATAATGGGATCAACTCTGGTGGTCTCAAGGCAGGTAAGGTGGTGAGTCTGCGGGTGCTGGTGGGATGGAGGGATGGAAGGTACGGGCCTTTCCAGAAGCCTGCAGAATCCTGGGGCCTTTTCCACTCCTCAAAGTGGTGATATTAAATCTGGTTGGGGAGGGACAGTGTTATACTGAAGACCGAGTCCCCACTCACCCTTTAGTCCTGATAATGGAAGGTAAAAGTCAGAAGGAGGAGTGGTTTTACCTGGCACGTGTCCTAGGGACTGGCCTAGGAAAGCTTGGAGCACTCGGGTTCTCTCAACTGGTTTTTCTCTTCCATTATTCTCCTAGATATAAAACAAAAAAATTGTGAAAAATATGCCATCCTATGAAAGATAAGGGGTCTCTAACTTACATCAGTTTGTGAAGTGCCCCTGGATGCAGGAAGCCTCTGCAGACACTCTGCCCTTCATTTAGCATTCTGAGGGCCTCTCTTCTCAGATCTGGTGTCTCACTGTGTCCTCGTGAGAAATTTGGCACAGTTGGATTTGTAGAAAAAGAAAAACACAAAGGTTTGTGGTCCCTTCTTGATCTTCCTGCCAGGTTGTAAGCTGTTGGAGGGTTAGGGATGCTTTATTTTCACCTCTGTTCCCCCACAACACCTAGCACAGTGTTTTGCACAAATGAGTGGCTTTTGGTTGACCTAAAATACGTAACATTTATTAAGTCTCTAAATTCTTATGTTTACAACAGTGACCTAAAACTTGACAATGTGATGCTGGATTCTGAGGGCCACATCAAGATTGCTGATTTTGGCATGTGTAAGGAGAATATCTGGGACGGGGTGACCACCAAGACGTTCTGTGGCACTCCAGACTACATCGCCCCTGAGGTGAGAGCTGACGGGACCCCAACACTCGTGTCCATTGCACCGATGTCCCTTGCTTCCTAGGTGGCCACAACAGAGCAAACCTCAGGCTGTCCTTCTCCTGTTCTCCAGATCATTCCTTTGAGATCATGCATGTAGATTAACTCAGCACACATTCAGAAGCGCAGGTCCACAATACATCAAGGTTTGGGAGAAGTTTAAGTAAAATCAAAAGAGCCATCCATCACATATCAGTAAAATTTTTCATCAAGCTGCTGTGGCTTATGGGCAGATGATGCCTCCTATCTGTGGCATTGCAGTGTTTGTTAAGAGGAGGGAAAAGAGAGACAGTGGTCCCCTGGGCTGACATATGACACAGGATGTGTCCTAATAAGTGTGCAGTAGTTGTACTGAACCCTGGTAGATTAGGAATTTTTCTTCCTGTGATGAAGACACAAACGAAAGGATAAAGATTTAATTTGGGTACCCACCTCCCTTCCCAAAGGAAATAGTTGGTTGCAGAATGAGTTTCCCCAACACATCATGGTCCAGAAATTTGTGCCAGAAGATAGTTTTCCTTTTTCTCTGAATTGGTCCCCAGAAAGGTTACTTTCTGTGCAATCTGTTACTAGGCTTTTTAAAGGAATGGAACTGAGAGTATGGCACAGACTCTTGGAAGTGGACATTCTGGAATTCCTCTTTTCTTGACTGTTTTTCGCTTGATATGTAACAATGGTGATAGGGAGCCCCATGTAACTAAATAACTCAGCACAAAATTTAAAAGCTGCATTCTCTTTTACCAAAGCAGGTCCTCTTCCAGGTACCTAGTTTACAACACACGCATACACACACACTCAGGTGGAAGGATATGTATTCAAAATCCTTTCTTTACCAAAACACTATTCTTGACAGACAACCTCAGTGATTATCAATAAAGGAATGGTTAGCTCCAATATGTGACATTCCTATTAAGAAATACTATGGAGCCTTTATGAAGCTCAGAGTACATTTGTGTATACTAACTTGAACAATAGCTATCAGTCAGGGAATAGGCAGTAGACTGAACTATCTATAGTATGGAATACTACTGGGAATTGATTCAAAAGAGTGAGTTAGAGTTATATGTAGATATGGAAAGATCTTCAAGACATATTGTTAAGAGAAAAAAAATGAAGGTTCAGACTGATGAATGCAACATGATACCATTTGTAGAAAATTGAACAATACACAGAACACTGCTATACATTTCCTGTGAGTATGTGCATGAGCGTGTAAGAACATGGAAAGCCTGAAAGATTACAGGTTTTATAACATTGGCTGCCTTTGCGGTCAAGGGCATGGTGAAGGGAAATGTAGCTCAATCTGCATACAGTTTAAAATTTTCACACTGTAAATGTATTCTTGCATTATAATACTTGAGTCATTAAAAAAATCAACCCTTAAAAGAATTAATCCTTTGTAGGACCCCATGGAGTTTCTACTATGTGGTCTATACTGGTTTATTGTCAGACACTTTTCCTGAACTGCCTTGAGTTCAGTAATCTCAGGCTCTCTACTCTTGCTGCACTTAACAGCCACCTGAGGAGCTTTTAAAATGTAGGTGTCAACCTGAATCAACAGAGTTGGACTCTTTGCAGGGTGGGGCCCAGTGTCTGTGGTTTTCAGCAGTTGCTTGGTGGTTGTGATGCCAGCATGACCAAGGGGCCCCCTCCAGCCCAGTGACGGAGCAAGAGGCAGCACCTCCCCCCCCGCCCTTTGCCATCAGCTAATCTCTGGCACCTTCTTTCACATCCTCAGGCTCTCTTCTCCTGTGTAACAGGATTAACTGGTTAGGTTCTCATGAAGATGAATACGACATGAAGTGAAGACACCATCAATGAGAAGAGTCCTCACAGAAAGCCTTCCCTCTGGTGGTTCATTCCCCTTGGAGGGCATTTCCGATCTTAGTGGGGGCTGAGGTGGGACATGGCGTTTGATAAATGGACCAAGTTTGTGCAGACACATTTACTCAATAAAACATGCTATCACTGAATTAGAGAACTTTCGAGTAACAGCAAACATTTTGAGGGTATAATATGTGAGAGGCACATATTTTTCCTCCATCCTCACAAATCCTATGACATGATAGATATTATGAACTTTGTTTGGTAGATGAAGAAACTGAGACTTTAAGAAGTTATATTTCTCTTTCCAAGATCGCACAGCTGGGAAGTAGCAGTCAGGATCCCAGGCTGGGGCTGTTTTACCTCAGACCTTGGCCTTTTACCTTTGCTCTATCACCTCTGAACCCCTTTGATAGATAGGTTTACACCCTACATACTGAAATATGGATGGTCACAGCCCTTCTTTGACGCGCCCTAGCAATTTGGTAGTAAGTATCAAAAACCTGAAAATTGTAAAATTGTGTATGTCAATTGATCCCCCAAATCTACTTCTAGGAATTTATTTATTTATATAGCAAAAAAAATGTAGCACTTTATTTGTACACTTAAAAAGTTGTACATGGGGAATCAAGATGGCGGAGGAGTGAGTGGAAGTCACACTGACCTCCTTCCAGGATCAACCTGGAATTACAACTAAATTGTGAAGAAATCACCCAGAACAAACAGCTGAACAAGCAAGAGAGGAGCCTTGTAACCTCAGAGACAGAAGAATCGGCGTTAGCATGATCTAACTGGTAAGGAGTGTGGTACAGACCTGTGACGGTGGGCGGGGTGCCCACGGGTGGCAGCACCAAAAGGATATTGAAACGGCCTGTTGGATCTCCCTGAGAAGAGTGGGGTCTAAAACAAAAATGGGGATCTCCAGCCCATAGCACCAGAGCCCAAAAAGTACACAGCTGCAAAAAGCGGCAGTGTTGCTCTCTGCCAGAGACAGGTGGCTAGAGACCCAAAGAACTGTTTAAAGGGCCAATACAAAACTTTTATTTGCAGTCACTTACCCTGGTCTCCGGCAAAGGCAGGGGCAGAGTGGGCTAGAGATGTCTGAGGAGAGACTGAGGAAGGAGGCTTTGAGGAGAGAACTAAGAGAGTAGCCATTGTGATCTCGGTGCTGAGTCATCCCCCCTGCGGCAGCAGCCATCTTGCTCAGGCAGAGCCCATGACCCCTGAGTGGCACCTGCATCAAAGGACCCAATAGCCCCGCCCCCAGGTGGGATTCCACCCCACCATGTGCTGTCTAAGCTGCCTGCTGAGTGCAGAGTGGCAGCCACAGACAATAAATCCCTAGCAAAAGGGGGCACAGAGAAGTCTGGCGACACTTCAGGAGAGACAGCTTGGAGGCTTTAGGGAGAGAACGGAGAGAGTAGCTGGCAGGATCCCAGTGTGGACTCCTCCCCCATATGGCAGCTGCATGAAAGGTCCCAATAACCCCGCCCCCAGAAGGGACTCTGCCCCACCCTGAGCTGTCTAAGGTGGCCTGCTGAGTGCAGAGAGAATAGATTAACAGCTGAAGGAGACAGCCACAAACAGTAGATTACTGGAAGTCTTGAACAGACTGCCTAAGGTCGGACAGGGTCAACATCTGACATCATCAGAGGCAGATCCAGAAAGTAAAAACAGTGGTCTCCAACCATAGAAGTTCACACCACCAAGTCAGGAAATCAAGACAGATCAATTTAAGAAGCAGAAGCAAAAGAGAAGAGTCTCACAAATAATGGGAAGACAGAGAAATACACTGCACTCAAAGGGAAAGGAGGAATCCCCACAAAGACAACTAAATGAAATAGAGGCAAATAAACTATCAGATATTGAGTTCCAAACAATGGTTCTAAGGAAGCTCAATGAGCTCAGTGAGCTCAGAGAGAATTACCAAAAACTACAGGGAAACTATGAGGAACTTACTGCAAACTATATCGGCATGAAAAAGGACACAGAAACTATCAATAGGAGACAAGAGGAAATGAAGAATACAATTTCTGAATTGAAGGACATAGTAGAAGGAATCCAAAGCAGGCTAGATGGAGCCAAGGACCGAATCAGTGAGCTGGAAGACAAGGTAGCAAAGAGCTCCCAGAAAGAGCAAGAAAATGAAAAAAGACTCAAAAAGAATGAAGAGGTATTGAGGGAGATGCAGGACAACCTGAAACGTAATAATATGTGTATAATAGGGATACCAGAAGGAGAAGAGGAGGAAGAAGGGATAGAGAACCTGTTTGAAAAAGTAATGATGGAAAACTTCCCCAATTGGAGGAGAGAAAAAGTCACACAAGTCCAGCACAGAGAGTCCCATTCAAGAGGAATCCAGTGAGGCCCACTCCAAGACACATCATCATTAACATGGCAAACATCAAAGACTAAGAGAGAATCCTAAAGGCAGCAAGGGAGAAACATACAAGGGAGCCCCAATAGGACTAGCAGCTGAATTCTCAACAGAAACACTGCAAGCCAGAAGGGAGTGGCAAGAAATATTCCAAGTCATGAAAAGCAAAGGCCTGTAACAAAGACTGCTCTACCCAGCAAGGCTCTCAATTAAAATGGAAGGCGAAATATGGGGTTTCCCAGACAAAAGAAGGCTGAAAGAATACACCTTCACCAAACCAGCACTGCAATATATGCTAAAAGGACTGCTTTAAGATGAAGAAAAAGTTTCTATGAATACCCAGTTCCTTTCAGAGTTGCCAATACTTGATATTACCAATATTTTTAATACCCATTAATCTGATTGTAGCAATGATGTTACTTTAATTGTTCCTTTTTTATTTGTTGAAACTAAACCTGTTTTGTATCTTTCTTTCCTATTTCTATTATTTTTTAAAAAAAGCTTTAAATGACTTTTTGGTATTCTTATCCGTTTATTGATTAAAGGTTTGTAGAACTTATTTCAAAAAAAAAACCCTATTAACTATGTTTTAGATGTGTTGCAAATACTTTTTGATTCTATTCCTGGTCCTTTAACTTCTTTTATATGTATATTACTATATAGTTAAGTGTTTAATTTAGTCATATTGTTAATATTTTTTTATAGCTTCTGGGTTTGAATATTTTACTTCAGGTCATGAAAAATATTAGTTTGTATTTTCTCCTAAAACTCCTTAGATTCTACATATTGATTTTTAACTCACCTGAATATTTCTTGTATAATGTGTGAAATAGGGCTCTGTATTTGTTTTATTTCAAGAAATAATGGTCCATGCACCTTATTTGTTGAATAAGCCTTATTTTACCCATTGACTTGAAATATCAACTTAATCCTATATTGTTAGACAGATATATATATTTGTCTCTAGAATGTTCATTGTATTTCATTGAACTACTTGATTATTTCTGTGCTGGTGTCATGTTGGTTTAATTGCTGAGACTTTATAAGGGTTTTAAATTTTTTTTAATATAATTAACTTTGACATTTAAAAAAAATAAATAAAATCAGTCTGCCTTTAAGAAAGAAAGAGAGAGCGATAGAACTGCTATCTTTTGTGACAACATGGATGAAACTGGAGAATATTAAACTAAGTGAAATAAACCAGTTGATAAAAGACAAATATCATATGATCTCACCTATAAGTGGACTGTATTCAACAAAATAAACTAATGAACAAAATAAACCACAGGCATGGAAACATGGAGCAGACTGAAAGTGACTAGTGGGGATGGGGAAAGAGGACAATGGTGGAAAGAAGGGGAAAGGACTAGACAAAGAACATGTATGAATGACCCATGGACATGGACAACAGAGTGGGAATTGACTGCGGGAGCGGGGGTGGGGGTGGGATGGGTTGAGCAGGGTAAAGGGGGAAAAATGGAGACAACTGTAATAGAATAAACATGATTTATAAATTAAAAAAGTAAAAAAAAAGTTGTACATAGAAATTTAAAATACAGTTCTGCAAAACTGGAAGGACTCTCAGGGGAAAGAGAATGTGTTGCCTTCCACATTGTCTTCCAACTTAGGAGTTGTTCTTAAGGAAAAAATTAGACAAATGTTGAAACATCTATACAAGTATATCTATTGTAACATCAGAAGAAACCTAATCAATTAGGAATTGATAAAATAGATTTTGTGTAGCCATTCAGTGGAATGCTATATTAAGGTAAACCTGATTATGTTGATATACAAATATTAGCATGGAAATTTTAAGTGAATAAAGTACTTTATTAATATTCCACAAATTAAAATATTTATGTTTCGCTCTGGCTGGTGTGGCTCTGTGGATTGAGCGCCAGCCTGAGAACCAAAAGGTCACCAGGTCGATTCCCAGTGTAAGGCCTGTGTCTGGGTTGCAGGCCAGGTCCCCAGCAGGAGGCACAAAATGCAACCACACATTGATGTTTTTCTCCCTCTCTTTCTCCCTCCCTTCCCCTCTCTAAAAATAAATAAATAAAATCTTAAAAAAATAAGGTGTCTTATGTTTATATAAAACACATATATATACACACAGAGTTTAATCTGCATTAATAGAAAAGAATCCAGAAGGAAATAGTTTAAAAATCAATCATAATTTTTATTTCAATTAAGGATTATGGATGATTTTAATTGTATTCTCACCTATATTTTAAATAGTAAAATATTAATAAATGCTATTATATTTTTAACTTAAATTTTTTTAATTTGAGTAAATAAAAACATAAAATTTACCATCTTAACCATCTCTAAATATACCATTCAGTAGTGATAAGTATATTCACATTGTTTTATAAATGTTACTACTTTTATAATAACAAAGACAGTTTTTCTTCTTAAAAGGTCACACTCACTGTGTTAAAATTAAAAATAACGTACCATACTATGACTCCAAAAGGCCATGTTACATGCACAGATGTTTTCCCCACCTGCAGGCACCTCTGTAAGGGATATCCAAATTTCAAAGGTGAAGAAACAGTTTGGGTGGGCACCGGGCTCCCTGTCCACTGTTTTTGACATGCAGTGACCTGCATCTGGGACTATGACAGTCAATTTAATCTTTCACAATAGGCACGTGACAGGCAGAGGAAGACCTCTCCCTCCACCCCTGCCCCCAACGATGGTTCACTCTCACTGTGGAGGGGGCGTTCACTCTCCAGCTCTGATGGGAACCTGCACGCTTCCCTGATGGACTGCCTTCTGTCTTCCAGATAATCGCTTATCAGCCCTACGGGAAGTCAGTCGACTGGTGGGCATTTGGAGTCCTGCTGTATGAAATGCTGGCTGGTCAGGTAGTTGAATTTTAAGTGATTTGTAGGAAAAGTCCTCCCTCAACCCCATCTGTCTGGTTTCTTTAGGGGAATGTTGTCAGCTTGATGCCCACTCATAGATCTGAACTGCCGCGACCCGTGTGGAGTGGTGGTCCCTGAGTGGGAGTGACAGGAGATTGAAAAAGGACAACACAAGACAGTTTAGACAAAAGTGGGGGGCAGGTGGGGCATTGTCCTCTGATGGAGAGACAATGACAATGACCACAGCCTCTGCATTTATTTTATAGGGGTTGGTTAGATAAAGCTCAGGGGAGTTTTGCAGACTTAGGGAAATGCTGTGGGCACAGATTGTTCTGTTCCCAGACTATCTACATGATAAAACTTTCTTCTGGAAAGGATGCAGTTGTCTTCAGCTGAAGCTTGCGGTTACCTACTCCCTTCTCAATCCCTGCGGACTTGGGCTGCCGTCAGCTGCCAGCTTGCTCTGCCTTGCAGATGCAAGCAGTCAAGCATGGCCTTGCCAAGTGCATAACCTGGCTTTTGACGTCAGCCTTCACTGTGCCCCACACTGAACCTCTCTGACTTCCACAGCCTTGCAGTGACCCTAGCCTGCTGGCCGTTTTTCCTCATCTTCTTGCTGGCAGCCCTGGAGTGCAGCCTCCCTGGGGCCCCAGGGAGGAGGGCCTGCTGGTCTGGGATGGTTGCGGAGGTTCAGGAAGGAATCCTCTTCCTCACTCCCTGTCTTCTGTCTCACAGGCACCCTTTGAAGGGGAGGATGAGGATGAACTCTTCCAGTCCATCATGGAACACAACGTGGCTTATCCAAAGTCTATGTCCAAGGAAGCTGTGGCCATCTGCAAAGGGGTGAGTGAGCTCCTGAAAGCTTTGGGCTAGGACCACCACATCCAGGGTGCAGGTAGTGCCCTGCACTAGGCTGCCCCACCTGGGAGGAGGAACGGAGACCAAGCTCCACCTCCTACCCTACTCAGAGACCTGCTACATCCCAGAGGAAATGGCCTTTTTTCCTCATTTGCACAAAAGTGCCGTAAGGGCCGCCTGTCACCACATGTTGCTGCTGGCTGGGCTCCAGTCTCTGGCCCGGCTCCAGTCTCTGGCCCAGCCCCAGAATGCTGACTGGGACGGATGAGGGAGGAAGCACAGAGATCCAGCAGAAGAGCTGGATCACATGGGAAGGTGAGAGAGGTCTGCGGCATGAATCCACAGCCGTGCCCAGGTCTGCTGCGTGTGTGTGGTTAATTCTAAGAGCAGGTAGCTTTTGTTTGAAGGAAATATACTTTGAAGGATTGCCTAGATAAGATGACCCAAATTCAGTCACCCTAACTCACCACCCATTCCCTATTCAACACCCAAACAGCACAAAGCACTCACATTTGTACACATGCGGCTTCCGTAAATCTCACTTGTGAAGAAGGCAGAAAAACACCTGTTTTTGGTGCATCTGCTTATGCATTTGGTGTGAGGCAGGCTTGTGCCCACAGTGACCTGGGTGAGTCCCTGGACATGAGTGGGCTTCACTTTCAGTGCCACTGGGCTGACCTGACGTGCCTTTGTATTTTGCAAAGGTCCCCATGTGGCTTGAAAACCATATGCCTTTAAACATGTTATCCAAATGTGGCAACTTTTCAGCTGTGACAAATGTAAAAGCAACACTATGAGACCTTGGAGAATAGGGCCCAGAAATGCCTCCGTTTTCAAGTATTTGCTGTCTCCGCAGTCAGTGGTTCAGGCATGTTCTTATGGTTAGAGCATGTCTGTGCCTTTTAGTGGGTTCCCACCTGTGTGTCTGAACACAGAAGGCCTGCCAGTTCTAGATCCTGGGGTGTTTACCGATTCCCCATTGCCCGCCCCAGCCCTGCTCTTCCTGGGCCGTCAGGTGTCCTGTGAGCTGCCCCAGGCAACAGAATGCTGGAGCAGTTGGGCGGTTCGGTCTGGCCTCTCAGCCTAGATGCACCTCTGTCACACCTGCGAAATTCCCATTCTTAGTAAATCACCTAAGCTTGGTGTTTAAGCTGCCTAGGTTAATATACAAATATCCCTGGGGAAACCACATGTGAATTTGTCTCAATCTCTGCATCTTAAAGTGAATTGGTTAAAAATATTTTTTGTGAAGGTATAAGACAGGGGCAGAGAATTGAGACCTGCAGGTTCATTAGGAACTTAAACAAGGCTTATAGAAAACAGAGGGCGCAGAGTGAGGCCAGTGCAGACCCCTGTAGATTTTACGGTGGGGAGAGAGAGGGAGGAGGACATGCATTGAGGTTTCAGTTTGTTTAGTGATTGCCAACATTTAAAAATCAGGGATTTCCTGTAAACATTTGGCTTTCCAGTTTCTCTTAAAAAATGCGATGTTGCTATGGTGATCCTGGCATTCCTGCAAAACATCAGTCAGCTGGATTGGGAGCCAGTGCCCCCTTTAGATAGAGCATGCTCTCTCCAATTTGCAAAAATCCCCATGTGACCCAATTCCATTTGGTTTCAAATCCTGATCCTGGCATTATTAGCCCTTTGACACAGGGAAATGGTTTGACCTCATCTGTAGATCGAGGATAATGATGGGACTGCACATAGGGTTCTCGGGATTAAAGGAGTCAGTGTATGTGAATGCCTTAGAATAGAGCCTCCTGCTCTTCCTCCAAACCCTTGAGCTTTATCGTTACTGTTACTAATTCTGGCACTACTGTGTTACATGGCAGGCTCCTCTTGGCACCTGAGTTTGCACCCCCCAAAACAGAAATTTTTAAAGTGGGGGATTTTGGCAATCGAGAGCCCCTTTGCAAATCTCCACTTTCAGCTTCCTAGGTGCATGGTCTTGATCAAGTTAACTTTGCATCTCTGGAATTTTATTTTTTAGTATTCATTGAACAGAGTTTTTGAGAGTGTTAAATAACATAACATAAAAGAAAGCTTCTTGAGTGGTTTTGGTGCATAGTACGTGCTCAATACACACTCAAGACCTTCCCCATCACAACTGTGCCTGGACTGGACAGCTGGGATTTCTACGTGGGTCATGGAGGAGAGAGGATTTTCCAGGTCAGCTGCATTCAGCTTCAGCTCCAATTAGCAGTTTCCCTGGTAGAGCAGATTTCTATTAACTTAGGACCCATAACCTTCAGGGGTTAACTGGGGTGACTTTCCAACTACTGGATTTGGGGACCTTTCTGAGTTCGGTGGGCTGAGTCCAGTATGAGTTCTTTCTTCAACGTTGGGCCTCCAAAGGAGTGATGCTCAAGTGAGCAGCCAAATGCTTCCTCCTGAATGACAGGCCCCAGGGGATTTATCTGGGAGGCTATCAGAGCTGGGAAACACTGATTAAATCCAGGAGTCTACGTAGCTTGAGGCACATGGCAGGAGTGCAGGAACTGGGCAGAGCCTCTTGTTAGTGCCAGGTATTTCTGCAAGTGACTTTTCTGTGCTTGGCATTCTACTTAGATGAAAATTAAGCAAGGCTTTTGAATACAGTCTCAATTCAAGTGAAAATGCTCCTTCTGTATCCATTCTATTAAAGACTCTACTTTCTATTAAAGAAAAAAAAATCAGTGTATCTTTGCTCAGATCGCCACTCCCACTTTGAACTTTGAGAAGACAGAAGCCCAAACTGACTGCACATCAACATGAAAACAAGCAGGGACTGAGTAGGACAGGGCTGGAGCGCTTTGGGTAAGGCAGGTCTGTGCAAGGCACAGCTCTGTGACTTAGCTGTGTGACTTGGACAGATGACTACTTTACTGGACTTTTTTTTTTTTTTTTTTTTTTTTGCCTAGAAGATGAAGAAAATAGTTGGTAAGATCTCTAAGCGTTGTTGTGAAGGTGAAAGGTATAATGGGTGATGGCTGGGAAGTCTTTGGCACAGAGCCTTCTCAGTGCATGGGACCATTGATGATATTATTAGTAATAGTACTAGTAGCCATGATTTCAAAGCCCTTTCTGTCCTCCATCCTAATCCTACCAATATCAAGACTTGGCTAAATTTGCTCACCCTCCAGAAACCCTTCCTGACCAAGCCAAGCCATGAATACCTCAGGGGAAACCACACACGAAGAATTCTTCCATTTCTCTTAAAAGCCCACGTTTTGGAGTTAGGCAGTGGTAGGATCCAATCTCTGCTGTTTACTATCTCTGACTCCTTGCTAGTTGCTCAACCTCTGTGAGTGTCAACTGCCTTATCATTTGATGGGAAAAGTGATATACACAACTCACAGGATTATTGTCAGAGTCAGTGCATGTAAATAAAGAGTTAGCTTAAAACATTAAGTGCCCAGTTATTTTTTCCCCTGGAAGATAAAGCACATATGGAAAATATGTGTGTATGGGGGTTGGGGAGAGGCGGTTTCTGATGATAAATTTTCTTTTAAGCAGGAATCAGCTAAGCTGAATATCCAACAGAGCAGGTGTGGCTTGCTGGGTTCCTCCCTTCTCCACAATCAGCAAATCCTGGCCAATTCTAAGGGCTCTGACATCATGGCCTGCTTGGTGTCTGCTCAGTTCTGGGAAGCTTCTTGGACTTATATGTTCCAATCATTTTTGTTTTGTCTTTTGATGCCCTTTCATTGCTACTTTTTTTAAATCACCACTCTTCCATTTTCACGCTGTGCATTTGCTGAAGTCGTGATATGGAGATATTTTCAAACTGCTTTGGATTCATTTGCAATAGGAGGTCTGTCTGGTTTCATCTTGGAGTGTCTATTCATTTTGTTGGTTAGTATTGGCTCAGAGACCCAAAGATGGAGGGTTTTGATAATTAAGTCATTTAAATGGAACACCAAAAAATCCTCAACAGAATCTAGTATAATATGTGATACAAGGGGAATGAGCTAGATTAGGTTTTGACTATTGAATGAATTTTCAGAAAGTAATTACTTGACACTTGGGTCTTTTTGACTAATAGTTGTTTTTTTTTCTGTTTTGTCATTTTCACAAGGGCTTTACTGAGGAATGCAAATGTTATCTGAACGAATGTGGCCTTTGCCTTGGTTCAACTCCAAGTTTCTTGTGGTAGGGGGAGAATTTGAAGATTTTGAAACTGTTCTCATGAAACATATTCTTAAACCAAAACTCATCAAGTGACACTTCTAACTTGAAGTTCAGAGCTTGATTAACGAGAGGGATCCTGCTCTGGGATGAGTAGCTGCAGGCTCTATGGTCAGGTCCTCCTATTAAAAAGCCCTGGCCAGGAAATTATTACAGGGATGAGAAGCAAAAAATAAAAATTAGTTGGAGTGCTTTTTGTTCACAGTCTTTTTTTCAGTTGTAGCTTACATTCAATATATTCTGTATTAGTTTTAGTTGGGATTCTTTTTTTTTAATTTATTTAAATTTATTTTTTCAAATACATGTGTCTCTACCTACCCCCCACCACTTTCCCTTGCCCCCTTCCTTCTTCCCTCCCTCAGCTCTTCCCCTTTGGTTTTGTCCATAAGTCCTTGCTATATGTTCCTTGACTTTCCCCTTCCCTTCCTTTTCCCTGTCCCCCCTCCCTCCTTCCGTCTTGTCTCTGTTGGTTTCTTTTCCTTTCAGTGTTGCTGGTCTTATTTTCCTTGCATCTTTGTATTGTTGGTTAGGTTCCACTTATAGGTGAGATCATATGGTATTTGTCTTTCGCCCCCTGGCTTATTTCGCTTAGCATAATGCTCTCCAGTTCCATCCATGCTGTTGCGAAGTTTAGTAGTTCTTTTTTTCTTTCTGGTGCATAGTATTCCATTGTGTATATGTACCATAATTTTTTGATCCAATCATCTACTGATGGGCATTTAGGTTGCTTCCAACACTTGGCTATTATAAATTGTGCTGCTATGAACATTGGGGTGCATAGGTTCTTTTGTATTGGCGTTTTGGTGTTCTTAGGGTATAGTCCCAGCAGGGGAATCGCTGGATCAAAAGGCAGTTCCATTTCCAGCTTTTTGAGGAAATTCCACACTGCTTTTCACAGTGGCTGCACCAGTCTGCATTCCCACCAACAGTGTACCAGGGTTCCCTTTATAGTTGGGATTCTTTAATGTGCTTTCTTCCCTAATTCGTTAGAGGAATCACTTCAGTCTCTCAGGTGTACTCTTCTGAAGTTCATTAAATTAAATATTTCTCTCTCTCTCAAAGCTGATGACCAAACACCCAGGCAAACGTCTGGGCTGTGGACCCGAAGGTGAACGTGACATCAAAGAGCATGCATTCTTCCGGTACATTGATTGGGAGAAACTTGAACGCAAAGAGATCCAGCCCCCGTATAAGCCGAAATCTGTAAGTAGGCCGTGCCCTCTGACTGTTGGGCACACATACCCTACATGATCTTTCCCTGTCCGAGTGAGTGTGCCCACAGCTCTCAGAGGGGCAGCGTGGACGTGTCCACTTGCATTGCTCAAAATACTGTACAAAGTCACTGGTAAAAATGGAGATTTCCATTCATTCAGCCTAGCCTCTACTCATGTGGGAAAGATAATGAATATTGAGTTTGTCTTATCAATTCTGTTACCGTAACTGTCTCTTACTGGTGGCTTTTTGGGAGTGGTTCTTTGGTGAGCAGCACTCAGATCCACATTCACAGTATGGTAAAGAATTTAATTTAGCCTTCATTCTTTCCTTGGTTCAATGCCATTTCCTTGGTTCAATGTCATTTTCTCTTCATACTAATATTGAGAAGTTCTTGTTGTTTATCTCAACAGTATTTAAATTTAATTCTGAAACACATGCTATGTTTTAGTCAGTAAATAGGTAGCTCCCTACTAAAGGGAAAGAAAATGAAGCAGAAGCCGACCTGCTCACAGACCTGCTGGAGGCTCTACGTGTAGCTATGATGCTGAGGTAACTTTTATAACATAAGAAGGAAAATCTCATATTCCTACCACTGCCCGCACACGCATATGTCCTGTCCCCAAAAACTCAGAAGAGAATACTTGTCAGCATCTGAATTTGTCAGACCGCTGAATCTGCTGGGAGGATATTTCTTTGTTAGATAAGTAGAACGGAGACCTGGTGACTTTATTATGGGTTGTAAAACTGCCAAAAGTAAACATAAATATTGTCATAAAAACCTGAAGTTTTAAGAGTCTCAGATGTGAAGAAAATGGCCATGATAATGGTATCAGTTTTTGTTATCAGTTATTACTATTATTCATTTCTTGGCCACTCACTATAGACCACACATTGTATTAAGCCTTCACATGTAGCATCTAATTAAGTCCTCACCACATACGCCTTATAATGGAAGAGGAAATGGAAATTCAGAGAACTTGAGTGTCCTGTCCCAAGTCACTCAGCCAGTGTGTGATGAAGCAAGGATTCAGAGAGTCAGACCCCATCAGAGGCACACCAGAATGCCCGAGACAAAAGACAGGTGGTTTGAGAAAGCCTCCCAGGTGATTCTCTCATCTCCCCAGTCCTGCACATCTCTAATGATTAGGAGACAGCAGCTCTGGTGAGTCCTGTTTCTCTCTGGACACTTCCTGGTGCTAGGAAACAGGTCTCTTACACAGCCAGTTCCAATGCGTGGTCCTTCTAATTATTGCAAACTTGTATATTGATATCAGACGCCCAGAACTGCCATCCTTGAGTAGTTTCCACCCAGAGCCTCTTTCTCTGTAGACATTTGCAGGTGCTGGTCTTATGCTCCTGAATCTTGTGATTTCCAGGCTCCACACACCCCGCCCCTCCCGCCAAACACATGCATACCTACAAGCATGTCCCATATGACATCACGTCCATGTCTCTCTTACCCTCCAGGTAATCAACAACCATGTAAAATACAGACATAGGATTGAGCTCAATATTTCCAATAGTGTCTGACTCTCAATGAATAGAGTGGGGCCACCAAACTACTGATTATTCTAGAGATGGTGAGCTTGGATGAATCGGTTCCCGTCTCTGCTCCTATTTCATCATCTATAATACAGTGATAGTAATAGTCTCTCCGTGAGAGGACCATTCTATGCATAAAGCACTCAGCATGTGCCTGGTACAGCAGAGTTGGTGGTGATTTGTTAGCAGCGTCACACATTTACCACGGTCTCGGGTACAGTGTCTTGGAGGGCACAGTGTTGGTCTTGCTGATGCTCTTCCTTAAGAGAATGCCTGTGAGTGCACTCGGGTTGGAGAGGGGCCTGCGAGTCAAAGGCAATATCATCGCTTTCAGTAACCCATTTGGAAAAAGAGCGAAAGGCAATCTGGAGAGAAGAATGGATTGTCTGTTCAGGAAACTCAGAGGTGGACCCTTCATGAGGTCTCAGAGCTCAGGTCCTGCTCCTCATGTGGCCAGAGGAAAGGTGCAGGTGCTCTCATCCCTACCAGCTTTGAAACAAGTGACACTGGGGTTCAGGCTTTAGTGATAGGGCAGTGGTTTCCATAGTTTGGTCTCCTGCCCAGCAGTATCAGCATCCCTGGGGACATCAGAAGCTCTGAGGGTGGGGCCCACTGTGGAGTTCAGTGTGAGACACCGCGGCAGGAGAGGTGGGCAGAGGCCAGAGGAGCGTGGACTGGAGAAACATCTCTTTAAGAGGAAGACTCTGGTTCTTGCCAGTCTGGGTGAGGGGTGGTGGTTCCCAGGAATAGGTCACAGACTCAGGTGCCTATGAGGCAAGGCAGATAATGAAAATGAGAGAGGAAGGAGTGGTGGGGACAGAGACTACCTAGAGAACTGACAGGCTATCTAAAAGGTCCAGTGCATCTTTATTTCCAGCTGGACAGTAGGAAGACTCTGTTGCCCATTATGACTTTTGTAATCTTTCTACATTATCCAGGAGAATAACAGCTGTCTTTTTCTGAGTACCCTCTGGGAGCCAGACCCCGGGCTGGCCAGCTTTGCCGCACAGGGAGGCAGGCAGTACACACTCCATCCTCATCAAGACTTTTATGTGAAGTCTATTTTTTGATATATTGGCAACAAGTTTTTAAAAATTAGACACAATTCAGGCCAAATAAAACACATATGTGAGCCTTGTGTTGCCACGGGCTGTCAGTTTGTAACCTCTGGGGTGGTAATTACTCAACATCAAGCTGATGTTCAGCCAGTTCCCGTTCGTTCTGGTTATTTGCAACCAGAGTCCGTTCTGATGGGTCAAATATTTTGATTATTCCTGCTAAGCAGTAATGACGATACAAGGCCCAGCCCAGTGTCTGGCTCAATGAAGGTGCTTAGGAAAGGTAGCTGCTCTTATGAAGAATAAAAAAATATTACAGTAATTAGTAACAATAACATGATCCTTTGGCTGTTGTGCTTTTGATACGGTTTTCAACTGATCGGTGTCTTGAATTCCCTGGCGTGTGTTTAAACAATGACTTTCAAAGTACAGTGACTGGATTGGGCTCATGTAGTTTAAGATGTTCTACCAGTGGCTCTAAGGGGAAGCAGGCACTGTCCTTGATGTCCTCAGACTGAATTAGAAATAATGATAACGAATGTGCCACCCACTCATTCGAGGCAACCTGAGCATGTATCTTTCACGTCGCGTACACCAACCTGAGAGCCTCCCACCTAAGGATTTCACATTTCCCCTTCCCCACACCTTCTGAAGAGCTCAGGGCCAGTGCTGGTGGAGTCCCATGTGCCTTGTAGGATATTAAATGCATAAATATGCCAGTGTTCCTGATTCACACATGCCTTTAAGTAGAATGTAGCAAGAAAAAAAAAAAACCTTTTGGGGTCTTCCAGGGTCCATCCTCTGCTCCTTCCTGACCTCAGCTATTGTTGAGAACCAGTGTTTCTGAGCTTCTTGCAGCACCTGTCTTCCCTTTCTGGCTTTGTCCACATGGGACCTCCTCCCAGATACCCCAAGGCCCTCCTGCCACCCTGTCCTCCTAGCACCTTGCCCCTTTCCCTCATGAAAGAGCAGAACGTCAGTCTCTCAGGGAGGCCCGTGTTAGTCCTGAATTGGAATCCTGTGCTAGTGTCCTATCAACAAACTCATTCCACTCTGTTGTAATTTCTCATTCAATATTGTGTTTGTCTTTTTGACGAGACTAAAAGATTGTGACAGTTGTCCTTTATTCTTCCCAGAAGGGCTTAGCATATAACAGATAGTTAATAATTTTTACTGAGTAGATGAATGAGTAAAGGCATGGCTCTAGAATAAGATACTGCAATGTATTCTTCCAAGGAATGTAAGGGATTATGTAGGGACCTTTTTGTGCAGGGCTGTAACATGGGTGATGACCTATATCTGCCATGGCACCACATCATTGTGCAGTGTGCACCCCTGGGGTGCTGGTGAAGGATCTCAGGGTGCACGCATGGCTGCTTGCACTCTACATGGAGAGGGCTATGACTCCTGCCATCTGTCATCACCCAGGCACGTGCCACAGGTACCATGATGGAGCCTACCAGAGCTTCTTAAATATAATATACGCACACGTGTCACCTGTGTATCTGATTAAAACGTGGGTTCTGATTCAGTGGGGCTGGGGTCCAGCCTGAGATTGCAAATTGCAAACACACTCCCAGGTGACAAGATGCTGCTGGCCAAGAGCTATGCTTTATGTGGCAGGGGCTGGAACATGGTTCTCCTGAGGGTAGTGCCAGCTGGTGAGTTGGTTGGCAGATCCTCTTGCTTCCGGCACACCATGTTGTATGGTGAGGGCGGTACCGAAGGGGCAATAAGCTTTATACAGAGTTAGTGCCAGTGACCATAGATCAGGTATGCAGCAGGCTGTCTTGGGTCAGTGTGGTAGGGGAGAGGCACTAGTCTGTGTGCTGAAGGGTGGAGTATGAGACCGAGTGAATTCTGCAGTGATGGACTGAGAAGCACTTGTTCTGGTTCTTTCCTCTGTGGTGACATTGTCTCCTCCTCTGGGTCATTCATTCAGCACGTGTTTATTGAGGTTAGGTACTGTTCTAGGTGAATGCAAGGATTTTTACTGTCCATAGAAATAAAGACAGTTAAAATCCCTGCCTTCATGGAACTTATATTTTAGAGGGAGTGGGCAAATAATTAACACTGAAATCAGTGAGTATGTTAGAAGTCAGTGAGCATTATGGAGGGATGGGGCCTGGGAGAGCTGGTTCAGGGAGAAGTCAGTTTTAAACAGGGTGATGGAAGGCCTCAGTGAGAAAGTGACATTTCAGCAAAGATGGAAAGGAGGGGATGGGATGAGTAAGTCCAGTATATATCTGGGGGTGGGGGAGTGGCTCGGGTAGTAGCAACAGGTACAAAGGCCTGGAGGCAGGAGCTCACCTGGCGTGATTAGGGACAGCAGAGGCCAGGTGGCTGAGCTGAGTGGCCGATAGAGATACTGAAAGGAGATGAGATCAGAGTGGCCCCTGTAGGATCTTTGGTTTCTACACCAGGTGAAAGGAGTGGCTGTCAGAGGGTTGTGAGCATAGGAAGAGCTTGATCTGATGTTGGGTTTTTAAAGGATCACTCTGACTTCTGTAGATGCAAAAGTGAAACAGGAGATGGGCTATGAGGCTCTTGCAAGAACCCAGAGCTGCTTTACAGCCTCTGGGTGTGTTCATCTTGGCATCTGCAGACCCACCCATTTCCTGTTCCTGGGGTGCCTGCATAAATGCCCTTCACGTGTAAGGTGTAGGCTCTCCAAGTTTGGGTGCTGGTGAAAAGCAGAATAAACTAATGAAATAGGTTGTTGGGAAAGCTTTGGAGTGGGAGTGCTTTCTTGCAGTGAGGGTGTAGGGCAGGGCATGGTTGTGCTTTGGGTTGTACTTCCTCCTGTCAGTGTAAATTATGTGGCAGTATGGAACGTGCTGGATGCTGAGGGCTGTAACCGAGGCGTTCCTGGACTTTGGCTGTGCCATAATGCAGGATGCATTGAGGCCACACTGTGGCTGAGCCTGTTTTATTGGAGAATGTGCAGCACGTGGTGCTGTGTGATCTCACACTGCAACATATGCTAGCATACGTACTATGTTTAAATCAAAAGCCTGACAGATTTTAATGGCATTCACGTATTATTGTAAATTGTCTTAGTGAAGTCCAGTAATGTCCGTAACACCTACTGTAGGGCTTTCTGTGAAAATGAAGTAGGACCGCATACCTCAGGCCCAAGGTTCCACCTGCCCCAAGAATCACCCTCCCCAGTGGGTGGCAGAGATTCATCAAGTTGAAAAATGAGAGAGAAATAAGTAGGTGACAAGAACGCCCTGCGCCGTTACAGTCCATGGAGCCTTAGACGCTAGGGTGTCTCTCAGTCACCTGCCCCTGAGGGAACATGGCTCGGTGTTGTTCTGAAATGCCAACAGTCTGATCATCAGGTCACACTGAGCAGGGTCTGTACACCAAGAGGAGTACAACCAGAGGAGAAGCAGGCATTAAGGAGAGCCCTTGTCCCTACACCTTGTCACCATGGGCAGCGGCAGTGTCACCTTGACATGATGAGCGCATTCCTTCCCCCTTCCTTCCATTCCAGCCCAGCTGTCAGGCCTCACCCCCTCCAAACCACAGTACTATAGACTGATCCCATCGTTCCTGCTCTTGTGGTTCACTCTTATCTTCACCTTACATAAAGCCCTGGAGAATTTTGAGGCATTTGCACATCAGAAAAGCCTCAGAATCTTACAGACTGAGAAGGCAGAGCCCCAGTCCCCACCCTACTGTGTTCTGGCTTTTCACCTGATATCTTTCCAGCATGCTTTATACACTCTCTGATCGCATAGCACACCCATGCTTCTGGGAGTGTAAAAGCTGCACTGCTTCAGAAACTAAAGCGCGCTCACAGCACTTGGGTTCTGGGTAGTTCTGTCATCCAAAAACATTGTTTATGCTGTTGAGGTCAAAGGCATCAAGCACTGCTTTACTGAGCTGCACTTCTGCCCATGTGACATTCTCCTCCAAATCCAATTGCCCTTCACACCGTATGGGTGTCTCTGTGTGTGTGTCTGAATGTGTATTTGAGGTGCTGACATTTCTGGATTGAAACTGCAGCATGTACACCTTTGTATGTGTGCTATTAAAACTCCAAATTCAAGGCTTCCTAAAGGGATCTCACTTTTACTTCATCTGATTGATGAAAGAAAAGAACCTGGCTCCCCTAAAGTGCCAAATGCTCAAGAGAAAAATACCTTTTGGGAAACTGGGATTTAAAGTAATTCTCATAAAATTTGTGCTACTCAAATACATTGGAAGCAGTGCTGAATTCTTGTCTGTGCCAGGTACTCTTTTTAAGTGGCTTCCAGTCATTACCTCCTCTAATTCTCAAAACAACTCTGTGAGGTAGGTATCATTCTGACCACATTGCAGGTGAGGGTGTGCAGCTTGGAAAGGCTAGGTCTTTTGCTCAAGGTTCAGGGCTAGCAGGTGGCAGAGGCAGGACTTGAACCATGAACTTCTCTCGTCCAGCATCCTTGGGAAGATTATTAGGAGCAGTCAGAGCTCCTTTTAAGGTTTTCATTACACTAATGCAAGGAAGTTAGGATAACAGCATCTAATGACTTCTGTTACATAATAGAAAAAGACTAAGTATTTTTAAAATTCAAATGATTTTAAATTTATTTTAAAATACCGCCACAAATAAGTAGCATATTCATACCTTTTATAATTCACTGATGCAAATCTCACTGGTTCCTTAAGGCTTTGGTTTGAGGCTGACAAAAAGCAGCAGACACTGACTAACCTCTCGAAGCAGGACACAGCAGCATCGAAAAGGAGACACTCAAGACAGGTTCATCAAGTGGCAGACTTCCACACGCAGCGCTGTTTGTTCCTTTGGTGATCCAGAGTGTGGGATTAGCAGAGATCTTAATCAAAGCATTAGGCTACATTTGCACACTGACTAACAGATAGCCAAGAGTCGTTTAGGACACAAAACCTGGCATCTGCCTGCTTATCGCTTTCCATCCATCCAATCACCCATGAAACCCCTATTGAAACTGCCAGTTGACCCAGGATCCCTTGGGATGGTTGGAATTGGCAGGTTTCGGGGCCAGTGAAGTTCCTAAATTCGTTGCCTGGCACATGACTTTGAGCTGTCCCCTGGCACAGAAGCCAACAGTTTCAATTGAACTGGTAGATGGGAAGGTCACACTGCTAGGGGAGCATGAAACTCGTAGGATATGTGTGGCAATAACCACTGGAGTATCATAGAAGTCAAGAACTGAAAGATTCCTGAGAAGTGGGATTCAACTCCTCCATTCTGTGGACGAGAAGCAGAGGTCCAGAGATCTGCCTGTGTGACCTGCACAGGGAATAAAGCAGAACCAGAGCAAGAAAACTGAAACTCCACTTAATGGATATAGGGCTTTATTAATAACACTATTTATAGTAATCATAAAGTGGATTATACATGTTCTATTAAATTTTTCAGTGTTACTAGAGAGCAGAGCACTCTGTTTTACTGATCTCACCACAACCCCATGAAGTAGACGTTACAATTATCTCCTCTGTACTCCTAAGGAAACAGGCTCAGAGAGGTGAAATAACTTGCTCATGGTCACACAGCTGGTCAGTCTGAGTGCCAATTTAATTTAAATTCCTATTTCTTTCCTTCCAAAACCCTTATTGGCCTCTACAATGTTTCTTCTCACATCTTCCAAACTCAGCTGCACAGGCATGGGATTTGAACTGCTCTGGGTCCAGTTCTGAGTTTAAGTACTTCCCTGGGGGGTGGGCTCTGTTGAATGCATATTCATGAAGTCAGCTTCCTTGATTCAGTCCTCTGCCCTGCCCAGGTTGTAATTCTTATCACATGTTCCAGAAAACTATTGGCCAAATGGTGGGAGAATTTAAGGAGATAAGCAGGATCCAGGGAGACTGGGTCCAGCAGAATGTGGGCTGAGAGTCAAATGAACCCAAGATTCAAGTATCAGCTTTGCTGTTCAGCAGCTGAGTAAAGATGAGCAAGTAACTCAGCCCCCCTGAGTCTCCACAAATGCAGGCTCTCCACTCACAGGCCCAGTTCTGTTGGTCTCATCTGGTAGCCACAATTCCTAAGTCACGGGAAAAATTACGGCCAGTGTGTACCCATGGGTGGTGGCTCCCAGTTTCCTGCACCTACATAGTCATCTTGACCTCTTTGCCCTCCTTCCCTCTGGTGTACCCTCTCAAGTAAGACTTTTCTGCCCCTCCTGCTCTGAACCCCCATCCTCCCATCTGCTTTTAGGCACATAACCTCTGTCTAGTCTGCGCCCACAGCTTCTCCCTATATTACTGAAAGCTCCTATGGTTGCAAATAGGAACCTGGTTCAAACTGACATTTAAACAACAAAAAAATTTTAAGTATTCAGTTATGGCCAGATTCAATAATGTCAAAAGGAATCCATTTCTCTGTATCCTTTGGGTTGCTTTCCTCTGTGTAGACTTCATTCTTGGTTCTCAGAAGGTTTTCTAGGGCACGTAGCTACTCCAGACTTACATCCTATTATCTGAGCAACTTCTGCCAAAAAAAGAGCTTTCTTTTCCTAAAATTCCCAGCAGCCTGGAACTCAGTCTTACTGGAAGACATTGGGATGCATGGCCATCTTGAAAGCACTCACTGTGCTGGTGGGGGAGGGGACGTGCTGATTGGCCAGGCCTGGGTCACCTGCCAAAGGACTGGCCCTACCTCTATTCAAACCAGGCGTCTTGAGAGAGAAAAAAGAGTGGGGCCCCTTGCTGGAAAAGGAAGGAATGCCTGCTGAGTGGGCCAAACCAGTACATGTCCACTCTGAATCTTTCCAGGCTCTTCCTCCTCAACACACACACATGCTACATCATTCTCATCTTAAACACCCCTTCCCTCAGATGTAGGGTGTCCCTCCTTTCTACTACTAGGGCTACTGCCATATCTGGTCAAGCACACTTTTGAACGAGTTGCCAGTTCTTGCTCTCTCCACTTAGATGTAATCCATTCTTTCCTCAGTTTCGTGCAACCTGGCCTCTTCCCCCACCATTCTATTGAAATTTCTCTTACTGAGCCAGCAATGACCTCAAAGTGGCCTCCTCTTATAGGCTTGTCTCATCTTTCTTGATCTTGCTATTTTATTTAGTACTTTAATCATCCTCCCACTAAAGTCTGAAAAAGTAAAATGTTCAAGCATCATCAAAAACTCTGCAGTGTAGTTAAGTACCTCCCACCTGACCCCTAGGTAGGTTCCTTGGTTCTCCTTCCCACAGCTGCCCACTGTGACCAGGCTCTGGTGTGACTGCTGGAGAGGCTGTGTTCAGCACAGAAACACCCCACATTGCGCACCATGTCCGTGTGCCGTGGTCAGTTCCGTGCTTTGCTGCACTCCCATCCATCTTGGAGATTGTTTTTATTAGCACGTCCAATGTTCTTCATCCTTTTAATAGTTTCCTGATTTCCTGTATGTGTGAGTATATCTATAGGACATAAATTCAGACTTGTTTGCTCCTCTTCTTTGTTTTTATGGCACTGGGCTCACTGATTTTCCTTCTGCCTCCAGAGCCACTCCCGGTAGAGACACTGACTGTGGATACTTCTGATGCCAGTAGAATTTCGAGGGAGAAATATGCCCATGACCTAGGAAGGGAGAGAAAATAAGCTTATTTCTTTTTTATTTACAAGTGCAGTTTCTTAAAAACAACCACAGAATATCCCAACTAGGGTATGAAAAACAGCAATTTGCAGGTGGTATGTGAGTCTACTTGAAATGTCTTTCTAAGGAGTGAGGCTTGGGTAGGAGTGGCAATGTGTCCCTTTTGCCCCTGGACACACATCTTTCCCTCACTTCCTCTAATGGGGAGCTGCAGGGCCTGGCTTCACCTTGCAGGTCCCTCACATGTCCCACCAGCCTTGGTGGGAAAGATTTAATTTTGTGTTTTAAGCGCCTGTAACTATAGCAGTCACATTCTAGGATAGGTTAGGGTGTGGCAGGGCCCCTCTGTTGCCAGAGCACAAGCACACCCATCAGACTAGCTCACTGGACAGGACTGAGTCAGTCAACACTCAACAGTGGCTACCAGCTATTTTGTCAAATATTTTATGTATGTGTGATTGAGTCATCCTCACCGCACACTACAAAGTAGCTCCATTTGCCATAACAGAAAACTTGGCTTAGGGAACTTAGCTAACTCGATTAAAGGTTATATGGCTGGGGAGTGACGGTGCCAGGATTGATACCCAGGTCAACTTAACTTTAAGTCCATGCCACATTGGTATAATTTATAAGGCAGCGAGATGTGGTCTTTGGAATCAAACAGCCGGGACTTTGAATCTTGATTCTTCCCGTGTGACCCTGACCAATTGTTAACATTTCAAATTATCTGTTCAGTGGGGATAATTTTTGTTCTGCCTTTCTCACAGACCTGTGAGAATCAAAGCTATAAAAACATAGGCAAATAAAAGGATAATTACTATTTATGAGCTAGTTTATTTGAAGCCAGCATCATGGGTTTCAGATGAACGGTAAAGAGTAAATAAGAAAAATACGATACTTTGTCGACATAAAAAATGGTTAAAATATGTTTCATCTGGATTTTTAAAAGCAGGCTAAATAATAATGAATCTACATTGGTTCTAAAAGTGAAAAACATCCATCCACCTATCCATCCAACCATCCAGGACACAGACCAAAATGTTAACCTGATGAAGATAAAGGGCTGTTGGAATTACAAAGGGGTGTGTTGTTTCTTTTTCTTGGTGCTTTTGCACAACTTGTTTGTTTTGGCAATAAATGCAGGAGACTGATGGAAGAGCCTGGATCAGTAGTCAGATCAGAGGTCAAATTGTAGTCAGATACTTAAGCTCTCTAAACCCGTTACTCCTCATAGCAGAATTGTCCTAGGACTGCCAGGTGATTAAGTGAGATAAACTTGTAGAGCAGTTACGCAGTATCTGGCTAATAATCAGCACTTAATGCACACTACTATTCATCTGTTTGACAACATTGAGTGCCTTCTGAGTGCCAAAGTCTGTACTAGGTCGCAGGAATGCCATGGTGGGCACAACAGATAGGGCTGCAGCTCTCCTGGAGCTTACAGTCTAGATGGGATTTTAGACAATAAACCGATAAGCAGAGAAATCACATTATAGAAATTATATATTATAATTATATAATATATAAATTATAGAAATTATATATATTATATAATTAGAGAAATCTAATTATAGATTGGTGTATTTGAATATTTTATTTCATGTGAAAGAAATGGACAGGATGCTCTGATAGAGAATAACCGGAGGAGAGACTGAGGGACCTGCTGCACCTGGAGGTGATCGGAACAGCCTCTCTGAGCAGGTGGAATTTAAACTGAGATCTGGAAGCAAACAAAACATTGCATGTTATCTTTAAAGGAAAAATTTAAAAAATAAATGAAACCTGCTGTCAAGCACAAAAGACCCCTCTCTTGGCCACTTCCTCTAGACACAAGCAGTCAGATACCCTGCTTGTAAGGGACCTTCATTATTTAGAGACAAGGGGTCTTTCATATTTCTTGTCTTTGCCAAAGGCCAGACCATGCTCAATATTGTCTGACTCTGCTCAGTTGAAAAACCTTGGTCCATAAGGGACTTTTGAAAATAATCAAATAAGAGTGCGGATCTGTGCTTTGCCGGCTGCTGCTCACTGTGGAGTCCCTTCATCTTCCTGCTCTGGAGTGCTGTTCCAAAGCATTTGGAGGACCCTGGATTTCACTGGATGTGCACATTTGACAAAGAGATTTGTCTTTTTACCCACGCTCTATGGCGTGAGTGTCTTTTCATGCGACCTTCCAGTTTCAGTTCCTGTCTTGATGGAGGCCAGGCAGGAAGCTCTCTTGGGCTGTAGCCTCATGTTACCAAACCCGGGTGAGCAGCAAACAGCATGGGATGGGCCTTTATTCTCTTCCTCAGCATCTCGATCCTGCTCTCTTTTCACCTCCATTTCTCCCCCGGGCTCTTTCCTTCTCTCCTTCAAAGAAGCAGTGCTCTCCCTCCTGGTCCCCTCAGCTTAGATGTCACCTCCTCCAGCAAGTCTCCCAGGCCCTCCTTAGGTTTCTTCCTTGTTGCTTAATGGCAGCACTATCACATGGTACCAGTCAGTGGCTGTGTGCATCTACCTCTGCTGCTAGTCTGTAAGCTCCAGGATGACAAGGACGGGGACCCTCTTATGCATCTTTGCATTTCTGGTTTCTGACACACTTGGGCAGAAGATGTCCAGGACCTCAATATTAGCCTTCATCATCATCCCGTTGGCCCCAAAATACACACTAGGACAGCCACTTCAGAGGTCTTAGTGTTCTTAACTAAGATGGAACCCATTAAACAGCATCAGGCAGACCTTAGCAATTTGGCTAAATATCCCCATTCTTTTCATTTCTATTTTCCCTCTGTCTTCCAGGGCAGTAGCTCCTTCATTTAAAGTAGTTTTTTTCTTATTACAGAAAACCCCCAGCTGATTGTTACTTAAATTATAAAAACACGATCTAGCACAAAAGAAAAGGGAGAAAATGAAACAATCTAGAAGTCTCCCAGTCTCTGTGAGCTTGTATATAATATCTGTACAGATATCACATACACATTTGTGTACATAATTTATAGAATGGGAACAGATGGTATACACTGTTAGTAATTATATGGAATGATGTCATTTAATATTCTTCCTTATCTTTTAATGTTTAAAAGTGTATTGCCTGAGAATACATCAAATAGACATTATTTATTTAACATTTCCCTATTGGTTGATAGTTGATTTTAATTTTTTTTCTCTTCTAACAATTCTTTGATGGACATTCTGTGTCTTGATGGGATAAACCCAGGAGTATAGAGGAGGGGTTCAGGAAAGGCCTCCTGGAGGAAGTGACCTCTGTTGGAGACAGAGAAGCTGCCCAGGAGACAGCCAGGTGAAGGTGAAGCAGTGGGAGGCAAGCGTTCCTGGCGGAGGGGACAGCCTGTGCAAAGAAAGGCTTGGAGGAGAGATAGTGTCCCTGGAACTAGGAGGTCATTACAGCTGGAGGGTGTGCTGGGGTGGAGAGAGTTGGGCTATGGCTTGTGGGCATGAAGCGGGCTAGTTAGCAGATGACTAGGGCTAAGTCCTAAACAGTCCTGTCAGCCAAGCTGAAGCTTGTGGGCTTTGGACAATGGGGAGCCATTGCCCATAAGAGCAGAGAAGTGACATATCTAAGCTGGAGTCTCTGCAAGATCCGGGTGGCTGCTGTGTCTCAGCCAACTCCACATTTGACAACTAGACTAAGAGCTGTTATTGACACAATGAAACAAATTAGAAAGCAGAGAAGAAGAAGGGAAAAAAATAGCTCACATGTAACAGCTCACAGACAAATGTTTCAAACTGTCTAGGTTCTTATATTCAGGGGCACCACTGAATGACAAGTCACAATCCTTATTTCCCTCTCCAGCCTTGGATGAGGTGCCGTCTCATTTAAATAACCTGGCTGGCTTGGCCCCCATCTCTCTTCCAGGAGCCCCAGTGGTGTATCCTGATGACAAGGAGGCTTGGTTTTCTTTGAATAGCTAAGTGAGGAGGGAGTATTCGCCCAAGACAGCCAGAGAAGCAAGTGTGGTCTGCACTGCATTTGCCATTAGATCCCAGCCACTGAGCTGCCCATCCTGCAAGGACGCAGCAAGCACAGAGCTGACCCGGGCTGTGCCTCCTGCGGGCTGATGTCTCCATTTGGGGAACTCTGTTGAAGCTAACACACAGTGACAGCTCCATTTGAAAAACATGGCAATGTCTAGGGAGGCTGTGATCTGCCAGCCCAGTAAGTTGCTTATTAGCAGGGACAACATACTCCCCCTGTATCGTGCCCCCTTGCTTAACCCTTGTCCTTGCATCTCTTTACTGCCATCTCACTTAAAAGATTTGACTGTTCACTGAGGCAGTGGGGAGTGTGATGGCCCCTGAAGACTCTGTATCTCCGCTAACAGGCTTCCTAGACTGGCTGGTTTGGGTCCCAACACCCAGGCCAAAGCAAAACACCTGAAGGCCTGCCTTATAACTGGCCACCTCACCCCTGCGTCCCTGCCATGGGCACCTCCGTCCCCTCGGCCCATCCCCTTCTCTACCACTCTCCCACCATCTCTCTCCTGGGGGGTGACTGCAGCTGTCTTTTCTGCCCTCCCCAGTGCCTCTGCCATCAGTCTAGCTCCCGCTCCTCTGCAGTCCCCACGCAACAGCCAGGAAGCTCCCGCTCAGTCTGTCACAGCTCCCCTGGGCACTCAGCTGTACCACAAATGAAACTGATGCCCAATTTCCCCCATAAGTATGCTCTACCTCTTGTGTGCCCCACCCACCATGTAACTCAGGACAGAGGTCTTGGGGTTGTTGACCAGTCCCCTCTTTCTCACATAACCCATATCCTACCCACCAGCATATCTTGTGAACTTCACATTCAAAGTTCATCCCCAAACCAAGTGCATCTTCCCGTGTCCCCCACTATCACCTTCCTCCAGGCCCCCCTCATCTCTTGCCTGCATCGTTGCAGCAGCCTCCTAACTGGCCTCACTCTTTCCGCCATTGCCCCCAGCCCATCCGCCTCTTCTGTGCACAGCTCCCATGATCCTGCTGAAACATGAGTCAGGGGGGACATCTGTTAACAGTGTCAACAATATAAATAAATAAATAAATAAATAAATTTCTTTTAATCTTTAAAAAAAAAAAAGGAAGAAAGAATTCCCCAGTGGTGCGAAAACCCTCCATCTTCACATGGCCGGCGAGGCCCATGACCTGGCTCTTGGTGCCCCTTCTGACCCCTCCTTCCCTCCCTGGGTCACTGCTCTGGCCACACCGGCCTCATGGCTGTGTGCTGACTTCCACATGCAGAGGTCATTTCCACAGAGCTGACTGCCTTGTCAAAAATGACATTCTCTTCACTCTTTATCTCTGACCTGACTTCATTTTTCTTAATATCACTTCTCTCCAGCATTAAAATATATCTTTACATTTCCAGTTACATTTTTATTGTTTGTTGCCTTTTTTTCCCCAGTAGAATGTAAGATCCACAAGGCATGGATTTGTATAATTTATGATCAGCACACAGTAGATACTCAATAAATATGTCTTGACTGAGAAAATGAATAAAGAGAGAAAGAATCTGGACAGCAGCCCTGACCATGCTGCATGGATGCCAAGGGTCCATCTTTTTGTGGGCGTTCTCTCCCGTGGGCCAGCAGACTATCTGTGAGACTCCAGGTCTCAGATTGTATGGCTGGGGGCAGGGTCACTTCTCATTTTCTGAGACCTGAAGCCAAGATATCAAAAAGCTGGAACAGTATAGTCTGGAATAACAAATATATTTCTCTAAGTCTGACACAAGCCTTTTAAAAATGCAAGACTGTTTCCTCAGTATTTACAACTTGAATATCCTGAAAACTGCTGGATGGAGACTTGACTTGGGGTGGTGAACACACAATACAGATGATGTGTTGTAGGGTTGGGCACCTGAAGCCTGTATAATTTGGTTAACACTGTCACCCCAATAAATTCAATAAGAAGGGAAAAATTAAGCTGGAAAAAAAAAGAAGAGAAAATAATATGAGACTGTTTCCTCAGTATTTACAATAAAAACAGCCTGAGGACACTCCATTGTATGAAGCATATGCTGTCTGGAGAGATTTGTAGTAGACACAAGAAAACAAGAAGAAAGTAATGCTTAGGGCTAGGGCGCATTGAGCACTTACTTGCAGGGGATCAGGCACTGTACTAGTCACATTGATTTTCTCATATTATCCTCATCACAGCCCCCTGTGAGAGCAATGAGAACTGTAGTGGTTCACAAAAGAGACCTTAAAGAATGTGCCTGAGTTGTACAGCTAGTGGGCGTCAATGTCCAGATTCAGTCCCATGTCTGCTTGGGCTTCCTTCTTCCCAAACCCAGATGGAGCCAGAGGCTCCGTCTCTCTTATCTGAGAGCTACATCCCCTGCACACATACCCAGTACCTCTGCTCCCTGTGACTGGAGGGCTTGAAAGAGGAGCTTGTATTCCTTGACTTTCTCAACTTACCTTCCCTTTCCCAGTGAAGTGGGCACAGCCTGGCATTTCCTCATCCGTCTCCTTCCAGTTGCCAAATGCAATGGCAAAACTTCAGTGCCTTCCCTACTTGACCTCTTGGAGATTTTTCTGCAGTGACAATGCCCTGTTATTATTATCTCTTTTGCACCTTCCATATTCTGTCTTTTAAAAAAAAATTTTTAAGACCTCTCTCCTGAGGTCCAGAACCTGTACTTCTAACTCCTTCAGGTCATCTCCTAGAATCTCACTGGTCCCTCAGAGTCATCATGTCCAAAATGAAATAGTCATCTTTCTGACTTCTCCTGCTTTCTTTGTCTCACTCAAACCAGAGACCTCATCATTCTCATCCTTGATTTCTCCTCCCTCCCCTCCCAGGCCCGCCCACCCCCTTATTCAATAACTTAACAACCTGTCAATCATTCTTGTCCAATGGAGACAGACGTTTGGGCTCTGATGCTAGGCCAACTTGCCCACAGTGCAGCTCTGCTGCTCTTTGGCTGTGTGACCTTGACAGATGATGTAATCTTCCTGGCCTCAGTTTAGTCATCTATCCCATAGGATGATAATAGAACCCATTTCTTAGGGTCATTGGGAGGATTAGATAAGATAATGAATGTAAAGAAAATTCTAGGGTCCCTGGCATATAGCAAATGCATAATAAATGTTAGCCGTTATAATTACACTCCTACTACTGTATTATTAGATTGTGGTTGCCTCTTGTAGACACTGTTTGAAACAGTTAGAAAGCAAATGGGCTTTTCTGCTGAAGAACAAAGAACATCAAATTTGTGACTTGTCCCTTCTAATTAGGTGGAAACTAGGGTGTGCATGTGTGTGCACTGATACACGTGTTATACCTCTGCCTCAGACCAAGACCTTTCCTGTAGCGGGACCACAGGATGGGTGAAAAATGGCAGTGGTTTTCCCTCTGGAGCCCGACTGGCTGACCAAGCTCTGCTTTGTATTTCATCCCATTCCCTTCCTTCCCATTTGCAGAAAGAATGGCTGTTAACCTTCTCACACCTTATAGTTAAAGACCAGTAGCTCATCCAGCTACCCAGGGCCCCGTGGGTGACCTGGCATTGCAGCCACCAAAACCCAGGTCCAGGGAGCTTTCTGTGTTGACTGGAATTTGTAAACTCCTGTATCTGCTGAGCTAGAAAATGTCAGTTGTTCCTGAGTGAGAGCCAACAGACAACAGTTTGAGGGACCTGCTCCTAAATATTGCGATCTCCCAGGTGATGTATAAGGGTCATTATTTTGCATCTTTGCCACATAAAACATCTTAGGTACCCTGATTCCATCTCTTTCAGCAGACAAGCTTGGCTGACTCCTTGGAGGGGAGGGGAGGAGGGAAACATGACATATGCCACCAGCCCCACCATCTCATGCTTTTGCCATACAGCTCCTGACTGCCCAGTGGACACCAGGGGCAGCTCATGAGCTACAGAAACTGAAGGTCAGGAGCCCAAGGTCATGAACCAAAGGTCATGAAAATTTTGCATTTTATGTTGCTCTCATGTCTGGTCATGGAAACAACCTCTCCGGGGTAGTGAAAGGGAAGGGATGGAGAAAACCACACCCAATTTTGTTTGGTTCTATTGTGTTTTGTTTCCACCCACCACAAGTTCTTTTCTTCCCCTCTCATAGTGTGGGCGAAATGCTGAAAACTTCGACCGATTTTTCACCCGTCATCCACCAGTCCTAACACCTCCCGACCAGGAAGTCATCAGGAATATTGACCAATCAGAATTCGAAGGATTTTCCTTTGTTAACTCTGAATTTTTAAAACCTGAAGTCAAGAGCTAAGTAGATGTGTAGATCTCCGTCCTTCATTTCTGTCATTCAAGCTCAACGGTTACTGTGGTGACATTTTTTTTTTCATTGTGACGCTGCATCCATGTTTATTTGCTGATGAGACTAGAGTGACCATGTTCCAGAACCCAAATGTCCTCAGGTAGTTTGGAGCATCTCTATGAGATGGAATTATGCAGATGTCATGCTGAAAATGCTGCTGCATAATTAACACATTATCCAAGTCCTCTTACAATTAATTTTCTCTGGCATGTCAGCTAAGTAGAGCCAGTAGGGACAGAGAATGCCTGCTTTCTTTTCCTTCATTTCTGCATTGCCATTTTTTTACATTCTTCAGCTCCAACCACCCAACCTAGATTCTTCCGACCCAACGAGTGGATCATCGGATGCTAGCAGTGTTCTTCCACTTCCAGGTCTGGAGCTTGGCTGATGTCCAAGCATATGGTTGCTTTGACTTAGAGGGAATTCCTCCATTCTGCCTGGTTTGGAGGCACCGTAAGCCTTGAAAAGAATGTGCTAAAAATAAAATTTTATTTGTTATTTTTTTAAACTCAAAGTTAAGGAGATTATCTAAGCCCTTTTAAAATTACAAAACTGTGCTTTTAGATAGCTGCTATCTAAAAGCACCTCAAAAGGTCAAAAAGGCAACCAGCTTGGGTGCTGCCTCAATGCCTTCATTCCTGACCCTGTATGTCCCTGATCACCTTCATCCCCACACTACTTGGGAAGGGCATTTGGAACCACTTTCTGAAAGGACATGGTCATTCTAGCAAGGTCCCAAAGGACCATAATTTTACATTACATTTCAAACTTTATTTGCTTTGGGGTTTTATTTCTGTTGTTCAAATGCGAAAGAAAATACTCACTTTGTTGCACATGCTCTGAAGTAGATGTCTTGTTACTAATCACAATAACCAACTGATTTACAAAGAAGACTGTGGCTGGGGCCTAGAGGACCCATGCCAGAGCAGATGGGACTGGTTTAGGTTTGTTGCTGGCTTTGGAAAGCTAATTAAGTGCTCTGAGAAAGACACCATTTCTCGAAACAGACAGTTGTTTCCTTCTCTTTGATGCGGTTTTGCAAGATGTTTGTGGAAATGTTCATTTGTATCTGGATATGTGTTATGTGCCGTTTTTCTTCTAGCATCGAGATGCAATATTAAAAACAGAAGAAGAAGAAATGCTATTTCAAGGAAAATGGCTCTCTTTGAAAAATGTCGACCCCAACTTACAAAGTGGGGCTTCCCGCAGCCCTGAGACAGAACGGACTAAACCCAGAGCTTAATCTTAGTCCTAGTGTTCAGCCAGTTAGGGAGGTGGAGGCTGAGGACCATTCAAGGACTCCCAGTGGTCTGTAATAGGGTGGGGTGGACTAATCAGGGGCTTCCAGTGATATCAGAGCCCACAGCCCACATTTGGGGGTCAGCTAGGAGCATGGTGAGAGATCCTGATTTTCTTATCAAAATCACTCCTCCTCCCAGCTTGGACTAAATATTCTTTCTAGCAAGCACCTTTATGAGATCCCAGTAGCCCAAGAAGAGACTTTCGGTGGGAGAAATCCCATTTCTATCTAAACAGATAAGGACAGCAAGTGTTCCCCATCCTTGTCTCCAGGCTCCTGCTATTCTCAGGCCTACAGAGAATTCTTATAACAAGTTGAGTGATTTCTGGAAGCTCCAGGGCTTCTAAGAGACTATTAAGGGAACTTTAAAAACTTGACAAGTGTCCTTGAAGTAAAACTTCTCATCTTTAAGAAAACCACAATTTGGATTTGCTGCCATTCGACCCTTTCTGCCTTCTCGCTTCCTGCTGCAGGCTTTGGGAACATCTAGAAGGCTCTTGTGGTAATCCTCTAGACCTCAGGTAAAGCAAACTTGAATTCCCAGATGATAAGTTTAGGCATTTAGAGAAGGAGGGAAATTGGGGCAGAACCCCCTCACCTCCCTGCTGGAGAAACTGGCATCTGGAGAAAGGAAGTGACTTCCCCAAGGTCAGGAGCTGGGATGCAAACCCACGTTTCCTGAAACTTGGTGCAAGACTCTTTCTGCTCTGTAACTGGCATCTCTAAGCCATGCCCACCAATAGGCAAGTTAGTTGAGGTCCTTCATCCGGCTGTTAGGGACCAGGCTTTTCCTCAGATGTGCTCTCTCAGGAAGGTAAAAACCATGAAGAAACATTGGGTGGTTGACAAATGACCTGAGACAACTTTAGAGACCAATGTAGTTAGGTAGATAGGTAGGTAGGGTAGATGGTAGATAGGAAGAATATACTGTATATACGAGGTCTGTCCAGAAGATATCCAGCCATATAATATGAAAAATAGAGATATTTATTAAAGAAGATACAAGAAACATTGTACACAGGACAATGACACCTCAGTCCCCTTCAAAGTAGGCATCTTGGGAATCTCACACAGTTCTCCCAGTCACCATTAGTTGCCCCATCATATTTTCCTGAATCTCACCTATGGTCTGAAATCTCTTCCCTTTCAAATGTGGTTTTAGATTTGGGAAAAGCCAGAAGTTGCAAGACGCCAAATCTGGGCTGTTGGGGGCCTGAGTCACCTGGGCAATTTGTTGTTTTGCCAAAAAACCCTGCATGAGATGTGATGCATGAGCGGGCATGTTGTTGTGATGAAGCTGCCAGTCACAGGTTGCCCATAGCTGTGGCCTTCTGAATCATCTGAATCATTTTTGCAGAGGAATGTGTGAGCTTAACTCAGAATTTGATGCAGATCCGTTGCTCTACTTGCTCAGTCATTTTCAGTGTGATGACCACACAGTACACATGCTCACACAATGGCATTTACCACCCCCACTGACTAGTACAGTGAAGTTGTCATTGTTTATGCTGCATGCACATTCCAGTCCACTCTCCTTGACTGCTGGGTTATAGCAATGTTGCACAAACTGTTCTTGTTATATTAACAATGGTTGGAGTTTTTCTGGACAGACCTCATACACACAGTGCTCTACGTTTTCCAAATTGCTGCCATTATTTTCCAAAAGTTTGATAGTTTTCAGAAATGGAACTTAAGCCAAAGTCATTGTTCCCCTAACACACTTCACTGAGGTTGGGCAGGGAAGCCTTCTAGTAAGTGTCAATTAGTCAGAATTCCTACAGTTTCTTTTGCTATCAACATTTCAAGTGCAGGGGAAATAGAGGAATAGAGCTTTCAACATAGATGATCTCTTCAGAATACTTTGCAAATTTATTCAGGAAGAAAGATTTTAACTTACTTTTGCCATTATTGTTGTATTCTACCCTTCTCTCATTCACCCAGCCATCACTTATTGAGCATCCACTGTGTGCCAGACCTATGCTGGGTGCCAGGAACACACTTGGGAGCCATAAAGATGCAATCCAGGAGGACAGGCATTAAACAAGTCATTGAAATCCTAGTATGATCTAGAAATAATTAGTCTCTGGGTTAGTCAGGAAAGGCTTCTTGTAAGAAATAAAAAGTCCTCCAAGGAGTTCAGGGTTCTGCTTTCTCTGTAGACCACAGTTTGAGCTGAAGGAAGAGGAGGAGCAGTGTCCTGTTGACACTAATTTCTGGGACAATCCTATAGTACAGTGGGCAGGGAAGGAGATGCAGGATGGTGGCTGGGTTAGGTTTCCTTCCAAAAGACCAAAGGCACTCTCTCTGTGCCTAAACAGAACACAACATCACCAAAACTAGAACAGAGACAGATACCTTTATGGAGAGAGGGGCCTGGTTGTACAGTTTAGTTCTGAGTCCTGAGCCTCATCTCTTGGGGGTATCACTCAGATCCCTTTCTGGCCCTCAGGGAGATACTTTCCTTCCAGCACACTGCCCCTAGCTTGACACCTTCTGGTGCTTCTAGATGAGATGGCCTGAGATTTTCCAAAATAATTAAAATTAGGGAAGAATAAAAAACTTAAGAAAAGCCAAAAAACCTAAACATAGTCCATGTTAGCCATGGATAATTGTCTACCAGGATGCAAGACCTCTTTTCATTTCTTAGACTTCTTATTAATCTGCTCCTCTTCTAAGGATAGGACACTGATCACAATGACCTCCTAGGAAAATTAATAGAAGGTCAGTGGAGTTAATAACCCTCCTTAGTTAAATACCACTGTTCTCGTGTGGCCTCAGATACTATAAACTCAGAAAGGAATTGTCTCCACAGAGAGGCCCCTTCACTCCCAATTTCTAGAGTAAAATTCAGGTATTTTCTATGAGGATCTGCCCTCAGGACAAAGTCCACAATGCCAAGTCCCATTTCCAAACTGGAGCTGGTGGGAAGGGACCCTCTGCTGGAAGCCCAGAGGCATGGAAGTATGCATGGGGTCAAAGTTACCAGGGCAGACCTGCAAGGAGGCCAGAATAACTAGGACAGACAGAATTTTTGTTTGTTTATTGTAAGGTTGCCCTTACAGACCTGACTTTAAGCTTTGGGTTCTGTTCCTTATAGTTTGTTGACTAGATACATGCTATCGACATCCTTGGAGAGACCTTTGGGCTGATGAAGGCCCACCATCTAGTCCATGGGTAGATTTCTGAGCATCCTGTGAAAGCCTAGATTGCACCAGGGAATGTGGGGGGACAGTGGTCAGCTCCTTTCATTAAGCAGTGGTCCTGTATCCCCACATGCCACTCTGCTTTGTGGGGAGTGAAGTAGTTACTGCTTTTCTTCTTCAAGAAAGGGTCATCCTAGCTACAGGGATCGCTTTTGGGTGGTTTTCTCTGGGATACTTTATCCACTGACTAACTCTATGACATTACACATGGTGAGAAGTAGTGTCCAACTCATTTCATCTCAAAGCCAAAGAAAGCAAGACTAACTCCCCACTTTATGACAACCCTTAAAGAAATTCAATGTCTGATTTCCTTTCTTAGGAAATTTCCACCAAGTTTTCTCTCCTGAAGCCAACATAGGATATAAAATGAAAGCTGGGGGTAGCACGTGCAATGCAGCTGCTCTAACTTTCAGCGCGGGGCTACTTCTGACTCTGCCCACAAGAGTTCAGCAGCTTCCCGATGACTGGCATGTCTCGGTTCTGCTTCCTTCTTCTTATGCTGTGTTAATGTTTGCTTTCCATTTGGCAGAGAGACAAGCGAGACACCTCCAACTTCGACAAAGAGTTCACCAGACAGCCTGTGGAACTCACGCCTACTGACAAACTCTTCATCATGAACTTGGACCAAAATGAATTTGCTGGCTTCTCCTATACTAACCCAGAGTTTATCATTAACGTGTAGGTAAATGCATACTCCTTTGTTGAGCCTGGAGGGTAAGACTTCAGGCCATGTGTATGTATTGATTCTAGTCTTCCAGGATTCATGGTGCACATGCTGGCATTCCTCATGTGAAGAGCTTGTTCTAGAGGGCTTTTCTTTGTATGTGTAGCTTGCTAGTTTGTTTTCTACATTTGAAAAATGTTTAGTTTAGAGTAAGCGCTTTATCAAAGTATAGAGGAACAATTTCCCGAACTTCCAGAAACTCATTGAATGAACAGACGCTGTCAAAACTACTGTCTGATACCAAAATGCTTCAGTATTTGTAATTTTTAAAGTCAGAAGCTGACGTTCTGGTAAAAGTTTTTACAGTTATTCTACTATATCTTTGAATGCTAAGCATGACTGGTATTTTTAAAAATTGTGAGTAAGCTTTGCAACTACTGTGAACTATTGTCTCTTGGAGGAGATTTTTTTGTTTAAAAATTGATATGATTAAACTCAGTAAATATATGCAAACTCTTGTTAACATGTCTGCTTTTAATAGACTCTGCTACAGAGGTTACAAACTGGAGAGCCATTGGCTGATGCGGTTGGAAGATGAGCTTGGTTTCACATACACAAAATTTTATTTAATTGAAATCATTGTCAACATTTTAAAAAATGGAATATTTTAGTTAAATTTCTGGGCCCTTAGATTCACTTGAAAAAAAATCAGATTAACTTGACAGAACTGAGTCATGGCTGTCTCCTTTCAGGGCAATGTGTACTTGCCCTGGTTGGGTGCTCTGTTGGTTGGAGCGTATAACAAAAATGTTCCAGGTTCAATCCCTGGTCAGGGCTCATACCTAGGTTGTCAACCCCTGATCAATCCCAGGTCAAGTCCCTGGTTGGGTCTCATACGGGAAGAAACCAATCAATGTTCTCTCTCACATTGATGTTTCTCTTCCCTCCCTCACTCGCCCCCCTCCCCCTGCCGCCAACACACTTACTCTCTAAAATCAATAAACATATCCTGCACTGAGGATTTTTTTAAAAAAGCAATGTGTGCTCTCATTTTACCACATTCTCCACCATGCCTTATTGTCCACACTTTTTATCCACTTATTTGGCTGCTGTAGCCATCTGAGGTTGAGACACTTGCGAGTCACAGGCTTCATGACCTCACTATTTTCCTGTGCCCATAATCAGACTATCTGCTCAGTCATCCCATCAATGTGGTTTGTGTGTGTTAAATCCTCGAGCACAAAGTAGATAACAAAAATTTCATTCCAGCCATACCAAAACCCAGCAAGGAGTCTGATGTCAGTACAGAAACATCACTTTTCTGTGGTCTATGAGGACGTCATTGTTTGTAAAACTACTTACCTTTTACTATTTTCTCCTAATTCAGGATCTGCAAAAAAAGGCAGGCGGGGGGTGGCACGGAATATATCTTCTTCTCTGCTAAGGAGGCTAGAAGAGAAGGGCAAAATAAGGGAAGTCCCTTTTAAATGCTGTTGACATGATAAGGATGCCTGAGATGCGAGTGGCACATTACCACATCATTGTGTATCAGCCTGGTATCTTCTTCTCTGAATGAATTCATGCTTATGTTTTATTTTTGAAAGATATAGTAATCCAATCTATAGCACATGCCTTTGGAGCTGCCAATGTCAGTGGGTAGCAGAAAAGAAAAAGCCTGACACACCAAGTATGTTATGACTCCACACAGTTTATTCATCTCCTTGGATGACGCCCTGTAAATGGGCATTGGTGAGACTGTGGATCTATTGATCCTGGTGTACTCTGCAGAATTTTTAAAACTCTGTCAGTTAAAATAGAATAAAGCAACTTAAAGAAGAAATTGTGTTCTATGCATCACATTTAGAAAAGAAAAATACGTGGATTTCTATTGATGTTTGCTGACATGTTCCACTTAAGATTGTATTACAGAAGAGGTTGCTATGCTGCTTCTGGTTCCTCCCATTTCATGCTAACCCCTCATATTTTCTTCCTCTGCTGGGTATAAACCTGTGTTTCATTTCATAAATATTGAGCACCTGCTATGAGCCAGCATAGTTGTGGATGCTAGGGAGATAAAGACAACAAGACAGTATAGGACTTTCCATTCACAGGGACAAAAGACTGCAAGATTCCCAGCCTCTCATCTTCCTGAGATTACATCCTATAAAAGTTCTGCACTTTACTCTGATTGGCTTAGTCTGGTTGGGGAAGGGCCTTGATTGGCCAGACCTAAGTTGTAGTAGATATCTATCGCTGTGTTATAAATTGCTCCAACATTTTGAAACAAATATTTATTCCCTGTCAATGTCTGGGCAGGAGACTGGTTGTGGTTTAGCAGATGTAACACCTGTCGTGAGGGTGCAGTCAAACTCTTGGCCAGGGCTGCAGTCACAAATGGTCAACAGGGGAGTGGATGGGATTTATGTTGAAGCTTACTTCCAGGGTCTTTGGCAGCATCAGTTCCTTGACAAATAGGCGTCTCTGTAGCATGCCTCTGGTCATGGCCACTGGCTCCCCTGGGTGTGAATGATTCAAGAGAGAGTGCCTAATCCAAAGGCCAATAATCTCATAAGTAACCCAATCTCAGAAGAGACATCCCATCATGTTGCTGTTTTCTGTTCTTTAAAAGCAAGTCAAGAAATCCATCCCACACTGAAGGGAAGGGGATTATACAGGGTGAGAATTCTGGGGGAAGAGAAGAGCAGCACTCTGTCAGTTTAGAGACCATCTTCCACATACATCTTGAGCTGCACCTCAGGACTGCTGGGTAGAGTGCCACCCAAACCACATGAATGGAGGATGGAGAGCTGTCTCTCTGAATAAAAATTGGAAACTTTTTGGAACAAGGGGGATGTATGTTCAGGAAGCAAAATGCAAAGGTGGACTCTGCAAATGAGCATTTTGGGCTGTCCCAAAGATTCCTTAGTAATGTAGAGAGAAAAGCCAATGATGAGAATCAGTTAAAGGACTGTCTCACTTGGCATTGTACTTAGTCCACAGAAGTCCCCCCCATTGCTTCATTCCAAGCTCACCACAAAAGGCAAGGACCTAAATTTGAACTGATGAGTTATAGTCCTCTGTCTTCAGGGACTCAAAATGCACCAAGAAGATGAGTTGGTGGAAACATACACACAATACAAATCTACATCAAATTATCTAATACTCAGTGACAAAACACCCCAACACTTAGTGTCTTAACATAGCCATTTATTTAACTCACAGTGGTGTTTTTTCTGGTCTGGAAATCCCAGCTTATCTCTGATGGACTTGCTATGAATTCTCAGTCAGGTAAAAGGTCAGCTGGTGACTAATTGGTCTAGGATGGCCTCATTCACATGTGTGGTGTTTGACATACTGACTGATCTAGGGGAAGCTCAGTTGGAAGGACTTGTTTTTGCCCAAAATGTTCTTGTGTGTTCCAGCTAGAACATAGACTTCTTTATATGGTGGTTTTAAGGACTCCAAAGAGTAGTAATGGGAAGCAAATCCCAATGCACAAGCACTTTTCAAACCTCTGCTTATGTCATGTTTGCTGTTTTCCCATAAGCCAAATTCAAGGGGTGGATAGATTCCACTTTGGGATGAGAGGCACTGTAGAAACACATTGCAAAGGCAAAAGGGCACAGGCATAGAAAAATGTGTGGCCAATTTTGTGTCTGTGGCACAGTCCATCAATGAAACTGTTCATGAACTTAGGGGGCATCAAAGAAATAAGACAGGTGGTAAAAAAAAATGGTCAGGAACTTCCTAGGCTTCCCCATGGTCAGGCCACATGAATCACCAGAAGTTAGTCTTCTTCCTTATCTCTTCAACTGCAGCACCCAAAGACCCAGTGCCAGAGTTCAGGCTTGTCAGCTGGATAACTAGAGTCAACTTGAGAGCTTTTCAAACCAATGAAAACAAGATTCTTAAATCTTCAGGTGTTGTTCCTGCCATGGTTCTTTTTCTCACCTCACATAACTGAGATTCTGGAGAAATCAGGGAGGATTGTAAAGCAAGATAAATAGGAACCAAATCTAAAAGCTTAAAGTCAAGTATCTCAGGTCCTGTGTCCTTACTGGTTTTGAAGATAATTGCTTTGACCAACATGGGATACCAGTGCTCATCACTTCCTAGACAAGCAGTGCTCGCTCCCAAAGTGAATTCTAATTTCCCCAAACATTAGAGGTTTGAACACTAGAGTCCTGGCTCAATGACTGAACCACACTCTCCACTATGGGTTTTGTTTCATAAATGCTCTTTTCCCTGATGTGTAGCCTGCCCAAATTAAACCAGATGTCAGGATGAGATTAAAATGGTATTTGAACAAAAGATGCAGGAACATTCAATTCTGTTCTCAACCAGCCACTCTTTCCCACAAGGTCCAAGAGGTAAATAAATGCATAGTGGACCATGCTTAGCAAATGAAGAGTTGGTTACTATTTGAAGATTTGACTGCATATCCCTAAGGTGGGTGGGTTTGCATACAGAATTCTTAGATATTGTGTGAATTGCATTGGTTACTGATCTCAACAAATTACCCCAAACAAGGTACATGTATTAGCTCACAGTTTCTTTATGTTGGAAATCCAGGCACAGCTTAGCTGGGTCCTCTGCTTCAGGGTCCCTCATAAGCTGCAGTAGATGTGTTGGCTAGGGCTGTGGTCTCATCTGAAGGTGCAGCTAGGGAATAATTCACTTCCAAGTTTGCTCACATGGTTGTTGGCAGGATTCCGCCCTTTGTGAGCCATTCCACTCAGAGCCTCAGTTCCTCACCAGCTCTGGCTGGAGGATGCCCTCAGCTCCTTGCCATGTGGCCCTTTCCAAAATGGTGGCCTGCTTCATCAAAGTGTACAAGCTAGGATGGCAATATAGCAAGAAAGCCAGGAAGGTAGCAGTTCTATTCTTTTGTAAATAAAATACAAGAGTGAAGTGACAGTATATCATTTTCCCTGTATTGTTTATTACAAGCAAGTCACTAGATCCATCACACACTTAGAGAGAAGGGATTACACAAGAACATGTGGGCAAGGCAGAGACTATTTATTAGGAGCCATGTCAGAAGCTGTCTACCACTCGGGTGTGGAGGACATTCTCCAAGAGACATAATACGTAATGAAGTATGGGAGATGAAGGTGGGTCTTAGCACTGTATCAAATGAATGTGCCTGATCTTGATCTACCAGATCAAGTGAAGTGGAGGTGGGAAGGAGACACTACCTTCACTCTTTCTCTGACCCAGAGTTTCTGAGCTGCTATGGGCGGTCAGACTGATGCCATTTATCAGAAAGGAAATGACTTTTTTCTCAGATCAAAAGACTCAGGTTCTTTCTCTCTCTCTCTTTCTCAGGTTCCTCATGAACAGAACACAAATCATCCCTAAGCCTATAAGATTTAAGGGTCCCTGGTCCCAAAACAGAGGAGTTTCCTTGAGCCCCTAAAATGTGAGAAGGATTAGATTCACATGTCTTCCCTAGTGAAATAGTGAAAAACCAAAAGGACCTGCAGCAACTTTAGTTGAGGATCCCCTGAGAGTACTTGACCCCAAGGTCATCCTCAGAAAATTCTACCAGTTGTAAGTGGACAGAGCCCAAGTGAAGTAGGTGAGAAGGGGGAAATATGTTTAAATTATGCTAAGGAGGAAATGCTGAAGAAAGCAGCAAGCAGAACCCATCCTCTATCCTCTCCCAGCTCAAACTTGGGCTTGAGAATGATTTCCTTGTTATTATATTACAGAGGCTGAAACCATGTCAGTCAGCCCATGACTGCAGAGGGAAATAATTAGACCTGAATAAGAATGAATATATTTCATTTGTTTAATCAACAGATCTCTCTTTAGGACCAATGATGGTTCCAGATGGGGAACAAAACATGGTTATTGTTCTTATGCAGCTGATGTTCTGGAGGGAACCATGTTAAATATAGTAAATAACATGATTGTATAATAGATGGCAATTGTGTCATGAAGAAACAAAGCAGGTAGTGGGACAGAAACTGGGAGACATAGAGATGGTTGGGTTGTCCGATATTCATCCCGAAGGCTCAAGCAAAACCTCTTTGAGAAGGTGATAGTTGGAACTCAGAGACAAAGAGCCAGAGTAAAGCATTCCAGACAGAAAGGACATTGAGGGCCAGAACATGAGGCCTGGACTGCAGAAGGCCAACAAAGAGTCCATGACACCAGAGAATGATAAGCACTGGGCAAAGTGGTGAGTGCAAGACCAGGGAGTAAGGCAGGGCCATATCTTGCAGGCATTTGTAGACCTTGGTAAGAAATTTGACTCTCCTAAATTCAATAAAAACCAGTTGGATACTATTAGTTTCCTATTGCTGCTGTAACAAATGACCACAAGCTGTGTGGCTTAAAACAACACAAATTTATTCTCTTACAGTTCTGGAGGCCAGAAGTCCAGATGAGTTTCATCAGACTAGAGTCAATGTGTCTGCAGAGCTGGTTCCTCCTGGAGGCTCTGTGAGAGCCTCCTTGCCTTTTCCAGCTTCTACAGGGGCTACATTCCTTGGATCATGGCCCGCTCACTACATCGTCTTCAAAGCACATCACTCTGACCTCAGCTTAAATACTCACATCTTTTCTATCTGTGACCTCCTTGCTTCCCTTGTGAATACACTGGGCCCCGCCAGATAACCCAGGAAAAATCTCTCTATCTCATTACCTTAACATAGTGCAAAGTTCCATTTTGCCATAAAAGGTAACTCATATTCATGGGTTTCAGTGATTAGGATGTGGACATCTCTAGAGAGCCCTTAGTCTGTCTCTCCACAGAGACTTTAGACATTAAGGATTGATATGATCTGGCCTTAGAGAACACAGTTTGTAAGGGTAAGGGGAAGAGCAGGAAGATTAATGGAGGCCTCTGCAACAGTGCAAGGTTAAAATGGGTGCAATTGACCTTGGCCACCTTCATCTTCAGAGATGAGAGGAAAGGTGCAGAGGAGGAAGGTGACAGATTTGAAAAACTGCCCCAACATCAGTCTCTTTAGAGACCTGGGTCTGTGCGCCTTTCCTGAAGGGAAAAGGCATGGACTAAAAGCGAGTAGAGGCAGGATAAGATGAGAGCTTCAGCAGTGGGGAGGAAAACTTAGTGGAGTAAGTGGAAGAATGGCCACCTCAGACATTTGTAAAAGTCACCTCATTTGGAGAAAGCACCTTTGCAAGTGTAATGAAATATCTTGAGATAAAGAGATGAACCTGGAGTACCAGAATAAGGCCTAAATGCCATCACAAGTATCCTTATAAGAGATAGAGAGAGGTGACACACAGAGGAGAAGGTGGTATGAAGACAGAACCCAGCGGGATGTGGCCACAAACCAAGGAATGCTGACAGCTGTCAGGAATTGGAGGACGTAGAGAAGGAACTCTCCCCTAGATCCTCCAGAGGGATCCTGGCCTTGCTTACACCTTGATTTTGGACTTCTGGCTTTCAGAACTGAGGGTGTAAATTTCTGTCATTTAAGCCATCCAGTTTGTGGTCATTTGTTATAGCATCTCCAAGAAACTGAGATACCTGGTGTGGGCCAGATAATAGCCTAGAGTGTGACCCAACTACACGTAAGTTGACCAAAGCGTAATTCTGGAACCAAGACTCCTGTTGTGGGGGTGCCACCAGGCAAGTGTAATCAGGGATGGAATCTCCCAATCATCCCAGAAAACAAGATGAGAAGAAATTAAGGCCACTCTGACTGCTAGGGATTTTGGTGCCTTTAAGTCCCTCACCCAGTGGTGTTGTCCCCACCAGCTGGAATTAGGGGCGAAGACACCATTTGTGAGTGCAGCCTTCCTTTGGGGTTCCCTGAAGACAACCTTTGCTTTGTATGGTTCAGGCCTGGGGAGAGAGAGCCTCTCCCTTGCAATACACCCACCTGGGGTTGGCTCAAACTCCTGTCTGTCTGATGCCGCAGAGAGTGGTGGAAAGCTACAGAGAATGGACAAAACTCAGAGACATCTGTTCATCTGTGTTTTGTGAATATATTTTCAAATGTTAATCATTTGGTAGCAGTTGTTAGGCATTATCTCAAAAGCTACCATTTGGGTACAGACATTCTCTTAAAAATCCATAAGCATCACTCACAGATGAGTGATTTTTCCAGATTTGGAATAAAAGGCAAGTTGTATTTTGAAACAACATTTTAAGTATTATCAGAAAACTTTATAGCCAAAAAAAAAAAAAAGAGGAAATATGATGTCTTTTTTTTTTTTAATAACACAGACTTCAAGAAGGAAAGCTGGACCAAATCTTGCAAGAAGGGCTGTGTAGAAAATGGAGGAGTTTCAAATCATTAACCACAGGCTCTGAGATGGAGGCCTATTGAAACTTCCTGGGCATGGTGAGATTTTTGGGTTTATCAAAAAGAGACATAGGTTTTTAAAAAAGGTGCACAACACAGTGTAGAGATATGACACTTTGATTTCATTCTCAGCATGTTTGGAAAGTGAATACAGATCTCTAGGGAGGGCTGTGTTTGTGGTTGCATAGGGTAAGCATAATGTACCAACTTCTGGGGATGGGTATTGTCCTCCATGTCCTGCAGCTCAGGGGGCTGAGTTGGGAGGTAAGAGGGATCTCTCACTCCAAGTTCTGTGCCTCCCAGCAGGAGCTTATATTCTAAGTAGGACTGGTCTTGGGTATCAGAGGTGGGTCTGGCAATGCTGAGGGCAATGGGGAAATCAGACACCTAATTACTTAAATCATGACCCTAGGTATGCATAACTAAGCCCTCTTGGCCAGCATAGCCATGGGAACTGAGTACTGATGCCCTAGAACATGTTCCCATTTCATTGGTACAATTGCAGAAAACCTTGCCTAGGTTAGAATAAATGGGTTACTCAAGAGTATGGCAGAGTGGTGAGAACCCAGACTCTGGACCTACAGTGTTCAATTCTCATCTCTACCACATACCAGCTGCTGCACAAACTTTAGAAAGTTACTTAACCATGCCTTCTCATCTTTAAGATGGGAGGGGACAATAATAACACTTCTCCCTTAGAACTATTAAGGAGATAGAATGAGACAGTCTGGAATATAGTATGTTTTGTATATGTGTTGGCTATTATTTTCATTGTTAGCAGAGTCAGGCGGGTAAAGCAAATGTATGAAGCATTCTAGGAGTAAAAAAACAAAGCGTTATAAGCCAAGAACTCTTGACCAAGAGAGTGCCTTCTAAAGTGAGTAGCCACTGTAGCATCCTCTCAAAGAGACAATCTGAAAGAATGTGGCCCAACAATGCCATATTTTCCATTCCTCAAGAGAGGCTGGAAATCTAGACTTTTATATGAAATGTCCTGATTTTAAATTATGGACCACTAATTCTAATTTTTTGAAATTCTAGGCCATGCAAATAAAAGATGTCCATTTGATATATATGTTAAGCAGGCCAAAAGCTTGAAAACTCTAAGGTACATGATCAATGGGCACACATTTTCAGCTCTTTCAAGAGAATTCTAAGGTTATTTGGGAGGCTTTCCATTTTTAGAACTTATTAACTGGACATTGCTATTTCTAATATATTAAATTAGCACCTACAATGTATCAAGCCCCATCCTAGGGCTTTACAATAGCTCAACGCCCACAACAACCTTTTAAGGTAAACACTATTACTTATGCCTTTTTACAGTGGAGGAAAGTGAAGCTCAGAGGTTAAATAACTTTCCCAAGACAAAAAAGCAGGTGTTAGAGCCAGGTGTTAATGTAGGCTGCCCTGACACATTTTTTATGAATCATAAAAAATTTTTTTAAAACCCCCACAAATGTTGGCATGGTCAGAGCTGTCACCAAAATGCATATTTATAAGGATGTGCGTTGCTGAGTGATGTGGGGATTAGCAGGACCACGAGAAGACCTGAACAATCAGAACTCAGCAAAGCCTTGTCACTTACACAGAATTGCTTGTGTCTATCTGAGGTCAGTCCTTTACCACTGGTATGTATTTGTAGTTGTCATGCCTTAAACGCATAGATGATGTCAAACCCTTATAGAGCATTTACTGTGTGCCAGTCACTCTTCTAAACACTCGACAAATATTAATTTACTTAATACCAATGAGACAGATACTATTTTTATCATGTCCATTTTATGTGGAAACTGAGTCACAGAGACATGGAGCCATTGGTTCAAGTGTACATAGGCATGAACAGAGAAAGGATTTTAACCCAGACAGTCCAGCTTCCAAGTCTATGCTCCTAACTACTACACTTCACTTATAAACTGATTGATAATGTCAAAAAGCTGTGGTTCTACCCACTGTAAAATCCTCATGAGCACGAAAGAACATGGCAAAAGGAGAGATTGCACATTCAATTGCAGACAAAACCACACATTTTGGGGAAAATGCAGTCTGTTTTATAATGATGATAACAGGCAGCTTTTACTGAGTTAAGAATAGGTTCCCATCAGTGTTAAGTTTATGTTAGTTTCATATAAGCTATAGGAGCCAGGTATTATTATTAAATCCATTTTACAGATGAGAAAACTGAGTTTCAGAGATGTCAAGTAACTTGAATAAGATCACACAGCTGGTAAGTGGTCAAGTGAGGGCTTGAGTGCAGGTTTAATTGGATTCTATAGTCTGTGTGTTTAGGAGCTTGTTTCTTTCAGAATGGCTTCTACTAGGGAGGTGGAATAAATGGGAACAGGGACTAATTGCTAATCGGTCATGAAATAACTCTCAGGGAGCTGCAAAGAGAAGTCCACATGCCCCACAGTGCCTGAAGGGTCAAGGTTTAGGGTGGAGCCTCACTAGCAGTGTCCCTCTGACACTCTACAGGCCCCACCCACAGACATCCTGCTCCCTGAAACAAGAGGACCATGTGCCCTGCTCTTCCCTTTGGATAAGTTTGAGGAGTAATCTTCTGCTGTGTTCCCTCCTGGAACCCAACATCCGCTTGGGTAGCAAATGTGGATGTTGGACCCTCTTCAGTTTACAAGTGGCAAAGCCTACCTCAGACTGGAGCAATTAAAAGAAAAAAAGAATGATTTATTTGTTTCAGTAACTAAAACGGTCTTGGGTTGTCCAGCTTCAGGTATAAGTGGATCCAGAGACTCGTACAACATCAGAAAGTTGTTCCTCTCTACCTTCATCTAATTTTCTCCATGGCTTCATTGTCTTTGTGGCCCCCGAAACACCAACCACTATGCCCAGAACTCAGTAATACCAGTGAAAAGAGAATGTATTTTTTCTATTAGTTCCAATAAAAACTATGGAACTAAGTTTCACTGGTTTGGCCTAACTTAACTCTATAGTAACTTAACTCCAACTTAATTATCTTAGTCATGGAGATCAATATCAGATTTACCAAGCCGGGGTCACATAGTCACCCCTGGAGTGGTGTGGAGATAAGAGACAGTCCCTTTGAACTACATTGTGATGGGTGAAAGGAAAATGAGGGTGCAATTTTAAAAAGTTGAAAAAGGAATGGGTTCTGGGACAATAACAACCAACATCTTCTAAAAGGTCAGACTATAGAATCACCTTATTCTGGATGCTACAATTATAAGGACAGATTCATCAAGACCCTAATCTGTTTCTCTAGTCACTCTTAATGAAGAAGCTCAAGACCTCCGAAGCCAATGAGAAAGGCAATAAACTTCCCTGCTAACACATGGAATGGACATTTTCCTTTCTGGTGGAACTACTCCAGCATAAGCCATCACCTAATACCTCTAGTCATATGACTGGTTCTAAGATGATCATGTGATTTCATTCTTACCAGAGTCATCATGTCCTAGGCATTAAAAAAAAAATGGGAAAGAAAAGCTTTCTCTTTTTCACTGGGGTTTGTGAGCAGGTAGCTTGTTGGCTAGGAGATGCTGGAAGCCATCTTGCCACCACAAGGATAGAACTTGTCTGAAAATATAGAGGAAACCAGAGCTGAGAGATGGAGTTTGAGCTCCTGGACCCAGACATACCCTACTGGAGCCATTCAATCACCATCCTTTCATTTTCTTGGATTAAACCAATTTAAAGTGGATTTCCTGTCACTTGTAACTAAAAACCACCTAACTGCTACTGCCTGGATTCAAAGTCATTGTCACAAACCATGCCATTTTGGATAAACAGGCTAACCCCTCTGATCCTTAGTTGCCTTCTCTATGGTGTGGAGTTATCTCTCTTGTCAGCTTTCCAGGATAGTAATTGAGGTTGTAGCTGAATACTGAGCACAGTTCTAGGAGCACCATGTGGTGCATCATACATGTAAGTTTTATTGGCATTGTGAGTAGGAAAAGCCAAAGTCGGTGAATAAAAACCAAACTTGAATGTCTGTTGGAGCCAAGAAAATACTTGATGTAAATGAGCTGTCTGGTCACAGATAACAGGGTGCCTTGGGGATAACTGCAAAGCAAGTGCCCAATTCAAAAACATTGAAAGTTTAACATTTAAAATCTCTGTGGGGAGCAAACAAAACAAGAACAAGCGCTGCTGGTTCACAAACCCTGACAAGCAATTGAAAGATGAATGCTTCAGATGATGAGACCACAGCTCAGATGAGCAGTGAGGAAGGAGACACAGTTGCCCAATTTTGGGTGTTCCCATGAATTAGGGTTCTAGGGACAGCAATCTCCCTGATACCCTGATCTTGACACCCTGACCTCGACACCCTGCCCCTTCCAAAGCAAGAGAATCAAAAGGACTTTGAATCCATGTTCTTCATCATTTTTAAACCACACATGATCACTCTTTATTTTTAACCTTCCCCACCCGAGTCTATGCCTTCAAGCAGCTTTTCTGGGGAAATAGTGTTTACACCCACACTGACAGATCTGAATCCCTGGCCATGCGCCGGCTGCAGTGGGACTGTTGCCATGCCCACCCACCCCAGCAGCCTGAAACTCAGCCTTTAGAGAGGCTCACTTCAGAGCTGTATAAACTATGAGGAGAATGGAACTCAAGTTCTGAAGGTGACTCAGGCAATGGCAAGGTGTCCCCCACACTCACTCACTTAGGAAAGGAGAATTTCTCATGTCTGGTTGAAGCGACTGTAACAGTAAAAGACTTGGGGAGAGCACTTGGGGCTTACAGTAGTCATCGCCATATAGTGACTCCTCCCCATGTCCTACTCACCACAGATTATACTTTCACCACACCCACTTTACAGAGAAGGGACCAAGCAAAGTTAGCAAATTTGCCTAGAGTCACAATGTTAATAGGGGACAGAGCTTGAATTTGAGCCTGAAGGCTATAAACCGAGCACCCTAATTTAATCACCATACTATAATGCCTAGCAGGAGAGAGAAAGCATTACTGAGCTGACATGAATGTTCTGAGACATTGGACAACTGCATTCATTTTTGTTAATAAAGAATCATCAGTCTTCTCTCAGTGTGATTAGTTCAGTGGTCTTAAATATGTCCACAAATATTTTTTGACATCTCTCCCATTGTAACAGGGTGCAGAGCAAGGGGTCCCCCAAATCCTCACAGCCCATGGTTGGGGGATGGGGAAAGGAGATGACACAACATTTAATATATTTTGCATAACAAAAGGCAAGATAATAGCTGTGCTGTTGCCCTGGGCAAAAGATGTAGTGACTTTCAGAATATATCCTGATTGGTGACATAGCCAGGGCAGATGGAGGCCCCCGGTGTCACTGAGTCCCTCTTGCCCTGACAAAAGATGGCAGCTGAATGAAGGTAAAGATACAGGGCAGCTGGTAATAGAAGTGAATTGTAAGAGGGGCCGAATATGAGGTCATGTAGAAGGCTCTGGAGCAGCATTTAAAATAAGGGTGGTCTGAAGGAGAAGGGGATTTGGACCACCATGAGGTCTGTAGTGAGATAGGAGCCAGGTGGGCTATAGCAGGAGGCAACCACGAAGGTCAGCTGTGAGGAGAGAGAAAGGGGAAGTAGCCATGAGGAAGGAGCTGTGATCCAGGAGAGATTCTGCCATGCTGCCTGTGGTGAGGGAGGAGCTACATCGGCTCCTCTGAAGACTGGGCCATGTGGCTTGGTGTAGTAAGGAAGCAGGCATGTGGTCTATAGTGAAATAGCAGCTGTGTAGGAGAAAAAGGTATGAGGAGAGAGTGGATGGGGCTGTGTGGGGATCAAGCAAAGCTGATGAAGCTGTGCAGGAACCTGCCTAACCAAGCACGGATTAGTGGGAGATACCTGGAATACTGAACTGTGACCGGAGACTGTAGACTTCTACTTCTCTGAGGGACATATGGAGAGGCCACTCTCTTAGGACTCATGCCTTCCTGGACTCCACCATGATCCAGTGCAACACGGCACATGTTTTCATGGATCATTACATGGAAGCTGAGGACATCGTACCCCAGATTCTGATGGAGAGAGATACTGTGAGAGGATGGTGACTTTGAAATCCATGAATGTACTTTCCGGACATGATGGAGAACTGTTTATACAGCTGGCTTAAAAACAGATAAGGATATGAGGAACTACTAGTGTTGGTTTTGACTTATAGCCTGGTAGGGAGCAAGGGAAGTACTGGGTCTTGTGGGAGAACAGGGTTCTGAGCAGAAGTGCTCTCAGCACCCCCAAGGTTTCACCCCTGTAAATAAAAACCTGTTTCCTCCAACACTTAATTGTTGGGCCCTGCATCAAGGCACCACATGCACAAGCCCTGCTTTGCTCAGTTGTACCATCAAGAGGTAGATACAAATTCACCTCAACTTGAAAAGAGCCAGCTTCCAAGGAACAGATTGTGGCAAAAGTAATTGTGATTCCAAAGCTAGGTTAGAAAAACTCTGAGGGCTTCCTCCTGGCCCTGTGTCCTGAGACATGGTCACTTGTGGGTCCAGCTGCCATTCTGTGAGCAATCCCAGGTCACACAGAGGACATATGTTGGTACCCGCTATGAGAGCCTCTGTGGAGGTCTCAGCTCATAGTCAGCATCAACCACAAATGATGTGTAAGTGGGGAAGCCTTTGAGAGGACTCCTACCTCAGCCACCATCCAACTGCACCCAGGACACACCATTGTCGAAAACCATATAACAAATTCCAGTCAATTCCCAGAACCATGAGAGACAGTAACAAATGATTTCCAACAGGATTAGTTAGTGTGAATTAGGTCTTATTTTAAAAAAGGCTAATCCTGGGCCCTGGCAAAAAAATAAATAAATTTAAAAAATAAAAATCAGCCACTTGACTTGTCTGATTTGACTCCAAATTAAATAGACTTCAGTACTACAGAATCTCATCTTGACAACTCAACCCCTGCTTCTGTAACAGTGCTTTTAAATTCATGCTATTGCTTCTTGAGAACTGTATAGATACGACATAGAGAGCTAAGGACTTTACCTACCTTATTTCATTGTTTTGCTCAAAACACCTCCCGTGGTGTTATCATATGTTTTTCAGGGTTGGAACTGAGCTCAAGGAGTTTAATTGTGCAGAGGCACACAGCTAGGCTGCAGCAAGGCCAGGTTTTCACCGAGTCACTGATTAAACATCTATTTTAAAATTTTTTTTAAATGTATTGATCTGAGAAAGAGAGAAACACCAATTTGCTCTTTCACTTGTTTATGTATTCATTGGTTGCTTCATATATGTACCCTGATCAGGGACCAAACCCACAACCTTGGCATATTGGGATGACTCTCTAACCAAACTGAGGTACTGGGCCAGGACTGATTCAACATCTATTTATTGAGCTCTTTCAATATACCGCATACTGTTCCAGGCCCTTGAGAAAAGGCCAGGTGAAGTCTTTGCACCAGACTCTGGTGTAGCAGCCAGGTGATAGCAAACAAGCCTGCAAGCAAATAAATAACAGCCTTGCTGGTTGTGATCATTGCTATGAGGAAAACAGTAGTGAGGCTAGAAGTAATTAGGGAGATGGCTTCAATCTCCTCTGAGGGAGTGGCCTCCGAGGACCACGATGTGACATATATGCTGCATGACCTTTGTAGAGAGAACATCAGGCTGTGAAAACACCAAGAAGAGGGCTAAGGTTATTAGAGGGAGAACTTGGCATGTTCAAGAAACAAGAAAAAAAGGAGACCAGCCTTGAAGCGAACAAGAGAAAACAAGGTATGAAATGAGGGCAAAGAGAGAGGTGAGGCCAGACCACACAGGCCTTGTTGGCCAAGGTAGAGTATCGGCCTATTTTAAGAAAAATAGGGAATTTGAAAGTTTGTTTAAATATAGGGTAGTGACATTATCTGGTCAGCTTTTAAGAAGTGTTATTTCTGGCTCTTCCATGGACCCAGCCACAGGGAGGGGGTGAACTGGGTGGCTCCGCAATGTTGGTTGGGGAATATAAGCTGAACCATGGAGCTCCTGACTGAGCTGAACCTCAAACGTCTGAGATCCAGGATTCAAACCATCTGGCCTGAATGTATCTTTCCAGAGTGGCAATCTCTCTACTCCAGCAGCAGGAGAACGATACGATAGTACGCAAAGGAGCCCAAGTGTTGAGGCTCTGAATTCAGGAAGAGAGAATGGGCAGGGCTCATGGAAAGGAGAGGCTGCCATAATGGTTTCCATTAGTTAAAAAAAAAAAAGAAGGAAATTAAACGAAGTAAGCATTCTACTTAAGAAGTCAGAAAAGGAAATGAAAGTCCAAAGTACAGTTCTATGCTAGCAAACAGGCAAATCTTGATGAAACTGATGCTCTTCTGGAAAATAATTACTAAAATTCTTTCAAAGTATAGCATAATCTTAAATAAAGTACCATAATAATTAAAAGTTGGCTCCACTGTCACATACATGTGGTTACAAATGCAGCCTCTCCACTGCTTACTAGCTACAGGCAACAGTCCATTTCTTCACTTTAAACCAAGGGTAGTGCAGAATGTATATGAAGAAATGACAAAAGCTCATTAAGGGAGTTTAAAACTAAATGGGGTGAATGGAATTAAAGAATTATTATTTAATAATGTCACTTCTTCCTAAAAAATATGGGTTTGATACAATTCTAATGAACATCCCCATACAATTAATTTATATTTGTTATATTTGTTTGATTTTTGTGGAAAGGGGGAGAATTGATAGAGTGACTAAAATTCAGCAGGAAGTGTGAATGGGCAAAATAGCCAAGAGCAACTTGAAAGTGAAGAATAATTACAGGACATGCTGAATACAGATTTTAAAAAGGGTAATATAGTTTCAAAGATTAAAATAGCACAGTACATAAGTATTAAAACATATATCAATAGAACAGACAGCTCTGAGACAATCTTTCATGTGGCCTGACTTTATTAGATAATAAAAGTGGCAAAGAAATATTCCATAAATGACACTGGGACAATTGATTAACTTTTGGGGGGATAAATAAAGCAAAATTAGATCTTCATATTACACTATACATCAATGTAGATTCCAGATTGATTAAAGATTATAAAGTAATTTAAAAGTTAGTTAAAACTAATAAACAATCTAGACAAAGTTCTGGGGAAGAAGGAGGCTTGATCACTTGATCACAGAAATCCCTATAAAAAATATACACAGGGATGGGAAAAAGTAGGTTTACAGTTGCATTGTGACAGTCTTTTGAGTTAATAGTGCTATGGTAATAATCATAACCTGCATGTCTTTTTCCAAACAACTGTAAACCTACTTTTGCCCATCCCTGTGTAGGTATGCACACATATATGCACACATACACAATGTATACATACATACACATGCATATACTTACATATATATTTTTAAAACTAGAAATAAAGCTGTATTTGTACTGGCAACTACAGAAGGTTGTCACCCATGTAATATGAAGCTTTAAAATGTTCATACTCAATATGGTATGGATGAGAAAAAATTTAGAAGTGGATCTTTGGTGGCAGTGAGGGCGGGTAAAAAAGATAAATCTTTAGTTAATCTCATCAAGTAAAGGGAGAGAGACAAGGCACCATTAAAAATAAAAGAAATTAGAATTATAGTTAAGACTTCCAGCCAAAATGGTGATGTAGGTAAACATGACTGGCTTTGTCCCACAACCACTAAATTATAACTAAATTATGGAACAACCATCGTTCAGAACCATCAGAAATTGAACTGAATGGAAGTCCTACAACTACAGAATTAAAGAAGAAATCATGTTGTGACTAGTAGGAAGAGTAGAGATACAGAACAGGCTGATCACACACCCACATGTGGCAGATAAAATACAGGAGGGATATCTCAGGATCAAGGGGTCCCAGCCCCATACCAGATCCCCCAACCCAGGGTTCTAGTTCCAGGAAGATAAGTCTCCATAACGTCTGCTGTAAAAATCAGCAGGGATTGACGCTGTGGAAGACAGAAACTGCTGGAATCTTAGGCAGTTCCTCTTACAGGGCCCACACACAGACTTCCTTGGACTAACTCTCTCTGAGCTGCAACATAGGGCCAGCCAATTGAAAGGCATCAGAAACATATAAGGAGAAATTGAAATTGTCTGGCATCAGGGAAAGAGCTGGGGGGCAGCTTTCTCCCAGGCACAAGTGCTAGCAGAGTCCATTGTTCCTTTTCAGAGTCCCCCCTCCCTTCACAGAGGTAGCAAGCAGGCACCATACCTGAGACTCCATCAACTTGGCTCATACTGTTTGCCCCACTCTGGTGATTCCCTGCAACCTTGCTCTACCCGATTTTCAGGTGCACCCAAGCTGTTTCCAGTGGTTTTTCTATATGAATAGCTTGCCTTGGCTCATGCTTCAGATTTTCTTAAATTCTCTCAAACAAGCAGCACTTGGCTTCAGCAAGCCCCATACTTCTCATTAAGTTGCCTCAGCTCTGGCAGTAGCAATAGCTGGCCTTGGTACACAGATTAGCCTCTCCTGGGCACCTCCAAGCTCAGTGCAAGTAGCAGCCATCTGCAGATCACTTTGTAGATTATGTTGTGTGACCCCAGAAAGAACACAGGCAGTGGCTGACCTTGGACATGTCAACAGCAATCAAGGCTCAACTACACCAGGAGGGTGTACAGAGCCCATACAATGGGTGTACCTTGAGTACCCAGCTTGGGTAATAGTGGAGGTTATGCCACTAGACCTTACAGGACACCTACTACATTAGGCCACTCTATCAAGCCTGGCAGGCATAGCAGCTCTACCTAATACATAGAAACAAACACAGTGAGGCTGCCAAAATGAGCTGTCAAAGAAACATGGCTCAAATGAAAGAACAGAACAACGCTCCAGAAAAAGAACTAAACAAAATGGAAGCAAGCAATCTACTAGATGCAGAGTTCAAAACACTGGTAATAAGGATGTTCAAGAAAGTTAGTGAGGACCTCAACAGCATAAAAAAGATCAAGTAAGAAAGGAAGACTGCACTAATTGAAGTAAAAAGAAAAATTTACAGGGAATCAAAAATAGAGTGGATGAAGCCAAGAATCAAATCAGTGATTTGGAACATAAGGAAGCAAAAAACACTCAATCAGACCAGCAATAAGAAAAAACTCTAAAGGGGAAAAAAATAAGAACAGCATAAGGAGCCACTGGGGCAAATTCAAGCATACTAACATTCACATCATGGGGGTGCTGAAAGGAGAAGAGTAGGAGCAAGAAACAGGAAATCTATCTGAAAAAATAATGACAGAAAATTTCCCTAACTTGCTGAAAGAAACAGACATACAAGTCCAGGAAGTGTAGAGAGTGTCAAACAAAGGGAACCCAAAGAGGCCCATCCCAAGACACATCATAATTAAAATGACAAAGATTAAATACAAAGAAAGTATTTTAAAAGAAGCAAGAGAAAGGCAGTTAGTTACCTACAACTGAGCTCCCATAAGACTGACAACTGATTTCTCAAAAAAAAGTTTGCATGAAGAATAGAGATGGAAGAGGGAGGAGTGAGTGGAAGTCACACTGACCTTCTCCCAGGACCAATCTGGAATTACAACTAAATTGTGTAAAAAATTACAACTAAATCACCTGGAACAAACAACTGAACAATAAAAGTGAGGAGCCTTATAACCTCGGACAAACAGAAGAATCATCTTTCGCACAACCTAGCTGGTAAGGAGTGCAGCAGTGACTCGAGAAGGTGGGCGGGGCGCCCAAGGATGGCAGCACCAGAAGGGTATTAAAATGGCCATTTGGATCCCCCTGAGAGGAATGGGGTCTAAACCATAAGTGGGGATCTCCAGCCTATAGCACCAGAGCCCCAAAAGTACACAGATAACAGCCAGCTGTGAAAAGCAGCAGGGCTGCTCTCTGCCAGAGACAGGAGGATGGAGACACAAAGAGCCATTTAAAGGGCTAATGCATAAATTTTTATTTGCAGTCACTTACCCTGGTCTCTGGCAAAGGTGGCAACAGAGTGGGGTTGAAATGCCTGAGGACAGACTGGGGAAGGAGGCTTTGGGGAGAGTACTGAGAGAGTGGCCAGCAGGATCCTGGTGCTGACTAATCCCCCAGACAGCAGCAGCAGCCATCTTGCTCAGGCAGACCACTCCACTGAGCAGCCACAGCATGAGAGGAACCAATAGCCCTGCCCCAGGAGGAACTCAGTCCTATCCCAGTAGTGCTAAAACCTGATGGCTGAGTACAGAGTGGCAGCCACAGATAGCAGGACTCTGGCTAAAGGAGGTGCAGGGTGGTCTAGACACACCTGAGGAAAGATTGGGACAGAAGCTTTGGAGAGAGAACGAGGAGAGTGTCTGGCAGGGTCTCGGTGTTGACTCCTCCCCCATACAGCAGCAGCTATCTGGCTCAAGCAGACCACTCCCCTGAAAAGCAGCAGTGTGAGATGACCCAATAAACCTGCCCCCAGGAGGGTCTCTGACCCACCCTGTGGTGTCTCTAAGCTGGCCTGCTGAGTACAGAATGACTAGATTAACAGCTGAAGGAGATAGCCACAGACAGTAGATTACTGGAAATCTCAACAGACTACATAAGGACAGACAGGGATAACATCTGACATCATCAGAGGCAGACCCAGAAAGAAAAAACAGTGGTCTCCTACCATAGAAATTCACACCACAAAGTCACAAAATCAATACAGATCAATTTAAGAAGCAGAAGCAAAAAAGAAGAGTCTCACAAATAATGGGAAGACAAAGAAATACCCCCCAACTCAAAGAAAGGATGAATCCCCAGTAAGAGAACTAAATGAAATAAGGGAAAGTAAATTATCAGATACAGAGTTCCAAACAACGGTTCTAAGGAAGCTCAATGAGTTTGGTGAACTCAGAGAGAATTACCAAAAACTACAGGGAAACTACGAGGAACTTACTGCAAACTATATAAGCATGAAAAAGGACATAGAAACTATCAATGAGAGACAAGAGGAAATGAAGAATACAATTTCTCAGTTGAAGAACACAGTATAAGGAATCAAAAGCATGAAGGTGAGGACTGAATCAGCAAGCTGGAGGACAACATAGAAAAAAGCTCCCAGAAAGAGCAAGAAAATGCAAAAAGACTAAAAAAAAAGAAAGAAGAGGCATTTAACGAAATGCAGGACAACTTAATACACAAATATATCTGTATAATAAGAATATCAGAAGAAGAAGAAGAGGAAGAAGGGATAGAGAACCTGTTTGATAAAGTAATAATGGAAAACTTCCCTAATTGGAGGAGAGAAAAAGTCTCCTAAGTCCAGGAAGCACAGAAGGTCCCATTCAAGAACAATCCAATGAGGCCCACTCCAAGACACATCATCATTAAAATGGCAAATATCAAAGACAAGCAGAGAATCCGAAAGGCAGCAAGGGAGAAACAGGTAGTAACATACAAAGGAGCCTCAATAAGGCTAGCAGCTGATTTCTCTGTTGAGAAACACTACAAGCCTGAAGGGAATGGCAAGAAATATTCCAAGTCATGAAAAGCAAAAGCCTGCAACCAAGACTGCTCTACCCAGCAAGGCTCTAAATTAAAATGGAAGGCAAAATAAGGATTTTCCCAGACAAAAGAAGGCTAAAACAGTACACCTCCACCAAACCAGCACTGCAAGATATGCTAAAGGGACTGCTTTAAAAAGAGGAAGAAAAAGATTGAGAAATAGAGGAACACAGGTACAAAAGAAAAAAAATGAGTAAATACCTATCAATAATAACTTAAAATGTAAATGGATTAAATGCTCCCATCAAAGGACATGGGGTAGCTGAGTGGATAAGAAAACATGATCGCACACATGCTGCCTGCAAGAGACCTACCTCAGAACAAAAGGCTTACACAGACTGAAAGTAAAGGGGTGAAAAAAATATTCCAAGCAAATGGACAGGAAAAAAAGCGAGGGTAACAATACTTATATCAGACAAACCATATTTTAAAACAAAGGCCATAAAAATGAGACTCAGAAAGACACTTTATAATACTCAAAGGAAGAATCCATCATGAAGATATAAACATTGATAACCTATATGCACCCAACATAGGAGAACTCAAATATATAAGGAATATCTTGGAGGACTTCAAGAAAGATATAGACAGCAACACACTGATAGTAGGAGATTTTAACACTCCACTGTGAGCGATGGATGGATCTTCCAAACAAAATATCAATAAGGATATTGTGGCACTGAACAACGCATTAGGTCAAATGGAATTAACTGAACTATATAGAACCTTTCATCCAAGAAAAGCAAAATACACATTCTTCTCAAATACACATGCAAAATTTCCAAAGATAAACCACATGATATGATGCAAAACAAGCCTCAGACAATTCAAGAAATATGAAATCATAACAAGCACTTTCTTGGACCACAAGGGCTTGAAACTAGAAAACTACCTCAAGGTAAAAACTCAAAACCATTAAAACTCATGGAGACTGAATAGCATGCTATTAAACAATGAATGGGTCAATAATGAGATCAAAGAAGAAATAAAAAAGTTTCTGGAAACAAATGAAAATGAACACACAACAGTCTACAACCTATGGGACACAGCAAAGGCAGTCCTGAGAGGGAAGTTCATAGCAATACGGGCCTTCCTCAAACAGATGGAAACACTTCAAATAAACAACTTAACCCTACAGCTTCAAGAACTGGAGAAACAACAAAGCCCAGAGCAAGTAGGAGGAAGGAAATAATCAGGATCAGAGCAGATCAATGACATAGAGATTAAATGAAAAATTCAAAGTATCCATAAATCCAGGAGCTGATTTTTTGAAAAGATAAACAAAATCAACAAACCTTTAAGCTGTTCATCAAGGCAGAGACAAATGTATTTAAAAAGTAAATAAATTAATTAAAAAAATAAAAAAAAAAGAAGAAAGGCAAAAAAAAAAAAAAAGAAAAAAGAAAAAAGTGAGAGGACCCAAATAAATAATATGGTGAATGAAAGAGGAGAAATAACAACTGATACTACAGAAATACAAAGGATTGTAAGAAGTTACTATGAACAATCATATGCCAGGAAATTTGAAAAATTGGATGAAGTGGACAAATTTCTATAAAAAATACAACTTTCCAACACTAATTGAAGAAGAATCAGAAAGTCTGAATAGACTGGTAACTGCCGGTGAAATAGAAGCAGTAATCAAAAAACTCCTGGCACACAAAAGCCCTGGACAGGAAGGGTCACAGAAGAATTTTACAAAAAATCTAAGGAAGAGCTAACCCCTGTCCTCAGACTATTCCAAAAAATCCAAGAAATGGGAAGACTCCCAAACTCTTTTTATGAGGCCAGCATCATCCTAATTCCAAAACCAGATAAGGACACAACAAAAAAAAAAAACTACAGGCCAATATCACTGATGAACATAGACACTAAAATCCTCCAAAAAAAAAAAATATTGGCAAACCGCATCCAACAATACATTAAAAAGATCATCCACCATGATCAAGTGGGATTCATCCCAGAAATGCAAGGATGATTCAATATTCACAAATCAATAAACATAATACATCACATAAACAAAAGGAAAGACAAAAATCACATGATCATATCAATAGTTGCAGAAAAAGCATTTTATAAGGTACAGTACCCATTTATGATAAAACACTCAGCAAAGTGAGAATAAAGAGGACATACCTCCGCATAATACAAAAGCCATATATGAAAAACCTACAGCCAATATCATACTCAATAGGCAAAAACTTAAAGCTTTCCCACTAAGACTGGGAACTAGACAAGGTTGTCCACTTTTACCACTTCTATTCAACATAGTACTGGAAGCCCTAGCCACAATGATCAGACAAGAAAAAGAAGTAAAAAGCATCCAAATTTTAAAGGAGGAAGTAAAACTATCATTGTTTGCAGATTACATGATAGTGTGCATAAAAAACTCTGTAGATTCCACCAAAAAACTACTCAACCTAGTAAGGGAATTTGGCAAAACAACAGGATACAAAGACAATTTCAGAAATGGAAGGCATTTTTGTACACCAAAAATGAAATATCAGAATCAGAAATCAAGAAAAAAATTCCATTTGCTATAGCAACAAGAAAAATAAAGTACCTAGGAATAAACTTCACCAAGGAGGTAAAAGACCTGTACACACAAAAAAATACAACACTGAAGAAAGAAATTAAGGAAGACACAAATAAATGGAAGTATTACCATGTTCGTGGATTGGAAGAATTAACATTATCAAAATGTCCATACTACCCAAAGCAATTTATACATTCAATGCAATCCCTATTAAAATACCAATAATGTATTTCACAGACATAGAACAAACATTTAAAAAATTTATATGGAATTATAACTGACCCTGAATAGCTGCAGCGATTTTGAGAAAAAAGAACAAAGTAGGAAGGATCACAATACCTGGCATCAAACTATATTACAAGGCTACTGTAATCCAAGCAGTCTGGTACTGGCATAAGAACAGACACATAGATCAACAGAACAGAACAGAGAGCCCAGAAATAAACCCATGTCTCTATGGTCAATTAATATTTGACAAAGGGGGCAGAAGCATAAATTGGAGTAAAAATAACCTCTTTGACGAATGGTGTTGGGAGAGCTGGACAGCTACATGCAAAAAATTGAAATTTGACCACCAACTTACACCATACACAAAAATCAATTCAAGATGGGTAAAAGACTTAAATATAAGTTGAGACACCATAAAAGTCCTAGTGGAGAACATAGGCAGGAAACTCTCAGATATTCCTCACAGCAATATTTTCACCAATATGTCCCCTAGAGCAAGGGATGTAAAGGAAAGAAGAAACAAATGGGACTTCATCAAAATAAGAAACTTCTGCACAGTTAAAGAAAACATCAGCAAAATGAAAAGGGAACCAACTGTATGGGAAAATCTGTTTGCCAATGATACCTCAGACAAGGGTTTGATCTCCAAAGTATATAAAGAACTCACACAACTCCACTCCAGGAAGACATATGATCCAATTAAAAAATGGGCAAAAGACCTGAACAGACATTTCTCCAAGGAGGACATACACTGGGCCCAGAGACATATGAAAGGATGCTCAGCATCACTAGCTATCAGAGAAATGCAACTTGAAACCAGAATGAGATACCACTGCACACCAGTCAGAATGGCCATCATAAACAGGGCAACAAACAAGTGCTGGCGAGGTTGTGGAGAAAAGGGAACCCTAGTACACTGTTGGTGAGAATGCAGACTGGTGCAGCCACTGTAAAAAACAGTTTGGAATTTCCTCAAAAAGCTAAAAATGGAACTGCCTTTTGACCCAGCCATTCCACTGCTGGGATTATACCCTAAGAATTCCAAAACACCCATTCAAAAGAACCTATGCACCCCAATGTTCATAGCAGCACAATTTACAATAGCCAAGGGCTGGAAGCAACCTAAGTGCCCATCAGTAAATGAGTGGATCAAAAGACTATGGTACATTTATGCAATGGAATACTACGCAGCAGAAAGAAAGAAAGAGCTACTACCCTTTGCAACAGCAGGGATGGAACTGGAGAGCATTATGCTAAATGAAATAAATAAGGGGGTGAAAGACAAATACCACATGACCTCACCTATAAGTGGAACCTAACCAACAAAACAAACAAGCAAGGAAAATATAACCAGCAACATTGAAAGAAGAAAGAAACCAACAGAAATGAGAGGGAAAGGCAAGGGGGTAACAGGGAAAGACAGGGGAAAGGTCAAATCAAGGAACTTCCTCTGGGCTTTGTTTGTTGTTTCTCCAGTTCTTGAAGCTGTAGGGTTAGGTCATTTATTTGAAATGTTTCTATCTTTTTGAGGTATGAAAAACATATGAACAAAGCCAAAGTGGGAAGGAATGAGGAAGGGAATCGGGGGGGTGTTGGGGGGGCAGGGGAATGTGGTGGTGTGTAAATAGAGACAAACGTATTTGAAGAATAAAAATAAATTAAAGGAAAAAAAGCAAGAAAAAGAAAATGCCTGCAACAAAGACTGCTCTACCCAGCAAGGCTCTCAATTAAAATGGAAGTAGAAATAAGGAGTTTCCCAGACAAAAGAAGGCTAAAAGAATACACCTCCACCAAGCCAGCATTGCAAAATATGCTAATGGGACAGCTTTAGGAAGATGAAGAAAAAGATGAATATCCACTTCCTTTCACAGTCACCAATACTTGGTATTACCAATATTTGTAATACTTACTATTCTGATTGTGACAATGATGTTATTTTAATTGTTACTTCATTATTTGTTGAAACTAAACCTGTTTTTATATATTTCTTGCCTATTTCTATTATTTTTTTAAAAAAGCTTTAAATGACTTTTTGGTATTCTTTATCCATTTTTTGATTAAACATTTGTAGAACTTTTTCCCTAAAAAGAAACAAAAACTACTAGCCTTTTTATAGATGTGTTGCAAATACTTTCCTATTCTATTACTTGTCCTTTAACTCTTTTTTACATGAATATTACTGTATAGTCTTAAATGTTTAATATAGTCATATTGTCAATATTTTACTTTATAGCTTCTGGGTTTGAATATTTTACTTCAGTGTAAGAAAAATATTTTTTTGTATTTTCACCAACATTTCCTTAGATTTTACATATTGATTTTTAACTCACCTGAATGTTTTTTGTATAATGTGTGAAATAGGGCTCTATATTTGTTTTATTTCAAGTAATAGTGGTCCATGCACCTTCTATGTTGAATAAGCCTTATTTTACCCATTGATCTGAAATATCAATTTAATCATATAGTACATTGTTAGAAAGCTATATACATTTGTTTCTAGAATGCTCATTTTATTTCATTGATCTACTTGATTATTTCTTTGTTGGTGTCATGATTGCTGAGATTTTATAATGGATTTAATTTTTTAAATATTTATAATGGATATAGACATTTAAAAATAAATAAAGAAAATCAATCTGCATTGAAGAAAGAGAAAGAAAGAAAGAAAGAAAGAAAGAAAGAAAGAAAGAAAGAAAGAAAGAAAGAAAGAAAGAAAGAAAGAACTCCTACCTTTTGTAACAACATGGGTGGAACTGGAGAATATTAGGCTAAGTGAAATAAGCCAGTTGGTGAAAGAAAAATACCATATGATCTCACCTATAAGTGGAATCTATTCATCAAAATAATCTAACAAACAAAATAAAGCTCAGGCAAGGAAACATGGAGGAGGCTGAAAGTGACCAGAGGGGAAGGGGAAGGAAGACAATGGTGGAAGGGAGAGGGAACTAAACTAAGAACATGTATGATCCTTGTGCATGAACGATCCTTGGGCATGGACAACAGAATGGGAATTGACTGTGAGGGTGGGATGGGTGGAGGAGGACAAAGGGGGGAAAATCGAGACAACTGTAATAGAATAAACATGACAAAAAATAAAAATAAAAAATGTAAAAAAAAAACATTGCAGGCTAGAATGTATTGGCAAGAAATATTCAAAGTGACAAAAAGCAAGGACCTACAACCGAATCTACTCTACTCATCAAGGCTATGATTTAGAATCAAAAGACAGATAAAGAGCTTTGCAGACAAGAGACAGCTAAATGAGTTCATCACCAACAAACCAGTATTATATGTAATGTTAAAGGGTCTTCTTTAAGAAGAAGAAGAAGAAGATAAAAAATATGAACAATAAAATGGCAATAAATACATATCTATCAATATTTGAATATAAAAAACAAGGAGGCAGAACAGAAACAGAATCATAGATACAAAGAACATTTTGATGATTGCCAGATGAGAGGGTGGTCATGGGGAAGAATGAAAACAGAAAAGGGATTAAGAAATACAAATTAGTAGTTACAGAATAGTCATTGAGATGTAGAGTACAGCATAGAGAATAGAGCAGCCAAAGAACATATATCTGTGACCCATGGATATGGACAAGGATTGTCTCAGGGAGTGGGGAGGGCTCAGGGAAGGGGGACAAAGAGGAAAAATTAGGACAACTGTAATAACATAAACAATAAAATATAATTTATAAAAGATTATAGTTAAGGAAAATAAATTTAAAATGCAGAAAATATTATGAATGACTTCATATTGATAAATGAAACAATATTGATGAAATAGATTATATTCTAGGAAAACATATATGGCCAAAAAGTTGATTACAAAAGAAGGATGAAAAGATCTGAGTAAGATTCAAAACCATGGGAAAAACTAAAAATTAGGCAAGGAATGGCTGTGGGCCCTGTTGGTTTCATGGATGAGATCACATGTTCGGACAAACTGGTGGGAGTTGGTGGGATCTATACTTCCATATCTCTATTTTGTTCTAAACCAGGGGTACCCCTGAAGCCATTCAGAAAACTTAGGAGTGGGGCCGATGGGCTGGGGACTATGGTAAAATGAAGCAGGCATGCATCGTTGAAGGGGGTAAATGCTACTCTCCACCAAGTTGCTGGCAGGTATGGGGGCCAACACTCAAGTGAGTGCAATGCAAATTTTAAAACCAGGTGAGCACAGCAAAACATAAGCAGACTAGAAAGAACCAATGAACTTCTAATTTGCATGTTCTCTTGGAGATTCTAAAAATACACAGGATTTAAAGCAATACACCTCCATACCATTGCTTGGAATTATTTTGAAAACTGTTTCTCAGAAGAGACAGTTACCCTAAGCAGTCCTTCCAGGTGGGATATTTTGCTGGAAAACTTGCAGCACTGAGGGAAGCCATTGATGAAGATAACATAAGATTTCATTTTCTACCTCAATTGGAGTTCTTGAGAGGTTATGGTAAAGGAAAACAACTATTTTGAAAATTATTTACTCAAAAAATATTTATCAAGTACCAATGATGTGTCGTGTGCTATTTTAAGTATGAGACTAGAGCAGTGAATAAAATAGAAAAATTTACTGCTTTCATGGAACTTTATGTTCTAGAGGTTGTAAAAATAAACAATAAGAGGAACCCAGGATCCTCTGGTCAACTTCAGCATTAAATTTAAAAAAACTTTAATTTTGTAATTAAGAGTCACTCATAGGTATTAAAGCCCAAACCCACAATAATACAATATCTGAGACTTATTTCAAAATAATCCAGTAGTGAAGGGCAATTATGGAACATAGAGATGAAACAAGATAGGCCATGTGTCAATAATTGTTGTAGCCAGCAATGGGTGGTACAGGGCATTCATTAACTAAAATTTCCTTCCCTCTTTCATACATGTTTGAAATTTCTTCATAATGAGAAGTTTAATCCAATTCAGTTGAAATCAAAATTCAACTTCATATTCAATTCAGTCTTTTGCTCCTTCCAGCCCAGCCAGAACATGAGTGGAGGGCCTCCACGTGGGAGAGAAGAAGCTGGGGTGGCCTCTGCTGGCTCCTCTGGGGCTAAGGGAAGGGGCTGGGTGTGATGGGAAAGGGTAAATGGCAAAAGTCTTCTTGCTTATATGGTGCCATCGGTGGTTCTCTTTGGCCACGATTCTCTCTCTCTCTCTCTCTCTCTCTCTCTCTCTCTCTGTCTCTCTGTGCATTCTGGCTTTCAAATGCTGTTCTCTTTTGAGTGTGGTCCCATGAAGAGAATTGGAGCCTAGTTATTTCCTCAGCATCCACATGGTACTCAGGGTCAAGTTTGCCTTCTTAATGCCTTTTCTCCTTCCCCTGTGATGGAGAGTGGTGCCAGCCAGCTTCTTCCTTTCATGGTTCTCCAGGCGAAACTGGCCACTGTTCTCTACATCCATGAGTCCGTCTGTGCACCAAAGCCCAGACAGCACTTGTCAGTTTCCCTCAGGTGTTGAATCCTGGTGCTCTTCCCTGGCCTCTGCTCTGTTCCAGGTGCCACAGCTCAGAGAGCACCAGCCAGGGAGGGTCATCTTCCCTCTCACAGGCCCCTAGTCCCCCCAGTGAGTTCATTGGACCTCTTCTCACTTGGTTTGGTGGGGAAGAGTCACCACCTCCTTCACCATGGGGATGGAACAGAAAGAGCCAAAGCACCTTCTTCCCCAAGGCTCAGGACTTGGTATGTCCTGCACCTCATTGAATTCTGGTCTTCAATCCATCGTAACCCACATGGACCTCACCAGAGTGAGAGCTGCAGGACCTGTCTGGCTGTCTCTTCATGACCCCTAGGGAGTCACCTGGCAGCATTTTGGCTCTGGCTGTGGGAATATTTCATGCTTATTGTAATCATTCTTGGAGCTTCAGCCAACATTTTAAGCCAAAAGGAAAAGCCCTAAACTACAGCCCAGTTAATGCAACAGCCTTCTAATTTGCCTCCTGGTCTTCAGTCTTACCTCTGTAGAGTCCATTATTCACTCAGTTGCTAGAGTGAAATTTCCAAAGTATAGATCAAATTACGTCACTCCCCTGCTTAAAATTGTGCGATGACTTTACAATGTTAAAGACTAAAATAAACAAACTGTTTGCCCTGGCCCAAGAGTTCCATATAACCCGACCCCAGCTCACCCCCCCAACCTCACTGGCTGAGACTGTTCCTCTTGTTCTTAAGATTCCCACCGCACTAACATTTCTGTCCTTCAAAAAGACATGTTCATTCTCATGGCAGGGCTTCTGTGCCTGACAACTCTTCTGCTGGGAACACTTCCCTGGGTCCTTTAGGGCTGAGTCTTCCTCCACCACTGACTTTTCTCAACTCAAAGTCACCTCCTCAGAATGCCCTCTGTCACATGCTACTTACAGCAGCCCTTGTGCCACCAACACTGCTCATCATATCTTATCACCTTACCTGATTTTATTTTCTTCACAGCATTTATCACAACCAGCGTTTTTTGTTTGATTGCATGTTCACTGCTCATCTCCCTCACCTGGAATGTAAGTTCCTCAGAGGCAGAGATATGTGTTGTTCCCCACTGTATCTTCAGTACATACAGCAGTCTGACAAGTATTTGTGGAATGATCTAATGGCTAAAGGCCCTGCATGCTCTGACAGCTATGTATTTGTAGTGCACACTGAACATCTGTTATTTTTACTTCCTACCACTGATTCATCTTTCTGGTAAGAGTACCCTTGAATGCCTGTAAAGAATTAGCCCTGTACCCACTCTCTGTTTACATGAATTAAGGTGAGACTGATCTTCCTCCTTATGCGTCTGGGGACAGAAAACTAGCCCAGACCTGAAAATCAGTGACTCTTCACCTCTTGGCCACCACGATTGATTCCGTTGGGTATGAACCAAATGGGTCAATGAGAAACCTGCCCCAAGACATTTACTGTACATGTTGATAGACAAATGTCCCCTTTCTGCTAGGGTTGGTAGGATGCAAGCCAGGAGTTCCTGGTGCTTGCGAGCCAGGCTGAGCATGCAGCCAGGGCAGAGGGAGACAGGGCTGAGGTTGGGGGTAGATCCCAGGCCCATTCTCTCAGGAAATTCATATGCACTGGATTGTTTATTTTAGACACTTTGACTTGGGTTTCTGTCAGCTGTGACTGGAAGCTTCATGATCAATAGTTACCTCTCTAATTTCACATCTCTTCATCTGTATAAATTGGGAGTTATGTTCAGCTGCTAAACTTGAAAAGGAGTGAATTAAGGAGTCTTTTTGTCATATAATAGCTTTGGCAATAAGCCATGTGACCTGAGATGGTGGCTCCATAGTACTATTAGGAACTCAGGCTTCTTCAATTTTATTTTATTTTCAGCCACTTAAACATGTACTCATCACCTTATGGCAACATGGTGATTGATGGACCTCCAGCTCTGGTTTCCAGTTCAGACAGGAACAGAGAGAAGGACAAGACAGCACACATGTCTTAGCAAAGTCTGACCACCAACCCCCTTGAAGGAGATTTTACAGAGCACAAAATAACATTTTCTCCATCATTTTCATTATAAAACATATGGGACATAAATTTTGCCATTTTAACCATTTTAAGTGTAGTTTAGTGGTATTAATGACATTCAGAATGTTATAAAAAAATCACCTCTGTTTTTAAAGCTTTTCATCACACCGAACAATTCTTTATCTGTTAAGCAATAACTCTCCATGCCCATCTCCTGTCAGCCCCTAGAAACCTCTAATCTACTTTCTGTCTCTACAAATTTGCTCATTCTAGGTATCTATGAGTGGGATCACACAATATTCCTCCTTTTGTACCTAGACGTTAATTCAGTTAATGCAATGTCTTCAAGGTTCATCCATGTTGTAACATGTGGCCATATTTCATTTTTTATACTTTCTTTTTTAAATTTTATATTAATTAATTTATTTTTTCAACTACATTTGTCTCTGCCTTCCCTCCACCACTTTCCCTTGCCCCCTCCCTCCCTTCCACCCTCCCTCAACTCTACCCCTTTGGTTTTGTCCATGAGTCCTTGCTATATGTTCCTTGACTTTCCCCCTTCCCTTCCTTTTCCCCAGACCCTCCTCCCTCCTTCCCTCTTGTCTCTGTTGGTTTCTTTTCCTTTCACTGTTGCTGGTCTTATTTTCACCAGTTCAAAAGAACCTATGCACCCCAATGTTCATAGCAGCACAATTTACAATAGCCAAGTGTTGGAAGCAACCTAAATGCCCATCAGTAGATGATTGTATCAAAAAACTATGGTACATTTACACAATGGAATACTATGCAGCAGAAAGAAAAAAAGAACTACTAAACTTCGCAACAGCATGGATGGAACTCGAGAGCATTATGCTAAGTGAAATAAGCCAGGGGGCGAAAGACAAATACCATATGATCTCACCTATAAGCAGAACCTAACCAACAATACAAAAATGCAAGGAAAATAAGACCAAATTTCATTTTTTTAGTGTGGCTGAATAATATTCCTCTGTATGTATATAACACATACATTTATCCATCCCTCATCTGTTGATGATATCTGATTTATCACCACTTTTTGGCTATTATTGCTCACAAAATAACTTTTAATTATACTTTATTGGTTAGAATTTTGTTACAGGGCATCCTTATCTTCAAGGAAGACTGAAAGATGTAATTTTCTTTCAAGTAGAGAAAGTGGGCTCCTCACCACTTTATTAGTTAAAAAGAAATGAAAGCTATTAGGTAAGCAGCAGAAGCCTTTGCAGCAGTCCAGCCTTTTGCCAGCAAATGTCTTCCCATACATAGAACACATTTGCCTTTTCCCAAAGGAGACAACCACTTGCAATGTGCAGTCATCTTCAACAGGTCTGGGTGTGTCTTCTTTTGTTCTGAACTACCAGCACACCCATCATTCAATAGCACAGATGGAACCAGGTAACCAGAGGTCCTTTAAAAAACAGAGACTGAGGCACACACAGCATTTACAGGTTCACAGAAACTGTCAAATTCAGCTGAGCAGGAATAACAAAATTTCGCTTTCTTGAGAATGGAGGAAGTTTCCTGCTAGCAAGGAAGAACTCCTTTACTTATTACTCACCATCACCCTTCTATCTGCCCTCTGGATTCTCCTTTGTCCAGCTCTCTCCCTGAACTCATCTTGGAAACACAAGCTTCCTGTTGGGCTCAAGTTTCTATAAGAGTTTATCTGTTTAGGAGTTTAATAAACACAGGTTGCTACATATCAAGCTTGGGAATTATTTGGCAATATAATTCTTTGATAAAGCTAATAAGCTTCCAGTATTTTATCTAAGGGTATTTATGACCAAACATTCTATCTGTACATAATATTCAAGCATGAATATTCTGCCATACTAAGCTTCTTTCATTTTCTCAAACTAATCATGCACTCGGGTTTTTAACATGCTGGTCCAACTACCTGGGGCACAGTTCCCTGCTCTTCATTGGCTATTCATCCTTGAGTGTTCAGTTTAAATGGCACTTCCTCTGTGCCATTTCTTCCATGACCCTCAGTGACAGTGGTTGTCCCTGACCTGTAATCCTGAGCAGAGTGCTTACCAGCCCTCCTTGTTATCTTAGGTAGAGTTCTCTTGAAGCAGAGCTTGAAGCAGGGATTCAGATGCATGTGACATATAGAAGGAGTGATCTTTAGGAAAAACTTATAAGGGACTATGGAAACAGCATAAGGAAGGGTAGGGTGATTTCTCAGAGGAGCAACATTAGCATCACCTGGGAATTTGCTGGAAACAAAAAAATGTTAAGAACCACCTTAGAGACTCTGGGGGTGGAACTGGTAATCTATTATTTAACCAGATTTTTAAGTGATCATGATGCACACTAACATTTGAGAACCACAAGGAATGGGGACAAAGTCAAACAAGTATGTGGTCCCAGATAAAGTCTAGCTTTGGCCTGATCCATGGAGGACTCTAGAGCATAAATTGCAGCACAGAGTTGTCCCTGCCTCTGGTGAGAGGGCAGTGCTCCCGTATCAGACACTCGTTGACTGCAGGCTGGTGAGGCAGCTTCTATCAGCCAAGAACAATTCTCCCTAGAAGGAGGCAGCTGAGGGTAGGCAAAGCAGGTGGGAAGGTCAGGGTTAGGTCTGAAATGTACCAACCCAGTAAAGGGAACCTGGGCATCTGTGGGTAGCCAGCAACATCCACCACAACTGTTTCTTTTTTCTTAATTATCTCTGTCCTCTCCATTGGACTGAGTTCTGGGTGATCAAGAACAATGTCCTTCTTGCTTATTGATTTACCAGTGCCTATCACAGTGTGCAAAACAATAATTATTTATGCAATTAATTGGTTAAACACATGCTAATCGAGTGCCTTCTATATCCTGGATATTGTTCCAGGGACTTATAGTCTTGTGATTTATATGTGAGTAACACAAACTACTTGTCCTCATGAAACTCTTTTGCTCTAGTTGGGGAGATGTGAATAAACACACAAATATGTGCATATATGTGTGTGTGTGTGTGTGTGTGTTTTGAGAAGGGTATCTCAGGAAAGAGAATTCCAGGCACAGGGATAGATGGATAAATCACAGGGAACACCTGGCATTTCTGCACTGATACAGCAGAAGGTGGTTGGGAGAGATGGAGACATGCTGCTTACTGTTTTCACTTATTTTTTAATTAACTTTAATCATTTATCAGAGTATACATGCACAAAATTTTAAAAAATCAAATAAGATCTAACAGGCTGAAGGGAAAAGCAGTTGTCCTGGTCCCACTCCAGTCCCTGTCCCCAAAGGTAAGCACAGTTACCCACTTCTGTCTTAGTTTAGCTCACTTCAACCCAAATATAGTTGAGGTAATTTTTAGTTCATCTATTGCTTATCCTAACTTTCAATAACATTCTTCAACCTCTCACTCTTTCATCAACTGTACACAGTATATCTTGGCTGTTCTCTTTGTAATGTCAGGATGTTGTATCCTTCCTGTTCCTCCCCTCCTCCCACCATCCAGCTTCTGTCCCTACTCTAGGAAGCAGGAACAAAACTTGCAAGTACTTGGATGATTTTCACCATCTCCTTAATTTACACCTGTGTGGGTGCCTTTACCTTAGAAGAGTTTTTCTCTTTTAACTCATGCCCCTTGGAAGAAGGGCACAGACAAAGGTAAGGCTGGTTTGGTACCACCAACACCCAGCCCAGTTCCTCTTCTAGCAGAGGTTTTCAGAATCTTCAGTGCTCCTAAATCCTGCCATGTTGTCTTCTCTATCACGACCATGTTTTACTGTTAAGCCCATGGGCACCATCCAAGTGGAGGTGTCGTGGAAACTCCTCCTAATTTGAGAATGTCTTTCCTTCCCCATCTGATAGCTCTGGGAACACAGCTGGTTGGGCCAGGAAGTGGCACATGACACAAACTAGGTCAGTCAGTTTTTCTCTTCTGGAAATTTTAAATTGGGACTAAAGCTGCCCAGTTTAGTCTGGGTGGGTCTCCTGAACAGAGATGACATAAAATGTCAAAACCAAGCTTACATCGTGAGTACTGAAAAGTAGAGGAAGCAAAACAATTATTTTGTCAACTAAAAACAGGCAAAAATGAAAAGAGAGTGACTGTAAAGACTCCCGTTGGCTTTGATTACCTAGCTTCAGCCCCTTGCTAAGGCCTGACTGTGACTTTGCCCCAATGATTCTTAAAACACTGCCACACCATTATACCAAGGCCCCCCTAATTTTTTTGTTTATTTTTTATTTATACATCATGTTTATTCTATTACAGTTGTCTCAATTTATACCCCTTGGTGGGGGTATCCCTTGGTGGAGGGTATACCCCTTAGTGGGGGTCCACCCAACCCACCCCCACCCCCTGCTCCCACAGTCAATTCCCACTCTGTTGTCCATGTCAATGGGTCATTCATACATGTTCTTTGTCTAATCCCTTCTCCTTCTTTCCACCATTGTCTTCTTTCCCCATCCCCTCTGGTCACTTTCAGTCTGCTCCATGTTTCCTTGCCTGTGGTTTATTTTGTTCGTTAGTTTATTTTGTTGAATAGAGTTCACTTAGAGGTGAGACAAGCTCCAGTGAGTCTCTGCTATTTACAGTCAAAATTAACTTATGACTATCCTCTGCTATAGACTGGGCTCCTTGTAGGGTAGGAAACTTGTCTCTATATTCTGTGAATTGCTAAGCAGAATGCCCTGTACATAGTAGTCACTGAAGAAGCACTTACTGAATTGACTCAGCTGTCAGTACTCCTCCATAAACCACTTTCAGGGGGCACTGACCCTTCTTGAGATGAGGGTAACTCTGAGAGGACAAGTGGAAAAAAAGACAGAGGTCCTGTGCCAGCTGCTCTCCTAGCCGAGTCCAGTGGAGAGGTTGCGGGGAGGGTAGAAGCCTTAAAAAGAGAATCAAATGTTAGATTCATTCTGTCTAAACACCTCCCAGTCTCCTGCTACGTCAGTAGGATCAGAGAAGGTCATTAGCAAACACAGAGGCTCTATCACTATAAGGAGAGATAGTGCTTTGAATCTCCTGAGTGCTTGATTGTCCTGGTGAAAGAGCCCTCTAGTGGTGAAATAGCATTATACCTAGGCTTAGAAGCAGATTCTAAGCACACATGTACACACACCTACACATCAACTGAATGAAAGGATGAGGTCATCCCCTAGTAAGTGGGGAGGCATCATCGGGAACTAACTGACGGCATCCCTGCCTCCTCACTCCCACTCTAGTCAGGTGTTCTGACTTGTTGCAAATGCAGGTTCAGGACTTCCCACACTCTGTGATCAAAGGCTCAGTACAAAGCTCCATTCTTTTTACGTGTCCCTTTCTCTCCTTCAGAAAAATTGTGCACATGCTCTCCCATGACTGTTGTCTTCATCTGCCTGAGCTCCTGACCCTTCCTCCCAACCCAACACTGACCTACCTGGAGACCTAATTCCCTCTGCTGAACTTTCTGGACACCGCCTCTTGTATGTCTGGAATTAATGACAGAGCTAAAGAGGTGAAGACAGACATGCTCTTGTTTTACTGTGGGTCTGGTGAGTGGAGTGACTGGAGCACACTCTCCTTAAGCCCAAAGCAAAGCCCACTGACCTTTTGTCTACATGGTCCTGCTTTGAGAAAAGACCTTTCTCATCCCTGGTCAAGTGAGGAAAAAAACAGCTCCTGAAGTGGCTGCTTTTGGTCATTATTAATTAATTATTTCATGTTATTTGTTTCACCTCCATGTTACATGTGGCTTTTTTTTCCATTGAGAGGCAAGTTTTCTTTTTAGGAAAAGAAACCTCTAAAGAAGGCCCTGTGCATCTCCCCCTATCTCCTATCACTCATTTTGGTTATGTGGCAAATCTTCAGTACAATTTCTTCTTCAAAAATCAGTGTTTGTGAACCACAACACATGCGTATGCAATTAAATGCACAAACCCACTGTATACCTGTACTCAGGCATGTACATCCACACATGCAAACAGCTATGCATTTATGGCAAACACTTTTACATGACCCGTAACACTGCATGAAGTTACAGACTTGTATTTACATGTCTGCTTTACAACAAACTCAAAACCTATAATTAAATTGAATACAGCACAAGTAAACATTCAAACATAACTGTTCCATGACTATATATTTGAACCTATGCATGTATATGCATGTATGTTTAACATCAAGAACCAAGTCTTCAAGTAACCCTGGTATAAAATAAAAAGTGGCAAAATCACCAATAAGTTGTGTGCTGCATTTAGAACTCTTCAGTACATTACTGCTACTCAGTCATCTGTATGGAATCTCTCAAGACAGCTAGAGATGGCACCAGGAGAATATATGTGTCTGTGATTACCCCCCATTATATTTTTGTCCAGTTAAATAACATTCAAACATGGCAGTTGGTTATGGACACATCTCTGGGACTGCAGAAATAACCCAAGCAGCCTCAATTCCAAACACTGGCCTCTGGGTATCCATCCTATCAGGCCACAGGGAAAAAAATAATAAAGGCATTCTGTGGACTCTTTTTAGTTAACTCAGTGAGTGCTCAAGTACATGCCAGAAGACATAGTAATAAAAAGATGGTTAAATGCTAATCTTTTGTAACATTTACTATTTCTAAGGGAGAGTCTCACTAACTTTCCAGTATGCAGTGGAATTTACACTTTGGACTAACAAGAAAACCAGACTTAATTTTACCTGCCTTCTGTTCTAACTTAGAAAGCATGTTAACAAATGAACATCCCAGGGACCTTTGGAAGGAGTCTGACATTCTCCGTGACTTTCCCTTCTTGAATCCATCACACACACTCCCAGTGTAGGAATGGTAAAATATATGAGGTATATTCATAGATCAATATTTCACACCCCTTCCCCCAAGTTCCTGATATATGTACAACAGAGTCTATATACAATTAGCTCCTTCTGTTTTTTAGGAGTACAAGATCATATGTATATGCCCAGTTCCAGGTCTGGTCTGAGCACATTGTTTCTGGTGTAAACCAGAGCTCCAGAGAAGTGAAGGTAGACATATTGGCTTGTTTTGTCGGGAACCAAAGTGAGACAAACTATACACAGATGTGTCTGCGACAACACGTTCTGCCCTCCCAAGTGAGCCATAGAACCGTCATCCAGAGTCGCAGGCCCCTTTAAGAAGACTCGGGTCTTTCCCAATGGGCTCCAGCGGCGCCCGCAGTAAAAGGCAAACTTGCCTGGCTCATCGGTGGTGGGGGTTGGGGAAGTGGGGGGACGCCGAGTTGGGTGAAAGCTGTGAGAGCGCCACAGTGCGCGGCGGAGTTCTCTCCCCTTCCCCTTCCTTAACCCTTGCGGGAGCGGAGAAACACGGTCGTAGTGCAGAGCAAGGAGCCGGGGCTCAGACTGCCCTGGGCTCCCAAACTTTGAGCGGAGTGTGGGCTTGACTAGCCAGAGCCGACGGGGAAAGGGCGTAGGGGAGGAGAACCCTTGTGCAGCCGAGGTCTTTAGCTCAGGCGCTAAAAAGGCTGGGGCGCAGCAGCGGGAGTGACAGGGTGGTAGCAGTCAGCTCAGCTGCACGGACCTGAATTAAGCCTTGGCATCTGGAAGGCGGAGGATGGGCAACGGGAAGGGAGCTGTCCGTTCAGCACCACGGACCCTGTTCCCCTCCACTGAAACCACCGGCCCCAGCCCAGGACTGTCTATTCTCTAGTTTGAGCGGGGGTGTTGGGAGCAGGGGGAGAGCTTTCCTAGGAGGCTGGGAAGCAGTGAACACTCTTCTCCGCGACCCGCCTCCCAGCAGTGCTATTTTTTGCCATCCGCCCTCACCCCCAGCACACACATTCGCGCACCCACAGGCACGCGCGCACACACACACACACACACACACACGCACGCACGCGCGCGCGCGCCCATACACGCACGCGCGCGCGCGCACACACACATACACACATACACACAGAGACCTCTCTAGATTTCTTTGCCTTGAGTCTCCCGGGGCTGTGAGAAGCCAGGCGCATCTCAAACCGAGCTGACAGCTCTAGGCTCCGGAGCCATGCTGTGCACGGATTCTCATCTTTACCAAGCTCTTGAGGAATGAAAGGAACCCAGGGACCCTCAGAAGGCAGCAGTGATGTGGACCAACCCCCTGGAGCCTGCACCCTTCCGAGGGCCATAGGCAGACCAGGGAACTGGAGAGAGCTCCAGACAGGAAATTCCAGTTTTCCCAAAGTCCCTGTGGATGCTGACAAAAGGAGATCCGAATTTTTGGAAGAGCCTATCTTAGGTTATCCAGCTGCAGAGTGATTTTTTCCTCTGGCATTGAACTTCCCCTTCAACCCCCAGCCATTCAGAATACCATGAAGAATTATGAGGATGTGTGACAGAGGTATCCAGATGCTGATCACCACCGTGGGAGCCTTCGCAGCGTTTAGTTTAATGACCATTGCAGTGGGCACGGACTACTGGTTATATTCCAGAGGCGTGTGCAGGACTAAATCTACAAGTGATAATGAAACCAGCAGGAAGAATGAAGAAGTAATGACCCACTCGGGGCTGTGGAGGACCTGCTGCCTAGAAGGTATTTACAAATTCCTCTCAATGGCCCTTAATAACCCAGTTTCTGATATTCTGATATTCCATAGCGGGGTAGGGGGAGGTAGAGGCAGTGAATGGGGGGGGGCAATGGTTCAGATTATTGCCGAGGAGGTGCAGATGTCCAGACCGGTCCAAGTAGAACTAATGCTGTGTTGTATGGGATGAAGTGGTTGGATCTTATTGTTTTTGGTATAAGCTTCATGACATGAGGTTTTATAGCACTCTCTGTAGCTTCTGCAATTGAGAAAAGTCCTTAAATACAAAATCCCTAGACACATTGTGAACTGCTTTGATCTCTGGCTTGAGATGGGGTCTTTGGTTTTACTTAAATTGTATTTCAGTGGGAGAGGGGATGGAAGGGGGGGGAGAGAGAGAGAGAGAGAGAAAGAGAGAGAGAGAGAGACAGAGAGAGAGACTCCCTGACCTCATCTGATACACTCTTAGCTATCCTTATTTACCAATATAGTCTTATCAGTTTCTTCTGAGTTTGGTTTAACTAGATATTTTCATGAACTTCCATTGCCAACCAGTTCCACACTAACATATGTGAACTCCTGCACACACACACATATACACACATTTTAAGAAAATTTCCTTATAAATACACATTTTATTATTTTGGGATCAAAACAAAACTGAAGTCTTGGTATTTGGCATCTACATGTCTTCTTTCATATATCATCCCCAAACCCCCAAAATGTATTTCCATTATATTTGCATAAGGGTGATTCTCCAAGAATGACAGCTATTGTTTCTAATTTAAAAAATTGAGAATTAGCTTTCAATTATTTTGAAGAGGACAAATCAATTTTAGAATGTCAAGTTCTTGGGTTTAAACTTGCTTTCACTACACCGGGAGTCACTCTCAGCATCACTAGACAATGGCTGGATGTCTGTGGTAGAAAACAGAAAGAAAAGACAATCAAAGCTTTTGGAGCCTACGTGCCTGAGGAGAGGCCCTGGATTAAATGGTTAGAAGGAAGCTTTCTTGGGCTTCTAAGGAATCTGTGAAGCTTGTCTCAATGATGGGGAAGGAAAGCTGGATTTTCTATATGCTCTTCTTCCCTGCTCATCATTGGTTCTCCATGCCTGCATTCTCACTGGCTAGCACTCATCAGGGCTTCTTGAGAACTTGCATTTATGTCAATTGCTTAGGAAATCATGCTATGACATCACTTGCTAGTGTAATATTGCTTCATTCCCTGGCCTTCTGCCCATGTTCTGACACTCTGAACAACTGCTGTCCTGACTGCAAGACTTACTACAACTGAGTATGTTTCCAATGCAAATTTGCAAGTGGTGGGAAGTCCAAGTGGGAAAGATTATTTTAAATGCAAAAAGGATCACTGTATGTAAAGTCAGAACACCTCGGTGAGGGCTGCAAACTATCTGCACAATCTTGGCTAAGACATTTGCCCTCTTCAACACCCAGTTTACTAATCTGGGAAATGATTAATTCAGAATAGGTGGTCTTAAATTAGCACTATCCAAACCTCATATTTTATCCAGTGTCCTGATGGAAATTAAAGAACAATTGTTTCCTAAACACTGGCAAAAAGCTAACATTTGTGTTCATTTGTGGTTGGGTATGGTGAAGTCATTTACCTTAGGGAAATCCCATAGTTTGCTTTCTTTATTGACAATAAGGAACTGAATTATCTTTTGTAAAGGTGTAATTTTGTGGATGTTTTGATGCTTACATGGTTCTAGGGATGGCATAAAGAAGTCTGAGACTCCTACCAATGTCTACACATGTAGATAATATTTCAGTTATTTCTGATTGTTTTGCCTCTTGCAACTAAACTTTAAAATGCACAATTAAACACCAGTTCTAGCTTCCCTCTTTAGGATCTATGATTCCTGAACCTTTGCCATTTCTCAACTGAAGTTTTCTCTTTTCTCCAACATCATGTCCTATACCCACAGTTTGCACAGGAATTGGAGACCCACCCAGGCATTCTGTGAAAAATGAGAATTTGAATCAAACAAGAATTGGTTGAATTTAAGATATGTTCTTGGTCAGATGAATTCTTCTGAGAAAATTTGTTTCAGTCTCCATGCAATTTGGCCCAGCTACTTTTTGTTTACATTTTTGAAGAATAAATACAGTAAGATGCATAAACTTTAATGAATCACAGTAAAATTTTTTGCTATATGTACACCCCTATAACCAACATCGAGTTGGGCCTGGCTGAAACTGAAGCTAAGATCTTTCTTGGAGTGGAGTGGGTGGAGATTGAAGAGGGTATAGGAGGGATAAATGGTGATAGAAAGAGACTTAACTTAGGGTAGTGAACACACAATACAGTGTACAGATCATGGGCTGTGGAATTGTGCATCTGAAACCTGTTTAATTTTGTTAACAAGTGTCACCCCAATAAATTCAATAAAAAAAGAATAAATAAATTCCACAACTGCTAAAAAAAAACTTCTTCATGTACTGTCTACATCAAGTGTTCAAGGAATTTGCAGGGGCCTCTGATTTCTGCATGGGCAGACACATGCAGTAGACAGACCCATGCTTTGACGGAATGAAGGTGCACAGCCATCTCCTGCTTGGTATCTTCCAGAACCTCAACATCTTCATTTTTTTCTGGTCCTTTAAGTGTCAAAGGATAACTACAGAGTGGCAGTAGCAGTTTTGTAGCTCATTTTTTTTATATCAAATTAGAAGAGTCTGTTCATCTACATTTTTTAAAGAACTATGAGAGAATGTGGCCATGTTATTCAAAAGAAGAGAATGCTCAGCAGGAACATGACAACTCTTTGCAAATATCTGAAAAGCTGTCTGAAAGAGATTTGAAATGCTCTGTGTGGTCTCAAAGGCATGGAAGTGGGAGCTAGAGGTAAACAGGTTTTATCTCAATATAAAAATGTATTCAGTGTAGAATAGGAAGCTTTAAGAGGTGATGAGTTCCTCACCACCAAATATATTCAAGTATAAGAAAGACATTCAAGTACATTAAATGCTCCCAAACTTGGCTAGTTATCAGAATCAAATAAGGAACTTTAAAAATAGATTATCAGGTCCTGCAACTAGATTCTCTATTTCCATAGGTCTGCAGTGGATTACTAGAGTCTGAATTTTCTAAAAGTCCTACAAGTTATTACAATGTTAAAGCCAATATGTACTGAATATTTACAATGGACCTAGGGATGACTAAATGTGTTAGGAAGAATCACATTTCTGAAGCAAGAGAAGGGATGTTTCCAGGTTTCATTTCTATAATTTATCATAATGTCATTTATATTAGCATTTACTAGGAGCTAGAACTGTTTTAAGAATTTTTAAAAATTAATTTTCCCCTTCAAAGGTGCTCAGTGGTATGGATATTATTACCCTTATTTTACAGATGAGGAAACTGAAGCTGAATAAGTTATATAAGTTTCCCAAGGTCACATACTTGAACTCAGCAGTAACTTACTTCACCTAAGCCATGCTGCTTCTCAGAGCACTTGCTAGAGAACATTAACTCCTGCTCTGGTAGATATAGGTTGCTACATTAGCTTGTGAGAATGCTGAGACACATGGGTCTTTCCATTCAGATGCTCCACCTCGCAGAACACTCAGCATGCCTGTGCAGCATCTGCAGGGGCACAGAAGCCACCAGACAGGCACAAACTCAGAGGCAGCAAGGACATTCTTTGAATGCAAAAACAATCGACCTATGTAGAGACACCCACACTGAGAAACGGGAATGAATGCCTGACTCATTATCTGGAAGGCATGCGAAGCATTCACAGAGTAGTTTCCCAACCTGCTGCAGGTTTTCAATAGCAGAGTATGAATTTGAATGAGAACGTGTTTGACATGTGATGCTCTCATTAGGAAAATCTCTTTCTTGAAGTCCTAGATGCAATCAAAATGATGTATTTAGACAGTGAAAAGACCATTGCACTGGCCTGGGAGCAAGGAACCCTGGCAGATAATCACATATATATCACTAACATTTATGTGAATTGTGCATGTTATTTTCCTCATTTGGACCTTGGTTTACCCAAATCTAAAATGAGAGCCTCAGCCCTGACCAGTGTGGCTCAGTTCATTGTGCATTGTCCTGCAAAACAAAAGGTTCAATTCCAGTCAGGGCATGTAACTGGGTTGCAGGTTTGGTCCCCAGTTGGGGCGCGGATGAGAGACAACTCATTGATGTTTCTCTCTCACATCAATATTTCTTTCCCTCTCTTTCTCTCTCCTTCCTCTTCTCTCTCAAATAAATAAATAAGTAAATAAATAAATCTTTAAAATGAGGGAGTTTCAGGTAAGATTAGAGAGTACCAAGCCCAAATTGTCATGTGGACTAGGCAGGTAATGTAAAGTGTGAAAAAAGCATTTCACAGTTGTCTTAACTCAGTTCTATGGTGGGGGCGGGGGGCAGGGAGGAGTAACAGTGCATTTAGGAAGATGTAACTGAAACTTTGTCTCAATGTGGGGGCAATAGAGAGAGTTGGGAGTGGTGGCAAATCGGAGAGCACAGCCCATTGTAAGGGACAATTACTACTTAAGTTGATTTTTATGCAGGGGAAATATGTACCAATTTGGCCCAATATTTCAAATTTTAAAATGCCAGAAATAAAATGTCTTGATTTTTTAAATACAGGCAACTAATTCAACTTTTTAAAAAGATGTTGTCAGCCAAATCAAACCTGCTTCGTAGCTGAATTTGATGCAGGGGCTGCCAGTTTTGAACCCTGGAAGTTATTTAAAAGGCCCTTTTAACTCAAATTTCTTATATTTTCACACTTGACTACTGAATTCCTCTTCATTATCAATAATCACTTTTTAAATTCATTTTTAAAATACTTACTAGGAAAGCTCATTTAGGATTTTAGGACATGGAAATAAAATTATGGAAAAGAATTTCACTAAATGCTATTTCTGCTACAGATGGTCTTGGGTGACATCAAACATCAGACTGAAAAACTAAAAAAAAAAAATAATAATAACCAATCATTAGAAATTTTCCCATATTTCCAAATCCCCAGATGGTCAACTTTTTCAACCAGATGGGGTTCCAGCTTTATTGATGTGTTCAGAAGCCTTCAGGGAAGTGGCAAAGGTATGGGTGAGGATGGGGTGAGACAGGCACGTAACACTGGTTGTTTCCTGTGTGCCAAGCCCAGTGCCAGGTGCTTTCACACACATGAACTCATACTTTGCCTATCTCCCAGTAAAATAGAAACTTGATAAGGACAGAGATTCTTGTCTGTTGATGGCACTGCTATATCTCTGGAGCTTACAAACAGTACCAAGTGGTCATTCCTGTGCCTCCTGTCCTAGGTCTAATGCTGTGCCTTCCTTTAGACATGGGTGTGGAATATATCAGGACCCTCTTACCCTCTTTCTTACTCCTGACCTTCTCCCTGTTCCTTTCACTGCACTGTTCCTCCTTATCCCTAAAGCCCAAGAAAGAAGTGGGCTGGAGTCTTCAGGTAGGATGGGGAAGAATGACCATGACTATGTTTGGGGGGCATGTCAGAGTTGGGGCTGGCAGGTTTAGTAAGGGTGTGAGCCTGACTAACATTCAGCCAGAACACATCTGTGTAATCACACAAGTTATTAAAATGTTGAAATATTTCCCTGCCTGTTGGTAAGCAGCTCCTGGCCCAAGTTTCCCCACCCCAACCTCCACCATCAATACAGCCACCCTAGCCATTCCTAGAATCTCCCAGACATCTGTTAAATCCACCAAATAAAGGGTTAAAACCTGACCCAGCAAGGCCATCATGATCCTGCTCCAGCCCTATGTAAACATATATTCTGGTTGGCAGGTCTTTGGTCTTACCAGTGTTTATTTCATATCTTATTCCTAGATGTGTCATCATTGGTGGAAAAGCCCTACTCCTTTTCTTTCTACCTCAAATCCAGCCCCTTTATCTTCTGATTCTAGGACTTGACACATCTCAGGAAGTAGATACCTTGAAAATACTGCTGTTTGGTTCATATTTGAAATTTTATCTTCTGCATTAGAATAAAGGCAAGTGATTTGCATTCTGTGGTTGGGTGGCCAGTGTGGGTTACCAGCATCAGGAAAAAAATAAAACAAGGAATTGGGCAAAAAGATGACTGTGTCCTTTTAATGATCTCATAGAGTGGTGTCTAATGGGTTTATCTGAAGGGTCCTCTGATTCTCTCAAGGAATGGAACTTTGTCTGACTTAGCTTTCATTATGAATTCAAGCCCAGCTGCATAGTTATATGCTTACTTGTAGAAAGCCTCAGAAGATGTATGTAAAATTTTTGTTCAGTAGAGATAATTTCTCTTCATTAGGGGAGATAAACAGAAATGTTGTGGATATATTGCCACCTTCTAGGACATTAATCAGTTTTATATATAACTTAAAAATCTTATTTCGAATACTTCCACTGAAAACAATATAATATCCTCCTTTGAACCAGCTTTGTCATTCAGCTGGTTCCCTCAATGATGCATTGAATAAAACTTGACACAAATTCCCTGTGTATTTTAAGAGAATTGTGTTTCTAACAATTTGAATATTATACTCTGACATGAGGAAGTACCCCCAATGAACCAATGTTTCTGAAGTTAAAGAGAAGCCTATAAAACTCCAATGCTGTTTTTCTTTTTCCCCATTCCCACAACCCTGCCAGAGCCCACTTTTTCAATGTAGGAGTAAATGAGCCTTTAATAATTTATGAGAGACAACAGAGAATATCAGATAACAGGGGTTTTGAGGTCAGGTAGACATGCATTCTTACCTTGGAAGTTGGTTAACCTCTGAGCATAAATTTCTTCATCCGTAAGATTAGAAAACAAACATACCAAGCGCTTTCCAATGTTTCTGTCTCAGCTCTTCTTGTGGTTCCTTCATTCCTTCATATCTCTAAGCAATACGTTGACCTACTAGTAGTCCTTGATTCATCCATTTTAGACAATATTTATTTGTTAAGACAAATGATGTTAGTTTTCTCATACCACTATCTTTCCTCCCAATACTTTTAGTTCCTCAATGGCTTCAAGAAGAATTGTTCATGAAAATTGAGGGTGTCTGGAAAAAAAGAGATGGTCATGTTGTTCCTGGATTGGGTACTTCTTAGCACAACTGTTCATCTGCTCTTGTGTCTACTTCAGCAAGAAAGTTGAGTTAAACACCAGGGCTGAGAGAGGAACTAGGAATGGAGAAGCCTGTTAGGAATGGGGAGGTCCTACAAGTTCAGTGGATTCAACAGTGGATAGCTGAGTTTGAGCCATTTGTCAGTAACCCACCCAACAGAGCAGACTGTTAGGCAAGAAGACCCCAGCTAAGGTTGCATAACATTTAAGAACATGTTACCCTGCCCAGGGTGGCTTGGCTTAGGGGTCAAGCAGAGGCTAAGAGTCATCACATGCACCACTCCTCAAACCATGCACCACTCCCAAAACCATGCACCTTGGTCCAGAACTGAGTCTATCTAAAGGGAGGAGTGCCTTTTAAAAATGTTCACAAGTTACCACAGGCCCAGCAGTATGAGGCCATGAATTATCAGTGGTGAGAGCTAATGTGGGGTGGAAAAGACTGGACCAGCCTCAAATAGCCCACATCAGAGAAGGAAGGCCCCCAGGGCCCTCCAATAGCCAATACATGTGTCTCCAAGACATTCAACAAGTAGCACCCTGCCATCAGTGTTAGCTGGAGAAAGAGTAACAAAGAACAATAGAGGTTTACACCTTCACCTAGCCAAGTGATGCTTTGGCCTTTTTAAAAATTTCTGCTCCCTGCTCACAACATACAGAAGGTGCTAGGATCTAAAAGAGGTTGGATCAGGGATACAACTTTCCAATGAGATATATAATTGGAAGTTTTAACAACCAAAAGTGAGTGGAAATTTGCCAAAAATCATTAAAGAAATAAAGGATTGGATACAACACAGTTGAAAAATAGAAGTTACACACTTATACTCCTAATGCTAACATATTGCTTAGGATGGAGGTGACATCTGAAACGATACTTAGAATTATCTAAACATAGGTGGTAATTGAATACACGAGAGTACAGAAAGAAGTGCTAGGGAAAGCTCAGTACATATAAGGAGGGAAAGTGACAGAACCCAAAAGAGTATTGACACTTGTGGGGCAAGGAGCAGAGAAAATGGTTAAAGTTGAGAAAAAACAGAAATGAAGAAGGAGCAGAATTCAGGATTTAGCTAGCACTTTGAAGGTCTCCCAAGGCTTGCTCCCAAGTGATGCTGATAAACAGCAAAGTCTAGACTAGAAGCTCTCCAGTCTAAGAGAGTTCCCAGCAAATCTGGAGGTTCACCTCAGGGCTGCTTCCTGAGTTTCACAAGGAATCCACTCCAGGGTAGGTGTGCCCTTCCTCCTGGGATCAATAAGTCAGGTCTACTTCCAAAGAAGCTAAAGGAGAGGATGGGCCATGAGAATCCCAGAAAGATGTGACAAGGAAGTAGTAAAAATAATTAATATATAACACTTAATGCGTACCTTCTTTGTGCCAAGCTATGATTATTGGGACAGATGGAGTATTCATCTCTAGGCTAAACCTTGAGTATTTATTTATGTACTTAACATATGCCAGGCACTGTTCTAAGTAAGCATTTGACAAATAGTATTCAATCCTTCTGACTTTTCAGGAGGTAGATACTTCTATTTCCCCATTTTGCAAACAGAGAGACCCAGAGAGGCACATGGTTATCAAGAGACTGGGCTGGGACTCTAACCCTACTTTATACAACTGGATAAACAGTTGCAACTGTATCTTCTAATAACCCTGTGTGATACTTGTAGGCTTGTTTCACATAAGGAGACTGAAGCTGAAAAGTAAAGTAGCTCACACATCACCTGCAAGGTGGTGGCAGGGCTAGGACTTGAACCAGAAGCTTCACAGTAACCACCACATTCACTCAATTCAGGGCCCCAGGCCTGGCGGGGTAAGTCTTCTCCAGCCTGCCCACTACTCTATCAAAGTTTTGTTTCAGTCACTGGCTCTGAACCTCTCAATATCTAGAAATATTGCAAAAAATAATAAACCAAACTATTGTCAATTTTTATTCCAAACCCAGAAAGCAAGATCAAGGAAAAGAAATGGTAAAACGAACATGTTTAGATGTTGCAGCACTAGGTTGCAAAAACAAACAAACAAACAAACAAACAACCCAAAAAGCGATGACACCTCTGGAGATCAAATATAAATTTTTTTAAAGGGCCACACCAATCATTAGAATTGAGAACAGTTTCTTTCCCAAAGAGTCTGATTGGGACAGGTGAGCAAACTATCAGCAGATTCTGACAACTTCCACACTGAAGATGGAGAGTTTGCAAACTCAGGGATACTGTTAAGTTTGCGACTGTCCCACTTTCTGAGGACTAAACTTGGGCACATCATTTATTTGGTTCTTTGAGTTTTAGACCCTGTGTCAGGCAAGAGATCTCACCTATAAACGGAACCTAACCAACAAAACAAAGATGAAAGGAAAATAAGACCAGCAACACTAAAAGGAAAAGAAACCAACAGAGACAAGAGGGAAGGAGGGAGGGGTGCGGGGAAAAGGAAGGGAAGGGGGAAGTCAAGGAACATATAGCAAGGACTCATGGACAAAACCAAAGGGGAAGGATTGAGGGAGGGAGGGGGAGAGGGGGCAGGGGAAAGTGGTGGGGGGAAGGCAGAGACAAATGGATTTGGAAAAATAAATTAATTAATAAAAAAAAAGATTTCTAGCTGGGTAACTCTGTGACTTAGGGGTCTGAAGCCCAATCCTACACAATGCTCAGAGGGCCAAAGCCATCTCTGAAGACAACCAAACACCCACCAGATCTGCAGTAGACCAATGTATCACCAGGCCTGGTTCTCAGTGACCTTGGGCCTGAGTAGTTCAGAATTGATCAGCCGAGGTGAGCTTGGGGCAGGCAAGACCTAACATCATTTATCCACCTTTTAATCTGCATGTTGTAGAAAAACATTATCAAATACATTATTATCATCAAAATTCTCTTTACCATATTTCCCTAAACAACCAGCCAAGAACCAGAGCCTGGCTTATACTAGATGTTCAATGGATATACATTGAATTTGTTGCTTGAGGTAAGTCAAATCACCCTGAGCTTCTCCTAGGAAACCATATTAATCTCTAGCAATTGCTCTTCTTCTCTTAAGTGCTTCCAAACCATCTTTTAACTAATATCTTATAATCCCTGCCACAACTATTAGTAACTCAGGTGCCTGTAGTTTGAGGCAGTCTGTCTAGACAATATTATTTCTCCATCCCTTATATTCCATCTTTTCCTCGAAGATTATCTAGACTTGTTCTACAGTCTCATTTAAAAATTCCCTCAATACTCTGGTGCAAACTTGGTGGGTGGGTAAGGAAGTACATGTTGTGTGGACATATTGTACACACATCCAGCAGACACTGTTTCTATTCTTTGGGCATAAGATTCTATATATATTTAGTTACCTGCATGCTTAGGAAATGGAATTACGACCATTCTGTATTCTGCAACATATGTGATTCAGCATCACGTATAGCTGCCTTGAAATGCAATAATACCTACCTGTAAAATTAAAGTGATTTAAAAAATCATGGGTGTCTTCCATCTTCTCATCTATTATAAAATTCTACTGTCACCTGTGGAAATTGGTTTTGGCATAGAGCAGTTAATAAAGATATGTATTTACAGCAAATCATTTTTATTTTTCATCAATTACAGGACAGCTGAACCAATTAACTGTTTATCGGCTTAAAATGCCTTAAAATATGTACTAGCAAATAAGTCCTCGTTTTTCAAAATATTAATTTTCACTGAAGATGAATCTGGCTCACAATCAAAAGTGTCTAACTGTACAGAGAAAAATAAAAAGACCAAATCAAGAGGCAATGGTGTGAGTCAGTCCAAATTCTGCCGCACAACATAGCAATCGTGCCTTTCTGCTCTTTCACTCTAGTGAGTGATGGCTTAGCTTTCGAGCTGCAGGGAGATGGCAGGGGTTGGGTTCCAAGTGATATTAAAGTCTTAACCCAGGAAAATTCAGTCTGGGCCACCCCCCAAAACAATTATCCAGTTGGAGCCCCTGGGGCTCGGCTGCAGTTATATCCCAGTGGCTGAGGAAATGAAGAGTCCTAGCCTAGCACACCGGACTTTCTCCAAACTGTTCTAAAGCAGGGGAATGGGCTGGGTGGGAAGAAGGATGAAATGGTAAATAGTGTGATCAAGGCAGGGTTCCTTGAGAAGGTGACATTTAATCTAAAATATGAAGGAGATGGGGAACCAAGCCAGGTGGCTCTCAGGGGAAAAGCACTCCAGGCAGAAGGAACAGTGAATGCAAAGGCCCAGAGGTGGAGATGTTCCTAGGCTGTTCAGGAGCAAGGAAGCCAGTGTGGTTGAAGAGGAGGAATGAGGAGGGGAGGCATAGAAGATCAGCCAAGGGTACTGGAGGCTAGGTAGTTCAGGATCTTGAAGGAAGTTGTAAGGACTTTGAGCCCAGAAATAACATGTTCTTGAGTTTGCCATGCCTGAGTCTTCTCCTTAACTGCATTATTTGCTGCTTGACAGAAAGGGCACTTTGTCTTGTGATCTCCCTTGTTCCCTGCAGCAAGACCATCGGCTCTAGTCTTTAGAGCTTTTGCCTCACCTCAGCCTTGCATTTTTCTAAGACTGGACACAATGAAATAGCATCTCTTCAGTACTGTTGTTCTTTCTCCCCTGAACACAAACTCATATCATTTTCAGTATTATATTTCTCATTGTGGGGAAATAGGGTAAAAAAAATGACAGTAATATGGAGGTTTCTAATGCTTACTGATTCTTAGAGTCATTGTCCTATCAGGCACCCCTTCTTAACTCACAGATTCTCACTTTCTCCACTCCAGCTAGTATCTTCTCTCATTCAGGTCCCCCTTCCCAGCTTGGAGATTCTTAGGAGACATGACACAAATGGTTTGCTTTTGGGGACTACCTCCAGCCTGTGTCACCTGCCCTATAAGTCCTTATTGAGCATCCACTATGTGCTGGACACTGAGTTAGGTGCTGAGGATTCACCAGAGAATAAAGTAGGCAAGTTCCTGTCTTTGATAAATTCATAAAAGTGTAGGGAAGAGGCTGAGAATTGCACCTGGATAAACAGTGCAGGGTGCTCCTGCAGCTTGGAGTACGGTTCTGGATTCGTCAGAGGAGGGGTCTTGTCACAGAAATGTTCTTTAGGGCTGTGTGTCCCCAAGTTGCCTGGCCTAAAAATAGGTGCTCAAAATCCACTTGCCAAATACACTAAAATCTTGTGTAGGGTCCACAGAGGAGAACTGACTTCTCCTAAATGCTGGGGGCTAGAGTGGAAATGCATTCATTCTCCTGGTTTCTAATCCCTTAGCAGAGGAGGAAGAGAACAGGATGATAACTATCTCTAGAAGTCCACGGAGACAAATTGAATCACTACAAATTTCTCTCTTTTAAAAAGATCCTGGATATTTAATTTTTGTCATGTTGTTTTGGGTAGCATTTTTTTCTACTGTATTTCTTAATTAAAATACATTTAATATAAAAGTAATACAAAAACATATTTTCAATATACATTTTTAAAACAAAAGTAAACAAGGCAAAGTTTCCCCACTACCTTCACTACAGTCTCATTCCCTCACCCCTAAATGACTGCTACTTTCAGTTTAGTAAATATCCAATGAATGTCATTTCCCTATTTTTCTGTTCTAGTAAGTCAAAGAGATTAGAAAGATCATATTTTTCTCTTTAAGTTCAAACTCTTCAAACTGTACTCAAAAGCTTTAAAAAATTATCTTACAATTTATTAAGATATTTAGTTATGCACACAATTTAAAACATCAAATCACATAGAAGAGGTTTTAATGATAAACATTCACCTCAGGGATACTCATGCCTTCTCACCCCAAGTCCTACTCCTCATAGTAAACTTTTTTTGAAACCGTTTCTGACTCAGTTCTTCTCATGGTTCCATCCAAATCTCTACATAATATGTTCACCCTCTATTTCTTCATTTATAATCTATTGACTTTCTGCCATAATAGGTGAGGATTTAGCTAACTCACTCCTCCCTCTGTATTGATTACCTTTCTAATGTCTAAAAAAAAGCATAAATCTTCCTTTTTTTGCCATCCTCCTTGGGTAGAACGTCTTAGCTTCCCACCTTAGAGAATGAGGTTGTCCACATTCTCCCTTCTATCTTCCTATGTCTGTGAGTTGCATTTTTAGTTTTTCATTGTCAAAATTCATTGTATTTGGGTTCTACTCTAGAGCTATGCTAATGTCTTCCATGTTGGGGCTATAGATTAGTTCCAAAGTCTGAAAACCACTGATCATTGTTTGATTATGCACATGTTTATTGCAAAACTAAGCTGTTATCTGGGATTACATTTTCCTCTTTGCTGATTCAATGTCACAATCTCTGAGTCACTCAAAGAAAAATGTCCAAATGAAGCCTCCTTTCTAACACCTAACTGGTTGTTCAAAATCCTGCCATGACTTTTGGGTACACTTTTCAATTTTTCTGGAGTTTCTGATGAACTCAAACTGTTTTTTTTAACAGGACATATTAAAACAAAACCGGGCATTTTAAATAGCTCTGTGGTGGGGGAAAGGACCTTCTGGAAAAATTCCCTCTCTCTTTTTTCCTGTTTCTTTGGTACAGTGTAATAGTTAAGAACTCAGCCTTTAGAGTCAGATTGCTTGGTTTCAAATCCCAAATCAATCACATACAGTTGTATGACTTTGGATATGATACTTAATCTCTCTGTGTCTCAGTTTCCTCATCTATATTAATGAGTTAAAATTTGTACAGCATTTAGAATTGCACCTGGCACATATAAGTACTAATTTGGTGTTGGTTGTTACCATCTTCCTGTGATAAACAGATTGGATAGACTCTGCCCATCTGCATATTCTGTCATCAGCAGGGAATCATCCAGGCCATTGTTCCATTGCTCTGTTAGTTCCCAAGAATCTTCACAAGTCTTTGTTTCCCAGAGTGATATAGCTGATGGAGGCCCTGCCAGGAAACCAGGTTCATAGTCTTTGGTGGTGATACAGTCTTTGGTGGAAACCAGACTCATGGTCTTCGGTGTCTTGGGTTTCTTTTCATACTGGTTGATGAGGTGATGAAAACCTTGCAGGAGTGTCCAATGTGTGGCACACATGCGGCCCAGGATGGCTATGAATGCAGCCCAAGACAAAATCGTAAATTTGCTTAAAACCTTTTTTTTGTTCATCAGTTTTCATCAGTATTTTTGTACTTATTGTGTGGCCCAAGACAACTCTTTTCCCAGTGTGGCCCAGAGATGCCAAAAGGATGGATACCCTTACTTAGGGAATCTGAATGAACCACACTGGGAAACACTTGCACTTAATAAATAACAAGTGAATGTATACTGAGTGCTTACATGCATTAGCCCACTGGGGTGAATATTCTTTTCAAGAGCCCAATGGGTTGAATATTATACCCATTTTACTGATGAGCAAATGGAACTGAGAGAAGTAACTATCCCAAATTTTCAAAGCTAATGAGGGGTAGAGATAGGATGAAAGCCCAGGTCTTTTAAATCTAGAAGCTGATGTCCTTAATGCTAATGTTATAGCCCAGGATTCTCAAAGTGTGTTGTTAACCCCCAGGGCAGGTAAGAGGAACACCTGTCCTCATTACGTGTCAGGAGGCCTGCAACATCAAAACTATTTCATAGTAATAATAAGATGTATTTGCCCTTTTTTACTGTGTTGACATTTGCACTAATGAGACAAAAACAACTGTGAGTGACACTGCCAGAGCCTGAGCATGAACAAAAGTAGTGGCACCAAAGTGTTCATCACCACCACTTACTCATAGCCAAGAAAATGCTAGTTTCATTTGGAAAAGTCCTTGGTGAACCAGTAAAGTATTAATTTTATTATATTTTAGTAAATCTCAAACATTGTATATGACAAAGTGGTAAGTACATATGAAGCACATGGGCTTTATGCCAAAGTACACAGTTGGTCTCCAGGAAAGGCACTTGTGTGACTGAGTTGTGTGCTGAACTAGCTGCTTTTTCCCCATGGTACACCATATTTACTTAAACAAACAGTTGATAGGCAAATTATAGTTCTTCAGCATTGGGGATCTGGCAAACATTTTCTTAAAAATGAGCTAAGAGAGCCTGCCACTTCAAGAAAAGCAACTGGTAGTATTTGTTGCCAAAGATATAATTCAAAGTCTCAAGTAAAAATTACAAATTTGCCTTTATCTGCTCCTGTGAGCACGTGCGATTTTATTAAATATTGAGTAATGAAGTGTGCTAAATTTGAGAGACCTGTACAACTAATTCAGTGAACCAGTATTTTCCAAGTGACCAATGCATGATACTACAAAATTATCCGTGGGTAAAGAGTCATTTGAAGCAGATGAGAGCAATTGATTGTAATGCACCAGAGCATGAAAAGTAATTAAATTGGTTTCAGATTCCACATTGCAACTAGTCTTTAAGACACTACTGCTTGTTGAATTTTGGTGTAGTATCGAAAAAGACTAGCTGCCGTTGTCTTCAGAGGCTATTCAAACACTTTTCTGTGCTACCCACATATTTTTCTGAGGTATACTTTATTCAGATGCTTCAACCAAAACAACACTTATCAGTAGATCAAATGCAGAAGCAGATATGGGAATCTATCCACCTTCTACGAAGCCAGATACTAAAAAGTTTAGCAAAAATGTAAAAACAAATGCCACTCTTCTCACTTTTTTGGTTTTAGTAGTCATTTTTATATAAATATGTTATTTATGTTAATATGCCATCAGGTCTATCATTATTTTCAAATAAATATAAAATAAATATTTTTTAAACTTTTTAGTTATATTTTCTGATTTAGTTATATTTTTAGTTATATTTTCTTTACATACATGTAAAGGCATTCTGAGACCAAAAACTGAGAATTGGTGCTTCACCTGTATTCTAATTCTGTTGACAAACCTTATGTGTAAGAAGAGGAATCTGAAGGAGGCACTTTTATACTTTGTCAGAAGGTTTCCTTCTAGTTCTTTTTCCCTCCATTAAGAGTTGAAATGCTGTTGCTTGGCGGATCCTGGTCAGTCAGTTGTAAGTTCTGTTTAGTTGCAGCTGAGTTAAACTATTGTTCCCCCATCACTGGGATGCAAGAGTTAATGGGAGGCACTGACAGATGTATCTTTGATTAAAATGCAACCCTGCTGATATAAAGTTTGACAGGGCCTGGAGGACTGATTCATTATGCCTTGTGCCTTTGTTCACAAACACCAACAAAGCTTTACCACGACTCCATAAAAAGGTGTCTGTGGCAAGATTCCTTACATGTGAGACAAAGCAGAGTATAGGAAAACTGAGCTATAATTTTGGTGGGTAGAGGTTTAAATTTATAAATCGTCTATCTTCTACTTGTATTAAAACAGACTGTGTATGCAGATGGAGAGTTTGGGGAATGAAAGAGACTATTGGAGAGTCACTGAATGAACACTTCTGGCCAATCCCAGTGCCAGGCACTGGGAAGCAGAGAAATGGGAAATAGAGGAGAGGTTTCCGGATGTTATCAAGAATCTCTGTTCCTGCCTGCTTATTGCTTTGTTAGCTCTACATCCATTTCTCTTCTTCTGGTAACAGTACAGTAGTCAACCATTATCTGGGGTTTTGCTTTACATGGTTTCAGTTACCTGTCATCAACCACAGACTGAAAATATTAAATGGAAAATCCCAGAAATAAACAATTTATAAGTTTTTAAGTGTGCCTTTCTGAGCAGTATGATGAAAAGAAATCTCAAGAAACTCGTTCCATCCTAGGTGGAACTGACTCCAGCCTGGCTCTCTCGATAAGCATGTAACCCAGGAATGACCTTAAAGATTACCATAACTCACCAAAGGTTCATGCTAAGGTGTTTTTGCACACCCACCCTGGGGTACATATTGGCAATGTTTGATAATTATAAAAATTAAACAAATTTAAAAGCATTACAAAGTCTCAGCAATTAAACCAACATGACATCAGCACAAAAATAATTAAGTAGATCAATGAAATATAATGAGCATTCTAGAGACATATGTATATAACAATATAATATGGTTAATATTATATGTATGATATGTAATAACAATATAACAAATGATTAAGTTGGTATTTCAAATCAATGGGCAAAATAAGGCTTATTCAACATATAAGGTGCATGGACAACTATTACTTGAAATAAAACAAATATAGAGCCCTATTTCACACATTATACAAGAAATATTCAGGTGAGTTAAAAATCAATATGTAGACTCTAAGGAGTTTTAGAAGAAAATAGAACTAATATTTTTCATGACCTGAAGTAAAATATTCAAACCCAGAAGCTATAAATAAATATTAACAATATGACTATATTAAACATTTAACTATATAGTAATATACATATAAAAAAGTTAAAGGACAGGGATATAAAAGAAAAGTATTTACAACACATCTAAAACATGATTAATAGGTTTTTTGTTTTTGTTTTCTTTTGGAAAAAGTTCTACAAACCATTAATCAATAAATGGATAAGACTACCAAAAAGTCATTTAAAGTTTCTTTTAAATAATAGAAATAGGCAATAAATATACTAAAACAAGTTTAGTTTCAAGAAATAGTAAAGGAACAATTAAAATAACATTGTCACAATCAGATTAATGAGTATTAAAAATATTGGTAATATCAAGTACTGGCAACTCTGAAAGGAACTGGGTATTCATAGAAACTTTTTCTTCATCTTAAAGCAGTCCCTTTAGCATAAACAGCAGTGCTGGTTTGGTGGAGGTGTATACTTTCAGCCTTCTTTTATCTGGGAAACTCCTTATTTTGCCTTCCATTTTATTTATTTTTTTTTAATTAATTTATTTACTTTTTAAATACATTTGTCTCTGCCTTCCCCCCACCTCTTTCCCTTGCCCCCTCCCTCCCTCCCTCAACTCTTCCCCTTTGGTTTTGTCCATGAGTCCTTGCTATATGTTCCTTGACTTTCCCCTTCCCTTCCCTTTCCCTGCCCCCCCCTTCCCTCTTGTCTCTGTTGATTTCTTTTCCTTTCAGTGTTGCTGGTCATATTTTCCTTGCTTCTTTGCATTGTTGGTTAGGTTCCGCTTATAGGTGAGATCATATGGTATTTGTCTTTCGCCCCCTGGCTTATTTCGCTTAGCATGATGCTCTCCAGTTCCATCCATGCTGTCGCAAAGTTTAGTACTTCTTTTTTTTAATTGAGAGCCTTGCTGGGTAGAGCAGTCTTGGCTGCAGGCCTTGCTTTCCATGACTTGGAATATTTCTTGCCATTCCCTTCTGGCTTTCAGTGTTTCTGTTGAGAAGTCAGATGCTAGCCATATTGGGGCTCCCTTATATGTTACTACCTGTTTCTCCCTTGCTTGCTTTAGGATTCTCTGTTTGTCTTTGATATTTGTCATTTTAACAATGATGTGTCTTGGAGTGGGCCTCACTGGGTTCCTTTTGAATGAGACCATCTGTCCTTCCTAGACTTGTGTGACTTTTTCTCTCCTCCAATTAGGGAAGTTTTCCATTATTACTTTTTCAAACAGGTTCTCTATCCCTTCCTCCTCCTCTTCTCCTTCTGGTATTCCTATTATATGGATATTATTACGTTTCAGGTTTTCCTGCATTTCCCTAAATGCCTCTTCATTCTTTTTGAGTCTTTTTTCATTTTCTTGCTCTTTCTGGGAGCTTTTCACTACCTTGTCTTCCAGCTCACTGATTCGGTCCTCAGCTTCATCTAGCCTACTTTTGATTACTTCTACTGTGTTCTTCAAATCAGAAATTGTATTCCTCATTTCCTCTTGTCTCTCATTGATAGTTTCTATGTCCTTTTTCATGCTGATATAGTTTGCAGTAAGTTCCTCATAGTTTCCCTGTATTTTTTGGTAATTCTCTCTGAGCTCACTGAGCTCATTGAGCTTCCTTAGAACCATTGTTTGGAACTCAATATCTGATAGTTTATTTGCCTCTATTTCATTTACTTCTCTTTGTGGGGGTTCCTCCTTTCCCTTTGAGTTGGGGGGTATTTCTTTGTCTTCCCATTATTTGTGAGACTCTTTTCTTTTGCTTCTGCTTCTTAAGTTGATCTGTCTTGATTTCCTGACTTTGTGGTGTGAACTTCTATGGTTGGAGACTGCTGGTTTTTTTTTTACTTTCTGGATCTGTCTCTGATAATGTCAGAACGTTGACCCTGTCTGACCTTAGGCAGTCTGGTCAAGACTTCCAGTAATCTACTGTTTGTGGCTGTCTTCGTCAGCTGTTAATCTATTCACTCTGCACTCAGCAGGCTGCCTTAGATAGGGCAGGGTGGAGTCCCTCCTGGGGGGGGGGGGTTATTGGGACCTTTCATGCAGCTGCCGTATAGGGGAGGAGTCTGCACTGGGATCCTGCTGGCTACTCTCTCCATTCTCTCCCCAAAGCCTCTGTCCCCAGTCTCTCCTCAAGTGTCACCAGACCTCTCTACACCTCCTTTAGCCAGGGATCTACTGTCTGTGGCTGCCACTCTGCACTTAGCAGGCAGCTTAGACAGCACAGGGCGGGGTGGAATCCCCTGACATTTTATTTTTTATTATTTCTTTTTTTAAATTGAATTTATTGGGGTGATATTGCTTTATAAAATTATATAGGTTTCAGGTGTACAATTCTGTAATTTATCATCTGTATATTGAATTGTGTGTTTACCACCTTAAATCAAGTCTCCTTCCATCACCATTTATCCACCTTTAACCTCTTCTATCTCCCCCCATTCCTCCTTTTCCCTCTGATAATCACTACACTGGTGTCTGTGTTCATGACTTCTTCTTCTTCTTTTTTATTTTTTAGCTTAATCCCTTCACTTTTTTCACCCACCTTCCCAACCCACCACCTCTGACAGCTGCCAGTCTGTTCTCTGTCTCTATGACTCTGTTTCTACTTTGTTTGTTAGTTTATTTTGTTCATTAGATACCACTTATAAGTGAAATCATATGATACCTGTATTTTTCTGATTGGCTTACCTCACTTAGTATAATACGCTCCAAGTCTATCCATGCTGTGGCAAAGATTATGACTTCCTTCTTTTTTAATGTTATGTAGTATTCCATTGTGTAAATGTACCATAGTCTTTTGATCCACTCATTTACTGATGGGCACTTAGGTTGCTTCCAGCACTTGGCTATTGTAAATTGTGCTACTATGAACATTGGGGTGCATAGGTTCTTTTGAATGGGTGATTTGGGATTCTTAGGGTATAATCCCAGCAGTGGAATGGCTGGGTCAAAAGGCAGTTCCATTTTTAGCTTTTTGAGGAAATTTCAAACTGTTTTCTACAGTGTCCGCACCAGTCTGCATTCCCACCAACAGTGTACTAGGGTTCTCTTTTCTCCACTACCTCGCCAGTACTTGTTGTTTGTTGCTCTGTTTATGATGGCCATTCTGACCAGTGTGAAGTAGTATCTCATTGTGGTTTTAAATTGCATTTCTCTGATAGCTAGTGATGCTGAGCATCCTTTCATATGTCTCTGGGCCCTGTGTATGTCCTCCTTGGAGAAGTGTCTGTTCAGGTCCTTTGCCCATTTTTTAATTGGATCGTTTGTCTTCATGGAGTAGAGTTGTGTGAGTTCTTTTTATACTTTGGAGATCAAACTCTTGTCTGAGGTATCATTAGCAAACAGATTTTCCCATACAGTTGGTTCCCTTTTCATTTTGCTGATGTTTTCTTTAGCCTTACAGAAGCTTCTTATTTAGATGAAGTCCCATTTGTTTTCCTTTATGTCCCTTGCTCTAGGGGACATATCTGTGAAAATACTGCTGCATGGGATATCTGAGAGTTTCCTGCCTATGTTCTTCTCTGGGACTTTTATGGTATCTCAACTTATATTTAAGTCCTTTATCCATCTTGAGTTTATTTATGTGCCATGTAAATTGGTGGCCGAATTACAATATTTTGTATGTAGCTGTCCAGCTCTCCCAACACCATTTGCCAAAGAGGTTATTTTTACTCTATTTTATGCTTCTGCAGCTTTGTCAAATGTTAATTGACCATAGAGACATGGGTTTATTTCTGGGCTCTCTCTTCTGTTCCGTTGATCTGTGTGTCTGTTCTTATGCCAGTATCAGACTGTTTTGATTACAGTGGCCTTGTAATATAGTTTGATATCAGGTATTGTGATCCCCCCTACTTTGTTTTTCTTTCTCAAAATTGCTGCTGCTATTCAGGGTTGTTTATGTTTCCATATAAATATTTAAAATGTTTGTTCTGTGTCTGTGAAATATGTCATTTGTGTTTTAATAGGGATTGTGTTGAATCTATAAATTGCTTTGGATATTGACATTTTGATAATGTTAATTCTTCCAATCCATGAACACGGTAAATGCTTCCATTTGTTTGTGTCTTCCTTAATTTCTTTCTTCAGTGTTGTATTTTCTTGTGTGTACAGGTCTTTTACCTCCTTGGTGAAGTTTATTCCTAGGTACTTTATTTTTCTTGGCGCTATAGCAAATGGGAATTTTTTCCTGATTTCTGATTCTGATATTTCATTTTTGGTGTACAAAAATGCCTTCAATTTATGAATGTTGACTTTTTATCCTGCTGTTTTGCCAAATTCACTTACTAGATTGAGTAGTTTTTTTGGTGAAGTCTATGGGGTTTTCTATGTACACTATCATGTCATCTGCAAACAATAATAGTTTTACTTCCTCCTTTCCAATTTACATGCTTTTTATTTCTTTTTCTTGTTTGAGCACTCTGGCTAGGACTTCCAATACTATGTTGAATAGAAATGGTAAAAGTGGACAACCTTCTCTTGTTCCTGATCTTAGTGGAAAAGCTTTTGGTTTTTGCCCATTGAGTATGATGTTGGCTGTAGGTTTTTCATAGATGGCCTTTATTATTTTGAGGTATACCCCTTTTATTCCTACTTTGCTGAGTGTTTTTTATCATATATGGGCCCTGTAACCTTTCAAATGTTTTTTCTGCATCTATTGATATGATCATGTGATTTTTGTCTTTCCTTTTGTTTATGTGATGTATTACATTTATTGATTTGCGAATATTGAACCATCCTTGCATCCCTGGGATGAATCCCATTTGATCATGGTGGGTGATATTTTTAATGTATTGCTGGATGTGGTTTGCCAATATTTTTTTGAGGATTTTAGTGTCTATGTTCATCAGCGATATTGGCCTGTAGTTTTCTTTCTTTGTTGTGTCTTTATCTGGTTTTGGAATTAGGATGATGCTGGTCTCATAAAGAAGAGTATTGGAGTCTTCCCTCCTCCTGGATTTTTTGGAATAGTCTGAGAAGAACAGATGTTAGCTCTTCCTTAGATGTTTTGTAAAATTCTCCTGTGACCTCTCTGTTCAAGGGCTTTTGTGTGCCAGTTTTTTGATTACTGCTTCTATTTCACTGGCTGTTACCAGTCTGTTCAGACTTTCTGCTTCTTCATTCAGTGTTAGAAAGTTATATTTATATATATATGTGTGTCCACTTCACCCAGGTTTTCAAATTTTTTGGCATATAATTGTAGTAATTTCTTACAATCCCTTGTATTTCTGTGGTATCAGTTGTCATTTCTCCTCTTCCATTTCTGATATAATTTATTTGGAACCTCTCTCATTTTCTTGATGAGTCTGCTTAAAGGCTTGTTGATTTTGTTTATCTTTTCAAAGAATGCAGCTCCTGGATTGGTTGATCCTTTGAAGTGTTCTTTTAGTTTCTGTGTCATTCAATTCTGCTCTGATAGTGAATATTTTCTTTCTTCTACTTACTCTGGGCTTTGTTTGCTGTTGTTTCTCCAGTTCTTGAAGCTGTAAGGTTAGGTTGTTTATTTGAAGTGTTTCTATCTTTTTGAGGTAGGCCTGTATTGTTGTTAACTTCCCTCTCAGGACTGCCTTTGCTGTGTCCCATAGGTTGTAGACTGTTGTGTGTTCATTTTCATTTGTTTCCAGACACTTTTTGATTTATTCTCTGATCTAATTATTGACCCATTTATTGTTTAATAGCATGCTATTCAGTTTCTTTGGGTTTGAATGGTTTTGAATTTTTTCCTTGAGGTTGGTTTGTAGTTTCAAGTCCTTGTAGTCTGAGAAAATGCTCATTATGACGTCAATTTTCTTGAATTTCTTGAGGCTTGTTTTGTGTACTATCATGTGGTCTATCTTTGAAAATGTTCCATGTGCTTTTGGAAAGAATGTATATTTTGCATCTTTGGGATGAATGGTTATATATAGGTCAGTTAAGTCCATTTGATCTAATGCGTTGTTCAGTTGCACAATATCCTTGTTGATGTTTTGTTTGGAAGATCTATCCATCTTTGACAGTTGGGTGTTAAAATCCCCTAATATTAGTGTGTTGCTGTCTATATCTTTCTTGAAGTCTTCCAAAATTTTCTTTATGTATATATGTGTTCCTATGTTGGGTACATATATAGGTTTACAACGTTTATGCCTTCTTGATGGATTTTTCCTTTGAGTATTATGAAGTGTCCTTCTGGGTCTCTTTTTATGACTTTTGTTTTGAAATCTATTTTGTCTGATATAAGTATTGCTACCTCTGCTTTTTTTTCCCCAGTCCATTTGCTTGGAATACTTTTTTCCATCCCCTTACTTTCAGTCTCTGTAGGCCCTTTATTCTGAGGTGGTCTCTTGTAGGCAGCATATGTTGGGTCATGTTTTCTTAACCATTCAGCTACCCCATGTCTTTTTATGGGAGCATTTAATCCATTTACATTTAAAGTTATTATTGATAGGTACTTATTCTTTTTTTCATTCTTTATCTGTGTTTCTCTCTTTCTCACTCTTTTTCTTCATCTTTTAAGGCAGTCCATTTAGCACATCTTGTAGTGCTGGTTTGGTGGAGGTGAATTTTTTTTCACCTCCTTACTTCACCTTCCATTTGAATTGAGAGTCTTGCTGGGTAGAGCAGTCTTGGCTGCAGGCCTTTGCTATTCATGACTTGGAATATTTCTTGCCATTCCCTTCTGGCTTTCAGTGTTTCTGTTGAGAAGTCAGATGCTAGCCATATTGGGGCTCTCTTATATGTTACTACCTGTTTCTCCCTTGCTTGCTTTAGGATTCTCTGTTTGTCTTTGATATTTGTCATTTTAATGATGATATGTCTTGGAGTGGGCCTCACTGGGTTCCTTTTGAGTGGGACCATCTGTCCTTCCTAGACTTGTGTGACTTTTTCTCTCCTCCAATTAGGGAAGTTTTCCATTATTACTTTTTCAAACAGGTTCTCTATCCCTTCCTCCTCCTCTTCTCCTTCTGGTATCCCTATTATATGGATATTATTACATATCAGGTTGTCCTGCATTTCACTAATTGCCTCTTCATTCTTTTTGAGTCTTTTTTCATTTTCTTGCTCTTTCTGCGAGCTTTTTTCTACCTTGTCTTCCAGCTCACTGATTCAGTCCTTTGCTTCATTGAGACTGCTTTTTATTTCTTCTACTGTGTTCTTCAATTCAGGAATTTCATTCTTCATTTCCTCTTGCCTCTTAGTGAGAGTTTCTGTGTCTTTTTTCATGCTGATATAGTTTGCAATAAGTTCCTGGTAGGTTCCCTGTAGTTTCTCATAATTTTCTTTGAGCTCACTGAGCTCATTAAGTTTCCTTAAAACCGTTGTTTGGAACTCAATATCTGATAGTTGCCTTGCCTCTATTTCATTTAGTTCTCTTTGTGAGGATTCCTTCTTTTTCTTTCATTGGTGGTGGGGGGGGTGCAGTTGTTTCTTTGTCTTCCCATTATTTGTGAGACTCTTCTCTTTTGCTTCTGCTTCTTAAGTTGATCTGTCTTGATTCCCTGACTTTGTGGTGTGAACTTTGATGGTAGAAGACACCTTGTTTTTTTCATCTTTCTTTCTGGATCTGCCTCTGGAGATGTCTGCTATTGACCCCGTGTGACCTTAGGCTATCTCGAAGAGACTTCCAGGAATCTGCTGTGTGTGTCTGTGTCTTCCAGTTTTTAATCTTGTCACTGTGCCTTCAGCAGTCAGAGGTGGGCAGAGTCCCTCCTGTGGGCGGGGCTATTGGGTCCTTTTACACTGCTGCCATTCAGAGGAGTGGTCTGCCTCAGTAAGATGGCTGCTGCTGTATGGAGGAGTAGTCAGCACCTGGATCCCGCTGGCTACTCCCTCAGTTCTCTTACCACCACCTCCATCTCTGGACTTTCCTCAAGTGTCTCTTGGCCACTCTGCATTCCCTTTAGCCAGAGATCTACTATCTGTGACTGCCACTCTGTACTCACTACCTGAGCCTGTGCAATACTGGGCTGGGGCAGAGCCTCCTGGGGGTGTGACTAATGTGTGCTTTTACACTGCTTATGCTGGGGAGTGGTCTGCCCATGTAAGATGGCAGCTGCGGAATGGGGAGTGAGTCAGCACTGGGACCCTGCTGGCCACTTTCTCAGTCCTCTCCCCAAATCCTCCTTCCCGAGTCTCTCCTCAGGCAGCTCCAGCCTACTCTGCTCCCACCTCTCCTGGAGCCCATGGTAAGTGTTTGCCACTAGAAATTTTTGTGCTGGCCCTTTAAACATCTCCTTGTGTCTCCAACCACCCTTCTCTGGCAGAGAGCACCCTGCCGCTTTCTGCAGCTGGTTGTGTGTGTGCTTCTTGGGCTCTGGAGCTGTAGGATCGAGATCCCTGCCTATGGTTTAGACCCCACTCTTCTCAGGGGGATCCAACTGGCCATTTCTATATCCCTCTGGCACTGCCACCCTTGGGTGCCTAGCCCACCTTCTCGAGCCTTTACTGCACTCCTTACCAGTCAGGCTGTGCTAAAGTTGATTCCTCTGCCTATCGGAGGTTTTAAGACTCCTCTCTTGCTATTGTTTAGTGGTTTTCCAGGTGATTTCTCCACAATTTAGTTGCAATTCCAGATTGGTCCTGGGAGGAGGTCAGTGTGACTTCCACTCACTCCTCTGCCATCTTGATTCCTCCTGTCTTTTCATTTTGTTGATGGTTTTTCCTTGCTGTGCAAAACCTTTTCACTTGATATAGTACCATGTGTTTATATTTTCTTTTGTTGTCTTGGCCCAAGGAAATATTTCAAAAAAATATTGCTATGAGAAATGTCTGAGATTTTACTGCCTATGCTTTCTTTTAGGAGATTTATGGTTTCAAGTTTAACATTTAAGTCTTTAATACATTTTGAGTTTTTTCTTTTTTTTGTGTGTGTGTGTGTGTTTCTATGCTGTAAGAAGGTGGTCTTGTTTCATTTTTGTAATATATCTGTCCAATTTTCTAAATACCATTTATTGAATAGACTATCTGTACCCCAATACATGCCCTTGACACCTTTGTTAAATATTAATTAGCTATATTTGAATGGAGCTTTCTATTCTATTCCATTGATCTAATGTGTCTATTTTTATGCCAGTACCATACTGTTATGATTATTATGGTGTACCATAGTTTGATATCAGGTAGCATGATTACTCCAACTTTGTTCTTCTTTCTCAAGGCTGTTGTGGTTATTTGGGGTCTTTTGTGGCTCCACATAAATTCTGGGGACATTTAGTGAATGTCCCATAGTTGTTTTACCCACTCATCTATTGATGGACACTTGGGCTGCTTCCATATCTTGGCAATTGTAAATAATGCGCAGTGAAAACAGGGGTACTTGTGTTCTTTTGAATTATTGTTTTGGGTTCCTTCACATGTATTCCCAGAAGCAAGATCACTGAGTCAAAAGGCAGATCCATTTTTAATTTTTTGAGGTATCTCCACACTGCTTTTCACAGTGGCTGCACCAGTCTGCATTCTCCCAACAGTAAAAGTGTTCCCCTTTCTCCACATCCTCTCCAGCACTAGTTGTTTGTTGATTTATTGATGATAGCCATTCTGACAGGTGTGAGATGGTACCTCATTGTGGTTTTAATTTGCATTTCTCTTATGATTAGTGATGTTGAGAATCTTTCATATGTCTATTGGCCATCTGTATGTCCTTTCTGGAGAAGTGTCTATTCAGCTTCTTTGCCCATTTTTTAATTGGGTTTTTTGTTTTTTTGGTGTTGAGTTTTGAAAGTGCTTTATACATTTTGAATATTAACCCCTTATCAGATGTATCAATGAATACATTTTCTCATTCTGTGAGTTGTCTTTTATTTTGTTGATGATTCCCTTTGTTATACAAAATCTTTATGGTTTGATATAGTCTAATTTGTTTATTTTTTCTTTTGTCTTCCTTGCCTGGGGAGATATGTCCAATAAAAATTCTACAGACAATGTCTGAGATTTTGCTGCCTATGTTTTCTTCTAGAATTTTTATCCTAGAAGACTTAACATTTAAGTCTTTGACCATTTTTATTTTTGTGTGTGGTATAAGAAGATGGTCTAGTTTAATTTTTCTGCATCCATCTGTCCAATTTTTCAAACATCATTTATCAAATACACTATCCTTAGCCCATTGTATATGCTTGCTTCTTCCATCAAATATTAATTGACTATAAAGGTGTGGGATTATTTCTGGGCCCTCTATTATGTTCCATTGATCTACGTGTCTGTTTTTGTGCCAGCACAATGTTGTTTTGTTTACTATGGCCTTGTAGTATAGTTTGATATTAGGTAGCGTGATTCCTCTAACTTTGCTCGTCTTTCTCAGGGTTGCTGTTGCTATGTGGGGCCTTTTGTGGTTCCATATAAATTTTGGAAATATTTGTTCTAGTTCTGGGAAATATGTTACTGGAATCTTGATAGGAATTGCATTGAATCTAAAGATTTCTTTGGTAGTATGGGCATTTTAATTATGTTAGTTCTTCCTATTCATGAACATGGTATGTGCTTCCACTTATTTGTGTCTTCTATTTCTTTTTTCAAGTGCCTTATAATTTTCCAAGTACAGGTCTTTTACATTCTTTGTTAGGTTTATTCCTAGGTATTTAATTCTTTTTGAAGCAATTGTGAATGGGATTGTTTTCCTAATTGCTCTTTCTGTTAGTTCGCTATTAGCATATAAAAATGCAACTGATTTCTAAATGTTAATTTTGTATCCCGCTACTTTGCTGAATTCATTATCGGTTCTCGTAGTTTCTCGGCAGAATCTTTGGGGTTCTCTATGTACAATATCATGTAATCTGCAAGTAAAGACAGTTTTACTTCTTCCTTTCCAATTTCGATGACTTTTATTTCTTATTGTGTGATTGCTGTGGCCTGGACTTCCAGTACTATGTTGAATAAGAGGGGTGAAAGTGGACATCCCTGTCTTTTTCCCAATCTTAAGAGGAATGCTTGGAGTTCTTGCCCATTGAGTATGATGCTGACAGTGAGTTTGTCATATATGGCCTTTATTATGTTTAGGTACATTCTTTCTATTCCTGCTTTGCTGAGAGTTTTGATCATAAATGTGTGCTGGGTTTTATCAAAAGCTTTCTCTGCATCTAGTGATTGATCATGGTTTTTATCCTTCATTTTGTTTATGTGGTGAATCACATTTACTATTTGTGAATGTTGTATCAATCTTCATTTCTGATTCCAGAAATCAATATCTTTTGATTTCTGAATCAGTATTCAGAAAAATATCTTTTCCCAACACTTTATCTTTAGTCTGTGTATATCCAACTTGATCATGGCGTATGATCTTTTTGATGCATCGCTGTATTCAGTTTGCTAATATTTTGTTAAGGATTTTAACATCTATGTACATTAGCGATATTGGAATATAATTTTCTTTCTTTGTAATGTCTTTATCTGGTTTTAGAATTAAGATGCTGGTCTCATAAAATGAGTTTGGGAGCCTTCCCTCCTCTTGAAATTGTATGAGGTAGTTTGAGAAGGAGAAGTGTTAGTTCTTCTCAGAATGTTTGGTAAATTTCACCTGTGAAGCCATCTCATCCAGGGTTTTGTTTGTTGGGAGTTTTTTGATTACTGCTTCAATTTTGTTAGGTGTAATCTGTCTATTCAGATTCTCTGATTCTTCCTGATTTATTTTTGGAAGATTGTATGTTTCTAAGAGTTTATCCACTTCCTCCAAGTTGTCCAGTTTGTTGGCATAGATTTGTTCACAATATTTTCTTATGATTTTTTTATTTCTTTGGTTGTTATTTCTCCTCTTTCATTTCTGATTTTATTTATTTGGGTCCTTTCTCTTTTTTTCCTAGATGAGTCTCATTAAAAGTTCGCCAATTTGTTTATCTTTCTAAAGAATTAACTCTTGGATTCATTGATCTTTTGTATCTTTTTTCAGATTCTATTTCATTTATTTTTGCTCTAATCTTAATCTTATTTCCCTCTTTTTACTCACTTTGGGCTTCATTTGTTGTTCTTTTTCAAGTTCCTTTAAGTGTCAAGTTAGATTGTTTATTTAAGCTTTTTCTTGTTGTTTTGTTGTTGTTGTTGTTTTAGAGATAGGTCCGTATTGTTATGAATTTCCCTCTCAGGATTGCTTTTCCAGTGTCTCACAGATTTTGGACTGTTGTGTCCTCATTTTCGTTTGTTTCAAGGTATCTTTTGATTTCTTATTTGATCTTGTTGTTGACCCATTTGTTGTTTAATAACATATTATTTATCTTCCATGTCTTTGCATGTTTTTCAGTGTTTTCTTGTGATTTCATAGTATTGTGGTCAGAGAAGATGTTTGATATGATTTCAATCTTCTTATATTTACTGAGACTTGTTTTGTGACTAGCATGTTGTCTACTCTAAAAAAATGTTCCATGTTCACTTGAAAAGTATATATATTCTGTTCCTTTGGAGTGAAATGCTCTGAACATATCAATTAAATCCATTTGACCTAGCATGTCATTTAAGGCCACAGTCTCCTTGTTAATTTTCTTCCTAGTAGAGCTATCCATTGAAGACAATAAGGTGTTAAAATCCCAAACTATGACTGTATTTCTGTTGATCTCTCCCTTTATGTCTATTAAGACTTGCTTTATATATTTAAATGCTCCTTTGTTGGGTGAATAAATATTTACTAGGTTTATATCCTCTTGTAGGATTGTTGCCTTTATCATTATTTAGTATCCTACTTTGTCTTTTACTATAGCCTTGATTTTGAAGTCTATTTTGTTGGATGTAAGTTCTGCTACCCCAACTCCCCCCCACCATTTGCATGAAATATCTTTTTCAAACCCTTAACTTTTAGTCTGTGCGTATTTTTTGATCTGAGATGGATCTCTTGGAGACAACATATATACAGGTCTTGTTTTCTTATCCATTCAGCTGCCCTCTGTCTTTTGGTTGGAGCATTTAAGGTGATTATTGATAGATATGCATGTAATGCTATTTTATTGTTAGACTGTTTTCCTCTCCTCCTTCTTTTTCCTTCCTTCCTCTTCCTCTTCTTCTTCCTCCTCCTCCTTCTTCCCCTTCCTCCTCATCTTCATCCTCCTTCTCCTCCTCCTCCTTCTTCTCTTTCTTCTTCTCCCCCTCCCCCCTCCTCCCCCTTCGTCTTCTTTGAAAATCCTGTATCATTTGTTGCAGCACTGGTTTGGTGTAAACAAACATCTTTAGCTTTTTGTTGTCTTGGGGGCTCCTTATTTCACCTTAAATTTTAAGTGATAGCTTTGCTGAGTAAAGTAGCCTTGGTTTCAGGTCCTTGTTTTTCATCACCTTGAATACTTTACACTACTGCCTTCTGGCCTGAGGTGCTACTGTTGAGTAATCTGATTCCAGTCTAATTAGTGCTCCCTGTAGGTAACTCTCTGCTTTTCTCCTGCAGCTTTTAGGATTCTCTTTAAGCTTTTTCATTTTAATTATGACATGTTTCAGTGTTGACCTCTTTGGGTCCAACTTGTTTGGGACTCAGCTTCCTGGACTTGAGTGTCTTTTTTCCTTCACCATATTAGAGAAGTTTTTGGTAATTATTTCTTCAAATTGGTTCTTGATACCTTACTTTCTTCTCCTTTTGGTATTCCCATGATGCAGATGTTGTTATGCTTCATATTGTCCAACATGTTTCTTAACCTCTCCTCATTTTTAAAAAATTCTTTTTTTCCTTTTTCTGCTCTGCCTGGTTGTTTTCTTCTACCTTGTCTTCCAAAACACTGATTCTATCCTCTGCTTCACCTAACCTACTGTTTATCCCCTCCAGTGTGTTTATTTTAGATATCGCTTTCTTTCTTTTTGACTTGTCCTTTCTTATGGTTTCTATGTCTTCTTTCATGCTGTTGAGTATCCTTATAATCATCACTCTGAAATTTTTATCTGATAAATTGCTTGTCTCTATTTCTTCTAGTTCTTCTGGAGAATTCACTTGTTCTTTCATTTGAGGTCGGTTTCTTTGTCTTCCCATTTTGGTTGCTTCTCTGTCTTTTCCACTTTTGTTTTAAACTAATTAGCCATTAAACTGATCGGTTGTTAATTTAATCAAATTGTGATCAGCAGCTGGGTTTAAGCACCACAGGGTGGGGCAGAGTAATTCCTGTGGGTGGGAGCATAGCTTCCTGTTAGGCTGATGCCATTCAGAGATGAGTGCTCTGCCTGAGAATGATGGCTCCTGCATTATGGGGAATGATTCAGCACAGGAATCCTGGCAGCTGTCTCCAGAACCACGAACCCCAGACTCTCCTCAAGAGTCTCTAGTCCACTCTGCTCTCCCTTTTCCAGAGCCCAGGGTAAGTGGCTGCAAATAAAATTTTGTGTATTGGCCCTTTAAGAGGCCCTCTGCCTCTCCAGCCATATCTCCCTGGTAGACAGAAACCCTGCTGCTTTTTGCACCCTGCTGGATGTTACCTGGGTTCCTTTCCAGCTCAGGTGCTGTAGCCTAGGGAGCCCAGCGTGGGGTTTAGACCCCACGCTTCTCAGGGGGAATCCCCTGGCCACTGAAATATCCCTCTGGCACTTCAGCTGCTGCCCATGGGAGCCCAGCCAGCCCTCTTGCATTTCCTCTGCACTCCCTACCAGTCACATTGTGGTGAAGAGATTTCTTCTGTCTGTCTGTCTCTCTGTCTGTCTGAAGCTGAATTTGGTGTGATGATGGCTATTCTGTATGATTTCTCTACAATTTAGTTGTAATTCCAGATTGGTTCAGGGAGGAAGTTAGTGTAGGTTCCACTTACTCCTCTGCCATCTTGGATCCTCCTGTTATTTATTTTTTATATCTGATTTTATTTGTTTGGATCCTGTCACTTTTTTTTTTCTTGGTGAGTCTGGTTAAAGATTTGTCAGTCATGTTTATATTTTCCAAGAATGAGTTCTTGGTTTCAACAAACTTTTTAATTTTTTTAGACTCTATTTCATTTATTTCTGCTCTGATCTTTATTATCTCTCTTTACAAAACCTCACTTTAGGCTTTGTATTTCTTTATATTCAAATTCCTTTAAGTGTAAATTTAGATTGTTTATTTCAGTTTTTCTTGTTTCCTGAGGTAGGCCTGTAATGCTATGAATTTCCTTTTTAAGACCACTTTTACTATGTCCCTTAGATTTTGGGTTGTTTTGTTCTCATTTTTCACTTGTTTCAAGGTATATTTTGATTTCTCCTTTGATCTCATTATTAACCCATTTTTTGTTTAGCAACATGTTATTTAGCCTCCATGTATTTGTGTGTTTTTCAGTTTTCTCCTTGTGATTGATTTCTAGTTTCATACCATTGTGGTTAGAGAACATGCTTGATATGATTTCAATCTTCTTAAATTTATTGAGATTTGTTTTATGTCATAACATGTGGTCTGTTCTAGAAAATATTCCAAGTGCATTTGAAAAGAATGTATATTCTGTTGCTTTGGGGTGAATGCTCTGAAGATCAATGAAATGCATTTGATCTAGTGTGTTATTTAAGGTTGCCATTTCCTTGTTAATTTTTTATCTAGAAGATCTATCCATTGATGTCAATGGAGTGTTAAAATCCCCTACAACAATTGTGTTAATGTCAATCTCTCCCTTTACATCTATCAAGACTTGCTTTACATATTTAGGTGGTCCAGTGTTGGGTGCATAAATGTTTACAAGAGTTATATCCTCTTGTTGGATTGTTCCCTTTATCACTATACAGTGTCCTTCTTTGTCTCTTTCTATAACCTTGGTTTTATTTATTTATTTATTATTATTATTATTTTTTGGCTGTGGTACAAGTTTAATTTTTTGGTTAGGAGGGGAGGGTTCACACTGAGTATTTTATTACTTCTAATAATTATATCTGTTTGTAATATTTACATATATAGTTGTTTTTATATGGGTAAGCATTGAAGAATAAACACATGGAACTTGTGAGTTGGCCAAGTGATCCTGGCAGAATATAACCTTGATTTTAAAGTCTATTTTGTGAGATATAAGTATTGCTATTTTGACTTTTTTTCTTTCCATTTACATGAAATATTGTTTTTCAACCCTTTACTTTTAGTCTTTGTGTATCTCTTATACTCATGTGGGTCTCTTGAATACAACGTATATATGGGGCTTCTTATCCCTTCAATTACTCTCTGTCTTTTGATTGGAACATTTAAGCCATTTACATTTAAAGTGATTATTGATAGCTATGTATTTATAGCCATTTTATTCTTTTGACTATGTTTCTCTATTTGTGTTTTTCTTTTCTTTCTTTTTAAAGAATGCTCTTTAACATTGCTTGTAATATTGGTTTGTTGTTAACAAACTTCTTTAGCATTTTCTTGTCTGGGAAGCTCTTTATTTCTCCTTCTATTTTAAATGCTAGCCTTTTAATATTTCATTTCAATCCCTTCTGGTCTGAAATGCTTCTGTTGAGAAATCAGCTGTCAGTCTTATGGGAGCTTCCTTGTAGTTAACTAAGTGTCTTTTTCCTGCTGCTCTTAAGATTCTCTCTTTATCTTTAAACTTTGTCATTTTAATTATGATGCATCTTGGTGTGGGCCTCTTCAGGTTCATCTTATTTGGAACTCTCTGTGCTTTCCGGACTTGTGTGTCTTTTTGTTCCACCAGGTTAGGGGAGTTTTCAGTCATTAGTTCTTGAAATATGTTCTTCATCCCTTGCGCTCTCTTTTTTCCTTCTGGTACCCATATCATGTGGATGTTTTTTAACTTCATGTTGTCCCAAATGTTCCTTAAACTATCCTCATTTTTTAAAATTCTTTCTTTCTTTCTTTCTTTTGCTTTAATTGGGTGTTTTCTGCTACCTTACCTTCCAAATTGCTTATTTGATCCTCTGCTTCATCAAACCTTCTAGTGTATTCTTCATTTGTGACTGGTTCTTTATTATGGTTTCTATGTCCTTTTTCATGCTGTAGTAGTTCTCACTAAGTTACTCAAATATCCTTATAACCATTTTTTTTAATTATATATCTGATAAATTGCTTCCATTTTATTTAGCTCTTTTTCTGGAGATTTCTCCTATTCTTTTTGGGGCATGTTTCTTTGTCACCCCATTTTGGCTACCTCTTTGTGTTTGTTTCTATATATTAGGTAGATTTGCTATGACTCCCAATCTTGGTTGGGTGGTCTTATGCAGTAAAGGTCCTGTGGAACCCAGCAATGCAGTTTCTTTGAACACCTGAGCTGGGTGCTCCAAGAATGTTCCTTGTGTGGGTTATGTTGGCTTTCTTGTTACTTTTGAGTCTTGCATGCTATTGGTCCATTTGTGCATGGGAATGACTCTCAGCCTGGCTGACTGCAAGGATCAACCTTGATCATAGTGTATGAGCTGCTGTGCATATACTGATCACATGAAGCTGAATTTGCCTCAGCAGGCTCTGGGACCTTCCAAGATCTCCCTTTGGATATGCCACTTGTGAAGCTAATTGAATACTGCTCTGATGTTGTCTGAAGCTGGCACTGGGTGTGTTGGTTCTGGGACTCTTGGGAGGGACTCTGGTTCAGACCAATGTCAAATGCTGCCTGTGACTGGCCCTGAGTAATCTGTTTGGAACTACAAAGTGATTTACAGTTTTGGCTGCCTCTGCTGGGCTGGGTGTGTGCAGGAAGGACCAAGATACACAGTATGGCTTTTTTTTTTTTTTTACCAGGACTGGGCCTGGGAACATGTCAGCAAAAGTCCCAAGTCTCCCCAAAATTGGCTTCTGCCTGCCTCCACCTGCTAGCTGCCTTTTAGGCTCAGCCACTGAAAGAGCCTCTGGTGGTACTCAAGTTGCATGAGATAGGTTCTCAGTGAGTCACCACATAGGGGCAGTGATGTTCTGCAGATTAATACAGGTTCAAACTCGGTGCCAGTGCTGGGTGTGAGGTTACTCAGCAAATGTCCCAGGGTATACCAAGTCTAGCTGCCACCTCTTTTTTGTGTGCACACTTTTGTATTGGTGTGGGGTCTCAGGCAGTCATCAGGGTGAGGCAAGCAGAGTTCATGAGGCCCAAATGACCAAGACTTGGCCATGTGAAGGGAGAGCTCTGCACCAGTTAGGCAGGCAAGGAAAAAATGGCCCCTCTTCTAGGACTACACAACTCAGTCTGTCCCAGATTTTGCCAAGAGCTTGATTGCAGCAGAGTGGGGCCGTTGGGATTTGGGAAGAGGGGGCTAGTGGATCTCCTGTGAAAGGGAGGTGCCGGTCAAGTGTCAGGGAAGGTGGAAGGAGTGGCCTCATCCCAGAACCACACAACACAGTCTGTCCTAGATTCTTCCCAGATCTCAGCAGGGTGGAGCCACCAGGAGTTGGGAGGGTGGGGTCACCAGGAGTCTGTAGAGTGGGGCTAGCAAATCTCCCATGAAAGGGAGGCACCAGTCAGGTTTGCAGGAAAGTGGAACAAATTTTCCCCTCCCCAAATGAGCTGATATTTTAAAAAGTCTAGTTGGGTGCTAAGTGAAAACAGATTTTAGACATGTAAGAGTGAAGCAGGGAGATGAGCCAAGGGGCTATTACAATAACCCCAGTAAGAGACTAGAAGTTTGGAGTGAGGTCTGATCTGGAAATACATATTTGGAAATCACTGGTGGTAAAGGCAGAGCCTTGGGTATAAATAAGAGCCTCTTAAAAATAAGAGAATATAACCAAAAACATAGACTTCAGGAAAATCCATGCACAGCCATTTAAATTGGTTTTTTTTTTTTTTTTTTTTAACCAGGACTGGGCCTGGGAACATGTCAGCAAAAGTCCCAAGTCACCCCAAATAATAATAATAATAATAATAATAATAATAATAATAATAATTAATATCTAACATTTTTTGAGAGTTGATGTGTCAGCTATGATGCTGAGTAATTTATGTGATCACATTTGACCTATTTAGCAATGTTTGTTATCCTTTTTTACAGATAAAAAAAGAAAAAAAACACAGAAAGGTTAAGCCATTGGCCCAAGGTCACACACCTAGTTGTTATCTGAGACAGAATTTTAATTCAAATGATATGACTCCATGGCCTTTCCCCTTAACCAGCAAGCTACTTCTCTGGACTGAGAAAAATCTTACAAAAGAAAAATTACAACTTTTAAAGGAACTTAAAGATGAAGGAAAGCCAGAGAGCTAAAAGGATGAGTGGTGTTCCATGAAGAAAGAATAGCATGTACAAGGGCCTGGAGGCTATAGAGAGCATGGCATAATAGGGAAACCAAAACCATAATAGGATATCCAGTCACAGCTTGGGAAAAGTAAGAATCTGCAGATTGGGTGAATGCAAAAAATGGCAGGTGCCATGTCATACAGACCCATAAAAGGGGTGTAAAGTTAGATTTTATCTTGAGAGCAACAAAGATCCTTTGGGAAATTTAAAAAGGGAGTTTAAAAATCTGACACAATAGGGTTTTCATTTCTAAGGTTCATTCTGGCTGGAGTGTGGACTTTGGATTGGGGGATACAAGAGCAATATTTGAATGCCAGTTAAAAAGCCTTAATGCAAAAATGGAGGAGCAATGATAGATTTCTCCATTAAGGAGGTGGCAGTGGTGATGGAGAATTTAGCTATCACTTCAGGAGATGTTTAAAAGTTGGAATCAGCCCTGGCCAGTGTGGCTCAGTTGGTTGGAGCATCTTTGTGAAAACCAAAAGGCTGTAGGTTCAATATCTGGTCAGGGCACATGCCTAAGTTGTGGGATAGGTCCCTGGTCAGGGTACATATGAGAGACAGCCAATCAATGTTTTTCTCTCATATTCATGGTTCAACAGAATTTCCTGTTCACTGTATGTCAATGGTGAGGTTAGATGACTCTCACATTTCTGGCTTTAACCTTTGGATGAACAGTGATGCCTTCTATTTATGGAAAGTTTGTAGTAGGAGTACACATTAACTTGAAGCTTTCATCTAACATTCAGTTGAGGATGTTTAGAGGACCACTGGATACACTGATCCAGAACTCCTAAAGGGTGTTTTACTAATTATTTCCATATACATAACTATACTTCCTGGTCAGAAAACAATCAAACATGTACATTTCTATCTCTGCTAATTCTACTAGAGACAACCAGTGAATGGTCATTAGCTGAAGTGCTGTGTGACTGATTAACTGATGTTCAAAGTCTGAATGCAGCATCAGAAGTCATGGCCAATCTAATTGGGTACAGGCAGAGTTTACTGGGTCATGGAAAGCAAGTTGTGTGTAACTGTTGTTTCCGCCCCTTCTTCTTTCATTTCTTTCTTTTTTTCCCTTTAATTTCTGACTTATCATCTGGTTTGGGGTGAACATTAAATAATTTTTCATAAATGGTGACCTTTTGAAATTTTCAATGATAGTTTTGACTAATTTTCATTTCAGCCCTGGGGCTGCTGCTTGAAGGTCATGAGCTTGAAGCTCTTGACTTGTTTCTAGCTCTGTGCTCTCAACCAGAATTTGGAAAAGGGCAGTGTTGTTTTCATCCTTAAAATGTCCATCATCCAGATGAAAGATCATCATTTATAATTGTGTGACTACACACTGAGGGTGAAAAATGTACTAAGTGCAGTTTCTTTTAATAGCAAGACCCGAACTGTTGTAGAGACTTTGGGAACATTTTGTCTTAGGTCATAATAGTACAATAATATTGTAGTAACACCTAGAATTCATTCAATTGCAAGTGACAAAAATCCAATTTTAATTGGCTTAAGGAAGAAAGGCAGGGGAGAGAGAGAGAGAGAAACTCTACTGGCACATATCTGGATAGTAAAAGTGTGGCTTGAGGCAGGGATCAAATTTACAAGTACACTGTTTCTCATACTATTCTTTTCTCTGCTTCCTTTCTGTTGGCTCCATTTCAAAGTAATGGATAAGTGTTTGTTTGTAAACTGGCCCCTATACATGGAGGGCAAAGAGAGACTGAAGAAAGAGACAGGCCACTCCAGGCTGGTAGGGGGCAGGTTTTTTAAACAAGAGAATTTACATACAATATTTGTCATGGGTGGTTGCAAGACAAATAGATCTTTCTACCTGCCTGCTAGAACCTTAAAAGTTTACACAGAGGCCTTAACTGATTTCAGTAAAGTATTCAGTCCAGACGGTCTGAACAATACCTTACTCTTTCGAGGCTGTGTCCTTGAAAATGATCCTACTGTGGGACCAATGAATAGAACATATATTCAAGGGGAGGTGGTGAGGACCCTCCAATTGCCCAGTCCAGCTCAAAGGTTAACTCCTGAGTCTCTCATTGTTGGAGGAGATCATGGAGAAGATGTGACCAACAGTTGACCCTCAACGGGCTCCTTCAGCAATGAGAGAATCAGGGATATGAGATGATAGCAGCAGCTCTGAGGGCTACATTCTTCTATACTTGAATCCAGCATAAGATAATGAGTTTCTTTCCCAGCAAGTAAAAGTCTCATTTCAGTTAATTGGCTCTGATTAGATCACATGTCCATTATTGAACCAATCACTGTAGACTAGGGGATCCCAAAGGGCTGATTGACTTAGGCCTGAGTTCTGTGGTTCAGCCTTGAAGTGGGAGAGGCATAGGTCCCCAAAGGTAATTATGATGAAAAACAACAAGCATCACCTATCAGTTACTATACTCATATGTTAGGCACTATTCAAAGTATGTGTATGTTTTTTTATTTGCTCCTTGTAACAACATTTGAGGTGTCATCTCTCTTTTATTGATAAGGGAAGCCAGAATAAAGTGTGTTTAAGTAGCTTGTCCAAGGACTCACAGCTGGAAAATGACAAAACCAAGGCATGGAGAGGGAAAGTAACCTTCCCAAAGACCCACAGATGGTAAGTGATGGAGCCGCAGTACAAATTCAAATATTCTCTTGCTACAGCCTGGGCTCTTAACCCTGAATTGGGATAACATTACCAGATATCTGCTGTCACTCAGCACTTCACTGCAGTAGAGGGCTTTCATACATGACTTCATTTTTCCTCACAACTTTATGAGTGAGACAGGGCCTGGGGGCAATTTCCTCATAATCTGTTGAGGGAGTTGAGGTTCAGATTCACTGAGTGATTTACTCTAGTAAATCAAGTAAATCAAGTAAAGAGTGGAACAGAGACTTGGATCCCATGCCTGTCTTTTCTGTGATGTAGCCTAGAGTCTAGTAAATGTTTAGGAAGTCACACAGGCCCGCAGACTCACTGGACTCACAGCAGACTAATCCTGAATGCTTTACCCTTCTGCTGCCTCCATGCTAATTCCCTGTTGTGGGTGGATAGGAAAATCCCAAGAACTTGCACACTACATTGTGTTAAATGTTTTTAGTGCAAATTAAGCTATTTGTGAACTATGAAATTGTTCACCCACATTATCTTTTATTAAATCCATGTACATATATAATAGATCTGTATCTGCTTTCTGGAGTTTGTATTCTTTTTGTCTATTATTCTAAGTTTGAGGTTGTATCATAACCACTGTTAGAATTGATAGTTTTCTAAGACTCTTAACACATCTTCGTAGTTCTTAAGTTTTGATTTCCCAGTGACTTTTCTGACCATTCTGTCAAGTTGCCAGAATAACAGGGATATTAATAAAATGTAATAGCATTATTTGAGCATGATCCACATCTTTAGAATATGGAGCCTTCCTCATTTAAAAAGAAATATATCTCTAATTTATTAACACTTTCTTCGGTGTCTTTTAAAAAAGTGACACCATTTTCTTCATTCAAACCTGTGCATAACTTATATTCTTGATTACTAATGTTAGTGGGTGATTTTTCCAGGACATTTTCTAAGTGGTTAGTATTACTGGTTTTGTGACAAAGTTCTCAAGCTGTAATTATCTGTAACCTGCTCAAACTTTCTTATTGTTGCCAGTTGCACTGTAATTAATTTTTATTTGGTTTTAAAAATATATAATCATGTCACCTACAAATAATAGATAAAACTTACATTTTTTTCTACTCTCTTTTGTTTGAGGTTTAGAGGATAGTGTTGAATGATGGAGTTGTTCAAAGACCACCTTGCCTTGCTCTTAACTGCAATTGTAATACTTGCAGACCATGTTTCTCAGAGTGTGTTTCCAGATACAGGAATAAAGCCCAGAATTTATTAATTAAACCTAGTCATCTGTGTTTTAGCAAAACTCCTGGGATGACTTCTGTCCCCCTAAAGTGAACTGCTGCTCCAGAGTTTCATCAAGAAGCATGGTGTTTACTATTGGTTTCAAAAGGTTTTCTTTTATGTGCGATGATTTCTGTCAATGTCTAGTTAACCGAGAATTTTAATTGCATATGGATGTTTAATTTTTTGGATATCTATTAAGATTGCAAGTTTTTTCTCCTTTGGTTTGCTAATAGAAGTTATGTTAATGCCTTTCACATTAGCAAACTATCATTCATCCTTATAATAAATCCTTTTGGGGGTATTTTTTAAATAGAATGCTGTAAAAGAAATGCTAATATATAATTTAGGATTTCCTCTATATTATTGAATGCAATTTGTCTGTAGTTTGCCTTTTGTATGTTATTTTTGCCCAGTTTTGATATCAGAGTTGTAGTAGCTTGATAAAATGGTTTTCTGTGCTCTGCAATAGATTATACAGCATGGACACTTCACATAAAACTTTCTGAAAGTAGGGGAATCAAGATGGCAGAGGAATGAGTGGAAGTCAAATTGACCTCCTCTCAAGAACAATCTGGAATAACAACTAAATTGTGGAGAAATCACTTGGAACAAACAACTGAACCATAGTGAGAAAGGGACCTTATAACCTCAGAGACAGAAGAATCGGCTTTAGCACAATCTAGCTGGTAAGGAGTGCAGTACAGACTCGAGAAGGTGGGTGGGGAACCCAAGGGTGGCAGCACCAGAAGGATGTTGAAACAGCCAGTTGGATTGCCCTGAGAAGAGCGGGGTCTAAACCAAAAGCAGGGATCTTTAGCCTACAGCACCAGAGCCCAAAAAGTCACAGAAAACAGCCAGCCACAAAAAGCAGCAGGGTTGCTCTCTGCCAGAGACAGGTGGCTGGAGACCCAAAAAACCATTTAGAGGGTCAATGTGAAGTTTTTATTTGTAGCCACTTATCCTGGTCTCTGGCAAAGGCAGGGGCAGAGTGGGCTAGATACACCTGAGGAGGGACTGGGGAAGGAGGCTTTGGGGAGAGAACTGAGAGAGTAGCCAGTGGGATCTCAGTGCTGACTCATCCCCCATGCAGCAGCAGCCATCTTGCTCAGGCAGAGACCATGCCCCCTGAGCAGCACCAATGTCAGAGGACCAAATAACCCCATTGTCAGGTGGGATCCACACTGCCCTGTGCTGTCTAAGCTGCCTGCTGAGTGCAGAGTGGCAGCCACAGACAGTAGATCCCTGGCTAAAAGGGAAACAGAGAGGTCTGGAGGCACTTGAGGAGAGATTGGGGATGGAGGCTTTGGGGAGAGAACAGAGAGAGTAGCCAGTGGGATCCCAGTGTGGACTCCTCCCCCATATGGCAGCAGCATGAAAAGACCCAATAACTCTGCTCCCAAGAGGGACTCTACCCTGCCCTGATCTGTTTAAGGCAGCCTGCTGAGTGCAGAGTGATTAGATTAACAGCTGAAGGAGACACCCACAAACAGTAGATTACTGGAAGTCTCAAACAGACTGCCTAAAGTCAGACAGGGATGACATCTGACATCATCAGAGACAGATCCAGAAAGTAAAACCAGCGGTCTCCTACCATGGAAGCTCACACCACAAAGTGAGGAAATCAAGACAGATCAACTTAAGAAGCAGAAGCAAAAAAAGAAGAGTCTCACAAATAATGGGAATACAAAGAAATACCCCCCAACTCAAAGGGAAAAGAAGAATCCCCAGAAAGAGAACTAAATGAAAGAGACGCAAGTAAATTATCAGATACTGAGTTCCAACCAACAGTTCTAAGTAAGCTCAATGAGTTCAGTGTGCTCAGAGAGAATTACCAAAAAATACAGGGAAACTATGAAGAACTTACTGCAAACTATATCAGCATGAAAAAGGACATCGACAGGGAACATATAGCAAGGACTCATGGACAAAACCAAAGGGGAAGAGCTGAAGGAGGGAAGGAGGGAGGGGGCAAGGGAAAGTGGTGGGGGGTAGGCAGAGACAAATGTATTTGAAAAAATAAAAATAAATAAAAAAAATAATAGCAGGTATAGTAGTATAAAGTCATGTCAAAATAAAATATCTCTAGCTAAACATATATATGTATTTTGAATAAAACATTAAGATAGTTTTTCACCATTCAACCCATCCATTTTCTATAATGAATTTGGCAGAATTTGAAGTGAAAAAAGAAAAAAAAGAAAAAAAGACATAGAAACTATCAATGAGAGACAAGAGGAAATGAAGAATACAATTTCTAAGTTGAAGAACACAGTAGAAGGAATCAAAAGCAGGCTAGATGAAGCTGAGGACTGAATCAGTGAGCTGTAGGACAAGGTAAAAAAAAGGTCGCAGAAAGAGCAAGAAAATGAAAAAAGACTCAAAAAGAATGAAGAGACATTGAGGGAACTGCAGGACACCCTGAAATGCAATAATATCCATATAATAGGGATACCAGAAGGAGAAGAGGAGGAGCAAGGGATAGAGAACCTGTTTGAAAAAGTAATGATGGAAAACTTACCTAATTGGAGGAGAGAAAATGTCACACAAGCCCAGGAAGCACAGAAGGATCCCATTCAAGGGGAACCCAAAGAGGCCCACTCCAAGACACATCATCATTAAAATGACAAATATCAAAGACAAACAGAGAATCCGAAAGGCAGCAAGGGAGAAAGAGGTAGTAACATATAAGGGAGCCCCAATACGGCTAGCAGCTGACTTCCCAACAGAAACACTGCAAGCCAGAAGGGAATGGCAAGAAATATTCCAAGTCATGAAAAGCAAAGGCCTGCAACCAAGACTGCTCTGTCCAGCAAGGCTCTCAATTAAAATGGAAGGCGAAATAAGGGTTCCCCAGACAAAAGAAGGCTAAATGAATACACCTCCACCAAACCAGCACTGCAAGATATGTAGAAGGGACTGCTCTAAGATGATGAAGAAAAGAGTCTATGATTACCCAGTTCCTTTCACAGTTGCCAATACTTGATATTACCAATATTTTTTAATACGTATTAATCTAATTGTGACAGGGATGTGTTATTTTAATTATTCCTTTATTTGTTGAAACTAAACCTGTTTTTGTGTATTTCTTTTCTATTTCTATTCTTTTTTAAAAAGCTTTAAATGACTTTTTGGTATTCTTTATGCATTTTTTGACTAAATGTTTGTAGAATTTTTTCCCTAAAAACAAACAAACCATTAACACTTTTTTAGATGTGTTGCAAATACTTTCCTATTCTATTACTTGTCCTTTAACTTTTTTATGTGTATATTACTGTACAGTCTTAAATGTTTAATATAGTTATATTGTCAATATTTTACTTTATAGCTTCTGGGTTTGAATATTTTACTTCGGGGTAAGAAAAATATTATTTTGTGTTTTCTCCTAAACTCCTTAGATTCTACATATTGATTTTTAACTCACCTGAATATTTCTTGTATAATATGTGAAACGGGGCTCTATATTTGTTTTATTTCAAGTGACAGTGGTCCATGCACCTTATTTGTTGAATAAGCCTTATTTTCCCCATTGACTTGAAATATCAACTTAATCATATATTACTTTGCTGGACAGATATATACATTTGTTTTTAGAATGTTCATTATATTTCATCGATCTACTTGATTATTTCTGTGCTGGTGTCATGTTGGTTTAATTGGTGAGACTTTATAATGGTTTTAAATTTTTTAACATTTTATAATTAACTTTGACATTTAAAAAATAGATAAAATCAATCTTTATTTAGGAAAGAAAGAAAAAGAAAGAGAGAGAGAGATGGAACTCCTACCTTTTGTGACAACATGGATGGAATTGGAGAATATTAAGATAAATGAAATAAGCCAGCTAATGAAAGACAAATACCGTATGACCTCACCTATAAGTGGACTCTATTCAACAAAATAAACTAATGAACAAAATAAACCACAGGCAAAGAGCCATTGAGCAGACTGAAAGTGACCAGAGGGGTTGGAGAAAGAGGACAATGGTGGAAAGAAGAGGAAGGGACTAGACAAAGAACATGTATGATTGACCCATGGACATGGACAACAGAGTGGGAACTGACTGTGGGAGTGGGGTGTGGTGATGGGATGGGTGGAAGGGGGTAAAGGGGGAAAAATAGAGACAACTATAATAGAATAAACATGATTTATAAATTACAAAAAGTATAAAAAGAAAACTTACTAAAAGTAATTCATTGACCTTACTGAAGGAGTTCTTTGTCAACTTCTCTCATGCTTTATTTGTTTACATTGGACCTTTTTCTGGAGTCATTTTGTCTCCTAGAAAATCAATCACTTTATAGAAATGTATAAATGTTTTAGGATAGAGTTGAACAGTATAATTATTTATAGTTTTTTTAAGTCTATCTGTTTTTCTCTATTTTCTCATTTTTTGTCTCTGACTGCATTTATCATTATTTATTTGAAAATTAATGCCATTAAGTTATATTTCAGTCTTGAACTTTTAAGCTTGGCATTTTTCAACTTTCTGTTTTTAATGTATTTTTTAATTATATGTTACTGATTATGTTATTACAGTTGTTCTAATTTTTCCCCCTTGCTCCTCTCCACCTAACACCCCCAACTCCCTTAGGCAATTTTCACACCATTCTTCATGTCCATGCATCATGTGTATAAGTTCTTTGGTTACTCCATTTCCTATACTGTACTTTACATCCCTATGGCTATTCTGTAACTACCTATTTGTACTTCTTTGTGGGAAGATGCCCAACCAACTGCGCCATACAGGTTAGGGCCTATTTGTACTTCTTAATCGCCTCACCTTTTCACCCATTTCCCCCTACCCCCTCCCATCTGGCAACCATCAAAACTCTCTCTGTATCCATGCTTCTGTCTCTGTTCTTCTTGTTTGCTTAGTTTATTTTTTAGATTCAATTGTTGATAGATACATATTTATTGCCATTTTTTTATTCACAGTTTTGATCTTCTTTTTCTTAAGGTTTTTTTTTTTTTAACATTTCATATACTAATGGTTTGGTGGTAATGAACTCCTTTAGTATTTTCTTTCCTGGTAAGTTCCTCATCTGCCCTTCAATTCTAAATGATACTTTGCTGGGTAGAGCAATCTTGGCTGTAACTCCCTGCTTTTCATGTCTTGAACATTTATGTAGAATCCCTTCTAGCCTGCAAAGTCTGTTTTGAGAAATCAGCTGACAGTCTTATGTGGATGCCACTGTAGATAACTAATTTCTTTTCTCTTGCTGATTTTAAGATTCTTTTTATTTTTAACTTTTGGCATTTTAATTATGATGTGTTTTGGAGTGGACCTCTTCACATCCATCTTGTTTGTTACTCTGTGTGCTTCCTGGATTAATGTATTTCTTAAGAAGCTGGAAAGAGCTCTTTGAACGTAGCTCACCTGATGCCATTTTGAGCAACAAGTTTTTGCTCCTGTGTTTTTTTAACCCAGATTTAACATTTCCTCTTGTTCAGGTTGGCATTTCTTCATGTGGAGAGGTCCTTTTTGGTGATCCCAACTGTCTTCCAGTGGTCACTAGGCCTTCCAATTAAGTGTCATCTGTCAATGTGGCTGACTAGCTTGGCACTTCAATTCTCACCAAGTTGTCAATAAAAATCATTGGAAAGGAAAAGTTCAAGAACATAGCTCTGTGGTAAATAATTAGCTAAGTATGATCACTGTCAACATACCCATCTGAATGCATTCCCACTTGAGGTTCAATGAGTTCCCTGGAAAGCCAGATCCCATAACACTGGCTGAGTCAGAATTGTTCACTCATGTATTTATTCCACACTCACCCAGTACTTTCCCATGGAGCAGAAGGCCCTGTGCTGGCCTTAGACACACACCATCAGGGACTTGAAACAGGAAGAAAATTCTTTCTGGACTTCTGGCCAAGATGGAGGCATAAGTAGATACACTTTGCCTCCTTGCACAACCAAAAGAAAGAAAACAACAAATTTAAAAACAAAAAACAACCAGAACTGCCAAAAAATCAAACTGTATGGAAGTCTGACACCAAGGAGTTAAAGAAGAAACAGTTATCCAGACTAGTAGGAGAAGCAGAGATGGACAGCCAGGGCGGAGAGGATGATGGCAAGGTGGCTGGTGTCCCGCATAGGCATGGGGATAAACTGAGAGGAAAAACTGGGGAGCAAGACAGACTGTGCAACCAAAGGTTGAGTGCAGGAAGAGAAAACCTCAAAACCTCTGGTTGTAAAAACCTGTGGAGGTTGTGGTGGTGAGAGAAACTCCCAGCCTCACAGGAGAGGTCCCACATTGGAGAGACCCACAGGGTCATAGTATGTACACAAACCCACCAACCAGAGAATCGTTACCAGAAGAACCCAATTTGCTTGTGGGTAGCAGGGGAAGTGACTGAAAGCCTGCTGAGAGCCAAACAAATGACATTGTTCCTTCTTTGACGTCTCCCTCATGTACAGTGCCACAATGAAGTGACCTGGGTTGGCCTGCCCTGGTAACTATCTAAGGCTCTTCCCCTTACAATATAATAGGTGTGCCAAGACAAAGAAATATGGCCCAAATGAAAGAACAGATCGAAACTTGAAAAATAGAACTAAGCAATGAAGATATGCACGGTTCAAAACACTGGTAATAGGAATGCTCACTGAATTGGTTGAGTATGGTTGCAAAATGGAGGAAAAAAGAGATGCTATGCAAAGTAAAATAAAGAAAAATACACAGGGACCCAATAGTAAAGGGAAGGAAGCCAGGACTCAAATCAATAATTTGGAGCAGAAGGTACAGATAAACATTCAACCAGAACAGAATGAAGAAACAAGAATTCAAAAAAAAAAAAAAAAAAGGAGGAGAGGCTGAGGAACCTCTGGGACAACTTTAAACGTTCCAACATCTGAATCATAGGGGTGCCAGAAGGAGAAGAGGAAGAGCAAGAAATTGAAAACTTATTTGAAAAAATAATGAAGGAGAACTTCTCCAATCTGGCCAAGGAAATAGACTTCCAGGAGATCCAGGAAGCTCAGAGAGTCCCAAAGAAGTTGGGCCCAAGGAAGCACACACCAAGGCACATCCTAATTAAGTTACCCAAGACTAAAGATAAGGAGAGACTCTTAAAAGCAGCCAGAGGAAAGGAGACAGTTAGCTACAAAAGAGTTCCTGTAAGACTATCAGCATATTTCTCAAAAGAAACCTTGCAGGCAAGAAGGGGCTGGAAGGAAGTATTCAAAGTCATGAGAGGCAAGGACCTACATCCAAGATTACTCTCTCCAGCAAAGGTATCATTTAGAATGGAAGGGCAGATAAAGTGCTTCCCAGATAAGGTCAAGTTAAAGGAGTTCATCATCACCAAGGCCTTATTATATGAAATGTTAAAGGGACTTATCTAAGAAAAAGAAGAAGATCAAAAACTGTGAACAGTAAAATGACGACAAACTCACAACTATGAGCAGCTGAACCTAAAACAAAAACAAAAATAAACTAAGCAAACAATTAGAACAGGAACAGAATCCCAGAAAGGGAGACCACATGGAGGGTTATCAGTGGGAAGGGGGGAGGAGGGAGAATTGGGGAAAAGGTACAGGGACTAAGAAGCATAAATGGTAGGTACAAAATAGACAGGGGGATGTTAAGAATAGTATAGGAAGTGGAGAAGCCAGAGAACTTATATATGCAACCCATGGACATGAACTGAGGGTGGGGGAATACTGGTTGGGGCAGGAAGTGGTGCAGGGTGGAGAATAATGCGGAGAAAAAAATGGGACAACTGTAATAGCATAATCATTACAATATACTACAGAAAAAAGAAAATTCTTAGTGATATGATCTCTTGTATCACCAGGTTATCTCACACTATCACTTTCTCTAACATCTTTAAATAAAGATTAAACTTCCTCTTCAAAAATTATGAGTAAAATGGTTTTGCCATAACCACTGAAAGTATCCAAAAATAGAAAAAGAAGTAATAATATACCCTGCGAAGTCCCACCTTGCCCTGCCCTACCCCATCCAAAGTAACTGATGTTCAGATAGAAGTTTGATCTCCAAAATATATAAAGAACTCACACTACTCCACTCCAAGAAGACAAACAATCCAATTAAAAAATGGGCAAAGGACCTGGGCACACACTTTTCCAAGGAGGACATACAGAGGTCCCAGAGACATATGAAAGTATGCTCAGCATTGCTGGCCATCAGGGAAATGCAAATTAAAACCACAATGAAGTGCCACTTCATCCAATCAGAATGGCTATCATAAACAGATCAACAAACAACAAGTGCTGGCGAGGTTGTGGAGAAAAGGGAACCCTAGTACACTGTTGGTGGGAATGCCGACTGGTGCAGCCACTGTGGAAAACAGCTTGGAATTTACTCAAAAAGCTAAAAATGGAACTGCCTTTTGACCCAGCCATTCCACTGCTGGGATTACACCCTAAGAATCCCAAAAAGCCAATTCAAAAGAACCTATGCACACCAATGTTCATAGTAGCACAATTTACAATAGCCAAGTGTTGGAAGCAACCTAAATGCCCAACAATAGAAGAGTGGAACAAAAAACTATGGTACATTTACACAATGGAATACTACACAGCAGAAAAAAAAAGAACTACTATCCTTCGTGACAGCATGGATGGAACTGGAGAGCATTATGCTAAGTGAAATAAGCCAGGGGGTGAAAGACAAGTACCATATGATCTCACCTACAAGTGGAACCTAACCAACAAAACAAACAAGCAAGGAAATATAACCAGCAACATTGAAAGAAAAAAGAAATCAACAGAGACAAGGGGGAAGGAGGGAGGGAGGGTGGGGAAAGGGAAGGGAAGGGTCAAATTAAGGAACATGTATAAAGGACCCATGGACAAAGCCAAAATGGGGAAGGATTGAGGGAGGGAGGGGGAAGGGAAGCAGGGGAAAATGGTGGCAGGAAGGTGGAGACAAATGTATTTGAACAAAATATAAAAATTTAAAGAAAAAAATAAAAATAAAATAAAATATTAAAAAAAAAACAAAGTAACTGATGTTTACAGTTAAGTGTATTTCCTGCATAGCTCTCTCCACTCTCAGAACACATGCATGAGGTAGGCAAGGTTACGTTCAATTTTTAAAATTCAATCACCCTGACAATAGTAGTCAGCCACTGGCTTTTCTCCCTGAATATATCACAAATGTCTTTCCCAGCCAATAGACACAGATCTGACTCTATCATTTTAATAGCTGCATGATATTCTACAGAATGGAATCACTTCTGTGTAGTCAACCATTTCCCCATCAGTGAGCATGCGTCCTGTTTCCAGTTCTGTCTTGTTTTGGTTTTAACCATTCTTATACATGTCCTTAAGTACTGGTGCTTTTACTTTTACAGACTAGATTACCAAAAGTGAGACTGGGATGAGTAGGTTTATGAGGTTATCTTAATAGATGTTGAAAGTCTTATCCTGAAAGTTTGTAGCAAGGGGGGAAAGTGGTTATTCACCAAATGTCTTAATTATTAAAAGAAAAGACTCATACACACACAAACACACAAATTCAAAGACTTTTGCTCTGAAAGGAGACTCCCTAGAATGGGTTGGAAGCACAAATATGACCCCTGACTTTAAGTCACACCCTCTGTTGCCACCTCCAAGCTGGCCCAAAGGGACACTGCTCTGAAACAATCCAAACAAAAGCCATTTGTTAAGCACTTGGCATGTACTAGGGTAGTGCATGTCTCCCTTTTAGTCTGACTGCCATATTAGAGGTAGATATTATTCATTACTAGAAATGGAAACTGAGGCCTAGGAAGTTTAAATTGCTTGCTCAAGGTCCCACATGTAGTAAGTGGTGTGTCTGAGGTTTGATTCCAGTTCCGAGACCTGTGCTCTTAAACTGTGTGGGATTTCTTCCAAGGATGGCATGGTTGAGACTATGCTATCAGAACCCGAAGGTGACATGAACTCTGACATTCTCATTTCACAATGCAAGCCCTGCCTCTTGCAGTGAAGGAGGGAATACTCCTCTATAAGATGCTTGAGGTGAAACTGACCTCTAGGTAAAACCTCCTCTATTCAGAGGGAACTGAGTAACCTTATGGGCTCCACAGGACATTATGTTGATATGTTCACTCACAACTCAGAAGGCAACTTTCTTCTCTCTCTCTCTGTCTCTCTCTGTCTCTCTCTCCTCCTCCTCCTCCTTATGCTCCCTCTTTCCCTCTCTCTGCACTCTCTATCTCTCTACTGCTCTTTTCTTGAGACATAGAAATGAAGCCACTAAGAGAAAGTTGAACTCTTGGTTTGCCGCCTTCTCATTTTCTCAATAGGTAGCAGACAATCATGGTTAAAAGTATAAACTCTGGATTCAGAATGACTTGGGTTGGAAGTCAACTTCTAATCCCTGAGCAAATTTCCTGAGACTCTCTAAGCCTTCCAAGTCTCCCAGGCAGTATCACCATCCTGCTCAGGGTCTTCTCTTACCAATGCGAGCAATGCCTCATTGGGGACAGGTCAGTGTCCATGCCTCTTGGCTTGCAGGTCCTATGTGCAAATGTTGATTCTCAGTAACTAAATTCAATAATGTTTTAAAGTAAAGTTGAGGAGGTAATTAAGGGAGAAGGAAAATGAATTCACATTTGCTGAGGGCCCATATGTTGAACACTATCCTGGAAATTAATACACATGAACTGATGTCTGTGAAGTAGGCTTCATTATTCCCATTGTACAGAGGAGAAAACAAAATTGAGTAGGATCAAGATAACTTGACTAGAGCTAGGAATGATGGTGATGATGATGATGATGATGATGAGGATGATAGCTATTGTTTATTAAGCATCTGCTGTGAGTAAACACTATGCTAAGAGTTCTATTTGCATTATCTCATTGAATACTCACAGCAACCCAACAAGTAAGTCCTATTATCATCCGCTTTTACAGATGAGAAAACCAATATCCCCAAAAGTTAATTCACTTGTCAAGGGCACTCTATTAGCAAGTGTTGGAGCTGAGATTTGAACCCAGATCTTTCTGATTCCTCAGAGGCATCTTTTCCCCTTGCTTTGGGAGTGAAGGCCTTGGTAGCAGTTGTTCAAATTTAAATATTCGGCTTCTTGGATCATTCCCAAATGTAGTGTCATGTAGATGTTCAGAAGGCCAGGCCTTTGGAAGAAGAAACACAATTCCGTCTGCCTGTCTTAATGCTTTCATCTTCTGGACTCTGTGGGTAACATTTTCATGGCATGATTCTGTATCCTCTCTCATGGCCACATGTACCATCTGCACTTGGCACAGCCTGCCATCTCCATGGAACATCTGTGGCTCACTACTACTGTGAGTGGTTCTATTTTCCACACATCTCTAGCTCGTTAGAAAGCAAGTCTCCTATTTGTTGGTAGATGTTTGCGATCTGAAGCTGAAACACTGCAAAATGATGATTGAGCTGATTCACACTAAGGGAGCACCTGTGACACATAAACACACACACACACGCACACACACGCGCGCACGCACACCCCAGAAACTTAATTAGTAAGAATTAATTAGTAAGAAACTTAATTAGTAAGAAACAGCCCCCCCCCGAAACTTAATTAGTAAGATTAGGGGATCAGCTTGCCCCTGATCCAGTGAGCACAGTAACTTTGTCCACTGAGGGGCATCTGGCCCCTAGTGGCAACTGTAGAGCTGGTAGCGTTCCATGCAGTGATGGTGGTCTTCCCTGGCCAGGCTGCAGCCCAGATGTCCTCTGGGCCACTCATCCATCTGAAGTGTCAGTGTCCTAAGGAAACACTCTGTCATTCGAAGTAGAAAGAAAGCTGAAATAAACAGCATACCCCCTAACAGACCCTTGGCTCTGCAGAGATGAGAGAGCTTCCCCTTTTCCCTCTATGGATGTGCCTTGGAACTTCCTCCATGTTCCTCTTCAATTTTCCACTTTTGGCCTTTGGCCAAGTGCAATCCAAATGCAATCTTTAAAAATACACATTTGGCAAGAATCTATTTTAAAAAACCCTTCAGATTGCTATGGGATGGTGGGGGAAAGACACATTTTTTTTAATTCTAAAAAAAGCACCTTAGCATTTATAGGCTTTTATAATTCCGAAGCAGCTGAAATGCTAAAACTTTCAAGTTGGCAGGATCAAAAGTGAAATCTGCAAAGTCGGTTCAATTTGACAAGAGTGGGAGCCTTGCATTTCAGAGGGTTTTGATGAGCCTGTGAGCCCGAGCCATCAGCACAATGTGGCCACCCACATTTCCTTTGTGGTCTGAGTCCTTGTCTCCCTTCCACTACCTACAGAGCTTACTGTCAGGCTTGGTCCACGAAGACTTCCCCATTCATTGCCTTTGGAGCTGCTGGTGCCATAGCACAGTGCTGAAGGTATTAGGCTGTGAAGCCAGACCACCTGAGTTTCCAGTCCTGATACCACAACCTATAACTGTAGGACCTTATTCAAATTACTTGATTTCTCTCTGCCTCAGTTTCCTCATCTTTAAAATGGGAACCTAACTACCTAAGGAGGTTGCTGTGGGGCTGAGTGAAGTCTTGAGAGTGCCTTAGGACAGTGCAAAGAACATAAACAGTCAATAATGTTGGCTATTACTTGTTAGCAGAGAAAGATTTGGGGCAATAGCTAAGAGCAGTGGGAAGCCCAGTCCTGGGGGATCAGAGAGGCTTAGAATCTAACAAGTCAGGGGCAAAGTTAGAACAAATAACATTATAGATATAATGAGGACCTACTGTGTGTCAGAAGCCCTACTGCAATTCAAAATTAGTATTTAATATATTTATTGATGCATACCCACCTTTGTTCAAGAAGGGATTTAATGTGGTTTCTAGGTACTCAAAATAAGACAAGATAGGTACAATTTTTTTATAGGACTAAGATAGAAAAAAATGGGACAGAACAGAGCCAAGAGTGAGTCTAAACATGCTTCTTATAATAAACTACCCGAGTGTTAAGGTGGGTTCATAAGACTGCCTGTAAACCAAACTTCCTTGATGCCCTTTGACTAGGGAAGCCTGGCTGACTGTGTGACTGATATTTACCTGCAGGAAAAGCCCATGGCCAAGCAGGCCTGCAGTCAGCTGACCTTGGCTCACCAACAGGTTCCCCGGCTTATCCCTACACAAATGACTTAATCTCTCCGAGTTTCATACAGATAAAAGTTGTAGCCCTGGAGTTATTTTGAGGGTATAATAAAATAATATCTGTAAAGTGTTTACCATAGTACCAGCCACTTAGTATGCTCAATAAATAGGTGAAATAAATACTAAATTTTAGGATTTATAGATATATACTGCTGTCCTTGTTACCAAGATCAGATGCAAATATCTCCCTTCCTAAACGGATGATGTTTCACATAAAATATGGTATCCTCAACATGGACCTATGGCAAATCTCAAAAGCCATAGCACACAGTACTTAGGAGAAGAAGACAAAAGATCTTATAATGGCAGGGGTCCTGGATGAAAGGCCATTTCAGGTTCCCATTTAGAAAAAAATTACATTGGTGAAAGCCAGGTGCATAGGGTTGAGTTATTTGGCTTAATAGTTAAGAGCACAGCATAGGGAGTCAGCCTGTTCTGGGTTCAAAGGCTGCTTTCACCACTTACTGGCTGCAGGACCTGGGATAAGCTATTTAACCTCTTTGTGTCTTGTCTGTTAAACAAAAGAGGAGAGGCAATAGTGCCAACCTCATATGTTTGTGATAAGGATTAAGTGAATTGGTGTATGCATTGAACATGGTCACCCAGTAAAGTCAACCTAAGTGTTAGCTATTATTACATGGAGTAAATTAAGGGGGAAGAGACAGGCAGCATTGGCTGGAGGAAAGGGTTAAGAAGGATGTACATAAGAAGGATGTAGATTTAGGATGAGCTAGTTAGGAGAGAAAGACTCAGGTAAATGAGGGAGGATTATTGTGGAAGTAAAGGACACAGGGTCAACAGCCTAGAAATGTCCTGGACACAGGTACAGTGGATAACACGGGTGAGGAGGTGGAAGGCATGTAGACAAGCAAGATGGCAGCTAAGGAAGTTTAGCGCTGGAAGGGAGGAGTTTGAATATGCATAGACTGTCCTCCCATCTGCTCCTTATGGGGAGTCATGAATGGGGAAACAGTCAGCAGGAATCTCCACCTTGAGTGCAATCTGTGCCTGATTCTCCTGGGTTCAGGCCACCAGCTTCCCCACATCCCATTTAGGGATCCAGAGAGAGACTGTCATTCTCTTTGTTAAATGGAACCATGTGTTTAGGGACCAGTGAGTTTGGGGACAGGGAACTAGCACTGGTTCCTTTATGACAAAAGCGAGGCCTGGTCTTGGGTCATAGCTTTTACACAACCAACAATGGGACACATTCTGGCTGACTTCCTGATAGGTCCCTGGAGCTTGGTTCTTCCCACCCTCCCCCTTCTCTCTCCACGTCTGGCTCTCCACTCTTCTTCCTCCTCTCTATCCCTCTTCTCTGGTTCCCTCTGTATCTCTCTCCCACAAATCTGTACTCAGTTTCTGCCTCCCAAAAAGAAAAAATGAGTAGGAGGACAAATTGTTTAAAAGTAATGCAGCTATTTTAACAAAATGCTCTTTCCTTTGAGTCAGTCTTAAGAAATTTGGTACAAACTAAGCCAGAATGAACCAAAAACCCTGAAAAGTAAAATGGATTAGGGTAAAGAGCCTAAACTCCCCAGACAGACTGAGGAACTGGGAAGGACAGAAAGGATGAGAAGACTGTGGTTTGGAGAGAAAACCAAGCCAAGATTTGGTTTGGTTAGATCTGAAAGCCAGCAGCAAAAAAGTGAAACATTTATTAAATCATTTGGATGTCAAATCTATTTTGTGCTGAACATCTGGCTCTTGGAAATATTTTGATGATTGCTGTGCAGACCTGGCCTTTCCTATCCTGGCCATTCTCAACATGGGTTCCCTCCCAAGTCAAGAAGCCCTTGCCCCACTCTGGCTGGTGTGGCTCAGTGGATTGAGTGCTGGCCTGTGAACCAAAGGGTGGCCAGTTCGATTCCCAGTCAGAGCACATGCTTGGGTTGTGGGCCAGGTCCCTAGTAGGGGATGCGTGAAAGGCAACCACACATTGATGTTTCTCTCCCTCTCTTACTCCCTCCCTTCTCCGTGGCTTAAAAATAAATAAAATGTTAAAAGAAGGAGGAGAAGTAGTAGTCTTTCTTGTCCCTTGGATTTTAAGATCCTGGATCTGTCAAGAAACTATTGAAGTCTTCTCTGTTGGAAACACCAGAACCTTAGCTCTAGCCTCAGCTCAGCCCCTTACTTACCGTGTGTCCTGGAATTAACCATGCTGTTTGGGAGCCCCCTGCTTCCTTCTTTAAACATGAAAGAATTATACTAGAAGACCTCCAGTTTCCTCCAACTCTGAGCTTCAGTCTCTGGTTCCCTTTACCTTTGTTACATCACCCAACAACCAGTTAAGAGCATGGACTTTGGAGCTACACTGCCAGAATTTGAATCTTGCCTCTATAGTGATAGCTGTGAATTCTTGAACAAGTTATTTTGACTTCTCAGTGTCCTCAATTTTCCCATTTGTAGAGTGGGTAACAACAGGGTTCTTCACCCCCCATTTTACTTATCCCACTCAAGGAAGTATATTAGAATGCAACTGAGTGAGAATAGAATATATGTAATCTAATGAAGAAACTGAACTAACAAGCAAAATAGAGACAGACTTATACATAGCAGGATGACAGCTGTTGTGGGGGGTGTAGATTAGGGGATGGAGGCATCGAGCAAAACAGAAAAAGGACTCATGGACATGGACAACAGCATGGTGAATGCACAGAGGGGAGGTTAAATGGTAATGGGAAAAATACAATAATTTTTTTTAAAAAAAGAAAAAATAGAATAAAACCTGCCCTAATTTTATAATAAAAATGAAAGTACATCCCTTGAACATCCAGAAGTTATACTATTATTGGTAATAAGATCATTATGATACCCTTGGCTGGAAACAGATATTTTTGAGTGTCTGCTGAAAGGGACCTCTGGAAAGGGGAGTTCTCTCTCATTCCTAGACCTTGCCTTGGCTCTGGGACCCATACAGGAAACATCAAGAGTGGAAAAAAACAACAAAAACACCCTTGAATCAAGAGTTCTCCAATCTTCTTGGCTGTTATCCCATCCCTCTGATTGCCAGCTTCTTCCTCAGCCACAGACATGTGTTTTCATAGAAAACTGCTCCTGCCTTATCTCTCTTGTGAGAAAATTTACTGCTTCTGAAAAAATGTATTCTTCCCACCAACCTAGTGCTGTTCACCAGATCATAGGTGCAGGAGCGGGAATGCAAATCTTGATAGTAAAATTGCTTCCATTAATTTATCTGCAAACTCTTATCTTGGAGAGGACGTTGGAAGAAGACATTAGAACGCCCTCCTCCTAGTGGCTGGGCCAGTATTCCCTGGGTTTAGGAATGAGACACCCCCTGAATAGCCAGCATGAAGGGACACAACAGCACCCCTGCAGGCCGTAGAGCCACCTGTGCTGAAGCTGTGGGTCCCTAGCACTGCTCATTAAAGCTGCCCACAGGCCAGGAGGAGCCTGTCCACTCTGACGGGCACAATGTCCATGTTCCAGGGCACTGGAGGAGATAATTGCCTTCATAGCCAGAGGATGCTTGGCAAGGAGGTCAAATGACTTTATGTACTTCAAAAAAGTCTAGGTGGATGGTGACAAAACTATATTGTCCTTAACTCCTGGCAAAACAAACAAATGAAAGATATTGTAGAAGCAGTATGTTAGGGTAGAAGGAACAATAAGGGGCCTGAGAGCTGGAATCTTGCCAGGTATGAGTCCTCTGCCAGTTTATCTGTAAAATTAGGAAAAAAGTGATTCTTGCCCTGCATACTCCATAGGGTTATGATGACCATTAAATGAAGTACTAGGTGTAAAAGAATTTTGAGAAATATATAGCACTTCTTCTTTTTTTTTTTTAATTTACTTTTTAAATACATTAATGCATCCATGCACTAATTTATTCAACTGATACATACTATGTTCCCTAGATGTCAGGCACTGGGCATAGAGTGTTGCAAGGCAGTTAACTGCCCTCAGGTACATGTGGGGGAAGACCAGTGTGTCACTGCAGCCTGTGCCCAGGAGTGCCCTCCAGAGTCCAAGTCAGACGGCTACCTGCCAGTTTAGCTAGAAGTCCAGTTTCTTTCCTTGAGTCTCTTCCTAAGTCTCCAGGTTGCTTCATGGGGTCTGAATGGTCAGTACAGCCTTCTCCAGTCTTGTAGCCTGAGCTGGAGTTCAGTCTTGCTCCCTGGACGCTAGAGTATATCACAACTGCCCACTGAGATATTAGCTTCAGAATACACCTCCAGTGCTGCCAAGCCACCTTGCCTGCCTCCTGCGACACAAAAGTCTTTCATAGATCTTCAACCTGCTCCTCCAGGTGCTGATGGCAGCTAAATCTTAGCCTCCAGAGATTGTGTAGTTTCTATCCAGGCAGCTGAAGTCCTTCAAGGTGTGAGTAATAAAAACAGCTGACATTCATTGCATAATTTAGCAATTTATGGACTGGGTGGTGTTCTGAGCACATTTCATGCAATAACTCATTGAATCCTGACAGCAACGCTAAGGGGTAAGTGTTAAAATTGTCCCCACTTTACAGGGGAGGAAACTGAACCTGGCAGAAGTTAAATAACCCTCCTGGTCACAGCAATAAGAGACAGAGCCAGGATTGAAACTGGAGCCATGGCCTCACATTACCAAGTTCTACTGGAAGAGTTGAGGAGGAGCAGGGTTTTGCATGAGGTTCAATAAATCATAGTAAGGCACACAGATATCTAGATTCAGGTTTAAGTCTGCCCTCAGGATGGCAAGGTCAGGAGTGGTCCCCGTGTCCACCAATCCATGGCTGTCTTTCCCTCTCAATGACCTAACTCCTGGTCTGGTTTCCTCCCACCATGGGGTGACTTCCCCTAGGGGTCTGCACTACCCTCCCAACCATTAGCTGGGTCATTTAGCTCCAACAGAGCCCCACAACTTTACATTTTGGTCCCTTCTGTAGATTTGTTCTCTGAACTTATAGCTCTCCCACAACCATTTATCAACTGTTTCTCTGCAGAAAACAAAATTAAACTTCTTCCTCACCAGACAGCCAGCTGTGTACAAAAAAATTAATCAACTGCTTTTGAGATAAGAGCCACAAAGGAGTAGCTCAGAGCGATACTACCATTATCTCTGAAGACACTCCTGAATCATTGTTGGAGAGGGAGGCTGGGCTTGTTGGGGAGGGTGTACGTCGACACTGTTTCCAGACCTCAGTCTCCCCTGGATGCTTTTCTCTCTCCTTCTTCTCCTCTTGGGTGCTGAGAAGTAAAGCATTAACCTTCCTCTTTCCTTGGTGTACATGACAACTACAACTGTGTCTGAACAGTCACGCTAGCGTGCTATTATAAAGCCAGGATTCTCTGAGTGCTACCAGGGAAAGTGAGAGGGCCTGCTTGGTGCTACAGAGTTACTAAACTCCCAAGGAGGTGATGGCTGGGCCTGAAAGGGTTTTGTCATTCATCCGCCAGTCATTTTGGATCTGTAAATGGCCCTTCCAAGCAACTGTGCCTCAAACAAGGACAGAAACAGAGCACAGCTGGCTTGGTGCTCCTCAGTCCTAGCTGTATGGATTACCAGGGGTGGGCTAATACCTGGTTCCTACTCCAGACCCGGGTTGTAAAGTAGGCAGCCAGGGTGAAAGGTACTGCTGTGTTACAAGGAGCAAGGCCTTTAACAACTAAAACAGGAGTCCTCTCAACCTAGAACTGTAAATGAGAGAGGATGAGGAGTGAGCAAAGCAGCAGGTGCATGTGTCCATCCACTTGCTCCATCACTCAACAGTATTTTTTGAGAGCCTGACACACTCTGAGCATATTGAAAAGCCCTCCAGGCTCTGCACCAGAATAAATGGAAAACCATATGACACTGAGGCCTCTGGGAGTTATCCAGCAGAAAAGGCCAGAGGATGGACCGGGAGCGACTGTGGGTAGGAGACCTCTGTGAAGTTCCAGAGCCTCATGTGTTCAGCAGTGAAACCCTTGCACTGAAAAACATCTTATGTTTTTCTAGTGTCCTGGAGAGAGGCAAAGACTGGATTCTATTGGCAGTGTGAGCTGAGTGGGAGTCCATGGCCTGGGCCTAGAGCCCACAATTTTCTTTTTTTAAAAAATTTACGCACACAAAATTTTATATATAAATATATTTTATATATGATTTTATGTATATTAAAATTGTCTTTCTTTCTTTCTTTCTTTCTTTCTTTCTTTCTTTCTTTCTTTCTTTCTTTCTTTCTTTCTTTCTTTCTTTCTTTCTTTCTTCTAAAACTTTCTCACTTAATAGAATGTTCTTCATGACATCTCTGAGGCTGTAAAGAGAGCCTGGTATAAAGTTCATTCTGATGATTAAAGACTTGTACCACTGAGTAAGGCAGTTTCTTGAACTCTCCCTGTCCCCTAGCAGACTTTCCTAAAAATCTATCGGACAACCAGGGAGGAAGTATATCCATTCCTTTCCCAATGGGGGCTTTATGTCTCCTCCCAGAAGGTGATTTTACAGCAGTGGCCCCTGAGCAGCAGCCTCCTGCCAGTCATTCTGCAATGGTTGGTTTCAGCCACATGTTTTAGAACCTGTCAGGTTTTTGAGTCTTCATGTCTGAAGAGCATTTCAGTCCATTTCCACTTCAGTGAGGGTCATTGGAGTCTGGTGGCCACAGTCAGGCTTCTATCCTTTGATAACTTGTATTCTTTCTTTCTTTTTTTTTTATCTATAGAACCAAGGCATTATTCACTATAGAAAACTCAGAAAATAAAAATTAGTTTGAAAGTAATATGTAATAATTATCCTCATGTTCCCAGATTATCACCCTGAGCAAGTATACATATTTACATTTTTTTTACTCTGCATAGTTCTCTCTTAATTTTACCCAAAATGTACTTTTTCATTTACTAAAGGATTATGATCATCTTTTCTACATCAGTAAATGTTTTATTGTATCACTTAATGACCAGGTAGTATTTCATTTTGTGTTATACCATAACTTATTTAGTTAATCCTTCTTATTTGGTCTTTAGTTTGCTTCATTTTAAAAGCAATAAGCATACACATTTCATTTTAAATAAATTCTTGCACACATCCATAATAATTTTCTTATAATGGAATTTGTTGAGCTGAAATTCCTGAGTAAAAAAGATGTGCATATTTTAGATGCAAGGAAAATAAGACCAGCAACACTGAAAGGAAAAGAAATCAACAGAGACAAGAAGGAAGGGGGGGCGGGGAAGAAGAAGGGAAGGGGAAAGTCAAGGAACATATAGCAAGGACTCATGGACAAAACCAAAGGGAAGAGCTGAGGGAGGGAAGGAGGGAGGGGGCAAGGGAAAGTGGTGGGGGGTAGCCAGAGACAAATGTATTTGAAAAAATAAATTAAAAAAATGAAAAAAAAATGTGCATATTTTAAAAAAACTTTTAACTTAGAATGGTTTTAGATTTACAGAAAAGCTATGAAGATAGTACAGAGGGTTTCTGTTACCCTCATATTCAGAGTCTCCTGTTTTTAAGATCTTACATTAACATGATACATTTGTCCAATTAATGTACCAATAACCGATATTGATCCATTATTAAGTAAATTCTGTAATTTATTCTGATTTTCTTAGTCTTTACCTGTTCCTTTCCCTCTTCCAGGATTCTATATTGTGTTTAGGCTCCTCTAGACTATGACAGTTTCTCAGATTTTCCTTGTTTTTGATAATCTGAACAGTTTTGAGAAATGCTGACCATGCATACTGTAGAATGTCCCTCAGTTTGGCTTTGTCTGACATTCTTCTGATGATTACGTCAGGGATTATGAGATCTGAGAAGAAGACAACAAAAGTGCTATTCTCATCACATCGTATCAAGGAAACATGCTAGCCACATGACATTCCTGTCGATGCTGACCTCGGTCACCTGGCTGAGATTGTGTTTGTCATGTTTCTCCACTGTAGAGTTAGTTACTCCCCCCACCCTTCCATACTGTACTAGTTGGAAGGAGGTTACTCGGCACAATCCACACCTCAGGAGTGGGGAGTTAAGCTTCCCTCCTTGAGGAAGTAGTATATACATAATTTGTTTGGAATTCTGTATAGAAATTTCTCTGTCTTCCCCATTTACTTATTTATTCACTTATGTATATCAGCATGGGCCCATAGATATTTATTTTTTTACTTTGGATTGTAATCCATTATTCCATTACTTATTTTGTTGCTCAAGTTCTTCCAGCTTTGGTCATTAGGAACTCTTTCCAGTTGTCTCCTGTTTCCTTTTGACACATCTCATCAGTTTGTATCTTGAACCCTTCCTTATTTTCCGTCCTAAAGATGTTTCAGGCTCATCTTATACATTTCTCACCCCAGCCCTAGAAGAAGTCATTTCTCCAAGTGTTCCTGGTTTCTTTTACTGGAGAATGGGATTAGAAACCAAGGTCTGGGTGCTGGTTATGCTCACTGCTACCAGGGTGCTGTTGTTTCTTGGCTCTCTCAGCAGGCAAAGCTTTGAGATGGATATATGTCTATAACACATATGTATAGACATATCTATAATTATTATCTATTTGTATCTATATTAAGCTAAACACTAGTTCATAATTATGTCTCTAATTCTAATTTATTTTCACATGATTTGTTCTAGCCTTCTCCCTCCTTGAAGAGAGCTATATTTTAGAGACTTTTGATTTATATTGCTATAATGCTTTCCATGAACTTTTTGTGTGGGGAGGGGGTAGTCCAGGAAGGGGAGAAGTATGCCCTGAACTTATTTGTTGTCTATCAGGTTTCAATGAAATTGGTTGCACACACACACAGGATAGAATGACACATCCTAGGACACCATTTCTCATGCTTTCCAAGGGACTCACAGTCCTCTTTGCTTGAAGAGATCAAAATCTGAAAATATGCACAACTCACTGACTTGGACAAGCAGGGACCACTTACATGAGAAAAGAGCTCCAGGTGGAAAGCTGTGGTTATTTCTACATTTTTTTCCCCTCACTTTGTAGAGTTCTCTTTTGAGCAATGACTAAGAGCTTTTGATCTCAATGACTTCCAAAGTCCTCTTAAGTCCCAGATAAAGAGCTTTTTTTTGTTGTTATTGTTGTTTCTAGCTTGTGGATCTAGGACTTCATGGAGCAAACAATGGGCTCTTGAATCTGTGAGACAAGGGTCACAAACTCAAGTGCATACAGAGCCAGGTGAAGTTATGCACAAGAGAAGGGGGGACGGGGTGATGGCAAGCTAGAAATCACATGGTCTGTTACAGAAAGGTGGGCTCATTGCCGGCAGGTCTTCTGATTTTTTTGTAAGAAGCCAGAGACCTAGATTTTGGGGTGACCTCTGAAGTTTTTAAATCTTGGCTATAATTGTCAATCTTTCCAGACTGCTATAAGAACCTACCAAAATAAGTCCTCTGGCAGAATATGGCATTCAGAATTTCAGTTTGGGACCTCAGTGTTTGTACTGTCTTGTTGATAGGAAAAGCGTAACAATTCAATTATGTAAAGATCCATGACCATCTTTTTATATTAAAGGGGTCCCACATAGTAAAAAGTTTGTGGAACATTGGGTCATTTTTGTTTCGCAAAAAACATTCACTTTTCTTTCTTCCCTGGGCTGATGAGTTTCCAGGGAAGCTGGAATCTTAACTCTCTGGAGATGAAGGGATTGACACTGGGATATAACAGACCATTCAAGGCAGAATAGCCCAAGTCAGTCAACCTCTCTGCACAGTGTTGGGAGAAGTGTGGTGTTCTGAGTCCAGCACAATCACAGAGAGTACTTGGGCCGGGAAAGACTTCTGCCCACCTTGTGAAGGTGTATCCCCATCCTCTGAGGGCTTCACTGCTTCCTTTACTTTTCTAGCTCATGGCTCTTTTTTTCAGGGCTGTGGGGATTGGTTCAAAGATTTCACCCAAGGCAGGGCTTTGGGCTAGGAAATTATTATCCATCCAGCAGGATCAGACCTTCAAATGGAAACCATACTTCATTCATCTTGGCATGTAGCCTGTGTGCCTTCACCCAAAAGAGCATGATTAGTTGACAACAAATGAGTTGAGACATTCATGATCATTTTTATACACATTAAAACAACTATATATTCTTCTCATATACTCTTTTTTATATATATTTTTATTATATATATTTAATATATATTTTATTGATTATGCTATTACAGTTGTCCCATTTTTTTCTCCGCATTATTCTCCTCCACCCTGCACCACTTCCTACCCCAACCAGTATTCCCCCACCCTCAGTTCATGTCCATGGGTTGCATATATAAGTTCTCTGGCTTCTCCACTTCCTATACTATTCTTAACATCCCCCTGTCTATTTTGTACCTACCATTTATGCTTCTTAGTCCCTGTACCTTTTCCCCCATTCTCCCTCCTCCCCCTTCCCACTGATAACCCTCCATGTGGTCTCCCTTTCTGGGATTCTGTTCCTGTTCTAATTGTTTGCTTAGTTTATTTTTGTTTTTGTTTTAGGTTCAGCTGCTCATAGTTGTGAGTTTGTCGTCATTTTACTGTTCACAGTTTTTGATCTTCTTCTTTTTCTTAGATAAGTCCCTTTAACATTTCATATATTAAGGCCTTGGTGATGATGAACTCCTTTAACTTGACCTTATCTGGGAAGCACTTTATCTGCCCTTCCATTCTAAATGATACCTTTGCTGGAGAGAGTAATCTTGGATGTAGGTCCTTGCCTCTCATGACTTTGAATACTTCCTTCCAGCCCCTTCTTGCCTGCAAGGTTTCTTTTGAGAAATATGCTGATAGTCTTACAGGAACTCTTTTGTAGCTAACTGTCTCCTTTCCTCTGGCTGCTTTTAAGAGTCTCTCCTTATCTTTAGTCTTGGGTAACTTAATTAGGATGTGCCTTGGTGTGTGCTTCCTTGGGCCCAACTTCTTTGGGACTCTCTGAGCTTCCTGGATCTCCTGGAAGTCTATTTCCTTGGCCAGATTGGAGAAGTTCTCCTTCATTATTTTTTCAAATAAGTTTTCAATTTCTTGCTCTTCCTCTTCTCCTTCTGGCACCCCTATGATTCAGATGTTGGAACGTTTAAAGTTGTCCCAGAGGTTCCTCAGCCTCTCCTTCTTTTTTTTTTTTTTTTTTTTTGAATTCTTGTTTCTTCATTCTGTTCTGGTTGAATGTTTATCTGTACCTTCTGCTCCAAATTATTGATTTGAGTCCTGGCTTCCTTCCCTTTACTATTGGGTCCCTGTGTATTTTTCTTTATTTTACTTTCCATAGCATTTCTTTTTTCCTCCATTTTGCAACCATACTCAACCAATTCAGTGAGCATCCCAATTACCAGTGTTTTGACCTGTGCATCTGATAGGTTGGCTGTATCTTCATTGCTTTGTTCTATTTTTGGAGCTTTGATCTGTTCTTTCATTTGGGCCATATTTCTTTGTCTTGGTGCACCTGTTGGAAGGGGCAGAGCCTTAGGTATTTGCCAGGGTGGGGCAAGCCAAGTCACTTCGTTGTGATGCTGTATGCGGGGGAGGGATCCGAGAGGGAACGATGTCACTTTCTTGTCTCTCTGCCAGCTTTCAGTCACTTTCCCTGCTACCCACAAGCAAATTGGGCCCTTCTAATACTGATTCCTGGGTGGGTGGATTAATGTATATTCTAGGACCCTGTGGATCTCTCCAATGAACTATCCTGGGAGGTTGGGAGTTTCTCCTGCTTCTACAACCCCCACAGGTTTTTATAGCCAGAGATTTTGAGGCTTTCTTTTCTTAGACTGGAACCCTGGATTGCGCAGTCTGGCTCCTCCCCTGTTCCTCCCGGTTTATCCACACACAAATGTGGGACCGCCGGGTCTGCCAGCTGCCGCCTTGTCACGCTTTCTCTCTGCCCCGGCTGCCAGTCTTGATGAATGTTTCTTCTTTAACTCCTTGGTTGTCGGACTTCCATACAGTTCAATTTTCTGGCAATTCTGGTTATTTTTTGTTTTTAACTTTGTCGTTGTCCTTTTTTTTTGTTGTGTGAGGAGGCAAAGTGTATCTACCTACACCTCCATCTTGGCTGGAAGTCACTCTTCTGTGCTTTTCTACTTCCCTATACCTGTTCTTCCTTTCTGCTCTCTGAGCTCCCTGTGGTTGGGGCACAGATCTGGGTTAGAAAGTCATTACTGGGGGGAGTCATTCCTTGTGGGAGTATTTGAGTATCTAGTGAGATGACATAAATAGGGATTCAAGATTAAGTTTCTCATCTCTCTCTGGCTATTCCAATACTGGGTGCTAGGACCTCAAGCAATGAAGAAAGCAAGAGAAATCACCTAGCCTCTCCTTTTTATTCCTCATTATTTATCTTCTACTCTGTTCTCCCTCTAGTCCATTTTATGCATTGTAGCCGGCATTTGAAAACACCCATAATGTTGTGCCATTGTGCTACCCTGCTTAATATCCTCCAATAGTGTCCATCTTTCAAAATGAGCCTACTTATCACAGCAGCTACTGAACCCAAATTACTCATCAAAATCTGCATTTCAACAAGATGCTCTGCCATTGGGACATGTATAAAATTTTAAGAAACTGGGCATCTGGGCTTCACATAAGTGGTTTTCACCCCAGCTGCACACTTAATTACGGGTGGAATTGGAACACAGGCAGCCCTGGGCCCCCATCATACCATGGGGGATTCCAGGCACTGGTATTTCTTTTAAAAGCTCCCAAGGGGGACGTAAGCTGCAACTGGGGATTAAAAACCCTCTTTGCCTGTTTTGTCCTTTGCTTCCTCTTCTGCTTCATTTCCACCTTTTTCCTTTATTCCAGCCACATCAAGATTTTTTAATCCTACAGCATTCATCAGGCCTTAACTCTTGCATTCCTGCTGCCTAGAAAGCTTTTCTCATCATTTGGGATTCCCCTTACAGGTCATCTTCTCAGGGAACCTTTCTGACTGCCCCACACCCCTACCTGTATCCCATTGCCCTGCTTAATTTTCCTTTAGCATTGATTGATGTCTGCATGTACATTGTTTCTGTATTTGTTTCCCTGTGGAATAGCTGTTTTCCTTCATTAAAATTCCAGTATCACAAAGACAATGAACTTGGGGCTTTTATTTACCACCAGGACTGTATTCATAGCAAACTAAGCATGTGCTTCAGGCAAGAAGAGGTGGAGTATTGGAGAGAGAGAAAATCCTTTTAAAAAGGAAATTTGATAGTTCAAAAACTGACCAAAGCTGTTGTCAGCCCTGCTCACATAGGAAAAATTGGAATTTGTTGTATTTCCTTATGCTTATTTTAAGGATAGTTATTTCTTTTTTAATTACACATGGGAAAGTGTACCATCATCTTTTTAATACTTGGAGTTTTTAAATTTTTTTTAACTTCTAAAAAATTAAAGTGTGTCATGCTTACAGAGAAATGTATCCTCTGTACAAAAGGCATACAATTCAGTGAAATTTCACAACCTGACCATACTGTTTAAGCACCACCCAAAGCAAGAAATGGCTACTGGTCAGCCTGTCTCATAATCCTCTGGTCATGACCAGCCATGACTTCTAACAGCATAGGCTGGGGGTTTTGAAATATTTTAATCCAACATTGTCACCTCTGTGACCCTGCAACTAGAGCAGTGCCTGGCAAGCACAGGATGAATCATCAGTGTTTGTTCCATGAACTAATTGATTAATTGATTGCTTCTTTTCTTCCTGTCATCTCCATGCACACTCCTTCTGAAAAATCCTGACAGTGCCACCTTCTCAGAGACCAAAGTACCTAATTTGGACAATAAAAAAGTGATGAGCTCAGAACCGACCTCAGGTGGCTTTCAGATGTCAGGCAGTTGATGAAGCATTTACCAGGTCTGGTAGGTAAGAGCTTTTTGATGGCACCACCAAGGTGATTTATTTTTGGTGCCTCCCCTCTATGTCATTCATCCTGCTGTGTCACCACTTTGCAGCAGTGATGGGACTTATCATAACAGTGGGCTTTCCTTGGTTTCACTGTGGTCACTGCCCAGGGCTTCTTTGTATTTAACTGGGGCTTAGATTTAGCCACATGGAAGCTTGGGTTCCTAATCTTCCTTCTGGCCTTTGCGTTTTTTCCCTTCTGACTGACGAAGCAGCTGTGCTGAACAAGGTAAAAAGGGCTGAATGGCAGTTTCAGAAGTAGAAATATATCAATCACAGTTTCCTGTGCAGCAGGATTAAGGAACAAAGGGAGGAAGGTGCTGGCATTGACCCCAAAAGGCATGGACCACCTGATAGTCTGTGGGCTCCCTCACAAGTGGGCTATTAACTCTTCCTTTGCTTAAATTGCCAAGTGCCACTGTTCCTTCAGAATTCAACTGTCCCCATCTATGAGGAGCTTTTCTGGATACTTTCCTCCTCACCGCTAACTCCTGACCAGCCCCTTCCCTCCCACACCCCTCCCCCAAATTACACAGTTTGCATTGGGTGTGATACTCAGTGCCATCACAGGCACAACCCTAATAACGACCTCCATAACACTGCCAAGCCTGTGCTAGAACTCGCCCTTCATTCAGCCCTCTCCCAGCCCTGTGAAGTCCCTCCTGGGGAATGTGAGGTTCCCAGATGTTGACATACCCAAGATCTCTCAGCAAGTAAGTGGCAGAATGAAGATAGACAACCCAGTCTGTCTGACATGGGGTACACCAGCAAAACCTCCTCTTCAGTCCTCCCCCTCCCAGCTGACACAGCCTGTTCACAGCTGAGCTCCCCGCTGGGAATTCTGAGCCCTCAGAATAGGGAAACTGTCCTGGCCAATATCACATGCCCTCCCCAGGGGCATCTGCATCCAGTGGCTGGTCAAAGTGGGGTTCATTCAGAACATTTCCACAATGCCACCTCAGCTCCAAAGTCCCTTGGAAATGGCTGAGTCCATATAACAACCATACCACAGTTCCATTGTCCCTCTCTCCAGTCTTGTTTTCCTCATTCTTGCCACCATGTGGGGATTGTTCTCAAGAAACCACCCCATCAAACATCTGGCATGCCAATCTCCGGGAGTCTGTGTCCTGGGAAACACAAACTAAGACAACACGCAAATCACATTCTGAACTTCTGGGCTCTGTTGTGAATTGTACCCTCAGTCTTCTCCATCACAGTCCCCAGCAAACAGAGAAGGAGTAGAGACCCCCTCCAGCCCCTCCATCTCTCCATGCACGCCTTGGAAGAACAGGAGGTCCCCACATATAACAAAATGCTTGTAGGGAACATGTGGCCAGGAAAAGCATCCTGCCTGCTATGAGAAAGGCAAGGGCTCTCATTCCCAGAAAACATCATTGCATCCTCTGCATTTCAGACTAATGGCTCTACTTCTTGCGGTCTATGGCATCTGCCAACAGAGGAGTAGGGTTGGGGAGGCCATGACCTCTCCAGCAGCCCTGGGTCTGTGATAGAAGGCCCTCCCTTTATTGGTCCAGTGGTGCAAGACCGTGCTTGCTCATCTACATCTGAGGGTAATGGGCTTGCCACTGCATCCGTCTCCTCCCTCCTCTCTGAACTCTCCATATGAGGGCCCACACTTATTTACGTCTGAAACTCCTGGGCAGAGGACACAGCCTTTGACCTTGTGGACACTCAGGAAACATTGCTTGAATGAACAAATAATCCAGGGACCCAGGAGGTAGGCCAATAAAGGTGAAATGACCACATGTGGTGGGTTGGATGGTGAGTGACCCCCAGTGCACTTGGCATATCACAGATGTTAGTAGTCCATGCCCTTGGAGGAAAGTGAAGACTCACTCCTCATTGCTTCATGCCTGGGCGTGACTGTTCCTGAAGCTATCTGCTTGCCTAGTACCTGCAGCAGCCAGGGAAAGGCCAATGTATCCATTCTCCTCTCTGCACTTGAGGATCTACACAGCCGATACAGCTGTGCTGGCTGTGGCCTTTTTCACACCCATCATTTCTGCAAGCTGTCCTTTCACCTGGGCTGTGTCTGTAGTCCTGCATCTTCTAGTCAAGGCCTCAGCCCACCATAAGCACTTAACTGATTAATAGCATCATTGGTAAAAGCTGACAGTTTTTAAGAATTTACTAAGTGCCACTGGCTAACCACATTTCCTGAATTTACTCACAACAGCTCTATGAGTTGTTATTCTTGGAAACTAAGGCACAGAGATATCAAACAACCTGCTTGAAACCACACAGCTAATAAAGCAGTGAAATCAGGTTCTGAGCACAAGGGCTTAACCACCACTCTCTAGCTCTCCAATGTGCACAAAGTTAAGGCATTTTAACAAAGAAAAAAGGACTAAAGCATAGGCAGGGTAGAAAAAGAAAGCAGTGAACAAGTGATATTCAGTGTTAGGTACTTTCCCATACATGGTGTCTTTTTCTCCAAACAGTAGTATTATGAGATAGGGGAGGCTCACAGAAGTTAAGTACCTGCCCAAAGTCATCATAGCAAGTGGCAGAGCTGGAATTCAGACTTTGCTCTTTATAGAAGACTATGGGTGATGAAATGTTTTCAGCAAGAGAACCACCGAATAAGCTTCTAGCTTGGGCTATGACCTCCTGGTGGGCCAGCATATTATATGTTTATCTTGGTTTTGCACACACTTCCTAACACATTGCTATTGAGTGAGCTGATCAATTACAGTTCACATCCTTTCACAAAGGGGTGCCCGATACCTGGTTGGGCTTGGTAAAAACAGTGCAAGAACACACTGTGTAATATACTTTCTCCACAAAGCAGTGAGAATGATCTTCTTAAAAAGTAAAATAGATCATGTCCTGCCATGGGATGACAAGGAGGGCCTCTCTGAGGAGGTGACATTTGAGCTGAGACCCGAGTTGGAATATGAAGCCAGCCGTGAGGGAATATGAAGGAGATATATTCCAAGCAGAGAGGACACCATGTGCTAAAGCCTGGGACAGTGAAGAGCTCAGTATGTTAATCCAGGCACAGGACTCTTCTAAGCATGAGACCCTATAAGACTGCACCAGTCCTATGCCATAAAAGCTGGCTCTGTCAGTGGTGTGGATCCTCTGGACCCTCAGAGCAGCCAAGCAGAGGTGGCTGACCCCAGACCTATTGCCTGAGTGGCTTTGACCTTTGTACCAGTGTGACATGATGTTTAAAAGGTAGAAAGCCTCGCCCTCATGAACGAATCTAGAAAGTGGGCTCTTTTTCAGTTGGAGCCAAAGCTCAGTTCTCTTCCTCAGGATTTATTAGTTATCACAGTATTCTGCAAGTGTGGGCTGCCACAACCCTCACAGTATAGATATATATGTCCCTGTGTTCCCACTACTCCCCAGCAGCCATGTGGCAGCTTCATTCTGAAACTGGGAACGTTCATCAGGGATTCACTGCTGCTTCCTCATCTTCGTCCTCCACACCCCACCCACCCTCCCTCATTTGCATGCCGTTCAGGAGCACACACCACCAGCAGAAAATCCAGGTAGGTGATAGGGAATAGAAAATAGGAGCCTTGGGGCCCTAGCCAATGTGCCTCAGTTGTTTGGAGCAAGGTCAGGGGTTTGATTCCCGGTCGGGGCACAAGCCTAGGTTGCATGTTTGATCCCTGGTCAGGATGAAAAACAGAGGCAACCAATGGATGTTTCTCATATCAATGTTTCTCTTCTTCTCTCTCTCCCTCCCTTTCCCTGTAAACATATCTTCAGGTGAGGATTTAAAAAAAAAAAACAAAACCAGACATGGGCTCTGAGCACTATGGTGATAGAGCAGCTGAGGCTGGGAGCCCCTCAGCCCCATAAGGAGGCTGCAGATTTACCCAGGATGCCCAAAACATGGAAGTGGTCTCACCCTCCTGAAAGTCCAAAGGCAATGGCTCCAGAAGGGAGCTTACCTCCCCAGTTCACACTAGCATTTTCCTAACTGAGCGTCACCACCTTTCCTCAACCCCTGAAGAATTATTTTTGGAATGCTATTAATTCAACAAATACTTGCTGAGTGCTTCCCCAGGGCCAGGCAGGCCACAGTGACATGCTGCCAACTTAGTGTCTTTGGCCAAGATTTACCCATCTCCATTTCACATCCAGGAGAAAGGTCTTCTGCAAAGACAAGGAAGGGATGTTTGGACTTCTCAGTGTACTTCCTCAGCTGTCAGAGCATACCTGTCCTTTTCACTTCTTCCTACTCTGATCTCCACCCTCACCATCAGTGTAATTTACTTAATAACATTATTGAGCATGTACTATGTACCAGACAGCATACTGTGTGCTTCACAGGCACTGTCTCCTCAAATCCTACAGCACACCTTGGGGGTTGTACTATTATTATTCCCATTTTATAGAGGATGAAACTGAGGTTCAGAGACAGTAGTAACTGGCCCAAGACCACACAGGTTGGGAGCAAGGCTGGATAAAACCTTGAGACCTTCCACACTTGGAGGATGTCAGGAACCCTGTGGACCTCACCCATCCATCAGGGCATCCAGAACAGGCACAGCCTTTCTTTCCAATCCCTGGCAAGAGCTTTCCCCATCAGTCTGGAATATGCCATCCCATAAAACCTGTCCCCATGCTTTCCCCCATCAGTGCCCTGGCCAAGGCCCAGTTTTGGCCCCTCCTAGCCCCAGCCCAAGTGTCCAGCACTCTTGGAGCCCCTCTGAATGCTAAGCACCCCCTGGCTGTTCTGAATGGGTTCCTTGTTTGTGAGTCTGTGGTCTCTCTCCCCAGTGAGACAAAGCTCCCGCAGAAGGTGTCCCAGCCTGCTTCTCCGTGTCTCCCACAGAGCCAGCATGGCTCAGGCAGCCATGGTGCTCACAGGGCAACAACTGATTGATCCATCTGTGGCTTCGTTCTGCTCTGGGTACCATCCCAGGCTTTCCCCCAGCAGCCCAGCTGAATCTCCCTGACACTTCACCCTATCATTAGCATCCCCCAACCTGATCCAGGCTGTGCTTTGCTCACTCCTAGGAGTGACTGCTAATTCTGCCCACATGTGTGGCATTCTCCAAGGTCCTGATATGGTGGCCCCATGGAGAGTGAGAACAAACAGACCTAGGTTCAGACTTCAGCTCAGCTACTTGACTCGGTCACTCTTAAATACCTTCCTCCACTTCTCTGATCTGTTGTGTCCTCACCAATGAGATATAGATAAAAATGTACATATAACATATGTGAATAGCATAAGGGGAAATGCTTCATACAGTACTGATACATAGACATCTTGACAAGTAGGGTCAGCATCCCAGACTGGAACTAGGGGTTGAATGAGTGAATAAATGATGGATGTGAGTGAAGAGGCCCCACAAGTGACCCACCAAGCTGCACAATTTGGCCCACATTGCCTATGTCCTGGGGAAATGCTAAGTGCTTTATTTATATGATTTCATGAATTGGCCATTCTAGCTTTTTGGTTGAGGAAACTGGAGTGTAATGATGTTGAGAAATTTGAACAAGGTTGGACCGGCAAGAAGGGGCAGAGGCAGGTTTGAATTTGGGGTTGGCTGATTCCTGGGCCTGAGCTCTGAACTCATGGGTGATCCCACCAGGCTGGCTCTCTCTGAGGCACTTAGACTACACCCATGCCTCACAGAGGAATCAGATGATGGGAGGCAGGGTTTGCTCCTTAGCTTGCTTCCGCCACCACAGGCAGAACATGGAGAAGCCATTGTCCATAAGGAATGGGTAAGACTAGGTCCTGGCAGAGCTACCTTGGAACCCAAAGCCACAGCACTGGAGATAATGGATCTCCTCGTTTCTGCTTAGGCTTTGGGGTGGCTCCAGCAGAATGAGGTCTAGAGAGACTGCTATCTGATTTTGGTATCTGCAGTGTTTGCAGGTTTGGAAGCCCGGGGAGGCTGCACACCCCCACCAACCTAAGCAGAGATGTCTGTGTTTGTAGATGGCACCAATGGCTGGAGGAAGGTGGGACGCTTCCCTCAGGGAGCATAGTAAGTAGGGTGAGTAGAATCGAAAGACCCTGAACTAGCAGCATCAGTGTCTCCTGGAAGCTGGTTAGAAGGCAGATCCTCGGGTCCCACCCCAGACCTGTTAAATCATAATCTCTGAAGAATCTGTATTTTAATTAGACCCCCAGGAGATTCTGCAGCCCCTGAAGTTTGAGAAGCAGTCCCCAGAAGGTGACTCATGGGACTTGGGGATTCCAGCTTGTCAGTCACCCCACCAGGATATCTCCTTCTTCTCCTTAGGCTTCAGCATCTGGCCTCAGCTTAGACACCTTTTATAGAGGCTTTGCTCACTTCCCCTGTGACTGACCGGTCATCATGGCACTTTGTTGATTTCCTTCATGGCACGCCCCCCTCCCCATGCAGTAATGAGCTTGTTCCTTCTTTCTTCTGCCCCAAAGGTGAGATTTTGTTCATATTCTGGTCCTCTGCATCCCTGGAGCCAGATGAGGGAATTAGCATGCAGCAGGTACTCTGCAGACCCTCTTGTGAACAAATGTGAGAAGAATGGCCTGGATCTCAGACACAGTCACCCCCATGCTTGCCCCATTCCCTGCTGATAATGCCTACTCTCCTAGTAGGGTTGAAACTCTCACATCACCATCACTCCTCAGTTGGGTGAGAAACAGGAGACTCTGTCTCCAGATGCCCCAGAGAAACACAGCCCAGACAGCACCTTGGACAGTTCTGTGGTCTCATTAGCACCTCACTCTGTGTCACTCTTGGGTACACACCAGAAACTGCCAAGACAAGCTGTGAACTCCAGGGCCAGTTTCTTTTAGCTTTGTAACCTGTCCCTCCCCATCAGACATACTCTCGAGTCCCTCATTTTCTCCTTTAGTGGCCATTTTTATTGAAAATGTAAACCCATGCCAGGCAGTGGTCAGCTAAATATTTTCTTTTATATTACCTCTGTTTTTAGAAGGTTTTTAAATATAAAAGATGCAGGGAAATAGAGCCAAAACAGTAAAACTGATTCAAAATCCACTTTAAAAACAAAGAATTAGAGACAAAAGTTATCCCCCATTCTGCCACTCAAATCCTATCCTCTCCTCAACCCACAGAGGTAACCACTGCCGTCAACAACTTTCTCAATCTTTTCCAACACTTATTGAGACATATTTATGTCCAGATCTATATTCATGACTATTCTATATCTAAACCTACCTATTTAGTCAGCAATCTGCAAAATAACCTACGTACAGTTGCGCAGGTAGTGTACTGCTCAGCTCCTGGGGCTGTCATTCACATAAAGTCCCTAATAATCAGAAGCAAGGGAGAAACCATGGTGTCACAGAAGCTAGAGGGAGGCGGCCAAGCTCTTTACCTTGCAGAACTGAATTCCAGTGTGTTATTTGGTCCAAACGTCAGAACTATTCCTGGATGTCAGGTGCAGTTAATGGTTGCCATGGCAATAACCCATGCTTAATGAATATGAGAGTAAAAGACGCTGGATAAATGTCAGGGCTTAGGATGAATTTGCCCAGGAGCAAATATGTTAGCACCCAGCATAGCTGACTGGTGAAGGTTGAAGTGAGCAGCCCAAGGTAACTGGAATGGGTCCAGGAGCCTCTCTCTCCCCTTTCTCAGGTAAGCAGTCAGAATGGCACAAAAGGTCAAAAAGTGTGGCTTTCTGCAGAAACAGTTTAAACATATGCTGCAGTTTTGTAGGTTTTATTCTGTAAAATGTTACAGGGGGCAGAAATCTGAGCCCAGATCGCTTATAAATTCAGATGCCACAAAAAAAGAAAAACTCTTTTGGATTAATTTTTCACAAAGAAAGTGCCAAATTAGAGCTTAAAAAGTAACTTTTGGAAATACAGTGTCAAGAAAATGAGAAGGCAAGCCACAGACTGGGAGAAAATATTTGCAAAAGATACATCTAATAAAGGACTGTTATCCAAAATATACAAAGAACTCTTTAAAACTGAACAATAAGAAAACAACCTGATTAATAAATAGGCCAAAGAAAATATTGATATGACAAGTAAGCACATGAAAAGATGCCCCATATCCCACATCATCAGGAAAGTGCAAACTAAAACATCAAGATACCATTACATACCTGTTAGAATGGTCAAAATCTAGCACACTGGCACCAAATGCTGACAAAGGTAAGAAGTAACAGGAACTCTTATTCATTGCTGGTGAGAATGCAAAATGGGACAGGAAGACAGTTTGGCAATTTCTTACAAAAATAAACATATCCTTACCATATGACCCAGCAATCACATACCCTGGTATTTACCCAAATACTCCTTGGTATTTATGTATGCACAACAACCTGCACACAGATGTTTATAGCAGCTTTACTCACAATTGCAAAAACCTGGAGGCAACCAAGATGTCCTTTAGTGGGTGATGGATAAATAAACCGTGGTCCATCTAGACAACAGAATGTTATTTAGTGATAAAAGGAAATGAGCTACCAATCTGTGAAAAGATATGTTGGAACCTGAAATGCATCTGACTAAGTGAAAGAAGGTAATCTGAAAAGGCCACATACTGTATGATTCCAATTATATGAAATTATGGAAAAAAGCAAACTACAGAGACAGTAAAAACATAATTTTTCTGGGTATTAGGGTAGACAGAGGTATGGAGAGCTAGAACACAGAGAATTTTTAGGGCTGTGAATCTAGTCTGTATGATACTAAAGTGGTGGCTACATGTCATTATATATTTGTCTAAACCGATAGAATGTATAACACCAAGAGTGAACCCTAATGTCAAATATTGACTTTCCATTATAATGATGTGTCAGTATAAGTTCATTTTTTATCACAAATGTACCACCTGATGGGGGATGTTGATAATGGGGAAGGCTGTGCATGTGTGTGGGCCAGGAGTGGTATGGGAAATCTCTGCATCTTCTGCTCAGTTTAGCAGTGAACCTAAAACTGCTCTAAAAAATAAAATCTATTAAGAAAGAGTAATTTTTTGAACCCCACACCTCCACACATTGTATTGTAATTGTGCCATTTACATGCTACTTACAGGAGTTAGAACACAAATGGAGGGTCTGTTGGATGAGGAACAGGGTCAGAGCTGCCCAATGAATATCAGTGTGTCCCTGTGACTGTGTGCAGAGCTGCATTTGGGAATGACACCAAAGTCTGCTGGCACCTGTGAATGTGAAGGCCAAGTGCAAGGGCTAACATGACACTCCTTTTTAGAGGAAACTCACACATGTCTCACATGGTCTCAACCTCAGATTTCATGAGAATCACTGTCTACAGACCCTCCGAACCCCCAAACCCAGTAGGCCTGTGTTCCAGTGAAGGTCTCAAGCACCCACAGAGGCCAAGGCTTTTGCACATGTGACTAGGTGTCCACCTGGCTACAGGACATGGCATTATAATCCTACATGTGCCTGCTATAAAAAGCACAGGTTCTCAGATTCCATCTGAATCAGTGCATCAGGTATGGGCCGCAAGACTGTGCTTTTTTTCTAATGCGAGCTCACCTAAAAGCAGCAGAGATGAAGAGGCTACAGCCCTCTCTCCAGAACCCCTACCACACCTACAGCCATCTCTGTGGTCTGGGAAATGGGTAAGTTCTTGACTGTTGCTGCCTCCCAAGGCAAGATTAAGAAGATTTTTAGGACCACTACAATGATTATGGTGACCACCACACCCTCAGAGATAACCCAATAAAAATACTAAGCCATTAAATAAGGAAAATCAACACACTTCTAATTTTTTTTGATGATATTTCGATGCTCTTTTGTAAAAGTCAAATACCAAATAATTTCCAGTTCCCTTTTTATCTCTCTCCCTGCACTCCTGCTTAGCTGGTACACCAAAACAGAAGGTTTATTCTGTCTAACTTGCTAATCCTACATCAGGGGCTGTGTTAGGTGCCAGATGGCAAGGAGATCTAGAAGAGAGAACTAGACTAGAACTGTGGTCTCGTCCAGGATGGGTGGGGCTTGGGGCTGGGCCCCGGACTCTGTGCTCCAAGACTAGCTCTGGCCTAGGTTTTGGGCTTGACTGGTGTTCCAGCTGGATCTGAATTAACTAAATAATTAGGACCAGAGAAAGCATTTTACCCCAAACCCACCCAATGGACTGATCAAGCAAGGCTCCCAGCATCAGGCTTTTGGGAAATAAAGCAGGCCTGTTACCTGGGTGCCGAGAGGGACAGGTAACACCTACAGTCCCTTCTTCCTATTAGATTCCCTGTACTTGGTTCCAAGAAAGGATATTTTCTCCACTGGGCATCTCTCTGAGTGGATGGGGCAGAACACTGGATGGACTGCTGTTCTGCCCTCATCACCAGTTACATCTTCAAAGGGTCATGATGGCTTTCAATGATGTTCCTGAAAATGCACTTCCATTCCTGCTCCCCTGCAAACCCCTGGCATCCAAGAGACCTTTTAAAACTATAAATCAGATTGTGCTTGTCACATGCTTAATGCCTTCCAAAAGTGTGGACCACACTTCTTTCTAGCTTCTGGCCTGGACTGTAAGGCGCTCCATCATCTGACTTGTTCATGGATCTGGTCTCATTTTGCTTCCCCACACTCACTCTGTTCCAGTTGCCTGTGATGGTCTTGGTATCAGAAACACACTTAAGGTTTACCCTTCCCTGGGCCTTTTCACTTGCTGTGCCCTTTTCCTAGAAAGCTCATCTCTCAAATCTTCCCGTGGGTGGCTTCATCTTGCCACTTAAGCTGCCTTCTCAGACAGGCTTTCCCTGTCCACCCAAACTCATGATTGCCCCCTCTGTCCTCTCTGACTCACTCTCTCTCCAAGGTTTATTATTCCTGTGACACACAACACTACCTGAAATTACCTTTTATTTTTACAGAAACATTTGTGTAAGAAATAAATAATAATGAATATATTTATAATTGTTTTAATATATTTAATAATTACTATAAATAATAATAAATAAATTTCACTCATTCACTGTAGGTCTCTCCCTACTAGAATTTAACAGCCTTGAGATCTGGAACCTAATCTCTGTATAGTTCACTGATAAACCCCACATACCCAGAATGTTGCTTAATATGAAGTGGTCACCTCAGTAGACATCTGTCAAACAAAAGAATACCAGTTCAGTAACATCAGAAGAGGGCGTTATTTCTCCCTTACTCACTCACTCCTATGGTTCTCTCATTAGGAGCTGTGGCCATAACTGCTGTACCCAAGTTCTTCATCTTGCTCAGAGACTAAGTTTAGTTCAGGGTCCTCACTATGGTGAATTCATTATCCATAAAACCCTTGCACATGTGAGGCTGAATGGACAGGCAAGCAAACTAAATCTTAATATGAATATGTGCATTAATGGCCTGACCACTTAAGAAACCAGTCTCTACTCAGACTCACTCCCACCCCTCACCCTGCCCCACTTACTGCTCTGCAGTTTGCAGTCTGTGTCTGAAACTATTCTGATTGCCAATTCTTGTCACCATGTGACAGTACAATGCAAACAAGAGGCAAACAATTGCAAAGTGAGATTATGTATCTAGCAAAATACACAGGACATCATGAAATGAATGTGAGGGGCACTGGGGATCTGCTGGAGTGATGCGACATGCCAGCCATGGGCAGTGAAATCCTGGCAGAAGGAGGCCAGGTAACTGGAAGAAGAGACAGTCAACAAGAATGATGGGAGAGGCACATCTGGTGCCTTGGATTGTATCAAAGAATTAAGAGAAGCCCTTGAGAAAACTGATGACATGTTCAAATATGTTTTGCCAAAATGACCCACTCTATGATCCTGCTGTGAAAGTCAAGCTTTACAATCCAGCTGGGAAAGTGAATGATTTCATATTGGACCATCATGTGACTTTACCAAAAAAATTATTACCCCTGCCACCAAAAGCAACACCCTTCTTTCTTTGTTCACCCTAGTGCACAGTTAGAAAAGATAAGACAAAATAAACATGTTTTCATAAACAATCATTTTATTTTCAAGATAAAGTTGGAGGTGCACCTTTGAAGTTCATTATTTATTGTGAAATAATGGCCCCAATTTTTAAGTGAACTCACCTGGAGGCTGTGTTACTCAATTTCAGCTGGACAATTCAGCCTTCCTGGGGAGCTCTGAAAAACCCAGATGCTCTGACTGAGTAAGTAAGAATTTCTGAGGGTGAAACTGCATATCAGTATTTTCCAACTTAACTCCCCATGTGCAGCCCACATTGAAAACATGTTTTAGGGTATCCTTATCCTCAGATAATAAAGATCTGCTATAGCACCAGGAAACTGAACATTCTTACAGTCAGGCAGTTATTTTTGCTTTCTTAACCCAAGTTCCCAGGGGCATAGACAAACTTGATCTTTCTTCCTCTTTCCTGATTCGTCAAGGCAAATTCATCACAATGGGGACCTAATGAAAGGCCTGCATTGCTGGACCTAGGGCCCTAGTCTCCGATCAAGCTTGGTTTGGGGCTCTGAGCTGAACTTTGGAGCCTAGAATTTGAGTGCACCAGTGGAACTTGTGGCTGAAATGAGTATCAAGCTCTGGGCTGTGTGTTGTCTGTATTTCTGGGCTGGACCAGGTTCTAGCACTGTTGCTGGGCTGGATAGGCTGATTAGGGAGAGTCCACCTCACTCTGAGCACTTGGTAACTATCCAGAGACCACTCAGAGGTAGTGTCCCTTTGCTGGGCTGGCTCGTGCCACAGCCACCAAATTCTGCCCCAGAACCATCCATGTGAGCTGCTCGCAAGAGAGTCTCTCCAGGAAGGCCGTCGAGGTGCTCTGCTAATGTTCCACTTCCACTGGAGAAAGGATGTCCAAGACACAGCTGTGCCCCACACCCATGCAAGGTCTCCCTTCAGGACTGCAAACTTGGGAGAGTTGAACCTCGGATGACACTCGCACTTCCCCAGGCCTCTCGGCTCTGGCTCCAGTTATTTCCTCACTTGAGGATGAAAACTCTAAGTGCAGAGCTATCTTTACATGACCCAGAAAAGCTCTGCCTGGCCCTCACCCAAACTTGGTGTAGCAGGTGGGCTAAGCCTACTCCTGCTAGGGTGTGGTGGTTCCTTAGGCTCCCTGCCTGCGTTATCCTACGTGTGTACACCCACATGCAAGCACCCACACACATAGATCTGCACATATGTATATATGTCTACATGAGGCTGAAGAAAGGACTAGTGTCCTCCCACCCCCATGCCCAAAACTTACCTTGTGCTAAGTATCACTCGAAAGCATTTGACAAATATTACCTCTTCTTATCCTCATAAAAACCTCATGAGCAAGATACTGTTGTTACTCTCAGTTTACAGATAAGGAAATGAGACACATATTAGTTAAGTAACATGCAGCTAATATGTGGCATAGCCAGCACTCAAACCTGGGTAGTCTGGCCCCAGAACCCATGCTCCTTACACCACCCCATGCCCAATAGTGGTACCTATATGACTGGGTTGTGAGGAAGACCTAGGGACCCCTGAACAAACAACTGACCAAATAATTATTTCTTTGAAAACTCCAACAATCTGCAGATTATCAATATTTTAGGGCCAAGAAGATCAAGGCTCAGGGTAATAATTAACTCAGCCAAAATCATCTGAGTAAATTAGTAAGCAGTGGAACAGAGATTTCAACTCAAGCTTGAGAGCCCCAAAGCTCATGCTGAGACCACTGTATGAAATGACCCCTCTAGAGGTCAAATATGTAGCTGCTGAAGAGAGTCTGCCTTGTAAAAATTCACAGCCAAGCAGCCTTATCCCTCCTTATGACTGTCACTGCCCATGTCCTAGGACTAGGCTGGGGACAACACTGCTGGGATCTGAAGGGAAATACTCAGTTTGAGGACTGAACCACAGAACTTGAAAGCATCATTTTTCCTGGATATTTGTGACAAAGGCTCTAAGAGTTAAAAACATGAACATCCCACCCTGGCTGGTGTGGCTCAGTGGATTGAGCACTGGCCTGCGAACCAAAGGATCGCCAGTTCGATTCCCAGTCAGAGCACATGCCAGGGTTGCAGGCCATGTTCCCAGTAGAGGGCGCATGAGAGGCAACCACACATTGATGCTTCTCTCCCTCCCTTTCTGCCCCTCCCTTCCCCTCTTAAAATAAATAAATAAAATCTTAAAACAAAACAAAACATGAATATCCCATTTTCCAGGTTCCCACCCCACCCTTGCCACCTCCCTTGTTTGGAAGATACTCAGGACCATGTCAGTCCTTTTGGTCATCCCAACCCCAAGGAAGAGATGAAATTAACCTTGGTGCTTGTGCAGCTCAACCTCCTACTAGATATTCCAGAGACCCCAGTGCTGAAGGGACCTCTAGGAGGGCCGCTGTTGGGCCTGGTGAAACCACCAATTTAGGCTCCTTTTTCCCCCATGGACCTTCCTTCTGTTCCTCAAAGTAGCCAAGCCACTCCTACCTTGGAGCCTCTGCACTGGCAGCCTGTCAGCCTGGAAAGCCCTTTCCCTGACTCTGCACATCCCTTTATTCAGGCCTGAGCCCAAGTGTCCTTCCAGACCTCCCTATCCAAAATGGCCCACCACCTGCCCTCACCAAATGCATAGTGAACACCACATCATCCTATTGTCTTTCCTTCAAAGTACAGTTGTCCTGTTCATTTACTCACTAGCCTATAGACTCTCTCCCCAGTGAGAATGTAAGTTCTGAAGGTCAGAATCTTCTGTATTGGCCACTAGTAAATTCTTAGGACTTAAAATAGCTCTAGTACACTGTGGGTGCCTAATATTTGGAAGAAGGGAGGGAAAGAAAGAAGGAAGGAGGGAGGGAGGACAAAGGCTGAATCAATCAATGGTCATTACCTAGTTCTCACACCTGCCCTCCCCAGGTTCACATCACCTCATCACCTCTCACTTGTAACCACTGGATCTGTCCCCCAAACCAACCACCTTTGATCTGCTGAACACCCTAACTACTCAAGTTTCCAAAAGAGTTTTTCTCTCATTCTCTCTCTTTACCGCACATATTGCCTGAAGCAACACACCCCCTCTTCTTTTAATTCACCTGTGTATCTCAGCTTAGACATGATTTCACTCAACATTCAGTTAATGAAAATCACTCTGTTATTATTTTTGGTCATGAGGGAAATGCTTTTACTTTTAATTTTATGCCTTTCTATATATACTGTTTGAATTTTCTAGATACGTATATTCTTTTAATTTTACAGGGATTATCTGAATATGGAATAATGTACTGCTGCTCCTATATTTTTATAATATTCCTCTGCACTGAAAACAATATCCTAATAAATGTTACTACTAAATGTCAGGACCACAGTGACTTAATTATTACAGCTTTATTGTGTAGTTTAATATCTTATAAGAAGTCCCCATACTGAGCTCTTTCATTCACTCTAAATTTTTTTTTCTAGCAAATCGCCTTCAGCTTCCCAAGTAGACTATTCTATCACCAAGAAAAATGATAATTTCATCCTGTTTTTTCTATTGCTTATAACTCTTCATTCTGTTTTATTTCTTCTTGCCTAGACCTTGTAGAACTGTGGTATAATAGAGGTGGTGGTGGGAATTCATATTTCATTCTTGATTCTAATGGAAATATTTCTAAGGTTAACCTTTAAGAAGGAGGTGCCCTTCCACATATGAAGAAAGTATTCTTCTGTTGTCCGAGCCAGAGATGAAGCATTGGCACAATCATCTCTACTCAGGATGAAGTTGTTGTCACCACAAAGCCAGTCTCTGCACTTGTACTTCAACAGCAAGAAATCCTATTGGCCCTATTTTCCATGCCAAACATCTTCCTGGTGACCTGGGGTCAGTGGGTTTTCGCAGCCTCGCTCTTGGCCTTGACCTATGCTTCGTTTCCATCACCTCTCACCTGTAACCACTGCATCTTTCTCCCAGACCAGCCGCCACTCCACCTCTTCCTGGTTCCATGTTTCTGGGTTCTGCTTCTCTCTGCCCCAGTGCCTTAGCTGAAACTCTGCAAGGACAGTGTTTGTCTCTGCATCCGACTCCATCTTTGCAGGGTGTATGTTGTCAACATCTCTTTTGGTTCCATCCTCTGCAGTTCATGAGCAAGTCCACACCCATTTTATTTTCTTCGATCTACTGTTAAAGAGAAATACTCACAAGAATATGTAATTGAGAAGAGCAGCATGATCCCAATTTTATAAAAACCATTTGTATGTGAAAGCACAGGGGGAGAAAAAGCCTGAAAGGAAATGTACAGAAATGCTAATTAGAGGTTATTTCTGGGAGCCAGCAACATGCTACTTATATAAATGGCCAAGCTCACTTTTTGATGAGTGTATGACTTGAGGTGCCAGCAGCTTCATTCTCAGTGTGGAGTCATCCTCAGGGAAATTCCTGCTTCTCTTTCCTTTCATATTGCTATTTAAAATCTTCACGACAGCACCAGTGTGTCTCTTCTGGTCCTAAAATACATACTGAAATCAACGGTAGTAATAGTTGTAATTTATTGAGCTCTTACCATGTGCCAGGAACTGTAGTAACTGCTCTGCATTATTGCCTGATTAAGAATTATGAGTAAAGTGCTAAGAACAGAGTCTGGTGCTGAAACTTCTATCACTGCCTCAGTTAATTCTCATGACAACTCCATGAAGTTACTACAATTGTCTTCACTCTGTAGAGGAAGAACCTGAGTTTAAGGAGGCAGTTTGCCGTAGGTACTTCTAGGGCTGAAGACCCAGGTGGAGACTCTGGCCAGCTGGAGCTCTCATGCCCCATTGGAAGGTGGCTGCTGATGTCCATGTGTAAAGGATTGCTGCCACATGAAACATGGGACAGAGCTCCTCGTTTTAAAAGAGAAGCTGTAAACCAGGTTTCCATGTGACAAATCCTAAATTTTACATTGCAGAAACATGTGTAGTTTTTTTAAAAGATGCAACAAGCCCTTGTTGGCATGGCTCAGTTGGTTGGAGTCCCTTCTGTAAAGCAAAAGACTGCAGGTTCAGTCCCCAGTCAGGGTGAGTAAGAGAGGCAGCTGATTGATGTTTCTCTCCCTCTCTCTCCCTCCCTTCCCCTCTCTCTAAAATCAATAAGCATGTCCTATATACTAAAATACTGCATGTAAAACAAAACAAAACAAAACAATACAAAACACACAAACCGTTCTGCAATCCTTGACACCCAACACCATCTGCTTTATAAGTGCCACCTGGACTGTGTCTCTGGTCTCAGGAAGACTCAGACTCTGCTTTCTTTTGCCCTCACAGAATTTGTGCTACCTCATAGTACAGAAATCTTTAGACCAGGAATCAGTAAAATTTTTCATAGCCGGATAGCAGCTATTTTCAGCTTTGCCATCTCTGCCACAACTACTCAGTTCTGCTGTTATAGTGTGGAAGCTGCAAACAAATGAGAATAGTTGTGTTTTCATACAATTTTATTCACAGATGTTGAAATTTGAATTCCATGTATATGTTTTACATCACGAAGAAATATTCTTCTTTTGATTTTTTTCCCACCATCTAAATATGTAAAAACCATTATTAGCTCATAGGCTGTAGAAAAAAATAGGCAGTGGGCTGCTTTAGACCATCAAAAATCAATGATGTTTCTCTGGAAGCTATGATGTTTGCCAGCCTTAAGTCCTCGCTTGTTTCAAGCTGCCTCAGGCCACCTTGGTAAGGCCCATGTCACACACAGATGCAGGCATGTGTGTAGGTCCTTATCACCACATGGTTCTGACTGGTCTATTTTACAAGAGTTTGCATTTCATCTTTGGCTAAACCTTTTCTTCTCATGAAATCTTTGTTGGAACATGTAAGACGGCTAACAATAGGCGGTCCCACAACCACTGCCCTTGCCCTGCTCAGTGGCCTCTGACATACAACATGGGAAAAGCATGGTTGATGGAAAAGACACTGGTCCATTTTGATAATAGTGGAAGGATCACAAAACTATCATAAAGCCACCTAGCAAGGACTTTACCTCCAACTCTAGAATGTATTGAGGAGAGAACGATTTACAGCGATGGTTAGGAATTTTGGAGTCATGCAGACTTGCCTTGGAGGGAGCCACTTAGAGCTGTGTCCTTGGGGAAATCATTTTGCTAAGCCTCAGTTTCCTCCTCTGGAAAATAGATATCATAATACCAGGTGCCTTGTAAGACTATTTTGAGAGCTAAAGAAGACAAAACAGGTAAAGTGCTTAGAATGGGATGTGGTATGTGGTGGGTGCTCAATGTGTGTGACTTATTCTAACTTATATCCAGCCAGTTGAAAGGGGAGGGAGCTTAAAAACAAACAGCAACATGTGGATGAACCTCAAATGTCTAAACAAATCAAACAATAACAACAACAGGCCTTTTTCAATATCAGGAAAGAGGTTATGAATGTTTCTTTTTCCAAAGAAATTCCTTGAATCTTTCAGTCTCCTTTCCAGGGCACCGGCTCTTGGTTCTGAGTCCATCCTTTGCCTGGTGGGCAAAGAATCAAAACCAAGAGGATGGTCTCATATTGCATTGTATTTACATGAAATGCCTCTGACTTGAAGTATATCCAAACAGTCAGGGTTAAATATATGCCACTCTTATTATTATAAGATAATAATACAAATAATAATAATAATAATGACTACCATTCACAGTGTAATGGGGAAAACCACAGGCTTTGAAAGCCGGATTCAAATACTGATTGCCACTCTCAGCTGTGACACCCCGAACACCTCTGTGGTCCTGGGTGGCCTCATTGTCAAATGTCAGTGTGAATAGCCCCTGTCTCCTAGGGCAGTGGGCAAGTGTAAATGGAAGAAGAAATGTAAGGTTTTTGCTCTGTTCCTGGCTCATTGGAAGCCCTTTAAGTGTTGACCATTATTCTGATATGCTTAGAGCTTTGCAAAAACAATGAGCTCATTTTCATATATCACCTTATTTCATTCTCACAGTAAAAGCCCAGCCCATGTGAGTCTAAACCTTGTCCACTGTCCACAGCACCAACTGCCCTGCACCTCCATGCTACTTCTGCCGGTAGGGACGAGAACGATAATGCATAATTCCATGCTGTTTGTGGTAAGAAGTTCTGAAATTGTTTTTCGTGTATAGGAACTGGCAGAACCATTAAGCTTCCCCCAGAGATTGGTTAATTGGATAGTTAACAAACACCCACAATGATTATCAAACACCCACAACGAGTTAAGTCAAGCTGATGTTGAAAAAAGAAAAAGAAGCGAAATGCTGACAGAAGCGAGACACAGCTGCACAGTTCTGTGCCTCCTGAAGCAGTGAGCCAGGCAGCAGAGCTCAGCAAACTCTGGTCCTGGGCCAGGACAAGGGGTAGGGAAAGTCCTGTGCCAGGTATGAACATCACTGGAGACAGCAAGCTACTCCTGAGATGCCTGAAATCTCCACTTAGGAGCCAGCAGATCTCAACTGGAATCCTAGTGCTAATCTCTCCTTCTGTGAACACAAGCAAAATTCCTATGCCCAGTTTCACTGTCTGTAAAATAGAAAGGTGAATTGTGTATAGAAATCCTGTTTTCTTTTCCTGTTTTGCCATACTACTTGGGAAAAAAGGGAAAAGAGAAGGTAGTCCTCATAATGAAGAGTTAGTCTTCATAGTTCTTTGTACTTTTAAATAGATCCCAAGATCATGCCAAATCTAGGAAACAAAATTTCAGACTCTTCTTTTTTCCTCTACCAATCTTCTTTCTGTGCCCTAAGAAAGATGCTGATGGGCCAACCTATGCACATCCTGCAAGGACCAGGAATGGGTCTTCACTGTAGGGGTGAGGACCAGGGCTGGGCCCAGAAGCTCTGTCTTCTCCCTCAGCTCAGGACTATGTTTGTTTCCACAGGGGCTTTCCGAGGGGTGTGCAAGAAAATTGATCACTTCCCAGAGGATGCTGACTATGAACAGGACACAGCTGAGTATCTCCTTCGTAAGTTCCCCCATTTCTTGAGTCTCCTCAAGGGGAGGGGAAGGTGCCCTGTGCTCACCCAGCTGCCCCTGAGTTTGAGGCTGCTCATACCCACTCTTAGAAATGAATATGTGCAAAGGACACTTCAGGGGAGACTTTCAAGTGGTTCTGATAGCTAAATCTCTAATTTCAATGAATAGAAATAGAAGGGGGAAAATTTAGGCAAGTCAGATTGAAAGATTCTTTATAGTCTGCTTAGGAGGAAATCTAAAACATTTTCTTCAACTGGAATCCAAGATTTCACCTTCCCCAGAAGGATGATTTGAGGTGCTAATGGGAAAAGTGCTAATGGGGGAGATGCTAACGGTGAGATGCTAATGGGTGAGGTCTTAAGGGGCAAGACCTGGAAGAATAATTTCAAAGCAAAGTTCACCTCTCTTTGACTTCCCTTCCATTTCAATCCTACTAGGACAGGGCCAGTGTCTTTGTAGGGCTGCCCCAAGGTCATAACCCAGAAATGACATGGGACTGTCACAAATACTGCATATGGGGAGGCTGCAGAGTGTGGTGGCTTAGAGCAAGGTCTCTAGATGCTAGTCAACATGGACTTTTACTCCCATCTGACTCCCTACCAGCTGGGTTGGACTTGGGCCAAGCTGCTCTCTCTCTCCATCTCTTAGCTTTCTTTATCTAGTCAGACATGAGATTACAATGCCGTCTACCTGACAGGGTCATGAAAATTAAATAAACTAATGCACATTACACTTAGCTCCCGGATCAACATGTCATCATGAAGCTATACGTGTTAGCTCTTTTTGTTGCATGAGATGAGCTATAGATAAGTCCAGCTGCCGACACGGGCCTGACATTGACTAAGGCATAGGGAGAACTTGGGACTTAATGTAATTTATTTATTTATTTATTTTTTAAAGTTTAATAATGATAATTTATTTTATAAACATAAAATGTTATTTATAACATTTATATATTTTGATTATAAAATAATACACAATCATCATAGAAAACAGAAAAATGAGAGAATAGGATAAAGAAAAGTATCCAATTCATACCCTAGTTTAGCATTAATAATTGCTAACATTTTGATGTATTTCTTTCCTTTTTGCTTAAATGTACCTTCTTTAATGAGCATGTGTATCCAGTTCACTTGAAAGGAGAATTCTAAAGCATGACTAATTATATTAAGAAGTGTTAAATGCAAGGCTTTTGTTTTTGTTTTAAACTGCTATTAAAATGAAAACTCCAAGAAGTTGTCCTATTCAGATTATGTGTGTAACTCATCACTCAAGAAGAGTGTTTTTACAATTAAGATAATTTTTAGCTTTATTCATGGTTGCTAGTCTGCAGATGGGCTGTGGGTCTGTGTATGAGCCTTCAATCACTTAACAATGTAAGTGGTACAGGGTCAGTTTGAAAGAAACAGTCATATTTAAGCTAATTTTTATAACATAAACATACCATTTATCTCTTTTCAGTCCATATCCATTTATGAGGATTTACCCAAATGCCTACTAGGATGTCTTTATACCAGCAGCTCAAAAAGATTTGGTGTGGGGAATAAAGGCCACATTTAGAGATGTGGCTAAACAAAAGTTTGGAGATGGCAGAGATTGGTTGGGCCTCTCAAAAAAAGAAGGACTTTAAAGTCATGTCCAGTGGGGTTTCAACAGAGTGCTCATAGTTCTCTGTTTTTCTTTCCTAATTGATGAAACATTGTGATGTTTGCCCTGATGGAGACTAAACAGAACCATGACTTTTATTTCACAACTGGCAAAACTCATCTAAAGCTCTTCAGAGTGGTCCATTGTTTTTCCAACAAAATATGTTTCTCCTGCTGGAAAGGTTGGGGTCCTCACCATGGTCCACCTGTGCTCCACCATTAGCCACAGAACCAGGCTGAGGTTAAGGAAGGACCTTAATCAGCACATGAATTTCCTGCTGAGGATATGGGAACCACTGACCCAACTACAAAGGACCAGGGACATGTGCCTGCAGGGGTCTCTGGTCCCCAATGTTTGCAAAGCCAGTTCCTGGAGTGACCACACTGTAGCAGGATGGGATTCTGCACACTGATTTTTCTGCTGTTTCCTCCTTCTCATGTGCTGTTGGATAGGAGACAACTTAACCTTATAGCAGAAGGTTTATTTGCCCATAGGTCCTGTGGACCACAGATGCCCCATAATAGAGCACTGGACTTGGCCAAGCCCTGCTCAGACACTGATAGTAGAACTACACTGGAATAAGCTTCCCTTCCCTGCCCCGAAGTAGTTTAGAAAGAAGAAATAGGGAAGAAAGACAGTAAAACCTGTTTGTTCTGAAGCCACCGTGTCTATTGCGCTAAAGCAAATCTTGAGTAGACACCAACTAACTTAGGAAGAAATGGCAGTGGCAGCCATGTGATTGGAGGCAGACAAGTGTATCCAGAGTATTCAGGGTCTGCTGTACCACATTTGCGGGGTGCCATGGGGTTGGCCTCCAATGGTCACAAAATTGTTCCTGTACCACATGGAAAACAGGCACATTTGCACATCTCATAACCACACATTTCAAATACACACACCAACCCAGTACTGTGCAAATGTAGGTGTGTGCTGGGAAAAAACCTGCATTTTGGTAACTAGCGTGTAATCTCATGGGAGTCCTGGGACCAGGGTTGGCTATATATTTGCAGGGCCCAGTGTAAAATGAAAATCCTGGGCTCCTGGTTCAATATGTAGGCAAAACACAATTTCCCTTTCTTCTGCAATCTCTCTCTTTTGACCCAGCATAGTATCTTATATTTGCTCTTTAATGTCACATTCCCTCCTTCATGGAGACTCTCAAAGGTGTCTGGGGCTTGCACCTAACCTTGATTCTCCCTATGTCCATGCCCAGCCCCGACCAGGAGTAGAGAGTGGCAGTGGTCATTCATTGGGCAGGGAAGTGGGCAGCTGAGGACCCATCCCAAGGAGAATGGGGAGTTGGGGGTGTGGTGGGTGGTGGGATCCCACATGAGTCAAAGCTCTAAGCCCCCAGTGTGTGCATGCTAGTCCATCAGACTTCCTTATAAAACACAGATTCAAAGCTAAGAGGATTAAGAAATTCAGGATGTTGACTGCAAAGGCGTTCAAGCACAGGGTCTGGTGACTGCACAGCTCTCATGCCTATGTTAGATGCAGGCTCTGTCCCCAGCTCTCATGCTGGTCCCTGCAGGCATCCCATGCCCAGGCAGGTGTGGCCTGGGGCTGGCTGAGGACCAGGCAGAGCCCTCTCTCCTTCTCTCCGCAGGGGCTGTGAGGGCCTCCAGCATCTTCCCCATTCTCAGCGTCACGCTGCTCTTCTTCGGCGGGCTCTGTGTGGCAGCCAGCGAATTCCACCGCAGCAGACACAATGTCATCCTCAGCGCAGGCATCTTTTTTGTTTCTGCAGGTGAGCACCTGGCCCCAGCCCTGAGATCTGCACAGACACCAAGCCAGGGCCACAGGGACAAGGAAAAGCAAGAAAATGCTCAACTTGTTATGTTAAGAATGAGGGTCCATGAACTTTTATCAGAACCAAAGATGCTGACACTCTAGCTAAAGGTGGCATGAAGGAAAGAGAGAAGACAGGTGGCAAGGTCAACTCAGAGAAGGCAAGACTGACTAATAAGAGAATGTATGTCTATGCTTGCCCAGAGTGGGCAGGGGTATGTATGGTGTGTGTATTGTGTGACCTGAGAGACTGAGTCAGTGTGTTTGAAAGGGATCCAACTTTTTGTTCAGCAGGGCCTCTTCATACACTCTCTTTGGCCTTTTGAGGTATGTGTTTGCCTGTTTACTATTGTTCACAGCTCTTCAATTGCTTAAATCTCCATAACGCATCTCTGGCAACAAGGCAAAACCGAGCAGTGCCAGGTACTGTCAGGGGAGATTTTGTATTCAGTGGCAGCCCTGACCAGATGGTGGCCCAGGGTGGCTAGAAGGATGAGAGACAATCTTGGGGAAAGGGTCCTACTCTCTACCTTCTCTCTCCATCCTTCATCTCCATCCTCCTCCAAGCTCCTCATCTTCCTTTGGGTTTCCTTCCATCTCCTTACCATCTCCTCCTACCTGACCCTTCAACCAATGCCATCTGGATGAAATGATTTAGGAAAGCAAAGAACAAGGTAGAGGTCTGGGAGAAGGGGCCCTGCCTATTTAGTGATGACTTTCAAGCTTTGCCCAATAATGGCAGAATATTTATTGGGATAGGAACATTGAGGAATTGTATAAAATGGTGAGTTGCCCTCCTGGATTTGAATTCTGGCTCCATCTGTGGGGCCTTGGGAATGTTGCCAACTCCCTGTAGCTTGGTTTCCTCCACTGTAAAATGGGAAATAATAATAATACCACCTACTTCATAGAGTGTTCGAAATAGGCTAAACGTAAAAAGCACAATATTACTCTCTAGTATTAGAAAAGCAGCAATGACATAGTCTTGGCCCCCTAAGATCTTTCTCTCATTCCTTCCCCTCTGTTTCACCTTCTGTGAAATGAGAAAGTTAGACTGTGTCCCGCTGTAAGCCTCTATGAACTGGCTTCAGCAACAGAGCATAGAGAAAGCTGACATCTTGCCCTAGGGATGTGGTCACCCAAAGGTGGCCGTGGCCCCTGGCCACACTCTGTGTGGACATATGGTCAAACTGGCAAACTCAGGGACCTGCGCTGCTTTGGGGAAAGTGCTAGTCTCTGGTGGCCCAACAAGACCTCCTGGGCCCTGACTGACCAAGAGGATGATGTGTTGTGCTGATGTGAGAATTTCCTAGACAAGAGAAGATCATTATTTTGTCCCCCAAGCGGATTGCTAGGGAAGGGTATGTCACCAGCAACTTTCTTCTCACAGGAGGTATTGTGAGAGATGTCAAGCTGAGTAGACACAAGGAAACTGGGAAACCTGAGGGCAGTGGTGAAAGCCCTGAGCAGCCACCAGAAGCATGAGGTCAAGTCCTGGACCTCCCTCCCTTGCTGACCTCTTTGAAGAACCCCAAAAGCCTCAGTTTCTATAGAATGAAAGTTTGGGAGAATTCAGCACTCTCTAAGGCTCTTTTTTGCTCAGCTATTCTAAAAATCTACGGTCTCAGACAAGCAATCAGCAACCCTCTATTGAGCACCTACTGTGTGCCAGAGACTGTGCAAAATGCTGAAGAGCATGGGCTCTGAGCCAGCCTGCTCAGTGCAAATCTTGGCTCTACTACTTCCTAGCTGTGTAACCTCAGGCAAGTCTCCTAATCTTTCTGTGCCTCAGTTTTCTCAACTGAAAAGCAGGGATAATAACAGTTCTACCTCCAAAAGCTCTTAAGAGGATTAAATGTGTTGGTATAAAGTGCCTAAACTGCCTAGCACACAGTAACTCTCAATACACAATAGCTGCTATTCTGTATTTTGTTCCATTTTATTCTGATGCCATCTCAATTCTGTAGTTGTTCCACAAATATGCAGCACTCTTGCTTTGGGTTAGGCTCTGGGCTGGGAGATGCCTCCAGAGCACTTAACAAAATGAGCCTAGTACAGTGTGGGAGCAGGGAGCAAATGGCTGCTCACTTACCATCAGCTATTCCTAAGTTTTGTTACTGAAATCTGAATCCACCCATGGCTAAGGGACCATCCTCAGTTCAAATCCCACTTCCACAATTTCCTAGCTGTGTTGACTTGGGAAGTTACTTATATTCTCTGGTTCTCAGTTTCCTCATCTGTAAAAGAGTGGTAATTTTTTTTAAAAAGTAGGCTTGTTGTGATGATTGATTGAGATAGTGCATGCAAAGACTTCACACAGCGCCTGACACATAGTAAGTGCCCTATAAAGAAATGGCAACTCACTGAGCTTCCTGCCTCCTTTAACCCAATCTGAGCCTCTCTTTGAATCTTTTTATTTCCCAGCAAGACTTCCATTTTGAGCTTCCCAAACTTTACCCCAAATTTTGCTGCTGGCAGAGGGAGTCAGGGGACATTCCAAGAAGCCACCTTCAGCGAGCTGAAGTGTCTTTAAAGTCTGTCTCTCATTAACACTTAAAAATTCATGTGAATTCTGTTCTCTCCTTTGTATTATATTTATGCTCATTTTAATATAAAACAATGTGCCTGCCTTACTAATATTCAAGCCCAACTGACACTGCAGGAAGAGAAGCTGCTTTTCACCCTGTGGTTTGCTGCAGCTTGACACAAGGCTGTCTATGTCACCCCAAATTAAGAACAGTTCAGTGCTTAGAACTTGCTGCCTACTTGATGAATGCCTGTGCAGAGTAATGCCAGGAGGACCCTGGGTTGAGACAGACCCTGGCCTTGCCCTCAAGGTGCAAGTCCCACGTGGAGTGCAGCTAGATATCATATTTTTAAAAATATTTTATTTATTCATTTTTAGAGAGGGGAAGGGAGGGAAAAAGAGAGGGAGAGAAACATCAATGTGTGGTTGCCTTTCGTGCACCCCCCATTGGTGACCTAGCCTGTATCCCAGGCATGTGCCCTAGACTGGGAATATGAACCAGTGACCCCTTGGCTCACAGGCGGATGCTCAATCCACTGAGCTACACCAGCCATGGCTAAAGATTATATTTAAAATGTGAATTCCCCTTAGTGCATGAGCAACACCTGGTCAGAATGGTAGAAGTGGAGCACAGTCCAGTGGTTCCTGCTATTCCAAGCTTTAATCATTTTGTTGCTGGACCATGAGGAGATCTTGGGGATCCCTAGGAAGAGTGTGGGGTGCACACAGAATGGAGGAAAGACTCAGGAGGCCACTGAAAATGATTATTTACCAACTGGTGCTGGGAACTATAATGAGGGACAGCCTCCATTTAGTGCCACCCTGCAGGTGGTCTGAATTTGGAGGCAAGGAGATGCCAGCTGATGAACTAACCTGTCTGAGTCACTGTTGGTATCAAGGCCTGGATGAGGCCCTTGGAGCAAAGGGACAAAAAGAGACATTCCACCTTGGAGCGTTAATGTGAGACAGGTGGTTAAGACCTGAGCAGAGTCCCCGGCCCCCAGGTTCTCTTGTTGCTTCTTACTACTCCCTAGAGAACCAGTTCCTCTCTGATGGCCTCAGCAGCTATTCTTGTGCTATCCTGTTGGCACTTGGGGACACTAAGTTGGCAGGCTTTGCCTATGGGGGACAATGGGTTTATCTTCCCCAATTCCTGATGCTCCAACAAAAACTAATCCAAAGCATTATCTTATCCTGTGCAGATAAGGAGACTTAGGAGCTACTGTACCTTCTCCACAGGCTCATTAGTTCCCCAAACTGCAGCCCTGGCCCCATGCATGTCTACCCGACAGCTACAGCTGGATTCCCAATAAGCACTTCCAACTCCGTGTGCCCAAATCTCTTTTCTTCTCCAAACCTATTCTGCTGTTTCTTATTTTAACTCAAGACACCACCAATGTCCACATGACCCAAGCTAGAACTTTAGTAAGTCATTTTTCCTCTCATGCTCCATAGTCAATAGCCTTTCATTTCCTTGCTCGCCCCTCTTCAAATTTCAGGATCCAGCTCAAATGTCACCTTGTCTTCAAAGAGAAGTGTCTTAATCATCTCTCTCCCTTGGCTCTTGAACCATTTTATCCATGTCTCTGATAGTGCCCTTCCTGTCTGTTGCTCTAATTGCATTTACACGTCAGTCTCTCTTACTAATGGTGATGAACTCAGGGCAGGGACCTATATCTCATTCGTTATACCATCCTCATGACTTCCTGCCAAAGATTATGTTTTGATGGAGTGAATTGTTTCTAAGGGAAGAAAGACGTGTGTTCCAAGTTCTACTGTACTTGCTATGGGAGTCAGGTATCTTCTTTAGCTGAAGGCTCACCATCTGGGCCTGAATTCTTCATTTCCTAAGAGACAGACCATGTAGAAGAGCTCAGCAGGGTTGGATTTCTCAGCCACAAATCCATTCTTCTCTCTCCCTGTTACCTTCATATTCTCTATAAATATTTCAAGACGGCAAGTGACAGTAGCCTCTGAGGTTTATAAAAAAGACATTTTTCTTTTACCTTCTCTTAGGGTTAAGCAACATCATCGGCATCATAGTTTATATATCGGCCAATGCTGGGGACCCTGGGCAGCGTGACTCCAAAAAGAGCTACTCCTACGGCTGGTCCTTCTACTTCGGAGCCTTCTCTTTCATCATCGCAGAAATTGTGGGTGTTGTTGCTGTGCATATCTACATAGAGAAACATCAGCAGTTACGTGCCAAATCCCACTCAGAGCTCCTGAAGAAATCAACTTTTGCCCGCCTGCCACCCTACAGGTATAGATTCCGGCGGCGGTCAAGTTCCCGCTCCACAGAGCCGAGGTCCCGAGACCTGTCCCCTATAAGCAAAGGCTTTCACACCATCCCTTCCACTGACATCTCAATGTTCACCCTTTCCCGGGACCCCTCAAAGATCACCATGGGGACCCTCCTCAACTCCGACCGGGATCACACTTTTCTACAGTTCCACAACTCCACACCCAAAGAGTTCAAAGAGTCGCTGCATAATGACCTGGCCAACAGGCGTACCACACCTGTCTGAACTGCCCTTTGCCATCTGCCCTCCTCCCCAACACAGCCCTGGGGGATGCACAGAGATGTCTCTGAGGTTGCATGACATGGTCCTCGTGGTGGTATTATTTTTTACAAAGAATGAAACCAAATGGACTCAGCCCTCTCCCACACTCTGTCCCTCACCCTTCAGGTCCCCTGTTCCTCAGTTCCTCTCCCATCTTCAAGCCAATCCTGTAACACCATTCCTCTCTGTGTATCTGTGCCAGATGTTTTCCCTTCTTCCTTCTTTACTGGAAGGACCTCCACATTCTTCCCTCCTTGGAAGAGGATTTCACTCAAAGTCACCCGCGGTGGCTTGGGAGGAGGATCCCCAAACCCCCAGGCGTGTGCACAGTTGTCCCTATTGTCCACTCACACAAATCCTCAGGACACCAACCACCCAGGTGGCCCTGGGGGAGGCATTCACCTTTCTGTGTTAGAAAAATATGACCAGAAATGAAAGCTGTCAGAGGCCTGAAGCAGCTAATGTAATAAGCACTCATGTGATTAAAGGTTTTGCCTTGTAACCACCTGAGCCATAGTGTTTTATTGCTTCTGGTTACTTCCTGCCCAAATTCACTGCCCTGTGGTTGAACTGGAAGTCAAGCTTTGTTCATCCATACTCTGGCCAATAGAAAGGATCTCCCTTTACCTCTTTAAGCCAAAAAGGTGCTCCCATAAGTGTCAGAGTTGGTGTGTCCCTCACCTGAATCCCTGGGCTAGCTGGAGGTGGGCATGTGTTCAAAAACCTGGCTCTTGCCCCTAGTAGCTCTAGGATGTTGGGCAAGTCCATCTAACCTTCAAGGCCCAGTCTTCTCATTTTTAAAATGGAACATGGTATAGCATTGTCCTCCATAAAGTTGTGAAGCTTAAATTAAACTACACATGTAGAATGAATAGCACATTGTAAATTCTATCTATGTGTATATATATGAGTGGGACCCAAAAAATCTGGAATTATTTATTAAAAAATCATGTATTTATTCTTACATGTTTAAACTTCAGTCACCTCAAAGTACTCTCTATTTGATATAATGCACTATCAAGATTTTTTTTCCACTTCTCAAAACAGTTTTTGAACTCATCAATTTTGATGCCTTTTAGTGCTTCTGTTTTTTGTTTCATCTCTTCCATATTGGTAAAACATTTCCCTTTGAGGGTTTTTTTTTCATCTAGGGAGGGAGGGCACAGGGGTTATGCCATTTTTGGCTAAAAACTGATGAACACTCAGTGTGGTATGAGTAGGTGTGCTCCTAGATCCCCCATCATGAAATGGGCAAACACATGGTAAAAGTCTTCAAAAAAAATTCACTGAAGCCAAACACAGCCTCTCACTACAACATCAGCTGGTGCACTGATACAGATGGGATCCTTGAATACTTACCTAGCAGGGGAAGCCTGTAATACAAGGGGCCCGCCATCCAGAAGATAATTCTGGGTTTTTTGAGTCTCTCCCAAAATTTATATATACTCATATATATTCCTCCACATAGTCATATATATAAATTTTGGGGTGGATTCTAGGTAGAATGAACATAGCATTAATCTCCTCGGGATGCTCTAACAAAGTCCCATAGTCTATGTGGTTTTAACAACAATTATTTCTCACAGTTCTGAAGGCTGGAAGTCCAAGATCAGGGTGCAGGCCAACTGAGTTCTTGATGAGGTGAGAGCCCTTTCCTGGCTTGCAGATGGCCACTTTCTCTCTTTATCCACAGATGGCAAAGAGAAAGTGAGTATTATTGCTCTCCCTCTCTATCTCTTCTTACAAAGCCAGTAATCCAATCAAAATGGCGATACCCACATGACCTCATCTAACCTGAATTACCTCCCAAAAAATCCATCTCCAAATGTCATCACATTGGGGGTTAGGGCTTGAGCATATAAACTTGGGAGGTGGGGTAAACAAATCAGTCCATAGCAAGCAGTATTGCAGGAATATAAAAGCCGATAGAGCTGTTCTATACTGGGGTCAGGGGTGTGTTTTGCACAGGCTCAGAGGGTGTTGGGGGCAAAAGTGGAAGGACTTTTGAGTGTTTTAAATATTTGATATCAGATAGCACAAGAGATTGATGTCACCTCTGCCAACACTGACTTTCTAGAGCCGTATGACATACACCCAAGCACTTCATGCTTCAAAGAGCTTTCCCATCTCAGGCTCTTGTGACTCTAAGGGGAAGAGTTATGGTCACAAGAGCTCACACTTACGTAACACTGCTATGTGCCCAGCTGTGTTCTAGCAATGCACACATATTACATCATTTCATCCTCGTAGCAATATCCTCATTTACCAAGGAGGAAACTGAGGCAAGAGAGGTGACATGACTTGCCTAGGAAACAAGTCACTTCTCCACACTCACATGGTGAACTTGATTGTTGAGCACGGACTAGTAACAATTTATTTTAACACTTGAGTCTTGCATTCAAACTGCACTCACATACATCAGATTATCTCAATGGATTCTGAAAACAACCCAATGCATAGTAGGAATTATCATCAGCATTTTGGCAGATGAGTAAACAGAGGCTTGAGGAGACTAAGTGTCTTAGGAGCTAATGGGCAGGGCCAGCATTTATATCCAAGCCTCTGCTTTCTAACTTGACTGATTTCCTCCAAGTCTGTTATTAGAGTGTAACCCTTGTGAAGCTTCATGTCCGCATACCACATAAATGATTCTTTACCTAATGTTTCATTGTAAATTGACTCAGCTTCTACTTCAATAAATATATCTTGAAACTGAAGTTTACAGCACTGCTATCAAACGGTAACTGTAATTACTTGCCATACACAAATGGTAACTGGGAAAAAAACATAATAAAAACAGCACAATCACTCCATATTCTAGCTGCTGCCTATTCTGAGTAGAGGGCCAGCTGCCTGCTCTTTATGGAAGGGATGTAACCCAAATGTTAGAAAGAGGTTAAAGGTATTCTCATACCAGAGAAGACACTTCCCTTGGATTAATCAGAGACATGGAAAGGGGATCACTTTATGTCTACAGGGTCTGATGCTCTCTAATACCTGGCCATGTGTCATGTCCAGTGATCTCATTCTGCATGTTGGGAAAAGTGGCTCCTGGCACTGTGAAGAGGGAATGATTTTAGAGATGGATGGAGTAGCTGATGAATACTGTGAGGTGGGAAAGACAACAACTTGCAGCCCTGGGAACTAGGAGTTGGTAAAAAACAGGGCATCTGGGAAGTTGGTCAGAGATGGAGAAAAAGGTTCCAGGGGCTAAACTAGCTGGATGCCTGCTCTGGAGATGAAGGTACAAAGCCCATATGCAAAGGCCAGAGAGCTGGAGAGAAGTAGACTCTGATCTCTGGAAAGACCTCACACACAGCTTCCAGCTCTGGTCTTTGTAAGGCTTTGGCACACGGGCCTCAGAGAGCCTTTGCTTGAAGAGTACCCAGCTGGACCCAGCTGGTGGCATCAAATAAATATTAATATTACCACTCTTGGTTCACATCAGGATCCTATTATTCTTGTCCCTCCAAACCCCTATAAAGATCATTCACATCCACAGGTCCCTATGTGTGTGCCAAACAATGTGCTGTAAACTCCTTTTCTTTTGTCTCACTTAACCCAACCTTTGAGGCAGGGACTACTGTTGACCCCATTGGCTAGATGTCATGCTGCTCCTTTTCCCAGCCCACTCATTTCTGGACCAGTAGCATTCTAGTGGCAAGACCACAAGACCAGTACCCTGTATTTTCCTTTCATTCTTCTCTGCTCTTCTGCCTTCAGAGCTGAACTTTGCCAAGGTATGTCTCTACCTTTCTGGAGGGGAGAGGCAGCGTGACACAACATTCGAACCCACAAACTCTGAAGCTGTGTCTGTCCAGAGTTTAATCCCAGCTCTGTATTTATCAGCCACAAGAATTTCAACAAGATAACTCCCCCATACCTCAACTTTCCCATCTGTAAAATGGACACAAAACAGTACTTAACATAATATATTAATACCTTTCTCATATTTACAATTTTCCTGCATGGGCCCTTTCCCACCTAGTCAATCTTATTTTCCAAATCATGTCAACACACCCATTTGCTCCAATCAGGCCAGTACCCACACTGTGCTCTGGCTCTACTGTATTATTCCCAACTCCCCAACTTTGTTTATGAATGTTATTTCTGCCTGAAATATTTTCCCCTGTTCTTTCCAAATCCTGTCCATTCTTTAAGGTGAAGATCAAGTCTTGACCCTTCCAAAAAGTCTTCAGTGAGCCCTAGGTTACATGGTCTCTTATTTGTGGGCATTCACTGTTCATTCATTCATTCACTCATCCATTCAGCTAGCACTTATTATCCAGTGCCTACTATGTGCCAGAAATAACAATAGTCTCAACAGATATGACCACTGCCCTCATGGATCACTCAATCCAGTGGGGGAAACAAGCACTAAATAAGTAAACACACAAATCAGCATCATTTAAAATTGTGGTCTGTATCATCAGGGAAAAATATAGTTCACAAAGTACAAAGAAATATTAACAGGGGGCTTTAATTTTGATAGAGGGTCAAAGAAGAGGAGATAGCATTCACAAGCACACATAAAGGAAGAGTTAGTATAATCCAAGTAAAAAAGGAGAATGGGGAGGGGAAAAAACAGCATATACAAAAGCTTGAGACCCTACAGTCCCTAGAGGTGGACATGACCATGAATTGGACATGACCTTGTCCCCAGCCACAGTTGATTGGCTCACATGATTGGCTGATATAAGGCTAGCCAATTCATTTATAGAGTGGCTAGAGGCCTAGGACTTGTGACTGGATATAAAAAGGTAAACTGAGTCAATAAGCTGATCTCTCTTAAAAATTGTAACTAAGGTGCAGAAAGCAGTTGCTACTTGGCTAGGGGAAGCAGAACAGAAAAGATAAAAGGACACTTTGGGACTAGGGCAGCAACAATAGGCCAAACTCAAGCTGAAACTAATTTTAATAAAACCGCTTGGTAAAGAGAGAACACCTTTGCAAAGTTCTCATATTGTACTTAAATAAAATCCAAAATTTTGCCATGGTCTCCAAGATCTTGCATTATCAAAACCATGCTAACCTATCTAAATTTATCCCATGCCACCTTGCATTGTGCTGCCTATGCTCTAGCCTTATGTCATCTCTTCTCAGTTTCTTGATCCAGCCAAACATATTTCTGCCTCAGGGCCTTTGCACCTGCTGTTCCTGCTGCTTGAAATCTCTTTGTATGTCTGGCCCCTTCTCATCTTTCAGATCTGAGCTGATAAGTCACCCTTCAGCAAGGTCTTCCTTCACCAATGCTTGAAAGTAGATCTCCTGTTATTCTGTAGTAAAATTCATACTTCTTCCCTTGATAGCTCAAAAGTCTGTAACATTTTATTTTTGTGTATTTTTTTTACTAAAATATACAATTTATTGCTTCTCAGCCTTTTGGCTAAGATCAAGTATAGTAAAATATACATTCTGTGTGAACAGTGTACCTGACACTCTTGTTCTCCACTGTTGCCTTCTGTGCCAAGTATGGAGCTACTCATCTGGTGCTCAAATATTGGAAGGAGGGAAGGAGGGAAGGAAGGAAAGAAAATGAAAAGAAAGGAAAGGATAGAAGGAAGGGAGGGAGGGAGGGAGAGAGGGAGAGAGAGAGGAAGGAAGAAAAAAAGTGTCTGAAGGCTAATAAATCATAGCCTAAAATCAAAGCCATCAAAAAGGCAATGGCAAAGCCAAGTCACCAGGCTGAAAGCAAGCAACTCCTGGATGTTAGCTTAAAGTTGTGGAATGCTGATTTTCTCTTTGTAAATAAAAACAAAACCAAACAAAACCCAATTTTGAGATGGTGGTCTGGACTTCATGGGTCCTTCTCTGATGCTTTAAGTGAGCATCTTTTGGCTTCAAGTAACATCCAATTCTAACAACTAGCTTATATACATCAGGCTGTCATAACAAACAAACCCCTAAATCTCAGGGGCCTAATCCAATAAAAACCTTTATTTCCTGTTCACACAAAATCCAATGGCTGAGTAGTACTCCTGGGTGGCTCTAATCCAGGAAGTAACTCAGGGACCTAAGCAATTTCTGTCTTATAGTTCTACCATCTTGTGGCTTCAGGGTTTCCCTCATCTCATCTACCTGAGTAGATGAGGGGAAGAAGAGGGGGCTGGTGGTGAGAAGGTGAAAGATCATGCCCCAAAACTTAATCTCCTGGACACACAAGAAACCCACTGCAAGTCACATTTCATTAGTGAGAATGAGTCACATGGTACCATCTAGAATCCAGGGGAGGAAATAAGAAAAATGTCATCCATGGCTGGAAAGTTGATTCCAAGCAATAATTCTGTGTACTATAAGGTATGCATGAATCTTTGGTAGGTGACTACTCATCTCTGCCACACTGCTTAAGAAAAATGTATCCTGCATAAAAAGAAATCTCAAAATAGACAGCCTCCAAGATTAATTAATTCAGTAGCTCAAAGATAAATTTAAAGACTCAAAGTCTTTCCATCTTTCTGCTCTTCCATATTTAGGCCAATATCCATCATATCCAGATATAACAACCAGTAAGAGAGCTCCCTCTTTCCTGTGTGTCTTTAATAGTGAAGAAACATTTCTTAGAAATACTCCACTAGACTCTTTCCTTATTCTCTTTGGCCAGGATTGGGTCGTGTGTGCATCCATCAGATAACCACCAATAAGGGGAATGAAATTAATGAGGAACCAAGACCATTGGTTCTCAGCCCTGGCTGCAGGAAACTTTAAAAATACAAATGTCCAGGACCCAATGCAGAGATTCTTATTTAATTCATCTGAAGTGAGCCTGAGCTTCAGAAGTCAACAACTGTTAGTTCAAGGACCAAAGTCTATCCACATTCTTGTTTAACTTGACCCAATGGTATTTATAAAGGTTGAGAATTTACAATAATAAAGCAAATGGGGCAACAACCTGAGTAAAATGCTAGAATCTGAGTAATGTGAATAGCAGTTCTTTATACTATTCTTGCAATTTTTTCTATAGGCTTGATTGTATATCAAAATAAAAAGTTACCCCCTGCCCCCTCAAAAAGGAAAAGAAAAATGGGGACTTGCACATAGGGGCCAAGATCTTTGGCTTCTCTTGGAAATCATAAAATCTGAGGAGAGTGGGTCTATATTTCTGCAGACAATAAAAAGCTAACTTGAGTAACAGGACCCAGACCTGTGGTCAAGGGCATCATGGAAGGGCCTGCTATTGCTAGCTAGAGCTCAAGTCTCAGAATCAAGTTTGCAAATCACTCACTGGAGTTCTTTCAATTTTTATTCATTTGCTTCTCTCCTTTTCCATCCTCTTCCAACCTCTAAGTATAGCTCAGATTATTTTTTGCCAAACACAGCACCTTGCATTTGCCCACACTGAAGCTCATCCTTGGCAACTGCCCTGCCCACTCACACAGCCTGGTGAGCTCTTCCTGCAGCTTGTCACCAGAGGCTTGGCATTTCACTCCTTGGCACAGCTAAGTGCCATCAGCGATGTGGAGCTCTCACCACATGCTCCTTCAAATCAGTTAGGCAAATGTCAAATACAAGGCCCATCCCAGCACTGATGCCCCACTGCTTTTTATTAATCAATTAACTAATTCATGGCAACCCAACCAAGTCTCTGAGTGCAAACAAAGGGAAACAACTATAGTTAGCCACAGCAGCAGAGGAATTTCATGGAAGTCAGGACTTCTCAACAGCAGTACATCTGAAATTTGGAGATGGATAACTCTTTTGTGGGGGTGGGGGGGGTCCTGTGCACATTTAGCAACATCCTGGCCTCTGCCCATTAGACACCAGTAGCACAACTCCTCCACCTTTGCCATCTTGTTGAGACAAGCAGAAATGTCTCCAGATGTTGCCAGATCTCTTGGGTGGGGGGAGTTGCTCCCCACTAAGAACTAGTGTAAAGATGGGGAAGCTGAAGAACTGAGACTTAGAAAAGATGGCAATCAAAGTCTTTCTAGGGTACGAGACAGCAAGGACTAATAGATGGTTCTAGACAGCAAGTTTTAATAGATGGCTCACCATTCAGTAGTCATGTGACTTTGGACAAGTTACATACCTCTCTGTGTATCACTGTCCTCATCTATAAAATTGGATAACCAAGATAAAATGGGTTATAGAGTGGAAACAGATAACCAGTATCAGTGGTTTAAAAATCATGGTATGTGTCCAATTTGGTCAGCTGGAGCTCTGCTCACATTGCTCAACCCAAGAGACTCAAACTGGTAGAGGTTTCACTGTCTGGATGCTGCTGGTCAAAATGACAAGGAGAAAAGAAAGAAAGGTGATAAACCGACCCTTAAACGTTTCTATCTAGGAGTGATCCACATCATCCCAGCTCATCTGCGTGGCTTGGTTGATACATCATCCTGTATACCAAAAGGCTGCAGATTCAGTGCCCAGTCAGGGCACATATAGGAGGCAATCAATCTATGTTTCTCTCTCATGTCAATGTTTCTCTCTCTTTCTGCTCCCCCCCACTCTCTCTCTCCCTTCCTCTCTCTCTAAAAGCAATATAATCATATCCTTGGGTGAGAATTAAAAAAAAAAAACAGTCATGGGGCTATAGTGGACTTGAAGAGGACAGCAAGTGAAAACTGCCACATGCTTGGAGAAAGGAGAAGAGGAAATACTTATTGATAAACAGTACTAAAGTTGAACACAAGTAATAATAATACTGACTTTATAAATTGATTGGGAATGGTAAATAATTAATACATACAGAGTTCTTAGAACAGTGCCTGGCATCTATTAATTGCTCAATAAATACTAGCTTATTATTAACTCAGCAAGTGTTTATTAAGCACTCTGATGATCAGTTTTATGTGAATAACCGAGCTATTCCATTGAACACTGATCTAGGTGTTGCTGTGAAGGAGTTTAGTAGATGTGATTAACATTTACAACTAGGTGACTTTAAGCAAAGGATATTATTCTCAATAATCTGGGTGGGCCTGATGTAAACAGTTGAAGTGCTTAAGAGCAGAATGAAGGCTTCCCTTAAAGACACAGAAATTCTGCCCGCGAACAGCAGCATCAGTTCCTGCCCAAGAATTTCCAGCCTGTGCTTCCTCACAGCCTGCCCTGTGGATTTCAGATTTGCCCAGCAAGCCCTACAATCACTTAAGTCAATTCCTTAAAATAAATATCTTTATAGCCTTAACCTTTAATACCCTTTCCTCCCTATCTCCTGCCTTCTCCCTGGACTTTATTCCTCATTCTGTGTTGACTCATTTCTGGTTTCTGGTCCTTTTATTCTAACTCCCAGCCTCCCAGGTAGAAGTTTCCTACTTTGGTCCTTATCCTTCTGGTTCTTCCTCTCACCTGCTACTGCTCACTTTCTTAGAGGTGGAGCAGTTTCTTCCCCTCTTTGGGGTGCTTGAAGAGCTAAAGTGCTTGGAAGAGCAGAAATCTTGAGCTACATGAACTTGACCTCCTTGCCACATGAAGTGCTGCCCCTGCTGTCCTGGCTCCACCTTCCCTGTCTTTGAAACAGATCTAGTTGGAGTCCCTGTTCTGAATTTACTTTATGTAAGTTCCTTTCTATGTTTCCACTTACTCATCTGTTGGAAGAGATTAGGATACGCCACCTCGAAATATGTGGCTTTGGACCTAAGGATTATTTTGAGCTGAAGGCGATCAAGAAACAGGAGGTCCAGGAAAAGCTCTCTTCCTTCCCTCTTTATGCCTAAAGGCAGGGCTTAAATTTCTCTCTGTGAACGTGTCCCCTCCTCATTCCTGCACTAGTAAAAGAAAATAATTCTTATCCCTGCAGATGACACCAACTTAAATCCACATAAACAAATCCCATTGAAATAACCTTTATTTTCCATTAGTTTTCTCCACACTTTTCCTTCCCCACAATTTACTGCCCTAGAAGCCCAGAAATTTTCCTTTGTCTTGTCACTTTGCCACAAATGTATTGCCCTTTGTTAAAATGTTATATAATCTCTCAGGCCTAACACTTTTTTGAGTTCCCACTTCTTTTTCTGTGAAATCATGTGTATGTGTAATAAGTCAAAATATTAACATCAAATAAAGTGTGTGTGCCTCTTTTCCTGTTAACTTGTCTTTTGTTTGTTTAAGTTGCAGCATCCTGGTAACTAAACTTCAAAGAATATAGGAAAAAGTTGTTCTTCTCTTATACTGCAAAATGGGGATGACAACAGAACCCACCTTACTAAGTGCAGTGAGAATGAAAGAAGACAATGTTTGTGTGGCACTTATGGACAAAAAGAGAGTATGTACAAGTCCAGCAACTGAAAGTAACGTCCCAGGATGATTTGATCATGAGAGTCCTAGCAGGGCAGGTCATGGTAGGTAGTCACAGCCCAGGCTTATACCTTCTTCAGTGAGACGTTTATCTTGGCCTTAAGCAGACCTTGTCCATTGTTCTTGTGCACCCAGGTTACCACACCTGTGAAAGGCCAGAATCATCCTCTTTTCAGACCCCTCAGAGGCTTGCTGCCCTCAGGGGAGCACGTAATCTTGTCAGCTGTCCTGTACCTTACTTTCTCCCACCTTCATGTAATCTTTCTTATTGTTCCCTCCTTAATTTCAAATGTATAAAAGAAACTGTGAACTCATTCTAAGGAGCATTTGAGATCTTGCTTCCTGGCATTGTGGTCAGTTTAGCTCAAATAAACTCATAGAAATTCTCTTCAGGTCGACACACTTAACACGTGACCAGTTCATAGCCAGTGTTTAATAAATGAAAATTTGTTAGATAGTTACTAATACTAGTTCTATCCATCCCCACTCTCAGCACCAGCACAAACCCTTCAAGGTCCCAGGACAACTTAGAGATGCCAGAACACCCGAACCAATCTCCACTCCAGGTCCATCTCAGGAATTGGAAGTTCTAAAACTCAAATTTTGCAATCATTTCTTCAAACCCACCTTCCATTAGGTAATGAGCCCTTCCATTTAGCAGGGAGCCTGAGAAAGTCGGCTTCCCTCTCCCACCCTAATACACTCTCTGGCACCTGGGGTCAATATGCCAATATCACCATCCTACCTGTGGGGATTCACAAGAAGTCTTATGCTGCCCTGGCTGGTGTGGCTCAGTGGATTGAGCCCAGCCTATGAACCAAAAGGTTGCTGGTTCAATTCCCAGCCAGGGCACATGCCTGGGTTGCAGGCCAGGTCAGGACCCTAGGAGGGGGTGCACGAGAGGCAACCACACATTAATATTTCTCTTCCTCTCTTTCTCCCTCCCTTCCCCTCTGTCTAAAATTGATAAATAAAATCTTAAAAACAAAACAAGAAGTCTTGTGCTTTGATGTCTCTCAGCTTGCTTACAACTTTATAGTTCAAGAGGGGAAAAAGACCACAAATCATTATTGGCAAGAAACAGGGAAAATAGCAGAGGTCCAGTATTCTAAAGTAATTAGTTGAGATAGCAGAAGGAACAAAAGGAAAGACATTATGCAAATGAAAGCCATTTTACCCTTGAAAAGATAATGTCCTCTTTGAACACAAAGGAAGGCATTTAAAGCAGCCTGTGTGAAGCAGCCAATTGTATGTGAATATTAAATTTCCTCAAGATTAATATTAGGCCCAAGTAGCATCAGTCCTGTGGATACTTTCATATTCCTTAATGAGTATGTTAATAGTAACTGTATTCAACTTCAAATATTTCACAACATTGGGTAGAAGTCTATACAACAATAAATCCTGTATTTCTCCTAAGTCACTCAAAACTGGCTTGAGCCCATCCACACCTATCTTATCTTTTTTTTTTTTTTGCAAGTTTCCTCATTATAGCACTTTGAGGTATACTGAATTGGGGGGGGGGTGCAGGGAGGTAGGAGGTGGGAGGTGGGAGGGGTCTTGGGCAGAAAGTCAGTCCCCGGAGAAGGAAGTAGTGCCTGATTTCAGTTACTGTAGGAGGAAATAAGCCATGGCTAAATGGAGAAATGTCCCTTCTACGTTTGTGCACCCATCTATGGGACCAGACCTCTCTCCTTGAGAAACCAGGAGAAATGGAGATCAGAGCTCATTCCTTCCCCCATCAGAAGGGTGTAGACATCTGAGATGGCAGATTTTTGGCAGCTTGGGTGTCTGGGGCTTTATTATTTGTTGGAGAGTGGTAGATTTTGAGGAAAGAATGTTTGGGAACATTGGCAGACTTCGGAGTGGGGAGGAAAATAAGGAAAGGATTAAGGGGCAGCTTCTGTGTCCTAGCATTCCATCCACCCATTGTCAACACCCCTCCTTGGTGATGTATTGCTATTTGTCTGGTGTGGAATATCCTTCAACTGACCTCAGCTGTTCCAAAACATAAGTCAGAGCAGCCCTTCAAGGGACAATAGTTCCAAGGGAGCTCCTGCCTCACCTGAGTAGAGCATATACTTAATCTTCCTTTCAGGATCACCATCATCCTCCCCAGGTACCAGGAATCCAAGAAAGTCTGTCTCTTTATCAGTCCCAGGGATACACCCAAAGCTGTTTATCTCCTTTGTGCTCTTAAACACTCCACACCACCAAGGAGCAAAAGGAACCTTCCAAGATGTTCGAAATGCCCTATGCAGTGGTCCCCCCTTATCTGCAGTTTTCCTTTCTGTGGTTTTAGTTACTCACAGTCAGCTGTGGTCCAAAAATATTAAATGGAAAATTCCAGAAGTAAGTTTTAAACTGCACACCTTCCTGAGCAGTGGGATGAAGTCTCACTTCATCTCATTCCCTCCTGCCCAGGATATGAATCATCCCTTTGTCCAGTGTCTCAAAGCTAAAGATGTTTTCACTCTAGCCCCAGGTTACCATTATCATGTAAAATAATATCTAGCTATCATTTTACATAATAATGCTACATTCATTTAATTTTTACTACAGTACATTATTATAATTGTTCTATTTTTTTATTAGTTGTTGTTAATCTCTTACTGTGCCTAATTTATAAATTAAACTTTATCATAGGTATGTATGTATAGGGAAAACCATAGTACATATAGAGTTCAGTGCTTTCCACAGTTTCAGGCATCCACTGAGGGTCTTGGAATGTATCCCCTGCAGATAAGGTTTGTGGTTACAAGGGGTCTGTGTATATCTTTAAAATTCATCGGATCTAATACTCAAGACTTGTACATTTTACCATTCATATATTGCATGTCAATAACATTTTTATAGGGGTGACTTAAGAGACTTTATCAGCCTAATTAATTAATTAATTAAAACACAACAATAGATTGAATGCAGACCTTCTCGGGCACCTTCATGGGCCACAGACCCCCAGTTTCACACCCTCCCACTCACTCCTCCCAGCTTCTGAGGCTGCTGAATAAGTAACTGTCCTTCCAAGGACTCCTTTGCCTTCCAGCTCTGACAATAACCAATCATGATTACAAACAGCTTTAGATGGGAGAAATATCTTTGGTCTTCATTAAAGTTTATTTGTGACTGTTCCAATGGTGGTTTCTGAGAGAAGAAAGAGAATGCCGATGGTAATTAGGCCCGCCTAATTGCAGTACTCACTGATTGCCTTTATTAAAAACATTGGAGAAAGTATAGCAATTAGAGCTTTGGGAAATATTTAAAAACAAAGTGAAAAGAGGCCTCAAAGTGCAAGGACACAGAGAGGCAGCCAGGAATCCCTGCCCGGTTGGAGTGGACGCTGAGCAACCCTGGACGTCTGAGCTGCTCACCCCACTGGGACAGTGGCCAGGATGACCTGAAGAGGAAGAGGCAAGTTTCCTCCCTATCACCCTTCAGCCATGGTTGTGAAACAGTCCATGGAGAGACAAATCTGTAAAAGAATAATAATAATGGCAAGCACATATTAGTGATATATATACAAGTGTAGACATATGCTGCATGTCAGTAAAAACGTTATTGCTATTGACATGCAGCATATGCATGGTAAAGTGCACGTCTTGAGTATAGAGTGATATTACACACACACAAACACACACAAACACACACAAACACACACATACACACACTGTCCTGCTAAATCCATATGACAAGCTACAGCATTATTGCCTTTTAAAGATGAAGATGAGGTCTTTCTCAAGGTCTCACACACTTGGCAGGTGGAAGACCCTAACTCAAACCCAGGTCTTCCTGAATTCAAAGCATCTGGCTATAAACAATGTACTATCCTTGTGTTATTCAGTCCCAAAGCTCTGGACTTGTCTAGTCACCAGCACCCCAGCAAAGCAAAGCTTGCTTGTGGGTCCACACTACCCTCTCCCACCAACTCTTTAGTGTCTCCCCTTTGAGAACTTACTTCCGGTTGCTAAACTAGATAATCAGGCCTCTTGGTCACCCTCAGGCCTCCCCAGCCCTGGCGCAGGATCTAGGAAGACCCTCTCAGCCCTCCCTGCAAGCTCCCTGAGAATGAGCTCTTGGAATTTCTCCACTTTTCTTCCCCGTCGAGATCAGGGGGTCCAAAGTCTTTCATACATCCCTGCAGTTCTACCTTGAAGAATTCTAGTCATGTTCATCATTCATCTCCAAATTTCCTCAACAGCCAAACAAACTTACCTTTTCCTCATCTTCTATTGACAGTGAGGACAAGCTTGGTTAAGGGTTCTTATTAAGGTCCATTAAAGGGAAGTCTGTGTGGCAAGTTTATGGGTTGCTAGGAAAGGAGAAACTATGCACATAGGGCTGATGGGATGGAGTTAGGTGCAAAGTAGAGGAAGCTTCAGGTAAACAATGATGAAACAGACCCAGGGGAGGGAAGTCATGTAATGATGGGCAAGTAGCATGAATCACGTGGCCCAGAAATGTTTTTGGATGTGACATATTTTGTTGTTGATTTAAAACAAATGCAAACTTTATTGATTAATATGCACCAGGTCCCATTCTAAGCACTTCATGTGCATTATTATATTAACCTTCATGGCAATCCCACAAGGTAGGAATTATCATTACCATTTTATGAATGAGCAAAGTGAAGCCCAGAGAGGTAAAGTAACTTACTCAGTGTCCCATATCTAGTCTATTTCTATAGCTCATGCTCCTGAATGCGAGAGTATGGTGTTCAGGCATGGGAGTTTAGGGGCTTCAGAGTGTCTAGAAGCTTCTCTATTATCCAGCAGTCCCTTCATTATTCTGAAAATAACTTCATGAGTGCCTACAATGCACCAACACCATATTTTGTACTCAATATATAAGTAACGTGTTAGAAAGTTCCCTGGGAAATGGGCTCACATTACAAGCTAGATATAAGTGCTCATATCTGTGTTACCCAGAACCCAGGAGACAAATCCATAATAGCATGGGAAAAACAAGAAAGTTTCATCAGATGTTCAGAAATTTTAAGTTAGAACTGACCGTGGGGAAGCAGACAGCATACAGGCTACAGATAAAACAAACAAACAAACAAACAAACAGACAAACAAACAAACACCATTACCTCAAAGCTTGCAACAGAATCTCCAGAGAATGTAGGAATGTGGAGAAAGGGGCTCAAAGCTCAAAGTCAACACATACAAGAAGGAAGCGGGTGGGGCACTGGAGTACTTGTCAAGGTGATTAAATGGGGGGATAGAACAACTGTGCCAGCCTTGTGGTAAACAGTGAGAAGCTGACCACTGAGAACACTGAGAAGGGATATGAATTTAGGAAGTCTCACATTCAGATGTGTGGTGAAAATTGTTAACATCAAGAATAAAGAGAAAAATTTTAAGATAGAAGAAAAAAGCCACTTAATATCATTGTCTTTTATTTTCCCCCTACTTGTTTTTAGTTTTAATGGAAGAAACTTCAGATTTTGAATATATATGAGTAGAGGACAAAGAGTGTAATTGTAATTCATATGGTAACTCAAAAATATAGAAGGGACTCATTGATGTGACAAGATCTCCATGGAGGGATTAAATTGAGAGACTCTTCCTTTCCTCCAAAGCAAGGGAGAAAACCCTAGGAATGAGTGGAGCTGCAGCTCGATCAGGGTGAATGGGCAGAGAATGGAGGAGAGCATGCCCTGGAGGCCTCTCTCCTTAGCATGTAATCTCAACACTACCCTACTCACACATACTGGGGGAAAACATGGCACATAGTATCCAAAATATATAAAGAACCCTATACACTGTCAAGAAAAATCAAACAACTCAATTTTTAAATGAATGAAAGCCATGAACAAAGTTTACAAAGGAAGATATAGAGATGACCGATAAAGGCATGGAATGTGCTCATCACCATTAATCATCACATCAATGGCAAGCAAAACCACAATGACATATCATTTTCAAATTAATTCTAATAGACTAAAACCAAAAAGACTTGCAACCCTAGATGCGAACAAGGTTGTAGAGAAACTGGAACTCTTGTCCATTGCTGGTAGGATTGTAAAATGGTGCAGCCACTCTGGAAAATGGTCTGGCAGTTGCTCAAGATAGCTCAAAAAGTTACCATTTGAGTTACCATATGATTTACAATTGCACTCTTTGAGATATACGGAAAGGAATTGGAAATATGTTCACACAAAAACTCGAACACAAATGTGCATAGCAGCATTACTCATAATAGCTCCAAACTGGAAAAAACACAAATGTCCATAAACTGATGAATGGAAAAACCAAATACATAGCCATACAAGGGAATAGTATTCAGCCATAAAAAAGGAACAAAAGACTAACGCATGCTACAACATAAATGAACCTTGCGAGCATCATGTTAGTGAAAGAAGCCAGACACAGAGAACACATTGTATGATTCCATTTATATTAAATGTCCAGAATAAGCAAGTTCTATTGAGATAGCAGAGAAGGTAGATTAGTGGGTTGCCAGGGACTGGGGAGAGGGGAAATGGGGAACAATTGCTAATGCAAAAGGGACTCTTTGGAGAGTGATAATAATCTTCTAAAATTAGATACTATCGATTGTTGTACAACTCTGAGTATACTAGAAATCACTGAGGTATATTTTAAAAGGGTGAATTTTATGGTATATGAATAAAACTATTATTTTTAAAAATTTGTGTTTGAGAGAGGATGGGAGAATGGGGATCAGAAAGTGAGCACTGAGAGCTCAATGGGAGTAATGGGGTTTGAAATTGGTGCCAGTAGGTGTGTAGTAGGATTGCTGAGCAGGGACGAGGCCCTGTTTGAGACACAGTACCACAAAATTACTGTGGCATCCACCTGCATGGTTGGCAGCATTTCACACCTGTAATTTCTAGTTTATAAGCCTTAAGCTCAGAGGCCCCAGGCTTTAGCATAAGAGCCTCACAGTGGGCACCATGCCTGGCAGCGTTCAGTAGAAAGAGCTGGGGAACACCTGCTGCTCCTTCCTTCCCACATCCAAAACACCCGGCTTTCACACCCAACAAGAAGAAAGCTGAGGACTTGGCTCTCTATTTCTCAAGTAGAATTTCTGGAACAAAAATATCTACTAAACCTGCTGTCTAAGTGTCAGGCAGGGGGAGAAATAAAGAGAAAAAAGAAAAGTAAGGTATTTTCCTAGTAGTTAAATCTGAATTATTCACAACCTGTTAGACACTTTTTATTCCTTCTGATATAGAAGAATACATTTTCATTTCTCCCCTAAGTCCTAAATGCCAATGCAGTAGAGTTGAACTTTTGGCTGAGAGCTTTCACTGACGCACTCTTACCCTCACCTGAGTCATCAACAGACCCTCCATCTCATTCAGCCACAATCTGGTTTTTACAGCCAGAAGTTATGGTACTTCTCTTCCTGGCTCTGGAAACCTGGACTGGGGTGCATGGAGTGAGGGTGGGACTCCTTGCTCCTCAGGGGAGACCTCCATGGTTGAGATATCCCTCCCAATTTTAAGCCACCACATGTAGTTGTGAGACCAGTCTGTTCTATGTCTCCAACTCTCCTACCCATCTCACTGTGGCTTTTTTAAATTCCTAGTTTTAGAGTCCTACAACTACAGAATGGACTGTAGAGTCCATTCAACTCAATTCTGGGTAGTTCTGAATGATGTTTGATTTGTAGTTTAGTTGTAATTTTGATGCGGTTGTGAGAGGAATCACATAATGCGTTTACCTATAATGCCACCTTGACCAGAAGTCAAGATGTTTTAATTTAGAAAATTGTAAGGAAGGTTCTGGTCTTCTTGGCCAAGTCTTGATGCCCTACAGCCAAAAGAACAGAGCATGTTGTGATTACCAACCTCCATTAAGCCAAGTTGGAAGGGAGTAGGAGGAGCCCCATTAAAGAAGGAAGGTAATCTTCCCAGTGAGAGAAGAGTCCAGGGCAAACAAAGCTACAGATGGGCATGTCCAGAGCAGCTAGGTTCCCACAGCCTGGTGGGAAGGACTTAGGACCTGGCACCAGAACTCCTGAGTTTGAATACAGGTATATCACTTACAAGCCATGTAATCTTGAGCTCAGTTTCCTTGTCTTTTATATAGACATAATGCTTACCTTATATGGATAGTATCCAAGGGAGCTAAGAAAAACTCATTTGATGGGAAGAGCTGCAAAGTATGGTGGCTGACTTTGAAATCTATCAGTTATAAATAGCTAGAAGAGGGTGCATCTAGTTAGGGGCAGGGAAACTGGGTAAGAAGGGGAAAAAGGAATATCCATGGGAGTTAAGGCTGAGACTAGGAGTGGAAAAAGGTGGTCAGTGACATCTGGAATAATTGACCCTTAAGCTAAGGACAGAAAAGTGAGTAGGAATTGACCAGATGAGAGAAGGAAGGGAGCACTTTAAGCAGAGGTAATTACATACAAAGAAATTTTAAAAACTGGGGGAAATGCAGTGTATCAGGATTGCTAAAAGTAGTTCAATGTGGTTACAGCATGAAATGCAAAGAGGGAGCCAGGATGGCAACAGCTGGGCTCAGAGGAAACCAGGGACCCTGCAAGCAGCTCTTCCCAGCCATGCTGAAGAGTTAGGGCTTTATCCAAAGCAACGGGGAGGTGCAGACAGTTTGGGGCAGGGAAGGAGCATGTTCAAATTTACAATTTATGCAAATGAAATACCACTGCTTATCTATTGGGACACCTAAAATTAAAGTCACAGACAATAGTGCATGTCGGCAAAAACGTGGAGCAAATGGAATTCTCATACATTGCTGGTAGAAATGCAATATGGTAGAGCCACTTTGGAAAATAAATGTGGCAGGTTCTTATAAAGTTAAGCACACACTTACCACAGACCCAGAAACCCTACTCCTATATATTTACTCAAGAGAATGAAAACTTACATTCACTCATGAACCTGTACATTAGTGCTTATAGCAGATCTGTTTGTGATAACCCAAACTGGAAATAATCCAAATGTCATTCAACTTATGAATGGCTAAACCAACTGTGATAAATCCATCCACAGCATAGAATACTAATCAGCAATAAAAATTAGTAAAGTACACCATAAATGTCAAATGCAGTAGGCTATGTGCAAGAAGCCAGACACAAAAGCCTACATATTGTATTGTTCCTACATGAAAATCTGGAAGACAAACCCACAGGGACAGAAAACATATCAGGTATTTCCAGGGGTTAAAGGTGGCAGCATGATGGAATTTTAGGGACAATGGAACTGTTCTATATTCTAACTTTGGGGGTGGTTTCATGAATACAGTCATTTGTCAAAACTCATAGACCTTAGAGAAAATACTGCTGTAGGTAATTTTTTAAAAAGTAAAATACTAATGATTGCATATTGGACTGGTCACTCCAGCTACTGGGAAAAGACTGGAGAGGGACATGGCTAGACTCAAAGAAGCTATTTAGTAGACTGGAGCAGGCATCCAAGCTCATGGTTGTGGCCCAAAATTGGAGAATGGCAATAGGAATGAAAAGAGGCAGATCCATCGGAGCAATATTTAGGAGAGGGGCTCAATAGAACTTTGTGAATGGATGAGGAGAGTTGGGATTACAGGGACAGAAAGCCAAGGAGACAGAGGATTTGAGGACAGGTGAGTATCACTGAGTGATTAACTGTGGGACCCAGGTAGGAAGAGAAGTCCCTTGAGAAGGACTAAATGATGAGAAGGGCAAACAGGTCAATCAGCAAGTGTATTGGGATTGACTGAGTAGAACAGTTGACAGGATGGGGTATGGCATCAAAATAGGCCATTGATGTGAGTTATCAGATCTAGAACAAGGGGCAAGAGAGAAGGGTGACTGGAGTTTTCACAGTGCTGTGGTGAACTTTGGATCATGATGCCTTCTGTGGTATGGTAAGAATCTTAAAGGTGGGAAAGATTTCTGGCTCATCTTTGCAATCTTCTCCTACTAGGTGTTCAACACTTAGCTCAATGGTTCTCAATCCTTCATTACACCACGTAGGGGGCTCTTTTAAATCCCCATGCCCAGCTGTACCCTGACTAATTAGCACAGTATCTCTGTGAATGGGACCCAGGCAGTAATACTTTTTAAAGCTCCCTGGGTTATTTCAATGTGCAGCCAATGTTGAGAATCACTGTTATTGCTTAGGGTTTAGCATGTGGTTCTCAACCCTGGCTGCATAGTAAAATCGCCTGGAGAATTTTTAAAATATACAGGTGTCTGGGTCTTTCCCCCAGAGATCCTTTGTTAATTGGTCTGGAATAGGACCCTTGTATCTTATTTTTTTAAAAAGCTCTCCAGATACTTTTAATGGGTGGCTAAGGTTGAGAATCACCAGCCTAGCACACAGAAAGCATCTCAACAAAGGCTTATGACTTCAATTAGTATTTGCATCCTTGTCCTCTTTTCTGGACCATAGACCCAGAATTAACCCAATAACCTGATGCACATGGCCTCCCATGTGTGTTGCAGGTGCATCAAACTCAGTATATCTAAGGCTAAACTCAATCTACAGCCTTTGCAGGTCAATGAGGAAGCTAGCCTTTTTCTGGGAGCTGGACCCAGGTCTGGGGATTGAATGTTATCCTATGGCCAAACACAGAGTGTAAAAGGTAACTGAAGAGAGTTTGGGGATGGTGTGGGCTCATCACTCAAGGTTCAAGGAACTGAAGAATGAAATCCAGTTGGGGTCCAAGACTGTTGAGTTGATAGTCAAAGAAGCAGGGAAATGGGTCCAAGTGAAGGACTTTTGGCCTTATAACATCATTGGCACTTCATGAGTGCTTCAAAAACGCTTTTTGAAAAAAATAAATCAACTGGAAGAAGAGTCTGGAAGAACTGGCATGCAGAGGATGGCAGATTTTACATGAAAAGGTTAGGGGCTTTTGCTAACACAAGGAGTTGTCCATTATAATGTACAGAAGAGCCTTTTGTGGGTTCTTTTGCCACATGGACCTCCTCCTGTTTTTAAGTCACTCCAAGTATGCTGCTACCTTGAGGCTATTGTATTTGCTGTTCCCTTTGTCTGGACTACTCCTCCTCACCCCCAGATATTCACATGGCTCACTAGCCTACTTCAGGTCTTTATTCAAATGCTACCTTCATGCCTACTCCCCTTTCTGGCATTATTTTTCTCTCTAGCATTTATAAGTAGTTAATATACTATATGTTTTACTTAATTATCTAATTATTTGGTGTTTCCCCATTAGCTATAACCTCCCTGCACAGGGATTAGGGCTATTTTGTTCCCCGGCATTTCCAGAGCCTAGAGTAGTGCCTGGCAAGCAGCAGAATCAAATAGATGAATGAAAGTGCAAGTTAAAATTGCACTCTACCCCCAGATTATAACCCAGCAGGCCTGGGTAGGAGCCAGGAATGTACATGTGTACCCGGTGGTTCTAAAGGGAGTGGTAAGAAGCCACACATGAGGAAATATTTCCTATAGAAAAAAAAAAGTTGGTTTTAACTGGATACAACTATCTTGACATCCTGGTAGAGAGCAGGAGGCTGAGGACTCAGGATCCTAGCCATCTATACTTGTTTCTTTCCTGTGCTGAGACATGTCTCACATCTGGTGATTTGGCAGAGGAAAGAGAGTGTATGCAGCAGGCAGGGATGTGGGTGGCCAGCTCCTTGGAAGATGCCTCCCTTTGAGAGCCCAACTGCACTTCTGGGCAAAGTCCCAAGTGGAAGAAACCCAGTTCCTGCATGGGATGGGACCTTCAAGAAGTGGTAACTTGAGATTGGCAGGGACTGAGCTGATACCACTGCAACACTCCTTTTCACTGAAGGGCTGCTCAAATAGCCAGGATCAGCAATGCTGGAAAATGTTTAATAATCGGCTCTAAGAGAAAAAAATGCATGCATGTGTATGCAAACATAAGTTTATTATAGGTTTTACTGATATAAAAAGTGTGTATTACACTATTTGCAAATAATAATAAAATATAAAATACTCTTCATTATAAATTAAACATAGCCAATTAATTCTTTTTAAAAATTGTATTGTGGTTAAAAATACAATGCAAGTGTTGGAAGCAACCTAAATGCCCATCAGTAGATGATTAGATAAAAAAATTATGGTACATTTACACAATGGAATACTACGCAGCAGAAAGAAAAAAAGAACTACTACACTTCACAACAGCATGGATGGAATTGGAGAGCATTATGCTAAGCAAAATAAGCCAGGGGGCGAAAGACAAATACCATTTGATCTCACCTATAAGTGGAACCTAACCAACAAAACAAAGATGAAAGGAAAATAAGACCGGCAACACTGAAAAAAAAAGAAAAAAAGAAACCAACAGAGACAAGAGGGAAGGAGGGAGCGGTGGGTGGGGAAAAGGAAGGGAAGGGGCAAGTCAAGGAACATATAGCAAGGACTCATGGACAAAACCAAAAGGGAAGGATTGAGGGAGGGAGGGAGAGGGGGGCAGGGGAAAGTTGTAGGGGGTAGGTGGAGACAAATGTATTTGAAAAAATAAATAAATTAAAAGATTTTAAAAAATACAATGAAATGTATCCTCTTAACAGATTTTTAAGTATACAATACGGCATTGTTATCTAGGGGCACAATGTTCCATAGCAGATCTCTAGAACTTATTTTGCATAACTGAAACTTGATGCCTACTGATTAAGAACTCCCCATGTCCCCTTCCCCTAGACCCTGGCAACACAATTCTATTCTTTGTCTCCATGATTTTAACCATTTTGAATACCTCATGTAAGTGGAATCATCCAGTATTTGTCCTTCTGTGACTGGCTTAATTTACTTAGCATAATGTCCTCCAGGTTCATCCATGATGTCTTATGTATCCAAACTTCATTTCCTTTTATGGATGAATAATATTCTATTGTATGTCTATGCCACCTGTTCTTTGTCTAGTCATCCACTGATGGAAACTTAGGTTGTTTCCACACCTTGGCTTTTGTGACTAGTGCTTCAGTGAACATGAGAATGTAGATACATCTTTGAGATCCTGATTTCAATTCTTTGGGATAAATATCAGAAACAGGATTGCTGGATCATATGATAACCCCATTTTTAATTTATGGAGGAAATGTACTGTTTTCCATAAAAGTGAAATGATTTATATGCCCACCAACAGGGCACAAGGGTTGCAATTTCTCCATATACTTTCCATTGCTTACTGTCTTTTGATTTTTTTCCTCCTCATCAGTAATTACTTTATTTTTAAAAATTTATTTAGTGAATTTATTGGGGTGACATTGATTAATAAAATTATATAGGTATCAGATGTACTATTCTATAATGCATCATTTGTATATTGTATTGTGTGTTCACCACTTCAAGTCTCCTTCCATCACCATTTATCTTCCCTTTAACCTCTTCTACCTCCCCTCAATCTCTCTTTCCCTCTAGTAATCACTATACTGTTGTCTGTGTCTATGAGTTCTTTTCTTAATTCTTTCACCTTTTTAAGCCAACCCTCCAAACTTCCTCCCCCCTGACAACTGTCCATCTATTTTCTATATCTAAGAGTCTGTTTTTACTTTTTTGTTAAGTTTATTTTGTTCATTAGATTCCACATATAAGTGAAATCATGTGGTACTTGTCTTTGGCTTATCTCACTTAGCGTAATGCTCTCCAGCTCCATCCACACTGTCACAAAGGGTAAGATTCCCTTCTTTTCATATTATTTTTTTATTTCCTTGTAGTATTCTACTTTGTAAATGTACCACAGCTTTTTTATCTACTCACCAACTGATAGGCACTTGGGCTGCTTCCAGATCTTTGCTATTATAAATAACACTGCAATGAACATAGAGGTGCATACACACTTTCAAGTCAGTGTTTCAGGTTTTTTGGATAAATTCCTAGAAGTGGAATCACTGGGTCATAAGGTAGTTTCATTTTTAATTTTGTGAGGTATGCAACCACTATGGAAAACTCCATACTGTTTTCCATAGTGACTGTACCATCCTGCATTCCCACTGATGTGTGTGAGGGTTCCCTTTTCTCCACATCCTCACTGGTACTTGTTGTTTGTTGATTTATTGGTGATAGCCATTCTGACAGGTATCAGGCAATATCTCACTATGGTTTTACTTTGCATTTTCTGACGATTAGTGATGTTGAGCATATTTTGATATGTCTGTTGGACATCTGTATGTCCTGATTGGAGAAGTGTCTATTCAGGTTCTTTGCCCATTTAAAAAATATATTTTATTGATTATGCTATTGCAGTTGTTCCAATTTTTCCCGCTTTCTGCCCTTCTGCGCAGTACTCTCCAGAAGTTCCCCGACTTAGTTCATGTCCATGGGTCATGCATATAAGTTCTTTGTTTACTCCATTTCCTATACTGTTCTTAACATCCCCCTGTCTATTTTGTACCTACCAATTGGTACTTCTTAATACCTGCACCTTTTCCCTATGCTCCCCATCTCCCCTCCTAGCTGATAACCTTCCAGGTGATCTCAATATCTATGATTGATTCTGTTCCAGTTCTGCTTGTTTGCTTACTTTGTTTTTTAGATTCAGTTGTTGAGAGTTATGCATTTCTTGCCATTTGAATGATTGTAGTTTTGATCTTCTTTTTCTTATATACCTTTAAAATTTCATATAATATTGGCTCGGTGATGATGAACTCCTTTAGTTTTACCTTTTCTGGGAAACACTTTATCTGCCCTTCAGTTCTAAATGATAGCTTTGTTCCATAGAGTGCTCTAGATTGTAGGTCCTTGTTCTCATCACTTTCAATATTTCTTGCTAGTCCCTTCTAGCCTGTGAAGTATCTTTTGAGAAATCAGCTGACAGTCTTATGGGGACTCCTTTGTAGATAACTCCCTGCTTTTCTCATACTGCTTTTAAGATTCTCTCTTTATCTTTAACTTTTGACATTTTAATTATGATGTGTTTGGTGAGAACCTCTTTGGGTCCAACTTGTTTGGGACTTTCTGTGCTTCCTGGACTTGTATGTCTATTTCCTTTACCAAATTAGGGAAGTTTTCTATCATTATTTTTTCAAATAAATTATCAGCTTTTTTTATTTAATTTTTTATTTTTTATATATTTTTATTGATTATGCTATTACAGTTGTCCCACTTTTCCCCCTCCCTTTATTCCCCTTCACCCTGAACCCACCCCTCCCACCAGCATTGCCATGCCCTAGGTTCATGTCCATGGGTCATACATATAAATTCTTTGGCTTCTCTATTTCCTACACTATTCTTAATATCACCCTGTCTATTTTTTACCTACTATTTATTCTTCTTATTCCCTGTACCTTTCCTCCCATCCTTTCCCCTCCCCCTCCCCTCTGATCTCCATTTCTGTGATTCTGTTCTTGTTCTACTTGTTTGCTTAGTTCTTTTTTTACAGGTTTACTTGTTGATAGTTGTGAGTTTGTTGTCATTTTACTGGTAATGGTTTCTGATCTTCTTCTTTTTCTTAAATAAGTCCCTTTAACATTTCATATAATAAGGCCTTGGTGATGATGAACTCCTTTAACTTGACCTTATCTGGGAAGCACTTTATCTGCCCTTCCATTCTAAATATAGCTTTGTTGGAGAGAGTAATCTTGGATGTAGGTTCTTGCCTCTCATAACTTTGAATACTTCTTCCAAGTCCCTTCTTACCTGCAAGGTTTCTTTTAGAAATACACTGATAGTCTTACAGGAACTCCTTTGTAGGTAACCATCTCCTTTTCTCTGGCTGCTTTTAAGATTCTCTCCTTATCTTTAATCTTGGGTAACTTAATTAAAAGATGTGTCTTGGTGTGTGCTCCCTTGGGCCCAACTTCTTTGGGACTCTCTGAGCTTTCTGGATCTCCTGGAAGTCTATTTCCTTGGCCAGATTGGGAAAGTTCTCCTTCATTATTTTTTGAAATAAGTTTTCAATTTCTTGCTATTCCTCTTTGCCTTCTGGCACCCCTATATTTCGATGTTGGAATATTTAAAGTTGTCCCAGAGGTTCCTCACCCTCTCCTCATTTTTTTTAGTTCTTGTTTCTTCATTCTGTTCTGGTTGAATTTTTATCTCTTCCTTCTGCTCCAAATCATTGATTTGAGTCCCAGTTTCCTTCACTCTACTGTTGGGTCTGTGTATTTTTCTTTATTTCACTTTGCATAGCCTTCCCTTTTTCCTCCATTTTGTGTCCATACTCAACCAATTCAGTGAGCATCCCAATTACCAGTGTTTTGAACTGTGCATCTGCTAGGTTTGCTATATCTTCATTGCTTAGTTCTATTTTTGGAACTTTGATCTGTTCTTTCAATGGGCCATATTTCTTTGTCTCGGTGCACCTGTTACATATGAAGGGGTGGAGCCTTAGGTATTCTCCAGGGTGGGGCAAGCTAGGTTGCTGCGTTCTGACACTGTACATGGGGGAGAAGGAACAATGTTGCTTGCTCAGCTCTCGGCTGGCTTCCAGTCACTTTCCCTGCTACCCACAAGCAAATTAGGCCCTTCTGGTGCTTGTTCCCAGTCATTGGGTTTGTGTACATTCTAGGACCCCGTGGATCTCTCCAATGAACTCTCCTGTGAGGCTGGGAGTTTCTCCCACTGCCACATCCCCCACAGATTTTTACAGCCAGAAGTCTTGAGGCTTTCTTTTCCCACACTGGAACCCTGGGTTGTGCAGTCTCTTTGGCTCCCCAGCTGTCCCTCCCAGTGTATCTGCATGCAGATTTGGGACTTACTGGTCTGCCAGCAGCCTCCTCGCCCACCTGGTCTTCCAGCTGCTACCTTGCCACATGTCTTCTCTGCCCAGCACCCATCCCCGTCCCTCCTACTGGTCTGGATGAATGTTTCTTCTTTAACTCCTTGGTTGTCGGACTTCCATACAGTTTGATTTTCTGGCAGTTCTGGTTATTTTTGTTTTTAAATTTGTTGTTGTCCTTCCTTTGGTTGTGCAAGGAGGCAAAGTGTATCTACCTACACCTCCGTCTTGGCCTGAGTCCTTAGTTTTCAATTTCTTGCCCTTCCTCTTCTCCTTCTGGCACATTTGGAGATGTCCAAGATGCTCTATAGTTTATCCCCATTTTTTCAAATTCTTTTTTCTTCTTGGTGTTCTGATTGAATGATTTTTTTCTTCCTTTTGTTCCTAATTATTGATTTAGTGTTTGGCTTTATCCCTTCCACCACTGATTTTCTGTAGATTTTTCTTTATTTCACTTAATGTAATCTTCATTTCTGCCTGTTTTTTTTTTTATGCTGTTGCAGTACCCAAAGAGTTCTTTGAATGTCCTGATAACCAGTGTTTTGAACTCTGCATAGTGTGGCTCATTGTAGAAAAGTGCACCTGTAAGTTGCATGGGGTGGAAACTTAGGTAATCACCAGGGCGGGCAACCTGTGTCACCACTCTATGGCTGTATAGGAGAGGGCTCAGAGAGGGCCCGATGTTGTTACCTGGCCTCTGGAGGAGACTCTCTCCCAATACTCGCCCTGTTGCCAGTCTTCACTATATCCACATATGCTACTGGTGCTCTCCCAGCTATTGCCCTGGTGCTGAATCCCAGAGGTGTGGGTCTGCATGAGTCCTAAAAGGGCGGGCCCTTTAAGAGGAATCTCCTTGGAATCCTGAAGTTTCTTCTGCTACCCCAACCCCCACTAATTTTTATAACCAGAAATTGTGGGGACTTATCATCCTGGCACTGGATCCCTGAGCCTGGGTGGTCTGGCCTGATGCTGGAATCCCTTTATCCCAGGGTGTCCCTCCCAACTTCTATCCACCACACGTGAATGTGGAGCCCCTCTCTGTGCCTCTCCAAGCCTCTCCACCTAGCCACATCTCCCTGCACATTTCTGCATTTCTACCCTTCCTACCTATCTGTATGAATGTAGCTTTTTAAAATCCTTGGTTGTTGCATTTACATACAGCTCAATTTTCTGACAAATTTGGATGATATTTGCTTTGTAGTCTAGTTGTAAATTTTGCTGTAGTTGTATGAGGAGGTGAAACATATTTTCCTATCCTTTCCTTTCCTCCATCTTGACAGGAAAGTCCCTTTGCCCATTTTCAAATTGGATTGCTTTCTGGGGGGTTAAGTTGTATAAGTTTTTAATAAATTTTGGATATTAACCTCTTATCAGGTGTATTAATGGTGAACATGTTCTTCTATTTGGTGGGCTGTCTTTTAATTTTGTTGATGGTTTCCTTTTCTGTGCAAAGGCTTTTTAGTTGCCTAGTTGCATTTGTTCATTTTTTTTTCTTGTTTCTCTTGCCCAAGGAGATATATCAGGAAAAATGTTACTACAAGAGATGTCCAAGATATAAGTGCCTACGTTTTCTTCTAGGATTTTTATGTTTACAAGTCTAACATTTAAGTCTTTAATCCATTTTGAGTTTATTCTTGTGTATGGGGTGAGAAGGTGGTCTCAGTTCACTTTTGTGCATGTATCTGTCCAAATTTACCAACACCATTTATTGAATAGATTATCTTTACATCATTGTATGTTCTTGCCTCCTTTGTCAAAAATTAATTGACCATAAAAGTGTGCGTTTATTTCTGGTCTCTCTATTCTGTTACATTGGGCCACGTGTCTGTTTTTACATCAATACCATGCTGTTTTGATTACTATGGGCTTGTAGTATAGTTTTGATATCTGGTAGCATGATTTCTCCAACTTCGTTCTTCTTTCTGAAGATTGTTGTGGCTATTCAGAGTCTTTTGTGGTTCCATATAAATTTTTGGATTATTTGTTCTGGTTCTATGAAATATGTCATTAGTATCTTGATAGGAATTGAGTTGAACCTATAGATTGCATTTGGTAGTATAGACATTTTAATGATGTTAATTATTCCTATCCATGAACGCAGTATATACTTCTACTTAATTGTATCCTCTTCAATTTCTTTAGTGTTGTCTCCCAGGTCTTTTCTAACTACAAGTCTTTTACATCCTTGGTTAAATTTACTCCCAGGTGTTTTTTTTAATAAAAGTGTAATTAGGATTGTTTTCTTAGTTTCCTTTTATTATTGGAAATAAAAATGTAACTGATTTCTGGATATTTAGTTTGTATCCTACTATTTTACTGAATTCATTTATCAGTTCTAGTAGGTTTTTTTTGGTGTAATCTTTAAAGTTCTCTATATACAATATTATGTTGCCTGCAAATAATGCCAGTTTTTCTTCTTCCTTTCCAAATTGGATACTTTTTATTTCTTCATCTTGTCTGATTGCTGTGGATAAGACTTTCAGTATTATGTTAAATAAGAGGGATGAAAATAGATATTCCTATCTGGTTTCTGATCATAAGGGAAACACTTGTAGTTTTTGCCCATTTAGTGATGTTGGCTGTTGCTTTGTCATATATGGTCTTTATCACATTGAGTTATGTTACCTCTATTCCCACTTTGCTGAGAGTTTTTTTCACAAATGGATACTGGATTTTAACAAAAGCATTTTCTGCATCTATTGATATATTCATGTGGCTTTGTTTTTCATTTTGTTTATGTGGTGTATCATGTTTGTTGATTTGTAACAAACTTGCATCCTCTAAATAAAGCCCACTTACTCATGGTATGTGATCTTTTTAATGTATTGCTCAATCTAGTTTGCTAATATTTTGTTGTGGATTTTAGTACCTATGTTTATCAGGGATATTGGCCTATAATTTTTTTTCTTTGTAGGGTCTTTATCTGGTTTTGGAATTTATCTTGCCTCATAAAATGAGCTTGGGGGCCTTCCCTCCTCTTGAAATTTTTGGAATAGTTTGAGGATAGGTGTTAGATTTTCTAATTCTTGCTGGTATGGTTGTGAAAGATTATATGTTTCTAGGAACTGATCCATTTCATTCTGATTGTCCAATTTGTTGGCATATATTTGTTCGTAATATTTTCTTACAATCATTTGTATTTCTTTGACGTCAGTTGTTACTTCTCCTCTTTCATGTCTGATTTTGTTTGTTTTTGGTCCTCTCTTTTTTTCCTTGATGAGTTTGGTTAAAGGTTTGTCAGTCTTGTTTATCTTTTCAAAGAACCAGATCTTGGTTTCATTGATCTTTATATTGTTTTTCTAGACTCCATTTTGTTTATTTTTGCTGTGCTCTTTATTATTTTCTTTCTTCTACTTACTTTGGACTTTTGTTTGTTGTCCTTTCTCTAGTTCACTTAAATGTAAAGTTAAATCATTTATTTGAGATTTTTCTCGTTTCTTGAGAAAGGCCTGTGATGCTATGTATTTCTCTCTTAGGACTGCTTTTGCGGTTCCCATAGATTTGGGGTTGTGGTGTGTTCTTTTTTGTTTGTTTTTAAGGTATCTTTTGATTTCTTCTTTGATCTCACTGAAAACTTATTCATTGGTTAGTAATGTGTTATTTAGCCTCCATATCTTTGTGTGTTTTTCAGGGGTTTTTTTGTGATTTATTTCCAGTTTCATACCATGTGGTCAGAGAAAATGCTTGATATGATTTTGATCATCTCAAATTTATTGAGGTTTGTTTTATGTTTCAACATGAGGTCTGTCCTCAAAAATATTCCATGGGCACTACAAAATAATGTATATTTTGCTGCTTTTGGGTGAAATGCTTTGAAGATATCAATTAAATCCATTTGTTCTCATGTGTTATTTAAAGCAGGTGTTCTCAATCTCCCTTCTCCCAGTCCATGGATGCTGCTCATATTACTTCCTGAGCTCTGCCTCCTGTCTCTCACCGACCTTCCCTGGCCTGAGCCCTGTCTCCTGTCTCCCCTCAACCCCTGACCCCAGTCCATGGAAAAATTGTCTTCCATGAAACCAGCCATTGGTGTCAAAAAGGTTGGGGGCAGCTAATTTAAGGCTGCTGTGTCCTTGTTGATTTTCTGCCTGGAAGATCTTTCCATTGATGTCAATGGGGTGTTAATAATCCCCTATTATGATTGTATTACTGTGGATTTCCCCCTTTATGTCCATCAAGATTTGCTTTATATATTTAGAAATTCCTATGTTGGGTGCATAAATGTTTACTAGGTTTATACCCTCTTCTTAGATTGTTCCCTCTATTACTATGTAGTGTCCTTTTTTCTTATTTAGCCTTTGTTTTAAAGTCTATTTTGTCAGATATGTATTGCTACCCAGCTTTTATTTTTCTTTCCATTTGCATGAAATATATTGTTTCATCCTTTTACTTTTATTTTGTGTGTCTCTTTTGTTTTGGGGTGGGTCTCGTGAAGATGGCATATATATGGGTTTTGTTTTCTTATCCATTTAGCTACCCTATGTCTTTTGATTGGAGGATGTAAGCCTTTTAGATTTAAAGTTGTTATTGATAGGTATGTATTTATTGCCATTTTATTCTTTAACTATGTTCTTCTGTTTTCTTCTTCTTCTCCTTCTCCTTCTCCTCCTCCTTCTTCCCCTTCCTTCTCCCCCTTGCTTCTCCCCCTTCTCCTTCTCATCCTCCTTCTCCTTCTCTTCTTCTTCCTTCTTCCTCTTCAAAAGGCCCTTAGACATTTCTTGTAATACTGATTTGGTGTTAATGAACTCCTTTACTTTTTTTCTTGTCTTGGAAGCCCTTAGTTTCTCCTTAATTTTTAACCTGTTGGTTAAAGTAGTCCTGATTGTAGGTCTTTGCTTTTCATCACTTTGAATATTTCACCCCAATCCCTTTTGAAATGAAATGTTTCTGATGAGAAATAAGCTGCCAATCTTATAGGACCTCCCTTGCAGGTAACTGTCTTTCTCTTGCTGCTCTAAGATTCTCTCTGTATCTTTAACCTTTGCCATTTTAATTATGATGTGTCTTGGTGTGGGCCTCTTTGGGTTCATCTTGTTTGGGACTCTGAACTTTCTAGACTTGTGTGTCTTTTTCCTTCACCAGGTTTGGGAAGTTTTTGGCCATTATTTCTTTAAATATGTTCTCAAATCCTTGCTCTCTCTCTCTCTATTCTCCTTCTGGTACCCCTATTATGTGGGCATTGTTATGCTTCATGTTGTCCCAAAGGTTTCTTAAACTACCCTCATTCTTTTAAATTCTTTTTTTCCCCTTGTCTTCCAAATTGCTGATTTAATTCTCTGCTTCATCCAACCTACTGTTTATTTCTTCCAGGGTATTCTTCATTTGTAACTGGTTCTTTTTTATGATTTCTATGTCCTTTTTTATGTTGTTATAGTTCTCAGTAAGTTTCTTGTAGTTCTTACTAAATTCCTTGAACATCCTTATAATCAGTTTTGAACTCTATATCTGATAATTTTCTTGACTTCATTTCATTTAGCACTTTTTCTGGAGATTTCTCCTGTTCTTTCATTTGAGACCTGTTTCTTTTACTCCCTGTTTTGGCTGCCTCTTTGTGTTTGTTTCTGTGTATTAGGTTAGGTTGCTTTTGTTGTCAGGGTGAGGCAAGCAGAGTTTATCAGGCCCAAACATACCAAGATTTGGCTTACTGAAGGAAGGGCTCTGCATTAGTCAAGCATGTGAGGGAAAGGAAGTCTTTGCCCTAGAGCCACACACCTCAATCTGTCCCAGATTCTGTCCAAAGCCTGATTGCAACAGGGTCAATCAACATTACTCCAGTTGCCAGGAGGCAGAAAGGTGGGGCTAGTCAATCTCTTATGAGGGAAGGGAGGGGCTGGTCAGGTTTGGGGATGTTAGGAGGAATGGCCCACATCCCAGAGCCATACAACTCTGTCTGTTCTGGATTCTGTCCAAACCTCGGCAGGACACAGACACCAGGAATCAGGAACGTGGAATCAGTGGGAACCCAGAGAGTGGGGCTAGTGGATTTCTCATGATGGGGAGGCAGCAACCAAGTTTACAGGAAGGTGAGGGGATTGGCCCACACCCCAAAGCCACAATCTCAGTCACTGTCACTACTGAGTCTGCCCAGACCTCTACACTCTGGCCCAGGCAGCTGACTCCTAGGCAAGGCATAAGCTCCCCGCAGAACTGGGCAGCAGGGAATCCAGAGGTTGGAGCTATTGCATTTTCCTAGGCTGATGCCATATGGAGGGGAGTGTTCTACCCAAAAAAACTGGCATCTGCAAAGTGAGAGCAGAGCTCAGCTCAGGGATCCTGGTGGCTCTCCCTTCAGCATTTTCCCCAGAGCTGCAAACCCCAGTCTCCCCTCACACAACTCTAGGCTGCTCCGCTCTCCCTCCACTGGAGCCCAGGGTGAGTGGCTGTGAATGAGATTTTGTGTGTTGCTCCTTTAAGAGCATGCCTGTGTCCTTAGCAGACTCCTGCCTCTCCCTGGTGACAAGATCCCCCCAGATTTTCACAGCCAGATGTTACATGGCGCCTCTTCTGGGCTCTGCTGCTCTGGGCTGGAGAGACCAGTTTGGGGTGAGACCCCACACTTCTCTGGGGGAACCCCCACAGCTGAGATATCTATCCAGAATCTCTTCTGTGACCCATGGGAGCAGGGCCAGCCATCTACATATCTTTACCCTTCCTACTAGTCTCAATGTGGCTTCTTCTGTAAAGTGTTGGTTATAAGACTTCTCAGTTAATCTTCCATTGGTTTTTCAGATTGATTATTCTATAATTTCATTGTAATTCCTGTTTGGTTCTGGGAGGATGTGAATGTACCTTCTACCTACTTCACCAGCATTTTGGGTTCCCTGTGCTCTATCTTTTGATTTTTTTATAATAGCCTCACTAGTGTGAGGTGATATCTCATTGTGGTTTTGATTTACATTTCCCTGATGATGAGTGATACTGAGCATCTTTCTTTTTTGTTTGCTTTCCCTCTTGCCTTCCCCTCTTTGAGGCATGGCTAGAAATATGCATTGGGTTGGGGGAATCCTCCTTTTGCCTGAGAGATTACATGAGAGGATATGTGCTTACAGTGTGAACTTCCAGGGAAACCCCATTTTTTCCAGGATAGGTTTGTGCTTTGGACCTGGGCAGGGACTGTGTTATCTTATTTGTTTTGTCTATCTTCTCAATCTGTGCTGTGTAACACTGTAATCAGCAACCATAGGCAGGTACATAAATTAAAATTAACTAAAATTTAATTTAATTTGAAATTCAGTTTCTCAGTTCCAGTCACTACATTTCAAATGCCCAATGGCACTTATGCTGAGAGCCCTATATCAATGTTTTTCACCATTTTTCCACTATTGCTTCCCCAAAGAGCCTTTTTAGATGATCTTTCCTAGTTACCATCCCCCACCCAGGAAATTTTAATAACACAGGTGTACTGTATATCTGTTTATGTACTGTATGCATATCTGTACTTCAAACATAAAAACAGAAAATTGGTCCTTTAACCAGGAATCAACTTTTGCCCCCTTGGAGACAATATCACCTCCATCAAGAAGGTAGGTGCTATATGAACCAGGGCTGAGATTAGGGTTAGACACCTAAGGTTCAATTTTTTTAATAAAAATTTTTTTTGCTATTTTAATTACAGTTGACACAAATTATATTAGTTTCAGGTATATAACACAGTGATCAGATATTTATATACTTTACAAAATAATCACCCCAATAAGTGTAGTAACCATCTGACACCATACATAGTTATTATAATATTATTTAACTATACCTTAAGTTCAAAATTTAAGGCCTTCACTCCCAGGGCCTTGTAAGTGGAGGGCTGACAGCTGAAAGTAAGAGCCGCCTCAAATTTTGTACCCTACCTGCCTCACTTGCATCACCCTATTCCCAGCCCTGATATGAACATTTCCTCCATCACAGAATTTTCTATAATATTAGAAGTTTGGAAAAGTGGAATCAAAAGAGGCATTTGGAGAAACTCCACTTGGAAGAGGTGCACATGAGTGGTTCTCAACCCTGGCTGCACATTAGAATCCTGATGAGCTTCAAAATTCCTGACACCTAGGCCCTTCCCCAGGTGCAACAAGTCTGAATCTCTGGGGTGGGTCCTGACCAGGGGGGCCGTTTCAGTGCCCAGGTGATTCTGCTATTAGGTCTGGGCTGAGAGTCTCTGCTGTGAGTGAGGGATGATGAACGCAAGTTGCAGGCAGTGACATACAAGGAGGAGATCCCTGCTGGCTATATGTAAGCAGAAGTAAGAAAGGACCTTGGATTACTCTGTGGGAACAAGGAATTAAGGTGATAAAGGAAGATTTGTAGTGTGAAAAATGTGGAGTAGCGACTCATCTAGGGAATTTTATGTCATGGTGCTGCATGGTTTGGACCTTGTTTATGTTAAACACAGTCTGGACACTGTCACTGATCATCCAGATGATAATTAACCCAGAGAGGCTCCCAGGTCCTGCCAATAGTGTGGGCTTGGGGTTAATTTATTCACTTCCTAACCTTGGTCAGCTGTTTCTGAGGCCAATGCCAAAAAGATATTTTTAAAGGGCTTGTGAGCCCTGAGCAGTATAGCTCAGTTGGTTGGGCATTGTTCCACAAATCAAAGGGTCACCAGTTTGATTCCTGGTCAGGGCACATATCTGTGTTGAGGTTCGGTCCCTGAATGGGGTGTGTACAAGAGGCAACCAATCCATGTTTCTCTCTCACATCTATGTTTCTCTCCCCCTGGCCCCCCTGCTTTCTTCCAGTCTCTCTGAAAATAAATAAAATCTTGAAAAATAATAAAGGGTCACTCTTCTTTGGTCCCAAATCGATAGCAGGGAGAAATTATGATGCCAGAAGTCATGGGCAGGACTTTACCTCCTCTCATGGGGAACCAAAGCAACATCACCCTTAGCTGTCCATAGTCTGGTTGTCAAACTAACTCCAGTTTAAAGAAGAGCAAACTATGGAAGGGATATTGGAATTCTAAGTGCTGCCAACCATCATCCTTATTCCAGGCCCACCTCAACACATGCACACATACACACACACACACACACACACACACACACACTCACACACACATCAAGAGGATTAGTTTTATGTGCTACAGTCACCACCTTATCTGGGAATATATTCTAAGACTCCCAGTGGATGCCTAAAACTGTAGATAGTACCAAACCTTATATGTACTGTGTTTTTACCTATACATACATATCTATAATAAACTTTAATTTATAAATTAGGCACAGCAAGAGATTAACAATAACAACAATAAAATAGCAACTTATAACAATATACTGTAATAAAAGTTAGGTAAATGTTGATTCCCCTTTTGGGAATCAACACCAAGACCCCTCAATGAAGTCTTGGTACTGTAACTGCACAGAAACCTAATTTTCTTTAATGTGGCCTTATTTTTTTCCCCTTTGACTCAAACTTCCCTTTGACTCTTACTCACCCACTTCCCTCTCCCTTGCTTAATCATTAAGCCCTCAAGACAATGAGGTTCTGGTAAGCATCCAGTAGTCTTAGGAATAAGGTCCTGGGTCTATTGATGACAGAAACAGTTTTTAATCAAGCTAAAGACAATATCTTGGCCTCAGTTGTGTTTTAGGTCTGGAACCAGAGCTAAATACATCGTTGCAAATCCTTGCAAAGTTGGACAGGACAACTCCATGGCTGACATCAAGACCACAAGCAGTGATCGATGACCCCCACCCTAGCACAAACCAATCAGTAGGGACCATAACCCTTCAGTCACCATGATTAATAATTTTTGCCCTATATAATCTATCCCATGGAAGCCATTGGAGAGTCAGAATTTTGAGCATTAGTTAGCTACCTGTGACTCAGGGCATGGCGCCATCTCCTTAATAAACCCTTACTTTCTTAGTTGCAAACTCCTGTTCATGTGTTATTGGGCTTTGATGTGCGCAGGCAAACAACCCTTTTTAGTCTGGTAACAGAACAAGCCCAATGCTTTCTGACGAAACATGTTGCCTTGTATCAGAAGACATTTTCTGTTCATGTCTTCTACCCACAAATTTAATGCTTTTTCCATCTTAACTAAGCACTTATCACACACCATGGCTGTAACTTTTGTAGTTGAGGTACAACAGCAAAGCTCGAATGAATTTCCTTTTTCTTCATAATTTCATGGATAAAAGATTCATTCTAATTGTAGATCTGAACAACCTCAGTATACCTTCATTTTTTTTACTTTCCTTATGAAGTTAAGAACTTTTACCTCTTCACTTAAAGAAAGCTCTGTCTGGCCTCTCTTTGTCATATGTGAACAGCCAGCTCACTACTCTTGCACTTTGGGATCATAAAGTAAAATAAAGGTTACTTGAAAACAAGCACTGTGATACGAAGGCAGCCAATCTTATAATGAAAGGGCTAAGTGACTAATAAGCAGGGACTGGAAACAGCATGGATATGGGGACAAAGGGATGAGTCACACCTGGGCGAGACTGAACCGGACTTGCGAGATTTCAACACAATTCTTAGGAGGCAAGGAATGTAAAACTTATAAATTGTTTACTTCTGGAATTTTCCACATAATATTTTCAGACAATTGACTTCAAGTAGCTGGAACCAAGAAAAACAAAACCACTGATGAAAGTAGAGGACTGTAATAGACATAATATGAGTATGCCATATTTTATGTAACAGTTAACCTTTGTCATAGTTTTTTAACTGGGACCTTGTTCAGTTCAATCACTTGTTTCTTCCAGAAATACTTTATAAAACAGAAATCTGATCATTTTACTCTTCTGCTTTAAAATATTAGTGTGATGTGATTAAGGAGATTCTAGAATATGGCAAATGAGTGAATACTCCCAATTCCTCCCCTTTAAAATCAGCTCTTAGAACAACATAAACATCAAAATAAGAGTTTTGATGGAAACTAGAGTCACACTGAAAGCTCCAGAGGAGAGACTGATGTGAGACTTCCTCCCTTGGACTAAGGCAAAGATGTGATGACTCCCTGGAGTAGAGATGAATGGTAGACACTGATCTCTGGGTGTCCTTGATGGGAACTGCTCCATCTTTCTGACCCCAGGAGACCTGAAGCAGAAATATGTAGTTGGTCTGATTTCATCTTAGTTTAAGTGACTGAAAGAAAACCATCTGTCCCTGTGATTGAAAGAAAACCACTGGACTCAGAGGTATGAGATTACAGTCCCCAGTGGAGGTAAGAGCATTTATGGACCCATCTCACCAACATGCAAAAAAGAAAGCTATTTCAAAATGATAATGATTATTGAGAGTTGGGAAGATGACAGCATAGGTAAACACAGTTCACCTTCTTGTACAACCACATCAAATTTTTTTTTCTTTTCAAGCATTTATTTATTTATTTATTTTTTCAATATACATATTTTCTTTTCTCTTTTAAAAAAATACATTTGTCTCTGCCTCCCCCCCCCCCCCACCACTCTCCCTTGCTCCCTCTCTCCTTCCCTCCCTCAGCTCATCCTCTTTGGTTTTGTCCATGAGTCCTTGCTATATGTTCCTTGACTTTCCCCTTCCCTTCCCTTTCCCTGTCCCCCCCTCCCTCCGTCCCTCTTGTCTCTGTTGGTTTCTTTTCCTTTCAGTGTTGCTGGTCATATTTTCCTTGCATCTTTGTATTGTTGGTTATGTTCCGCTTATAGGTGAGATCATATGGCATTTGTCTTTCGCCCCCTGGCTTATTTCGCTTAGCATAATGCTCTCCAGTTCCATCCATGCTGTCGCAAAGTTTAGTAGTTCTTTTTTCCTTTCTGCTGCGTAGTATTCCATTGTGTATATGTACCATTATTTTTTGATCCAATCATCTACTGATGGGCATTTAGGTTGCTTCCAACACTTGGCTATTGTAAATTGTGCTGCTATGAACATTGGGGTGCATAGGTTCTTTTGAGTTAGCGTTTTGGTGTTCTTAGGGTATAGTCCCAGCAGGGGAATCACGGGATCAAAAGGCAGTTCCATTTCCAGCTTTTTGAGGAAATTCCACACTGCTTTCCACAGTGGCTGCACCAGTCTGCATTCCCACCAACAGTGTACTAGGGTTCCCTTTTCTCCACAGCCTTGCCAGCACCGGTTGTTTGTTGATCTGTTTATGATGGCCATTTTGACTGGTGTGAGGTGGTACCTCATGGTGGTTTTGATCTGCATTTCTCTGATGGCTAGTGATGCTGAGCATCCTTTCAAATGCCTCTGAGCCCTCTGTATCTCCTCCTTGGAAAAGCATCTGCCCAGGTCCTTTGCCCATTTTTTGATTGGATCATTTGTCTTCTTGGAGTGGAGTTGAGTGAGTTCTTTATATATCTTGGAGATCAAACCTCTATCTGATGTATCATTAGCGAAATTTTAACTAAATTACAGAAAAACCATTATTCAGAACCACCAGAAATTGAGCTGAATGGAAGTTCTACAACTACAGAATTAAAGAAGAAACAACATTAAGACTGGTATGACGGGCAGAGATGAGGAATGAGCTGGTTTCACACCTACATGTGTTGGATAAAAATTGGGAGGGATACTTCGGGAGCAAGGGGTCCCAGCCCCACACTAGGCCACTCAGCCCAAGGTTCCAGTGGCAGGAAGATAAGCCCCCACAACTTCTGGCTGTAAAAATCAGTGGGGATTGAGGCTGTGGGAGAGAGAAACTTCTGGAGCCCCAGGCAGTTCTGAAAGGGCCCATGCACATACTTACTTGGACTCACTCCCTCTGAGATCCAGCACCAGGGCAGCAGCTTAAAAATCACAAGAGACATATGGGGAGGAACTGAAGTGTCTAGTATCAGAACAAGAGCAGGGGGGCAGCTTTCTCCAAAAAACAAGTGCTGGCAGAGGCCATTGTTCCTTTTCTGAGCCATCCCCCCCAACAAAGAGCCGGCAGTTGGGTGCTTTATCTGAGACTCCATTAACCTGGCTCACACTGTTTGCTTCACCATGAGGCTCTGCCTCACTTAACTTTTGGGCCTACCAAAGCTGTTTTCAGTGGCTTTTTTTATATGAATGGCTTGTCTTGGCTCATACTTCATCTTTTCCTAAATTGCCGCAAACAAGCAGTATCTGGCCTCAGAAAGACCCATACCTGTTGCTACAGGCCCAGTACTAGCAACAGCTGGCTTTGTTCACAGCTTGATCTTGGTTGGGCATCTCCAAGCCCAGCACAAGTAGCAGCCATCTGCAGATCACTTAGTAGTTGACTGGTGGCTCAGAACAGAACATAGGCAGTGGCTAACTTTGGCCTGCACTTCCCAGGAGGCCCCAGAGCCTGCACACCTAGTAGACAGCTACAGATCACATCAGAGCACCACCACCCACCCATCTCCATAAGTGACACACTCAAGGGGTAGACCCAGAGGGCACAAGAGCACTGCTGAAGTAAGTCCAGTTCTGTGGAGTGGGCCACAGCACAGCTGATCCTCCACAGTGGTCAGAAGTTGGTGGTCAGTGGTCATAGGCAGTCCTTGCAGCTGATTGGCCTGAGTAAATCCCTCCCATTGACCTGCCAACAGAAATCAAAGCTCAACTACAAGAGGAGGGTGTACACAGCCTACATGGTGGGCACACCTCAAACATCCAGCTTGGGTGATAGAGGAGGCTGTGCCACTGGATCCTACAGGACACCTGTTACATTAGGCCACTCTACCAAGCCAGAAAGTCATAGGAGCTCTACCTAATACATTGAAATGAACACAGGGAGACTTCCAAAATGAGGTAACAAAGAAACATGGCCCAAATGAAAGAACAGAACAAAACTCCAGAAAAAGAACTAAATGAAATGGTGACAAGCCATCTACTAGATGCAGAGTTCAAAACACTGGTTATAAGGATACTCAGTGAACTTAGGGAAAGAGCAGATGAACTCAGAGAAAACTTCAATAGCTTAAAAAGCCATAAAAGTCATAAGAGAGAACCAGTCAGAAATGAAGAATACACTAACTGAAATGAAGAACAATGTACAGGAAATCCACAACAGAGTGGGTGAAGCTGAGAATCAAATCAGTGATTTGGAATACAAAGAAGCCAAAAACACCTAATCATAATAGCAAGAAAAAAAAGAATCCAAAAAAAAAATCAGGATAATGTAAGGAGTCTCTGGGACAACTTCAAGTGTACCTTCCGCCACCCCCAACATTCTCATCATGGGGGTGGTGGAAGGAGAAAACAGAGAGTGAGAAATTAAAAACCTATTTGAAAAAAGAATGACAGAAATCTTCCCTAACTTCGTGAAGGAAATGGACATACAGGTCCGGGAAGTACAGAGAGTCTCAAGCAAGTTAAACCCAAAGAGGTCTATACCAAGACACATCATAATTAAAATACCAGTGACTAAAAACAGAGAGGGAATCTTAAAAGCAGCAAGAGAAAAGCAGTTAGTTACCTACAAGGGAGCTATCATAAGACTGTTAGCTGATTTCTCAAAAGAAACTTCTGCCATGCTAGAAGGGACTGGCAAGAAGTATTCAAAGTGATGAAAAGCAAGGACCTACAGCCAAGATTACTTTACACAGCAAAGCTATCATTTAGAATTGAAGGGCAGATAAAGAGCTTCTAGGACAAGAAAAAGCTAAAGGAGTTGATCATCACTAAACCAGTATTACATGAAATGTTAAAAGTTCTTCTTTAAAAAGAAGATCAAAATCATGAAAAATAAAATGGCAATAAATGCATATCTATCAATAACTGAATCTAAAAAACAAAATAAATGAACAATTAGAACAGAAACAGACTCTTAGATGCAGAGAACATTTTGTTGGTTGCCAAATGGGAGGGATACAAGGGAATGGGTGAAAAAGGTGAAGGGATTAGAAAGTATAAATTGGTTGTTTCAGAATAGTCATGGGGATGTAAAGTACCGCATGTAGTAGCCAAAGAAGATATGTGTGTGACCCATGGGCGTGGACAACGGTGTAGGAATTGTTTGAGGTACTGAGGAAGTCTGGGTGGAGGGGGATCAAGGGGGAAAAATTGGGACAACTATAATTGCATGAACAATAAAATATAACATAAATTTTAAAATATAATAATGATTATTCATAGAAAACCCATAGCAACTATAATTTTCAGCTGAAGTATTTTTATGTCAAAATCTTCATTCTTGGCATTACTTTGTAGATCTTACCTAATGCAATACATTAATTATTATTTAGTATTATTAATTAAATAATCCATATAAATATTAGGAAAGAAGAAACAAAATTACATTATTTTCATGTGATATAACTGTGCATTTAGAAAATCCAAAAGACTCTACCAAAAACTATTTGAAATAATTAAATTTTGGTAAGGTAGATGACATATTTAAATATACAATGATGAATAAAATTTTCTTCATGCCAGCAGCAAAGAGTAAGATATGAAACTAATAAAAAATAATAATCCTATTTGTGGTAGATAGTATAATGCCCCCCACCCCTGTAAAGATGTCCCCATACTAATCTTGAAAACCTGTGGCTATGTTGCCTTAAATGATGAAGGAACTTGGCAGATATGATTGAGTTAAAAACTTGGAGATGAGGTGAATCCAATGTAATTGCAATTCCGTATGAGAGGAAGGCAGAGTCAGACCAAGAGCAGTGACAGTAAAAGCTGAAGCAGGAATGATTCAAGATAGGGACCATGAGCCAAGGAGCACAGGTGCCTCCAACAGCAGGAAAAAGCAGGAGATGGATTGTCTCCTGCAGCCTCCAGAGGGAACTCAGCCTTTGCTGTTATGATTTCTGACATCCAGAACTGTAAGGTAAGAAATTTCTGTTCTTTTAAAACCACTAAAATCCATGGTAATTTGTTATAGCAACAATAGGAAATTATTTACTTCTGACAGAAACTGCCAAATGCCAATGAATTAATGATTCATAAAAGGCACATGGACTACATGAAGAAAACTAAATTCTCATTGAAGGGCATAACATAGGGCCTGAATAGTTAGAGAGAACTATTATATTCCTGAGTGGGAAAACTTGATATCTTGAAATGTCAGTCCTTCACAAACCAATATATAATTTTCACTGAGTTGTAATCAGAATTCCAGGAGAGCTTTTTAGGGGGAAACACAGGGGAATAGTAAATTTTAAACAATAATAATAATAAATAATAAAATTTAAATTATTTTAAATTTTAAATGAAAAAAATTAGAACCAGATAGTAGTCAAGAAATGAATGAAAAAGTATGGAATGGTAAGACTTATCTTACCAAATATTAAAATTTACCATATATTAATTAAAATAAAATTAGTACCATAAACTATAACATCCAAAGACAAATGAAGTTTTTTCTTTCTTTTATTTTATTGATTATGCTATTACAGTTGTCCCATTTTTTTCTTCCCTTTATTCCCCTCCACCCTACACTGCCCCACCCCCCAACATTCCCCCTCCCTTAGTTCATGTCAATGAATTGTACATAGAAGTTCTTTGGCTTCTCCATTTCCTATACTATCCTTAACTTCCTCTGTCTATTTTGTACCTACTATTTATGCCGCTTATCCCCTGTACCTTTTCTCCCATTCTTCCCCCTCACCCTCCCCTCTGTTTTACAGTTCATAGTTTTTGATCTTCTTTTTCTTAGAAAAGTCCCTTTAACATTTCGTATAATAGGTCTTAGTGACGATGAACTCCTTTAGCTTTACCTTACCTGGGAAGCACTTTATCTGCCCTTCCATTCTAAATATAGCTTTGCTGGAAAGAGTAATCTTGGATGTAGGTCCTTGCTTCTCATGACTTTGAATACTTCCTTCCAGCCCCTTCTTGCCTGCAAGGTTTCTTTTAGAAATGCACTGATAGTCTTACAGGAACTCCTTTGTAGCTAACTGTCTCCTTTTCTTCCGCTGCTTCTAAGATTCTCTCCTTATCTTTAATCTTAGGTAACTTAATTAAAAGATGTGTCTTGGTGTGTGCTCCCTTGGGCCCAACTTCTTTGGGACTCTCTGAGCTTCCTGGATCTCCTGAAAGTCTATTTCCTTCGCCAGACTGGGGAAGTTTTCCTTCATTATTTTTTCAAATAAGTTTTCAATTTCTTGCTATTCCTCTTTGCCTTCTGGCACCCCTATATTTCGATGTTGGAATATTTAAAGTTGTCCCAGAGGTTCTTCACCCTCTCCTCATTTTTTTAGTTCTTCTTTCTTCATTCTGTTCTGGTTGAATGTTTATCTCTACCTTCTGCTCCAAATCATTGATTTGAGTCCCAGTTTCCTTCACTCTACTGTTGGGTCCCTGTGTATTTTTCTTTATTTCACTTTGCATAGCCTTCCCTTTTTCTTCCATTTTGTGTCCATACTCAACCAATTCAGTGAGCATCCCGATTACCAGTGTTTTGAACTGTGCATCTGATAGGTTTGCTATATCTTCATTACTTAGTTCTATTTTTGGAGCTTTGATCTGTTCTTTCAATTAGTCCATATTTCTTTGTTTCGTCTTGCCTGTTACATTGGGAGGGGCAGAGCCTTAGGTATTGTCCAGGGCAGGGCCACCTAGGTCACTGAGTTTTGACTCCACGTGTAGGGGAGGGGTTCAAGAGGGAACAATGCTGCTTGCTCAGCTCTCAGCTGGCTTCCAATCACTTTCCCTGCTACCCACAAGCAAATTGGGCCCTTCTAGTGCTGATTCTGAGGTAGGTGGGTTTGTGTATACTCTAGGACCCCATGGGTCTCTCCAACAGACTCTTCTGTGAGGCTGGGAGTTTCTCCTGCCACCCCAACCTCCACAAATTTTTACCTCCAGAGGTTTTGAGACTTCATTTCCTGCGCTGGGACCCTGGGTTGTGTGGTCTGTCTCATTCCCCAGCTGTTCCTCCTGGTTTATCCACACACATATGTGGGACCTCCTGGTCCTCCAGCCACCACCTTGCCATGGGTCCTGTCCAATCCAACTACCCATCTCCTCCCCTCCTACTGGTCTGGATGGATGTTTCTGCTCTGGCTCCTTGGTTGTCAGACTTCCATATAGTTTGATTTTTCTGGCAGTTCTAGTTATTTTTTGTTTTTAAATTTGTTGTCCTTCTTTTGATTGTGCGAGGAGGCAAAGTGTATCTACCTACGCCTCCATGTTGGCCAGAAGTTCGAGAAATGAGGTTTTGATACCTCTTTTCTACATAACCTATAGTTATGTAAGATGCTCCCCTTGGGAAAAGCTGGATGAAAGGTGCCTGGGACTTTGTGCCATTTTCACAACTTCCTGTTAGTCTCTAATTATTAACAAATAAAATTGCTTCAAAAATGATAATCTGGGGAGGAAAAAGAACTGAGAGGAGCAGAGTTGCCATCCCAAAATATGCCTTTTAGGGGTATTGATTGTTTTAAGTTGGTTATTTAAAAAAAAAAAAAAAACCCTAGGAAAAAGCTTTGACTCTTCCCCTTACTGCCTAAAAAAATTTGAGACAGAAAACCTGCTCTGGGATAGGAGTGATTCTCACAAAGAGCTAGAGTTTAATCTGAGAGTGTGTGTTAGGGAAGAATTTAGCAAAGCCCGTTCAAAGTCTTCTCTGTGTCCCTTTGTTTCAAGATGGCCCAACAAACATTTGTTTATTAAATGTTAACTCTTTCGTCCCCTTGTAAATTGCCCTTCTTCCCTTTGAAGTTGGAGATGCCTGCTTCCCCTCATTAGTTCAGAATGAGGTATATATCTTATTTTGCCTCACTGTCTGGAATTCTCATGCTTACATGAATTCCCTGTTTTAATCATATTAACACTTGATTCCTCTTGTTAATCTGCCATGTCATTACTTATCCAAGCAGCCAGAAGAGCTGGAAGGGGAAGTCCCTGTCCCAACAGAACCTTTGCAAACATGTGGCTAAAGACGAACAGTTACTAATATTCAAAGAACCTTTACCAATTAATAACAAAAAGAAAACTGAATAGAAAAATCAGCAGACAATTCACATAGGGGAACATGTAAATTGTCAGTAAACATATGATAAGATGCTCAACGTCTGTAGAAGCAAAGAAAATGCAAATTAAACCAATATAGCCTTTTTTCATCATTATATTTGCCAAAATTTACAAATAAAAGAGTGATAATGTTCAATTCTGGCTGGCAGTGTTGAGAAATAGAAATTTCTAATAGAAAAGTAATCTGGTCATATCCATTAAAATTAAAAAATGCAAACATTCTTTAAACCAGATATCCTACCTTTGGGAATCTAATTTACTGAAATGAAAGCCCCAATATACCCAAGCCCAAGGAGACATATCATATTTTTTTTTAATTACTAAAAACAGACAACTTGAATGCCCACCAGTAAGAGAAGGGTTGAAGAAATAAATGAGCTAAATCTAACTCATCTGAAGGGATGTCCATATATGGTTAAGGGAACGAGGGAGGGAAAGCAAGTTGCAGAGTGATAAGTATATTATACCATCTTCTGTAATCCAAGCCAGAGCACATAAGCAAACAAATCAACCCTGAACAACAAAAAGGTATGTCAGGACACCTTCCTGGTTTCTATCCCTGGCTACCTCCAAGATAGAAGAGGGCAGAAATCTTGACTTTTATTTGCCATTTATGTCAGTTTTAAGCTCCTTAAAATATCATGTATTATTTTAATTCTTTAAAAGCCTATAAAATAAAAAATGTTGATGTGTCCCAATTGGCTATAAGTGGCAGACTCCTTGATGTGACATATAAGGCCTCCATGGTCTAGCCCCTGTCACTTCAGTGGCCTCAACTCTCCACATTTCCTCTACCACAGTGTTTTCACCACACTAAGCTATAGTACTTATAGTCTCTTAAATATGACACCTTGTGTCTTATCTCCAAATTTTGCACACTCCCCTAAAAAGCTATTATTTTTCTTTTCCACTGGGTGAACTCCTACTCATTCTTCAAAACCCAACTTAAATGACCCCATCCCACTCTGTTTGTACCTTAGTAACAACATTTGTATTTTATTGAAAGTATCTGCCCTGGCCAATATGGCTCAGTTGGTTGGCACGTCATCCTGTAGACTAAAGAGTCACGGCTTCTATTCCTGATCTGGGCACATACCCAGGCTGCAGGTTCCATCCCCAGTAGGAGCACTGGGGAGTATGAGAAGGCAACCAATCAAAATCTCTCTCTCTCTCCCTTCCCCCACTTTCTCTCTCTTTAATTGCAATTTTAAAAAGTCCTCAGGTGAGGATAAAATAATAATAGTAGCAATAATTTTTTTAAAGAAATTATCTGTGTGTATTGTATGTGAATGTCTCTGGTGTCTTCCTTCATTGTGTTTGGTCAGCATATAAGATCTTAATGCTTGCCAAATAAATTAAAATTAATCAAATTGGTGTTTTATAACTGCTGTATTTTTTGAGCTGATAATAGTATCACTTGGGCTATGTTTGATGATTTGTGTTTTTGATGGGCTGATCGGGGTGCAACATTTTATAAATAGGCTAATACAGTTCGATTAACTCTGTCAAAAGGTGAGACACTTGCAGTCACAGCTTTCCAATAGCTAGAATTCATTTTTAGTCTGGGCTAAATTCCTGAGTAGGGAATGAAATATGAATATGAGAATGCAGTAGTGCTGTTTTAGAAGTTCAATCCTTAATCCCACTTTTTTTTTCTTTTCTCTACAGCATGTGTGTTATTGATTCTGTTGCACTCAGATCTAATTCCAGTCCTTCCTCTGCTTTGCTCTGAGTTGCACAAAGGCTGACTCCTGGAGGCTACATGTCCAGGCTCTTGTCCCAACTGGCTGCCAGTTGACTCAGCTGATGGCAGGTCCAGGCGGGAGACTGGAGGGCAGATAGAAGGGAGAAGCCAGGGTATTTCCCCCCATCTCTGTTTCCATCAACTGCCTCTCCTCTAGTTGCTCTGTGCCTTCAAGCCTCCATGAAATCCCTGTGTCCTTATTTCTCATCTTTTAGGTGCTGTGATTACACTGGGCCCTGGTTTTATTGCCTCCTCCCTTTGTCCCCACAGCCTCAGATGGCAGTGACTTCCTGGTGTTGCTAATCTGGTTTGCTTCATGTATCAGTTCCCTTTTGTTGTGAAACAAACTACCCAAAACTTAATAGCTTAAAACAACTACGATTTATTTGTAGCCTACAATTCAAGAGGTAGCTATTTAGACTGGAATCAGCTGGGTAATTCTTCTGCTGGTCCTAGCTGGCCATGTTCATGCACGTACTATCAGCTGCCAAGTCAACAGGGAGCTCAACTTTGGAAGTTGGCTGGCTGTCATCTGGGGCAATGGTGGGTCCATTTGTCTCTCACATAAGTCAACATTCTAGGCCAGGCTTGTTCAGTTGGCAGCTGGTTCCAAGAAAAAGAAAGCAAATGGGAGAAACCTCTTCAGGCTCAAGTTTGGAACTTATACAACATTGCTTCCTCCCAAAGAGAGTCAGGAAACGTGTCCAGGTTTAAGAGGTAAAGGAATAGGTGCCATTTCTTGATGAGAGAGGAAAAATTAGTGGCCATTTTTGAACTCTACAACAGCTTACTGTCATCTCGTTCGTCACCTGTATAACCACCTGCATACATTTCCTCTGTAATAAGTACTGGAAGTCATTTCTGTGTCTCTGTTTAGAACTGTGTGTATATCTGAATGTGTTTGGGAGAGTGGGGGTAAGAAAACCAGGAAAAATCTATTCCTACTGGGGTCCCCTTGGGTTCAAATGTTTCTGTCATAAACATCACCTGCCCAGGCTTCTTTAGAGTTAGTCAATATGACAATACAGATGAATCACAAATTGAGCAAAAATGAATTGAGTGTCTACCATGCATAATGCTAGGCACTGTGGGCTGGCAGGGTGGGGGGTGCAGGATGGTACACAGAGTGAGGAAGTCATGGTGCCTACTTCACATGAGTTACAAGTAGTACCTGAAAAGCCAGACATATAGTAAGTAATACAGGGACTTGATAAGATGGGGAGTAAGTGGAGGATGATGATGACCACTAGGATGGTAATGAAGCTCATAACCTAGTGGGGGAATAATAAATATTTGGATGAGAGCTTTCTTGGTCTGTCTCTGCAACCTAGAAAGTAAGTTCCATGAAAGCCTAAATCTTATCTGTGTCTCTCTCACCACTATATCTGCTCCATTGCCTTTCAAAAGACCGGCACCCAGTAACTGGTGGACAAAATATTTATTAAATGCATGAGTAAAAGGTGTATATGCAGTACTAACAGTGCAGATGAAAAAGATGTTAACTCTGCAAACTGGGGAAATGCTTCATAAAAACAGATAATTCCTAAAATTTAGACTGAGAAAGAATTATCAAATTTTGGCAGCAGAAAAGGACACTGAAAGGAAACCAAAGGACCAGCATGAGCAATATAAAGGAGTGTTGGGGGTGGGTTAGCCTCCCTGGGGATGATGGAGCTCCTCCCTGGGTCATCCTGTTATAATCATCACCAATATGCACATCTTCAAAGGTTGTTGTTTCTCTGAGCCCATCTCAATGAGTATGCAGAAAATGATCTGAGGTCTTAGCTACTCAGATTTGGCCAAGGACAATGACATTGACCTTCAGGTTTTGTGAAAAGTTCTTCTCAGTGTAGGTAGGGGCAACTCTGCATGGATGGGTACAATGTGAGTTTGAACAGATTTCTCCTTGTGATTTGGGTGTTTTTGAATATGTGCCCAAGAGACTCTTGCAATAAATCCTTTTTTAGAAGCTAAACAAACATACTAGGAGAGGGAGAAAAAGCCAGAAGCAGTGGACATGCCTCCCAAGGGAGCTTAGTTGACAGGGAAGACATCTGGACCCAAGGAGGATAAGAATCCTGTCAAAGATCTTCATTGAGCCACCCTCCCTGCTTCTCCAGCAGGGTAATGAGCCAGCCCTCTATATTTTCCTGTGTGGGACTCCAGAGAAGGCCCAATAAAATCCCACATAGGACAGTACAATTAAGCTGGGAGAGCCTGCAGCCCTGTTTCTGCAGTAGACCAGGCAGGACTTGATGTCATCTAGAGGAAGGGAAGCTGTAGTGGTCCTTGCTGTGATACTGGATCTTCAAGTGCAAGGTAATTCAGAGCAATAAGTTCTCAACCTTAAGGCTTAAACCATAGAGAGAGGCTCTACTTCTCTTCTACCTCCGTGCTGCCAAACCCTCTTGCTTCCTACTAGTGTTCCTAACTCATCGCCCTTCAGGTTTTTTGTAGGTTAGATTCATGCTTTGGTGGGGTCTCTGGTATTGGAGTATAGTTGGGGGAATTATGTGAGGTGATATTTGTAATTTGCCATGAGGCTAACACACAATAAATACTCAATAAATATGGGCTGAACTGTGTCCCCCAAAATTCATATGTTAAAGTCCTAATCCACAGGGCCTCAGAATGTGACTGTATTTGGAGAGAGGGCCTCTAAAGAGATCATTAAGTTAAAATGAGTGTATTAGGGTGGGCCCTGATCAACATGACCGGTGTCCTTATACAAACAGGAAATTTGGACACACAGACATGAAGAATGCCCATGCACAAACCAAAATTGCCAACACCCTGACTTTACACTACCAGCCTTCAGAACTGTGAGAAAGTAAGTTTCTATTTTTTTTGTTTGTTTGTTTTTGTTTTTAGTGTTTAAAAACAATTTTATTTTTAAATAACTATGGACTCATAGAAAATTGCAAAAGATAGTACAGGGAAGTTTTGTGCACCCTTCACCCAGTTTTCCCAATGGTCACATTTTATGTAACTATAGCACAATATCGAAACCAGGAACACATATTAGTACCATGTATGTGTACAGTTCTGTCATTTTAATCACACGTGTAGATCAGTGCATCAACCACGGCAAAATACAGAACTATTCCTTCACCACAAAGGTCTTTTTCATGCTACCTCTGCATAGACACACTCAACTCTTTCCTTCCTCCCTACTATCCCTACCTGGCAACCACTGATCTCTAATTTTCTTTTTGAAAAGACCAAAACTCTATTTCTTGTTTTCACTAAATAATATTCGATGGTCAATGCTTTTGTTCATATTAAATGCCTTTATGAATTATATCACATTATTTTATTCTTTTGAAACTCTCTACATATTTTTGAGATTCATCCATATTGATCATTGTTAATCTATTTTAGAAGTAGCATATAGTTTAGTTACTGTTTAAAACATTTTTCTGAGAGCTTTTAAACTAGTGATTTAAGCCCATTTATACTTAGCACCATAACTGGAATATTTTTATTTATTTATACTATCTTACATTTAATTTTTCACTTACTTTTTTTCCTGCTTCTTGTTTCTTTTCTCCTTCTTTCTGTTGGAATGATTGTTTCTATTGTTTAAGCCACCCATCAGTTGTATTTTGTGATAGCAGCCCAGGCAGACTAATACGTCAACCTAGTGTTACTATTTTTACATCCAGATGCAAAGCTGAGAACCAAGGTGCCCTTGGTTTCCATACTGACAAAGATTCCCAGACCAATTGTGCAAAGGAAGCCAATTGTACAGAGAAAGCCAAAAGCAACATTGCTTTTCTGCCCTGCTGCATTGGCTAACTGGCTGCTAGAATTGTCACTATATGACTCATGCTGTTTCTGGTTTCAGTGTGGGGTGCAGATCTCTGTAGAGACCAGATGGTCATTGCTATGAGTCAACAGCAGGGAAGTCCCAGAGATGGAGAGACCTGCTCCATTCCCTAGCCCCAAGCTTTTCTGGACATGCTAAGAGCACATCACCTTGAAATAATGAGGTTCCCCCTTGGTCTCCAAATGATCATGATTGCCCTCCCATCACCCTCCTGAAGGTTAGAAAGTTAGAGTCCACTAAAAGGTGCTATAGATGTGGTCTTAAACTGGTCCCTTCAGAATCCCACAATTATAACCTAATTATATATCTTTGCTAATTAGTGAAGGAACTGCTCATTCTAGTGATAGCAGAGTCACCAAAAATCCATAGCCTTAAAAAAAGATGTCTTTTCTCCCCTCCTCCCCCAACAACCTACCTTTCCCCCAGTGGCAGAGAGCTTATGCACCTTAGCCATGATTTATAACCTTGGAAAAGTTACCTAACCTCTGGCCCTGGTGAATTATCTGTGAGATGGTGCTAACACCAGTGGTCTGAAGGATCAAATAAGATCATTCATTCATTCAAACAGTATTTATTGAGTGATCTACTAAGTACTCATTTTTTTTTTTCATTCATCTAGTATTTCCTGAACACCTGCTACATGCCAACCCTCTTGAATATAGCAGTGAAGAGGTCTCAGATCTCACAGAGCTTACCTTCTTAAAGGCAGATAAAGAACAAATAGAAAGACAAGATGTCATCAGACAGTGTCGTTCTATACAGGAAACTTCAGTAATGAGAAGGCAAGTAACAGGGGTAGGTTAGAGATGGCATGTCACAGAAAGCTTTCTGCTTAGAGGCCTGAATGATAATTTAGATGTGAGAGGACCTGGGGAAAAAGTATGTTATCAGAGGAAGGCAAAGGGAATTGCAGATGCAGAGGTTCTGAGAGAAAGGATATATTTAAAGATCAGAAAAGATCGGAAAGGCATTGGGAGAAAAGGGGCTGGTTCCAGGAGAGACTGAAGAGGTGAGCAGAGGCTAGGTGGCAGAGGGTCTTCTGGGACATGGAAAGTTCAATCTTCCCATGGTGGAAAGCAGGTAGAAGAACTGAAAGACCAGTAACTTAACCTGAGTTAAGGCAGAAGATGAGTGTTTGAAGGTGGGGTCTGAGATCAGCCAGGGTGGCCAGAAGTTTGCATATAATTCAGGGTCTAATGTGGTTCAGGATCTTTAAACAAGCACTAGTGTCTGGGCCCCCAAACCCACCAATTCTGATATGATAGGTCTGGGCTGCAACTTGTGCAATTGTTTTGTTTGTTTATTTGTTTTGTTTTATTTTTATGCTCTCTAATGATTCTAATGGGCAGCCAAGGTTGAGACCACCGGAATATGAAGCCACTGGAAGAGGATTTTAAGCAAAAATGACATGATCTGAATTCTCCATAAAGGAGATCAATCACACTGGCTGCCACATAAATCCATAATGTTCCCCTTTTAATCTTTCAGAAATTTGGAGTTGCTGGGCACTGCAGAGAGAAAGCCCAACAGATACCAAGAGGGAAGTATCTCACTGGATCTGCCTCCAACTAGTGGCTGTTTTTTCTCTGTCCTTGAATAGTCCATCCATTCCCACCCACCCCCCACCCCGCCCTGCCAGATCTGGAGACTCATTGACTGTGTTTTTTAGATCCAAACTTTGCGCTTTCTTTGTCAGCTCTAAGGACCCCCAGCCCTGAGCAGAGCAACTCCAAGGAACATTCAGAAGCAAATTGGTGAGTTTATTTTGATAAAATACAATAATTATCATGCTTAGCAGCTGTTGCTATTTAAAAATAAGAAAAACCTGGGCTTGAATTTAAACTGTTTTTGGTAAAGCATGTGCCCCACCAATCTGGTCCAACAAAATCAAACATTATGAAATCCACAGAAGTGGAGCTTGTTATAGGAAGTTAAAATGCAAATCATATTTTGTTTCAAATGAGCCCAATGAATGCATAATTTTCCACAAAGAAATACTTTTGTCTCAGGATCCTTATGCCAAGAACTGAAGTTCTTGGGCTGCAGCTGTTAGCAATGTATGATTGTCCATTTCAAACTGCAGACAGTCCTGTTTGCCTAAGGAGGATATGGGGCAAAGACAAGAAGAGGACAGAATTACTCTCATTAGTTGTCTTCTAGAATATTCTCTATGAGATCAGCCTGTGCTTCCCAGACAACCATATTTGTCCCCAGAATTTGGAGACTGAACCCCAAGGTGAATTACCAGCTACTCCTAACTTACTACCCATTCAGAAGAGGCTTTTTTTCCTTTTCCCCCAGGACTTTCTCTCTGAACTTGGGGTCATTAATTCTATTTCTGAGGGGTCTTTTGATTTCATGTGGAAAGAACCCAATTCAAGTTAAATAAACACACCCAAAACAACACAGAAGAGGGATTATTTGTTTCTATAACTGGAAAGTCCAAACATGATTTGGCATCAGGTACATTGGATGTGGGTTTATGGGGACAGGATAAGAAATTGGTCACAGACAAGTAAAAGGATGAATGAAAGGGTAGCTCTGCAGGCCTCGCATCTGTCACCATGGTCTTGCAAGTCACCAGTTTTTAGGGTGTGCGGTGTTCTCCAGGTGCAGATGCAGAAATGGCTAATTGAGAGATTTGGATTGAGTTTTCCTTGACAGGAGTGGTAAAGAGAGAGGTTAAGGACACAGGCAATGATCATTCAGATGACCACCTCTGAGATGGGTCTGAGCTGAGAGGGGCCTAAGAGGCATCAGCCAGGGGCCAGTGCACTGGGAGAGAAAGGGTCACTGGAAGTCACTGCCAGGTGGAAGGATACATGTAGGAGGAATGGGAACAAAAGATCTGGACATGCCCAGGAGATTATGGACACTAAGAGGTATGATAAGGACAAATCATATTAGAAAGATTTATAATCTCCCACCCACCCATTCCCGTTCTCCAAGGAGTAAGAATTCTTTGTTTGATCTGCTGATGGGGCAATGGATAAAGATGGAGAACATGTGAAGAGTCCCACACAAGGGCATTTTTAAAAGATACAGATTGTACTTGAGGCAGAGGAGAAAAAGGAGGTGGTAAGAGGAGGCAAAGATAGGAAAGGTGAGTGAGACAGGAACACTAAGTGGATGGGGAGTTTTGAGAGGAATAGAATGACAAGAGGTGAGGAAATGCTATAAGATGTAGGGCTTTGGGGAGAGAGATGAAGGAAGATAATTTTTAGGAAGTCTTCCTGTGTATTGTGTGATATACCAGCCTCTCCACCACTGGCTTGAGACCCCTTCACTAAAGACCCGCAGTGTATTTTGTGGCTGTCTGGAGGAGTAGTATTTATTTCACTTGTGGTACTATGCTGAGAAATAGGCTTGAGGAAACCTGGCTTTACTCTGTTTAGACTGAAATGTAGAACTTGAAGATTTCTAAGATGAAGCCTATGTGGGCTGAAACTGTGGAAAAGAGCTGAAACTGGTAGAGGTGAAACTCAAAAGACTCAAGATCAAAGAACTCTTAAGCTAGAGTGCCAGATGAACAATACAGGTGAATGTCAATATTGGCTTGAAAACGAAGACAGTGGACCAAGTCTCAAAGTCTTCAATGAATGGAGTAGAGGATCTGGGAAATACATGAATGACAACAATGAGAGGGAGGATGTGGTATAATTTGATGGCAGGAATCTCAAAGGAGTGGGGATGTTTAAATGCCATGGAGAGAGCACTAGGAATAAAAGCTCCAACACTCCTCTTCTGACCCAGAATAAATGGAGTGTAGAAAATGGGCAACCACTGTTTGCAAGAGCTGCAGGGGGAAGTGATATCCTAATGTCAAGTTTCAGTTAACACAGGTTGATGGAGGGTGGAGATGTTTACTTTGGAGAGAAGTCTTAAGAGGTAAAGGAATAGTGGGGAATTTGGGTTAGCAAAGCAGAAGTAGAGAGATGGCTTGTCATATGGCTGGCTACTTCTCAGCTCACAAATTACCTCCTTGACCCCGCCATCTGAAGTAGCCTTGCTTCCTCAGATTTGATACGGCACTTCTTCCTGCATATTCTCTTCATATTACATAATAGTAAATGAATAAATTAATGAATGAATAAATTTGTTGTCTGGTTCCCTGATTTGCAACAACACTAGAATATAAACTCCATAAAAGTCGGAACCTTGTGTATTTACTCACTGCTTCATTCCCAGGGCCTGACGAAGAGTAAGCACTCAACAAATACATGTTGAATGAATTAGTTAATTAACAAATGTATGAATGAATGAATAAATAGCCCTAGAAGGTTGAAAGGACGGAATAACATAAATATCCACAAAGCTTCCATATTTGGTGAGGGACCTTGGTATGCCTAAAGAAATCCAGCTCAGCTCTTGGGGAAAGATCCCTTCTGGCCTTGATGCCGTGTCCCTGGAAATAAACCTTAAGGAGAAATACTTGCTTAAATCCACACTCCTGCATTGGGATGTATTAGTTCCAAGTTCTAGCCTAAAAATACTCCTCTAAGATATTAAGGACAAAATTTATAAACATGAAAGTGGTAATTATGGTTTAATCACAGGCTTGGTGGTAGTGACTCTTGGCAATCTCTCTAGGGTCTTAACAAGAGAAGAGTAAGTATGTCATGTAGGTGGTATTTTTAGTCTCACCCGCCCCTCCAACCCAAACAGGAATATCTCTGCAGAAGGTCCTGTGGTCCCTGAGCCTCACCCTGACCCTGCTTCCCAGAAACCACAGTCGTGGAGGCTATGGTGGCAGTTCCTAAGTGAAGTAGAATGAGGGGCGTGGGTGGGTGCTACCTGGGACACACTTCATTTCTTCAATGGACACCTTAGTCCTGGTTCCAGGGTCAATAGCTAAACCTATACCTCCCAGTTCCTGTGGCCTACTCACACACCTCTTCCCCAGAGTGAAGCTTGCCTGAAAGTCAAATGTATCTTGTGGGAATGAAAAGGCCCATCTCCTAAAGACCTCTGTCCTGCGACCCTCTCCCCTGGATTGTCAGCTTCAAAGAGAAAAAAAAGGAATAACCCCTGACTGAGCCCTCCCAGCCCAAAGAGTTTCCCAAACTATACCCTTTCTGTTCAGCCAGAAGCTTTAAATCATGAAGTCTACACTTTGTTCTGAAGTAGACTCTATGCCAGACTTCATGCAGGGTATGTGCTGATGAGCGCTGGGGTCAGGCTAGACTTCCTCCTCTCACTCCACCTGCATAGCAAGTGGGATGTTGAACCTGTACAAGCTCCCTCCAGGGCCTGTGCCCTTACCTATGATGAGGTTCTATCTGATATGATGAGGTTCTGAGTAGCGCATCAAACCCTCCCCATAGTTTATGGTCTGCCAGATATGTTGTTTCTGGCCCTGCAGCGACCATTTACCTGACTTCCATTTGTTTTCATTAGGCAATAGACTTCTCTCACTTTAAGAACATGTAGTTCTAAGGAAACTGACTCTATATTCAGCCCTAGAGGCAGCCTGTGACCCAGGCCCCAAATCAATCTGAACTTACCATTTCTTCTTGATGTCAGGGGATTGATTCAGGGATGGGTGTATGGTCTACAAGAGCCAATTCTGATCCTTTAGTCCATATTCTCTACTGACTAGCATGAGCTTGGGTGAGTCATTTACCTCTGTGGGTGTCTATTTTTAAAATGCTATATTAGATCAGAACTACTCACACTTTGAACTAAGTAGCTAGCATAACCTAGAAGTTTGATACAGATGCAAATTCTTGGGTTCGACCTAGACCTACCATATCAGAATTTCTGGGGGAGGGGCCCAGAAATTTTATGCTTCAATCAGTCCTCCAGGAAATTCCAATGCACACAAGTTTCAGAAGCCCTGAATGAACTGGTCTCTGAGTCTATAAGTCTATCAACCACTGTGTAAAGAAAATGAGGTAAACAGGCAGGGGAGGCAACAATTCTTTTTGGTACCGTTGACATCCTCAACAACCATTCTTCTTCTCTCTTTGTTTTTTCCCATTTTTGCTGACCACCACCCCCTCCTCTTGTCTCTGAGGCTCTCCCATGTCTTCTGGGGCAGCAGCAAATGTGTGAAGGTTCTCAAACCCTTTCTGCATGGCCACCACCAAGCTGCCATTCCTGAATATGGCTGTCACATTGTAATACCTGACAGCTTCAGGAATGCAAGCAGGAGCTGCATCTATTGGCCCTTGGCTATATCCTTGGTTCCTAGAACTGGGCTTAGCATATGGTTGGCCCTCATTAAGTATTTGTGAATAAATAATAATGAGGCCTGTCTCCTCCCCAAGGCCCTCTGAATATGACAGAGAAATTCTCAAACCTGTCGTAGAGTCTCTTATTCTACCCAGCTGCCATACCAAAATACAAGAGAATGCAAGGCTTAAACAATACAATTTTTTTTTCCCTCACAGTCCTGGAGGCTGGAAGACTGAGAGCAAGTCTAACAGGGCCCAGTTTCTGGTGAGAACTCTCTTCCAGGCTTGCAGACAGCTGCCTGTCACTGTATCCTCACGTGTCCTTTCCTCAGCTCCTGCACAGGGAGAGGGAGAGAGAAAGCTCTTTGGTACCTCTTCTGTGTGTGTGTGTGTGTGTGTGTGTGTGTGTGTGTGTGTGTGTGTGTGTGTGGTAAACATCTGTTCCTTATTTTTTTATTTTCTTTCTTTTAATTTATTTTTTATTGTTCAAATACATTGGCCTCCATTTTCCCGCCACCCTTTCCCTTGACCCACCCACCACCACCTCCCACCCTCAATCCTTCCCCACTTTGGCTTTGTCCATGGGTCCTTTATACATGTTCCTTGATGACCCTTCCCCTTCTTTTCCCCGTTGCCACCTCCCTTCTCCCCTCTTGTTACTGTCAGTTTCTTTTTTTTCCCCCCAATGTTGCTGGTTATATTTTCCTTGCCTGTTTGTTTCATTGATTAGGTTCCACTTATAGGTGAAATCATATGGTATTTTGTTTTTCACCCCCTGACTTATTTCACTTAGCATAATGCTCTCCAGTTCCAGCCATGTCTTTGCGAAAGGTAAGAGTTCCTGCTTTCTTTCTGCTGCATGATATTCCATTGTGTAAATGTACCATAGTTTTTTGATCCACTCATTTACTGATAGGCACTTAGGTTGCTTCCAGCACTTGGCTATTGTAAATTGTGCTGCTATGTACATTGGGGTGCATAGGTTCTTCTGAATGGGTGTTTTGCGATTCTTAGGGTATAATCCCAGCAGTGGAATCGCTGGGTCAAAAGGAAGTTCCATTTTTAGCTTTTGGAGTAAATTCCAAACTGTTTTCCACAGTGGTTGAACCAGTCTGCATTCCCACCAACAGTAGACTGGGGTTCTCTTTTCTCCACAGCCTCGCCAGCCCTTGTTTATTTGTTGCTTTGTTCATGATGGCCATTCTGACCAATGTGAAGTGGTATCTCATTGTGGTTTTAATTTGCATTTCTCTGATGGCTAGTGATGCTGAGCATCCCTTCATATGTCTCTGGGCCCTGTGTCTGTCCTCCATGGAGTAGTGTCTGTTCAGGTCCTTTGCCCGTTTTTTAATTGGATTGTTTGTCTTCCTGGAGTGGAATTGTGTGAGTTCTTTATATATAATTTTGGAGATCAAACCCTTGTCCAAGTTATCATTGGCAAATATATTTTCCCATACAGTTGGTTCCCTTTTCATTTTGCTGATGTTTTCTTTAACCATGCATAAGCTCCTTATTTTGATGAAGTCCCATTTGTTTATTTTTTCCTATATGTCCCTTGCTCTAGGGGACATATCCGTGAAAATATTGCTGCATAGATATCTGAGAGTTTCCTGCCTATGTTCTCCTCTAGGACTTTTATGGTGTCATGGCTTATATTTAAGTCTTTTACCCATCTTGAGTTTATTTTTGTGTATGGTGTAAGTTGGTGGTCGAGTTTCATTTTTTTTTTTTTTTTTGCATTTGCATGTAGCTGTCCAACTCTCCCAACACCATTTGTTGAAGAGCCTATTTTTATTCCATTTTAAGCTTCTGCCCTATTTGTTGAATATTAATTGACCATAGAGATGTGGGTTTATTTCTGGGCTCTCTGTTCTGTTCCACTGATCTATGTGTCTGTTCTTATGCCAGTACCAGACTGTTTTGATTACAGTGGCTTTATAATATAGTTTGATATCAGATATTGTGATCCCTTCTACTTTGTTCTTCATTCTCAAAATTGCTGCAGCTATTTGTGGTCATTTATGGTTCCATATAAATTTTTTAAATGTTCTATGTCTGTGAAATACATCATTGGTATTTTAATAGGGATTGTGTTGAACCTATAAATTGCTTTGGGTAGTATGGACATTTTGATGATATTTGTGGAGGATGGTGAAGGCTGACGTCAAAAGCCTGGTTAAGCGCTTGGCAAGGCAACGCTCGACCACTTGTCATCTGCAAGGCAGAGCAAGCTGGCAACTGGCGGCAGCCCGAGCCTGGGGGTGTTGAGAAGGGAGTAGATACCCGTCAGCTTCCGCTGAAGATGACTGCAACCTTTTCAGAAGAAAGTTTTATCATGTAGATAGCTTGGGAACAGAACAATCCATGCCCACAGTGTTCCCCTAAATCTGCAAAACTCCCTTGAGCTTTATCTAACCAACCCCTATAAAATAAATGCGGAGACTGGTCATTGTTATTGTCTCTCCATCAGAGGACAGTGCCCCACCTGGCCCCCGCTTTTCTCTAAATTGTCCTGTGTTGTGTCTTTGTGTTGTGTTGTCCTTTCTCAATCTCCCATCGCCTCCACTCAGGAACCACCACTCTGCGTGGGTAGCGGCAATGTTAATTCTTCCAAACCACAAACACATTGTATGCATCCATTTATTTCTGTCTTCCTTAATTTCTCTCTTCAGTGTTGGGTAGTTTTCTGCATACACATCTTTTACCTCCTTGGTTAAGTTTATTCCTAGGTACTTTATTTTTCCTGATGCTATAGCAAATGGGATTTTTTTTCCTGATTTCTGATTCTGATATTTCATTGTTAGTGTACAAAAATGCCTTCAATTTCTTTCTTTTATTTTGGAGGGCAGGAGGTGGTGAATTTTATTTTCTGTTTTCTAAACTTTCTATAATTAACATATATTGATATTAAGAAAAAATAAAATTTATTTTTAAAGAAATTTTTTATTTTTAAATTTATTTATTTATTTTTAAAATTTTTAAATCATGTTTATTCTATTACAGTTGTCAGTTTTTCCCCCTTTACCACACTCCACCCAACCTACCCCCCACCCCTCGATTCCACAGTCAATTCCCACTCCGTTATCCATGTCCATGGGTCATTCATACGTTATTTGTCTAGTCCCTTTCCCTTCTTTCAACCATTGTCCTCTTTCCCCACCCACTCTGGTGGTCACTTTCAGTCTGCTCCATGTTCCCATGCCTGTGGTTTATTTTTTTTCGTTAGTTTATTTTGTTGAATAGATTCCACTTATAGGTGAGATTACATGGGATTTGTTTTACACCAACTGGCTTATTTCACTTAGCATTATATTCTCAAGTTCGATCCATGTTGTCGCAAAAGGTAGGAGTTCCATCTTTCTTTCTTTCTTTCTTTCTTTCTTTCTTTCTTTTTCATGCAGATTGATTTTCTTTAATTTTTTAAAATGTCAAAGTCAATTACAAAATATTAAAAAATTTAAACCCATTATAAAGTCTCAGCAATTAAACTAGCATGACACCAGCACAGAAATAATCAAGTAGATCAATGAAATATAATGAGCATTCTAGAAACAAACATATATGTCTAACAATGTAATATATGATTAAATTGATATTTCAAATCAATGGATGAAATAAAGCTTATTCAACAAATAAGGTGCATGGACGACTAATGAAACAAAAATAGAGCCCTATTTCACACACTATACAAGAAATATTCAAGTGAGTTAAAAATCAATATGTAGAATCTAAGGGAGTTTTAGGAGAAAATACAAAATAATATTTTACTTCAGGGTAAGAATACTTCAGGGTACTTTCTTACCCTGAAGTAAAATATTCAAATCCAAACCTATAAAGTAAAATATTGACGATATGACTGTATTAAACATGTAAGACTATATAGTAATATACATATAAAAAATTAAAGGACAAGTTATAGAATGGGAAAGTATTTGCCACACTTATAAAAAAGCATTAATAGCTATTTTGGGGGGGCGGGGGGAATTCTACAAACCTTTCATTGATAAATGGATGAAGAATATCAAAAAGTCATTTAATGCATTTTGGAAAAAAATTATTGAAATAGGCAAGAAATATACAAAAACAGGTTTAGTTTCAACAAATAACAAAGGAACAATTAAAATAACACATTGTTGTCACAATCAGAAAATACGTATTAAAAAGTATTGGTAATATCAAGTATTGGCAACTGTGAAAGGAACTGGGTATTCATAGAGTCTTTTTCTTTATCTTAAAGCAGTCCCTTCTGCATATCTTGCAGTGCTGGTTCTCTTTTCTTGGATCTTTTGAAATAGTCTGAGAAGGACAGAGGTTAGTTCTTCCTTAAATGTTTTGTAAAATTCTCCTGTGAAACTGTCTGGTCCAGGGCTTTTGTGTGCAAGGAGTTTTTTGATTATTGCTTCAGTTTCACCAGCTGTTACTGGTCTGTTCAGGCTTTCTGCTTCTTCTTCATTCACTGTTGAAAGCTTGTATTTTTCTAGGCATTTGTCCATTTCACCCAGGTTTTCAAATTTTTTGGCATATAATTTTTCATAGTAATTTCTTACAATCTTTTTAATTTCTGTGGTATCAGCTGTTATTTCTTCTCTTTCATTTTGGATATTATTTATTTGGGTCTTCTTTTTTTTTCTTGATGAACTGCTTAAAGGTTTGTTGATTTTGTTTATCTTTTCAAAGAACCAGCTCCTGGATTTATTGATCCTTTGAATTTTTCTTTTAGTCTCTAGGTCATTCAATTCTGCTTGACCTTGATTATTTCCTTCCTTCTATTCGCTCTGGGCTTTGTTTGTTTTTGTTTCTCCAGTTCTTGTCAACATAGTGTTAGGTCACTTATTTGAAATGTTTCTCTTTTTTATGTAGGCCTGTATTGCTATGAAATTCCCTCTCAGGACTGCCTTCTGTGTCCCATAGGTTTTGGACTGTGGTGTGTTCATTTTCATTTGTTTCCAGAAACTTTTTGATTTCTTCTTTGATCTTGTTATTGAACCATTCATTATTTAATAACATGCTATTCAGCCTCCATGAGTTTGAATGGTTTTGAGTTTTTTCCTTGAGGTTGGTTTCTAGTTTCAGGCCCTTGTGGTCTAAGGAAATGATCATTATGATTTCAAGTTTCTTGAATTGTTGAGGCTGGATTTGTGTCCTATAATGTGGTCTAACTTTCAAAATGTTCCATGTGTATTTGTAAAGAATGTGTATTTTGCTTCTTTGGAATGAAAGATTTATATCTATCCACCTATCTGTCTATCTATTCATCTATCTATCTATATATATATCAATCAGATAAGTTCATTTGATCTAATGCGTCATTCAGTTCCACAATATCCTTATTGATATTTTATTTGGAAGATTTTTCCATTGTTGACAGTGGCGTGTTAAAATTCCCTACTATCAGTGTGTTGCTGTCTATATCTTTCTTTAAGTCCTCCAAGATTTTCCTTATATATTTGGATGCTCCTATGTTGGGTATATATATAGGTTTACAATATGTTTATGTCTTCTTGATGGATTCTTCCTTTGAGTATCATGAAGTGTCCTTCTGGATCTCTTTTTATGACCTTTGTTTTGAAATCTATTTTGTCTGATGTAAGTGTTGCTACCCCTGCTTTTTCCCCCCATCTATTTGCTTGGAATATTTTTTTCCCATCCCTTTATTTTCAGTCTGTGTAGGTCCTTTGTTCTGAGGTGGGTCTCTTATAGGCAGCATACGTGCGGGTCATGTTTTTCAAATCCATTTAGCTACCCTATTTCTTTTTATTGGAGCACTTAACCCATTTCTATTTAAGGTTATTATTGATAAGTACTTATTCATTTTTTTCCTTTGTACCTGTGGTCCTCTCTTTCTCTTTTTCCTCTTCTTCTTAAAGCAGTCTCTTTAGCATATCTTGCAGTGCTGGTTTGGTAGAGGCATACTCTTTTAGCCTTCTTTTGTCTGGGAAACTCCTTATTTTAATTGAGAGCCTTGCTGGGTAGAGCAGTCTTGGTTGCAGGCCTTCGCTCTTCATGACTTGGAATATTTCTTGCCACTCCTTTCTGGCTTGCAGTATTTCTGTTGAGAAGTCAGCTTCTGGTCCTATTGGGGCTCTCTTGTATATTACTACCTGTTTCTCCCTTGCTGTCTTTAGGATTCTCTCTTAGTCTTTGATGTTTGCTATTTTAATGATGATGTGTCTTGGAGTGGGCCTCTTTGGGTTCCTCTTAAATGGGACCCTCTGTGCTTCCTAGACTTGTGTGTCTTTTTCTGTCCTCCAGTTAGGGAGGTTGTCCATCATGACTTTATTAAATAGGTTCTCTATTCCTCACTCTTCTTCTTCTTCTGGTATCCCTATTATATGGATATTATTACATTTCATGTTGTCTTGCATTTCCCTAAATGCTTCTTCATTCTTCTTGAGTCTTTTTTCATTTTCTTGCCCTTTCTGGGAGTTTTTTCCACCTTATCCTCCAGCTTTCTGATTCGGTCCTCAGCTTCATCTAGCGTGCTTTTGATTCCTTCTACTGTGTTCTACAATTCAGAAATTGTATTCTTCATTTCCTCTTGTCTCTTATCGATAGTTTCTATGTCCTTTTTCATGCTGATATAGTTTGCAGTAAGTTCCTCATAGTTTCCCTGTAGTTTTTAGTTATTCTCTCTGAGCTCACTAAGCTCATTGAACTTCCTTAGAATCATTGTTTGGAACTCAATATCTGATAGTTTACTTGCCTCTATTTCATTTAGTTCTCTTTGTGGGGATTCCTCCTTTCCCTTTGAGTAGGGGGTGTTTCTTTGTCTTCCCATTATTTGTGAGACTCTTATTTTTTGTTCTCCTTCTTAAATTTATCTGTCTTGATTTCCTGACTTTATGGTGTGAACGTCTATGGTAAGAGACCTGTGAGATTCAGTAGTGGAATCTCCTTGATCTCCTGAACTTGTTGCTCTTAGGGTGCCTTTTATGCCATTTATGTTGGCTCGCTGGAAGTAATTGGGGTTTGATTGTAGTTGGGTCATTCTTTGCTGGGTCATACCCTCCAGCTGGTTGACTGAGGGTCACCACGGTCACCATGTCTTTGTGTTTTTGTGTTGGTGCTGCCAGAACAAAACCACAAAGCCCTGGACACAAACCCACTTCTGCAAAAATAACTGCAATCCCTCTATCAACAGCAAACTAACCAGTACTAATAAGGCTGTAAAGAGATTAAGACTATTATAAGAAAGGAGAGAAATGAACTATTAGTGTAAAATCTAGTAACTTAATATGCACAAACTTGATGGATACAAAATTAATGTTAAAAAAGCTTTGTAGTAAAGAAAATATCGCAAATCATGTGGAAGACCACAGGGAATTTTTTCTCTGTAGCCTCTAGTATTTACCACTGTTTTTTCTTTCTGCATCTGTCTCTGACGATGTCAGATATTAACCCTGTCTGACCTTAAGCAGTCTGTTTGAGACTTCCAGGAATCTACTGTCTGTGGCTGTCTCATTCAATTGTTAATCTAGTCACTCTGCACTCCACAGTCAGGCTTAGGCACCACAAGGTGGGGCAGAGTCCCTCCTGAGGTAGGGCTATTATTTCCTTTCACACTGCTTCTGGTCAGGGGAGTGGTCTGCCTGGGCAAGGTGGCTGCTGCTGTATAGGAGATGACCCAGTACTGTGATCCCACCAGCTACTGTCTTAGTTCTCTCCCCAAAACCTCCACCACCAGTCTACCCTCAAGTGTCCCTAGTCCACTCTGCACCCCCTTCAGTCAGGGATCTATACACTGTGGCTGCCAGTCTATACTAAGCAGTCAGGCTTAAGCACATAGGGCAGGGCAGAGTCCCTCCTGGGGGCGGGGTTATTGTTTCCTCTCATGCTGCTGCCGCTCAGGGGAGTGGTCTGCCTCAGCAAGATGGCTGTTGCCATAAGGAGGATGACCCAACACCAGGATCTCACCTGCTACTCTCTCAGTTCTCTCTCCAAAGCCTCCATCCCCATTCTCTCCTCAGACATCTCCAGCCCAGTCTGCCTCCACCTTTGCTGGAGCCCAGGGTAAGTGGCTGCAAATAAAAATGCATGCATTGGTCCTTTAAAAGGCTCTTTGCATCTCCAGCCACCCATGTCTGGCAGAGAGCAAACCTGCCACTTTTTGCAGCTGGCTGTTTTCTGTGTACTTTTCAGGCTCTGGTGCTATAGGCTGGGTATTCCTGCTTACAGTTTAGACCACACTCTTCTCAGGGGGATCCAACTGGCTGTTTCAATATCCTTCTGGCACTGCTGCCTGTGGGCACCCAGCCAGCCTTCCCAAGTCTCTGCTGCCCTCCTTACCAGTCAGTTGTGCTAAAGCTGATTCTTCTGTCTGTCCGAGGTTCTAAGGCTCCTTTCTTGCTGTTGCTCAATTGTTGGTCCCGGATGATTTCTCCACAATTTGGTTGTAATTCCAGGTTGGTCCTGGGAGGAAGTGAATGTGACTTCCATTCACTCCTCCACCATCTTGCCCCAACCTTGGTGTCTCTTCTTATAAAGACATAATCCTATCAGTATTGGGTCCCACCCTTATTACCTCATTTAACTTTGATTACTTCCTTACTTCAGTGTAGCAACACTAGAGATTGGAGCTTCAACCTGTGAATTTGTGGGGAAACAAACATTCAGTCTCTAACAGAGTCCCGTTCTTTTCTCCTTCTCATTTCAAAGGCCCATACCTCTGCCTCATTCTCATCCTCTCTTCTGCCCTCACTTCTGCCCCAGGCCAGAGAATTATGTCCTCTACAACAGGAAAAAATTGGCTAAGCAAATAGTCTTCTAAGTCTACAAGGGGTCTCCAGCCTCTCTGTGCAACAATAGAAGAAGAAGAATTGTCTTGGGCCACACATTAAATACATTGTGACACGTAATCACAAAAAAATCTCATAATGTTTTAAGTAAATTTACGATTTTGTGTTGGGCCGCATTCACAGCCATTCTGGGCTGCAGATTGGACACCCCCAGATAGACCATTATGTCAGCGTTAGAGGCCCAGAAGTCTTCTGCTGTGACGGTCTCCCTTAAGAAAACAGATATTTCATTTCTAGCTGTTTAAAAGGATCATGGGGTAAGGGAAAAACACAGAACAGAACATTACGCTTCTATGTAAATCATCAAAACATGGACCCTGGCTGGTGTTCCTCAGTCGACTGAGTTTGATTCCTAGTCAGAGCACACCCTAGTCTGGGTTGCGGGCCAGATCCCCCTACTGGGAGCATGTGAAAGGAAATTGATAGATATTTCTCTCCCTCTCTTTTTCCCTCCCTTCACCTCTCTCTAAAAATAAGCAAATAAAATCATACACATATATGGAATGAATCATGAATGTGGTGTTTTTATTCCATCTGAGGTATAGAGGGGAAAATAAAGAAAACAAAGCTTAACTGAGAATAATCACAAATGTAAAAAAAAAAAAAAAGAAGAAGCTGCAGACACCAAGGATGATGTGATCTCATCTTTATTAAAAAATTAGTATGTGAATGGTAATATGTATACACGATTTATTGGTTTACAGTTGTGGGGGAACCCTGAATTGGGCAGACACCTAAATGTTCACAGGGAATGGGACTGGGCAGGGAGGGAGGGTTTTAACTTTTAATTTTATATACCTCTGCATTTAAATAAATCTATTAAAACCTTCATCTGAATAAAATGCTCAAATGTGATGGGGGAAAGAATGAAGAGACTAGATAGGTACTTAAGATACAATGATTCTTTTATTAAGATTCCAATCAAACAATGCTGAGATTTTTTAAAAGACCAAAATAGGTGTGGTTTAAAAAAAATGAAAATCAAGGCAAAGAAGTTACAAAAGTCAGACATTCAAAGTTTAAAAAAAAAAAACAATACCCTGTGAAGAGTGAAAGATGTAACAATGAGAGAGGCAGTCTAATTTTTTTTTTTAAATTTTTTAGTAGGAAACAAAGACCAAAATTTACAGAACCAAAAGAAGGTGGAGGAAGGCAGGTATTAGAAACAACTAAGGGTTGATGCTTTGTTAACAGTCTCTGGCTCCCACAGTAAAAAGTCTCCCTTCAAATTTACTTTTCTAGCAAATACCCTCAGGTATGTGTGAAAACAGGGTGGGGCTCCTAAAATCAACAAAACCAAAAATCAACAGAAAACAAATGTGCTGGGGGATCCTGAACAAGAGGGAAGCAATTTTGATCTTGGCAACTGAACTAGGTTTGTGAAACTTTTCTGGCATCTCTTAGCTGTCAGAGGAAACACACCATCCCGCTCCCTTGGAGTAGGACAGAGCTGAGTTCAAATCCCATGCAAGTCACCTCTCCATACCTCCATCTTTCCTTATGAAAAGTGGTAGAAATAAGAAGCCACCTTACAGAATTGTAGGGAGGCTGAATACACTAAAGATCATTAGCAAACACTCAGATAAGTCCGATTCTTTCCTTTAGCAAAGGGATAGAATATGGTTTGACAATTTGTCCAACAGCATGCAGTATGGATGTAGAGGAGTTTCCTGTCCTCTCTGCAGGGGTCACTTGTCATTATGCCAGGCTCCTTTTGGAGGACTACATTTTTCATTTGTTATCTGCAAGGTACATCTTTGGTTCCATGTCTTCAAACTTTTCAAGAAACAGAGATTTTCAGAGAGAGGCTGTCACCTGCCCCTTTCCCCAGCCGCAACTGTTTTAGGATCAGTTGAGTCCTCTGGAGCTAGGTTAGAAGTTGAGCTTTCACTCAAAAGGCACTCTCTTACATTGAGAAGAAGGCTCTTGTATCTCTCTGGGGTCTGGGTAGGGAGGGCACCTTACACTTTCATTTTTCTGTCATCCCTATTCCCTTACTTAAACACAAAGACTAAAGGGTTAGAAGGACCATTATTAGAGTTGTCTTTTTCTCAAATGAATTAAAATGATATGGAATGCTAAAATGAACCAAGTAGACATTAAGCAGTTAGAGTCACCACCTGCACTCCTGATGCAGGCATTCTGAGGGTCTGTGACCCACTCTGGGATCTTGGCTTCATGCAGAAAAGAATTCATACCAGAGCCAGCATAGAATTTAAAGTGAAAGTGACTGTATTAGTGAAGCAGTGAGGCAGAGAGGGAGCTACTCTACAGACAGAACAGCCCTTCCCTAATGGGATTTACTTCTTTTATTGAGGCTTATTTAATCAAGGGGTAGAGCATTCAGCAAGGGGGAGGAATAATCAGGAATTTTCCAGGAGAAAGGGGTGGAGACCTCTTGGAAGACCTCTGAAGGCTTTTTTATGTCCTTACATCATGGGCTTTCCATTTCTGATCATGGTAGCTTGTGGTGTGTGGTTTAGTATACTAATGTGTTACATACAATGAGTGTATAATAAGGTTAAGGGTTAGTTACAGCAAAGTGAAATTAGTTGCCAAGTTAGAGCGAGCAGATCCTCTGCTGGTTCTAAGACGTAAATCCATTGGGGGGTGGTTTTACTATCTCCTTGTCAGTCTCTATAGCTCTTATCAGCTACAACCATTTCACCACATACCCTAACTCACCCCCCACACCCAAGGCTGTTTTAAACCTTCTAACATCTGGACTCAAAACCAAGAATGGAATTAGCACAAGAAAGTAGAGCCAAGAGGCGGAGAGGGTGGCATCGAAACCTGGTAATGTCCCATCTCAGTCACTTAAGTCAAATATCCCTGAATTCTTCAGTTACATGAACCAATCTCTTATTTTTAAGCCAGTTTGCTTGGTTCCTCTGTTACAATGGAAAAGGTCTTTATAAATATACCCTCCCTCCCCCACCTCTTCCTGAAGAAATTTTCAGGCTGAACTTCTCTACCTCAACACACATGCATTGTCTCACCTTGGAGATTAATGGGAATAAAATCCTAGTAATTTTAAATGCTCTGCCTTTCTTCAGGGTATCCCAAAGGCCAGCAGAGTCACTGAGTCACCTTAGTGCCATTCAACTAGCAATTTACCATCCATAATGAGGAGGGTGGGTACTCCAGGCTCTACTCCAAGGGCAGTGGTTAGTCATTGGATTCAAATTCTAATAACGATAGTTGAAGTCTAAAAATATCACTGGCCAGGTAGGGGTCCACCTTCACAGTTTGTCCTTCATCTAAAGAATGGCTAACAACATCTATCAAGTTGTGAGACACATCTCTCCTCTGTCTCTGGAGTTCTCAAAATGAGGTAGGTGTCTTCACATGCAAGATGGGCTCTCACACCCAGCCTGGAAATCTCTCTGCACCAGCTCTAGCCTTTTTTATCCCCCGTGACTTTGCCACCGCAGCTTATCCATCACCAGTCCTAGTACATCATGCTGTTGACAACCTGCTCAGCCACCTGTGCACTGGCCTACCCACTCTTTACCACCAATGCCACTGCCTCTGTTGCCCTGACTACTTAAGCTTCTGGCTACTTCCATTAGACTCTGCGGCTCTCTGTTACCTACATCTCTCTGGTTGGTAAGGAAATGCCTGTCCATTCAGCACCCAGGCTTTTCTGAAGTGAGTCACCTTTTCTTCCTGTGTCTTGTGGGAGCAATTGCCCTGGACTTCACACCTGATCTGGGCTTCCAGAAAGCTGACATTGGTGATTTGCAGGAGGCAAGTGAGGCCTACAGACTTATCTGTTTGAAGATACCAACCTATTGCTGAATTAATAACCATCTTAGTCCTCTTGGGCTGCTATAACAGAATACCATGCGCTGGGTGGCTTATAAACAACAGAAATTTATTTCTGCCATTTTGGAGGCTAGAAGTCCAAGATCAAGGTGTCTGTACACTCAGTGTCTGGTAAGGACTCACTTCTTGGTTCATAGACAGCTGTGTTTTCACTATTTCCTCACCTAGCAGAAGGGCAAAGAGGCTTTCTAGGGTCCCTTTTACAGGGCACTCATCCCTTTCATGAGGGTTCCACCCTCATGCCCTAATCACTTCCCAGAGGTCCCACCCCCAAATGCCATCACCCAGAAATATTCAGTTTATATATCATGCCCCAGAACATCCAGAGAGCCTACTGTATATGCTCCTTAATTTTAAGTACAAGAATCATTTCCCTCTCAAGTCAATAAAAATACCTTTTCCTTTTCTGCTGTTACGAGAAATCTGAATATAATACTATTTTTTTCTAATTGGGCAAAAGTGATCTTAGTGTATGACTGAGAATGAAAAAAACAGGAGATGAAAACAGATATTGACAATGTTTCTTTTCTTCCCATTTTCATTTCTGTGGTGATTTTAATGAAAAGCAGGAACAGAAGCATTCATGCAAGTCAAAATGTTTAGTGAAAAATTCTATAATAATCATAAATAAACCATGTAAGTATTTTATAAACCGTGCCAGCATCTGTATTTTTTAAAAAAGTACATTTCTTCCTTTTTTTCAGTAGAAAATGACATTTATTTCCATTTTAGAGATAGAACATAGTATCAAAGAAATGCCAGACTTTCAGAAAGCAGTTTGTCTGCTATGCAGTGTCCACTCCCACTCTTCTGACAGTAGATCAAAGATTATGAAAAATTAGAGGTAAGTCCATGAAAGTGTTTGAAAAGCATTAATATGGGATTTAAAAGGTTACCATTATCGAAGAGTAATTAGTAAATTAGTAAAAAGTACTCCTAACACTAATTAGAGACCAGAGAAGAATGCATTTAATTTAGTAAAACATACATTGGATGCTCTTGGTGCCCCACTGAGACACTCCTTCCTTGGACAGTGAACACCGACACCCATTAACGCTGGCTGTCCACTCTGCTCCCTGTTGTGAAGACTGCCCCCTCCAATGGCAGTCATTTTAAGCAGGTACCTTTGTTATCTGCTGCAACTAAAGGATGTTTGCAGCACTTTAATTGTAAATTCCATTCATTCACTTTTGTAAAATGTAAAGCAAGTCACCCTACAGGTAAGTACATGTTTTTAATGTACTTCTCAGCTGTTCCTGTGGATTTTTTATTAAGATGGAGTGGATTAAATGCATTGATATTATTTTTAATGCTCTGTGAAGGCCGGACAGCTTTTATTTTACTAGGAAACTGAAGCCTGGTGAAGTTTAGAACAGTGCTTCAAAAACTGTCAAATCCCCTGGGTATCTGGTTAAAATGCTAATTCTGCTTCAGCAGGTCTGGGATGACGCCTGAATTTCTGCATTTCTGACAAGTTCCCAGGTGATGCTGATGCTGCTGGTCTGGGGACCACACTTGGAGATGAGGGTTCATAATTATCAAACCCACACAGCTAGTTTGTGGCCTTGTGGGAATGAAGATCAGGGTCTCCTGACTCTTCCTCTCTTTATCTTTCAACTATACTGCACAGACTTTAATAATGAATAAGGTCACCATAAAACTTATCATGCAAACTGACACATTTTTTTAAAGTGAAAGGAAGCACCAGTAACAATTGCCAGACATATAATAGGACTGTCCAGAACAAATAGGGACTTACGAGTACCGTTTCTGGCTTTGACAGAAATGGAGCTTATCTCCCAATGAACAAATTATTAAGCATTTATTGTAAACCTCTTAGGAAGAAGTGCCATACTTCCTCCAAGAGGAAATCAATCTGAAATACTTTGCAATTGCTAGAGATAGTAGGAAAGGTAAATAAAGACTGAGGATAAGAGCCACACATAATTTTTGCAGTTGTTCAAAAGACTATTGATAAGGTTCTCCAGTAAATGCTGATAAAGATGAGTCAGCAGAGGATGGAAGGAATGTTCATTTGTGATAGGAAGCTGACTTAGAGCTCCGAAAACAAAAGCAAGGGATAAATAGGCACTTATCTACCCTAGGGTGTGTGGCCAGCCACCGAAGAAAGGGGGACAGGATTGGCTGTAAGAGCTCAAGAATATGCACTTGGCTTAAAATAAGGAAATGAGTGTATCAAAGAGGCAGTTTCAACATGTTTCCATAGGAGTGGGTGAACGGAAGCCTAAAATAAATGCCAAATGAGATACCACTTTGAATAGGACCAGACTTCTTTACTGAGAGGAAACCTAGCTTTAAGGCAAATGCAATTTTTAAAAACTGCTCAGCTTGTCAGTTTGGATGAATGTTGGGGACAAAGTGTGTGACTAAGGGGAATACTCTACAAAATTGCAACAAGATAGCATAGTATACAGCAGAGGCTCTCAACAACAGCTGCATACCACTGTTGCCTGGGCGGCATCTGCAGACTGCCAAGGCCTAGGCTCCAACCTGAATCTGCTGAATCAAAATCTTCAGAGGGTAGGCTCAGGCATCTGTGTTTGGTGGGGAGGAACACTCCCCTGGAGATTCTGATGCACAGCCAGGGCTGAATAACAATGAGTTGACTAATAAGAATAATGTAGGAATAAAGGTTCATGTTTTTAACCAAAGAAAAGGAATTTCAATTAGTTAGTGGAGCAAAACAGCATGGTGCATAATTCTTAATATTCATTTTTCTCCAACATTTTATTGAGAAATAGAACATACTCTTTATGCATAAAACACAAATATATAACTTAACAAATCATGTAAATCATGTAAAGTGAACTCTCGTGAAACCACCACCATGTCAAGAGGAAGATACTGCAGCAGCCCAGGAGTCCCTCATGGACACCTCCCAATTATATCTTCCTTTCTGGTCTCCAGAGGTAACACAATCCTTGACTTCTAAATAATCCACTTTTTGTTTTGCTCTATAATTTCACTATGTTAATGTATACTCCTAAACAATGTATTTTCATTTTTCATGCTTTTGAACTTCATATATTTCTATAAATGGAAGATTCTTTTGTGTCTGACTTCTTTCATCCAGTATTTTTTAAAGGAGTTAGAATGTTATTGCTTGTGGCTGTGCCCTTTCAGTCTGAATCCTGTGGAGCACAGTTCAAAAACCTCTGGCTCCTGGAACAAATCTGGTTAATCATCTGTTTTGTAAATAAAGTTTTATTCGGACACAGCATGCCTATTCATTTCCATATTGTCTATGGCTTTACACGCTACAACAGCAGAGTTGAGTAGTTGCGATTATGACCGTATGCCTGCAAAGCCATCTGTATTTGCTGTCTCTATTTAACCAATTGGAGTGGGGATAGTAATTTGCACACCCAGAGGGGGATCTGTACCTCAATAAGGATTGCCAATGCAATTTATTAACTCAAGATATATCAATTATAATTCCTCCCATTGGCACCATTTTCACATTCATTACATTAACTCATCCATTCATACAATAAACATTTATTTAAGGCAAATATGTCCCGGGTTCTAGATAGGCACAAGGTTATCAGAAGAGTTTTCTGTAATGATTATCATTCATTGAGCATTTGCTTTGCACTGTTATGTTGACCACTGTATATGTATATTTTTCTTTGTTTGCTTGTTTGTTTTGTCTTTAGTCCCCCCGTGGCAGGACCAAAAGTTCATGCTCCTCCTCCCATAGTAAAGGGTTGTTGCTGAGAAGAGGCTTCCCAGCAAGGGCTGACATTCCCCAACCACCTTTATAGGTAATGGCACCGTATGATCAAGTAGTAACCACAGAGTGTGAGTGGACGTGATGTGCCATTTCTTTCCCTGGTCCATAAAATCCTCCCATAAGTGACTCCTTTGTGTTCTTTCCTCTTCCCCTGTCTTGAATCAGAAAACACTAAAACCCAGGGGATGGTAATAACTGCAAGACAGAAAGCTCCTAGTGTGCTAGCCAGACTCCCAGATGGTCCCCAGAGATTCTTACTTTCAAGTATTCATTCACATCCCTGTACTCACCTACCATGTGGAATAAGACTGACTTGTGTAACCAATGGGATTTAATGAAAATGGGGAAGTATCACTTCTGAGACTAACTGCTTTATCTCAGGTCACTCACTCTGGGGAGACAAGGACAGGCTGTAAGGACAATCATGCAGCCCTGGGGAAAGGTCCACATGGTGAGGAACTGAGACTTCTTAGCAGTAGCCAACATCAATTTGCCAGCCCTCTTGGACGGAGATCCTCCAGTTCCAGTCACCTTTCAGAAGACTGCAACCCTGGCCAATATCTTGACTAAAATTTATGAGAGACTCCCTCCAGAACTACCCAGCAAACGCATTCCCAAATCCTTGACCATTTGAAACTGTGTGAGATCATTTGTTTTTATGGAGTAATTTGTTACACAGCAATAGATAACATACAACTGGGTGCCTGTATTACTACAAGGAGAAAAACTACCACTGGCTAGGAACACGTGCATTGAATGAGTGGTGTATAAATGTTCATAGTGTTTAGCCACTCAACGTTTGCAGTTTATTTGTTACATTGGATAGCAACTCTTCATAATATTACTAAACTTCGTATTATTAATTTAAATGTTATTCTTATCTGCTACTTGGTATGAGAGACCCACATGACACTAAAAGTCAGGACTTAATATTTGAATTGTGTGCATTTGTTTGTTCTTATATAATGCTGTTGTTTTCAAACTTTATTTGGTAATAAAAAATTTTTTTCCCAATAAACACTTTTCTAAGCTACTATGTAAAACAAATATTATATTGAGTTTGTTCAAAGTGAAGTAGGGTTGAAGTAGTGACAATTTTACACCTTCCATATCCAGCTCACCCTTGAAGTTACCTTAGAACATAATAGCATTTCCAAAAGGAAAGACATAGCTTAAGGATTGCAGATTCATTAAATATAAAACTGTGGGATATTCTGTAATGAAAACAGTCCTTGGAAGGATTGGTTATGCCTCTCTTTCTCTCTCTCTGTCTCTCTTTCTCTGTCTCTGTCTCTCCTGCCCTCTGTCTCTCCCTCTCTCCCTCATGCCTTCACTCTCTCTCTCCAGCTAGTAACTGAAACAGGATAATTTTTGGTCAGAATAAGTAGGGATGTGTGATGATGAACTCCAAGAAATGAAAGTTGATTGGGGGAAAAATAGGCTTGACCGAAGTAGATTGAATTTGGAAAATCAGAGAGAAGTCTGAATGTTAAAAAGAGAGCCAAGTTATACAGCCCCAGTCAGTGTGAGCTTTACATCTTGGGGCAGCTCAGCAGTTAAAATCCACTTCTTTTTGAAATGATTTTATGTTCTAAGACTTTCTTTGTTCCACAGCAAAAGGCAAAGGTGATACCAGTAAAAGCCAAAAAGTGGCAATGAGTTTGATGTTGACCTGTTCCCAGCTCACTTTCCAGGTAAGTGTAGAAGAAACATTTTTTTTTTTTTTTACATTTTAACAATATGTTTTCAAAGGGCAAAAGGGATCCATTTGTTCATGTTCAAGAAGAATGAACAAATGTGACTTCATCTCTTCCCTTAGGAAAGGTATCTAAGGCAAATAAGAGGAGATGCTACCATGTAAAGTAGCTCCAGTTGTCAGACAGGGTGGGGGGTGGAGGGGGGTGTTCAATCGTCTGGGAATAAATCTTGCCTGGAGGAAGTGATACAAATTGTTTTCAATGCTAATGACTGTTAGCACCACATTCTCTTTTACACTCATATGGACACGTTTATGAAACAGGAGTAGCAAAATCAAAAATTTACCCACACTTTGCCTCATTTAGGATGATTTTGGCAGCAAGGAACAGATATTCATCTCAAACATAAGAAGAAGGATACAGGGAGGGTGGTCCAAATGCATCATCAAGGAGCCAGTTTCCTTCAGGCTTCCCATTCTGCCCTGGTCATGAGTCTGCTAACTGGACCCCTGCTCCCAAGCTGTCTGCCACAGTTGCAAGCCCTTACCTGTATCAGGTTAGAAACCTTCTTCCCTGTAATGTCTCTCTTTCTCAATGAGGAAAATTTTCCCAGATGCCCCCAGCAGATGTCCTAGTATGGGCAGGAGTGTTGCATGAGCTCATGCCTAAACCAATCACTAACAAGTGATGGAGCACAGTGGCCAGTTTGAACAATCAATCTTTTTTTCTGAGTTGTAGGGGAGAGAGTCACTTTTCTTGAACAAATGACTGTGCAGAAAAAAGGAAGACACCTAAAATCAGGGTGACCAACAGTATCTGCTGCAGACTTCAACTCAGTGTGCAAAACAAGGGCTTTCTCATTTCTTTGTAAGGAGCTTGTTCATGGGCTCCTAATCCCATGAACTGATGGCAGAGGTAGAAAAACCTTAAGTGCAATTAAACTAGTAACTTGGTCACTTCTCTTTCAGAACAGTTCTGGTTGGCTCAATTACTTTTGGGTAAATATTTAATACAATTTAAGGTTCAAATTTGCTATCAGCACTATCTTTCTCCTTCCCAAGATGGCATCTAGGTGCATGGAAAATCTTTCACTTCCTCTTAGTTGGAGGTTGTTGGGGGATGGGAGGGGGCAGATCCACATGTTCCTCATGGTGCTGTCCTCCAGGATCTTCACTGCCTTCCAAAGTAATGTCCTTTGCCCTGCCTGATCACTGGGGTATCTTCTGGCCTCTGCTGACACGCACAGACACAGAACTCCTGTTCAGTCCTCCTACTTGAGTTATGTTCCTGGGTGGCTGGGCCAGCACCCTGTGATGGGTATGTCCCACCTTGGCTTTTACTGGCTTTGTGGATTGCTCTGAGATTTGATGATGATTTTAATTTAATCTCCCAGGTTCAGACAATCCATCCCGCAGCTCTTGGCTACAGGATCATTTTGACCTTACAATGAAAGGACAGCTAATATATCCAGTTGCTTTCTTTGTCCCTATTTGTGGTGATGGAGGGGGTGTTGGGGTGTTCCCAGGCACTGGGGAATCGGCAGAGACTCTAGATCCCAGTATAGAACCTCTCTGCGTAAGTACACGACACCATCAGAGGTAATGAAGCCATCCCCCTCAACATTGGTGCTGGGCCTCCTATGAATCATTTACACTCAGAGTCCTAAATGGGGATTGAGGATCAAGCCCCACTGCTGTCACATTTCCTCCAAATGCCTCTAGTTTTTTTGAACCCACACACTTTTCCCCTCCCAACAGGAGTTTTGATCCTGAAAGAGGGAGGCAGGACACACTTATCTCATGCCTTGTCCTTCTTTTCCTCTACGTTTTTATCCAAGCTCCCAGACTGAAAAGAGGATACTTGTCTTACTACCCTCCCTATCTGTGCAGAACTCCCCCATGCATCCTATGTCTTTATTTGTGCTCTCAGGTGTTTGTACCCCCTTCATTCCTAGAAAAATGAATTTCATGATGTAGCCATAATAGAGAAAATGGTTCCCCTTAATAAAAAAAAATGACCTAGATTACTGAAAGACAAAAAATACTTGTTTGCAAAAGAATATTCATTGGTAGGGGTATTTAAAAGATCTTAATCCTGCCCCATCATTTGTGAATTGTCTATGTCATTGCATTTATTTCCATTTGAAACAGGCAAAGTTTTCTTAGAGACAATTACATTCACAAACATGTTTATGATGGGCTTCAAGGTGGTGACTCAGAAGCCAGACATTTGTTCATAGAATTCTCATGTGCCTGGTAACAATGCATTCTATTAATTAGCATTCATTTGGGTCTATTGTAGTGGGTCATTCTGACAGATGTCCCTTATTCAGCAGTGATTATGAGTAAAGATTTTACATTCACTCACTCAACTACTATAATTCTAATTCCTTACTTATAAGGTACAACTATTATTTCCATCTTATATCTTACTAAAGCTCAGAGAGGTATAACTTTCCCAAAGGTACACAGTGCTGAATTTAGAATTCAAATCCAACGCTTTCTGACTCCAAAGTCTAAGTCCTTTCCTTCCCAGAGAAAGCTGCAGTGGCAGCATAATGCGATGAAGAGCACAGGCTCTGGAATCTGACTGACCTGAATTCCAGTTCCAAGAAGCCACCTCATATGTGACCTTGAACAAGTCAAATGACTTCCTTAATCCTCAATTTTACCATCAAAATAAGGTATTAATAGTTCACACCTTGAATGGTTGTTGTGAAGATTGAATGAAATATGTATGTTAGAGTTTAGAGTTGAGTACTCAATAATTAATGCTGGCCATTATTAATGGTGATATACTATAACACTGCCTCTTTTAAGGGTCTTCATGCTGAAAAGAACTTTAGAAAGTATCTAGTTCTATTGAGAAATTTTATAAATGAGAAACTGAAACCCCAAAAGTTTAATCTACTTATCCATATTAATATATCAATACACTAAATGGAATTATATATTAAATAAAATTAAATCATTTTAATTAATTAAATAATAAATTTAATCAATTATTTAATTAACTTAATAAATTGTTGATTATTTTATTAGGTTAAATATATTTTATATATTAAATTATATATATAAATGTTTCATCTCCAAAGTCTTTCATACTGAGATTTAATGTATATATTCATAGGCTTTGGAAACAAAATGTTCATTGCTCTTTCAAAGACAAATACTGCAAGTTCAAAAATATGGATTCCTACTGGAGTCCCTTCAGTCCATTGGTTTGGGGATGTCTGATGAACCTGTGGGTCAGAAATACACTGCCATCAGCTTGTGGGAAGGAAAGCAATGGGTGTGAGCAAAGCAATAGAAGGAAACTCTAGGAGTCAGCTAAGAAGGGTGTGAAAGAAAACTGCCGGAGACCATGATTAGTTGATCTGTCATCAGAAGGAATTTCAAAAAACAAACAAAAATTGGGCCATAATTAGGCCAAATTAACTCATTCTTCAAACACATTTTCTGTCATGGACATCTGTTGTTTTGGCTGCCTTTCTGGTAATTATAACCCATTTTCCCTTGGAGGAACTATGTGACTGCCATAGAGTAGTTTGAGAGTGACCCTATCCCTAACTTCATGAGTGGGGCCCAGTTGGCTCAAGCCAATCAACTAATTTCATCTCCCAAGTCTCAGTTCAGGGACAGGGTCATAAAATATCAGAGTCAATGAGACTTGAAGGGGTGTCTTAAGGAGAAGATTTCATTCTTTCTCTAGATATGTCACAGTCATCTTGCCACCATGCAAAGGCAGTCTGAGGATAAAGCTGACCTACAGAGAAAAATGGAGAGATGGGATGTTCATACTGTTTGAGCCTAAAGATTGATTATTTCCTGAATTTCTTAGTACCAACACTTAGTAAGCCAACACTGACTTATGTGCTCCGGACATAAAACATTACACATCCTGGTGAGAGGTAGAGCAGGGGTGTCTAAACTTTTGGTGTCTCTGCACCACACTGGAAGAGGAGTTGTCTTGGGCCGTGCATTAAATACACTGTGACACATAATCACAAAAGAAATATCATAATGTTTGAAGTAAATTTACAATTTTGTGTTGGGCCGCACGTTGGACACCACTGATAGAGTATTATCCCATTCTCCAGAAAAGCCAGGGCTCAGATAAATTGTCAGAATTGTCTAGTGTCACAGAAGCCAATATTTGCATCAGGTCCTCTCTGCATGCTTCTATAATTCTCACAACAAACTAAAACTCATGCAGTTTAAGTAACATCTGCAAAGTCATGCAGAAGTTAGATAATGATAGAGCTGGGCTTCTCATTCAGAAATTTTTATCTAAACACTGTGTATTTTGCTCTTTGGGCTAATTTTTGAGAGCCCATGAGGCTGGTGTGCTCAGATTAAATAAATGTCAGCTGCCTGTATGCCTTGTTCTTAAGTTCACCCATTGATATGTTAGGAAGAGGGGCAAGAAATGGAAATATCATAATCTCATTACATGTAGACCGATGCCCAGCTAGGTTTGTCTCCTGCTTGGAGGATCTATTGGATGGTCATAGTTCTCCCTCAAAGCCATTCTCTCTCCTTTCTGGGTATGTGGACAAACTACATTTCCTAGTCTCCCTTGCACTTAGGTGTTACCATGTGATTCAGTCCTTGCCAATGGAATTCAAGAGGAAGTAATGTGCACCTAGACCTTAAGCAGAGGATGTGGCTCCTCCATGTCCTTCCCCTTTCCTTGGGATGGAAACCTTGACCGTGCAGAGGTCAAGGGCCTATTATCTGACAAGGTGACATGATGAAAGGAAACTTGTCCCTGAAAAACTTGTGAATTAATGACACCCCAGCAATCAGAAATGCTTACCTTATAACTGTTACGTGAGAGAGAATAAACTACTTTATTCTTTAAGCCATGTATGAAGATACAGCCATCCCCCCTTATCCTTAGGGCATGCACTCCAAGACCCCCATGTCTGAAACCCTGAAACCTTGGATAGTACCAAACCTTGTATGTACTATGTTTTTTCCTATACATACATACCTATGATAAAGATTAATTTATAAAATGTGCACGGTAAGAATTTAACAACAATAACTAATAAAATAGAACAATTATAACGATATACTGTAATAAAAGTTACATGAATGGCTTTGGGTCCATTATTAATTAAAATAAGGGTTTCTTGAATCCAAGCATTGTGATACTGCAACAGTCTACCTGGTAACGGAGACGGCCACTAAGTGACTAGCAGGCAGGGAGCATGCCCAGCATAGAGACATGGACAACAGAACAAGTTCACAAAGGGGCAGAGCAGGAAGGCAAAAGATTTCATCGCCCTACTCAGAACACTCTGCAATTTAAAATGTATGAATTACTTCTGGAATTTTCTATTTAATGTTTTTGGACCACAGTTGACCATGGGTAATTAAATCACAGAAAGCAAAATCATGGATAGTAGGGGACTACTGTTTTTTGTTATATCAGTTTAGCATTTCTACCCTAACTATGACCAGGGTCTAGCTTGAGTTTCTAGCTCAAGGAAAGTATAGAAACTGAGACCTGTACATCAGATAAAAAGCTGCAGAGTTTCATGCCTCTTTGTTGGCCTCTCAGCGTGAATATTTGCTGGAGTGTGTGGATAAAGCAAGTACTGGGTGAGGGATTTCACAGGCTGCGGAGACCTTAAAGCATGGAGCAAGAATCTGGGGCAGACATCAGAGGGAGGGAGCCGTGTAGCTTGGGAGTGTTTTCTAGAAACCTGGTGCCATGAGCAGAGCCATAGAGGGAACACGTGGACCCCAGAAGCATGAAGACCAAAGATGAAAGGTCTCTTCTGCCTAGGGCAAACTTCTGAAAACATTGCTTTGATGGGGTTTCTTAAAGAAATCAAATAGGCTAACAATTCATTGATAGCCAAGGACTAGACTTTTCTCTCATAGCACCAGCACTCAAAAATCACCTTTTGGTGAGTTGATTTCTTCAATATATGTAGTATATTCACAATCCTGTTGAGCAGACAGATATTACCATGAAGGCCACATTGCAGTTTGCTGCTATGAACATTGAAGAAGCAGCAAGTGTGGTGGATAGGGGTTAGAACTCAGAAGCCAGCTCTACCACTTACTAGATCTGTAACTTGGGCACCTGAGGCAGACTCAGCTTCCTCATTTGTAAAATGGGGATAATAGCAATAATACCTATTGCATATCATCATTATGAGGATGCATGCTTCTTAGAATAGTGCCTGCCACATAGTAAGCACTATGGAAATATTTGTTAAATAGATGTTGATACCACTTTCAGGCTGAATTTTGACAACTTGCATCAAAAGACTTGACCCAGCAATTTCATGTGTAAGAATTTTTCCTAAAGACGTCATCTGTGACATATGCAAGTGTTTATCCTCAAAGAAACTTACTGCTGTAGCAATCAGCCATTAATTAAACACTGGCTAAAAAAAAAAGGTAGTAATGGATAGTCATACTTATAGAAGGGATTGCATTGTTGAAGACCTCACAGAATGCAAAACTCACATTGTACAATATTTAATTTCCTGCAAAAAAAAAAAACAACAAATGCAAAGCAAGATTCACATTATTTCAAATTTTGCCCATAAAGTGAGATTTAATTAATATTTTATATCCTACTATTTCAAATTGTGCAATTCACATTCTCATTAAATGTAACCTGACTGTTATATTTATTATGAAGTGTCTCTCTCTCTCTCTCTCTCTCACACACACACACACACACACACACACACACACACACGTCCCAGAAGAATAAACAATGGCTGAGTAAGACAACCATGATATGGCAGCTTTAAAAAGTGTGACTGTACTTTCATTACAGGCTTTTTTAAATGCTGGAGAATATACATCAAAATTTAAAATGTGCTGGCAGGATTACTGGAAATTTTTTCTTTTTTTTTACCTACATTTTCTAAATGTTTTACAAGGGACATTTACTATTTTTCTAATACAAAACAATAAAAGGAAATTTTAGGAATAAATATAACATTGATACTAAACTAAATTTGAAAAAAGTTATAGAAATATTTATGCAAACAAGTAGGTTCACAAAAGAAGATAGTTCCAACCTGGTAAGTGATATCTATAGATTTTGTGAACTGGAGATTGCTTTTCTCTAATATTTAGTCCCAGGGACAAATCTGGACAGAAAATGCAGAGTTGATTGGAGCTCAAACTGAGGTTTTGTCAGGCATTTTCAGAACCAAGTCAATCTTTCAGAATGCAACAAAGAACACCCTAAAAGCCCTAGTATACTGGATCATTTCCTCCATATGCCTGTACATGCTTCTTTTGAGATTTGAGAATATCTTTAGACAAAGCAAAAAGTTTTGGTGACTCAAAAGCAAAGGACACTAAAGAGCCCTCAGTCACCTTCTCTGAGCTCAGTTTCCCTGACACACTCCACATAGGATGGGAAGGAGAAGGAAGCTGCAAGTCTTCATTTACTTCCTCCTTTCCAGGAAAAAGGTAGGGTGGGACATGGGAAGGGGTTGGCGTCCAAAGGAAGCAAGGGTCTTACACAACAGTCCAAGTGGGCTATGCCTTCCTAAATCTTCTCTCCAAGTTGATAAATAGTGGTGTTAATGCTCATTCATGGTCTTAGTGCCCTTACCTCTCCTCACACCAGCCATTCTGAATCATCTTGAAAAGTTCTTTTTTCACTTTGAAAAAACACTCTGTGCTAAGTAAACACATTCACATGGATTATCTGGTTGACCATCACAAAAAAGGTCGATGAACTTTAAGCTCTAGGATGAGTAAATTCTGAGGATCTCATATAAAATATGGGGTCTACAGTGGATGATACTGTGTGGTATAATTGAATTTATCTGCCTCCCCTTTCCCTGGAGCCATTGTGTTCTAAGGAAGGATGAGGCAGATAAAGAATTGTTGATCAACAAATAAAAAAAGCACTAGGAAAATTGTGTTGGACAGCAACTCTTATCTAATTAACTTTTTTCCTGAATGCCTTACCCACTCTTTCTTCTCCATATGAAAAGGTCAACTTGAGATGAGATGTCACAATGGATTTTGAAGGTACATAACCTGCCATCTTCTCAGATCACCAGCATCTGAATTAAGTACTCATGAAGATTCAATAATTGTCTCTACTTATTGGTTCTGGTAGTTAACAAGCAGCACAAACACTGGCTTTTCTGGCTTCACTCAGTTCAAACATGTGTATTAACTTGTCTTTGGTTACACAGCCAAGTGTTAGAGCCAAGATATGCTTGGGTTTCCTTGAGATCCACAGATCTTGAGGTTTGAATTGGGTCTTTTTTTATCTCTCATGTCTCTCATACCTCTTTCTTGAGCATATGTCTACTCATTTCCTCATCTGTGTCATTTCAAGGTCTGTTTCTATTGGTTAGTTTTTCTCCTCCTTACAGAACATATTTTTCTGCTTCTTTGTGTTACTGAACAGCGAGTGGGGCTCTACTGCCTGCCACCACCCTCTAGGTGAAAATCAGGAGGCAAAGTTTTAGTGATAAAGGAAAGGAGTCTTTATTTAAAAGCTAGACAATTTTGAAATAACAACTTTCCATATTAATTAGCCACTTAAGCCTAAACTGTTAACTCTTTAGTTACAACTTTTATCGCTTAAGCCTATCATTTAGGGCTAAACTCTTTAACTCCTGAGTTCTATCATTCTTCCCATTGGTTTTTAGTTACCTTATTTCTACAGGATTAGTTTACAAACCAAAACAACATAAGATACAAAAGCTACACAATTTTGGAAGAATGGCAGGCTTCTGCCTCAGAGCTCATTCCCTCTAGAACATCCAAAGAAGATTAACCCTGCCACCCTCTGCCAGGCCAGCCAAATCCTAGGCTGCACCCAGCGTTCCTTCTACCATCTTTTCAGAAACGCAGGCAGTGGCAGCACTATCATCTAGGCATCCTCGAGGAAGAGCCAGAGAGGCAATCTTTGCCCTCTTTTTATTTTAAATCTTCTGGCCCATAATTCCATGCATTCTGGAGGCATTCAGCTTCTCGGCCAACCCCACTCTAAGCTCTTTACCATTGCCTCTTCCTACAGCTCCTCCCTCCTCCTTCCCAGTGATCTGATCAGATCTCTGTATCATCTGAGTGCCTGGTAATTTTTTATCGGATACCGAACACTAAATTTTACATTGTTATATGCTAAAGTTTTGTTTGTTTGTTTGTTTGTTTTCTTTAAATATTTTGAGGTTTAGTTTTAAGATGCAGTTAAGTTACCGGAAATGATTTGCATTTTTTGAGGCCTGTTTAATAATGTGAGGCAGGTCCAGCACAACTTTTAGTCTAGAGCTAATTTGGGTACTACCTAGGGTTCTTTATCTTTCTCAGGGTTCTGTTTGATATTCTATGCCTTAGGAGTTCTTTTCTTTCTGGTTGATAAGAACATAAATAATTTCTGACCCTGTGTAAGGTCTACTTGAATCTTCTTGGTGGTCTTCCCTTGGCCAGGGGTGGTTTCCTCACAGGCGTGTGCTAATAAGCACTCGGCTGCAGTTTTGAGGGGAACCCTCTGCGGATCTCCAGAGTCCTCTTTCTGCAGAGAGAAGGTGCTCCCATTTCCTCAGGCCCTTATGCAGGACTGAATTTATGAAGTCTGCAACAGGTAGTTGTTGAATGAATACATATTGTACTGTTCTCCATGTGTTCAGTGAACTTGGGTCAAACCTGCCACAATCAGCAAACATGGAGGATTCTCTGTTAAAAGAGAACAAAACTTTTGTCTCTGAGAGACATTATGTTGGAGATAAACATAGCCTTGGGACTTAAAGCCATCTTCTAAAAACAGAATGTAATGAATTTTTATACCAATAATGCGTTGAAGCCCTGGTAGTTTGGACATGTTGGTTTAAATAAAACATTATTAAAATTAAGTTCACTGCTATCTTTTTACCTTTTCAAGGTGGCTACTAGAAAGTTTTAAGTGATGTGTGAGGCTTGCGTTATATTTCTATTGACCAGCACTGCCATGGAGGAAGAAGACAACAGGTAGGTCTGAGCTGCCCACAGAATCTTAAACCCCACTTCTAAAACTGGAGGTGGACAGGAAGTAGAATAATGTGAAGGTAGAGGAGATGGGAAGCAGGATACACAGAGACAGATGTAATATATTCCATCTCTTGTTATGCTGACACTGTTCCCCACCCAAATCCCCCAGGCAACTTAACGTGAGTCACCCATCCATGCCATTAGGGAGGAGGTTGTCATGTAAAACCAGAGAACAATGGGAACAAATTCTTAGTTTTTAAGATCAAAGGCCAGAGAAAAAGTCACTCTCCAAACTAGGTAAAGCCACCACTGCCTTTATTTACAACATCTAAGAAAATGAGTGGAACTACCTAGATTCAAATCCAGCTCTGCCACTTACCACCTCTGTGATCTACCACTGACACAAATTTGTGTACATCAGTTTCTTTGATTAAATAAGGCTATTAACAGTACCTACCTCACAAGGCTGCTGTAGAGGTTAATTTATATAAGGACTTGGAATAATGACTGACCTCTAACAGGTATGACTGAAATATTTGTTGTTACCTGGAGTGAGCCCTGCACAGCATCAGGGCTAGAAGCCACATAGCTGGTTCAGTAAGGACAGCAGTAGCTGCCATGTTGTTGACTGAGGGTCAAGTACACACGATTTCCATATGTGCCCCAATCATTTCTCAAGGTCCATGTGATCTTCCCCGTGATGTCAAACCTGCCTACCTTTCAATGAGTCAGAGTACCCTCAAAGGATGGTTGGTTGGGCTTTGGACTCCTAGCCATAGGGGTTCCCCAAGAGATTGTGCAATGCCCCTTTGTAATGAGACTTCCTCCAAGTTACGAGATTCCTTTCAATTAGTTGAAGCTCACAGGCCTTAAAACAAACAAGTATGACTGGGTTGTAAAGCGTCCATTTGCATTTAGGATCTAAAGCAATGTATGAAATGTCAGCATGTGGTTGGTTCTTTAGCCATCAATTTTAGGAGAATTAGCATATTACTTGGACCAGGGAAGCTTGTCTCCTCCTTGCCTGTCCATTCAAATAAGAGCCCAGACTTGACCCAGCCTGCCTATGGCCATTTCTATAGCACAGCCTCAGCCATGCTCCCAGCTCTTGACACTTCTATGCCACCCAATGAGACTGTCTAGCCCAAATGTTGTTTTCCCTTAGCCACAATGAACTCTGCTTCTAAATGAGCAAGGGTCAAGTACACGAGAAACATCTATGGGCAGTGAATCCCACAGGGGTTGACTGTTGACATGCAAAACTGCCAACTTGTCTCATCCTGGACCTGAGGCTCTCAAGAGTAGACATCTTATGCCTCTTCACAGTCCCAGAAGTTATAAAATAGAAGCACAACAAATGTATGGGAATGAATGAATGGCTTAACAATCATTAGTAAATGACTGAAGTCATGCTCACTTGGTGAAAATATAGAAAGGGGGGACACTTCCACTTTAAGTAATGTTCAGTGGGAAGAGTCAGGCAGTCATCAGCAGATATTTATTGAGCACCGACTATGTGCCAGGAACTGTTCTAGGCATTAAAAAAAATGTGTAAGAAGTCTTGCAGATGACATGATATTCTATATAGAGAATCCTAAAGATGCTACCAAAAAACTACTAGAACTGATAAATGAATTCAGTAAAGTAGCAGGATACAAAATAAATATCCAGAAATCAGTTGCATTTTCATACACCAAAAATGAATGATCAGGAAGGGAAACGAAGAAAACAGTCCAATTTATAATTGCATAAAAAAAAATCTAGAATAAATTTAACCAAGAATGTAAAAGACCTGTACTCAAAAACTTATAGGACACTGAAAAAAGAAAATGAGGAAGTTACAAGTAAGTGAAAATGTATACTATGTTCATGTACAGAAAGAATTAACATCATTAAAATGTCCATACTACCCAAGGCAACCTACAGATTCAATGCAATTCCTATCAAGATACCAATGGCATATTTCATAGAACTAGAACAAATATTCCAAAAATTTGTGTGGGACAACAAAAGACCCCAAATAGCCATAGCATCTTGATAAAGAAGAGTGAAGTTGGAGGAATCACACTACCTGTTATCAAACTATATTATAAGGCTATAGTAATCAAAACAGCATGGTGCTGGCATAAAAACAGACACATAGATCAATGAAACAGAATTGAGAGCCCAGAAATAAACCCATGCCTTTATGGTCGATTAACATTTGACAAAGGAGGCAAAAACATACAATGTAGTAAAGACAGTCTATTCAATAAATGGCGTTGGTAAAATTGGACAGATACATACAAAAAAATGAAACTAGACCATCTTATTATACCATACACAAGAATAAATTCAAAATGGATTAAAGACTTAAATGACTAAACTTGAAATCATAAAAATCATAGATGAAAACATAGGCAGAAAAATCTCAGACATTTCTCATAGCAATGTTTTTTCTGATATATCTCCTTGGACAAGGGAAACAAAAAATAAACAAATGGAGCTACATTAAACTAAAAAGTTTTTGCACAGCAAAGTAAATCATAAACAAAATGAGAAATGAACCCACTTGATGTGGGGGTTACCGCATCCTGCTCAGAGTCCCCCTGGGGGTAGCCACGGGAAGAGGAAAATGAAATAAGTCATTCCAGACACTTTGCAGTCTGCCAGGGAAAGGAAGTGGTGATTCCCTCTAGTGTAGAATGCCCTGAGCCCTTCTCTCAAAGTGGCTTTTATTGAGAACAATATGTACAGGGGTATACAGCATGGATGCAAAGCTCATCAATCAATGTCAAAAGGCTATGATTGAAGGAACACAGAGATTCGCCTCAGGTTAGGGTCTGGTAGACAGAGTGGTGCCCATTCAGCCCAGAAACCTGGGAAACTGATCACATTTTATGCCTAATGCCAAACATCAGTACTCATTCACACGAGGGCATTCTTAGCAAAGTAAGTTTCATAGGCTCTAACGCTTCCCTTTTCCAGGCCTAATTGTCCCCCAGAACTGCCTGATCCAGGTTAGGGCAGTACCTGCCTTTAGTATTGTTTCACAGACCCAGTCAAGCAGCAGGCAGAGCAGCCAAGAAATAAGGAGACTTCTTTTAGGTAGAACAAGGACTCCGGCCATGACAAAGCTGAGGGGTAAGGGTCTTTTTCCTCTTCTCCATGTCCCCCAAGTCCTTCCCTGATGGCCCCTATGTGACTGTGCCGGTCTCAAGTTGTCCCTGCCATGGAGGGGTCTTACCCTTCATTGACTGACCAGCCATCCTCCGGGGCCAAGCAGGGTGATGTGAGGGGTGCAGCCCCTGCCAGGGGGACAGGTTTTGTCTCCTCAGTGGCCTATTTTCCCAAGGCCTCCTTGCTCAACTCCAGCCTTGGGGACCTCTCACCTGTCAGCAAGGCTACAGTCCCTGAAACCAGGCGAGACAGTTCCCAACACCCACTGAATGGGAGAACATATTCAGCAATGTTACATCTGATAAGGGGTCAATTTCCAAAATTTATAAGAACTTACAAAATTTAACACCAGCCCTGACTGGTGTGGTCAGTGGATTGGGCATTGTTCTGCAAATGAAAAGGTTGCCAGTTTGATAGCAAGTCAGGGCATATGCCTGGGTTGTGCCCAGGTCCTCTGTTGTGGGCATGTGAGAGGCAACTAGCAATGTTTCTCTCACACATCGATGTTTCTCCCCCTCTTTCTCCCTCCCTTCCCCCTCCTAAAAATAAATAAAATCTTTAAACAGAAAAAAATTAACACCCAAAAAACAAACAGTCCAGTTAAAAAATGTGCAAAGGAACTGAATAGACACTTCTCCAAAGAGAACATACAGATGGCCAAAAGACATATGAAAAGATGATTATCATCAGAGAAATGCAAATTAAAACCACATTGAGATATCATCTCATGCTTGTCAGAATGGCTATTATCAATAAGTCAACAAACATGTGTTGGCAAGTTGTGGAGAAAAGAGAACCCTCGTGCACTGTCAGTGGGAAGGTAGACTGGTGCAGCCACTGTGGAAAACAGTATGAAGTTAACTCAAAAAATTAAAATGGCCCTGACTGGTTTGGACATTGTCCTGCAAACCAAAAGGTCGCCAGTTCAATTGCTGGTAAGAGCACATGCCTGGGTTGTGGGTCAGGTCCCCAGCTGGGGGCGTGATTAAAAATGGAATTGCCTAATGATCCAGTGATTCCACTTCTGTGACTATATCTGAAGAAACTTGAAACAATAATTCTAAAGAATATATGCACCATATGTTCATCGCAGCATTATTTACAATAGCAAGGATTTGGAAGCAGCCCAAGTATCTACCAAGAGATGAGTGAATAAAAATGCTGAGGTTCCTTTACACAATGAAATGCTAGTTGACCGTGAAAAAGGAGGAAATCTTACCCTTTGCAACAGCATGAATAGACCTGGAGGGTATTATGCTAAGTGAAGTAAGATAGTCAGAGAAAGATAAGTACCATAAGATTTCACTCATATGTTGAATCTAATTAACAAAATTAACAAAGTAGAAAAAGACTCATGGAGATAGAGAACAGACTTAGAGTGGTCAGAGGGGAGAGGGGATGGGGGTTGAATGAAAAAAACGTGAAAGGGTTAAGCAAAAGGGAAAAAAACCCATTAACACTGACAATAGTATGGTAATCACCATACCAGTGGGAAAGGGGGGTGGGAGGAAGTAGAAGAGTGTAAATGGGAGATAAATGGTAATGGAAGAGAGTATGAGAGGAATAAATGGTGATGGAAAGAAACTTGACTTTGGGTGGTGAACACATAATACAATATACAGATGATGTGTTATAGAATCATACACCTGAAACATATATAATTTTATTAACCAATATCAGCCCCAATAAATTAAAAAAATTAAGAAGAAAAGAAACAAAAAACTATAAATTGATTAAATGATGGGAAAAATTTTTTTAAAAAAAAGTCTTCCCTCTGGGAATTCACATTCCAGAGGAGACAGAAGAGGAGTTGGAGAGGTTGGAGAACAACCTGTGTAGAAGGTTCTACCTTTTACAGAGGGAAAACTGAGGCTCAGCAAGGTATGTATTTGCCCAGGCCACACAGCTGGCGAAAGGCAGTGCCAGGATTTGAACCCATGTCTGTGTGTCTGCCAAACAGCCACAGACAGGAAAGTAAAAGGAAGGGATCAAGTGCCCTCCATCTTCCAACATGCTTGACCCAAAGGCCAAAAGAATCTGGGCCTGGGAAGTGCTCACAGCGGGCAGTGTTTCATAGATCCCAGATTATTAATGGCATTCAGGCCTGAACCCAGGCTCATCTCAGTTGCTATTGTTCCTACACCAACTTTTTATCTACAAAATGAAACTAAAAATACATACCCCTTAGAGTTTTATAAGCATTAAGCTGATTAATATGTGTAAAATTCTTTATGAAAGTTTCCAGCACATATTTGACACCCAGAAATTCTTATTACTTTCAGCTTTGTCTTTCTTTTGCCTTCTGGATATTTCTCAGAAATAATTCAACATAGTTTCCCTCAGTGGGCTTCCGCATTCTCTTAGCCTGGTGACAAAATATGAGAGCTGGTTGGGAAGGACAGAAACACACCCTAGAAGGCATATGTGTACAGTTTCACAGGACAAGATGACTTTTTGATTTGGACACCAAACATGTTAAGAGCCTTGAACTTTGGGATTAGCCTGACCTCTAGTGACCAAACAGAAAACTCAGTGGAAAGCATGCCCCAACGCTGATAGGCCCCAGCCAGGAGGCTTTGATTGACAGCTTACTAAATGCTGAATTGTGCTCATCCACAGAGAAGTTATACTCGTGGTCAAGTCCACACTGTTTATAGTGGAAGGAGTAGATTTTAACTGAATCCTGTTCACCCACAATGCACAGTGCCCAGCTGGAGAAAACCATCATTCAGAGAGAAAAATCCTGTTTATATAGCGCTACATCAATGGAACAACACACATTCTGTGACAAAGGTTTTTAGACCCATTTTTCATACCTAGAAGCTCAGTTCTAAATAGCCTACTCCGAAGTCACACTCCGCCTTCCATTCATCACATATTTTATCTGTGTTAGGCACTATGCTAGACTCTGGTGATTAATGAAAACAAAGCACATGAGATACCTGCCCTAGGGAAATTAGAGACTAGGACTTCCAGAGCAGAGGTTCCTGCTCTTCAGTCCCAGGCTCTCTTCTCTGTGACACTGGAAATACTGCCATGAGAGCCAGCTTCTTTCGGGGTGGTTGACCTTGCCACATGGACTAGAAACTCTGCAAAAACTGGTTTACCATGGTTTTATTGCCTTTTACTGCATTTTTGGAGCCTCGTATGAAACTATACTTGGAGTCGGCCAGGAGCTCAGGATGCTCTTTAGTCACATGGGGTAGAGGGGCTTCCATTTCATGAACACTGTTACTTCTAGGATTAGTTATTAGTTATTAAATGTGGGCCCTGCCTGGCATGATGCTAAGCATTTCATGTGTGCCCTCACAGCCCCCGATTGGGCAGGTTCTATGGTATTATCATTACACAAGAGGAAACAGGTTTAACAATGTTAAGAAACTCATGCAAAAAACATTAAAGCCAAGACTTGAGTCCAGTTCTGACTGCAAACCCCACACTCTTAACAGAACACTCTACCCTAGTAGAGAGAGAGCACCTAACTATGGGACATCTAAAATGAGCTGGCTGCCATTAGACCCACCGAGTGAAAACACTCATCAAGTACAACAGAAATCCATAGGACAGTGGAAATGGCCCATTCAGGACCATTTGTGAGTAGGCCCAGAGAGTTCAATTGAGTTATACAAACATGTGACCCACACATCACTCTTACCTACCTCTATGGCTCTGATGCTCTTCCTCATTTATACCTATGTCCTAGTGAAGAATTTCCTACATGCAGCCACAGAGAATAGGAAAACCAAAGCCAAGTCCATAGATGCTCAATACATTGGTGTGAGCTGAAAATATAGTGTCCCCACTCAGGAGCAGCTTCAAAAGACTGGACAGAGTTTCAGGTAGTAGACCTACCTGGTCATCAAGTTGGTGAGAAGAGAGAAGTGACTTATTGTCGGTGCAGAATGGTTCAAATGATTGATCAGGAGCCTTGAAGAAGCAAGATGAGAAATCAGAGATCTTGAAGTAGAAGTGCATAGATGGATCTGCGGGAGAGGCACAAAGGGTGTGCATCCCTGTGCTTCACATCAGTGCCCACCAGAGCATCCTCCAAAAGAAAGCAACTAAACTGGCTGGACAGGAAAACTTGTCCAGTGAAGATGTGTAACCTTCTGTTTACAGCTATAGTTAGGCTGTAACTGTGAGCCCTTGAATGAAATAATCATGTGACAGAGACTCAGCAAAGGCCTAGAACCGTGGGCTCCCTCCCACTGAGGCCACTGCTGCAAGATGAATATTTTGCTTGTCAGCATCATCTCTTCCCACTATTAATGGAGCCATCACTAGAAGAATCCAACAATCCACAGGGAATATTGAGTGCATCAGACCATTTCTACTGGAGAAGGCAATGAATTGTCCCTATTGTGATTCACGTGGATCCCAAGTGTAGACTTGTTTACCTTTCGTGTCCATAGTACCTTGGTGAGCACCACTATCTAACAACTCACAAAATATCTGATTTTCCTTCATGGGGTCCTGGATAACAAGCTAAGGCTAAGGGACTTACTTTATGTTGAAAGAGAGATGATCATGGACATAACATTCCTCATCATTCAGAAGCTGCTTGTCTGACAGAACACTGAAATGGCCTCTTGAAAGTATAGCTTGTTGATGAGATCCTGGGGTTAGGGTACTGCCCCCTAAGATGCAATATATCCTTTGAACCAACAGCCATTATATGGTGGTGTGTACTTACAAGTTATGATGAACAGATCTGACAACAAAGGGGTACCAGTGGCCCCTCCACTGTCACTCCCAGTGACCCACTTAGGAATCTGTGTTTCCTCTTCCTGAAATTTTAAGCCCTGCTGAGCTAAAGACCCTGGTTCCTAGAGGAGGGATGCTTCTACCAGGTGACATAGAAACCATTCCACTAACCTGAACCTGCTACGTGGTCATTTGGAGCTACTTAATGCCAGGAGCCCAGCAGGCAAAAAACAGCAGTTACTGTATTTGCAGAACTAATTGACTTTCATTATCACAAGGATATAGGATTGCTGCTACATAATGAGGACAGAGAGGATTCTGATACAGTATTTATTGGGGTGCCCTTGGGTGCTCCTTTGCCCAATTTTAACCATGAAGAGGCAATTGCAGCAACCCCAGGCTCCTTTAGGCATGAAAACCAGGGGCTCAGAGCCCTCAGGCATAAAGAACTAGGCTAAACCACCAGACAAGCAAAATTGGTGGTGAAAATAAGCACACAAAATAATGCTTATCATCAGTCATTAGTAAAATGCAAATCAAAACCATAATGAGGTATCACTCTACACCCATTAGGGGGGGCCATAACCAAGAAGAACAAGTGTTGGTAAGGATGTGAAAAAATCAGAATTCTCATCCATTCCTGGTGGGAATGTGGAATGGTATAGCTACTTTAAAGGACAGCTGAGCAGTTTCTCAAAAAGTTAAACTATGATTTTACCATTTGACTAAGTAATTCCACTCCTAGGTACATACTTAAGAGAAATGAAAATAGGTGTCCACATAAAAACTTGTGCATGAATATTCACAGCAGCATTATTCATCATAGCCAAAAAGTAAAATAAGCTACATATCCATAATGAAATAGTACATTCATACAATAGAATATCATTCAGCCGCACAAAAAGTTGACCCAGCAATTCCATTGCTGGGAACATACCCTAAGAATCCTGAAACATCAATTCAAAAGAACTTATGCACCCCTATGTTCATAGCAATGCTATTTACAATAGCCAAATGTTAGTAGCAGCCTAAGTGCCCATCAATAAATTAGTGGATTAAATAACTGTGGTATATTTACACAATGGAATACTACGTAGCAGAATGAAAGAAGGAATTCCTACCTTTTGTGACAGCCTGGATGGGACTGAAGACTATTATGCTAAGTGAAGTAAGCCAGTTGTAGAAGGACAAATACCGTATGACCTCACTTAGGAATCTAATGAACAAAATAAACTAATGAGCAAAATACAACAAGAAATATGGAAACATGGGACAGACTGACAGCTACCAGAGGGGAGGGGAGAGGGGGGAAATGGTGGAAAGAAGGGGAAGAGATTAGTCAAAGAATATGTATGGATGACCCATGAACAAGGACGACGGTGTGGGGATTGACTACGGGAGCTGGGGGTGGAATGGGCAAAGGAGGAAAAATTGAGACATCTGTAATAGGCTAAATAAAATTTTTTTAAAAGAATGAATTACTGATAATGCTATAACATGTATAAATCTTGAGAATACTATGCTAAGTGAAAGATGTTAGATAAGAAAGACCACATACTGTATGATTCCATTTATATCAGAGGTCCCCATCTTTTTGGCACCATTGGTTTCGTGGAAGACAATTTTTCCATGGAATGGGGGTCAGGGGGAGGAATTGTTTCAGGATGATTCTAGCACATTATATTCAAGCTCACCTCCTGCTGTGCAGCCTAATTTCTAACAGGCTCAGGCCAGTACTGGTCCACAGTCCAGAGGTTGGGGATGCCTGATTTATATGAACTGTCCAGAACAGGCAAGTCCACAGAGACAGGAAATATATTAATGATTGCCAGGTGCTGGGTAGTGGGATGGAGAAAGGAGTGGAAATGACTGTTAATAGGTACAGAGTGATGAACATGTTTCAAAATTAGACAGTAGTGGTGGCTGCACACCTCTGTGAATATACTTAAACCACTGAATTCTATATGTTTAAAAGGTAAGTGCTGTGGTATGTGAATTTTATTTCAATAATGCTGTTATAAAGATACATGGTGGCAAATAAACGCATGAAAAGATGCTCCAACTTGTCAACTCTTAAGGAAATTTATATGAGAACCACAGTGAGATACTCCTACATATTCATTAGAATGTCTAAGACAAGGAAAAAGTACTGACAACACCATGTGCTGACAAGGCTGTGGACCCACTGGAGGGTGGAAATGCAAAATGGAACCACTTTGAGAAACAGTTGGACAGGTTTTTCGCAAAGTTAAACAGACACTTTACCTTGTAGCCCAATAACCTATTCCTCAGTACTGACCAAGAAGAAATGAAAACCTGCATGTGAAAGTTAAGGCAGTGTTATTTGTAATTGCTGGAAGAGAAAACAACCCACATATTCAGCTGAAGACTACACCAACGGTGGTACATGCAAACAATGGAGGATTAGTCAACAACAAAATGAACGAAGCACTGATATGATGTGAAGTTCAAATGCAACATGTTAAGTGAAAGAAGTCAACCTCAAAGAGGGACATACTGCATGATTCCATTTATACAATGAGCTAGAAAAGGCAAGATGGTAGGAATAGAAAACAGCTCGACAGTTGTTAGGGGTTGAGGGTAGAGGGCGGGATTGACCACAAATTTTGGAGGGTGATGAAAATACTCTGTACCCTGACCGTGGTGGTTGTTATGTGAGGGAAGGTATTAGCCAAAGATCAGAAAACTGTAAACCAAAAGGGGTGAATTTTTCTGTATGAAAATTATTGATTACTTCAATGATTGTGACTTAAAAAAAAAAGACAATGGGAGAAAAGTACCTCCTGTATTGGTCAATCCAACACCCAATTCCATCTCCCCTTCCCAGAAAGCAATCACTCTTATCAGCTTGTGTATTCTTTAAGCTTTTCGGAAACATTCTAGATAGATACAAGTGTGTATGTATATATGTATGTGGCATGTATATATGTACATGTACATATACAGATACTTAGGTATATATAATTCAGAAGCACATTACACAATGGTTTTTATGATGCCTGGCACTTAACTATATATTTGAATATCCTTTTGTATCACTATGTAGCAGGCAATTTCTTTCCTTTTTTTAAGCAGACAGTTAACTTGGCTGAACTCACACTGCAGAACTGCCTCCCCTGGGATGAGTGTCAGCTGAAATGCCAGTTCACTTTTTTTAGAGCTCTAGCCAGAGTCACCCTCCATACAAGTGTTCTGTCAGAGATTTAAGCAGAGTTTACACACAGAATTCGGGGCTTTCTTCTCTGGATCTTTCTTTCCAGGAATCTCCCCTCAATTTCCAGAGGCTGTGTTTGTGTATCCTTGTCCTCTGCTTCCTCTGGCCAGTAAAACTAGGTAGTATTCTAGCAGAGCTTAAGCTACTTTCCTTGGCACAGATTTGTCCTGCCTTTGAAAACAAGACACTTACCCTGTGCTGTCCCTTTCTTCCAAGTGAAGACACCCTTCTAACACTTGTCTGGGTTTGATTGCTCCACAGTGTTTTCAGGTTGTTGCATTTTCTCCAGAGTTTATAGTTGTTTTTTGTGCAAGATTGATCTGTGACTGTGACTGGAATTTTGCCACATTTCACCCTGAGGACAACCATGCAAGAAAGGTATTATCACCTCCCTTCTGCAAGCAGTAGCAGTGATCTGCCCATTGAACCTCAGATCCCATGAGCATTTTGGGATGGAATGTGTCTTTTTGTTTTGCAAACAAAATGCTTTTAGTATGAACTTGGAAAGTTCACTAAACCTCAGTTCTCATTTGAAAACCTGAATAATAATGATGCTTTCTTTACAGGATGGTTCTGAAGGTCAATGGAGTAGTGCAATCATGGCCAATATTCACTTGGTGTGGGTACTGCTCTCAGGTGCTCTATTCCCTGGAATAGCCTTATGATCGAGGTGCTGTAGTTACCAGCTTCATTGGGCAGTGAGGAAACAGGGCACAGTGAGCTTACGTGACTTGCTCAGTGCCCCTAATACAGCATGGGATTTGAAGCAAGGCTGTATGTGGTGCCTGCATCCGTGCACTAAACTACAAGCCACCAAGAAAGTGGGAGTTCTTAACCCTGGCTGTGCCTCGGAATCACCTGCACAAAGCCCTGCTGAGTCAGACACTCTGGCTTCTGCATTTGGAACAAGCTCAAGGCCTTGGCACAGAGTTACATGGGCATTTCTTTCCTCTGTGTGACTCCCATGTCCTGTCTCACTAAGGAGGACTTCTACTTCCAGTCCCTTGCAGGCCTTCTCACAAATCACAGGCCTGGACAATCAGGTTTACTTTTGACCCATTCCTGACAGATCTATGTCACCATTCTGCATGACAGGTGGAACAAGCTCCAGGAGCTGCAGGATCTGTCTTGGGATCAATCCCTCTCCACCTATCTAAAGCCACAGTCCTGCTCATGTGACCCCTGGGGAAGATGCTATGAGCCATGTGTCTTGTGTTACTCAACCACTGCCTTTTCAATAAATCACACCTGACAACCCCATGCTCTCCTGGCCTCTTCAAGTTCCTGGAACTTACAAGTTCCTTGGAATTTACACCAGGATGCTGGTGAAGGTAATTACAGTTCAGCTGTGACTTGAGCCTTAGGAACCCATGGTGCCTCTCCATACTCAAATTGCTCTGAACATTAACATAAGGTGTTCCTGAGTTCTCATACCTTTCTAGGACGGTCCTCCCTCAAATCAAAAGTTGTTCAGATGGCTTCTATAACTCTACATGACCTGTCCCCTGCCTTTCTGGTATGAGCTCTATCATCCCCTCATTATCCACATACTTCAGCCACACTGGCCTACTGACTATCCCTTGATCACCCTCAGGACTCTTGCACTTGTCATTCACTCTACCTAGAAACTTCTTCCCCAAGAACCTCACCTTATTGTCATTCAAATGCCAGCTCAAATGTTACCTCCTCCCAGAGACCTTTCCTGACCATCCAGTGTTAATCACCCTTAACCACCATCCATCATACTCTGCCTCTGCATAACACTTAGCATATTTTACAATCATCTCTCCTCTTTGCTTGTCCGACTGCTTCTTCTGTCTTTCCCTCACTAGAATGGAAACTCCAGGTTGGCAAAAGCCATGTCTGTCATTTTCACAGCTGCATTCTGAGTGCCTAGCACCATGCTAAGGACAAGCTGTCACTCAGTGAGTTCTATGAAATGAATGAATGTTTTTCTCTTATTCCCCTCCTCTCAACCAGTGATCTCTGGGAGAAAAAGCCAGGAAACCAAAGGCAAAGTGCATCCCTGAGACAGGCACAGGTATGACAGACACCACCGGGAGTACCTGCCTAACAAGGAAAGTAAGCTCACCACTGGGTTGGAATCCTGGCTCCACCACTACTAGCTGTGACCTTGGGTTCACCTCTGTGAGCCTCAGTTTTCTTCCTGTGTAAAACTGGGAGAAGATCCACACCTACCTCACAGGTAAGGATAAAGGAGATAGTACATGGTAAATGGGACAGCACAGAGCCCAGTGCCGGGACTATGGGCCCAGCAATAATGGGCATGCAGGGGTGAGGGGCACGCAAAAAGCCTGAATGAGGCCTGTGTAAGTACAGGTGTCTCCATTTGCACTTCCTCCAGGGACCTTTCGGGCCACTGTCCTGCTTTAATCTACCAAGCTTATTACTGCTGGAGAAGCCAGCAGAACCACTTATCAAGAGTCATATGGGGCTACACAGATAATTCCCTAGCACCTGCCAGGTGCCTCAGGGAAGATGCAGATGAAGCAGATGAGGTCTGTGCCCTCCTGGAACTTAATCTAGGAGTAAGGATAAGATAAAAACACTAAACCAGAGATAACTGAGGGTAAGCGGGAGAGAGAAGAGAAAAGCTGCCACAGGACAGTCTGTTGGCAGTGGACCAGCTTTGTGCCTGATACACACACAGAGGCAGCCCTTTCCTTCAGGCTCCATGATAGGACTAACACCTTGCCCATAAAATAGTGGTGAAGAGACTGCCCTTCCTAGCCAGGCACGCCCTGTTTTAAATTGTGGCTCCTGTGTGATCTCAAGGCATGTGACCTCACCTTTCTGAACCTCGTTGCCAAGTTTATAAAATGGGGATAATATTGGGACTTATCCGCAGGGTTTTTGGGAGGATTACATAAAAACTACTTTGCACAGGGAGCGGTGAAGAGGAAACGTGTGGTAAATGCCAGTCATAGTTTTTGCTGGCATTGTTATGTTTATCTAAGTTGGAAGCACTTCAAAGAGACATCTCCAGCAGTTTAACTTCCCAAACAACACTTAAATGGTGTTTGTGTGCCAGGCACTGTCATAGAATTGTGTTAATAACCCTATCAGGAAGGTACTATTTTTAGTCCTTTTTTTAAATACATGATGTAAAACTTACCGTCTTAATCATTTTTAAGCGTACAGCTCAGTAGCATTAAATATATTCACACTGTGATACAACAGAGCTCTAAAACTTTTTCATCTGGCAAAACTGAAACTATGTGAACTGAGTATCATCTCCCATTTTCCCCTCCCCGAACCCCTGTTTTCTGTTTCTAGGAAGGCACTATTTTAACTGTTTCACAAATCAAGAAACTAAGACCATCTACATAATTTGCAAGGCTCAGGACAAAATGAAAATTATGAGGAATGCCAAGACAGCAACAGCAGAGCATTAAACCAAGCATGGGACCCTTCCAAGTGGAGTCACACAGGGCTCATGAAACAGGTCTTAGAGGAAACCAGGGGCCAGAGAAGTTAAATTACTTTCCCAAGGTCACATGGCAAACTTTGAGGCCTCTAAAAGTAGATGACTTCCCTTGCTTATGGTAACTCCCTGCAGGCAGAAACTTTGATTTGTTCACTGGTAACAGCCAAGCGCCCAGCACTGTGCCTGGCACTCACTGGCACTCATGACCTGGTGCATGTCTGGGGAATGAATGAATAAGTTGCATTCACTTAAAAGAGAAGAGGCTTCTCTGAGGTCCTTTGCTTTGCCTCAGCTCTAACACAATAACATTCTCATTGCTGCTCCTCCTTTGTATTTACCTAGAACCCTTGAATTCCTAGAAGGCAGCTTGGCATGTATCTGCCTATATATAACATCCCATGGCACTTTTATGAGGCTCCACCATTTAAAAATATTCCTAGTTTTGAGTCCCACTTGTATAAGATGGAAAAAAGTTAGAAGACACTGGATGATGTAAGATCACTGGTGGCATTTTCTGGCTCCAGATCACTGGGAGCCTGATGGCCAAGTCCCTTCTCTAATCTCAGCACAAGAAAACTAGAACTGAATTATTAAAGTACAAGTAAAAATGAATTTTATTTATACTTAGAGCGTTAAGTGCTGTGACAGAGTTTAGGGAGCTAGTCTAATTTTTGTTTCTTTAAGGGACTTCATTTTTCTGTATGAATGTTTGTGACACTATTTGCTGGCAGTGGGAAGAAGGGAGAGATGCAACCTCAGTGGCCCATCAGTGGATGAGTCAAAATTCTGATCTCAGGATCTCTTATCAACACTGTTTTGTGCATGGCTCCCCTTTAGTTTAGTTACTGTCTTTATTTGTTTACTTTTAGTAAAATAACGAATATCTGTGAATCTACCCAAGAACAAGACCATTACCAGTAACTCATATTCCATCTCTGAAGTAATCACAATGCTGAATTTTTTGTTTTCTGGTCATTTTCTTTCAGAGGTGTTAAATTTGTATGCCAAGCTAAATAATGTATTATTTAGTTTTATTTGTTATTGAAATGTATAGAATGGGTATTACACAATGTGTCATCTTCTGAGACCTGCTTGTTTGATTCCAGAACAGCTAAAAAGATCCAGTCACCATGTTGTTGCATGCAACTGTATTTTATTTATTTTCACTGCTGTGTAATATTCTACTGTCTGGATAGACTATAATGCATTTATCTCTTCTCCGATCATGGGCATTTGGGTTGTTTCAGTTTTTCACTATTAAAAAGAGCTTCCATTAAATTCTTGTGCAAATACATAACAATCATAACCAGGAGTGGAATTACTGATTCATAGGGTATAGGAATACTTAAATTTGCAAGAGAATTCCAAATCGTTTCCCCAAATACTATTCCAATGTATACCCCACCAGTGATCATAGGGGATCCTAGTGATCCCCATCTCCCACGTGTGGGATTTTCAGACATTTTTATTTTGACATTTGAACGTGTGTTGAATGAATAAATGAGTTAACAGCGGAGAAACAATAGGTTGCTTACATCAATTTTCAAAAACTCAGTTGATATGATGACTTAATCCATGACCTTAGGCTTTCAACAAATTGAATGTACCTTAAAGTGCTGGTAAGAAGACAAAACAAAGAGGAGTCAAATGCAATGTTGCAAAATCTTCTAAAAACTAAAAAATCATCTGATCTGTATAAAATATATAGTTTAAAACATAATTAAAAACTCTTTAATATCTATAGAACATGTATATAGTTTGTATCAAAGTACATATTTTATGCTTTTTTCTTTAACAATATATTTCACAATTTTATAAGGCATAAAACCATCTTCACTCTATATTATACCCTATGCACAAAACATTCAAACAGAATAGAGTTTAATTTAAAATCATGATGCCCATACACAAACTAGAAGGAAGCATAAGCAAATAAATATCTAGGATGCATGCTGAGTAGCTAGAAAGTTATTTCTTTTTAAGTTTGCAAATAAAGGTAAAAACCATAAAGGAAAAAAGACTGAGGGATTTTATTACATAAAAATGCTAAACTTTCTGTAGTTTGCAACATTAAATAAATAAAATATGAAGACAATCAACCATTTGAGAAAGATGCATTGGTGACATAGGGGACACACTTTTTGTGAATCTGGGCTGAGACCAGACTAAGAACCTGGTTTTGTCATGCTATTGGGCACTTGGCAGGATTGAATTAGAAGACCTGTGCACTGGTAGGCCAGTTTCTGAATTCTGTCCAAGACAAGGTCCATGATCTCTTTGTCAATGGTGTAGCGTCAGGTATATTTATTGGCAGCATCTTCCTTGCCTGTGATGAACTATTCACGGTAGAAGAGCTGGTGGTAGGTATCAGGACAAACTTCATTAATGACTGCAGGTTCCAAGTGTTCATGTTTCTTGGTTTTCCACAGCTTTGGTGGGGGAACTGGTTCTGGGTTCATCTCCCTGCTGATGGAACATCTCTTGATTGATATGGCAAAAAGTCCAAGCTGGAGTTCTCCATTTACCCAGCACTCCAGGTTTCCATAGCTATAGTTGAGCCCTACAACTCCACGCTTACTACACACAGCGCCCTGGAGCACCCTGATTGTGCCTTCATGGATGACAACGAGGCCCTCTAAAACATCAATATTGAGCACCCAACCTACGCTAAACTTAGTTGCCTTATTAGCCAGATTGTGCCCTCCATCATTGCTTCCCTCAGGTTTGATGGAGCCCTGAATGTTGATCTGACTAAATTCCAGACCAGCCTGGTGCTGTATCCCCACATCCACTTCCTTCTGGCCACACATGCCCCTGTCATCTTTGCTGAGAAAGCCTATCATGAACAGCTTCCTGTAGGAGAGATCACCAATGCATGCTTTGCGCCAGCCAACCAGATGGTGAAATACAGTAGATACATAGGCTTGCTGCCTATTGTACTGTGGTGACGTGGTTCCCAAAGATGTCGATCCTGCCATTGCCACCGAGACCAAGCTTACCATCTGGTTTATAGACTGGTGCCCTACTGGTTTTAATGTTGTCATTAATTACCAGCCTCCCACTGTGGTACCTGGTGGAGACCTGGCCAAAGTACAGCAAGCTGTATATCACAGCTGATGCTGAGGCTTGGGCTTGTCTGAACCACAAGCCTGACCTGATGTTTGCCAAGCATGCCTTTGTCCACTGGTATGTTTTCTGTGGCCTGTGAGAGCATGGCTGCCCTTGAGAAGGATTACAAGGAAGTTGGAACAGGTAGTGCTGAGGGAGAGGAAGAGGGTGAAGAGTATTAACCTGTCTGCTGCAATATTACACTCTGGTGTCTTATTTCTGTTGTTCTGTGAAGTCCATTGTATCCCAAGTTTGTCAATGAAAGTTATGTTTTTATTTTAAATGTAAAAAAAAAAGCACTGATATTGATAATGTGGTTGAGTTGAACTGTATTTTCATTTCTGAGGCTGCCCTTGACTTTACCAAAATCTTATTGCCATGATATGTTTACAGACCACAAATTTAACACATATTTACTGAGTGCCTACTATGTTTAGGAAGTGTTCTGAGAGCTGGGGATACAACATAAACAAAAAAGACAAATCCCTGTTCTCAGTTGTGGGGGAGACAAAAAATTAAGAAACAAACATATACCATGCCAAGTAGTGATGAGGGCTTGGAGGAAAAAAAAAAAGGAGTAAAGGGATACAGAATAATGGCCTTCCTATTTAGATAAGGTAGCCTTAGGAAGATTTTTCTGACAAGGTGACGATTGATTTAAACCAAGTTTAAACAGAATCGGGGACTCATGGTTCTGAGGCAGAACCTTGTGTTTGGTCTGCCCTAAGGCTCAAGGATGCTCAGCTCTGGCCACAGACCTCTAGGTCATTTGAGTTGGGGACACCCTTCTGAAACTTCCCCTGCCTTGGTTGTTCCCATCCCTGAGTTATCCTTCCCTTCTCTTTTTCATAGCTCTCACCATGTACAATACTCAATCAACCCCACCCAAAAATGTCCCCATTGGGTTGTCTACTTATGAACTTGAACGTTCTGGGACTTAACCAACCTCAAGCCCAAGCACGTGATTTTCTATTGCAACACAGCCAGGCCTCAATACAAAACTGAGTGACCAAGAAGTCTGGACCATGAATGGGTCTCTTAACTATAATACTATCCTCCAACTTGACCTGTACTGTTGTAGCTCCGAGAAATGGTCTGAGGTTCCTTACATTCAGGCCTTTTTCAAACTCTCTCACCATCCTGTTCTCCGTGCTTCCTGTCGCATGTTCTTACACCTACTTCCCTTCCTCCTCCATCTTCCCAAGATTCTGACGATATCCTCCTCTTCAATATTCCCCATCACATGACTCTTCAGTACCCCTTCCATCTCCTCTCCCTACTTTTCCTCCTCAGACCTCTCTCCCTGTCCCACCTTCAGATAGGGTTTCCCCCACCCATATCCATTCAGGCCGTCTCTTTCAAAGGAACCTCCTAAACCTGTGACCGAATTCCTTCTCCAGGAGGCTGCTGGATCAGAGGGCACTATTCAGGTCCAGGCTCCCTTTTCAATGTCACACCTCTCCCAAATTGAGGTCAGACTTGGCAGATTTTTGGCAAACCCTGCTAAGTTTACAAAGGAGTTTGAATCTCTCTCTCCTATGACCTCTCCTGGAGAGATATTCATATTATCTTTCTACATGTACCAATTTGGGAGAGAGAGGCCATATTTGGACCAAGGCACAGGAGTATGGTCCTGACCTAAATGGGAGGTGGCCTAATACTTATGGCCCCAGCACCACAGACATCCCTTATCAGTACCCCAATAGGGACTAACAAACTAATTCCCCTGACCACAGTAAATGGGATCACATGCTCTTCTGCCTCATAGAAGGAATCAAGTGGGCCACTACTAAGCCTGTTAACTACGGCAAGGTTAACGAAGTCACTCAAGGGCCAGATGAGAATCCTGCTATTTTCTTCTCTAAGACTTGGAGGCTTTTCACCTCTACACTAACCTAGACCCCAATTCTAGGGAGGGCCAGTCTGCCCTAGCAATTTACTCCATTTCCCACTCAGCCCCAGACATTTGGCGCATACTCCAAAAGCTAGAAAAGGACCCTCAGACCCCACAATCAAAGCTAGTTGATCTGGCTTCCAATGTCTTTAACAATTGTGATGAGGCAAGACAAGAGGAGAAAAGGGAGCAGAATCAACAATGATCCTGGGAGCAAAAAGAGGCTTTCCAAATGCTAACCTCAGTAGTTGAGGGGGCTCTACAGGAAGGGACGTACCTGAGGCCCAGGATGCAACAGCAAGGACAGCCATCAGTGGCACTGGGGACCCAAACCTGCTTCAACTATGAACAAAAGGGTCACTGGAACAAAGAGTGACATAAGAAAAAGCAGCAGCCTTGGGGATCCTGCCCATGATACAAAAGGTCAGGGCACTGGAAGGAGGATTGCTGCTCAAGGGAGGAGATCAAACTCTTTTTCTGGAACTGGCAGGCACTCCTAGAGGGGCTTCCTCCATACCCACATACCTCCTTGGCCTCCTTCCAGACATTTGACTGATGGGCCCCGGCATCGGACCAGGCTCCACTTCATACCACCGAATTGGCCAAGCCTTGGGTAACTCTCTCCATTTTGGGTAAGCTAATTAATTTCTTAATCGATTGCAGAGCCACTTACTCTGCTCTTCCCATTTTTGGGCCCTTTGTCTTCCTCTCCTGTTTCCATCCCTGGGGTCAAGGGAAGGCCTCAGGCCACCGCACAGACCCTCACCTCCTCCGGCTTTGGAAGATCAGGTCTTTGCTCACTCATTGTTATTAATTCCTAATTGTCCCACTCCTCTCCTCAGAAGAGACTTAATTACTAAGCTAAGTACTCAGATCCTTCTACATCCTCAGGCTTCTTTCCTAGGGCTGTTGGGGACTTCCTCAACCCTAGCCTCTCTCCTGAACCACATTCCCTCTCAGGTTATAAATAGGGTCCCACCTGAGGTCTGGAACACTGACACTCCTGGGAGAACACATTACATACAGCCCATCACTATCCACAGGAAAGATCCCACACACTTTCCTTGCCGCTCACAATACCTAATTAAGCTAGAGGCCCTCAAGGGACTCAAACCCCTCATTACAAGTCTCTCAAAACAGACCCTTTTAAATTCCATTTTTATGGCCCAACAACTATCCTTGGAAGTAACTCAACAGATAATTGAAGTAGCCCACCAAATTATTACCCTACAAGAACAAATCAGGTCCTTAACAGTTGTCCTACAGAATAGGTGAGCCCTAGACTTACTAATGGCCAACCTGGGATGGACCTGTGCTATGCTTAATGAGGACTGTTGTTTTTTCATTAAACAATCTGGAAAAATACAGAATAATCTAAAAAATACGATTGACAAAGTGAACAAATTGTATAAAGAAGGAGCCACGGGAGGATTTAACTGGTGGAATTTTAAAACCAACATCTGGTCCTAGTTTTCTTGACTGACTCCTTTCCTTGGCCCTATTGCAGCTCTTCCCTTTATGTCATATTGGGTCATATCTCCTAAGATATCTCATGTCTTTTATCTAACAAAGAGTTCAAGCTCTAGGAGACTCCTTTCACAAACAACCCTTGGCTACAGCTCTTGCCTTTCAGGCTGTCCAGTTCCACCCTCTCCCTATTAATGACCCATACCCCATCCGCAGGCAGGAACAACTCTACATTCATAATCCACAGGGAGTAGTTACAGAAGAAGAGAACTTCATCCCTAGTCCCCAAAACCAGAACTGGACCAGGTCATTAAGAATAAATCCATTTTAAAACCAGAGGGGGGAATGAAAGGACAAAGCCAGCCCCATTTGCTATTGTGGCACTATTTGCCTGGCAGGCGTATGACCTTCTTAAACATGACTGACATTTTTTTTACTCTTCTGAGCTTATGTCCCCAAGACTGGAAATTACTGAGAGCAAGACCAGAACTAACCACTCCCTACTGCCGCAGACAGATAACATTGGAACAAACTGCAGCCTCCTGTTCCAACGCCCCAACAGCCCAGGGGCCACACAACAGCAACCCCCCACCCTTTTTTTAATCAAATTATAATCCAATAAAAGCACAAAGCCCCCACCCCTCAATCACAGTGTATCTCGCCACACCAGGCCGCTCTCCTTTCTTGCGGAGTAAATACTTTATCCTCTACACTTTCTTCTCTTTCGGAATTCTTTCACAGCCCAAGTCACTAATCGTCTTAACAACAGTTACTTCCCCATGCCCCAAGGAAAAACTATTCCAATCCACTGAGGGGATTCTTGGCATAGTTCTCGGCTTTTATAATTAGGAATGAGATTTTGGGCCAGCCACTGAGCAGGTACTACCCTGATTGTGTGAATTCAGAAAGTTCATGATTTCTAGCTTTATTTTCCTCATCTATAAATTGGAGGTAATGGTACGGTTTTTTTGTTGCTATTATTAAGCTGACATTGATTGAACCACATGGAGACATACTAAACCATGTACCAGACATTGTCCTAAACAATGGAAATGTATTCATTTATTTCATCAGTAGCAACCCAGTAAACCAAGTACTATTTTTAATAGAATTTCTTAGAAATTAAAGCTATTGGGGCGACAGCGGTTAATAACAATGTATCGGTTTCAAGTGTACAAATCTATAATACAACATATGTATCTTGCATTGTGTGCTCACCACCCAAAACGTATGGCGATGAAAGGAGACTAGACTTTAACAGCATTTTGCAGGCAATGAAACTGAGGCACAGAGTTAAATCTAGGAGTTCCAGAGGTAGTGATCCAGTTCACACAACGTGGCTCCACAGCCTGGCAGTGTTACAAAACGCCGAGCGCTGCTCCTAACACGTAGCGAGAGTTCAATAAATCTTTACAATACTTGTTGTTATCAGTTCAGTCCTGGGGCTGCTCCATACTTTCCTCTTAGAAGATCTTAGGGTAGCAAGTTTGTTGGAAAGGAAGCTACGGGGTGCTACAGGGTGCTTGCATAGCAACTATGACGTTAACTTAAATTGGAGGGCTCGGAGAAATTGGGAATTGTTGGCAAGGGGAGTTAGCCGAGCACCCCTCCGCAACCCCTTTTTGCAGTGCAAACTAGCGCGGTAATACCTGGCGAAACCCGAGCTCGCTTCCCGGAACCAACCTACGAGCTAAACCTCTCTGCAGTCTCCCCCGCCCTTTGGAGGGAAATGGTTTCTTCCGCTCTCTCGCTGGTTCCGGTTCCGCGCTTGGGCGTCACAAAGCGCGTGATCACGTGGGTAGAGTGCGCTTTGTGACGCCACGGGCCCCGCCCCTCGGGCCGCCGACGCGCGCACGCCGGCCCCGCCCGCAAGCGCCGCCCGTGCAATCCCTGCTTAAGAGACCCCGGAGTGGGCGCTCGCTTGGAGCCAGGCCGCGTCCGCCATAGTGCCTGGCTCGGAGGTGTCGCCGGCTCCTGGTGAGCGCCTGAGAGCGGCAGTGGGGCAGAACAAAAAGGAAGCCCTTGTCGTCGCCCGGCGGTTCCCGGGCGTGTTCTCGATGTTCTGGGCCTAGAGGCGACGGGAGCGGAAGGCGAGAGAAGCGCGGAGCACACGGCGGGAGGAAGCGTCAGGGAGCCTCGGCGGCGGCGCCAGGGTCCGCCGAAGACCCCCGGCCGCCGGCGGGGCCCGGGGTGGTGAGGCAGCGCTTCGAGGCCCGGTGGAGGCCTGGTGCCGGCTTTGTGGCGGCGGCGGCGGCGGCGGCGTTGGCGGCGGCGGCGGGGGGTAGAGGCAGCATCGGCCTGCGGAAGGCCTCTCCGCCGCCGACGGCGCGTTTGGGCCTAGGCCGCGGCACCGCTTGTTGCCTCCGGGGAGCAGGCACCAGGGCTTGTGTGTGTGGGGGGCCTGGGCCTGGGGAAGCCGACGCCGGTCGTCCGGAAGCCAGGAGGAGGCGAGAGGCCGCTGGTGGACTCCGGGCCTAGGCCCTCTCCCCTCAGCCTTCTCCCGGGGCCCGGGTCATCCCAAACCACGGAGAGAGACCCACCGGGAGGTGCGGCCGCACTATGGACCCCTGACCCCGCGGGGTCACTCGGACTTTAACGTGTGGACTGACCGCTATTGACTGCACCGCCTGCCCTCCCCCCGTCTCCTGCCGGCCCTTAGCATGAGCGAGGGGGACCCAGCCGGGTGACATTGTGCCCGTTGGCGGATTGTCCATTCCCCTTCCCCGTCCTCGTCCGCCTTCTTGCACATGAAGTGATTGAGTATCGGGGGTATTGTTTTTACGAACCCCTGCTTGTGGTTGGGGGGTATTTAATCCGAGGCCTTAGGGTCCTTCAGTGTCTTTGAGTGTTTTGTGTGTGTACATATTCTGCTCTTAAGTTTATAAATATACATATATTGAGCGTGTCCACGTCTCCTCGCTGAACCTTAGGAATCCTTTGGCACCATGTCCTGTGTGCATTATAAATTTTCTTCTAAACTCAACTATGATACCGTCACCTTTGATGGGCTCCACATCTCCCTCTGCGACCTAAAGAAGCAGATTATGGGGAGAGAGAAGCTGAAAGCTGCTGACTGCGACCTGCAGATCACCAACGCGCAGACGAAAGAAGGTAAGAGTCACATGGACTCCAGATATGTGCCGGTTGAAGACATACTAGTTGAGGTTCGTGGCAGAAGACTAACCGCCTTTGTGGCTCTTGTGGGACTGTTTCTAATGCTTTTGATACAACTTTAATCGACAGCCAAGGGTTGCAGCATTTGGAGTTTTAACTGGCTTTATCTGATGTATACGAGGATCATCTGTAACAGGCTAATCCACAAACGTGGGAGTCTGATTATTCCTCTCAAATGTTTGAAAATGAGGGTTTTGGTGGAAGAGGGTAGGGGTTCTCTGGGTGCTTGATTAGTGGGAGTTTTCTAACTTTTCTGCCAGAGGAAGGGGGAGAACATATATATGCAAGGCTTCATATTTGTAAAAGCAGCGTTAGAGCTACTTCTCTAACTTTCTAACATAACATTTTGGGGTTTAATGGTAAATTTTATGTCTTTTTCAAACTCCTGCTGTCTATTATAATTTTGTAGTTGCCTGTTTTGTAGAGAAAGGAGCCTTACTTTAATATTTTTGAGGATTTAATCCAGCCAGTCTTAAAATGTTGGACTTGCTTTTGGAACTTGATATGTCTTGTGTGTAAATTTAAGAATTAGTAATACAGTAATTAAGCAGTTGAACTCTTTTATGTTTATTGAGTATCAAAAGTAGAGATTTTTTAAAGTAATGATTGCTAGACTTTTTACATAATTATGTTGATACTAGGATACTGAAAAACAGGCTGCTACCATATGAGTATCCATTACCAACTGATTGTACTCTTTTTTGTAAAAGCATTTTATAATGAGAATTTAACAGTAGATATGAAAATGTGACAGATGACCTTTTCAGTTCTGACTCTGAACTTGTTTTGGTTTCTTTTCTCAGTATTGTAATGTTGATCTGTAGTTTTCAGTTCATCAGTCTTTTGGGTTTTATCCATGCCAAGAAAAGAAATAAAGTGAAGTCCTAATTAGGTTAGGATTTTTCTTGATTACTAAATTCGGTTTATGGTGACCCAGGTTCCTTTAGTTGCAGTAGTGGGGGATGCCCCACTTCTAGCCTGTCGTTTGGTAGGTAGAATAAGTCTTGTCATGTAAGAGCTGTTTTCTATTTACACTCAAACATAAGTATGATTGTATAGTGTTAAGGAACAGCAGTACTGGCAATCATGACTCAAAAATAATCATTGAGGAAGAATTTTACTTAATATGTGAAACAATATTCTTTACTTCCCCCTTTTTAAGAAAGTTTCATACTTAAGGGACACTTCATGTAAGGCTGTAGTAATTGTAATTATGTATAGCATTTCTCTAGTTAAGGAGAGGAAAAATTAGTAATCATGGATGTTTGAGAAAGAGCTTTTGAAAATATTGTTTAAGAAAATACCTAAGGGAAATATTTTCTTTAAGACCACCAAAAGCATTCCTTAAGTATTATAGTCACACTTAATAAAACAGGTGAATTTTTAAGAATTTCAGGCCATCTTGATAGTGAATGGTACTTATGAAAGACAACATAAATGGTATTATAGAATGTTAAGGAAGTTTCAATCATTAGATACCGTGCAAGTTTCATGTTACTGAAGTATTACACAATTTAATCATTTGAGGCTAGACTTGTCCATCTTTTTTAACTAATAGATTACAACTTTGTTAGGCCAGAGTAAATTTGATAGAGTAAGGTCAATGGCATTCTTGTCCAAAATTTAAGAGTTTTGTTGTGATGTTTTACTTTTTTCTAAGCCACAAAATTGTAATACGTTATTTTGATAAATCCTGGAAACAAGGAAATGCTTTGCCCAGCAGCGTGTTTATTTTATGTATCTGTGTGACCTGTCCTTATTGGAGAAAGCCGTAATACTAAATGGGTTAAGAGAAGGAGCTTTGGGAGAGAAAATGTGCATTGTTTGTAATCCTCAAATTGGAAATATTGTAGTGCAGAGGATAGTCACTTAATGAGTTTTATTGGAAATAGTATCCCAGTTGTCACAAGATAGCTGAATTAAGGGTGCCACTTGGTTTTAGCACCATCCAATGTATTAAAAAGAATACAAAACATGTTTATAGCTTCATAATTAGGAGATTACCAAGAAGAGAATGCTGAGCTGGATTATCACTAGTTGACTGGAATTAATGTTTAAATTGCCTGATCTCTTTATGTTTAGGACCCTCAGTTCTTCATAAGATTAAAATGCTTGACTCGGAGTTTCATGCTTTAGATTTAAGAATCCTACTTTATTTCTAGGCTATATTTCAAAATGAAATTCCAATGATCTTTTTAAAGTTTTTCCTACATAACTATATAAACTTGTTTTCCTATGTTTGTGCAGCAGCCCTCCCCTGCCCCCCAAAAAACAGCCTTCATTTTGAATTTAGTGTGAAAGATTTGGAAGCTGAGAGTGAAGTATTTTTAAAATACTCTTACTGTTTTTACTCATTTCTCAAATTTATCTTGTTTTCCTTTTCATCCAAGGTGTTCGTATGTTTTTTGACTAAAAGTTACAATGGTGCATAGAAAGGGTCTTTTGAAGCTGACAGGTTATTAAAGAGGTATTCAAGGTTAGGAAATCATTGGTGTAATTCAGGTACATAAAAATTAAAAGGTCAATTACAGCATCTGGTGTTGAAGCACAACTTCTAGTTTGACAGAGCACTGTACTGATTAAATTGTATTGGAAGGCTACTATGAGCACACCTGCTAATTTTTCCTCTCCATGAACACTTTTGAGAGTTGTTAAATATTCAGAAACTGTCAGGTGTTTGACACCAACTTTTGATTCTCGAATTTGCTTTTTAAAGAATCCCCATCTCCTCTGTTCCCAATTTTCTTGCTCAGAGCTTGCTTGGAATCTGGGACTGTCATGAACTATGCAAGATGATAGGCTTATGTTGGTATTCCTGAATTTGGGAAATTGCATCACTCTAACTCAATGCCTGTGAGATACAACCTACTGCCTGAAATATCCTCAAAAGAGTCCTTTCTTGAACAGTAGTTCATAACAGGAAATACTAATAGTATTGTGATTAAAAATAATAGAACTGATACATATGTGTGTATAAAATGAAGTCAATCACTTCGTGCTGAGTGAAGCAAGTAAACTTAGTAACCTTAACAGTATACCCTAATGTCTGCCTAATTGTGTGATTAAGGGAGATGGGTACAGTTTTACAAATATTTCCCTGTGGTGGATTTTTTTTTTTTTTTTTTTTTGTAATTGTACAAGTTCCTTCCTTAGCAACTCTTTACCATAGTTAAATTCATTGGTCCAGTTACTTTTTAAATTTAATTCTTACAAAAATATCGCAGTAATACTTCAAACAGTAGAAAAATTGGATCTACTCATCTTCTCCATTTGTCTTCTCAGAAAGTGACATCACTGTTCATTCAGTTATTTAAACCAGAACCCAGAAATTCATGCCCAGTTCATGTTGCTCCTTCACCCCAGTGCAGTTCCTGCATGAGCCTTAGTAGCTCGGCCTCAAACATTCTGACTCTCCATTTCTCTCTGTCATATTCCCAGCACAAAACATTCTCATCTCCTCCTACCTGGAATGCACAATAGCTGCCTTATTAGTTACCCTGTTTCTGCTTTTATTTCTCTGTGGGTTCATGCTCCACCTAGATACCAAAGTTACCTTTTTTTTTTAAGCATACATCAAATTGTCATTTAAGAAAAAAAAAAACCTTCAGTGACTTTCTGTTGTGCTTAGAAACAAAATATAAGTCAGTATATGATCAGTGCCTTTTTACCTGTATTTCATGTCATTCTTTAATTTGCGTCAGCTACTTGGTCTTTTTGTGTCTTTCTTTTTTTCACTTGCTTTTCTTTGTGTGGAAAAACTCTTTGTCCAGCTGTTTTGCACATCTCACTGGCTTCTCAGTCTTTTAAGTCTCAAATATCAGTTCCTTGAATCAACTTTCTATTCAAAATTGTATCCCACTTAATTTTTCATTATAAAATCCTTTTTTCTGTATTCAAACATGTCAATTTAATGTTTTAGTCTGTTTTCCCCAGTAATACTCACGTTTAGGGGCTAGGAGAGACAGACATTATAAACAACATTTTTTCATTATAAACAACAGCTTTTTTCATAATTCAGATGTTAAGCATTACTGGCTAAATAAACTAGAGAATAATTTAGTCTCACTAAAATTTGAGGTTCCACAAAAGTAGAGGTGTCAGGGCCAAGAACCAGCTGACACTGTTTGATATCCTTTGAAGAGAAGTCCCTTAATGGCTTTGGATATTTGTTATGACAGTATTGGTAATCTAGATGCAAGGAACACGTAGTTACTAATGCTCTTTTCTATTTATTTCTCATAAAATTAGTGTTCGGTTAAAGTTCTCTATTTCTTGAGGACTGTGACTTACCCAAATTCCCAAATAGGAACTCAATTCTGTCATTTTATTTACAGAGTATACTGATGATAATGCTCTAATTCCTAAGAATTCATCTGTTATCGTTAGAAGAATTCCTATTGGAGGTGTTAAGTCTACAAGCAAGACATATGTTATGTAAGTATTTATAAATTTCATGTATTTCAGTCTCAAAATAATAGACTTTTATTGTTTGAGAAAGAACCAGGTGTATTTTAGAATGAAACTCTTTACGCTAATGAATATGTCTCCTATGTTTCCTCAGTCCTTAAGACTGTGAGGATGGGTTTGTTCTTTTTTCTGACTTCTCCCTGTGCGCTTCCACCCCTGGTCCCCTGCCTGATGTTTAGATTAACTTAATCTGTATGTAGTTAGGAGTGAGCACTACTAGGAAGAATTTTTGCCCTACATATGTAATATTTAGAAAGACAAGAAAATGGTGTTCAAATATTTCTGTACCCTTCTTTGTTTTTATCTGCCTCTGCACTTTCTTTTTTTCCCTTACTATTAAAAAAAAAAAGTATATTTCTTAAGAGATCTGTCCTAAATATTTTGATAGCATCAGAAGTATTCAGTAATAACATTTGCTCCTTATCCATAAGGGGTTTTGTTGGGAGGCCAGAGAGTTCATAGGATTTATGAGCAGACACTGGTATCAGACTTAGGTTTGACTCTACTTACTGCTTCACACTAATTGTGTGAATTTGAGTGAGTCTCCTAAAGTCTACCTCAAGAGGCCTCAAAATGAAATGGAGATATGTATAAATGGTGCCTGGCACATGGTAAATGACCATTATTGGAGTAAGAAAACAGCAGTATCTTAGGACTAGTCTAGAGCTCAAGAAATTGACTAGAAGGGGACTATTTTCATTGCTTGCTGTAAAGGTATATTCCGTTAATGTCTTGTATAATAACTTCTCTATAGTAACAGTTTTAAAAGCTGAATACTTTTTTTTTTTTGCAGTAAATACCAAGTGAACTATGTGCTTTTAACTTAATGTGATTTAAGAAATTATAAGGAAGAAGTTAATTCCTAAAATCTAGTGTGAAATTATACTTTATCAGTTGCCTTTTAAAAACGTTGAGTTTCAGTTTTGGGGGTTTTTGGTTGGTTGGTTTATTTTTTTAATTCAAAAACTCTTGGGGAATTATTTGAAGTACATGGAAAAATAAGTTTGCTTTTACAGAATTGCATGTTAATTCACTATTGGTATGATTTCTTTTAATACATTTTTGCTTCAAAATGCCTCTGAGTTAGTTGAGCAAATATTAGAAAATGAGAACTTTATTTTTATCAAGACTTCCAAATCATGCACAAACTTAGAAACTCCTTTCAGATACTATCTAACATTTCTCTCTAGTCAGGATAGCATAAACTTAAAATTAAAACTAAGCATTTAAATGCTATATTTAGCAACTCAACCTCTGGCCTGTTTCCTGTGTGGACTTTTAAAGGAGTTTCTTTTTGGGCTTATTTGTATTCTCTTTTTAAAAATCAGTTTGTCCAATTCTTCATAACTGTTTAACTTTTTTACTAAAATAGTCTGTCAAACTTATGTTATATTTTTCTGGAAGTTAGAATTCTTGTTTTAGTCTTGGTCACAGTTTGAGACTTTTTAAAGAATCCAATAATTCATAAATTTAAAAGCAACTCAATACTCATAAAGTGTTTTTCAAATTTAAAAAAAATTAAAGGAATCTCAGCCTGTCTTTCTGGATTTGAAAGCTAGTGTTTAGAGCACAGCAGTTTCTCAGGGAACCAAATTACAAATGTTAACAGTGGTCTTGTTTTAAGAAAATCTGATGTATGAAAATTAATATTTATACCTATTAAAAACTGGGGATAATTTGTTTAGTCTGTTAAGAAAAAACCACAGTGTTTCTTAACAAAGTCCTCATATTGCCTCTCAAAAACATTGTAAGTGGCAAGATATACCTATTCTAGAATTCCCCAGTATGGAGTTTTTTGTTTTGTTTTGTTTTGTTTTGTTTTAACCCAAATACACCTTAAGCAATTTGTGTTCAGAGGTGGTGGTGATGATTAGTCAAAGTTAGTGTATTCATTATTTTGGAAATTGGCTCTTTTTAATTCTTTATCCCAAGGGAAGATTGTCCTGTAAATGTGTGATTAGAGATACGTATTAAGATTTTTTAGCACAAAAATCTTAAATAGCTGCTCATAGAGCTAATGTTATTTTTGTTTTTGTTTTTTAGAAGTCGAACTGAACCAGTGATGGGAACTTCAAAAGCAGTATGTAAAAACACAATCTCACACTTTTTCTACACATTGCTTTTACCTTTAAATGTAGCAGTGAAGTAAATCATTTTAGAACTTAATATCCAACTGATCATAGTACATATTGTAAATAAAATGTATTTTGATTACAGCTCAGCTGAATCTGGATATATGTGGCATAATTTGCACACTTATTTTGTAGAAATGGGTAATTTGTGCCCCCAAAACAGTTTCATATTAATTATGATAGCAACCTTTTATGACACTGTGTTGTACAGTTAATGTATGATCCTTTTTAGATCATGTAGTTTTTATACTAATGAACATGACAACATGTTCTACATCTGTCTGTCTATAGTTAGTATTTTGTATGTATGTACAGGCTGTTGTGTGCTTTTTGTTTCTTGCAATAAAAAAAATGTTTGGAGTGTATATTTTGCCATTTTCACGTTGTATCACTTAGTTTTTGTTAGATTTTTCCCCCCCCCTGCCTGATAGATGGCTTTGAAAAGTGCATTAGCAACATGTGAAGCTCGTATTAAAGTTTGATGCTTTCTCCAAGGTCAGACACATCATAGAAGAAAGCTTTCCAGAGACCGTTGATGCAGCTTTATTATTTAGTTTTGCTTTATTTGGCAAGTTTGAGCTCATACTCTTTGTTTCTATCCGTACTATAAAGTAAAACCTGAAATTGGGCCCCCCACAAGTATATCGATGTCTTTTTGATGATTTTATACAATTGAGTACATTGCTTTCAAATTTTAATTCAAGGTCTTTCAGTTCTAGTCTGCTCAGTTGTTCAAATTAAAATATTTCCCTTTCTCATAAGATATTAAAATGTTGCATTAATTGTAAGCTAATTGAGAGCTGTAGTTTATCAAAGGTAATTGCCCATAACCAGGGTAAGGTCTTGTCTTACCACAGAGTAATCCGAAGTATGACACCGTTTTGACTTTGAGCTAACAACTAGTAGCATTCCTCAACTATGAGGAAAAGCATCTGTTTCCAAACACAGGTCTGCAGGAATCGGGTTCTGTAAACTGGATGGTTCTCTAAACATATGACTGCTTAGGCTGATTTGTACACAATACAAGATGTCTGAAATCTTCATTTAGAATTCAAGGGTACTGCTTGCTGTTTCACTTTATTCTTTTAAAATACTGATCTTGAATTGTGTATCAGGCATTTCACTAACCTTGGATCATTGGATCTTAAACATGATAACATAGAAAATCTGAACTTTGGACTTGTGCTCTAAAATATATATGGCCTTAGTTCCCATGGAACTAAATACAGTGATTCCAAACTCATAGTGTTTGGGTTTTTTTCCCCCTCTTTTGGGGTATATGGGTTTTTGTTTTTGTTTTTTTAAGCATAATGCTGTAAAAACTGTCCAAGTTTCTGTTTTGCTGGTGATTGGTTTAAAACTGATTTTTATGTATCCAAATGCTAGCACAAAATAGAAGACATCCTGGTGACTGTAGTAGTTAATGTAACACATTTTGTATAAAGTACATTTTATACAGTATTTTAACTAATTCAGATGAAGTTTTATTTCTTGAAAACAGTTATTTCCTTTTTGTTTATTAGCATGTGTATAAACACAAATCACATGTTCATAAATAAAGTTAACATTCTTTTAGCCTTGTGTGTTCCCTGGCATGTCTGTATTACACTTACAAGAAGCAGTGTATTTATGCTTACTTAGGCTTCTCTTTTTCTTTCTTTCTTTTTTTCTTTTTTCTTTTTCTTTTTTTGTACTTTTAAAGTGGCTTTAATCTTTAGGTAGAACTGTCTGAAATGGAGACATTAGATAAGTTGGTAAATATCCCCATCATTTATTTGCTTGGGGTACAGTTACTGACATTTAGGATGAGAAAAGAGATTTGATTCATCAAGTGTAATTTGTGCTCACCTTAGGAGACTTAAGAATCATGTGTATTGTACACATTCACAAAATCCAAGTAAGATAAAGTCACTAAACCAGTTTTTTAAATTCTGATTAGTAAAAGTGAATATGTACATTTTGGTAACTTAGCCATCTCTAATCAAGGATGGCTGTTTATTTCTGTCTCTACTCCTCAGCTTTGTTTACTTAATTGTCCTTCCATGTTTGAGACTCCAAAGCTGGGTGCTCTTTCTACTAACCAGACATCAGAATTACATTTTGTAGGGTCCTTTAATTTCAAGCAAGTATATTTGGTGAAAGAGATTTTAATTCTTGCTCCTGGAAGCAGGACTACAAATTGGATGTGGGGAGGTGTCTTAAATTTTAATGATGTCTACAATGTGCATTCATCAGTTGTTTTGACGACTTCAGATTTTTATCAGTAGTATCTGAGAGTTACTATATTTATTTTGTTTAGTACATACATATTTCTAGTCATTTTTAAACCATTCCTTGTCAGCAGTTTTCTCTTATTTCTTCATACCTTGCTATATGTCGAAAACAGTTTGGGTACCCTTCTAAATTTGTGGTACAGTTGACTTCCTTGTAGATTATAAGGTGTTTAGCTGCTGTGGTGATTATTTGGTGGGGGAAATATACAGTACTTACAACAGGTTAGCAGAAAGTAAAAAGAAAGGACAAGAAAGCCTGGCATAAGAACAAAAAGTCAGCTGTATTTTAAGTGTTGGGAGTTGGAAGAACAAAAATGTTACTTTTTTAGTTTCAACATAAGAAAGTTAATATAACTGATTACTTTCTAAGGTAATGATCAGCATCATATTGTAGGTAGGTAGTAATGGACTGTTTTTAAAGGCTATTTGTTTCATTGGTTAGAAGTATAGTATAGATGATGGCTGACGGTTTATTCAGTTATTTAAATAAATTTCAAATAATTCTTGTTGATGTAAAATGTAACCCTCTAAAATAGATTGACTAGGTCATTTTATTCTGGCTAAAAATAGGGTATTGTAAATTCTTTCAAAAGCTGCATTATGAATTCTGTATAGAGTCCCTCAGCATAGAGCTAAGAACCTTCTGTGTAAGCATCCCAGTAATAATAACCATCAAACTAACTTAAAATCTCAGGATATTTATAAGATGTATTTTAAAATTTAGCCAACATTTTTTTAAATTCGCATTTATTGAATTCCGACTGTGGCAGGCATTGTGCCAAGAACTTAGTATTGAAACTTGTTATATTTCTGTTTGGGCCTCTTAACACCATGCTGCTTTTACTACTCTGGAATACTTGAAATATACCTGATGAAGACTCACTTCTTTTGTTTGTTGTTTTTTCCTTTGATTCAGACATCTTGCTACATTCTCTCTACTTTAAAGTTATGACCAAAAATGAGAGAATTATAACATGATCCTTAGTGCGTAGGAAGCTAATGTTTTCATTTGGGTACACCTATATGGAAAACCTATCTTCACAGTTACATGCTAAAGATATGTGCATGTATGTGTGTGAACATAGATGCACATACAAACACTTTTTAAAGCTGATATTAAAATCATGTCAGGGGGCCAAATAATGAAAAATTTAAGAAAGTCATATTTAAAAATTTTTTTTAAAGTTCCCATTATATCTTTCCTATATAGTACTTGCTCCATTTGATTAACTTTCTTTTCTCCACATATTAAATTTAACCCTCATATGTACCAGCTGTTTGCCCTTGCCCCAGGACACCTTTTGTTTTCCCTTTTTGTTTGGCCTAACATCTTCACCTTGATAAAGCTGTGGTTTCTTTGTCAAGCTATTGTTACTCTCTATGGGAGAATAAACTTACTCAGATTGAGCAGTATATGCTGGGGAAAAAGGAGTAATTATGTGGGAGTTGTTTTTTAAAGATTATCTGAGCTTTTGAAGAGCTGCTTATTTTACAGTTTGTATAGTGGCATTCCAGAAAGATAGATTTCTTACTCTCTCTTCCAGTGTCCATTGTCTTGAGCATCATCACATTTAGAGACCATTGGGAGACACTGGACTCATATTTAGCGTTTGGTCACCAGTCTGAACAGGGTGCCTGTGTGACATACTTTACCCCATTTTCTCATTGTAATTGAACCTCCCTCAACTGTTAGCCTTTATTACTGTGTGAAATATGTAGGGAGAGATAAAGGGGGGTAAGCTACACTTTCAGCTTTAAAACATTTTTTTAGACAATAACCCTCTTTGGCGAACTTCTAATAAATTGCCCAATATTTAAACATTAAGTGGCAATAGGGACTAAATGATCACTTTCAGATGTTTTCAGTGTGGAACTTGAATGTGTGTTTAATTTTTTGTGAACAGATTGATGACTCTTCTGCGTCTATTTCTCTGGCCCAGCTTACAAAGGTATATATACATATATTCTTGAAAATATAAATCTTTTTCTAACCGTATTTTTATGTGGAACAATTGTTTTGGAGGGGTTGGGGGAGGAGATAATTTTGTAAAAACACTGTACATATTATTACTATCCTGTAAAGAGTAGTTGTGGTTTTTGAGAAGATAGGGGGTGTATTTTGTCAGCCTTACCATAATGTTGGAGTATTTTCATCTTCAAGACAGAAGAAACACATGAAGCTACACTCCCCCCCCCCCCCATACATTTTGTTTAATTATACATTGGAAACAAAGTTCTGGAGGAATTCCCTGGTTTTGGCTGCGAATTATGTGGACTTCCTTTAAGCAGCCAAATAGAAGCTTTTTACATGGACGATTGCGTGGTTCTTTCTTGAATATTTGAATTGAACCTATGAAGGTCAACAGTTTAAATGTAATACAATTGCTTCTTTATGCTATAGACTTGCAGTCTGTCTGCATTAGAAAAAGTTTTAAACAACCTAATTTGTTTGAACACAGACTACATGAATTATGTAAATGTATAAAGCTGTTTGCAGTAATACACCAATGTGTTTGTTTGGCAGAGGGGCAAATTGTGTCCTCCTGAAATTGTTGTATATGCCATGTTTTGCTATAAAATTGCTTACATTTTCTGCTCAAGTGTGTACTTTTGTTTGGGAAGGCACTAGTGATGGATTACTTTTTCAAACAATAGATTTAGCTTGCAAATCATGCCTTTAAAAAAAAAGGCAAATATTACAGGATAGGGAGATTTTTGAGGGCCAAGAAAGTTTTCCAGAAATCTTTTTTCCTGCTTTCAGAACTGTAAAACCAAATTTAGCAACTGAGATTAATGAGTTGATGGGTTTTCCATTGGTGGTGTTCTATCTTTTCCTTGGCTTTGTTATAGGTTGTATGCTTTTCCCCTAGAATGTATCTCCCAAAACGTCCTAGTTACAAATATAGCTTTTAAATTCCTGTTCTGGGAAAACTATAAACAGTAAAATGGGCTAAAACCATCCTCTTAACGATTTTCTAATACAAAGTGGTTTAGCATAGAGTTAACATCATTATCAACTTCTAGTATACTGTTTTAATTCTTATGTACTGTAAGGACCACGTTTGAGTTTCCGTTTATTCCTACCATTGTTTCTCTGTGGGAAGCAGTTGGGGAGTTTTGGAGGTTTGGGGGATTTTTTTTTTAACTATTTGTAAATGTTTGGGTTCAAACAAATTAGTTGTTCAACTTCTGTAATCCATTTTTCTGTAAATGTTGCTGTTGTTCTAAGCTCTGTTAATGTTAAGCATACTTTGTATATAAAATTACAATAAAACATTAAAACTGGTTGCTTGTTTTGTGGATGAATGTAAAGATTAAAACCCAGTGAATGGCTGATATGAATGCTAGATGCTTGAAGATTGAAGTTATTAGGACTCAGTCCCTTAGACCCTGCTTATATCTAGACTATATTTTATATATCTTAAAAGACAAAGTTCATAAAACTTGAGAGAGTTGGGTTTAAAACTATAAACGCTCATTGCATGTGTTTTGCACCTAATTTGAAACTGACACCACTCCCTAAAGAGCCTTCTGATTTTTAATGTCAGCTGCATAATGTGTTCGGTTATTCTACCCCCAACTCCACCTCCCACTTGTAAGTATAAACTACAGTCTTAATGCTTTGACACTTGAATTATTTTTAAGGTAGGAAAGACATCAAGTGTTTCTTTCTAAACTTAATCTCAGTGTTTAACTCTTAGAGGAGTAGTGTGGAAATCTGAACACAAGGTACAAACAGGGTCTAAGGTTTGAGTACCCCCAGAAAGACTTCAGTCCTGCATACACACAAACACCTGAGGAACTCCCAGTGCCTCTTCTGGGTTATACATGTAAATAGCTGTTTTTATGCAAGATTAGATACTGCTCTTTACAGGATGAGTGGTGTTGTCTTTGGCTGTGTGGTCTTAAATGTGTTTCTAATGTGTGTGTCAAATAATTACCTGTTAAACAGACTGCCAATCTGGCTGAAGCCAATGCTTCTGAAGAAGATAAAATTAAAGCAATGATGTCGCAATCTGGCCATGAATACGACCCAATCAAGTAAGTTCATAAGTACTTTATACTAATAGGGGCTTTGGGGTGGGTTTCCCCGCCATTGAGAAGCACTATTTTTCTGAGCCTTTGTGTACATGAAATTTTTTCTCCCTTTCAGTTACATGAAGAAACCTCTAGGTCCTCCACCTCCATCTTACACCTGTTTCCGTTGTGGTAAACCTGGCCATTATATTAAGAATTGCCCAACAAATGGGGTAAGTCCAGAGTACAAAATATGGTACAGCTTACTTTCTTACAGATATTCACTAGTCATTTTATTTTTCTTGGTAAATACTGCCTTTTGTACTACAGTGGCAAATGGCTCTGGAGCTGCATTGCCAGTTTCAAACTAATGAAACTTTCAAATTAATTGGCTCTGCCATTTAATAGCTGAGTAAGCTTGGGCAAGTTACTTGATTTTTCCAACCATGAATTTTTTTTTTAACCTGTGAAATGATGATAATAGTACTTCACATGGCTGTTGTAATGATTAAATGAAGTTACATGTAAAGCACTACAAATAGTTGGTAAGCACTGCATGTTAACTATTAAATAAAGGTAACTGCTTTTTCTCTTCCTCTCTCCTTTCACCTCTGAAAAGGATAAGAACTTTGAATCTGGTCCTAGGATTAAAAAGAGCACTGGAATTCCCAGAAGTTTCATGATGGAAGTGAAAGATCCTAACATGAAAGGTGCAATGCTCACCAACACTGGAAAATATGCCATACCAACTATAGATGCGTGAGTATTCAAATTACATATGGCCTGTGGGGACTAGTCCGTCCAGGTTATAGTGTTTTGTTTAATCATGAGCTTGGGACTTGGCAACTTCTGTGTTATGAATGAGAGGCTGCAGTCTGCTCCATTTGAAGCAAATTTAAAATGGATTTGGGGGCTTTTGTTATCAGTGAGTGCCACTTCCCTTGTAGTCTTCTAATTTTTTTCTTTTTCTGTCATTCCCTGCTTTCTTCCTCATTCACATACATACTCCCACATAACTTTACATGCTACTTGCACTTTTTAAGTGAACAAGATGAGTATCTTAATCATTTTGAGAAACGAGGCTTAAGAACAAAAGTTCTGCAATATGTCAAGGCAAAATGTAAGTGCCAAGAAGGGATGAAATACTAGGTTATCGGTGTGAATCTAAAGATTCTGAAGTATGGCTTATTTTGTAAACTATTCAGGTCATCTGTAGCACCGTAAGCTATACCTTACTGCTTATTTTTAATGTTTTCAGATTTTATTTTGTGAACCAATTTTTAATGAAATGGGTAGATGTGAAAACCTGGGGAAGTAGTTCAACTATGTTACGTGCTCTTAGTAATGCTTTTAATTACCTTTTTTGTTACCCTCAAGTTGTAACAAGTTTGTTACCCTCAAGTACTCATACAACACAATATTAAGTGTTGTTTTTGGGGACTGTTGTTCTCTAACTTCATAGTGCATAAGAATCTCTTACAAAAAGTGTGTGAAGTGATCTGGCCACATGTGTGCCACCTCACCCCCATTTGATTCAGAGGCTCTGTGCTAGGACTCTGCACTCTTAACAAGTTCTCCAAGAAATTTTGAAATTACCTTGGCACACATCAACTTAGAGAATGGATGTTCCTGTTATCAGTGTGAAAGAAATTGTATGTAAGAACACAGTTTTTACTCAGCTTCTTGCGATACTGAAATGTAGTACAGTGAACAAAAGAGGACAATGAAAAAATGGCTGTGCCGTGGGATGACATTGAAAAGTTAGTGTTTTTTCAGTAGGTACTTCAGTAAATACATTGTTTTAGGTCACAGAAAGAATGTGTTTTCCTAAACTCCCAACCTGCTTACTCTTAGCTTCATCCCCATCTGTTTTTATCAGTTACCATCTTGTGTTTTTGTGGTTCATCTTAGTGCAGTCTTTTGTTAGCTCTTTCTAAATCATACATTTCATACATGCTTCCAAAAAATTTTAGGTTGAAATTGATGATTTTTACAGACACAGTTTAAGAGCAGACCGCTTCATCTATTAATAATATATAGAAGTAAAAGTATTTAAATAGAAATTTGTGTTGGAAAATTAGCATCACCTGTGAACCATAACTAATAATTAACTTCATTGCTTTTGAATGCTGAAATACAAAAAGCCCATTTGTGCCAAACACACAGCAAATGCTGGGGAAAATGGGAGCCCAAATATTTTAATTGAAACTTTCACTCTCTCCACTAACACCACTAATAAGCAACTCAGACTCTTCTTCTGTTTCTTTTTCTGTCCTCTCTTCTCCTTTTTTTTTCTTTTCTTTTCTCTCTTGGGCAGTGGGAGACTCCTCTTTCAAAAATTGGGAACAATGGGGCATAAGCAAATTGACACTTATTTCTGGAATCGTGGTGATGTCTATGGAGCAACTGCAACACAAATAGCACACCTAAGGTACCTTCTCTGTCCAGCTGAGATAAACACACTCTGTTCTTAAATGAGATAGAAAGGATTTCTCTAAGAATTCCTGTTTGACAAATTTGCCTGATTACAGAGAAGATGGGGGTGTTGGAAGCAGTAGTGATGAGTCTGAGAATAGTGTATTTTGTTTTTTTTTATTTTTAATATATTTAATATCTAGCATTTCTGCATAATGCATTTCTACCAAAAAAAAAGGACCCAAAATTTGTAATGAGGTGTTATGTTAAATTTTTGTAACATATATTCTAATTGTTTAAATGAAGATTGCCTATAAATAGATAAATCTCTTTTAAAATACTGATTATATGTAGACCACTGGCTGTTAATCATTTGTGTATGGTGACATAGTATTCCCCTTAATTGTACCAATTCTAGTTACCCATATTATGACATTCACTCTTAACTATCTTCACAAGTATTGAGGACTGTTAGACTATGGAGGGAAACTTTTTTTCTTCCTCAGGGAACATCATATAGGGTAGGGAAAAAACTGTGATAAGGGTATTGTCATGTCGAAGCTCAAGTCCTGCCTCTGCTATTTGTGGCACTGAATGTGTCACTTTACCTCTCTCGCCCTCAGCTTTTAGAGTTACGGATTCTAAGGTCCTTTTAGCCAATTTTATAGTATTTCTTTGTTTCTTTTTGTTCTACTTGTTGAGGATTTTGTTTTATATCTTTTCATTGTTTTGAGGGAGAATGTTCATAATTGCTCCTTTATTTTGGAAGGTGTTACACTTGTGTCAACTCATTAGGCATTGTACTAAGTGATAAGCTTCCATTAGGGTATAGTAGAACATGTAAATATCTTGAAATACTTTGCCTTCTTAACATTGTTAAAATGCTAAAACCTTCTTTTACAGAGAAGCATATGCAATTGGGAAGAAAGAAAAACCCCCTTTCTTACCAGAGGAACCATCTTCTTCTTCTGAAGAAGAGGATCCTATCCCAGATGAATTGCTATGTCTCATCTGCAAAGATATTATGACTGATGCTGTTGTCATTCCCTGTTGTGGAAACAGCTACTGTGATGAATGTAAGACATGCTGAGCCTTTGAAGACGTATATTTTAGGATATGTATTCAGGTGACCCTTGAAAAACACAAGGATTAGGGGCACTGACTGACCAGAAATCAGAATATAACTTTTGACTACCCCAAAACTTAACTGTTAATATCCTAATATTGACTAGAAGTCTTACCAAAAAATAAACAGCTGATCAACCCATATTTTTTATGTTATATGTATTTTGTACTGTTTTCTTACAGTAAAGTAAGCTAGAAAAAATTATTAAGAAAATCATATTAGGGGAAAAGAATCTTTGAATAAGCAGACCCATGTATTTCAGACCCATATTCAAGGGTCAGCTGTTCTGCTTGGAAGGGCACTTAGCAACATCATGCATTTTAATATGAAATGTCGATAAAACATTTAATAGAACTTATTTTTTTTGCCTTTTTTTTTTTTAAATAGCCCTTTAACCACTTCCTTTGCCTTCATCATGGTGACTGACTGTACTTTACGTTTTATAAATTGTAAGATTTTTGTTTCCTATACATTTCAAAAGGTATCCAGAACTTTGAAAGCCTTTTGGGCATTGGGTAATCTGGAAATACTTTTAAATGGTAATTAATTCTTTTTCCTGGATTGTGAAAAATATCTTACCATAGCTCCCCTGTTATCTGAGGTTTTGCCTTCTGTGGTTTCAGTTGACCCCCATCAATCACAGTCTGAAAATATTAAATAGAAAATTCTAGAAATAATTCATAAGCTTTAAATTGTGCCCCATCCTGAGTAGCATGATGAAATCTCACAACCAGCAGTTTTTCCCTACCTGGGATGTGAATCATCCCTTTGTTCAGTGTCTCCACCCTGCATACACTCACCCCAATTAGTGATTTAATAGTCATTTTGGTTTTCATATCTATTGTCATGGTGTCACAGTGTTCATGTTCAACTCACCCTTATTTTACTTAATAATGGCCTCATAGCACGAGAGTAGTGATGTTGGCAATTCATATATGCCAAAGAGAAGCCAGAAAGTACTTCCTTTAAGTGAAAAGGTATGTATGTATAGGAAAAAACATAGTATATATAGGGTTCATCACTATCTGAGGTTTCAGGTATCCACTTAGGGTCTTGGAATGTATTCCCTCCCATTCTGCCAAGGATAAGAAAAGACTGTTGAATTGTAAATTTCTAAGTGTAATTTAGAACAGCTCTCTGTAAACAGACCCAAAAAATTGCCATGTGGTTATTCATGACTTTTTTTATGATCACTTGTGTTAGCACTTTTTTTCCTGCCACTTAATCCCAAATTCATTCCTTCTTACCAAAATGAAAATAGTGTCATCTGAAAATTTTATTATTCTGGCCTTTTTCATTTCAAAAGATAGTTTTGAAATATAAACATTTTTGAGGGGCCTCTTTAGTGAAGACTGGTCAAGAGAGGAAGTCACTTAAGACTTCTTTCAGAGTGTCTTGGATTTAACTAACCATGTATTACTGAATTTTTTTACTACACTGGAATATAACCAGTGAATCTATAATTTAGTGTTATTTCTACATGCTCTAGATGTCTCTGATTTCTTTGACTAAATAAAGATTATATTATAATGCCTTTTCTTGGTGATTTTTTTTTTTTTAAACCCTTTGTAGCCACGTAAAGTTTTTATTTTTCTAGGCTATTTTTTTCTGTAATACTCCAATTACTAGCTCAACAAAGAGAAAAGTACTTGGGAAAGTGCTTTTTTTCTCAATTTAAATGTTTGTTATATTCATGATTTCTATTTTAAGGTAGAAGTTAGCAGAGTGCTATGAGGTGAGGGATTTTACTTTTAAGTTTATTAATCAAAGAATAGAAATGATTAGTGATGTGTGCTTGGGAAACAGTAATGTAATGGAACAGTACTATACTTTTACTAATATTTAAAATCTGATACATAGGTATAAGAACAGCACTCTTGGAATCAGATGACCATACATGTCCAACGTGTCATCAAAATGATGTCTCTCCTGATGCATTAATTGCCAATAAATTCTTACGACAGGTAACTATCTTTCTATTCCTTTTATAGTAACCATTTTATGAAAAAAATTTTAAACTTTTGATTTAACTGTACTTGAATAAACACTACATTTTCTGCATTTTTATATTTGATGTCTGTAGGCTGTTAACAACTTCAAAAATGAAACTGGTTATACAAAAAGACTACGAAAACAGTTACCCCCACCACCACCACCACCAATACCACCTCCGAGACCACTCATACAGCGGAACCTACAGCCTCTGATGAGATCTCCAATATCAAGACAACAGGACCCTCTGATGATTCCAGTGACGTCTTCTTCAGCTCACCCAGCTCCCTCTATATCTTCATTAACTTCTAATCAGTCTTCCTTGGCCCCTGCTGTGCCTGGAAATTCATCTTCTACCCCAGCGCCTGTACCTGATATAACTGCAACAGTCTCCATATCAGTCCACTCAGAAAAATCAGATGGACCTTTCCGGTAGGTCTAAGGACTTCTCAGTGTTAGGAAACAAGTGAGAACAGTTGTGTGGTTTTCATGGTTATATATTGCTTTTATGGTTATTCTAGTGACATGCAGTGTATACATCCTTGTGGACCACTCTGCTCGGTAAGATGAGTGACTTTTAAGAAATGGCTTAGTCTTATTGGAGGAAAAGGCAGATGAAGGAGATTGGTTGGCAAATAATTAAGTATCCCAACTTCAAAAACTGTACAGGTTGCCAACATCCCCTCGTAAATGTTGAATCATATTCAACATTTGATTGCTCTGCAGTTCAAAGGCTCTGCAGTTCACAGCGGGAAGAATTTACTTGTGGTCTTACTGATGGTATTGGAAAAGAACAGTTGTGAGCAGAACTAAGAGCAATTTTGAGTAGGTGGAGAAGGGAGGCATTGAACATTGGTAAAGGTAGAGAGGTCAGAAATAATCATTGTTTTATAGCATAATTACATAGAAAAGAATTGAAAACTTACTTAAATCTTTCCACTTGAAGAATGAAAGGGACCTTTGATCATGTAGTCCAGTGGCTCATAAATTCTTAAAAAGTCAACCAGTTTTTAAAAAATAGATGCCAGGGACGAACTCCAGACATGCTGAAGCAAAATCTTCAGGCTTGGGATCTTTACATGTATATTTGAGAAATCCCACTGACCTAGATAGGTTAGCCTTTTATTTGATTAACAGTGAGACTAAGGCACAGAATTCATTGGTTTATCTGAGAATTGCTCCTTTGATTTAATGGCAGAGCTGGAAGTAGAATTTCATCTTAAATTCTGTATTTTTTTTTTGTCCCACACTTTGAGCTTCTTTTTCCAGGCTTTATTATTCTTAGAACTGAACTGATTTCTTTTTTTTTTTTTTTTTTTTATTAATTTATTTACTTTTTAAATACATTTGTCTCTGCCTTCCCCCCACCTCTTTCCCTTGCCCCCTCCCACCTCCCCTCCCTCAGCTCTTCCCCTTTGGTTTTGTCCATGAGTCCTTGCTATATAGAACTGAACTGATTTCTGACGTATCTATCACAAATCATAGATGGTGCTTCTTAAGGAGGTTTCTTCTTTCTACTATTCACTCGTATATGAAGGACTTTCCAAAAGTCCAGTTTCTCATTTTCCTCAAAAGTTTTCATCATCTTTGATTTAACTCATCTAAAAGCAGATGATGAATAAATAATTTGTGATTTTTAATTTTTCACTTCAGATGACTTGTTAATGTATTGTAAATTATATTGTTTTTCAGGGATTCTGATAATAAATTATTGCCAGCTGCAGCCCTTGCATCAGAACATTCAAAGGGAACCTCTTCAATTGCAATTACTGCTCTAATGGAAGAGAAGGTAAGTTTTACTGGCTTTGAAATTTGGAGACACTTTTTTTATAATATATTTTTAAACTATTTTTTTAAACTTCTTTTTTTCCCCCATAGGGTTACCAGGTACCTGTACTTGGAACTCCATCTTTGCTTGGACAGTCATTATTGCATGGACAGCTGATTCCTACAACTGGTGAGTGAAATTATCCTGGTTTGGACTTCTTTCCTTTAACTTTATTTAAATGCAATTTCATGTTTACTTACTGTTTTTGTTTTTTTTGCTTCCAAGGTCCAGTAAGAATAAATACTGCTCGTCCAGGTGGTGGTCGACCAGGTTGGGAACAGTAAGTATATGTTTAAAATAATCTTCAGCTGATTGCCTTGACCTAGATAATAACAGTAAAAGCTACAGTCTAGGGGCAGTGTATTTCTGAATGGCTTTATTGTAAATTCTTTTATGTGTCATGTTAACATAGTTTTTATGTAAAATATCACAAATTCAAAATTCTATGAATTTTCTTAAAAATGAGTAATTCTTTTCTAGAATATAAAATCTTTTAGATTCTTTTTGCTTTTATGTCTTAACAAGTGGTGATTTTGACAGGATCTCGGTTAATAGATAAGAATTACTTAAAAGAATAGTTTAAATACTGACTCCGTTATACTAATGGATTATATTTTTTCCTGTTCTTAATTTGTTCAAAGTTTGAATAAATAAATACATATTAAGATTAAAGTCTACCAAACACAAACTTCTTGTTTTGAATAGTATGCGTTAATGAAATTTTATTGCATATTAAAATCTCTGTGATAATGGTTTTCTGCCCTGAAATACAAAGAACTTTGATCTTCCTATAGGGTATTATATGGCATTAAAAATCAGTAGATTTATTATCTTCCTATTTATACAATGATTTGTTTATATAATCCATATAAACAGGTTTATATATTTGTGTATATATTCTAAAACTTTGGTCTTTTGGCTTGAAAGATAAACCAAATTTCTAAGAGAAAATGTTTGTTAAATGAGAGACTAGCAGAATGCATCAGTAAGAAAGAGTGTGAGATTTGGAAACAGGTAGACCTGAGGTTGAATCCCAGCTCCTCCATTTATTAGCAGCGTGACAGTGGGCATCTGGTTTTTACCTCTCAGCCTGTTTCCTCATCTATAGAATTAGACTGATACTGACCACTTAACATGGAAAATGCCTACACAGTTGCCTAACAGACAAAGGGCTTTCTTCGTTTTCTATAACAATAAGTTCACAGTATAACTTACAGAATGCTAATTAAAATATAATATTGCAGAAAATATTCTATATTGATGTGTGATTATTGTTACAATATGTTAATCAGAAAAATCAGTTAATTTTAAATAATTGTAATGTTTGCTCATAGCTGGAACCATTCTAAGAGTTGGGATCAGGGAGTAAGAAAAAAGTTTTCATGGTAGTTAAAATAAGTATATACACACTAAAAAGTAATGTGTTATAATCAAGCCTATTTTATCTTTCTTTCCACACAGTTCCAACAAGCTTGGATATCTGGTTTCTCCACCACAGCAAATTAGAAGGGGAGAGAGGAGCTGCTACAGGTAAGCTTGCTAAAAATCTTGAAAAACATTAATGACACAATGAAAAATATAACATGCAGAAATTAAAACACAGCAATGGTAACACTTACGGGGGAAGGGGAGGCAAAAAAATACTGGAATTATCTTTTGGAGGGCAAGCCCCTTATAGTACAGGCTTCCTCTACCAGGTGAGTGTTCCAGGAACCCATCTGTATCAGTATATCAGCTCGTGGTGTTGGAAAAGACTGCATTCAGGTTCAGTGAATTTTTCTTTTTTGAAGACTTTTTGCTTGCATTTGCCCATTTTGAGATGGATGATATATGAGTGTATGCTTGCCCACAACACACTGAGTGTTCAGTAATTTTTGACCAAACACGACATGACCGCCATGCCTCCTCCCCCTTCCTATTCACCTGATCTCACCGCAAGCAACTTTTTTGTTTCCCCAGAAGAAAAAGTCCCCATAGGCAAATGTTTAGTTGATGTGAAAGAGATGAAACAAAACATGGCAGAAGCACTAAAAGACATCAGAATTGATGAGTTCAAAACCTGTTTTGAGCAGTGGAAAAAATGATAGAGTATTTTGAAGATTACTGAAGTATTAATCATCTAAGAATAAATACACGATTTTTTATAACTGAATTCCAGTTTTGGGTGATCTCCCTTTGTATTTCACTTAAGTCTTCAGTAGTTGCCCTTAAGAGGCCTAGAAAGAAACAGATTACACTTATTATTTTAATGATGGTTTTTAAGCCTCCTTTCCAACGACTACTTTCTCCCTGTCAGCGCACAGCAGAATATAGACTTACATTTACTCTTTTGAGGGCAGGGGAAGTCACTAAGGCCCAGATAATATTTAAGTTAACCAGCTCAGCTCCCAATTGGGAAGAAAGAATGCATTTATTTCTCTTCCATCCAGATTCAATTTTCCCAGTCATCTCCATTCTTCATTCTTTTCTATAAGAAGAGGCAAGGAGATTTTAGGGGCTCCACCGGTAGAAGCAGTGTTAATCTAAAAAGCCATAAGTCTTAATCTCTAGGTCATACTCCTCCCCAGGATAGAGAGTCCTCCAAATTAATTTTATAACAGGGTTAGTTCAGGTATTTTCTAGTGTACCATTGAGAATTGCTAAGCTTCTGAAAGTTAACTAAGACTTCATTATAGAGTACGTTATGGTAAGGTGATGTTTACTAAATCAGACTCTGAGAACAGGCTTAAAATCGAAACACCCTTCCTGCCGCTGCTGTGTACCAGTTACCTATAATTTTAAGAATCTTGTTTAATAGAAAAAAGCACACTCTTTCAAAGAAGCCACTGTGTCTTTGATGAGGTAAATCAGAAACTTTGGCCAACCCTTTCAAAAAGGGTTATTTTTACCTAACCCTTTTTGAAAGAAAACAGTGAAATTAAAAATGTTAAAACTCATTATTTATTCTACTTTGAAGGGTCTTTATCCATTTCTTCTCTCAAAAAGATTACAGGAAGTTTTTTCTCCTTTTAAACTTTTGGTCTTGGAAGGCATTTTGGGGAGAACTAGCTTACAGAGACAGTAAGCTGTCAGCTAGTTCCTTTTAAGGACAGGTTAGGAAGTAGTGAGATTATTATGGAGTGATAATAAATCTGAACTTCACAAAAAATAACTTTTAAATATAGCCTTGCCAAGTAGAAAAGGCCCTGTAAACTTGTATCATATCATCTCAGTCTCTAGATGGCCTTTATAATTATTTTACAAATAAATGATGGTACATATAAATAATATCAGTGTTCTTATACTTATTTGTTCTTATTCTGTTCCATTGTTTGTAAGTTCAAAAGTATGGATAGAAAAGACAGGCTTACTTGTCTCAGATGATTTTGGTTTGAAGGAATAATATCTTGGAATTTATTTCTCCAGAAGTATAAACCGTGGACGACACCACAGCGAAAGATCACAGAGAACTCAAGGCCCGTCACTACCAACAACTCCAGTTTTTGTGCCTGTCCCACCCCCTCCTTTGTACCCACCTCCTCCACATACACTCCCTCTCCCTCCAGGTGTTCCTCCACCACAGTTTTCTCCTCAGTTTCCTCCTGGCCAGCCACCACCTGCTGGATATAGTGTTCCTCCCCCAGGGTTCCCTCCAGCACCAGCCAATTTATCAACACCTTGGGTATCATCAGGAGTGCAGACCGCTCATTCAAATACCATCCCAACAACACAAGCACCACCTCTGTCCAGGGAAGAATTCTATAGAGAGCAACGACGGCTAAAAGAAGAGTAAGTGTTTTCATTTGAAGTTATTATACATTTTCATTTTCTGATGTAGGTATCTTTGGAAACATTTTCCAGTGTTTCCAGTTAGTATAAGAAAAATCACCTAGAAATTGAACCAAAGCCATACAAGCAACTTCCTCAGGGATTCCTAGTTACCTGTAGTTTTAAGTGGAAAACTAATGGCAATTTCATTCATTTCGTTCATGGTCTAATTACATTTGTCTTGTTAGTTTTCTTAAATGGTTTTTGTTAACTTTCACTCTTTAACTTTATTTTACTAGGGAAAAGAAAAAGTCCAAGCTAGATGAGTTTACAAATGATTTTGCTAAGGAATTGATGGAATACAAAAAGATTCAAAAGGAGCGTAGGCGCTCATTTTCCAGGTTAGTGTTTTGCAAGCCTTCACAACAGAATTACAAATGGGACTTTGCATATCCAGGGATTAGCTATGGATATAAATAACACTGCACTTACGGAATTTTTCTGATTCGGTCTAGATATATAGAGATGGAGAGCTGCAGCTTATTTCCCAATATCCTTTTATTGAAATAATGTCTCAGTGTCAATTCTATTGTGTAGAACTAGCAGTTATGGGGATTAAAGTGCCCTTGTCCCTCGAAGTTATTTGTAGTGTGAAATAATTGGGAAATGTTTGTGGAAGGAAAGAAATAGGGGAATAGCCAAAGCACATTTCTGAGGATCCTGTTACTTAAGGCTACAGCTTCTTGCTGGAACATTAACCTGTGTAATTATGATGTGTGGTAGAATAAAAGTTGCTTTATTGGTAGAAAAACTGAATTATAAAAATTCCCTGGAAGTTTGTTTAAAGTTCTTATATTTTAAGCTTACAGTTGAAATGTGGTTTCTTTTAAAGCTAGACTATTGGCCAAGATAGGACAAGAAAATTACTCACTTAAATAAGCAGATAGGAAGTAAAATTTAAATTTAATTGGCTTTTTTTTTTAATGTTAAGTTAATTAGCTCATATAACTCATGGTACATTAATGCACCTCACTCTAATTGTTAAGATTTCTCTTTCATTTTGTAATAAGTGAGTGATCTGACCTTGTATACTTTATTCCATTCCAATAGAGGCACCTGTGCCTCTTTAATCATCCAAGATAAAACTTAGTATAAAGAAAGATGGAACCGTGAGGAGAAGCATGCTAGAATTTGAGGTCTATATTTTATTTTGTATATATCTCTCAACTATCAACTGTTGTTTTGTTTTTGTTTTTAGGTCTAAATCTCCCTATAGTGGTTCCTCATATTCAAGAAGTTCTTATACTTACTCTAAATCAAGATCCGGTTCAACGCGATCACGTTCTTATTCTCGATCATTTAGCCGCTCACACTCTCGTTCCTATTCACGATCACCTCCATACCCCAGAAGAGGCAGAGGCAAGAGTCGAAATTACCGTTCACGGTCTAGATCTCATGGATATCATCGATCTAGGTCGAGGTCACCCCCATATAGGCGATACCATTCACGATCAAGATCTCCTCAAGCATTTAGGGGACAGTCTCCCAATAAACGTACTGTACCTCAAGGAGAAACAGAACGTGAATATTTTAATAGATACAGAGAAGTTCCACCACCTTATGACATGAAAGCTTATTATGGAAGGAGTGTTGACTTTAGAGACCCATTTGAAAAAGAACGTTACCGAGAATGGGAGAGAAAATACAGAGAGTGGTATGAAAAATATTACAAAGGCTATGCTGCTGGAACACAGCCTCGACCATCAGCAAATAGAGAGAACTTTTCTCCAGAAAGATTTTTACAACTTAACATCAGGAATTCTCCTTTTACAAGAGGCCGCAGAGAAGATTATTCTGGTGGACAAAGTCACAGAAGTCGGACCATAGGTAGCAGCTATCCAGAAAAGCTTTCAACAAGAGACAGTCACAATCAAAAGGACAGTACAAAGTCAAAAGAGAAGGACGGTGACAATGCTCCAGGAGATGCTAAAGGAAGTAAACATAAGAAACACAGGAGGAGAAGAAAGGGGGAAGAGAGTGAAGGCTTTCTAAACCCAGAGTTGTTAGAAACTTCTAGGAAATCAAGAGAACCTACAAGTGGTGAAGAAAATAAAACAGACTCATTATTTGTTCTCCCAAGCAGAGATGATGCTACACCAGTTAGAGATGAACCAATGGATGCAGAATCTATCACTTTCAAATCAGTGTCTGAAAAAGACAAAAGAGAAAAAGATAAACCGAAAGCAAAAGGTGACAAGGCCAAACGAAAAAATGATGGATCTGCTCCGTCCAAAAAAGAAACTGTTTTAAGACCTGCGAGGGGACCACAAGAAAAACTGGAAGGGGAGCGTGAAAAGTCTCCTCGATCTGAACCTCCACTTAAAAAAGCCAAAGAGGAGACTCCAAAGGCCGACAGTGCTAAGTCATCATCTTCCTCTCAGAAAGAAGAAAAAACCATTGGTACCCCCAGAAAAGCTCACTCTAAGTCAGCCAAAGAGCACCAAGAAACAAAACCCATCAAAGAGGAAAAAGTGAAGAAGGACTATCCCAAAGATGTCAAATCAGAAAAGCTAACTAGTAAGGAAGACAAGGCTAAGAAGCCTAATGAGAAAAGTAAGCTGCTTGACAGCAAGGGAGAAAAAAGAAAAAGAAAAACAGAAGAAAAAGGTATAGATAAAGATTTTGAGTCATCATCAATGAAAATCTCTAAACTAGAAGTAACTGAAATAGTGAAACCATCGCCAAAACGCAAAATGGAACCTGATATTGAAAAGTTGGACAGGACCCCGGAGAAAGACAAAGGTTCATCATCAACAGCCCCAGCCAAAAAAATCAAGCTCAACAGAGAAACTGGTAAAAAAATTGGAAGTACAGAAAGTGTATCTAATACAAAAGAACCTTCTGAAAAATTGGAGTCAACATCTAGCAAAATCAAACAAGAAAAAGTCAAAGGGAAGGTTAGACGAAAAGTAACTGGAACAGAAGGATCCAGCTCCACTCTTGTGGACTATACCAGGTATCTGACATGGGTGGTGGGGAGGGTGTAGGTGGTTGTTTCGGGGAGAGAGTTTTCTTTAATTTTATCCATGCTGGTACTTTTTATTAAAGTAGAATATGTTAAATAACGTGTGTATTGATACTGGGGGCTAGGCTGTTCACTTTTGTCTTAAGAAAGGAATTGTTAAGGTGGTAAGTAAAGTTTGAGGGTGAGTCACATTGTTTTAATGCAACTATATATTTAAATCATTTATATCTCTATTAGAGCAAAATAATTGCATTTGAAAGTTAAATATCATGTATAAGTTAGCTTTCTTATGTTAGTGTTCAATAATAAGTTCTTTATTAATATTTTAATTTCTTTTTAGTACGAGTTCAACTGGAGGCAGTCCTGTGAGAAAATCTGAAGAAAAAACAGATACAAAGCGAACTGTCATCAAAACTATGGAAGAATATAATAATGACAATACTGCTCCTGCTGAAGATGTCATTATTATGATTCAGGTTCCTCAGTCCAAATGGGATAAAGATGACTTTGAATCTGAAGAAGAAGATGTTAAAGCCACACAGCCTATATCGACAGTAGGAAAACCTGCCAGTGTTATAAAAAATGTTAGCACTAAACCATCAAATACAGTCAAATATACTGAAAAAGAAAGTGAGCCATCAGAGAAACTTCAGAAAGTCACCAAGGAAGTGAGCCATGAAATTATACAGCATGAGCTCAAAAGTTCAAAAAACACTGCATCTAGTGAAAAAGGGAAAACCAAAGATAGAGATCATTCAGTATTAGAAAAGGAAAACCCTGAAAAGAGAAAGAGCAGTACTCAGCCAGAGAAAGATAGTAATTTGGACCGTCTGAATGAACAAGGAAATTTTAAAAGTTTGTCTCAATCTTCCAAAGAGACTAGAACTTCAGATAAGCATGATTCCACTCGAGGTTCCTCAAATAAAGACTTCACTCCTAATAGAGACAAAAAAACGGACTATGACAACAGAGAACATTCAAGTTCCAAACGTAGAGATGAAAGGAATGAATTAACAAGAAGAAAAGACTCTCCTTCTCGGAGTAAAGATTCTGCATCTGGACAGAAAACTAAGCCAAGGGAGGAGAGAGATTTGCCTAAAAAAGGAACAGGAGATTCCAAAAAAAGTAATTCTAGTCCCTCAAAAGACAAAAAACCTCATGACCATAAACCCCCTTATGATACTAAACGCCTAAGCGAAGAGACAAAATCTGTAGATAAAAATCCTTGCAAGGATCGTGAGAAGCATGTGTTAGAAACGAGGAACAATAAAGAGTCAAGTGGCAATAAATTACTTTATATACTTAACCCACCAGACCCACAGATTGAAAAAGAGCAGGTTACTGGGCAGATTGACAAGAATGCTACTAAGCCTAAAACCCAGTTAAGTCACTCCTCTCGCCTTTCCTCTGACTTAACTAGAGAAACTGATGAAGCTGCTTTTGAACCAGACTATAATGAAAGTGACAGTGAAAGCAATGCATCAGTGAAAGAGGAAGAAACTTCAGGAAAAGTTTCTAAGGAACTGAAAGATAAAGTCATGGAGAAAGTAAAAGAGAGTCCAGACACAGCACCAGCCAGCCAGATAGGCTTCAACAGGAGCCAGAGTCAGAGCAGTCCTAGTGTTAGCCCAAGTAGAAGTCACAGCCCTTCTGGAAGCCAAACTCGAAGCCACAGTAGCAGTGCCAGTTCTGCAGAAAGTCAGGACAGCAAGAAGAAGAAGAAGAAGAAGGAAAAGAAAAAGCACAAGAAACACAAAAAACATAAGAAGCATAAGAAACATGCAGGTCCTGAAGCAGAATTGGAAAAAAGCCAGAAACACAAACACAAGAAAAAGAAATCAAAGAAGAGCAAGGATAAAGAGAAGGAGAAGGAGAAGGAGAAAGATGACCAAAAAGTGAAATCTGTCCCTGTGTAGGACAGATTTTAAAAATTGACTTAATTACTAAGTCATCTGTATTAAATTTTGTTATAATGTAAAGAGATTCAAGCCTTGTAAATAATGATATGGAAGACCCTGTGCTGCACTTAAAATATTGCTGCTTGATTATTTGATTTTTACATCAGAGCTTTATAACACGAACTTTTGTACAGAATTGTGAGTTGTGACCATGTAACATGAGAGGTTTTGCTAGGATTTATTATTTTTAACCACCATTAATTAGTTGGGGTGGAGTTTACTGTACTGTGAAATTTTCACATTTGAATTTTTTAATTGCCTGGCAAAAGCTGATATCAGTTCTAAAATATCAGCAGAATGATTTGCTGAATTCATTAAAACCCCGTTATGTCACTTTTTGATTACAATAAAAGTTTTCAGTAAACTTTTCAAATGTGGAATATTATTTGAAGAAAGTAGTGTCATGTCTCTTTGTCTTTCCATTTTCCCACTTAAAATAGCCTTTGAGCTTTACTATAAGGTGGACTGAATATACAGAATTCTAAAGTAAGCATAAAAGGTATTGTCTATTGAGACTGGTAGTAGATGGCCAGAAATAATGAACTAGGATTAATTGGAGATTTGGTTGAATAAATCTAGAAGGGTCTTGAATAGTCAGAATTCGAACTTGAATTTTAGAGAGGAGGAATTACCTGTTTATGGTCATGTGTTTTTCTTCAAACTTGGATGAATGAGTATTAAGTTCCTTGATAAGATGTTAGCTAAAGAGGACAGACCAGTGAGCATCTATCTATGCCCAGTTGACAAAAGCAAGCAGTAGTAGGTGCAGAAGCACTAGGTACAACTGATGAATTTCCTTAATGGCTGTGGTTCAGGAAGTATATATAGAGTAGGTAATGAAATGCTATTCAGATTTGGGAGGTAGCCCACTTTGGAAACATGGATGTATAAAGAGGGATGAAGAAGACTGGCTGGCCCCTGGCCAGTGTGGTTCAGTTGAGTGCCATTCCACAAACTGAAACGTTGCCAGTTTGACATCTGGTCAAGGGCATATGGCCTGCGTTGCAGGTTTGGTCTCCAGTCCGGTACGTGCGCTAGAGGTAACTAGTTGATGTGTCTCTCCCTCTCTCCTTTAGAATCAAATAAAACAAGGGAGGAAAAAAAGGACAATAAAGAGACCGATTCTAGCCTGGTGGTGGGAGGGGAAAGCAGTTGGCTTATTAACTTGTCTCCTTGCCTTGATTCAGGGTCTCCAGAGTGTGCATGACTACAGTGCTGTATACAGGTGTTGGTACCCAATTTCTGGTGGTATGCAAACATTTTCTTAAGTATGTTTTTTAATGCAGCATTTAATATTTAAAATTATTAGGTAATCTAAAGAAAAATTATAGGCAAAACAAATTCTGTTAACATCATGAAAGCTGTTCAGGACTGAGTTTAGGAAATGCTGCCTTTCAATGAAACCCACTTTCTTTAAAGAGCTCTACTTTTGTTAGGATTTCTCAGATCACATTTGTTTACCCCCAGACAGCTGTCACTAGGGATGGGATGTCTCTGCTGCCCACCCCCAGCCTTTCTGCCCCCCACACAAAACAGCATTTCTGCTTTAGTTCCGGCAGGCAGCCAGACTCTTAATTCTTAGTAATCTAGACCCAAACCCAGATTATATCTCCCACACTGAGAATTTTGACACTCAGTTCCATCGTGTGGGGTAAGTTTCATTATTTAGGCTCATTGTCTTCTAATTTTTAAGCTCTCCTGACCACTTTAACTGCAGTCCACTCCAATGACAGTTTCCTGGGGTGAGTTATTGCCTGTGATCATTTACCTGCTGAATTTAAACTCAACATTTCATCTATAACCTCATGTTTCCACTCCATCCTCACAGCTTTGTTAAGGCCTGAGGTGTCAATTCAGCCTTTAGTTACTCTTCTATCTTTTTATGTTTGCTTGCACACCATCATTTCAATCACATTACTCCCCCAAACCTGCTTCCCTTTATCCATCTTGCTGTACCTAAACAATTTAATACTCTAATTAGTTAAGGGTGCTGAGCGCACTTGAAATTTAAGAAGTAACTTTGCCAGACAACTGTGCTAGGTGCTTGTACTTACTTGGTCCTTAGAAATTGTAGTGGTTCATGATGTCTAATGCTACTTTGAGCAGGAAACTACCTATGAAGGTTCAGTCCATCTTTGGATACTCAAGACTAACAAGTCCTCCTCATTCCTACCATGGGAGGGATTGGACAATGTGTAAGGCCCACCTATTTTTGCTGGTCCCCAAAAAAGCCATGTTATATCTCCGTATCTTTTGCTCTTGGCTGTTTCATCTGACTGGAATTCCCTTCATCCTTCACCTGCTTCACAGTTTCCACAGTTTCATTGTTCAAGAGTCGGCCTTCCTTTTTTTTTTTGATTACTCCTTTACAAGGCCTGCCTACCCATGCCCATATGCAATACCCTCACTGAGGATGCTATAGTGATACTCCCAAGTTCTCTGTGGGTTCTGCCTGGTCATCTCTCTCATTGGACTAAGTGTGAGCTCATCAAAAGGAATGTGTCTGATCTAATTCCAGAAGCCAAACAATGCCTTGCACGTTACAATGTTTGAATTGATTTTAAAAAAAATTTTTTTAGCTTTGAAGTTACATTTTGCAAACATCCTGGAAACCACTGGTATGTCACCTTGCTAAGGACAAAATAATTTTCGTTCTACTGTAAATTAGAAAAATTGTATTCTCACAATACCTAGCTGCTTCAGTGTGCCAATGGAATGGGCAAGCCTTGCAATTAGGCCTAAGAATTCCTTTGCTAGTTTCTGTATGCCTAATGAAGAGAGCGAAGTCCCCTCTAAAGTGGTTAAGCCAGGATTTCAGAGAAATCCTAGCTAGTTAATGATTTATTCATCCTGATATGTGCAGGTGTCCCCATCTGTCTGTACACTTTCCTGTCTCTTAACTCCTTCAACAATGCTGTTATTGTAAAAAAAAAAAAAAAAAAAAAACCTATATGGAACGAAAGCCCTGATTCGGAATATGCTCTTTCCTCAATCCTTTTATACATCTGCCATTCACCCAATCTGGCTTCAGTGGGTCTCATTTTAACCACAAAAGCCTCAAATAAATAGATATGTATATAGTGTACCCTACTTTTTCTTTTCATTGAATTTTAAGAATTGCAAGTAGTGATGAAAGGAGAATTTAACCTAAGCCACTTCAATCCTTGATAAAGGGTACTGTGGGGCTGCTGTATGTGAATAACAGTTCATCACACTTGTGGAAAAGAGATAGAGTTAGGGAAATAGATTTTGTGTGAAACAGTAATGTCATCTTAAACAGCTTATCAAGGCTTCCTTCTCTTTGTTGTAAATCTGTAATATAAAGATCATGTTAAAATGACTTAAAAATAGTTACTGCTAATTTCTTTATGCTCTTAGAAAAGAAAAAGCTAGCAGAGGGTGAACTGATTTCATAGTAAAGTCAACACCAGCATGAATCTTGCTTTTTTACTTGGAAATGTGGCTATTGGTAATTGGTATGAAGTTGGCTTGGCCAAGTATAAATATTTTTCTATTTAGTTTTCCCTTCTTAGTAGTAAAAGATACTGAAAAAGTGTGGACATGAATTTAGGATTCAAAAGAAAACATTTTTTGTAGAAGCATTGGCACAACACAATTTAAATTTTTTTTTAATTTTTCAGTTATAGTTGATGAACAAGATTATATTAATTTCAGCTGTACAGCCCAGAGTGATTAGACACTTATTTAACTTATGAAGTGATCACTCCACTTCCTACATAACTTCCTACAGTATTGACTCTATTCCCAATGCTATACCTTATATCCCAAGACTATTTTGTAACTATCAACATGTACTTCCTGATTCCTTCCCCCTTTTCACCCACTCCTAAATCCCCTCACATCTAGCAACCATCAAAATGTTATATGTATCTATTTCCATTCTACTTGATTGGTTTTTTGTTTTGTTTTAGATTCCACGTATAAGTGAAATCATCTGGCATATGTCTTTCTCTGACTTACGTCACTTGGCACAATACCCTCTAGGTCCATCCATGTTAGCAAATGATAAGACTTCATTCTTTTTTTATGGTGGAGTCATATTTCATTGTATATATGTACCACTTCTTTATCCATTCATCTATTGATAGGCACTTAAGTTGTTTCCATATTTTGACTAAATGCTGCAATGAACATATGGATGCAAATGTCTTTTCAATTTAGTGTTTAGGATTCTTTCAAATAAATACCCAGAAGTGGAAATCCTGGGTCTGTCTTTGTCCTCTGTTATGTCCTGTGTTTTGAAGTCTATTTCGTCTGATATTGCAATCCCTGCTTTTTTTGTTTGTTTCCATTCTCATGAAATACCTTTTCCACCCCTATTACAATCAGTCTGTGTGTGTCTTTTGAACTGAAGTGGGTCTCCTGTAGACAGTATATGTAAGGGTCTCTTTTCTTATTCATTCAGCCACCCTATATCTTTCCGCTGGAACATTTAATCCATTTGCATTTAAAGTAATTGTTGATGGATAATGTATTTATGCCATCTTATTACTCACATTTTTTTATCTCCCCCCACCCCGCCCCACTTAAAGAAGACCATTTAACATTTCTTGTAATACTGATTTGGTGAATGAACTCCTTTAGCTTTTTCTTGTCTGGGAAGCTCTTTATCTGTCCTTTGAGTCTATATAATAGCTTTGTGGGGTAGAGTAATTTTGACTGTAGGTCCTTGCTTTATATCACCTTGAATATTTTGTGCCAATCCATTCTGGACTGCAAAGTTTCTGTTGAGAAATCAGCTAACAGTGTTATGGGAGCTCCCTTGTAGGTAACTAAACTGCTTTTTCTTGCTGCTTGTAAGATTCTCACTCTTTGTCTTTTAACTTTTGCCTTTTGCCTTTTAATTATGATGTGTCTTAGTGCGGGCCTCTTTCGGTTTACCTTGTTTTGGACTCTCTGCGCTTCCTGAACTCTGTGTCTTTCTTCAAATAGTTTTTCAGTCCCTTCTCCTGCTACTCCTGTGATGTGGATGTTGTTATGCTTAACATTGTCCCAGAGGTCCCTTAAACTATCATTGTTTTTCCTTTTTGCTGCTCTAATTGGGTGTTTTCTTCTACCTTGTCTTTGAAATCACTGATTTGATTCTCTGCCTCATCTAATCTGCTATTGATTCCTTCTAGTGTATTCTTTGTTTCATTTATTGTATTCTTCATTTCTGACTGTCCTTTTTTGTCATCTTTTATGCCATTTAAGACCTTTACTAAGGTCTTAAGGATGTTCATTACTAAGTTCCTTGAACATCCTTGTAATCATTGTTAATTAGTTTGCATGCCTCCATTTCATTTAGTCATTTGCCATTTAAGATCTTTACTAAGGTCTTAAGGATGTTCATTACTTCTTAAGGATGTTCATTACTAAGTTCCTTGAACATCCTTGTAATCATTGTTATTAGTTTGCATGCCTCCATTTCATTTAGTCATTTGCCATTTAAGACCTTTACTAAGGTCTTAAGTATGTTCATTACTAAGTTCCTTGAACATTCTTGTAATCATTGTTATTAGTTTGCATGCCTCCATTTCATATAGTCATTTGCCTTCCCATTTTGGCTACCTTTCTGTGTTTGTTTCTATGCATTAGGTAGATCTGCTATGTCTCCCAGACTTGGTAGGATGGCCTTTTTAGTAGGTGTCCTGTAGGACCCAGTGGCACAGCCTCCCCATTCACTTGAACTGGATGCTCCAGCTGTTCCTCCCATATGGGCTGTGTGCACCCCTCTGTTGTAATTGAGGTTTCATTGCTGTTGGCACATCAGTGGGAGGGATTGACCCCCAGACTGATCATCTGCGAGGGCCAGCCACAACCACAGAGAAGGATCAGCTGTACAGGGGCCAACCCCCGCAAAGCAAGACTTGCTTCAGTGAGTTCTGTTGTCTGATGAGTTTGCTCCTTGAGTGTGTTGCTTATGAAGGTGGTTGGGTGGTGCAGTGCTCTGGCATGGTCTGAAGATACCCACTGGGTGTCTTGGTTCTGGGGCCTCCTGGAGGTGCAGGCCAAGGTCAGCCACTGCCAGTGCCCTGCCCGGGTGACCCAGTATGAGCTATAAAGCAATTTGCAGATGGCTGCTACTTGTGCTGGGCTTGGAGGTACCCAGGAGAGGCCAAGCTGCAAACCAAGGCTGGCTGCTACCAGTGCCAGGTCTGAGGTCACTTAGCAAGAAGTATGGGGCACCCTTAGCTCAGATGCTGCTGGTTTGGGATTTGTAAGTCTCAGATTTTAGGAAAGTTTGCAACATAAGCCAATACAGGCCGTTTGTATGGAAAAGCTACTGAAAGCAGCTTGGACAGGCCTGCAAATTGGGTGGGGAGAGGTCTCAGGGAATCACCAGGGCACGTAGAACAGTGAGCCAGGTTGATGGATACTCAGATACTTCACCTTCCTGTACCCACGGGGGAGGGTTCAGTAAAGGAACAGTGGTCTCTGTCAGCATTTCAGACAATTCATTTCCTCCCTGTATGTCTCTGGTTCCTTTCTATCTGCTGCTGCATCACTGGATCTCAGAATGAGTGAGTCTGAGTAAGTCCATACACGGGCAAGAGGAATGCCTGAGGCTCCAGAAACCTTCTGTCTCACTCAGCCACAATCCCCACTGATTCTCACAGCCAGAAATTATGGGGATTTCTCTTCCTGGCAGTGGAACCCTGGGCTGGGGTGCCTGGTGTGGGCTGGGAACCCTCACTCTTCTGTGGGGACCTCTCCAGCTGAAATATATCCTCCTGATACTTTACCACTACAAGTAGGTATGAGACCCAGTCCTCTGTGTCTCCACCCCTCCTATCAATCTCAATGTGGCTTCTTTTTATCCTTCTTATAGGACTTCTGGTAGCTACATTTCAGGTGGTTCTCATGATGGTGGTTCTGCAGTTTAGCTGCAATTTTGATATCATGAGAGGGATATGAGTACCACATTTACCTACTCTGCCATCCTGACTGGAAACTCCCCTTAATAACGATTTTAATTACTGTTTTAAAATATATTTTAAGCTAGGCTTAATGATGTGTAGATAAAGCTGGTAGAATGATTTTTTTTTCATTTTCTGAAACAAGAATAATAATGTGATAAAAAAGGAATATGGGGGAAACTATCACTGCTAAAAGCCAGGGAAGGAACAAGCGGTGGGACAGACATAGCCAGAAGTGTGAAATTTTGCCACAATACCACATTTTAAAGTTTTTTTTAAAATATACACACAGAATTGTCTCTTGAGAAGGAAGATGCCTCTTGGAAAGTACAAACAGAAGGCCTTGGGTATTGTGAGCACCTCATAACCTGGGAGGACAGGGAATGTTATGGAGCATATGAGGATCATTCCCTTGGAGGTCACTTTTCATATGATGGAAATCTCTTGAAGGAAACCAAAGGTGTGGGCTACAACATTGATGGGGATAGAGGAAGACTCCAAAAGTGGATTTACTATACCTGGTCTCATTGCTAAGAAGGAGGTCATACTGGCCTCAGTCCCCTGGGTATGTCACAGGTGGGGAGAAATACTCAAAGATAACAGTTTTCAGAGTCCAGAGTTCTCACCATTACACCGTTGAACCTCCAGTGTACCATTTTCAAATCATATGGTATTGGTACTGGACTAGGCAGACAAATCAGTAGACTTGAATAATTATCCAAAAATGACCCAAATATAAAAGTATTCAGCAACAGTTTCAGCAGAAATAAATGTGAAAACAATTTTTTAGGAGTTTTGAGAGAATTGGATAATCATTTAGAGAAATTTCTACATTTTTGCCTATTTTTGAGTTATTTCCTTCTTTGCTTTTGAGCTGTATGAATTCTTGATATATTTTGGATGTTAACCCCCTCTCCAATAGATGGTTTGCAAATATTTTTCCCACTTTGCAGGTTGTCTTTTCACTTTGTTGATGGTTTCTTTTGCTGTGCAGGAGAAAGCCTTTTAGCTTTAGTCCTTTTAGATGTAGTCCTACTTGTTCATTTTTTCTTTTATTGTTTGTGTTTTAGGTGTCATAATCCCAAAATTCAAAATTGTATTGCCCAAGTGTTGATCAGTTTTACTGCTGTTCTAGGATCACCTTCTCTTTAATAGTTTAGGTCTTTATTTTTCAAACTGGCCAATAAACTTGAAACCAGGATCTTCTCTAATATTTCTGATGATACTCTGAGTTCATCTCAGTTTGCTCCTTTTTTGGTTTCCTGTTGTTTACTCCTGGTGCTGATTTTTCTCTTCTGATCTCACTTTGGTAGAGTTGCAATCTTCATTAATCTTATGACATTTTCCCCAGAGCAGATCATATAATCCTCCCATTCTCTGTACACAACATTACCTCTTCTTTTCTGTCCTATATGATAGCTTCTTTATCTTTTAAACTGAAATTAATCAGTAAGTTGTTTTTCTGAATGAAGATACAATTCCTCTTCGATGAATTATGCCATTAGAGGGCAGAAGAAACTGCAGTTAGTTCTTTTAAAAAGCAGCTTTTTTCCCCTCACATTTTTTAAAATTACAAATGCAACTAGTACACAGAAATACAAATGTCCAACTAACATTTGAGAAAATTAAATGTCACTGGTAATGAAAATGCTAATAAAGTGTCATTGCATTCAGGCATTTAAAATCACCTGCAAGTCCAACATCGACCTAATTCTCCCTCCTCCCACCACCTTGATATCTCCACCAGGATTTGTCTATGATGGTTTCTTCATTAAGTTTGCCCAGATAATAATAATACACAATCTCAGTTTCAAGCTTTAAAATTTTTTGTTTTTATTTCTAACAAAGCTGTACATAGTTTAAAAAGTCATATTTTTTTAAGACAACAAAAGCTAGTCTCCTGACTTACCCATTGAACTTTGACACCAATTCTCCAGAGAGTCAATTTCAACTCTGCTAGTTCTTTAAAAGAAAAACAAACTTGTTATATATAAAGAGCATACTCTTATTTCTTGATTTTTCAATTTCAAGTATTAGTTATTACTGACTTTAGCAGCTCCTTTCCACACGCCCACATACATATATATTCTCTCCCATCCTCCAAATAAGTTTTATCATTTGGGCTAAATTGAAATGGTGTGCACATTGTTATGCCAATATATATTGTTCAGAATCAAATCATTTGATATATTAATATTTCTTTGTAAAATTTTGTTTTTCCTGGAATTAATAAGTGGCTCATTTTTTAAAAAGTGTTTTATTTCCAATAAATTACTGAAAATGCAAACCTCCTCAGTATATTCAAATAAGTGTGTTTTCAGTTTTATTTATTTTTTTTGTCTTGCAATAACCCTCCTAGAACCTCTCTTCTATTTCTATAAAAAGTGTTTGTCTTCTTCAGCCTGCCAAACAAGTACAATCTTACTAGCTGCTTTTGTTGTCACCTGGGGATTTTCCTCATCCTCTCTCCTGCACTGGATTTTTGTGGCTTCCATCCTATGTCTTTCTTTTTAGTTTTGGTTCCTCATTTTGGGTGGAGGAATGCTCTAGTAAATTCTTGAGAAAGCTGCATAAGAGGATAATTTTTGGAGAGCCTATAATACCAACAGTGTTCTTATTTGCCCCGCACCACACTTGACTTACGGTGTGGCTAAGCATAGAATTCCAGGTTGGAAATTATCAGAGACATTTCTCATGATACAGTTTCTGGTGTTGCTGATAAGGATTTCATAACCATTATGACTCCTAATCCACTTGTATGTGATTTTTTCCCCTCTCCCAGGAAACTTTTGGGAAATTCCTTTTATCCTTAGTGTATTTAAAAAACCAATGATGTGCATTGATATGAGTCTTTTCACATTTATTTTGCTAAGTGCTCTATGAGCTCTTTCAATCTGGAAACTCATGTCTTTCAGTTCTGAAAAATATTTTATTGTGGGATAATATCTTCCATTTCATTTTCTCCCCTGCAACTTATTATTTAAATGTTAGATTTCCTGAGCTAGTCCTTCAATTTTCTTAACCCTTTTCACCTATTTTCCATCCATGTTTTTTGCTGTGAAGTTTTTTTCAACATTATTTTTATTTCTGCTAGCATATTTAGAATACATTTCTCAGAATTCCTTTTTGTTTTCTTGTTCCCTTAAAAAAAGAACATTCTATTCTTTTTTTTTCATGGACATAATAGGGTTTGTAGAGATATGATAGAATTTGTTCAAGGTTTTCTTATGCTCCTTGAGTTAGCAACTCTATGCAAGGTTTGTCAAGTGGGTTCCCTTGCTGGGTGATCTGATTGGGTCATTTCATTGGGGATCCCTAGCTGCCGATAACTTCTAGGCATTTCTAGTATTCCCAGAGAGGAGCCTTCCACTCTTTAAGATGGGATAGAGGAGATGCAGTGTAACAAACCCAGCTACCAAATACTTTTTGGGAACCAGGTAGGCTTTTTTCAGTATATAGACTGCATCACCGCATCTTCAGTACAGCACCTGCTTACAGCTCTGCCAGATGTTCTCATATCCAGAGGCTTTCTCTTCAGTGGTTCTCACAAGGGCTGCATATTGGAATTGCTTGGGAAGCTTTTTAGAATGCTGATATCTGGGTAGATGCCACCCCGAGTTTCTGATTTACTACATCTAGTTGTGGCCTCAACATCAGGCTTTAACGTTAGGCTCTGCCCAAATAGCTCCAGTATGCAGCTAGGGTTGGGAACCACTGTGGGTGAACCTCTCTAGAGGGGCTAGTCTCCATTCTTCACCAGCATGAGCTGTTTTGTACTTACCATTTTGGCCCTGTCTGCATTCCTGATTTCAGTTATGCCTGCTACCTAAATGTTCTGGTTCTTACTGGGCTTCTGTGTTAGGAATAATCTGGCTTTGGGTTTCTGATTTGTACCTCTGATTTTCTTGTGTGCTAGATCAGTTACCACTTGCTCATATGAATTCTACCTTCCAAGAATACGATGCTATTATTTCCTTTGCTAGTCTCTTTGTTCCTGTTTGTTTATGCCTTTTTTCTCTTTATTATCATTACAGTGCACTTTTGGGAAGAAGCAGAGGAGAATACATTCGATCCACTGCATTGACCTGGAATTCCTCAGTCCTATCCTCTATAACAAAAAAACAAAAAAACAAAAAAAAAAGTTAAATTGTTAGCTGGGGGCTTGCCAAGTCGCCCAGATTTAGAAAAAATTAGGCCTATAGAATGTCAGAGTTTCCCTCATGGTTCTGTAAATTCCTGAACTGCTTGTGTTCTCAAGGCCACTCAGGATTTGTGACTTCAGGCTCCTTGGTCAACTTAAATTCTTTCTTTAGATCAGGAATGTTTTCCCCGCATCATATCTTTATTTCTTTCATCTCCTCTACCTATTTCTTTTATTCTTTCTTTTGGTAACTTTGTTGTAGGAAGGAGATGAGGGATTTTTCCTCCATATACCTCTTCCATAAGCTTTAAAAATTATTTTTAATCTTTTTCCTTTTTCTTTATTGGGGGAAGTCATAATTTATATTCTCTAATTTGGTAAATCCCAGGTACAGTCTGTCATTCACTTTCTCCTCAATGGTTTTGATTCCAACACTACACTTTTCACCTCCATTCATTCCTCCTTTGCTGCTCGCTGTTTATGGTAACTTGGATCAAGTTATTATGTAGACATAGAATGCGTTTCAGTCTTGCTGAGAACATGGAATAAACATAGATTGTAATTTTTTTTGTTGTTCCTGAGGAATTAACTTACTTCTGAACAGGAAAGCAACTCAGTCTCCACATAATTGTGGCTCACATTTTGAATTACACCACTTTTTTTTTCATTTAGTCACCAATACACAAATAGGGAGAGCTATTTGACTTTTATTTTTAACAACAACAACAAAATCTGGTGTTTTGTTTGTCCTTTTCTCACTTTTCTTTTTTCACATCAAGTTACACCTATTTTTTTTATTTTATTTTATATTTTTTTTATTTTACTTTATTTTAGAGAGAGGGAAAGGGAGGGAGGAAGAGGGAGAGGAACATTGACTGGTCGCCTTCTGCAAGTGCTGTGACCCAAACCCAGGCATGTACCGACTGGGGAATCAAACCACTGACCTCTAGGTTTGCAGGATGACGCCCAACCAATTGAGCCATGCCAGCCAGGGCCAAGTAGCATCTATTTTTGCTCTGCTGGTTTCAAAGGTAGCAATACACGTTTGTTTTGAACAAGTTGGAAATAACAGAAAATTAAAATTACTGTAATCACATAACTCAATGATATTTTCTACCAATTCTTCTAAGTTTATATGTAATTATTCTTGTTCTTTTAAAAATTTTAATTCTTACTGTTTCTATTTTAATTTTATGAATATATTATACATTTACATGGTTCAAAAATTATGAATGTGTGTATTTATGAATATATATGTACAAATATGTGAAGACGTGCCCTTTAACATCTTGTACAGCCTCCATCAATAACCACAACCAGCCCGCATCAAGTAACCACTGTTATTAGGTGCTTGTATATCCTTTCAAAGTTTCTTTAACGTTTATTAACACACACATTTTTATTACCCTTTCTTTTTACATAAATAGTTTTAGAACAATACAGTATTAAGCACACCATTTTACCCTTTGCATTTTTCACTCACTAATATACTTGGACTTCTTTTAAATCAATACATAGGAAATTTTCCTATTTTTAAAAGCTGTATGATATTCCATTGTGCATTTTATTGGGTACCTATTTATAATTTAAATTGTCAACTTTTGCTATTACAGTGTTAAGTATACTAATACTGAATTCAATAGTGCTTTTTTTCTTTGGCTGTTCTTTCAAATGCTAAAACAGACATCACAAACTAGTTTTTATTCTTTTTACTTTGTCAAACATTTTTGTTGAGATTTAACTAAACAATAAACTGCACATATTTAAACTACAAAATTTGATAAATTTTGACATGTATGCACCTGCAAAACCATCAACAATCACTACAGTTGAGATAGTGAACAAATCTGCCATTCCTAAATATTTTCTTTTGCCATTTGTAAGCCTCCCTCTTATCCTCACATTCTCAACCCCCAAGAAAGTTTCGGTTATACTGTCTGACAATGTAAATTAATTTGAATGTTATACATGGACTCATACAGTGGGTACTCTTTTTGTCTTATTTCTTCACTCAGCATAATTGTTTTGTGATTCATCCATGCTGTGACATGTATTTGCTTTTGCTACCAAGTAGATTTTTAAAAAATTTTGTTTATTCACCTATTGATGGACATTTGAGATGTATTCAATGTTTGGTTATTGTAAGTAAAGCTGCTATACATATTCATGTACAAGTCTTTTTACAGATATATATGCTTTCATTTTTCATGGGTAAAATACCTAAGAGCAAAATACTGGATCATATGGCACATGCCTGCTTAACACTTTCAGAAACTGCCAAACTGTCTTCTAAAGTGGATGACCATTCTATGTTTTTATTAGCAGCATCTGAGAATTCCAGCTGATTCACATCCATGAGCCTTTTAATTTTTAGCCATTCTAGTAATAAGTAATATTTCATTGTAGTTTTAATTTACATTTCATGTTTAGTACTTGTGTACTATTTGCCATTCAAACAATTCCTTTAGTGAAGTGTCTGTTCTAAAATTTTACTCATTTCTAAATTGAATTTTTATATTTTGAGAGTTCTTTAAGTTCCTTTTCAAATATGTAACATGCAAATATTTCCTTCTAGTCTAAGACTTGTTTTTCATTCAATATGATCTTTTGCAGAACATATTTTTTGATTTCAATGAATCCAGTTTCTATGTTTAATCTTCTAAAGATCATTATTTAGTGGTGGTTCTGAGAAATCATTGTTTAACTCAAGTTCAGAAAGATTATTCCTGTGTTTTCTTCTAAAAATGTTATAGTTTTAGGTTCTACACTTAATGATTCACTTGTAATAGTAGCTTCACTGAGGTACATTTCACATATCATAAAATTCACCTTTTTAACATATACAGTTCAGTGGTTTTAATGTATTCATGATGCTATGCATCCATCACCACCATGTAACTTTAAAGATTTGTTTGTTTATTTATTTTTAGAGAGAGGTGAAGGGAGGGAGAGAAACATCAATGTGTGAGCGAAACATCAGTCAGTTGCTCCTCGCATGCCCCCAGCTGGGGACCCGGCCCACAACCCAGGCATGTGCTCTGTCTGGGAATCAAACCAGCGACCTTTCGGTTCGCAGGCTGGCACTCAATCCACTGAGCCACACTAGCCAGGACAAAACCATGTAATTTTGGAATGCTTTTGTCACTCCCAAGAGAAACATCAGACATCTATCAATCTCTATTCTTTCCTCACATGTGCTCCTGGCAACCATGAATCTACTTTCAGCTTCTATGGATTTGCCTGTTATGGACATTTCATATGAATGAAATCATACAATATGTGGCCTTTTGTGTCTGGCTTCTTTCACTTAGCATGATGTTTCCAAGGTTCATTCATGTGGTAGTATGTATCAGCACTTTGTTTTTATTTCCAAATAGTATTCCATTGTGTGACTGTACCATATCTTGTTGATGCACCAAGTGATGGGCATTGACTTGTTTCTCCTTTTTGGCTATTTTGAATTATGCTTCTATAAACATTCAGATACAAGTTTTTCTTTGGATGTGTATTTTTGACTCTCAGTGTTATAAGTGGAATTGTTGGATCATGTGCCGTATTGTTTTCCAAAGCAACTATACCATTTGGTATTCTCACCAACAGTGTAAGAGAGTTCTAATTTCTCTGCGTTCTTCCCAGCACTTAATATCATCCATCTTTTTGTTTACAGCCATCCTGGTAAATGTGAAGTGGTATTTCTTTGTGGTTTGGATTTGCGTTGATTTTGGATTTACTAATGATTGAAGATAGTAAGCATATTTGCAAGTGGTTATTGGCCATATTTGCATATTTTTTGGAAGGAATGTCTATTCCAATCCTCTGCCCATTTTTTACTTGGACTGTTTATCTACTGTTGCAAGAGTTCTTTATAGTGTCTGGATATAAGTTCCTTATCAGATATATGATTTGCAGATATTTTCTCTTATGGAGTGTATTTTTACTTCCTGTTTGGTGCACTTTCAAACACAAAAGTTTTTAATTTTGATGACGTTCAATGTATTCTATTTTTTCTTTTGTTACTTCTGCCTTTGGTGTCACACCTAAGATATTGCCTAATCTATGGTCATGAAGATTTACTCCTACATTTTCTTCCAAGAATTTTATTATTTTAGCTCTTATATTTAGGTCTATGATGCATTTTGAGTTAATTTTTGGTGGGAGGTAGGGGTCCAGCTTCATTCTTTTGCATGTGGATGTTCACTTTTCCCAGTACCATTTGTTGAAAGACCATTCTTTACTCATTGAATCTTGACATCTTCTCCAAAATCAATTGACCATAAATGTAAGGGTTTATATGTGGATTATTAATCCCATTCCCTTGATACATATGCTTATCCTTAACTCAGTACTACACTGCATTTTTATAGTAAGTTTTTGAAATTGGGAAGTGTGAGTCCTCCAAGTTTGTTCTAAGTATATCTTTTTTAGCTCTTCTGAGTCCCTTGTATTTCCATATGAATTTTAGAATTAGTTTATCTATTTCTACAAAAAGGAATGGCAGCTGGGATTTTGACAGGATTATACTGAATCTGTAGATCTCTTTTGGTAGTATTGCCATCTTAATGTTAAGTCTTCTAGTCCACGAACATAGAATATCTTTCCATTTATTTACATCATCTTTAATTTCTTGCAGTAATGTTTTGTAGTTTTCAGTGTACAAATTTTGTGCATCCTTGGTTAAATTTATTCCTAAGTATTATAATTTTTTGAAACTATAGTAAGTTGAAATGCTCTGTTAATTTGAGTTTTGGTGGTTTATTACTACTGTACAGAACTGCAATAGGTTTTTTTTTGTATTGATCTTATGTTCTGAACTATTATTGAATGAGTTTTGGTAGTTTTTTTCTTTCAGGGTATTTGTTTAAGTTTTGAAATTATCAACATAAAGTTAATTACGATATCCTCTTCCTATTTTTTTATTACCCATAGAATCTGGTGTAATGTCATCTCTCTCACTCCTGGTATTAGTAATTTGTGTCTTTTTTATCCTGATGAGTGTGGCTAGAAATGTATTAATTTTATTAATCTGAAAATGTAAGCTTTTGGTCTTGTTGATTTTCCAGTATTGTTTTATAATTTTCTATTTCATTGATTGCTGTTCTAATCTTTTCTTTCTCCTGCTTACATTGCACTTCACTTGTTCCTCTGTAGTTTCATAAAGTAAAAAGATGAGGTTAATGCTTTGAGATATTTCTTTTCTAATAAAGACATTTAGTGATACATTTCCATTTAAATACTGCATTAGCCGCATTTAACTAATTTTTACATTGTGTTTTCATTTTAATTCAGTTCAAAATTCTTTCTAATTTCCTTTTTGATTTGTCTTTTAACCCACAGATTATTTAGAAGTGTGTTATTTAGTTTCCAAATATTTGGATATTTTTCAGATCTATTTATGTTTGATTTCCAGTTTAATTCCATTTTGTTCAGAGAATATACTTGGCATGATTTTAATCTACTTAAGTTTACTGAGATTTGTTTTATAACTGAGATTGTGGCTTATCCTAGTAAATATTCTATGTGTACTGGAAAAGTATGTGTATTCTGCTGTTATGTGGAATGTTCTATAAATGCCAATTAGATCAAGTTTGTTAATATGTTGTTAAAGTCTTCTATACCCTTACTTACTTTCTATCTAGTTGTTCTATTAATTATTGAAAGAGGGATGTTGTAGTTTCTGCCCATAATTGTGGATTTTTCTGTTTCTCCTTATGGTTCAATTGGTTGTACTTCATGCATTTTGAAGCTCTCTTATTTGGTGAATAAATGTTTAAGACTGTTATATACTCTTGATAATTGAACTTTTTGTCATTATGAAATTACCCTCTTTATCCCTTGTAGTAGACAGCCATCTCTTTATGTATGATATTAATAGAGCCACTTCAGCTTTCTTTTGATTAATTTTATAAGCATAATGTATCTTTTTCTATTTATTTTTGAACTATTTGTATTTTATATTTAAAATGGATTTCTTTAGCATACAGTTGTTTCTTGCTTTTTTATTCAATCTGACAATCTTATTTTGAATGGGATATTTAGACAATTTACATTTAATGTAATTATTGATACCAATAGGTTAAAATAATCTATTCTTCCTCCTTTTTCTTTTTTTCTGCTTTTGTTCAGATGAAATGAATATTTTTATTCTATTTAATCTTTCCTATTGGCTTATTAACTATGACTCTTAATTATGTTATTTTAGTGGTTATTTTAGGTTTATAGTCTCCATACAACTGTTGTATTATGTGAAATTTATAGGATCTTATCTTGCTCAATGTTCTACTTTCTTGTGCTTTATATGTTATAGCTCGTGTTGGATAATTTTGGTTATAAACTCATCTGCAACAGGAACTTAATTTGGAAAATAGTTCCAAGGACTTCCAGTCAAGATGGTGGCATAGGTAAACATGGCTCACCTCCTCATACAACCACATCAAAATTACAAGTATGGAACAACCGTCACTCGGAACAGGCAGAAATTGAGTTGAATGGAAGTCTGATAACTATGGGATTAAAGAAACTACATCCATTAAGACTAGTAGGAGGGGCAGAGACATGAAATGGGCTGGTCCCATATACACATGTGGTGGATAAAAATTTGGGAGGAATATCTTGGGAGCAAGGAGTCCCAGCCCTGTATCAGGCCCCCAAGGCCAGGGTTCCAGTGCCAGAAAGATAAGTCCCCATGACTTCTAGCTGCAGAAAGGCAGCAGGTATTTAGTCAGTGGGAGAAACTTCTGGAGTCCCAAGCAGTTCCTCTTAAAGAACCCACACACAGACTTACTCAGTCTCACTCCCTCTAGGCTCTACCACTGGAGTAGCAGCCTGACAGGCACCAGTGACAAACAGGGATGAACTGAAGTGGTTGGCGTTAAGGCAAGAACTGGTGGACAACTTTCTCCCAGGCAGAAAGGCTGAGCCGCAGGCCTGGCATGTAGATGCTATATCTGAGTCTCCATCAACAAGGCTAACACTATTTGCCCCACCCTGGAGATCCCCTGAGGCTCCATCCCACCCAAATTACAGCTGTTAATAGTGGCTTTTCCATATGAATGCCTGGCCTTGGCTCAGGCTTCATGACTTCCTAAATCCTTTCAAAGAAGCAACAGCTGACCTCATTGAGGCCCTAGGCCCACACAACTCTTGTGAAATGGCCCCAGGCCCAGCACTAGCAACAGCTAGCCTACTAGATTCACAGCTTGGCTTCACCTGGGAATCTTCAAGCCCAGCACAAGTAGCAGCCATCTCAGGTTGCTCTATAGCTCAGGTAGAGGCTGACCTTGGCTTGCACCACCTGGAAAACCCCAGGACATGTGCATTCAGTAGACAGCTGCACACCACATCAGAACACCACCACCCAGCCCCTGCACAGCTGATCGTCCACAGAGGGCGG